>NC_139461.1:53887500-55148214 GCF_057233095.1 Heloderma suspectum
ATGGAATGCATGCAGTGTAAAACTCCTTTGAAATAAACTGATCACAAACAGCATGAAGACCTAATAATTTTCTAATTAGTCCAGAGATAGGCATGTTTACCTTTGCATATGCGAAGTCTGCACAAACAGTATATGCATCGAAGCAGACAATGCATTCATAAAGTCTATCTAAAGCAATCTATGTTCAGGGAAAAACCAAAGCAACAATCCTGCTTGTAAGAAAAAAAAAAAGAAATACTAGATCACTGTTAAAATAACTATTCCACTCTCCCCAGCTTGCAAGTGTTAGCTTGGATGCAAACCCAGACATTTACAAAGCTGAATGGTAAGAAGTGCCATTATGCTTATAATAACAATAAATGCAAAACCTCCACAGTATATATACCTATAATTTTTCATTTATTCTAGGATTTTTGTATCCAGAATGTAAAGATACATCCATACAAATATCTGTGCCATAAAAGTATTCAGCAATTTATGTGTTGTGCATAAAGGTATACATAAAGATATGCATGCTATACCTCATCTAGGCTGGTGCTTAATAAGTATCTAATAATTCTAGGCAAATACAAAAATGGGTTCTACATTGTCTCCTGACCACGCCAAACAGTGAGCAGTCTTTCACCAAGTCTTTCCTTATTGATGACTTTACAGAAACAGATTTGAGGGGCGGGGATTATATCCGCCAACAAATATAAAGCAAATAGCCCCAAAGAACAACAACAAAGCCTGTGCAGGTAACCTAAAGGTTATACAGCAACTGCCAGCCCATAAGAGTCAGTCTTCTTACATAATTTCAGCACTAATCAAGCTCCTAAGCAATGACTTGTGATCAAAATTCCACAAGAAGTATGCATTTGACTCAAGCTGAAACAAATTTTAAAGTCTTTGAAACAACGAACACAATGTATATCATCTGTAGTATACATCTTTTATATCTCAGCTGCTTATAGTCAATGTTATCTCAAAGGAAGTAAAGTACTTTTTACTTTTATGGAGAATTAAATAGTAAAGTAGTTGTATGCATCGGATGCCTGAACATTTATTAGTACAGCAACCTCAGTATCAAGGCGAAAACCCCTTTATTTTTATATTGCAAACTATGTGCACAAGTGGGTATGTTTTTCAGAGCTGTAATAACAAACACACACACACAGCATGGGCTTCTACTAATCCAAAATAGTGGGTTTTTTCCTACCACTATAAAGCATAACGTAACAGATTTCAACTCATTTTACAAACTAAATTAAAGTTTACGCTGTTTTTTTAACCTCTGTCTTTAAACACTAATAAATGCTCTTAGTTTTCTTGCATAATACAAGAAATAATACACCAAAGAAACAAGCAAATCTTTTTTTAAGAGTTGGTAGATGAGTTCATATAAATACATACCTGCTGACCTGCTTAGTATGGTAAATTCTGGTAAGGCCAATGACTTTGATCATCTAATTCCTTTTTTCGGAACAAATGGACAATACACAGAAAACTTAAGTTACTAACCTCTGTATCCCTCCTGGTAAAACTGTTCTCTAAACTCTGCTCAGCCAAATTATAAAACCCAGCTACAGCCAGCTTTGCTAATGAAAAGGGGGTGCTTTTCTGAACAATAGAAGAATTCCTCTGCATTTAGAATGCGGAGTTCCCATTAGAGCTAAGAATCAGAAATGCCAGTTTTACCTCTGTTTTTTTAATTGATATTGTCCCAGCCCTCTTCTACGGTCCAGTGAGACAGTGTTTGTGAAATGATTAAAAAGAACGTGATCTGATCAAGAGGATAGAATAATGGGAAAGGAATGCTAGGTTAGCCACAGTGCAGAGTGCTGGGAAAGAAGACCAAGAGACTTCTTAGTCTATTGTTTTTATTCCCATCTGCTCTTTAGACATCTCAGAACACTTTGATTCTTTATTTACTCTGCTAAAAATGGGTTAAAAGTTGGCCACTTACATCAGAATTTGGGAACAAGTTACAGATCTTTTTTTAAAAAAAAGAAAATAAATAAAAATCCTTGAATTATATCAAGTTTCCAAAAGGTCATCACTGTCTCTGCTGTGGCCTTTTCCCCATCCCAAATCCTCTATCAATATGTCATAGTGAGTTAGGCAAAGACAAAAGAGAGGCTCAGTGTGAAAACTGCACATATATCTAATCCTGACAAAGCAATGAATAGGCCTTCACAAGTATAATTATACTTGTTTATTTGTTACCACGTACAGAGAACTGATGAAAAAATCCATCAAAGTGGTATTATGCAGACACCGAGAGCTTCTTTTCTTTGGTTGCTAAAGCCACATTGAGGCTTAAATTCCTTATTGTTAAATTCAGAAGAAAGGGGGGGTTTGGTTGGACTTTTTTGCATCAGTTGCTGACAGATCCTTTGTGTACAGCGCTGTATTATTAGATGCATTAGCTAGAGGCTTGCTCACTCAGCTCCCTCATTTTAGACCATACAGGAATTCATAATTATAAAGTACTGTACACAGTACCTTTTAAACAGGGTGTGGCATGCATTTTGCTGACCACAAGTTGAACAGATTTAAAAACAGTCCATTTTCTCACAGTTTGGGAATTTAGAATTTCCAAAAACAGGTAAACTACCTGTACAAAAGTCATGAATGCTAATTCTAAGGAGAGCTCTAAGCTTCTAACAAAATCAAACTGAATATATGTCTGTAGTACAGAATGTAGTAGAGAGGAAACTTACCATGCTGCTACTATAATGGAATTCTAGCCTAGTTGCATGAGTGATGCTTTCTATACATCCATCTGAAACCTGCTTCTAGTACAAGAACAAAAATCCTGAAGAACCAAAATAACTACTGAAGTAACTGCAATATACTATGGCAATTGTATGATAGTAGGAACATTATTTTTCATACCAAAAGTACTAAGTAGCCATTCAACTCTAAACCAAACAGCTTTACAATAGGATGATTTGAGGGTTCAGAGTCAAGCGACCGGTGCCAAATATGCCCCCCCCTTATAGAATAGAATTATATCAAAGTAAAAGCAATATGCATAGTTAATGTCTTTGTGAGCTTTCCAATTTAAAACAGAAAAGCTGTAATTTTTCTTTGCTGGCAATCTGGAAACACTCTGGAGTTAATTACAGCTGATTCGAAGTGAACGACACAAACAAAGACCAGTCTATGTCCAGACAATTATACTGCATTAACCAGCTTAGAGCTTCCTGCTGATGTTTCAGGGCTCTTCTATTACACCCTTCTACCTTCCCAGCACGATAGAAAATGCTTCTGCAAGAAGGCATTAATGAAGAGAACTGCAAAAGAATGTGTGACGACCTCTCCTGACATGGCAAAAACTTTCCACCCATGTCACGACAAAGGGGAGAAGGTAATTAAGTTTGAATAAAGGGATGTAACCAAATATACTGTGCACTTAAAACAGCACTTTAAAAAGAAAACTAGAAAAGTTTGCAAACTGCATACTTGACTGGCTGTTCAATCACTATATTGTTTCATCTCTTTCTCCTTTATCATCCTCAAAGGCTATCTTTTCAGATATTTTAAATACTATTACTATAATGAAATCTCATGTGACAGATGAGCTTCCTCCTCCTCCTCCTCCTCCTGATTATAGTTTCTTTGTTTTATATAATGAAGAATCAGTGGGAGAGCATACATGATAGCAAGATAACAGGCTTTGGAATTTTTAATTTAATTATAAGATTGAAACACCATTGGTTTAGTCTTCCTCATTTTCTCACACAGTTTTCCATGAAACCACTGCAACTGCTCTCCCTTTGGGGCAGGATCAGAAACTCACCACTAATCAAGCTTCTGTAGAATACGCCTGATCTCTCCTCACAATCATTATATAGCATAGGCCTAATTTCTCATATTACTCTTGAAAACATTTTTAGCATGTGGATTATGTGTTAAAATTGTATGGCTTGATCACAAATATTTCACAGTGTCAGTCACAAAAGAGTATAACAAGTGGCAATACCCCTTACTTCTGTTGCTTAAGCAGACGCCCTGGCATTAGAATGTGTTTACAAAGAAAGTCTACCTAACCTATAGCAAAAATTTTGGCATTATGAAAACACTGGATAGATAGCAAAACAACTTTTCCCCAAATTTATTTCTTTTAGACAAAGGTACATCTGAACAGCAGCGACTACGCAGTGAGCTTTAAACAGTAATCACTCTCCTTTGTCTTATCTATGCAAATTAGGATTAGGGTTACAATGATGACTGCTTAATCCCTTTGATTTCTTCTTTACTAAATAAATATTAATCTACAAATCAATTAAGTCCTTTATTGTAATGCACTAAACATACTCTATGAAAGGTTATGCAAATTATGGTCATGTTTACAACCATGTTCTGAAAAGAGCTCCATGCTTTCTGTTTTCACCCCAAAATCTCGATTAGATTTGAAAGTGCAAGTTAATACAACCCAACACAAAACCACCACAGGATCCATTGGGACTTATTTATTCCCTTTTAAGTCCACCGCATATATAATTTTAGGACTTTATTAGTCACATTTACTTTGTTTACTCAAATATAAATAACCCCATTTGTAATCTCTTTCATTCCAACCAATATTAGTGTAGGTTATATATCGTACAGCCCAATCCTAAACACATATACTTAGAAGTAAGTGCCACTGACATCAATGGGCCTTGCTCTCAAGTAAGTGTGCATATGATTGAAGGCTTAAAGTCTGAAAAAGTAAATTAAACAGAACAAGAAAGTTTTTTTTAAAAAAAAACTACTTTCATCTGTCACTTAAATTACCAAATCTGCTATCCCAACCATACTTAACAAGAAAACAGTCCCATTTAATTTAGTGAGACTTGCTTCGGCATCTGTTTAGGAACAAGGGGTAGTATCCAATGTTAGTCCTACATAGTGTAGACCCATTGAAATGAATGGGATTTAAGATAGCTGCAATTAACTTAAGTGCCATTCATTTCAATGGGTCTACTCTACATAGGACTAACATCAGATATTACGCATAGTGAGCAAATAACTAATAAAGTAGTAACAGTAATGCTTTCATACCTGTACCAAGCCAATGGGAGACACTAGATGTTTGGAAAGGATTTTTGGTAATACACTCATTTTTTTTATATCACAAAACATTTATTCAGAAGTGCTCTTACAGATAGCATTTGGCACACAGGTTAAATTAGCCAAGGCTGATATACACTGAAGAAAGAGAAGAGGAAATACTTTTTAAAGCATTTAGTGCAGCCTTTAAAAATTGGTTAGATTCAGGCTTAGTCAAATTTAGAGCAGACCCATTGATTTCAGTGGGTCTACTCTAAATATGTCAAAATCTGGATCTAACTCCCTGTATTTTTCTCTTAGAAGTAATCACAACTCAGTATTTTAATCAAGCAATAGTGCAATACTATGAAAAGAGCCTAATGCAGTAAAATACAGACTAGGCCTTCAAGTACAATACAGAAGACTGTACAAAATGAAAGCTACAAAACGCCTTATGGCTACTTCACTGTTTGAGGTACAGTCCACAAAGAACTGTTCCTGTGAAATTTCTAGAATTGAATGGGAGTTGAATTCAGTTGCATAGGTTTAAGTGGACCCTAATGTATGCAGCTGTGCATTCGACTGCAGCATTGAATATGATTTCATATTAAACATCACACCTGTCAACAGAATAGAGTTTTAAATGCAGCCTAGCCATTAAGAAGCCATCTATAGTTCTAGAATAATCTAGTGGCAAATTTTGTTTGGATAGTGAAAAATCAGCTGGGACATTTGTTTTTATTATGCAGAGCCTCTTGTCATTTTTTTCAGTGCAAGTTAATTTGACTGCTCTGCATAAGTGAAGTGAGCAATTCAGTAATTAACTTTTGTGTTTTAAAATGTATGAACTTTAATTAGTTTTCATTATAAACAAACAAATGTCAGCCATAATTATAAGCTCCTTGGCTTAACTACATATTATCCCTTTTCAAACAAACTTGATGTCAGACAAATTAAAATCAAGCAGCCAGCAATTTTGAGTTGAATTTTACATGATCTGCCAGTAACTTGATTACTTAACTTCAATATCATTACAGGAAAAGTATTTCAGTAAAAATAATTACAAGTATTCCAACAGGAGACAGGCTTAATTGTATTGATTCAAAAGATGCATGTATATAGGAACCATGTTGAAGGAATAATGTTATCTTAAATCTACAGTTACTATTCAAATAAAATTACCTGGTATGAAAAAGGCAATTTTAGACTGCCGTTTGCCCCGCCCCCATACAAAACCAAATGAAGTAATTCTTTATCCAATCACCTTTTACTTTAAGCAACAAAATATCAATGGGGAACAACTTCAAGCCATGAAGACTTGGAGGTTTATTTACTGACTAGTGTATCTATTAAGACCAAGAACAAGTGGAGCTGTCAGGACATAATGAAGGTAAATGATTAGTTAGCACTGAGGCTGAGCTCTTCTTCAATGCAATAAGAGTTAATTAAAGTTTACCACCAAACATCAACTAAAGCAGGATGTTGATCAGGTTTCAGCATTAAGTGCAAACAGACAATAGTTGGCAGCAATTAGTACAGCTATCAAATGACATGCAACAATAATTATACATTTAAAACAGCTCAATGTCTGGTGGGGAAGGGGAACCTAATCAGCCACCTTTGACTAGAAATACTCAAAGAGCAAGAAACAGGTAACAGATATTTCACGTTAGCACTGTAAATCAATAGAATTCAACAACAAAAAACAGTGTACAAGTATGTTATCCGAAAAGGAACAATTCACTCTTCATGAAATAGAAGAAATGTACAGACTACTTGTAACGAATGTTAAGTGCTAGTTAGATCAAATAAATTACTGATGCCTTTCAAAATGACAAATAAACAAGCAGGGAAGTACTTGAGGTTTAAAGGCCGGTGGTGGCAACTTTATTCAGCATTTACATCAGATGCAAGGTAACCTGGCATCTCCAATTCCAGTTGTTGAAGTCCTCTCTCACTGAAAGTACAGATGGAACACTGGTTTGAAACCTTTACAAAACTGGCTTGCAACTGCTGGCTATGCAATAAAAAAAATCTACACCAAAAGAGAATAGATCTTACATCTGACTGGAACCAAAGCTGTCTTGGATGAACAGAATACCACATCTGCTCGTGCAAGGTCCCCCTCCCCCATTCTGCCAGTTCTCTCCTCCCACTACAGCTGCTCACATGCCACCCCATACTATACAGGAGGTTCCCCTGACCCTCAATATCAGATTTGCAGGGGGTGCAAGGAAGTGCTGTGGGGAGGAGGGAGAGGGAAAGCCACATTGCATGGGTGGAACTCTGTTTGCACGTGTCTGGATCCAACTAAGCCAGATTACAAGGTGGTCCTGCGTGCTCCTTTGTTATCAAATTCATGCAATCAGTATGTGCTTTAAGCCTATATGTTCTCAAACCCAATATTTCCTTCAAGCCTGTAGGCTTAAAAAACTAGAAAACCCAGTTTTCATCCCTAATGATTACCATAAACAAGGCAGGATACAATCCACTTCTAGCCCAGTTGCTGAAGATTAGGACATTTGCCTTTGATAACCATGGCTTTGGTAAACAGGGCCAGTCCAACAGATTTTAGTGTCTGAGGCAGAAAATCCAAATAGCATCCTCTCCCAAGTAATTAACATGGGAGACAAGGATGTTCTGTGCAAGCCTCACTGAAATGAACAGAAGAATTTCCTGATGGATTGTGCCCTATGGGTCAGCTCTGTTTTTCTCCCACTCTGCCATACTTTCTTTAATAGCACCCCAGATCCACTCCCTGAGGCAACTGCCTCTTCTTGCCTAACGGTAGGACCATCTCCTTTGGTAAAGAATACAAGCTATGCAATATTTACAAGACAGTTACAGTTCACATATTTATCTCAAACAATGAGCAACAGTCAAATATGGTGGAAATCGTTATTAAAGATAGGAACATAGGAAGTCTCCTTATACTGAATGAGACCATTGGTCCATCTAGCCCAGTACTGTCAACACTAACGGGCAGCGGTTCACCAGGATTTCAGGCAGGAATACTTCTAGCCCTATCTAGAGATGCTGAGGATTGAACCTGAGACCTTCTGCATGTAAAACATGTGCTTTACCAGTGAGCCACACCACCTGATCTGGACACGTGCTTAAAGAATAACTAAAGACTTCAGGATAACACAAAGGAATTGCCTTTCAAGACAAAGCAATTACCTAAGATTTGATATTCCATCATTTAGAATCCATACTCCCAATATTTACTAAAAGCTAAAGTAACCACTTCCTACTGCAGAGACCTATATACGTATAGTACCAAAACATTTCATTCAGATTCCAACTTCCTCAGGTAATAGGTCTGTGATTCTGCATAGACTATAGTCACAAACAAACCAGTTAAAAAATTATATATCTCTAATTGAAATTACTGTGACTTACTGTACAGTGTTATGCTCCATTTACTCTGGTTTGGGAGCTGGAACCTTCTGCATGCAAAACATGTGCTCTACCACTGAGCTATGACCCCTCAGCTAAGATAAAATTATCAGTCATATAGAAGGACAAGTCTTGTTGGAGAATCAGGATCGCTTCTGCAAAGTCCTGCCTCACTGACATTTTGACGTGCTTTGGGAGTGTCAATAAGCAGGTATAACAATTTCTAGATGGGTATGTGGATAGGGGTAACCCAGGAGATATTGTTTACTTGGATTTTCAAAAGCCTTTTGACAAAATCCCTCATCAAAGACTCCTGAGCAAACTTAGCAGTCATGGGATAAGAGGAGTTTCTCTTATGGACTGGTAAGTGGTTAATGAACTGGAAGCAAGGAGCAGGAATACATGGACAGCTCTCGCAATGGACAGATGTAAGCAGTGGGGTCCCCCAAGGATTTGAACTGAGACCAGTGCTTTTTGTTCATAAATTATCTGTAATTGGGGTCAGCAGTAAGGTAGCTGGGTTTGTGAATGATACCAAATTATTTAGGGCTGTTAAAGAAAGGATCTCCCCAAACTGAGAGAATGGGCTTTACAATGGCAAATGCAGGTCAACGTAAGCAAGTGTAAAGTGATGCACATTTTGGCAAAAAAAATCCAAACTTCACATATACACTACTGGGGTCCAAGTTGTGTATAGCTTGATGTAAATGATGACCCAGAGTGCAGTTGCTGTGAAATGGCAAATTCCATGTTGGCGATCATTAGAAAAGGAACAGAAAATAAAATTACCAATACTGTAATGCCTTTACGGAAATCTACGGTGAAACCACACTTGGAGCACTACGTATAGTTCTGGTCATCGTACCTCAGAGGAGATACTGTAGTCCTGGAGAAGGTGCAGAAAAGGGCAACCAAAATGATTAAGAGGTTGGAACAACTCCCCTACAATATTTAGGGGGCTTTTTAGCTTTGAAAAAAAGATGAGTAAGGAGTTACTTAACAGGGGTGTGTACACTTATGCAGAGTTTTGAATAAGTAGATAGGTGTTTTTCTTGGTCTCTCATCGTATTAGAACCCAGGATCATCCAATAAAGCTGAATGGTGATAGATTTATATGATGCTCATGGATTTCCCACAGGCATCTGGTTGGCTACCATGGGAACAGAATACTGGACTATATGGGCCTTTGGTCTGATCCAGCAAGGCTATTCTTATGTTCTTATGAAAGAGTCCCAATAGTTTTACTATTGTTATTGGTGGTTGGAAGCCACTTTGAAGAGTGGGTTGTGAATATTTTAAATAAATACAACATTAGCTAACTCCTTTCCATTGCCTACGCTACAATTAAAGCCACCTATTGGAAGTTCTGTAAAGTTCAGGCAGCTCTACGCCTAACACCGGCTAAGAACCACATTATGACAGGATGGATAAAGGGCCAAATATTCTCTGTCCAATCCATAACAGTCAGCTCAGACCATTCTTCTGCATGCCTTGAGCCCTATATAATCCAGAAGGGAAGAAAAATAACCATTCCAAACAATTTAGTAATAGGCTTGACATGAATGAAGGCCAGCCTCATGTGATGAAATGTAGTGTTGTTTAGACAGAAATTCTGACAATTCAACCCATATAGCATATGCAGTGAGCGAAAGTGCTCAACAGTCACAAATGTTTAACAGACTACCTATCTGAAAAACCACTGAAGATGCTTCATCATTCTGTCTTTACATCAGGGTTGTCACCCTTTTCCCCCAGCAGGTTCCTATGTGATCAACCACTGCGCAAGGGATAAATTGTACAACCTTAGATTACTGGCCACTGCTGAAGAAGAAAATACAACTACAACCAACACAGCTGCATGCTCAGAAATACTGAATGCTATGAGTTCTGAATGTGAGGTAAAGATGCATGGCTCCAGGACACTGCCCCTATGTTCCTGCAGACAATCACCATCTGAACTGACTCCTCCTTACCTAGGAATCATCATGTGGGGTACACCATTCATGTTAACCAGGAGTCCTCAGACATAAATAGAGTAAGTGTGGGTATTGAAAGCTGCTTCATACTTTACAAATAAGTGGGGGGGAAAGGAAGCACAAGTGACTTGTGCTTCTTCTTTCCTTACTTCTATTATAACATGGGAAGCAGGGTGGATCTCCCCTGCTGCTTCTTTGTAACATACAAACCAGCCTTAAGGTGGCCAGTCTCTCAACTACATTGGAAAGGAGTCTAGGTTCACTGGAGCCAGATGAAAGTTGGTTTCCAATATAAAGAAAAGGAGCTATGACATGGTACTGTTTAGACATAGTGAATTAAAAATTCAGAGAGGAAAAAAACACATCAATATGAAGTAAGAATGGTAAATTTCATTCAGCTCTGATGAATCTTTGTTACATTACCTCCCACTGATGTACACATATAACTTAACTCCCAACTGAATGCTAAAAATTCAGTAAGACGCAATTTCTCAAAATGTCAAAGATGCTATGTATTTTAACATTAGCACCGAGTCAAATAAAATAGATCTCAACTATATTAAAAACAGGCTCTGATGTTGGATACCAGTAATTTTTACTGGAACATGTGTAAATTTGCATTAACTAAATTTAGTTATACAATGCCTCACTATTTTAGTTATTGGGCAGCAGCCTAGGGCTGTGTGACAGAAATGGTTCCTTCCCCTGTCCCTCAACAAACTTCATTTTCCCAACTAATTCTGTTATGTTAGGGATTTGTGCACAGAGTTAGCTAATCCAAGTATTTCCCTAGAGCTGCATTTAAGCTATGGCCCACTCCCAGCACAAAAGTATCTCCAAAAGCCCTTTCGCCCCCTTCAGCACTCATACGCTCATTGGTCCTGACATTTTCACTTCAGCCATGACAAATGAGCTGATAGCTGTGATCAGATTGCACACAAGTACTGCTTTATCTAAAGACATATCATTAACTCTCATCACTATCTTCCAGTATGATTCTTCTTTGGTTTAATTTGTTGTGAAAATGCAAGTCAGTTTTAAAGCATCTTAAACCTTAAGCAACCACAAATAAACTTCACTAAATAAGAAAAGGGCAGATTTGGACAGGATCAGAACATGACTACCATTAACTAAATGTTTCTCAAGGGACTTAAGTAACTGTACTCAACCTCTGCCCTAGTGCAAACATGCCATTTGAAACTCTTCTAAAGGTCCCTTCCCCCATGGTGAATTGCTAGCACTAGTGTACCCTTTTTTGAGAAACAAAAACAAAGTGAAGCAATGAAACATGCCTAATAAATTAGGAAACCAATTTCTGTCTCTGAGAATGACACCAGCTATCTTTTTGTGGTGTAAGTTAACTTGCATGTGCATTTTCTACAAGTAAAATGTTTCACTTCAGTGTTAATGAAATGAGTTCATCCCTCCAATTTTCAGTAACAGCACTAAACTTAAAACTATCTTGAAAGAAAATCACTGGGTTCAGCATGAACAGGGCAATCTTTCCATTAAGGCAGAAGAACCTAAGTTCCAGTTACACAGTTGTCATTGAATCTAGAAGCTTTGCAACGTATATTATTTGTTGTAACTTTTCCTCGCAATTCATCGGAGAATAAACATAGAAGCAGAGTCAACTGTAACACAACAGACCTTGGGAATGGAGGTCATGCTTTGAGGTAAAGTGCTATTCACTTTTGGACCATGCAAGGAGCTCTTTATTCCTGTTCTTATTGGAATCAGTTCCCCTTACTAGAGCAAGAACAAAGCCAAGTGCTCATGTGAGGTTTATGAATAAATCAGAGGTGAGCCACTTTAAGTGCCGCTCATGATTTTCCTGTTGACAGTGAGCACTTAAACAGGCTTCTAGCACCAGCAACCCCTGGCAAATCTTAATAGATCCTAATCTGCACCTTGCTTCATTTCAGGCAAGAAGTGATTCGCCCCATTTTTTCCTCAAGTCTTCACCTCTTGAATAACTTCTATGCCACCTTCCCAGAAACAGGACTATCCCATTTTAAATATCAAACATAAATAAAGCACATCTTTATATATATTTCCTTAGAAAACCAAATACCGCTAGTAAAAAATACTATGCATTGTACCTAATATAATTAACAAACCATGATGCTACTTAGCATTTGGATAAATTACAAATATTACAAATAATGCTAACATTTCTCACAATTCCTGAAATATCAGAGTATTAATATTATTGTAAACCAAGATGTATTTATTGGGCCTTACACCCATATAAGTATATTTAGGAATGCAGCCTGAAAGTATTACTGCCACCTGTATTTAAAAACTAATTCAACAACCCGAGAACACTATTTTTAAAATAATAAAAATGAAGAGTTGGGGCAAATGCTAACATGCTAAACGACTGTCATTCATTCACAGTATGATGACAAGGCCAAGCCATTGCAATATACAAGAAAAAGGCTAGAATGCTCTGAGCCTATTTTATGGTATTTGACAACACTACATTATAAAATTAAGGTTCAATGCTGAACCGTAATAATTAATGTTTTGTATTTTATTTTGTACATCTTAACTTCTCTGTTATTGAACTGAATCTAGGACACAGATTGTTTACACTCTCAAATTATACTTACATAATTTAGCATTCAGGTTTTACTTCTTAAGGGTTCTTCACATGTGCAACAAATTGATCTACCCTATCACTTTGGTCCATAATTTCCTGGACCAAAGGAATGGGGTCAATGAGAAATTGAACAGAACCTATCATGAAAACCCTAGCAAGATTACAGTTAAAATGACATGATCAAAACCGGTTCATTCAACTATAGCAGATCAGAACTTTACTTCAAAACTGCAAGCAGTCTTGCTAGATCAAAGATTCAAAATAAAGGACACCAGAGATGTGCTGCATCTTCTTCAGAATGCTGAAGTATTGAAAAAACAGGGCTACTAATTCTATTCTATAGCACTTTATGTTATGGAATAAGAAAAAAGGAACTAAACATGGTGCCTAGCTGCCTCATGAAGATAGCTGTAGCAGAAAAGGGAGACATAAAAGGTCAAACAGTGAAAATTGCTCTGCACTTTCGCCTAGATTTAACAACAGAACAGCTCTAGAAAAGTTTGGTTTTCTTTGTTGTTCTGGGTCCTTTATATCTTGACCTCAAACTGAATACAACAGAGAAGACTGACTTTGAAGTTTTAAAGCAGATAACAGTGTGGCCTAGGACTGCCAGCATTTTATTGGCCCTGCCCTTATGCCTTTCACAGCAACCAGACATACAGATACTAAGTTGATGAACTTTTTCCCCATCTCTTTGTCTGTATATACCTGGAAAAACTTCATCTGCTTAATTTCTGATGTGTCTCTTCTCTTACAGGAATAGGATGAAAGCCAATGAAAAAGCTGGCGACCCTATGAGGATCACAAGTGAAGTGTGGAGTATTGTTGAAGCCACCAAAATGAATCAAGTCCTGCAGTGCTATCTCAGTTTGCAAAAAAGCTATTGGTGACAGGTGACTTGTCACCTTAGATTAGAGGACTTAGCTTCTTAGTGGTGCTTAAATTCTAAATTGGCTAGAATAAAGCTTTAAGGGTGCAATCCTATGCACGTTTAGACAGAAACAATCCTACAACTCCCAACATGTGGCTGGTACATGCGAAGAGTTGTAGGACTTTTTTCTGTCTAAACATGGTTAGGACTGTGCCCTGTTTTCAGACTGCACAAAATTGGTTTACAGCTGTGGGTTTGAAGTAAACCACATTTAGTTTGTATATCTAGTGCCTCATGTGTAACTTGTTGATTGTTGAGCTTTTTAAAAAGCCTACTGAAAAAAAAGGAATGCTTAATTTATTTGAATAGAAGGCTTAATTTTGATATATTGGGCTTCTCAATGATTATATTGCCACTTATGCTAGGTTTATAACAGTAGAACTGAACTGAATTCATAGCTAGAGAAGTAGGCCTTCAATTTGAACCCATTTCTCATGACATTTTAAAACACACGTAAGTTTGTCTTGGTTTAAGAATAACATATGAATGTGTCCTAAATATCACAGTGTTTTGTTTTACAACACACACACATGCACTGCCACTGCCACCTACATGACAAACATGTGTTTCCAGCATCCCTATGATCATAGGGGAATATATATGTGCACTGATTTAGGGCACAGTCCTATGCATGTTTAGACAGAAATAAGTCCTACAGTTTCCAGCATGCCCCAGCCAGCATGGCTGGGAAGAAGGATGCTAGGAGTTGTTGGACATTTTTTTCTGTCTAAACATTCATAGGATTGCACCTTTAATGTATTACACGAAGAATCAAACCAAGCCTGGTTGAACCTAAAACTGGAGAAAGTCCCCTCACAAACAAAACAGAACCTGAACCATTCAGGTTACTGATTCAAAATAGGGTTCGCCTAAGAATGATCTGGTGGCACACTCACCCCAACTAGAATGAATCACAAGCACTTAAAAAGTAAACATCTGGAGGATTTGTGTATATTTTGGCTTCCACTGGGAAGCTACAGGGAGGATGGAGGCTTACTGTTTTAAGCCTGCAATCCACTGCATCAGACCAAGAAGATAAGCAGCCTGATGGCAGAAGAGGACATTTTGCACACTGCATAATGTTCTCCCATGCTGTACTGCATTCAGTATCTGTAGATCTTAAAGCTATTGTTGAAATGTTTATTTCTAACCTTTGACCTAAAGGCTGGTATATGTATGGCTGTTTATTAAGAAACCAATTATCTTGGAGAGGCTGTGTCTTTGGTGGTCAGGCGTGCAATGTCCCAGACAACACAGAGTGCAGCAGCATCCAAGGTCTCAGGCAAGAAACTCCAAGGGGCAAAGGGAGTCTAAAAACATGGTAGAAGATAATATATGTGTGATAAATATAATTTTAACTGTACACAGGTTATCCTATTCCATTTCTCTGTACAAAATAATATTCCAGTGTTAAGATGGAATTCTACCTTGGCTCTGTTCCTTCTCCTTATGTTCCAGTTGTAAAGTTTGCAGGATTTTCAGTTAAGTATGTTTAATCACAGAGTATTACATTCAGGAAAAAATACTGCAGTGATATTAATCACTTTATGCAAATCTACATAATAATGTAAGTATTTGAATTGTCTTGCATAAACCAGAACTGAACCACATCAGGTGCACCAAACCTTTATTTATGTTAAAAGGTACCAAATCAGAAACTTCTTTCACAGCTAAACTCAATCTAAAACTGAACCAAAGTCCAGAATGGTTTAACTAGTGCAAGTGCAAAATATGTAACCAAAGCGCATTTTTATTAAAACAATTTTTAAACAAAGTTTTTTACCCTGAAAACTGGCTTCTGGTCTGTCTGGGTTTGGCCTCAACTCAGATAAGGGAGTTACCTCTTAAATATACAGTCACGTGTTTCTGTCTAAACCCATAATCCTTACACTATTGACCTAATCTTCATGGGAGTTGATATAGTCCAATAAGTTCAATGTGACAGCCATGAATGTAGTATATCTGTCGGTAAAACAGTACTTTCGGGCAGGTTTTAAATAGTTCTCAAAATCAGCAAAAGCAAATAATTTGCCACACATAAAATACTTCACCATTTTTAAACTGAAATCTCATTGAGAAGGATATATACATACAAATGTGTCTTAAAATGGTAAACTTATTTCGCTCATAAAACTCAGCTCAACCATTCCTCAACAGAATTAGTTTTCCTTAATATTCTTTTAGAAAAATAAAATCTCCCTCTAGACAGGCTGTAGCATTCCAAACTTTTATGAGTGCAAACTTATTAACGCAAGAAGAACAAAAAGGACTTATGAGAACACTGGAATAACAAAATCACAGAATGTGCCTATTACACAAGTCTGTGACACATCCATATTAATGGGCATATCCTAAATTCCTTTATATAGTCAAAAGAAGTAGGCATTTTTATTCTATGAGAATGATAAAAGTTAGATCTGTGTAGACCACTAAATCTGGTTATTTCTCTCTCTCTCTCTTTCTCACACACACACACACACCCTTCAATTGTTACAGTATTAAGACTGCAGATCTAAGCATACTTATCACCGAGGAAGTAAGTCCTGTTGAGCTCAATGAGATTTACCTCTCAGTAAACTTATTTGGAATCTGGTAGTTAGGACCTCAGTCTCTCGGTGTTTCATAGTAGTTATATTTAAACTCACATGTGTCAAACAACAGTCTTGTTTATATTTCATTCCCTAGAATATCATATAGCCAAATCCTTTGCATGCACTTAGAAACAAGTCTCACTGTGTCCAATGGACTTACTCCTACACAGGTAAACATAGCATGCAGCCTCAGACCAGTATACGAGGTGCCTAGGTTTCTGCCTGTTCAATAAGAATGCAGACTTCACATAAGCTACCATTAACCCATGTGTTATCCAGTTTTGTAATGGCTGGAAAACTGCCAGTTAGAACACATGTTGCTTGCTTAACAATATAAACTTATTTTTAAATTAACACATTTTCTTTTCCAAAGTACTCAATAAGCATATCTTACTTTGAATGTTCATCTTAGATATAACTTTCTTGTCATTTAAAGGGGATTTTAAATATTTACAAACATTAGCAATCAGCATTTGCAAACTTATAAAAAATTTCTCTGACAGTCTCCGATGAGAAGGCATGACCCATCTAGATCGAACCTCTTTCTGATAACAGTTCCATACTGAGCTGTCAACTTTCTTTCATTTACAAATATTTACTTATTTTGTAATGTGCTTTAGTACACCAGACTATAATATTCCAAATTGCACCACACACAAGTACAAATTATCTGACCAAACCTTATAGCAAGTTGCTATATGGTGGATTCAACATGTTTTTTCTATAATGACTTCAAACACAATTACTATGACTTGAAAAACTGGAAATATTTAGCACGCACTCAGATAAATAATTGTTTCACCACACTGCATCTGATTTTCATATGTACCATAGATTTTTTTTTTTAATTCTTAGTTTTTAAAAGTGGATCAACACTTAGGCTGCAATCCTATACTCGCTTACCTGGAGCACATCCCAATGGGGACTCAGTGGGGCTTACTTCTGAGTAGACATGTATAGAATTGCACTGTAAGTGTATTTTAACCATCCCAGTTACTGTTAAGAGCACATAATTAGAAGCACAGATCAGATTGTCAACAGCTAACCAATTACAGTCATAGCTTTAGGCCTCCTTCTGGTCCCATTTAAGTCAACAGATATTTTATCACTGGCTTTGATAGGAGAAGGGACTGAGACCTTAGTGACATGACTTACAACACTATTGTCAACTATGTAAACATATCAAAAATGGAATACTAAAGCACACTAAGAATAAAACTTGTTACATCCAAATTTCTAATTTTTGTTTCATCTATCAATAGGTTCAAATTGATTCAATTTTGTATCCTACAAATAGGTACTACACCATTATACAGTTCATACACAGTCAAGACCTATTTTTTTCAACAAGAAAAATAGCACCAATTAAAACAGCTAAAACAATACCTATAAAAAACAGTTCAATGAACTTAACTTATTATTGCCTCCTTGATGTACATATGCCACTGATTTTTAAAAATAATTTTCACCTTTACCCCCTCCCCACAAGCAAAGCACTGAGAACACTCGATACCCAATAGTCAATATTTGATTATCCTGTAATGTTTCTACTACATACAAACCTGTGTCTATCATCTTCTAGCTGCACATTATCATACATATTCATCAGCATGATGATGGAAATTCAAGGCATCTTATAAAGTTGCTGAAATCTGAGCTTCTGCTTGTTTTCTCAAGTCTTGGACAAACATAACTTTAGGGAGAGCTGAGCAGAGGCATAAAGAAAGAGAAGCTTGCATTTTCGTCTTCCTTTCATCTTAGTCATTCAGTCAAGCATTCAGTGCCCTATTCAGCAGAGCTTTTCATTATGCAAAAAAATGCTAATCCTTTCCGATGCTTTCACACTTGTATAAACCCCCATTCCTTCCACTGAAAAGCAATTATATCAGTTTACCTTTCTGTCAAAAACAGGATTAATATTCCAAAACCTGAATCTCTTTTGTTTTTCTATCTTTTGCTACAGGAAACTAGAGATTATTAGAGAATGTTTTCCTTAGAACAAGAATAGATTATTTTAAATATGATTCTGTTAAACCAAAGGGGGGGGGGGGCTTCAGTTGCTGCGGAAACTCCTTTCAGTGACAGAACTGACCTTCCCTTTGCAGAGGCCTGAATAGAATGAGCCTCACTCTGGTCTATTAATCAGAAACAAATTATGAAAGAATGTGGCTGGACTGGTTGACACTATCCTGTCTTGGGAGACTCAGTAACAGCCTAGTAACAATGTCCTCTTCATGGGTAATGAACAGCCATGACAAATGGGAGCTGAGAAACTATTTATTTGCATATGCAAATTGTCACACAAAGGAAACATGTACAAACAAGTGTCATTGTAAGGTGGATTAGGCAAACAACACTTTTTTTAAGGACATTCTGCAGCCCAGAACATTAGTCAGCACAATTAAACCAGTCTCCATGGAGACTAATGAAATTTCACCATGGTATGAGTTAAATTAGATAGCTAGTTATGTGTTTCCACAATCCAACTTGAAATCCATTATTGTTTCAGAATAATACAGCAATTGTACCAGACTGATCTTTGCCAGCTCAACAAGCTCCTAAGTTGACAATTTGCATATGTTAATATAATTAAGCACTAATTACATGAAACCTGTATAGATTCACATGCACTTTCCCTAGGCGCTTCTCAATTGAACCTTGGCCAAGTTTTTAACCCTTTGAATTATTTGGGAATAGGGAAGCTCTGCCTTATGGGTACAGCCCCAAGGCAGATGCAGGAAAAGCTCTTCACTTATAAATACAAAGCTTAACCTGACTTCTCATATTTCCATCAACAAAGCTAGAAAATATTTTCAGAAATGCTACAAGAGGGGGCTCTCTAAAACCCCAGCTCTGCTACTTTAAAAAAGGGGTATGAAAGCACTCAAGATTAGGCTAAATAAAGTGTTACAGATTCATTTATTGTCACTGCCATATCTTGAAAGTTCAAAATTGTCATACACACACACACACACACACACAAGCTAGGCTGGATTTGATGTCAGTGCTGTGACAGCAATAAAAAGGGAATGAGGAGAGGAAAAAAGAGCAGCCAGGAACTAATGAGCTTTACATAAATATATGCTAAAGCAATTAAGCAGTGTTAATTACTATGACAGCAGTTAATTGAATATAATTAGATATTTTAAGCCACTGACTAATGCACAGTTAAGATTAATTTTATTGAGATTAATTGTAAATAAGAATAGATTAACTGTGTTTTGACAGGCAAGCAGAAGAGCAGGAATCAGCACAGACCCCCAAAATCATATATTATTTTAATGTCACACCTCAGAATCTTCTCCTCAATAAACATGACTTTTCAAACCCAAACAGACAGGAATTTTGAAGAAAAACAAACAGCTTGCAGAAATTAAAGAGTCTTTGTCCTTTTTATGTTTATTTCTTTTAGCAGACTAAATTAAGCGAGTCTGGTGTACGTTTTTAGGAAGGAACATTTCAAACTGAATGGAAAAAATGTTCTGTCACATACGAAATTCATGCAGCTGTGCGGAACTTGGTCCAGATGGTCTAAGCCTATAAAACACCATCAAAATGATAAGAGAATAGGGCCTTCCCAAAATGTGATAAAGTCGCAGCCTTGTATGTGGCCTAAATTTTCTGCCATCTATGGTTTCCTCCTTGATCTCTTTCCATTTTTAACTTATCATGAATATTCAAAAGACCACTCTTAAAAAATACCACCAATGCACATCCACTTTAAAAGACTAAAATCTCAGCAAAATGTCCCCTTGCTTAATTAATACAATGCAACTAACAGATTTTTATATCATTTATGTTAATTAGCTTGAAATGCTTATTTTTAGATATTCTTCAAAAAAAGATCTAAAGAATACTCACTGCAAAATAATCCAAGCATGCTGTTCTTGGGAATTTTATATATATATATATATATATATGCAGAAGAATGTTAACAAATTACTAACAAGAAAGGAGCCTCAACTGATTTCAAAATAAATCAATAAGTGATCAACACAATATTTTTAAAGCACTACAATGTATATATCATATAAATGTATATATTCAATACCTTTTTATCTCTAAATTGAGAAAGGCTTTACAGTATTGAGCATGCCCCTGTATTGACTATCAACTTCTTTGCAATGCCTTTCGTCTTTTAGAGTGAAAATCCAAAAATGGTCTGTGAAACAAGGCTACAACAAGCCATTCTGCAGTGAAAGATTTTAAATCATCCAGCCTCTTCTAATAGACTTGAGACTTATTGAGGTAGAAACCATAAAAAATGAAGAAGGGAAATTTAATCCCTGAAATATTGATTTGCACATTAATATCATATAGGCAGAGGGCAATTTGGCTTCATGGAAATGACACATTGTCGACCCTTGGTGAAGTCAGAGCCAATCTAACTGCTGAACATGTCTGAATCTCAAGAGTTATTAAGGGCTTCCCTTCTTGCCTATATGACTTTTCTCCAGCCTACCAATGCAATCTTAAATGTATTATCTTTAAGAAATAATTGTAAAACCTCAGGGGTTTTCCAGTTAATGGAAGGAAGGCTAAACCACATCAGATTCTGAAATGCAACATTAAACCCTTGCAATCAACAAAACCACCTCAATTCTCATCCATCCAGTGCAGGATCTAATACTGTTATTAGAGATAATCAAATTTCATTGTGTAAATTTAGGCTCATGGTCAGAATGGAAGCAGTAAATTCTGCAATATTAAACAGTGATTTTCTTAGCACTTCTTTACATGGTCTCTGCTGGCGAACAATAAAATATTTTAGTACAGAAACACAACCTCACATCTACCGTGAAAGATACAAGGGATGCACATCAATTCATTACCAAATGCATTTTAGAAAACAGGCTAGTATCACTCCTAAACCTACTAAGCAGTAAGCAGGTACTACCATTACTACTGCTGTGACTTATACAGATGGTTTGCTTGACCTTTCTTTGTTCTTTGGGTAGATTTCACTTTTGAAGATTTATGACTATTCCCTTCTATTTAATTGACCCTATATGTTCATTTCCACAAGAAGGAAAACAACTGAATACATGTTTATGGTGCAGAAACCCTTCAAAGCCCAAGGCAATGCCTGTAGGATGCTACAGCCACAGTGTGTAGATCCTACAATATGAATATTCAGCCAGGCTCAATGAATAATCCGAGTGAGCCCCAGCACTCAAGCCAGGTGCAAGAGGTTAAAACAGCTGGCTAGCCATCTTTCATGTTGGTGTGCCTTGCTGCTGCCTGAAACTGCCTGATATTCCTCCTCATATATTATTATTATTCCAGTTGTATTTTGTTTTTCTAGGATCCTATCTCAGAGAAGAAAAGGAAACTCATTCCGAGTAGCAAGTTGAATAGGAAATGGAACAATCATATTTAAAAGGTCTTTTTCTTTTCTCCTCCAACCCTCCAACCCTGTTTATTTTAAGAATTTTCCATTACCCCTTCTTTTCTATCTAGTCTTTAAAAAGCAAAGTCCCTTTTTGCTAGCCTTGTTCTGTCAGTTTTGTCAGTAAATAGAAAGTAAAACAAGGGTTGATGGCACTGAGAGTGTTACATACCCAGACTGTGTTTTTGCATTGCTCTCAATGGAAGCGATCGATGCCCATGTCACAGTGGTGTCCCAATCGCAGCCAAGTCTCTGCCTCAATCTAACCAACAGGCAGGGCTTCCAAGGCTGCTGCTCACTACCTCTTCCTTCCATCCATCCACTTAGACATCCACCAAACTCTCAGAGAGAGAATAAACTACAATCTGCTCTTCAACCACCGCTCCTAAGGATCGAGCCACTGGAAATCCTTCCAAAGGGGAATCACAATTTCAAATATAAATATAAGAGATATTTATCCACCTTCAACATCATCAACCCTCTCCTTTTTTCCTCCTCTGTCTCTCTCTCCCCCTCTCCTTTGCCAGCTACCTGATCCTTGATTAAAAATGGAACAGGGTTAATAATAATATGAAAAAGGCGATCAGAATGGAGGAGAGGAAATGCAACTGTCAGATAGAGGGATAGTCAGACTTCCTGGGTGACCCTGGCGGGGTCTGGCTCAATGTAAATCCACCATCTTCAGCCTGGCAAGTTGTCTTTGGGTTGAGAGGAGCTTTTTTTTTTGGTGGTGGTGGTGGTGGTGGTGGGGAGGGCGGGAAGGGGGTGTTATGTTTGCGATGTATGCCTTGGTACCTAAGGTGGAAGAAGAAGAGGAGGAGGAGGAGGAGAACAGGAGGAGGAGGAGGAGGAGGGTGTGTGTTATTGAATGGGAGCGAAAAAGCCTCCTCGGGACGGCGCGGAGGCTGAACCCGGCTTGCTGAGCCTCCTCTCTCGGCTGGGCCCAGTGCCCCGAGCAGCCGATGAGATCGAGACCCCCCTCCCCCTCCGGCTGGCAGGTAACAAAAGAAATACATAAGCGTGTCTTTGGGGGGTGAGGGGTAGGGCTGGGACGCAGGAGGGCAGGGTTGGTAGGGTTGGGGGGCAGCAGCCGTAAGCTGGCATCGGTGGGGCAAAGTTTCCGGTCCCCATGTTTACAGGCGATTGTAAGGTTGCAAAGGCAGGAGGGGGAAACAGAGACGCGCCTGCCATTAGCCACCGAGCTAAGGGATGCATTCGAGGAGAGGAGACCAGAGCAGACCCAGAACCGCTGCATTGGAGACGAGCAGCGTACTGATCTCACACCCCGCACGGAAGGGGGGGGGGGAGAGAGAGAGACGATTTTAAAAAGAAATAGAAAAGAAAATCTTGGCAAGAGTCCGATTAAAACAACGCCGGAGCCCAACGCAGGGAGGGAGGGAGGAACGCAGGGAGGGAGAGAGCCCGCTGCCTTTTCACAAAGGGAAGCGACGGTCGAAGCTTCCCCAGCCCCGGCAGGCAGCGGCTAGAACAGCACCTCCGGCGAGCGAGGAAGAGAGCCGGGCTCTGGGCAGGGCGCAGCGCACTAGAAACGGACACACAGGGAAAGCGAGCAGCACGCTTCTCTAACGGGCTCCTCTCTACCTCTTCCTGCTACCAGCGACGGCACTAGCCCTGCCCGGCTGCTGCAAAACGCAGCACCCCACATCTAAATCGCGCGCGCACACACACGCGCGCACACACACACACACACACACACAGAGACCGGGGGGGGCTCAGTCCCACTGGCACTCGCACCCCTCACATCCAAAGCCAAAGCCTGATCTCTGACCCCCAAAGGCACCCCAAACTTTCCCCAGAGGCATCACGCTCCGGAATCCGGGGTTAAAGGGGTGGAGGGGGGTGGGGGAGAAAGAATGGATAGGCAAAGACTTTTGACAGCCGTGCCATGGTTCCAAATAAGACCATTTCCCAGCCCGATTTAAAAAAAACAAAAAACAAAAGCACCAAAAAGAATATCTTCTGCCAAACGTTTAAGATCCTTCACTTAATCCAAAAGTTACAGCATGAAAAAACGGACTCCTCCACCCCACCCTACCCTCCCAGAATTTAAGAGAGAGAAGGAGAGAGAATGAATTCCTCCTTCCCTAAAGCGGTACCTAAAAATGGGGAAAGAGGTAGAAAAGGGGGGTGCGAAAGGGAGAGATAGAGAGGATCTGGGGATGGGAGTGTATGTATGTGTGCGCGAGAGAGAGAGAGAGAGAGAGAGAGAGAGGCAGGCAGGCAGGCAGAGAGGGAGAGCGAGAGCGAAATATCAAAGATTGTGCAAGATCAGCCTGGAAAGATAATCGATACTCGACCTAAATTTAACACAAACTACTCAATAAAAGTTAAAGAAAAAACTTACTTTCCATTTCCCCTCGCAGTTCTTACTGGATCTTCGCCTCTCTGTTTTGTTTTGCTTTATTTACTTAACAGCTGATCACATCCAAGTAAACGACAGAAGGTTCATTAAAAATAAAAAAAATAATCCTCCAACTTTATTGGGTGAAAATAAAAATGATTGAGCAAGAAGAGGGGGGCATGGAGCGGTCCTTTGGGGTCCGGGAGTTGTTAAAGCATGTGGCGACCGCGGTCTCGCTGTTTGGTTGTGAAGGGGTTGGGAAAAGGAGGAAAGGAAATGAAAATCCGATATGTCTTTATTCTGCTAATTATTATCGTTTTAGCCCTGTTTAAAAAAATGGCTGATTAAGTTGAGTGCGCATGTCTTTGTGTGTCTATTCCCGATATGCACTCTGGGAATGAGAGAGAGAGCGAGAGAGAGAGAGAGAGAGAGAACGAGCGGGGGGGGGGGAGAGAGAACGAGAGAAGAGAGAGGTGTAATTAGTGAGGTGATCAACATTCTCCAGACTGCAAATGACGCGCAGCACGGACTTACTGCCGCTGCTTCTGGGGGCTCGTAGGGGCTGCGGGAGCCACACCACTGGCCCCAAAGCAGAACGGGCAGTAGGGAAGCAGCTCATGGACACAAACACAAGTCTGCAAACTTCATTAGTAACACAGACACACACACACAGACACACAAATAGATGGCTGGGGAAAATTAGAGAGAGAGAGAGAGAGAGAGAGAGAGAGAGAGAGAAGAGGCAGAGAGGAAGGAAAGAAGATTTGCTGTTCTTAACTGCTCAGGAATGTGAAAAGATATGGGTGCAAATTAATTATTCCTCCCACCAGGGAAGTTCTTTCTTTCTCTCTCTTCTCCCCCCCCCTCCTTTTTTTTTTTTAAAGGAAGAAAATATGCCTGGGATAATGAATGTGGAATGTGCCTCTGTATGGAAAGGGAGTGAGTCTGAGATCGGAAATTTCTACTCTTATAACCATAGAGAATCATTTACATATTATTGAGGATTTATTTACACATACACACACATTGTACATACAGTGATATTATATCTCTAGTATCTATAGCTCATGTATACAAATAAGACATATGCATTATTGCATACACACATGGCAGTTTAATCTCCCTGGTGTAACTGGTCGAACAGCTCAACAAAACTAAGTTTATAACAGCAAACAGTATTTTTAGTGTGTAATAGCAACAGTAAACAGATTTAGCAAAGCAAAACCTATCCCAGTGCAACTACCAGTCTTTTCCCCATGGAAGCAGAAAAAGAGGGATTATATTTGTCTTTAGGATTACCAGAGATACTGTTTGATATAAAAAGAAAGGGTGGTACTGACTATGCATAGTATAGGTACTATTATAAATAGGAATCTCCCAGAAATCTTCTCTTGCAAGGGAAGGAAAGCAATTGCTTCTCATTTGAAAATCTAATTATCTTAACCTAATACTGCAGATGTGATGTGAATATGAGTGACACTTTCATTAAAATATAATTAACTAAAACTAGGAATCGAGATACTTTTAAATACCCCCTAGTGAAGATTAAAAATCATGTATATTCAAAGAGCATCCAAACACACTGCAGGGACACCTGCCTCCCCCTTCCCTCCACACACACACTAATATTATAGAAATTAAAGGGCAAAAAAAGAAAAAAAAAGATCAGTAAGTAATACTTAAATATAAAGGATATTTACAATCTCAAACACCCTGTGCAGATGAACCATAACCTTGGAGTGACAGTGCCTTTGAAGTTCCTGATTCCTAGGATACACATCAAAACCTTGTCTTAGGCCTTAAGCACTAAATACCATCAGAAAGGTTTAATACAATCCCCCATAAAAATAAGGTATAAATATGCATCTTTGGGGGGCCTTAAACCTTCCGATCTAGAGAAACATTTGGCAAATCCTGAAGCTAATACCAAGAGGAAAATCTCCACCTGATGATGAATGAAGGGCTTGCCAGGAAAGGGACGGCATAGGCCAAAGTTAGGGAGGCGCAGTGTGAAAGCAGATGTGTTAAGGTCATGGTGAAGGTCCCTCAGACTTGGGAGGGGAAAAAAATGCCCACTTGGAAGTCCAGCTCTCTGTGGGCAACCCGAAATATAGTGAGGTTTCATAGGAACGGGCTGAAAAGTAACCACATCCAGCAAATTTCAGGAAAATCTTTGAGCCCAATATTTAATGTCAAGGACTGGGCACAGAAGGCTTCTGGAGAGTAACTTGATCTTGCTTGAGATTTAGACCTACTCATCAATGAAATAAAAAGGAAACTGTACATGGAAATGCTTTGTGCGTGTATCAGAAAGCTGAGATTCCAAAAAAAAGAGAGGAAGTGATAGTCTGCACCGTTGTTTGCACAGAGGGACCAGGAATGCTGACAATGGCTAACATGAAATCTCCCAAACCCCTTAAGTTCACTAAGATCGGGGGACTTAGAAAAGAAAGAGGTGCCTTTGGCTCTTATTGAAGCGGAAGGAGAATCTCGGCTAGCGGGATACATTGG
This sequence comes from Heloderma suspectum, assembly GCF_057233095.1. Classification (NCBI taxonomy): domain Eukaryota; kingdom Metazoa; phylum Chordata; class Lepidosauria; order Squamata; family Helodermatidae; genus Heloderma; species Heloderma suspectum. The sequence goes on from NC_139461.1 coordinate 53,914,284, forward strand.
CCAGTCAAGGACATGTCTAAAGGATGGCAGTCCATTTCCTAGCCCTGGAGACAATTAAATCCAGTCTGATGAAGGAGCACCTGAGCACAATGCCTCTAGTTCAAATTCAAGTGAAGAAACAGATACAGTTTACATGGCAGGAGCTTAAGGAAACTGACAGAATGGTGTTGCAAAAATCCTCCTTTTATAGATTTCTACAGTTTTTAAAAAGCAAGACTATTAGAAACTCGGAGAGTTGATGACACAAGCCACTTTTTGATGCAAATAGTCCTCTTGCCCTCATAGGATTGTAGTTTCTTTTTATCAGTGGTTCTTCTTTCCAGCTAAAGGAACAAAGGGGGATACAAGCAGGATTTGAGAAAAGAGAGCACACTTTTCCAGGTTTCTTCCATCAATGTTTATTTCTTCCTAACGTTTTTGCCTCCCTCCCTCCCTCCCTCCCCCCCCCCACTCACCCCAGCCTTCACCTCCTTTTCATCTTTTTGTTCCCAAGCCCCAGCTTTTCCTAAAATAGTAGCTATCGGGATGGAAAAGGCACTCTGGGATGGTAACAGTTTAGAAGAAACCCCGGGATCGCCACGTAGCTAGGAAAAAATCGAAGGAGGTTAATTCCGAGAGGCAGCAGCAGTTTGGGGGGGGGGGGTGATATGAGCAGAGCGCGGCTCTGGCAGTAAAGTCAAGTAGCAGCCAGGAGCACCCGGGGGCTGGATCGCTGGCTGGCTTGCTGGCTGTTTCAAGAGGGTTCCCCCAGAAGCTCGGCCAGGGCTGCAAGCTGCTTCCCCCTCCCTTCCTGGCTCTCCTTCTCTTGCTTGCTCAGCTGATCGCCCCCAAGACCTCTGCCTAACCTTTCAGCTCCTTTTTTTTTCTGGTCCCTAGGGCACCCCTCCCAGGAAAACTTCTCAGGGCAACCCACGCAGATACTGTCCGGGTGGGGGTGGGGTGGGGTGGGGTGGCCCTTCCCCAAAGGAGAAAAATAAAGTTTAAAAAGATGAGAGAGGGGGGAGGAGGAGAGAGATCGGGTTAATGACGTTGTATTTCATGGGCGGGGGGGGGGGAATAGACCGTCCGGTGTCAGATGCCACCCCCGCGAACCTGAGCTAAAATAACTTACTGGACCGCCTGAACAAGGGTTTAAGAGCTAGCACTGGCCACTCTGTCAGACAAAGACCGTGCCAAGGCAGCTGAGAGACCTTTGCACTACGTCGCCTTGCCTTCGCCCAAACCAGAGCAGCGGACGCATAGGGCCAGGAGGAGGATATACATAATTACAACCTCCCCTCTTTTTAATAACCCAACATAATTCCCTAATAAATGGCCCGCCTCCCCCTCCCCCTTTCAGCCCAAGGGAAAGAGAATCCGTGCGTTTTGAAAGCGCTCCCTAAGTCTATAGATGAGCTCAGTTTGAAACGAGGTATTACAAGATCTCAGTGTTAGAGACCCCTTTATCTGAGCTACAGACACTTTCAGATCCCTAGACCCCCTCCTTCCTCTGCCTTTTTGTTGTCTCTTTTCCTCCCGGGGGCTATTTGACAAAGGCAGTATGTTAACTAACATTTTTGTTTAACTCAGCAACTTCGTTTCAAAATACACTTTGAAAAACTGAGAGCAATCTTCGGGACATTTTGGGGAGGAGGGGTAGTTGACACTATGGCAAAACCACAAGAATTGTCAGTATTGTTTAAAAAACAAAAACGCCCCCGAACTCAGCAAAATCTTTAACCAGATTAGGGGAAATGAGAGTTCTCTTTTTGTTTTGCTTTTTAAAATCCATAACCAAATACATTTCATAACTGTCTGTTGCCCAGCCCAGTTCTACGATCGCAGAATCTCTAAACCACGGTGAAAGGAGAGAAGGGGGGTGGGGAGAACTCGCAATAAAATCCGACCAGGCCAGGCATCCCGACAAAATTATGCCTGTTAACGGAGGTACAGTTCCTGATTGGCCTTTTTGTGTGGTGGTGGCTTCAACTGCACAAAAAGACTCGCACGCCGAGGCGACCAGAAATAAAAGCTTCTACTGCTGGCGTTTCCACCGTCTCCGGAGCCTTAACCAACAATTCTTCCACTGCTGGTTTCTTGAGTAGGTCGCGGGCTTTAAATACCCTGAACCTGAGCTTCTTGGCTTGGATGGGAAGGGGAAACACACGCACGCGCGCACACACACACAGACACACTCATTGCGAGAGGTGGGTGAAGGAGCCAGGCGCCCTCTGGGCTTTTAGAGGTCACCGCTTTGACAGTGCTTTGACCTCCCTTCTCCTCCCGGCAACCGCCCTCGTGTTTATAAACAAAAACAGCCAGGAGGACTAGCCCCAAACAATAGCAATTCACCAACTTCTCAGCCACTTCACTAGTTCTTATGCAAATCCAGGAAAACGACCGCTTACCAACAACCCTTTCCTTCCCCACAGCACAACAACCCCTCCGGAAAGCCCCAGAGCCTACTTCCAGCAGTGATATAGCCAAGGGAAATGTTTTACCTTCTATTCTGAAAAAAAAAAAGGGGGGGGGGAGAGGCGAAGCGGTACCTAAACTGAAACGATCGGATAAGAAAAGGGCTAAATTTACAAAAGAAAAAAGCCAATAAAACTACCCACCTTAGTGTACAGACAAGAAGTAAATTTATACTTAAATCCAACAGTTCACAGTGCCAATAAAATTGGAATCTTTGTTGTGTATGACAATATGCTAAACTACCTCTGCGGCAAACAGTGATTATAAAATACCCAGGAAAAAAGTTATTTTCGCCCAAGGAGCCAAGTTTTCAAAAGAAAACGTGTAGATTTTACAACTAAATAAAAGCCACCACCTCTGTGTTGTCCGTAAAAACTACACATAAATTAAAAGAACCGTTAAAAGAAAGCCTGGAGCAACCAACATCTGATCTGACTTACCGAAAAAAGAGGATAATTTAAACCACATTTAATTACAAAAGCAGTAAGCGAAAAGTAAATCAATCAATGCTTTCTCTCAAAAATGTTATCCGCCAAGGTATAGAAATGATAACTCTTATAGTTCTGCATTAAAGGCTAACTGAAAGTCCACTCTTCAAGAACTGATTACACAGAGTAGAGGAGGGGTGCAAAACCAAGGGGGGAAATGGGGGAGACACAAAAAACAACCTTCTAACGATTTTCAGTTTTTTGTTTAAAATGATGATGATCAGAAAAGCCTGATGAAAAAGTTAAAGAAAATATACCTCAAGAGGAAAAAGACCATCTCCTTTTCTTCTTTGTCTATCAGTCTCCAGTTAAAGCATATGGAAAATGTTTTCAAAATGCCTAGATTTGGCACATTGTCATTGCAAAGAGAGTAGCGCACTGATGCTGTTATAGAAAAAGGGAAATAAATTCAGGATTGGGTGCTACCTCCTTCAATCCGGATTTATCTAAGTTTAATTTAATATTCCACAATCACTGTATGATCGCATATAATTCACCAAGATTTTAAAGGGCTTTGCATAAATACTTGAACTACGGGCACCAAGTCATCTAACCAGATTAGTACTTTTTCATTTGTGTTTTTTTCTCATTAGATGCACTTTAAATTTCAAGTACAAATAATAAAAAGGATGGAATAATAAGATTTGTATAAGCACACGATTGGAGAAAGCATTAACTTTAGTAAAATCATTCAAAACATAAAATCAAAAAGCACAAAACGGTTGTTTGTAAAACACTAAACCTTTAATCGATTTATTGGCATCCTGATCGATTAGATAAACGGAAATCTATAGCAAACATAAAGGCATTTAAAACATTTCCCTCTCATTTCTAAACAAAACTTTTCTTTACCTCAGAGGAAAAAAATCTTATCAAATGAATAACAGGAAATTCTTCAGATATCAAATTACGATAATAAAATTATTTCCACATGGAAAGGGATAATGACAATGATGATAGTAATTATAATAATGAATAATTCAACAGCCCTTTGACATATATAGAAATCCTGATTCAGAACAGCTCTTGAGGAAAGCTAGTTTTAGGGGGAAAACATTTTATTAAGAGAAATTGACTTGAAAACTGACATTTTCAACTAGACTGACAATTTAGGGGTAACTGTTAAAGTTATGCTAATTTCCCACACTATCAAAAGAAACCCTGACCACTGTTCACTGAAAACGTTGCCCTTTCAATGAGTTACTATCTATTAGTTAAAATAAGTATGTAAATACACCAGACCCATCTGAATAATAGGAACAAATGTGTGTCTGCATGGAAAAGGTGGTTAAGATTGAAAGGGGGAGGGGTACTTTTCCCCTTAATAATCCATTTATGTAGTCCATATCGCGCTTTTCAGATCTCAAGGAAAAAATTGCAAGCCATAATATATTTTACTGTTTAGGTAAAAGAATGGGGGGGGGGGTGGAATCTGGAGCAATGCAGCAATCAGAGCTTGTGGCATTCTGGCTGCGTGAAGAGGAAGTGTTGCTGTAACGGGTATTATGTTTATTTGATAAAGAAAATCAATGAAAGTGGCTGTAAAGTAGTTAGTGAGGCGTGTGTTTGGGACTCGGGTTGAATAGTGACTCCAGCGGGCTGGTCGATCAGCTCTAAGAGCTCTGGAAATCTACCCTAACCCTCCCTGAGTTCTTCCCTCGCTCTCACACACACACTCTCTGCTGCACCCCCTCGAGTGCAGGGGACTTCTCTTTCGCAGTCTCCTCCCTCTACCCTCCCTTCTTCGGTCTCTCCCCTTCCAATTTCCCAATGGCATCTCTATCATTCCCCCCCGCCCCGTGACACACACAGATTTCTCTGCTGGGTCCCTAGCCTTCCTGATTCTTTTTATTATCTTCCTTCTGTCCTTCCTTCACCCCCACCCTCATCGCATCTACCCTCCCTTTCCTCTGACTCCTCATCTTCAACTAGGTTGTTCAGCGACCCTCTGTACTGAGGAGCTGCATCCCCCATCCCTCCCCCATCCTAAAGGTCCGTCTCCCTGCCAAGTCTAGTAGGGCGGTGGGAGGGAATCCTAGAGGCTCGGCTTGTGTTGGCAGTCAGGAGGAGTTTGTTTTAAATGCCAGGAGCGATCAGTCCTAGAAGTAATACCAGAGTACCTTTCAGCATGTGCAGAGTGCCTCCGTCACCACTAAGGAAACACAGCAAGCCCCACACGACTGGGATTAGGGGGCAGTTTCCATGGCAGAAAGCACTGACTTCCAGGAACCTCTCATTTTAGAAATTACGCGCGCGCGCGGACACACGCGCGGACACACACACACACACACACACAGTGACTAAGAAACGGCATCAGCAATACCACTATCGTATACGTGTTTACTTGGAAGTCATCCCCACTGCTTTTAATAGGTTTTATTTCCAAGAAAGGATGCCCAAACCTTCATTTCGTGTTGATACCTTTCGGAACAGAAAGAACTCCAATGTGAATATATAAAAATCCTCCTCTCTTAGCGGGAGGGGGCCAGGGAAGGAAGGTAAGAAATTTCGTCTTCTAAACGTTTAAACCGATTCAAACGGAGAATGATCCACAAAATATTGTTTTAACACTGCAATCCTATCCATGTCTACTCAAAAGTAAGCACCATTGAGTTCAATTACCCTTAGTCCCAAGAAAGTGTGTCCATAATCAATTTGATGCCCGACCCAAGCAGGCTGACTTGGACGCAAGTCCCACTGAGTTCACGGGGATTTCCATCTCGGTGAGCATGTTTCAGATTGCAGGTTGCAATATATCCTAACATATACTGACCACGAAGTAAATCCCATGGAACTCATTGGAATTTACCTTCTATCCAATTAGAATTAGGCTCTTGGACTGCAATTCATGGTCTCATCAGTGGAGGTTTACTTCGGCGTAAACGTCCAGCTGCCAGTCGCACTGAAAGTAAATCCGTCTAGGCCTAAGGGATGGCTAGTTTTTTGCTCTGTTTTGTTTTTTAAAAGCACAGAATATTTCCGAGTAGGTCGTGATAGCTTCATCACCTCCTTTCTCTATCTTTCCTTCGTGGGTACGGAGAAGCATTTAAAAACTTCTCTCTCTCACACACACACACACACACCCCTCCTAGGGTTTGAATAGAGTTCTTTCCCTCCATTTCCGGAAATATTTTGTCTGTCTTTGCCCCTTCGTGTGTGCGTCTGCCGCGCGAGTGCGTGCGCTTAAGTCTGGTTAACCAGTTTCTATCTCCCTGTCTTTCAACCCCCGGCCTGTATAAAAACAGAGCCTGTAAACTGGCGGTCTGTGAAGTTCGTTTCCACACTTATGGTTTGGATTAGAGGCCCATTATCTAGGCTCCCTTATCATCCTCCTCCCTCTGGTTAATAAAAAGGCCTTTGGTGTGGTCAGTGTTACAACATGGCAGCTCTGAGAGAGGTGCTTCTCTTTGCAGCTCTCTAAAGCCTGGCTCTCATTACTTACCCCACTCTGCCTTCTCCTCCTATGGGGGGGGGGTATTTCTGCCAGTAGCCCCCCCCCCTTCTCATTTGAGGAGAAGGAGCGCCTTCTTTTTTTCTTCGCCTCAGCTCCTGCTGCCTCTTCCCGCTCTTATCCCACCGTTAGCCGCCATTGGCTAAATTTGACAAGCGCCGAGAAACCGACGTTACGGCGTCCCGAATGAACCTATGAAAACTCGCGCCGCCCTGACAGCGACTGGGACGAGACTGTGCGCGAGACGAGGGTTCCAAAATGGCCGTTCTTATCTGTTGATTTCTCCTTGTAGGCAATCCTCTGCTTTCTTTTCTTTAGAAGCAAAGAGAAGGTAGCAAGAGACAAGTAGGCAAGAGACACCTTGGGTCAGTCAGTGCTGCCTTTCAGGTTCCGAAGTTCAGCCTTGGGGGCCCAATGGGCGAGAGCAGGTTTGATAATATAGTCAGGGCGCAATCCTATGCTTTTTCAGATTACAAACAGGAAAAAGCCCTGCAACTCCTGGCATTCCCCAGCGAGCTATGCTGGCTTGGGAATGGTGTGAGTTGTAGGACTTTTTTTTTTTCTGTCTAAACATACATAGGATTGCGCCCTCAGTCAACAGAACATTTAAAATTGCTAAATGCATCACCCATGAGAGCCTTACAAAATAGGGCACAGGCATCAGAAAGCTGACGGATAGGAGATGAGCAGGGGAGTGGAATGGAGGATGATAACAGGATGCTGATGTGCATGCGGGCGATGTGCTGGGTAGGTTGGCGGTGTGTCTCGCACAGAGCAAGCCTGTGGGTGTTTACTCGGTAGTATGTGCCATTGTATTCAATGGGACTTCCTCGGATAGGTCTGTATCAAACTGTCGCCTCTGTGACGCGCCTCTTTTCAGGGCAACGTATGCAAGTTGCAGCATGCCTCGCAACAACCTATGCAAAATATCCGGAGGACTGGGCGGACGGCCGAACATCGCCTCCTCATGTAAAGCAAGCGAATACCCCCGCAGACGCCGGTAGCCCGGCGATGGGAGCATGCTAAATTAGCATAGGGAGGGAGAGGTCACGGACAGGCCAAAAGCTGCATTAGATCAAAGCCTCTCCTAGATGGCTCGGGCTCAACATACCTAACCTAACCCCCGTTTTGTGCCTTAAAAACCAATGCCTTGGAAGGCAGCGACCATTTAAGAAGAACCATGCTAGATCAAACAAAAGGCCTATCTAGTACAGCATTCTGTTCACACAGTCACCAACCACACAAGGGACTTCTCTAGCTAGGATAGCCAGATGTGAAAGAGGACAGGACTTGTGCACCGTTATAACAGTTGTTCTAACTTAGGCTTTTGTGGACTATAGCCCACTTCATCAGATTATGCCAGAAAGTTTATGCCAAAATAAATGTGTGCCACAAGACTGTTTGTTGTGGGTTTGTTTTTGTTTTATTTTTTGCTGCAGTAGACTAAAGTGACCACCTTCTGAAATGGTTTAACAGTTGTACAGAAGAGGGAACTTCAGCAGGTATAGCTTGTCATGCAAGCTACACTTGCTGAAATTCTCTTTTCTACTCAGTTATTAAAGGTGCTGGAGCCCTGTCCTCTTTTTGCACCTGGTTACCCTATTCCTAAAATGTATCTCTTCTGTTTTCACTCTAAGGGAATGCTTCCACCAATATGTTCCATTGTGACCATTAGACAAAGTGCTGGACTAGATGGACCCGTGCTCTGATCCAGCATAGCTCTTCTTATGCCAGTCTACTCAGAAGTAAGTCCCATTGCAATGAATGTGGCTGAGTCCCAGGTAAATGGGTATAGGTTTGTAGTATTATCCAGTTAACTGCAAGGGCAACACATACATTCTCAGAGGCTTCTCTTCCCTCCGCTGTGGAATGAGGTTAACTTGTAAAGGTTTTAGATAAAAGCTGTGCTACAACCTGCCTGCTCCATGTAACTTGGTCCCCTTTATAGTGCACCATTGCCTGAATTGCTCATAGATGAGAGGCAAAATTGCTACATCAAAACATATCCCTTCTCCTTTCCCAATATTTTTGTTATAGTTCTACTACTGTTGCTTTTATGGTAGATTTTTAAAAACATCAGTGTTTGCTTCAAGCTTTTGGGATGGTGTGGACTACAATTAAGTAAATAAATAAGTGTGTGTGGGGAGGGGGGGAAATGAGTGGTTCCAATATTCCATACCTTTTGTTTCTATGTAAAGCTTAATTTAAACCAAAAGGTTAACCAAGCTCAGAACATGAATCTATTTTTGGCGGCAGGCATCAATAATCAAACTTATGAAATAATAAAGATAGTATCTCTGAGAATATGTAAAGTGCATTAGCCTTGCTACTGAGTAACCACAGTCTGCACCTTCCCCCTGCTACCTCTGTATTTAGGAGGCAAGATTTTCAGTGCAGAGAAATGAGTTTTTTCCTCAATGCCTCTGTTATTAGCAATTAATCCCTGCACTGAACTAATTTGTTGTGTACACACACAGTATATGCCACTTGCTTCCTGAGTACCAAATTTGTATATTATAGCAGAACATTACATACTTGTCTCATAGGATGCAACTGTTCTTGCCTTAGAACTGGGTCTAATAACTTTGCAAGTGTATACAGAATTCTTAACATCTTAAAATGAATTGATTTGGAGATTTTATTTGAACTGTTCACTGAACACATATCTTTTCCTAGATGTAAAATATGTTCTGTAGGTAACAGGAAAGTATACAGTTTGATATCTAAGGCTGCAATTTCTTGGGAGTAAACTCCATTGGATCCAGAAGGACTTACTTCTGAGTAAACATGTTTAGGATTGTGCTGTAAGTATCTTTTGAAGGGAATGGCTGCCATCAGACTCCGTAGAACTACATTGTCCACATAACGTGCTTTCTACCCTGCAATAAAGGAACTCTGACCCTTACATACTGTGTGCACCTATTTTCCTTTGATTATTGGAGGATATTATGTCCTTTTTCTAGCTGCAGTCTGGCATCTAGATCAAACAGCGCACCCCAGTCCTATATCATGTTTGAAGGCACAAACCTGGGCTACAAATTTGAACCATTTACTCCAGAATAGTTATATTGAAATGACTAGGGAGTTGTGTGACTACAGGTGCCACTGAGACATGCATCTCAGACACTGAGACATGTGAGGATGCTCGCCAAAGGCATTCTTCTTCCTAAACTAGAGCTGCAATTGGAAGTTTTTGCAACTGTAACCCTAAACAATATTAGTAGGGAGAAAACACCATTGAACTTAATGGGACTTAATTCTCACTGAACATGTTTAGGATTGCACTATAAAAGAGAAAGCATGCTAGATTGAGAGGGGAAATTTTTGCTTAGTCATGTTTGCCACATCACTGCCTCTTGCCCTTTACTCTCCATAGAGTGACCTAAAAGGCTGAAACCAACAAAGGATATGATCCATATACCGTGGAAGCAGGTGTGTTTGCATTTGAGCTATTTTAGGCAGCAATCCTACCTACACTCCTCTGAGAAGAAGCCCCACTAAACAGAGTGGAACATATGTCTGAGTAGGAACACAGGAAGCTGCCTTACACCAAGTTAGCCTATTTGTTCATCCCAGTGTTTTATATGCTAGGGCTGGGCAGAAAGTAGATTGTTGATCTCTGGGTGATTTGCAGTAGATCAGCAAGCATTTCTTATCTACAGCAGTTGTATAACAATTGCAACAACAAAATGACTTTTTTCCCACCTAAATTGCGCTGATGAAATGAAGACAACTTGGGGCAACCAGGAGTGGAATTTGTTTGAGAGGCCTGTGAGCTCAGTTCTGGTATTGAAAACAAACTCCTAGGCTCAAGATGCTCACAGGCACCTTGTTCTTTAATTAAGTGTATGTCTTTTGCACCTGGCTTTGATTGGTGGATCTTGGAGTTCTAGTAAAAAAAAAGAAAAGTTAATCCAACAAGCCTAAAGTCTGCCGACCCATGGTGGGATTGAACCTGGCAGTTTGTGCTCTGCCACTGAGCTTCAGTCACTTCCCATGTAAAAAATACTTTGTATTTCACTGTTGGTCTGTTCAATGGGGCTAATTACTTAATTCTACAAGCTGATGAGCAAGCACAATAGTTCCTATAATCTACTGATAGGGTCCTAGCAAAGGAGCTAAAGCTCAACAGCTCTCCTTCCTGGGCCTCTTGGATAAGGCTTCTTTGTTGCCTGAGGTGAAGGACAAGATGGCACCCCTCTCCTGATTCCACGCAGAAATGCCAGTTGAATCTTGTTTCGTCCCTGGGGATGGGACAGCATCCTCCATGACCATCCTCCACAGGCTAGCTTGTGGGGTGCAAAGGGCAGACCATGCATGGCAGAGACAGCTCTGCCTTCCAACACCTCACCACCACTCCCCACTCCCCAGCATCATCTGAGGCAGCCACCTCACTCTGCCTAATGAAAGGGCATGCTTGCACCAACTCTTCAGGATGGGCACAGCGACAGCCACTGACACTGCTGCACCAATTTCCTTTACCCTTGTTAGTCTAGCTATGTGGACCTATCCAACTCTGCTGGGATGAGGAGAGGCACAGGCTCTTATAGGGAATCCTGAGGGCTTCGTGCAAGGCCCTGTGAAGCCAAGTACCACAATTTTATGTAATTAATGGGCAGCTAGAGCCTTAAAACAAGTACAAACATGCAGTATGGAATGCTGTTGGCGGCAATAGTGGAAGCCACTATTTGCACTACTGCCAAAGCAATGGGATAAGCTCTTTTATTCAATGCCATTTTCAGTAGTTTGGGAATGGTGCTGAAAGTCATTTAAATCCTGATAGCCAGAGATCATGCTTTTGCTTATTCTTGACTGGTTGACAGTAACAACATGCCATGTGATTGCTTCTGCAATTGCAGTTCATTGGGTTTTGAGGCCTATTCTAGGTTCAAAACACAATAGAGGAATAGTTGTCTTGGATTAAATTGGCCTATATATTGTTGTTTTTCTGATGTTACTGAAGTACTCATTTGAAATTGATGGAAAAACAATGTTATTTAATTTTTCCCAGATTTCATGGCAGCATTTTCATTGTCTTTGGTATGAACAGATTTGACCTTTTAAATATATATCTGCAACTAGATTTTACAGGCTAAAAATAGTGTGAAGCAGATATAGCATGACTTGTCAATTGTCATTCAGGCAAGTAATAATCCAACTTCTGACCAAAGGGATGTAACTAGATGCTTTTCCCAAAGATAACCTAGGAATAGACTCATAGAGCTGGTTTAGTTAATCCATGTTACTACACCTTCCATCTCCCCGGCCAAAAATGATGCTTTTACATGCCTAAAACAATCATTTTCCCTAATTTTACATTGCATTGCGATCTTTGAATTTTTATGTATTATGCATTCTCCAGGAAAGAATCATACTCTTTCCTTCCCCGTTTCCCTGAAATAATTCACAATATAGATATGGACACACAGGAAAAGGAACATTAAAGATATTTAAGAACTCTCCCATCAGTCTTATAATACTGCTTTCATATTTTCCTTAATTTGAAGGCCAATATATAAATGTACTTTTAACAAACATTTGCTGTGGAATATGGATGGCTACATTATAATACCCATCACCCCTGAAATTGCTATTCACCAGCATCCACAGAGACAACCCTCAAATTGTCTGGATGAAAGCATACCAGTTATAAATCCACATGGGATTAAGACAGGATTTCAATTTATAAAAAAAGCAGAAATGTTATAGATTGGAAAATTGGTGCATATTTACAAATTCACACCTGAGGGTAACATATTGTACACCAACAGAGACCTTACAGAATGTTGTTTAACATTCCTTCTGAAGCAACGTAATACTATGTAGTTAGTAGTAGATAGTATACATTTATTCTTGAGGTACATTCTTGTCCTACACAAAATTATTTTCTCAGTTGCAGAAATATACCAACATCATGACAAGAAAGGAAGATATATTTCCGTATTTTATGATGTTAACTACATGAGGGACTATTTGGTGTAAAGAATTTAAATGATTAAAGCAGCTGTGTGTTGTTTTTAAGGTATTGCTTGGAATTTTGGTTTACAATAGAACATAGCAAGAATTTTAATTTTAAATTATAATGAGTTAAAAGTCTTGTTTAAAGAAGTTAGAAATATTAAAGTACTGAATTAAACATTCATTGTAAAATGCAGAAATGTTATGGGAAAAAGTCATGGAAGAATAGTCCTGTATTTTTGAGGGACAGTATAAGTTATTTCTTTATAGAAGAATTTGGTAACAGGTTATTTTAAACCAGCTATACATTTTGTTAGAGAAAAATATGAACTAAACATACTATATAGCTGGTTTCTTTTATTTGAAAAACCAATTACTAAGGAGCTGTCAGTTGAAAATACCCACAAAGCAATTCAAAGTATTAAACACATTTCAGAATATTTAACATATATTATTTATAAAATAGCTTCATTTACAGTAACCTTTAAATTTCATAAAGAATAGTAGATACATATCTGTTAGACCAAAATCATATATGAATTATCCTTATAAGTATTACCCGCACTATTGATAATATTCATCTTCAGCGGATTTCCTTTTTCATGTCACTGGTAGAATTGTAAAACAGAACATATTATTTGGTACTTCATCTTTAAAAAAAACCTCTCTTTAATCACTACCTACTTAAAGGTTGTTGTCACCTTTAGAATATCAAACCTACCTATGTATTGTAGGAATTAACTTTTTTAAAACGGTCTTAACTGAAGATTCCTTTTTCCCCTTCAAGTCCATATTTGTGATTATGAGTAAAATGAAAATCATCAGTGGGTACAATTAATCAATTACAATTGCTCTGAAGTATTGTTTCAAAACATAGGATTTTTCCTTTTATCTTCACCATATTGTTCATAGTTCATATTCAACTGCAGATAAAATGCTATTTTTATTAAAGTTTCAGTATCACTACTCTGCAGTTATTTTTAACAATTGGATACCCTGCATCTTTTTTTTGGATCATATCTCTTGTGCTTGATGTACTGTTATCGGTATGAATATCTAGGTATCACACATGCTGTAATGGTGTCTCTAGTATGTTTCCTGTTTTGCAGAGAGAGTAATTATTTTTGTTTTATTCCATATAATAAAGGTAATAGAATCTAAATATTATTTAATGTGGATCTCTCCAAAACATTAGTATTAGGAGTTCCTTGTTCATCTAGAACAGGATGAATATGGTGTTTATAGAGTTCATTCTTGACCTTACCTGAGTAAGTACTTTAAGTTAAAGTATGAGATGCACCTACAGGGGTAATACATTGAGTTTAATAGGAGGACAGTTAATAACCTTTTTTCATCCTCATGCACTATCAATCATGGCTGTCACCAGTCTGCTGAATCAAAGCAAAAGTGTTCTTCACAGATGACTGATTAGAAACGCAAAATCACAAGATCCATCTTCATGGTCACTTTTATTATAGTCATTTTTAAACTGACAGCAACCTGCTCAGTTTCAGCAGCACAAATAGTGTCACTCAGTGCAGTTAAGCATGAGAAGATGTTGGTTGAATTATACTTAAAAATAATTAGGCCCAAACCTTTTTGTAGAGGCAAGGAATAGCTCTATCTCCATTGTTTCCTCCCCAACGATAGTCTATCTTTTAATCCTCAAAATATTTTCATTATTGTGATCATACAGAATAAATAGCATTTTAGGTTTTTCCATCAAAATATGGGAATTCATTTGTTCTACTTTAAAAAAAAAGAAAAAAGAAGCACATCCTTTTCTGTTCTCTTACCTCTAGCCACAATTCTGCTACCCAAACCTTTCATCCTTCTTGTTGTTCTCATCACATGATGCCCTCCTTAAATCCTTTCACTGGCTTCCTGTCTGCTCCCAAATTCTGCAGCAGCAACAACGACCCACCAAACACCCTGTCCCCGCACACACACATAGGGGAGGCTGGTGGCTCCAATGTCAGTGGGGCAGATTCACCATCCACTGACATTGGAGCCACCAGCCTCCATTGCCCACCAACACATACACACACACAGCCCAACAACCCTCTTCATCCTTACCTTCAAAGCCTTCCATGGCCTTGCCTAGCCTTATTTCTCTGCTCTCACATCTCAATATATACCTGCCTATGACCTTTGCTTCTCTAACTCTACCATTTTCAGACTTTGGAAAATAGCCCATACCCTTACATTACTCTGTCCATTCTCCCTTCCTGCTCCTTTATATTACGTCTGGGAATGCCTTCCAGAACACCTATGTGATGTCATCTTTCTTTATATCCCTTCTCAGAATCCACCTTTTCCACTGAAATCTTTGGCATAACCCTTAGTGTTCATCAACTACTGAAACTTGTGGATGAACTGAATACATACTCTTTTCCAGTTTAATTTCCATTTCAACTTCCTCCTTTTCCTCTGTTCCTCCCATTTGTCAAATCTTGGATTGCAAGTTCCTCAAGGCAGAAACCTGTATTTTTGTTGTTAGTCTGTACACATTGATAGCTCTATATTCATCACCACCATCAATATCACCTCAACAATATACACAGTGTTTGACTGTGATTACTGGTACAATTTCCTGATCCTAAGACTAGGGCTGCCCAGTGGTGTAGTAGTAAATTTTTAAATACAGGTGCTCATCATGGCAGTCGCCTTTGCCACGCCCCCAAGGAGAGTTCAAAGTTGCAGGCAGCTGTGTTGATGCATATCAACAACCCAGTTGTAGCAATTTTCATCTGCTAGGAGCAGATCTTTTGTAAAGTAAATGGGTCTTAATTGCCCATTCAAGACCAAGTCACCTCAAATACTTTATATTACAACAAGGAGCAATATATAGTTGCTGTGAAAATTCATTTCCCCACAGCTAGCAGGCTGGTTCGCATGACTGCAGTGAGGGAAATAAGCCAGGCTGGCTTGTTTCCCCAGCCACATGTGCCTTTTGGATTTCCCTAATTTTCCTCGCTGGTGTGGCTTGCTGTATCATCTCAACCTGGCCAGCATGGCTTTTTTGGGAGGGGGGCAGCAACCCTCAAATAATCCTGCAACAGCCCATGGGTTATTTGAGGGTTGCTGCCCTCTCAAACAAGCTATGCTGCCTGGGTTTGACCAATATGGCGAGCCAGGCCAGCGAGGGTAATTAGGAAAATCCAGGCAACACGTAGCCGGCATATATGGTGGGGTTAATGAGCCACAATGCCTGTTAACCATGCCATGATCATGTGAACCTGGTCATTGTGAGGACTGCAGCTAAGCTCAGAGGGAATAAGGAAGTCTGAGGGGGGTGGCAGATGGCATCAGCATCCCTGCTAATAATAAAAAGATAGTAATGGCCCTTGTGAATATTGGCTCTACTACACCACTGTTGTTGCTTGCTGTTAAGTGCTTGGGATAGGGCATTAACACAGGACAGTACCATAACTCTGTGCTTTAAGGGAGCCACATCTATCTCACAGTTAAAATTGTTGCAGATCAACCCACATCATCTGAACTTGTAAAGAACAAGAATTAATTATGTGTCATCCCAAAGGTGCCAGCAGAATGCGATGCAGGAATACATAGGAAGACCATGTGGATAACTGAAGCAAGTGATCCAGTTACAAACTACTGGGGAAGGCAAAACCAACATTATACCCATGGTATGCTGGATAGTATGCCAGTGTGGTTGTCATATATGCTAGTGCAACTGTTTATGGCCAGAGTGTAAGCATTCAGTCTATCAAGTTTTGCTCTCATGCAGGCTGCATTGACATGAAAGGAGTTCCTAAGGGGGCAATTCTTGATAGAATACAAATATTGGTGAACTAAGTATTTGCCTTTGCATCTGTCTCAGTAACATCGTGACAAAATACTTCTCATTTCTCACTTTTTACTAGTGCAGTGGTTGGTGTGCCCTATCTTAAGCATCAGTATCAGGTGAGAAATAAAAATGTTGGTTTGTGATAT
Organism: Heloderma suspectum; assembly: GCF_057233095.1. NCBI lineage: Eukaryota > Metazoa > Chordata > Lepidosauria > Squamata > Helodermatidae > Heloderma > Heloderma suspectum. The sequence goes on from NC_139461.1 coordinate 53,930,592, forward strand.
CCAGATTTTTGGAGAAATTAGAAATCTGATTAGGCAATTAAATGGAATTGCTTCAGAAAAGGGGTGTCCTTCAGGTTGTTCAAAGTGCATATAGGTTTCTAGGTTTATTTCTATCATTGTAAGTATTACCAAAGTTCAAAGCACAATTGCTTAGGATTTAGTTTGCTTGGGAACAGTTTACAGTGCTATCAGTGCTCAATCCGTCATTACCTAAAGTCACAATCCACCCTAGGGCGCCATACGTACATCCTGTTGAAATCATTAGGACATACATAGGAATGCAGCTTATGTGTATAACTGGGTCTAGCACAAGAAACAGTATTAAAGCCTGGATTTCTTAATCTGTTTTGGCTGAAATACTTCCAAAGTAAAATATATTAATATCTACCCATACTTTAAATGAGTTAAATTACTGTTCATTAAAGGATGCCTACTGATAAGATTCCCAAAGAATGATCTTATGGAACCTGATATAGTTCCATCCATGAAGCTGAGCAATTATTCTATGGTTAGTGAAATATCAGGACAGGAGGCTATCATTGTCTGAGAAACCATATCCTGCTCTAACTCTCCTATAGTTGCACACACTAATCCAGGAAGTAATTCCCTCTTTATTTAATCCAGCACACTCACATTTAAACTGACTGCCTTGTAGGTTTAGCATTTGTTCCTATGAGCCCAGAACAGAATATGGAGTAATATATCTACAATACTGGAATTACATTGTTATGAGAAGACACAGTGATCAATGCTCTATGTCTTCACGTTTATTTGTTGGGACTGGAATCCAACTATTGGTCCAATAATGCTGTGTTTTGGCAAATTTAAACTATCAGCTTGGATTTAAGCCAGTTTAATACCATTGATCCAAATGACATACCAGGATACCTGGTATTAGGTATAAGTCCTAATACTCCAGCTGAACCACCTTGTGGATCTAGCAGAACTCCATGGATATTAACTACCCAGTTCAGCATACAGGAGCTCCAATGTGTATTCTGAGCTCACACATATACAAGAACTAACACCATTCACTTCTTTCCCTATGAAGGGAAAGGTGAAGCCTTGTAAGCATGGAAACTACATATGCACATTGGAGCATTTGCAGTGATCTGGATCAGGGACACTAGAACCAACCAAGCTTAAGTGCAAAAATGTTGTATTATACTTAATATGTAATAACTTATAAATATGAAAACAGCAAATATATAGAAAGCTACATTTGAAGAATTGTTGTTAGCATTGTTTTTTTGTTTGTATATGGCTTCTTCCTAAAATGGTATTCTTTATTTTAAATGGGAAATGCTATGGAGCATCAGTATTCATTCAAACATTTTTTTTTTTTAAAGAAATTCTACTTCAAAACACTAACATCAATATTTATATGTTTTAACATTTCCTTGACTGGTATTTGTTTTGGTTGGATTGAAATGCTAAGCCCATTCAAGGCAAGCTTTCATCCTGTTGATAGGTACTACTTGTGCATGTTGAAATAGCTGTCACAGACAGTCAACACATGATGTACATTTCAAATGACCAGACTATCATGTGATAGTTGTCAACGCCATGTGAAAAAACTGGCAATGTGAATCCCTTTTATTTTGGGGGCCATTCACAAAACTCAATTCCTCAAATACCAATTCCCTTGTATTTGTCAGAGCCTCTTCAGTATAAATATTCACAAGTTTCAATGTTTCAAATGTGCCTAGCCCTAACTTGACTACAATGAGTGGGAAAAAAATACTTCTGGTAACGAAGGCTGCAAACTTGCCTACAGTTATATGGGCACTTGCCCCAGTACAACATGCAGACCAACAAGTAGAACTGTTGCAAAGTTTCTCTTGTCCATTTTAGAATAGTGAATTCTTAGTTACAAGGGAGGAGTTGTCAGTCCTCCTGAATCCATGGCGAAGCAGTTTCCAGTTTCACTATGGGTAGTCATATTGGTTCCTCATGTCATCTTTTGGCTCACTTTTGAAAGACTTATGATGGCCTGGCAAATGGTGATCTGGAGATGTGATAGAGCAATCCGTGTGTTTAACACACACACACACACACACACACTTGCTTCACATATCAAGCTGCATGAATGGCTGCATGAATTTGCTGTTGGGTATATACCAAATTGATTTACATTAGCTGCAGTGGCTTCTTTGAGCAGACTTACCTATACTAATTTCAAAATTCATTGGCAGGAGAGTATTGGGATTTCTATTCCATAACAGAACAATATCCCCTCTTTTCACTTACAGATCCAAAATCAGTAAAGTAATATATTCTAGTATTCCAACTTTACCCATTTTGACTCCAATTCTGTGCACATTTACATGGGAGCAAGGCCCATTGATCACAGTGAGATTTATTTCCACTTAAACATGCATAGGATTTGGCTCTTTGTACATTTTCACAAACACAAAGATGTGATATCCTGCATGCAACTGTGGGCAAATGTTTATTCATGCAAACATAATATCCTAAGGATAAAATCCTAAGCATTCTTATTTGGAAGTAAGTGCCACTGTAATCAAGGAAACTTGCTTCCAAGTAAACATGGTTAGGATTGTGCTGTAAAAGTGAGTCACTCAAATTGGCACAGGACCCGTGAATTCTTGAGGGTTATATTGACATTTGTACCAGATATATTATTACTTCAGGAAGGCAATTACAGTTCCTTTAATAGCTTCACCCTATTCAGTTCACTGTATGAACATCTATGGAGACTGATTAAAGAGAGCAGGAAACTCTTTAGACTGCTTTATACCTAATTTGGCTTTAGATATATCATAAACGGTATGATGTTTTTCTCAGTTGATGCTTACCTTAAGGATATAAATGGTATTTAATAATATGGCTTTCTGGAACTTGGCCATATTAACAGGAGAGGTTTAGACTTTCTTTTCTGTTTTCTTGTGAGAAATTGACACACTAATGCTGACTGACACATGTCTAAATCATAGATACACATATCTAAGATTAAATTCATAAGCATTAAAAACAACAAAATGCAATAAGCTGAAAAAATTTAACAGCATTCTGCTAATAAACAGCACCGATCATGGTATCTTGATAATGCAGGATTTGCTGTGGGACAACCTCCTGTAATTTAGATATTTTTTAATATATTTAGCAACCTAACACTAAACAAGAAAAATAGATATACAGTATTTGTTCTTAATTTATTCATCAGTAATGTTGCATGCAAACAACAACAACAACAAACACTTACTTTGTGGCATTAGTACTTGGAGAACATTTGTTTTTTGTGGAGTTTATAAAACTATGGGTTTTAGAAAAAAAAAGCCTTTTTAAAAAAAGTCGCCCATACTATCAAGAAATAGTATTAAGCAGTTTCAAAATCCAGTTCCTTCTGTTTATAAGTAGTACCACATACATACAGTTTAATTACAGCATACCATAACTTGAACTTACTTTTAATGAGTACCAAATGCAGAATAACTATTTTTGTATTATATCCTTTTATAATAAAAATAAACAAGATAATACTGACAGACATTTTAAATCATTATAGAAAAGTTAATCTTGTATAAAGTTGTAGGTTCCTTTACTTATTCAAGACCAGCATTGCTGATATAATATTGGGGCGGGGGGGACGGGACACCATAGTTCATGCCAATTTATGGTTTTCAAAAATGTATTCTCATATGGCCCATCAAACATGTAATATGACTGACATTACTATATGATCCAGCCACAGTTAAACATTTCTAAGTAGCATGGAATGGGGCAGATTCACAGCTTGTATTTCACTCTCCTCTTGAAACCAGTGATAATTAAGAATGCATAATTACAACTGGATTGTGTCCTATTTGTTTCTTTTTCTGCTTTTATAATAGCACAGCACAAAATTTCAGAGGTTTAGCTGCATTTTACCATGATATGGACTCAACAGAATAAACAAACATAAGTATTAAGAATAGCAAATGAAATTGTAATCAAACTATACTTAATATACAGATATAAGCATATAGATTGACAGTTGAGGACATAGTACACTCCCCCACTCCTTCCTCTAAATAAAATAATCAAAGCTACCTACATGAATGGACCAAATAATGTCTGGCAAATTTCTGCTTCCAGTTGAATATTTACACTAACATATTTTCACTTCATGGAAAATAGACTTCAGCCTTTTAAGTAGCACACACATGCATAGCAGCAGCAGCCACAAGCACAAGAAATTCCCATACCACACCTGTCTTTTTTTTTTTTTTTTGCTGCTTGTATATGCAGTTATTTAAAGTCCTGCCTGCATATTTTTTCCCTTTCATATGTGAATTGTTCTCCGTGGAATCTGAGTGAGGAGGAAAGGCTGCTCTGTGTCAGGAAGTGCTAAGTGTGCGCGTGTTTGGGAGAGACTGGTCATCTTACAGCATGTTACTGTTACCTGGGGTCCAGAACCTTAGCTCCTTCTCTGAGATCTTTAGAGGCAAAGAACAAGAAGAAAGGACCCTTGTGAAATGCATCTTTTATATTTAAGCAAACACCTTGGCCGGGGGGGGGGGGTGTTTATATATTTTCTTGGAGTTCTTATGTTCATCGGTTTCTCTGCCAACAATAGTATCTAAAATGATCACTAAAGGATGGCTGGAACATATTTAAAACCAATATTTAAAACACAGTGTGCATGTCTTCTCCAAAAGAATGTATTTTCTTTGTTCTCTAGACACCCAAACTCCCCATCATTCCTTAAAAAGAGATCAGACTTACAATTTTGACATCCTGTGCACATTGTTGTTTTTTCTTTCAAAAATATTGCACAGAACAGGAGATGTGTAGGACACTTCTTTAAATAAAGAACATAAGATGCATTTGTATTTGAAAATGATAATAGTAGCACTTTTTCATTGCTGTTCAGCTAAGTGTAAAAGTCAGTAACAGTAAGCTATTACCAATGCAATCCTAGGCATGTCTACTCAGAAGTAAGCCCTATTGAATTCAACAGGACTTGCTTCTAGGTAAGTGTGCAGGATTACAGCCTCAGTGTAGTGTAGTTTATTTCAACAACTTTGAATTCAACTCAGAGTGCTTAAATATTACACATATATTACAACTATATATAATTTGATTTCAACTATATTATAATTTGGTTACATAATTATTTTTAGATAAAATTCAGTAGGTTTTTGCCAAAATTATGTAAATATTAGAACTTTGACCACACAAAAAGGGGGGGGGGATAAGTTTAAAAAAAATCCACGCTTAGAATAATATAGCATTACTATGGGATGTGTGTATGTTCATCTCCAAATCTTGTCTTTATTATAATGGTTATAACAGAGCAGATTTGATGTTGCAGTATTTTTTTTTTTCATATATAACCTTTCCATCTTCCCCCCCCCGCCCCCGCCCCCGCCCGTTAGTTGAATGAATTTGGGCCTTATATTCATTTCCATGAAACACTAAGGTTTGCCTCCTGGTATAGTATTCCCTCTATAATGCATCTTAGTTTAATTCACTCTTAGCGAAACAACAAGGTTCACTCTGGAGAGCTCCTTACAACATAATTTAGCTGGACCTTTTCTTAGTAAAGGTTTTCTGGTTTTCATTTTCACTTCATATTCTCAAATAAAAGATCCTTTGTTGTCTACCATTTGATTGGACTTAATGAAAAACACTCCATTTTAACCTAACAGTATTTCCCTTTGAATTTATTATATTTAAGGACACTGTCAAAAATCAAGCATTTAATCTCAGCTTTTTATACTTAAAATTATATTACTATCATATGGCTCAGCGAGGTGATGTAAAAAGGGCACCAAGGAGATTTAAACCAAAAGTCAAGTAAAAAAAACAAAACAAAACCTCGCCTCATTTTAATATGAAACTAAATACTATGGCTAATGTGCAGATTGGGTATGGTAGTTGACTTTAAAGACTAACATGTGACAGGGTGCCAACAGCTGAATTGTGCAGTATTGACTAAACGAGGTTCACTGATTTGTATTGAGGCTAATATCTTCTTTAAACAATTCCGTGTAAATTGTGCGTATAAAGTCATTGGAAGCTGTTTCTCAGGACAGCATCTCCGGCTAGGTACCTGCTGGAGTGAGGAAGATAATCAATAGAAAGAAATGGAGCTGGGCATGAGACTAGGAAGCTTCAGAGCAGTTAGTGCTGATAAAAGTAGATGATGTCAATATTTGGGAATAACACAACTCTAGGATAACAGACAAAAGAGAAGTGCATATGTTGGAGAGTCTTCAAACAGGAGTAGAATTAATGCATAAGTGGCAGCTGTTGCCCCAGGCTGCAAAAGACATTATTTATTCCAGGTATTGTTAAATTCCTGCTGAAACACCAAGGCTTCAGATAGTATATTTAAAACTCTACCTCCACCAGTAAGGAGGCAGGATGGTGTGTGTGTGTATGGTTAGACTCTGCCTAAGCTATGAACCAGTTGCAAAAGTCAAAGCATCTCAAGATCAGAGTTTTCTTGAACTAGTAAAACAAAGACAAGTATTTGTGACATAAAAGTCCCTGCCTAACTTTCTTTTGGGAAAACGAATGTTTGCAACCATGGCAGAGACAGTGAAGAAGTTGATTATCATTTAGTGTTAATCCTTGGTCCTTGGCCCTTGCCATTTTAACATGTAAATATTATTTCAAACAGACAAAATGGATTCTCCTGCAGAATGATAACACTGTGAATTCTTTTAAGCCTAGTGTCCTCATTGGTACTGAAGTAATGGTATATTTCTACTAATTTAATAGTGGAAATCAGTTTTCCTCTTGCTGTCAGGTGATGAATTTTTGTTCTTCTGTGCTGATCTTTCTGTTGATGTATTATGACATAGTCTGTCAACATGAACAGATATGTGAAGGGGAGATTGTGTGACTGAGACATACAACCTGAATATGGCTCCACTTGAATTTTAAACATCGATATCATGTTAGGATTCAGAAAGTAGGAATGTATGCAGTAAAGAACACTATTATTTTGCTGTAATTTAGGCAAAAGCAAAACAGGTGTGCTATGACACACTTCTAAAAGCAGAATAGATGAGGTAATCTCAAAGCATTTGCTTAAAAAGCTCTCGGATCTAAGTTAATAGTCTCTTAAAACCATGATTTGTAAAATGCATCTCAATAAAGAGAAAATTAAGTCGTGCATATATGAAGATTATTAAGTATAGCAACTTACAAACAAATAATTTTGTAATATGAATGATTCTACTGTCACAGATGGTTTTATTGTTTGGTGTTAGATCTGGATTCTATCAAGTAGGTGATTACTGTGTCAGCTAGAAAGGTCAAGTTATATACCTTTTATTTTGAGCCACTATTAAGCAACCTTTTTATAAAGACACATGTGCCTGAACTCTGCCTGCTTGTATACGTGCATGATCTCTTCCCCCCCCCTTTACCAATATATAATGCGCACGCACGCACATGCATTTTCATTTTAGTTTAGCCTGCTCTATACAGGTAGGCTGCAAGAATAAATAACACAATATCTCAGTAGCTAATATTTCACCAAAGTGCACAATGTATGTTCCATAAATAATTATTAGTTTTATTATGAATATCACCAATAATAGAATAATTAATCAAATGGTAAATCTAAGAGCATTCAAAAGAAAGCAGCATTTGAGTACAAGTTATAAAACCTTTAAATTTTTTTCCCAATTATTATTTTTTCAGTTTTTTAAAAATGTTCTGCATACCAACTTTTCCTCTCAAATTATTGTGAAGTATAAGATCCTCATTTCCTACACATCTATAAAGAAAGCTTTAGTTCAAAAAAAGCATGCATCTTCATTGAGGAGACAAAGTTTAAAAAAATCTTTTAAAATCTACACTTCAGCTAATTTGTTAATCTTGTGCCACTTTTAGCATTTGTCACACATATAGACCAGGAAATTGGCTCCATTTCATTCTAGCTCTGTGTTGAATTAAAAACCTCTACTGCAAAGAAGAGCATGATGTGGGGAAAGAATAAATTTAGGCCTTACTTTAGTAATGCACATATATTTCCATACATTTCACATCCTAAGGGAGCCCACAAATGCATTCAATAAATACAGAACTATAAACCATACATCCAAGAGAGGTGATTCCTCATATTCTAAATTCTTTATATGACCTTAGCTTTAAAAGATTAAAACTCAATGAGAAACTACAGGAAGATTTCAAAAGATCCAAAGCACTACATTTTAGAGTTACCTTTACATCTGATAGCATTAGATGGTTTAGATCAAAATAAATTAATGAGTGGCATCTTAAAATCGGCAGAATGATAGTTATGTCTTGTCCAACTAGTCCTACCCTAAATATCTGGGGTGTGGTGGTGGGGACTCATACAGATAACCATTTATGTCCAAGGGCTGGCTATTTTAACCACATATATTAAGGTCCGTGAAAAGAGCAGTTTATGGGTAAAAGGCAATAAGAAAGAGCTAGATTTTAAACATGATTAGTTGATGTCTATTAAAGTTCTGCTACAATGAAATATATACCTCAGATGGAGAAAATTCCCTACTTCTCTTAGGATGATCGTCTTGCTGAATGTGTATTTTACCATATCTTTAAAATATTTGTGATTTTGACTGCACTCTGAGAAGACGGTGCAATGTGATAGATTTATGAGGGTTTGACAGGAACAAGGGTAGGAAAGATTATGGTGTACTTGTTTAGAAAAACTGTGAATGGAAGATTCTTGATTTACACTGACATATATCTAGATGAAACTATAGTTTGTAAATTGCCTAGAGGAGCCATCTTTTATTAAGTGTTTGATGGATAAAGAAATGTACATATCTATTCCAAAACATGCTAGGAATACCAATGTTGTATGTGCAGCCGTGATTAAAGATTTTCTTATTCTGCCCCCACCCCATCATTATGTCTATTTCTAATGCCTGTTTCAAATCCTGTGGTTTGAACAATATTTGAGAGCAATGTGTACTGCATGGTGAACAATAAAACTTCCATTTAGGATACTTTCTGTCTTGATCGCAGTGACAGTTTATTTTGTATTCTTGCAGTACAGGCTAACAAAGGACAGATTTAATAACCTTGGGCACAATCTGCTGGGCAGCTGTCCTGTGCATTGAAATGAATATGCAGAACTAGTATGTGCAAGAACATAGTAATGCTTTTGCACATTATGGGGCATGCACATGAGAACTTCATGGTGGATTGTGCTTTTTCATTCCACTCCAATACTTTTAGTTTGCATGCTATCTGCTGAAGTCTCTAAATATTTGGTAAAAATTACACATTCGTACCATATCAAGGAAGACTGTTATATCTAACTATCCCCAGGTATATGTTGCAAGACATGTAGTTGAAGGATGATGCTTGCCTTAGAGTGAATGGATGCTAAACTAGATTACTTGCAAATCTATAATTCTTATAATAACTGTCCCAAGAAAGGCCAGTCTTCATTCTTCACACACATACCACTGGTCTGATCAACCAGAAGGACATCCATGCCAATGCAAAGACATAATGAGGATGTTACACTGGCTTCGCAGAGAGTATGGGTACAGTTGTGTCAGTAACAGCTGCTATCACAAGATGATCAAGCAGCAGTGTGCAAAGCTGTTGTGCAGCACACACCTGGGCAGACAATGACTTTGATGGGGCACAGGAACTGAGGAAGACTGATGTATTGGTATCCTGAAGATATTTTGGCTACTATGCTTTCTACAGTGCTGATGGAGCCCTATGCTCTTAATAGGTTTTTGTATTTTATGATAGGATTGAAATTCACACAGGATGCTACAATGGGACTAGTCATGGGTCTCTGACAATTTCACACATCTACGGAATCAAGGTCTTTTTAGAACTTCATCTTATACTACAAATTATTGAAGGAATCTTTCTTTAGTGAAAATTGCTAAAGAAATAGGAAAATCAAAAGTCACTTAAGAGAATCATTCTTCATGATTCTTTACTAACAAAAAATTATTAGCTTGGCATTTAGTTGGCCTCAGATGATGCCAGGTATCTTAGTTTCAGTACACATTATTTTCTCCTTTGATTTTATATAATTGTAATAGACTTCTGATTAAAATGTTTTTACAGGTACACTAGAGATCTCTATAGTCACTGGACTTTGTGTTTGGATATTGATACTCAGTCTAACTAGCAAACACAAATAGTTTAGAGACAAAAGATCGCCAGGCTGCAATTCAAAAACCAACTTAATAAGAGTACTTGTATTAAATCAGATGCAGCCCAATCCTATATATGTTTATGGAGAAGTACCAGCGCATGTGCATGTTTACTTAGAAAGAAGTCCTACTGAGTGCAATGGGACTTGCTCCCAAGTCAGCGTGTATAGGATTACAGCCATAGACTTCAAATTCATTTACACTAGAAAGTAAGTTCCATTGAAATTGATTTTAATTTACTTCCAAGAAAACATGTATAGCATTAGGCCCTAAAGTCAAGTCCTCTAATTTTACAGATCTAGGAATTTGTGCTGCACAGTTTTAATCCTTAGATAATTTATTCCAGGGTACTCCCATTTAAGTAGCAGAAATTGCAGCTTAGGTGGGATTTAGGGTAGCCCAACCCTAATGTGATAACTAAGAAATAAGTTCCATCCAGCAGAATGGGGCTTATTTCCTAGTAAATATGCTTAGCACAGCTACATTAGTGGGTGATACGTATATACTTCCTGCACATATACTTTTTTCTTTTTGCAAATTATGGTTTGATATCATGAATATACAGCGAATTTACTCTCCTATCTTCCTGTATTGCAGAGTTTTCATCTACTTTATTTATGAGTTACAAAGACCTTTTCCTAGTAATAGTCATCTGCATATATTATGGCAAGAAACTCACATGGGTCTTTCCTAAATTATAAGCTTGACAGGGCATGGCAAAGAGTGTCATTCCAGAGGTTTGGAGAGTACTCTATGCACTATAGGTGCCATCAGAATATTTTTAAAAACCCACCCTAATAAATAATTGGTGGTTGTTGGAGATAAGCAACAATCATTAGCATGAGTTTTCCAGCAAGCTAACAAGCAATTAATCTCAACATCAGTCATTCACATTCTCCAAGCTGAATCACCATCTCTTAAAACAGCTGGTGTTTTCTGTTGAAGTAATATGTGTGGGTGATTCTGTCTTTCCTGGAGCTCAAATGTTACTGCTGTTTGAATGGGAGAAAAATGAAAATCATTTGCTCTTGCTCTTGCTCAGATATAAGTCAGGAGCCACCTGACACAAGCCTGCAAAACTGCAGGCAAGTAGAACAAACAGAAAATGAAAATGAAACCCAAATTAGGCCAACTGGCCCAATAATTAAATTAAAATGAAAGTTGTGTTGTTGCTTAGCTGTACAAGAACAAAACATGACATTGTGATCGTCGGAACACTGCATGCTTATTACACAGGCCAACAAAAGGAAAGTTACAGTGGAACAAATAGAGAGCAAATTGTAAAATTGTCTGGCACATGATTCTAAGCACATTGTGAAAACTATCTGAGACAGCCAGCATGGTGTAGTGCTAGAGTGTTGGTCCTAGGATTCAATCCATCCTCAGGCATGAAGCTCTCTGTGTGACCTTGAGTAGTCACTTTGTCTAAGCCTCGCCTTCCTCACAGAGTTGCTGTGAAAATAAAAGAGGTTGGGAGTGAGAACCATAGATGCTGCCCTGAGCTCCTTGGGGGAAGGATGGGGTTAAAAATGCAATAATAAAATAACCTAGTTTTACATGAGGACCCATATTTTAATAGAAAATACTATGCATGAAATGCTAATAGAAAATCTTGAAATGTTTATGGATGCTTGCAGATGGAGGGCTCCTAGCAATCAGAGGGCATTGTGCAGCTGTTTCATCTTTTTCTCCTTAACAGATTTTCTGTGTTAAGGAAAAAGATGGAAGGTGGTAAGAACACATGGGAGAGTCATGAGTAGAAAACAACAATGATGTCTGGACCACCCATAAACTTCCATGACTGAAGCAGGATGATGGTGCCATAAAAGCCGTGTCTAGAAGCACCTCATAGCTATTCTTTTTTCAAGAAAACAAGTTTAACATTAAAAATCTGCCCCACGCTACCCCTACTCTAGGGAGGCCACTCTCTTTCTGACTGGAGGCCAGCACTGTGCTATTATTGTAAGAAACCCAAGATGTATTACTGTGAAGCATCCTGAGTTGCATATATTTGCAACATGAGCTTAAATGCATCTGTTGCAATATGTTAAGGAACAAATGGATGTTTAGGATACATGGCACCTCCCCAGCCACTCTTCGTCAGTAAGTGTCCGGGTGCTGGGTCACCCTGAGTGCATGTGGTACTGGCAGCACAGGGAATGCAGATCTGGTTAGGCAAGGAGAATTGGACTTATCCTCTCTCTTTATGTGAAGCACATTGAATAGTTGTCTGGTTATAGTATCGATGTAGATACTATAGGGTATACAGTCAGGTCCAGAAATATTCGAACAAGGATAACTGTTTTGGCAGTTGGCCTCTGTACACCACCACATTGAAGTTGAAAGGAAACACACTCAGATGGGAGCGAAGTCAGGACTGTCAGCTGTAATTGAAGGGGTGTGACAAAAGTGGGGTACTAACCATTCAGGAAGTACAGCCAGTGGCATACAGACACACCCATCGTTGGTGGCTCATAAGTAATGGAACAAATGGCTGACAAGCAGCTGCATGGCCAGGTGTGGCCTGTTTCCTGGGTGCCCCATGACAAAGCAAGCAGATAAAAGGCCTGGAGGTGGTTCTGAGTGTTACATTTGCATTTGGTAGCTGTTCACTGGGACTCCCAACATGAGGCCCAAAGAGGTGTCCATGCGAGTGAGGGAGGCCATCACTAGGCTGAGGAAACAACATAAACCCATCAGAGAGATAGCAAAAACAGTGGGAGTGGCCAACACAACAGTTTGGAACATCCTGAAAAAGAAGGAATTAACTGGCAAGCTCAGCAATAGCAAAAGGCCTGGAAGACCACGGAAGACAACTAAGGTGGATGTCCGCAGAATTCTGCTCATGGCAAAGAGGAACCCTTTCACAACATCTAGTCAGGTCAAGAACGCTCTTGAGGAGGTAGGCATGTCATTGTCAACATCTACAGTCAAGAGACGGCTTTATGAATGTAAATACAGGGGCTTCACAACAAGGTGCAAACCACTGGTAACACTCAAGAACAGACAGGCCAGATTAGCCTTTGCCAGCAAACACCTAAAAAAGCCTGCCCAGTTCTGGAATAAGATTCTTTGGACTGATGAAACCAAGATTAACTTGTACCAGAATGATGGGAAGAGAAAAGTATGAAGAAAGAAAGGAAGAGCTCATGATCCAAAGCATACCACATCATCTGTCAAACATGGTAGAGGCAGTGTTATGGCATGGGCATGTATGGCTGCCAATGGAACCGGGTCACTGGTGTTTATTGATGACCTGACTGCTGATAAAAGCAGCAGGATGAATTCTGAAGTGCATAGGGCTATACTTTTTGCTCAGATTCAGCCGAATGCTGCCAAACTGATAGGACGCCGCTTCATATTGCAGATGGATAATGACCCAAAACATATAGCAAAAGCTACCCAAGAGTTTCTCCGGGCGAAGAAGTGGGATGTTCTTCAATGGCCAAGTCAGTCACCTGATCTCCACCCAACAGAGCATGCTTTTCACTTACTGAAGACAAGACTGAAGGCAGAAAGACCCACAAACAAGCAGCAGCTGAAGGCAGCTGCAGTCAAGGCCTGGCAAAGCATCTCGAGGGAGGAAACTCAGCATTTGATCATGTCCATGGGTTCCAGACTTCAGGCAGTCATTGAATGCAAAGGATTTTCATCCAGGTATTAAAGGCGATCCTTAAGTTTGAGATGATGTTAGTTTGTTCCATTACTTATGAGCCACCAACGATGGGTGCGTGCATATGCCACTGGCTGTACTTCCTGAATGGTTAGTGCCCCACTTTTGTCAAACCCCTTGAATTACAGCTGAAAGTCCTGACTTTGCTCCCATCTGGGTGTGTTTCCTTTCAACTTCAATGTGGTGGTGTACAGAGGCCAACTGCCAAAACAGTTATCCTTGTTCCAATATTTCTGGCCCTGACTGTATATGACCTGAACTATCCTTGGGTTGTTTGCTTGAAACAGGGATTTACTAGGCTTTGCAGCAGGGATTCTATGCTGTGATTCCTGTTCACTAATATCATAAATAGATGAGCTCATCCTTCCTGAATGGGGGTATTGAGTTACACTAGCAACTTGGATCTTGCTCCCAGTTTCTGTTGACTGGGGTAATATTGTCAAGGACCAAGACCTTGAACCCTCATTCTCAGAAGATGCTGACCCCTTGTCCTCAGGAAAGGCTCTAGAGTTAAAAGTTCAGGAAGTTCTGTTCCAGTCACAGAAAGGTATCACATGGCTTTCACCTCCCCAGGACCCAGCTTCCCAGAAAGATCCTGGGGATCAGCTCTTCTGCATCCAGAAGAGGTTGCCTTGCTGTTTTTGGATTCTGAGGACTTTGGCTATGAGGGCAGTCACATGCCACAGCCACTCCCATACAGTTGCAGCTTGAGGCTGTTAAAACTGGCCAGACCCCCTTAAGAGACAAGGCCCCAGTCAGTGTGGAGGTGGAGCCAACTAGTCTAAATGCCACCAAACTCTTATTTAAGGCTCAGTCTTTAGCTGCTCCTTACTGGAGCAACATACAGACAACTCTGTCTGGTCTCCAGCCCCACTTGGAGCTTTCTGTAGTAGTACCCTCTTCCTATTTTCTTCCCAGAGAAACCTGACATAACCCAACCCCTCCTAAAGATCTGACCCATAGCAGAACCCAAGCTACAGCTCAGAACATCAACAGAACTGATGGCCTGAAATGGTACAAATATATGGGTGTGTTTTTTTTCCTCGTTGAGGTCCTGGTCTGCTGTTCTTATTAGTGAAGCTGCAGAGACCAAAAAGAAACTACAAAAGCCTGTTTTGCTGTCATATGCAGGGGTATTTCAGTGCAACCACTTTTTTGGGGGGTAGCACAAGCAAGGGACACCTACAGTTAAGCTAAAGGACCTGGAATTCCATTGGCACCTTTAAACATTGGAAGGGGCGGGATGTTTTTCAATCTGGAGGTATCATTGTGGCTTTATTACTATTGTTGCTGCTATTATTATTTCATTTGAATACCCTTGTGGGTGCGGGGGGAGTGACAGCTACCCAAACATCCAAATTGGAGTCCCAGGTTTTTCTGGGTGGGGGCTCATGCCTGAACTGAATATAAAGAAGGAAAACAACCCCTACATGCTGAGCCTGGCCCTGGTTGCTGGCCCAAGGGTTGCAGAGTTGTTATCCCAATAACAATAGTCTGATCTTATTCTCTGCTAAACATAGTACTGGCTAAGTCCTACTCCTTCTACCAGAGCTCAGGGCTACCTCTGTTGTTCTAGTGCACTCCTTGCCCATCAGTGTTTGGTAAAAGCTTCTAACCAGCACAAACGACATTGCCCAAGTGGAGTTTGGCACAGAGGACCACTGACAGCTATTGTGGTTACATCTCTTTAAGATGGAATGATTTGCAGGGAAAACTCACTACTAGAGGGAAGTTGCAAGACAGAGTCCAAAGCAGTGAGAAAGTAGCAAGGAAAGACTCTGGGGGCATGTTTCCATGCTATCAGCTTCACTTTGTTTGCAACTTTGTTGTGATGTTTTCCCAATCGCATTTTCTCCTTTTCCTGTTTCCACAGTCCTTAAAACCTGGCTTATCATTGCTGTAGCCTGGGGCTCTGTGCTGTTTCCACTAAGCTCTAATCAAATTATTTTCTTGATGGCTGGGTGGAGTCTGAGTGGAGTCTGATTACCTCATCAGTGTTCCCACCTGCACCTTCCAGGACAACAGAAGAAGCTAATGGAGGACTACTGGATTTTTAAAAAGGAATCAGCTTTGCTGTGAACAGTGGCTCCCCCCTTTCTCCGTCCCCCTGAAAGTCCAGATGTACCTGCATTTCAGGAGCAAGCCTCATTGAGCACAATGGGAGTTTCTTCCAAGTAGACACAAATATGCTTGTGCTGGGAAAGGGGGAGGGGGAGGGGGAGGGGGAGGGGGAGGGGGAGGGGGAGGGGGAGGGGAGAACACAAAGAGGGAAACCAGACCCCAATTTAACCCAGAGGACCTCATTGTCCATAATGGGAGTTACTATTTCTTCTTTTTTAATATATTTTTATTTGTAACTTTATAAATGAAATAAACAATACCAAAATTACCAACAACCTGATCAATACTACAATTTCCCAACAATACAACATTCTGATGAGGATACCACAATAACAAAAAGAGAAGGAAAAAGAAAAGGAAAAGGGAGGAGGAAAGGAAGTGAAGAAAAGAAGATTCTTTCCCCTTCCCTCCCCCTCTCCCTCTCCCTCCCCTTTAAAGAATTAAGTTTAAACTCCAATACCCCCCGGCCTCCAATGCCATTCTATTTTTAAAACTATATCTATAACCTTAACAATCTTACAGTTTAATAAACAACCTTACATTTCAATATCATATCATCAATCTTATACCAAAGAAACAGGTCTACAATTCATTCCCAGAAGCCTATATTATTATTATTATTAATAATAATAAAATATAGTGTTATATAATAATAAAACTTAATATAAACCTTCAACAGTCAGTAATATATTTTATACTAGATATATAAGTACACCATATACCCTCAAACAATAAATTTAAATACAGCATACCATATCTGTTTTGAAATAAAAAATATAAAGAAAAGCAAGAAAAAATGAAAGAGGAAAGAGAATAAACAAATATATGTATAAGATATGTCTATCTTCTGAGCTAGCCTGGATCATGTAGACTAAACAAAAGGAGTTAACAAAGCTTGTTTAAAGATTCCAGTTCATGGGGTTGTAACAGAAATCTCACACATTTTTATGTTCAGCCATGCCTCCGCCATTTCACTTCTAAGGAGACAGTAATGGGTTTCTTGTGGGAAAGACAGCAGTAAACACAAAGACAGAAACCTGCCCCCATTGTAACCCACAGGATATCTGTAACAAAGCTGTGAAGTACTTTCTTCCTAAGGCAATTATTCGCAATTATTCCTAAGGCAATTGATCGCTTAATTGCACTTAAGGAATTGGGCTTAAAAGTGTGCTGTTTCAATTGAGGGGTAAACTCTGTAAATTCTGATGTGGGCATTCAAAGCCAAACCTCATTCAGCACAATGGGAGTTACTTCTGAGGAGACACTAATGGGTTTGTTGTGGGAAAGAGAGCAAAACCAGCCCCCAGTTTAACGCACATGTTCTCTATAAGTAAGCTGTGAAGGAGTTACGTCCTAAGGCAATGGACTTAAGCCTCGAGATTGCGCTTAATCGCATTTAAGGAATTGTGCTTTGATATGTGCCATGTCAATTGAGGGGCTTCTCTGTTATTTCTGTGGTCATTCAGAGGGCAAGCCTCATCCAGCACAATGGGAAAAATCATCCCTTGACTGGGGTCGTGGGCTGTGTTCTAGTGCTTATTTTCAGTGATGTTTTAAAAGTTGGTCCCTTAGCATCCTGCTCCAAAACTGCAATGAAACTTCTGGAGAACAGGGAGGGAAAGGGTTGCATCACTGATGTCAGCGTGACACACCCACAAAGGCTACATGCCCCATGGACAGGACTATGATACCGAATCCAGTGAAGTTGTGGAAACAGGTCAGTAATGGAGCCGAAGTAAGCTGGAAAAGTCGGACTATAACCAGTCTCAGAAGAAGTAGTTTTTCTGCATTAAAATGTGGGGCTGGTGCTGAATGGCCATGACGTCATGAAAACACAGAGACCACACCGTGCAGCCAGGTTGGAGTAAATCGCTGGTAGAAACACAGCCTGGGTAGAAGGAAAGCAAATTTGGCTTATATATTGAGACTTCAGTTTGTAAGTGTCCAAAGTAGACATCAAGCAAAGAACAAAACATTATAACAATAATGTTATTATTACTTTTCTGCTTTTCTTGCTCCCAGCTGTGCCAGGTGACACCTGAAACCATTGCATCAATTTCTTGAGCCTTATTTGAATGTTGGCAGATCCTTCCTCCCCCATTCCATCTTAAACTTGTGATCATGCAGACACCATGACGTCAACATCAACAGCCTTGTTTTTTCGCCCTCATCTCTGCTTGCTTTTTGTAACATATTGCCTGATGGAGAGATCTTGCACATTTTTGGTGATCTTTGGTTGGCCTGTTAATTCATTAATATGGATTTTGGATTATTGTTAAAACTTAAAACCTTCAATTTTACTCAGACGTTAGACATTCTTAATTGTTCCTTAGTAGTATATAGAAACATTTTTTCTCACTAATAAATGCAGGTTTTGCTATTCATAAACTAAAAAATTGAATTTCCATTTTCAGTAACAGCCTTGCAAATGTTCAGCATGTGGCGATCTACAAGATATATATTCATGCTATAAAGATTACAAATAAATAATCCAGCAGAGTCTCTGAGATCTGTCTTCAGTGGTAGGTACAAGAACATCACAGCCATGTTCTAAAGATTGAGGAAATAGACTTACCCACCCACTAACCCTCACCCAACACCATATCCATTGTATCTTGTGCAAACCAATAGTTTGGGAAGGAGAGTAGTAGAACGGTAAGTCCTTTAAAGGATGAGTGAGTCAGCAAAATGCAGCCTTTAGCTGTGTCAGAGCAGTTAAAATGGGGGTATTGGATTGATGTATGTTTTGGGTAGATAAACATCCAAGAATTCACATTTTAAGCCTCTGGCTGTGATCCTAAGACAGAACATTGAAACACCAAAGAGAACTGTTCATGCAGCCAGTGCTTCACTTGACATTTCCTTTCCAATATCTGAAGAGACAAGCTACTTTTAAACTGTTTGTTGGATTGTTTCTTCAATGGTGGAAAAAAACTGTGGTGTAAGCATAAGCAGAACTCCAGCTATAGGCCTTGTTCTTGTCTGTGCAGTTGTGTTCCTTTTATGTATTCCAGACAACGTGGTGTGGTGGTGCATTAGGAATCTAAGTTTGACTCAGGTGGGTTGTTCTTTTCCCATTCCTAGTTTTTTTTTTCCCCCTAACATACAGAAAAAAGGTATATTTATTAAAAGTTATTTACTAAATCAGGTTTTTTTTTACAATAGCTTACACCACAATCCTCTACATGTCTACTCAGAAATAAGTCCAAATGAGTTCAGTGGGGCTTATTCCCAGGAAAGTGGGTTCAGCTTTAATGTGTATAGTTTCCTCACTATTCAAGATGGTTTATTATGGAGTAAAGATACGGATGACCTACAGTGTGATGAAAAGGGGGTCATTTGATTAATGCAACCAAAGGAAGCTACTTACAACAATGGAAATATTTTCTTTCTTGTTGTAACACCAATGACATATGAATATCTGTGAAACCGCCATGGAGGAGTATGTTTAGAAAAAAGGGAATGGGACATCTTCTTTCACTACCAAAATGACATATGAAGATTGCTTTTGCTACTTGTCCTGTGACTTGTGCCTTGGTGTGTGACTGCACTGTCCATTTTTATTTTTATTTTTTGACAGGTGTGAGTAAAGCATGGAGAATGGCTGGAAGAAAAGTACACAGCTCAAATATGGAGAAGTTTTCTTGAAGGTGGCTTAGGAAATAAAAGCTTTTTGGCATGTACTGCACCAGCTGCTGCTGGTGGTTTTTCTTGGTTTTCACTTCGTTTTCACAGCTTTGAGTTAAGCTGTGAAACTACTTAAAGAAAATGCCTATAATGGAAAACTATGAGGAAAAGCCATATTTTGAAACAAAAATATTAAATAAAGGACTCCCATCATCTGAACTTGCATGATCTAAAACTCTTTGTAAATTGATTTCACAATATGTACTTGTAAATCCAAAGTAATACACTTCCATATACTACTTCTCACATTATGCCTTCATACCCTGACTGGGGGCTTTGCAGATGCATTTAGTTGATCACTGTAGATAGCAGCATACAGGACTAGATGAACAATTGCTCTGATCCAGCAGAGCTCTTCTTGCATTCTTATCTTTCCACACCTGGATATTTTTTGGTTTAAGGAGATGGTGTATGTGCTTTTCTGCTGAACCAAGGTCATTTCCCTAAACCTTACAGTCCAGATGTTCAGGGTGTCTTAGACCATGCTGATCTTACAGTTGACAAGATATGATGTGGCATCATCATGGGATGTCAGTCAGCGTAGCTGGTTTCCTGTGATCAGTGTGAGGGTATGTTGGGAAAAAAGCACTTTCTCAGAGTGCTGGAAGCTGCCATCTGGTCAGAAACATTGCCCTTATGTACGTAACTAATTTAGAAGCGAAAGGGGCTATGCAGGGACACCATGGTAATGTTCAGTAGGGGTTGAAAGATATTTCAGTGAGGAATAGGCTTTCAACAAAGTTTAAAGGTCCGCTGTTGGATATATTCAAAATTCAATATTAAAAAAAACAGTGAACTTTAACAGTATTTGTTGTGGTTATTTTTAAAAATTCTTAATATATCATAATAATAACTATAGAAATATTATCAATAAAGGTAAAAAAAATTCCCCCTTTATTTAAGCAAAGGGATTTGGGCATTTGGCATGCATACCTAGTACACAGACCCATTACATTTCTTATAATAATAGTCACAGTGTGTACAACCAGTGTGTTTGCTAAATGTTTCTAAGATTCAACACAAAGGGGAGGTGAAGAGCAACCCCCTCCCTAAATGGTACTGTATATCCTGGGTATGAGGTGGAAATGAAATAGTTTAGCTACTTTGATGAATGAGCAATAACTTAGCCACCTTGTAGGCTATGAGTTGGATCCAGACTTAGTTGTACTTAGAGTAGACCAATTGATATCAATGGGACCTAAGTTAGTTGTGATTAACTTAGAGTAGACCCATTGGAATCAATGAGACCTAAGTATGCCAAAATCTAGATCCAACCCAATGCGCAGAAAGGCAGAGAGGGGTTCATTTTTAGAGATGTAAGTTACATACATACATACATACATAAGCTTCCAACTAGCCTTGACACTAAGGCTGGCGTAGGATCATATCTTCTTTGCTTGGATAATGGAAGAATGGGAAAGAGTGTCCTAACACTCTGGTGACTGACTGAACTGTAGAACATCCCTGACATTAGTTTAAAGGAAGCTCTTTGCTTGAGTCTTTAGACAGATTATGGTAGGGCAATTCTTTGCGGGAACATAAAACAAAGTAGAACATAAAATGGTAACATGCTAAAGTGGAAGGAAACCACATTTCTGTAGGTTATTATAATAAATAGTGGGGGTTAAAAATCCTTTATTTAAAATTTGTATTTCATGGCATTAATTGTGCTTTTGCTTTGCTTGGATTTTCCATTATGGGCCAGATTCAGGAAGATAAATGAATCTGTAATGTGGTGAAGTAATATAACTATCTTGAATATCAAGGAGCAGAGCAAGTGCAATTCAGTATCTTTACTAGAAAAAGACATTTTACAGATATTTAAAACAGTGGAAGAAAAGTTCCATATTACCCAGAATTCTTTTTAAGATCTGGGTGTTCCAAACAATAACAAACTTGTTTTAAAAAGATGATATTACATGTCCTGGCTAATGTTAGACCAGTAGAATGGAGTGATCTTTAAAGCAAAGGAGCAGAAAAGTTTAACCAAGGACTATGTTAATTGGGCTGAAAACTGTTTGTCCTTGCTGGAGGGATCAGGTTTTACAAACACCCCGCCCCCACCTGCCTCTTTCAAATCTAAAAGAAGGCAGCAAAACAAGATGTAGCAAAAAGATGTTTAGCCAGGAAGTAGAAGGGTATGATTAACCAGCCCCTGAATTCATATCGTTCTTTTGAATTCTCCCCTCTTGATGGAGAAGGCTTAAACCTGGACTTGCACATCAGTTGCCACGGCCCAGACGACTTTGGAGAGAAATGGAAGCACTGCTCCAGTAAGCTGTCATGTGGACTTTCAGCAAGCTTTTGGGTCCATCCATATGCATTTCCAGGCTTGTTCCAATTGAGAATGGTATCAACTCCAGAGGGCCAGAAGATTTAGGGAGGAGCGGTGGTTCAGTGGTAGATCTGCTTTGCATGCAGAAAGTCTCAGGTTCAATCCCCAGCATCTCCAGGTAGGGCTGGAAAAGCTCCTGCCTGAAATCCTGGAGAACCATTGCCAGTCAGTGTCGACAATACCGGGTTAGATGGACCCATGGACTGTCTCAGTATAAGGCAGTTTCCCATGTTCCTATGTTCCTAATGTCTGGGATGCTCCTGTGAGCTGCATCTGTTCTATTTATTTCTCAGGTGGTGTGTTGTTGTTGTTGTTGTTGTTTAACAAAAACTATTTCCTAGGGGTCCAGGGACACCTGGGATTCCTAAGAACTTTTCTCAGGTTTCTCAGTGACAAGATTATTAATAGCAGACATGCTTCCCTGCCTACCACTACTGATCTTCCCCTACAACAGGGGAGCAGAACCTCTTTCAGCCTGAAGGCTGCACTACTTTTTTGGAGAAGCTTGTGGGGGCTGCATTCTAGTGGTTGACTGGGGCCAATACACCCAAAACACAACCCGCCCACTCCCAGCATATGACAGCTTAAAGCCCTTAGTGCCAGTAACTGAGCATTAGGGAAGATTTTCGGCCTTTTAGAGTGGGGAAAAAGCTGCACAAATGCTGGGAAACCATCAAACAATCTACGGTTGAGGGAAGGGGTGTGGCTTTCTGGAGACTCCCAGAGGGATGGAATTGGCCCCGAGACCAGAGGTTCTGCACCCCCACATTGCAACGTGCAATCATGGTGTTCTAAAGTGTGTCGGGCAGGGCTGTAGCTCAGGGGAAGTAGCCACAGCTCATTATAGAGCATATGTCTTGCATGCAAAGGTCCCAGGTTCAATTACCAGCACCTCAAGGTAGGGCTGGGAAAGATCCCTTGTCTGAAATCCTGGAAAGCTGCTGCCTGTAACTGAGCTAGATGAGCCAACAGTCTGACTCAGTGACTTGGTTTGCATGATCGCTGCTGCCCAATGTGGCTTGTTTAAGCCACGGTGAGCTGTGGTGCATGCCAGGTGGTTTTTTAATATTGCCATGGCTGTGGCTTGTCGTGTCATCGTGTCACCCAGGCGGCAGGGGTTGTGCGAGGGTTGAACAACCCTCACATAACCCTAGAACAGGCCATGGGTTATGTGAGGGTTGTTTACCCCTCAGACAACCCCCATTGGCCCAGGTTCAGATGACATGACAAACCACAGCTTGAATATTCAAAATGGGCACTGGCACACACTCTGTCTCCACCATGGCTTAAATAACCCACCGTGGGCTGTTCGATCATGTGAACCAGTCCAGTATAGGGCAGTTTCCTATGTTCCTAACAGGCATGTGAGCAGATGATGCATAAAGGAACAAGACCCAAGTTCTCTACAACATTTTCTCGCCCTCTCATAATACTAGAATGCAGGGTCATCCCATGAAGCTGATTGCTGGGAGATTCATGACAGATACAGCACATAGTTTAACTATGGAATTCACTTCCACAAGATGTAGTGATGGCCACCAATTTGGATGGCTTTAAAAGAGGACTGGACAAATGCATGGAGGATAAAGTTATCAATGGCTACTAGGCTTGATGGCTATGTGCTACCTCCAGTATCAGAGGCAATATGGCTATGCACACCAGTTGCTGTGGAACACAGGCAGGAGTGCTGTTGCACTCATGCCCTGCTTGTGGGTTCCCATTGGCAGCTAGTTGGACACTGTGTGGACAGAATGCTGGACTAGATGGACCCTTGGTCTGATCCATCATGGCTCTTCTTAAGTTCATAGGTACAACATGCAGGGCTTTTTGTATTAATTTATCAAAAACATTTTAATCCTGCACTTCTCCCTCAATATGAGGTTAACTCAAGACAGCTAATGATATGATCTAATAAACAACTGAAAACAACAGATTGGTTTTAAAAAATTACAAACTTTAATAGGAGGAGGTAGCAGATAATAAAACCAAATAACAGCAAGACAAAAATAAAATATTTCAGAGATCAAAAGCCTGATGGGACCCCAAAACTCTTCAGTTTTGACCAGAAGGTCACCCGGGTGCAGCCAAACAGGTCTCCTAGGGAAAGGAATCTCCCAAAGCCAAGGTGAAGCAGTAGAGAAGGCCCTGTTGCATGATCCTACCAATCAGCTTTCAGATGTAGATGGAATATGGCTGGGATGCAGAATCTCTTTCAGCTAGAGGACTGAATTCCTTTTCAGGGAAGCTTGCAGCGGAGGGTAGGGTGGCAGTAGCAGTCACATTTTGCCAATAACTAAGCCTTAGGAGAGGCCTTTCAACCTTTTAGAATGGGGAAAAACTGCATTAAAGCTGGAAAACTACCCAATGATCAGTGGTGGGAGGAAAGGGGGCAGGTCAGGGGAATGTGGCTTGGCCTTCTGGGGACCCCTGAGGACCAGATTTTGCATTTCTGGGTTATATAATAGGGTTCCATCATGGCAGATGCACTGGGTTTCATCAGCAAATTGATGTGGAAAGGATTCATTGAAGGAAGGAAGGGAGATGTAAAACCATTTATTTAGATTATGAACTTTCAGGCAGGGACTAGTCTTAAAATCTGTGTAAAATATTGAGGTTATGTTAAGCACTAAATCAATAAATAAAATCTTTCCATTGCCTGTGCCATTCAGGGTTCACAGAACCCTTATAAGGCAGTGAATCGGAAAACATGCCAAGCAGTCTGGCCATTATATTAGCAAAGCTGGAGATAAACTTGAGAGTCAGTTCAGGACAAATCCAATAATATTACCAGGGGACTTGGCACGGTTCCTTTGCAGAGCAGTCTCAATCCTTAAAATTATAATATTCTCCTTCATGTCAGGGATCAGTTCATACAGACACCAACCCAGTCACGAAGCGTCATTTTTTCAACATTGTTTTCTTAGGGCTGCTTCACATGTTATCCAATTCCTACACAGATGCCACATGTATGAAATATATATATATATATATATATATATATATATATATACACACACACACACACACACACACAGATTGTAATGTCTGATGGTAATTTCCATGCTTTTTTGCTCTTTGTAGATGCTCTGAGAAAATGTTGACATGCTGTGGCATCCAAGCGAGTATAGAGTGAGCAACAACACAAATTTTCTTGTATGTATAAAACTGTCACATATGGTAATTTACATGCAGGTTTTATGTTAATTCATATACTGAAGTGCTTTCCATGTAGAAATTAGATAAATGAGTCAATTGGTCTTTAGGGCTAAGATGTATCTGCCAACTGTGAACCACTGAGCTAAGTATATTTCTAAAACATTTAGACTGTAATTCAAATCTCAGTTATGTGTGAATAATCTGTACTGATTTCAGTGGAATATACACACAAATACTTGGGTTCAAGATGGTTTCGACTAATTTCTTTACTAGCATATAACATGCTGTGTAGTTGAGCAATCATTTTACTTCCTATACCACTGTACTAGGAAATCCTGAAAGTGATTCTTTGGACAGCTGTGCTTTTTGCATATTCTTAATATCACTAAAGTGGCCTCAGCAATGGACAACGAACACAAACTATTTCATGTCCTACTGTTTGGAGAGACAACTCTCTCACTGGATTTGTCTTGAGAAGATATATTGGACCACATTCTACATTGGACCTCATTAATTTCATATTCTCCAAAACATCATTCTTTGCAACTTCTGGCACAAACATTTATGGGTTGGAAGAGAAAACCACACTCTCCATTTGTAATCTTTTCAGGAAAAACCTATTATGGATATGTCTAAATGTCATACACTGTTTTGCTTTTAGGATTAGATATTGCTTATTGTGTGTGTGTGTGTGGGGGGGCTTCAAACGAGCACATTCATGGTTTGAAAACATTAATGTACGTTTATGTTAATGCACAAACATTAGTATGAATGGCTACAAAAATGAAGTTGTGGGGAATCCAAGTGTTATCAAAGAGGAATTAACACAAGCAGTAGAAAAAGGTCTATATGAGAAGAACTTTTCAGCTGACTTACCTATATATACAATATACACAGAGATAGGAAAGCTTCTAGAAGGAAGGTTCCTAGCACTAGCAATCAAAAGGCATTCTGCAGCTATTCCATTTTTCCATGCATAACCGTTATTTTTGGTAATAAAAAACAAACAAAAAACACAGAAGAAGTGGTGGGAAAACCCCTGAGGGGTTACAAATGGAAGACAACATCTGAACCCCTGTAAAATTCTGTGAATGAGGTAAGGTGATTGCACAATAAAAGCATCCCATACACACCCAAAAGGCTATTTTTTCAGGGGTTAAATTTTTGGAAAAAACAGATATGAATGAAGAGAAGCTTCTTTTTGGTCAAGTGTTGATCAGATGACAGACTCAAAAGACAGTGGTCTGCTTGGGATGCTCAATTCCTGGCTTGTTAACAATCCGGAAATGAGCAATGGGACCACCTACTCACTCCTCACCCTTCTACTTTCTTTGGTGTTTACATCCCGGTAAAATTGAACACAGTCAGTCACTATGTCTGAAATGGGGGACTGTGGTTTAATGTTAGTTTACTGATCAGAATCTTAAACCAATTGTTCCCTGTTTCAGATATAATGGTGAACTGTGGTTTAATTAAACCAGGCTCTAAGTGCTAAAGAAGGGAGGAGATGAGGGGAGGGTCAGGGAAGGAATGCACGTGTCTTGTTGCTTGTTCTCAGCTGTGAAATGGTGGTTTACAAAGCCAGGAGTTAAGCATCTGAACTGGGCCTTAGAGTTTGAGGTCAGGAGTTATTTCCATTCCACAAATAGCTGAAGGGAAAGGCCTTTCTGTGTTAGAGCTAAATTTTACATAGCAGTCATCCTTACCAAGCCTCTTGTCTCTCTCCCCCTCCCCCTCTCTACACCAGAGGGAGGCAACATGGACCACATGGGCACCAGTGAACCCCCAGTCACCTTTCCTTGTGCCTGGTGAGGTGTCCTGCCCCTGTCTCTTTTTATTATAGTTAAAAATAAATGTTGAGAGGGAATGTGTGTATGGGTGGTGATCGAGAGAGAGAGGGGGGATTAGTTGACTGACAGAGTGGGGTGGGGAGAAAAAAGGGTTTGCCTTCCATGAAATAGGTTTCTGTTGGTGCTGAAAACTGGGTTCAAAGGAATTGTTTAATGTGATGGGGCTCAAGCTCCACCTCTGCCTTGTACTCCGTATTCTGGCTAGGTTACTTGCCCTTTGTGACTAGCCATACCTCCCATGGCAGCCATTTTGTGGTAGTACCTAGGACAGTTTCTCAAATTGCTATATGTGCCCATGGTCCCCAAATGGTTGCCTACCCTAGATATCTCTCTCTCTACATACAAACAAACAAGGACACACACACACACACATACACAAATGCCAATTGTGAGTATATTAATTAAATCACTCATTAATTAAAATACTCCTAAACCAGCCTTCATCTTTATGTAGACCAGGGTGGTGTAGAAAAAGCATGACCAATATGCCATATGAAATAAAAAGGAACAATAATGACCAAAATTAGCCACATAAAATAGGGCATATAATAAAATAATAAAGAATGTAATAATCATCAGTACAACTGAAGACCAGCTAAAATGAGAGCAGGCTAACAGGCATACCTAATTTTAAAAGCTTGAGCAAATAAAAGAAGTGTTGACTTGGCATCGAAAAGATTGCTGTGTTGGCTATGTTTTTGAAGATAGATAGGTTACATTTTCCAACCATCCTACTCTTCTATTATTCTGTGCATTTTAACACAGACAAGAACCAAAATCTACTGTGGGGTTACAAGCAATAAGAGCAGGTTTGATTCTTAGTGGCTGGGTTCAGAAATCAGTGT
Organism: Heloderma suspectum; assembly: GCF_057233095.1. Lineage (NCBI taxonomy): Eukaryota > Metazoa > Chordata > Lepidosauria > Squamata > Helodermatidae > Heloderma > Heloderma suspectum. The sequence continues at coordinate 53,958,398 of NC_139461.1, forward strand.
TAGCTTTTACTCCAATAATGTCCTTTAGGGTCGTGTCCCCCCGTCTCATGTAAGTGAATACCTGCCATTCATTGCTACAGGAAAAGTAAAGTACTTAAGACCACCACCATCCCTGACACTAGGTGGCCCAGCAACTTCCATTCCATGATGGAGGGAGCAATAGTTCTCCTACTTCTTTTAAAGGCAACTCTAGGATTGTGAGGAAAAAAGTAATGTGTTTCTTTCTCCAAAGATTGGATATGGGGAGGGGGACAATAAAGGCATTGCCTTCCTACCTAAATGCAGCTGTGGGTATGTGTATGGAAGAATGTTCCTTATTTATTTTTATTATTATTACATTTATATCCCACCTTTTTTCCTCTTGCAAGGAACCCAAAGCAGTTTACATAGTCCTCCTCTCCATTTTATCCTCACAACAACCCTGTGAGGTAGGTTAGGCTGAGAATCAGAAACTGGCCCAAAGTCACCCAGTGAGCTTCATGGCTGTGTGGGGATTAGAACCTGGATCTCTGGAGTTCCAGCCCAACACTATAACCACTACACCATACTGGCTCTCTTTCTCTGGGCCTGAAAGCTGCAGTCTGGGGTGAGGAGGGGCAGGACCAAGTCTGGAAAAACAGGGCTGGTCCTGCTTCCTGTTCTGTCCATGGCTGTGGCCTCAATGCTGACAGATGGAAGACAGATGGAAGAGGAAGAAGTCTCCATGGCCATCTTCTTGCCATTCCATTCATGCCATTACAGCAGGTGGAGCAAGAGGTGGGGTCCAGCTTTTCCACTTGGAGGGAGGATGTGTGGAATGATGGTGAGAAGAATTAGGGAAAGGACTTGACCTTTCCATCTCTCTCCCCCCACCCCCCACCCCACTTGAACTACAGCTCTTCAAAATTGCTAGGTATTATTTAGAATTAAGCAGATTATCCACCTGATGGACAATCCTAACTTGTGAGCCCCTTCTGGAGGAGAACACTTTAGTTGGACCATCCATATCAGTCTTCTCATCCATGGCTTTATACAAAGATTGCCCTTCTCTGCTTGGCCTCATTCGGTTTACTTAAATTGCTCTCTTTGTCAATAGAGTTGTGGCCATTTTAATCCCAGCTACTCTGTCAGTGTCTTCCTCCTATATTCCACGCAACAATGCCATACAAATTACCTTTGGTTTCACGGTTGCCTATTACAATGGCATTTTATGAATGCTATACTATTTGCTATCCACACACCCAGCTTCCATTTCTATACAAGCAGATTTCAAGAATTTTCTCTAGTTCACCACCATTTTTATCACAACTTCCACACCTTTTCTCCAGTGGATACTGTGTAGCCACCTGGAGTGTAAATTAATTGTGACCTTAGGTGAAGTAATTTACTGCAAGGCTCTTTCCCAGACTTGTGATTGAATAGAGAGCAAGCTGACAACATATCTTTTAATGTAAAGGTCTTTCTATAAAAAAAATGTACACCAAAGAATATCATGGACTAATCCTGTTTATCTTATTCAAGTCTGAGGTCCCAGTGGCCACACTAGGACTACCTGAATGAGAAAGAGTGTCAGGTGGTTTGATCTTTTGGAGACACACTTTAGAACATTTTGGGAGTAAGTAACACAAATAATAATGGTCACATCTCATGCTATTTAAAAGGAAACTTCACGTTTTGTTTTCTCTTCCAGGCTTAGGCCATGTTCAAAATATAATGAACATCTAGCATCATACATAATATATTTAACATGCTCCATTCACATTTGGAAAGTTTTGACTGCTGGTAATAAAATAAATGTAGTTTTCTGTGTTCTCCTAACAATGGACCCAATCTAGCCAAAATTAAGACTTTCTTTAACATTTCAGCAGGAGAAGATTAATCTATTTCTTAATGTAAGAGAGCCAGCCCTTCTTCTGCTAGATGTGTTTGTGTGGCTAGAGATGTTCATGACAGGATCAGGGAACATGGAACACAGCCGTGGAGGCTGGTGGCTCTGATTTTGGTGGGGCTGTGAATCCATTCCAGGTTTCAGTCAGAACCAGTCAGAACTCTAGAGAAGCTATCTGGGGTGCTGAAACTATTTGGGGGAGATGGTTTTTGCTGCTGCCATGAATTTTTGTGGGGGCCACACTGGGGGCAGAGTGGGGTGCATGCAGTCTACAGACTGTGTTGCCCACTTTCGTCTTAGATGCATGAGTGCAAACTATTGAAAAAAGAAGCCAAACAATATAACTTTTTTATCCTAAAAGCTGTGATTACATTTTAAAAAAACCCCTATACATTTAGCCTAGCTTCTGCAGCATCTCTCTGTCTTTGATGTGCCCTTTTAGTGGCTATCATATGGTGATTTCTTTGCCCCCACCCCACCCTCTTAACTGTTTCCACCGTTGTTCAGGCTGTGTCCAGTTTTTGATCTCATGAGTTCAACATGTGTATACTTTGCAGTGCAGCAAAAGGGTTTCTTCCTGTTTAGCATTATACCAGCTGGGAGATTAATTCTTACAGACAATTTTATGTGAATGAATAATACCAAAGCATTTTCCGTGGTTATCCTATACGCATAGCATAGGAGCATATGGTCCTGCATGTAACTGAAGAAACGGCCATCAAACCACAGCTGTATGTAGTATTCCATGTTTGGCATATATGAGACTCTTTCATTCCTCTGTCACTTAAGTGAACTTAGAACTACATCACAATTTCACATCATTCAGATTTATAGTTCACCTTCTACCTGTACAGATAATTGAGTTTCTTTAACCTTATGAAAACTTTAAATGACATCAAACTGTCATTTAATGCTACACTTAAGCCCCCTTCAGTTATGTAACAGGTAGTGGATATAATTGTGCAAACTCTGCCCCCCATTCTCTTCACCCTCCACGAGTTGGAGGGTGAACTTCTCTAGCAGGGATCCTTTTCTATTCATGTAGGTTCTCTGCATGATTTAGAACCCTGATATTCCAGGGTTACAGAAGCTCTCAGCTGCAGAAATTCACCCCCCCCCGACTCATGGGGAGTGATCTGGCCAGCAACAGGGGGACAGAGCTAGTGTGGTTGACCCTATTTTCCTTTGTGCAATGCTATTTGCATGGGGCTTAGAATGCCGGAAGGGGGCATTCGAAATCTAAAGGCTGCGTTTGGATGTCACTTTAAGCCACGGTGGCTTAATAAGCTACTCATGGTAGCTTATTTTTGAAATTTTGCAGATGACACAAAATTGGGCGGGGTAGCTAATACTTTGGAAGACAGAAACAAAATTCAAAGTGATCTTGATAGACTGGAGCACTGGGAAGAAAACAACTGAATGACATTTAATAGGGATAAATGCCAAGTTCTGCACCTAGGAAAAAGAAACCAAAGGCACAGTTACCAGATGGGGGATATGTGGATCTTGGAATTGTAGATCACAAGCTGAATATGAGCCAACAATGTGATGTGGCTGCAAAATAGGCAAATGCTATTTTGGGCTGCATTAATAGAATCCCTGGGGTGCTTGTCAGATCTCAGGAAAAGGGCTCTGCAGGCTGGAGCAGAGCGGCTGCAGTGATTTTGGCTGGTCTTGCCAGCCGACTCTGTAGGCGATTGGAATAAACCACAGTGAGCACCAGATGACACGCTAACCCGCAGTGGGTTAAATAACCCTTATTGCAGATCATGGTTATCAGAGTAGGTTATTTCAGCCAAATAAGCCATCATGGGTTTTATTGACAGATGACACGATAAACCACAATGGGTTAAATAAGCCATCACGGCTTATTTAACCCATCCTGGGTTATCGTGATGTCCAAATCCAGTCCACATCTTCCTGAGTTAAGGCCCAGCTGCACAGAAATCCTGAAAGGAAGTCCACGAAGTAACCTTTTGGACCCTGAAGTACATCTAGAGGGGCTAGTCTGTGCTGGTTCTCTTGTACGCTGGGGAGGGCACAGCACAGAAAGACATCAGTATAGTATCAGGCAGCATTCATGTGGAGTTACAGCAAACAAAAGACTGAGATGCACAAATGTAGTTTTGCTTTTCCACTCCCTATGCCAGGCCTTTATCTCCAGCTGCAATAGCTGGCCTGTCTGCCAGCTGATGTTAGGATCAATGGAGAGGGAGTGGTTGCCCCAATTTGGACAGTTCTGGGAAGATAAAGAGTTTGTGGTAGACAACCAATACTAAAGCTAAGGGGATTCAGACAATGCAATTATTATTGTCCTCTCACTCCTAGTTCATTGGGTTTGATGTCAAGAGCCCTTATTCTTTTGCTGCTACAAAGTAATGACATGTCAATGGCTTATAGGACAAAGACCATTCCATCAGAATGCTGAATATTACATCTAAATTATATGGGTTGTATCCAATGTTAGTCCTAGTTAGAGTAAACCCATCGAACTGAATGGGATTTAAGTTAGATTAACATCAGATTCAACCCTAGATCTGCTATTTTCTTTATCATCTGGAAGACTGAGAGGAAGTAACTTGTTTGCTTGTTTCAACAAGCAATTTTTCCTGCTTTTCAATCTAAAGGTGTCCAAAGTGGGACCAAATGCATTATTTCTGAAGTTTAGTAACCTACAGTTTCCTGTTCTGTCTTAACCAGGAAACTGTGGTTTAGGCTCTGACTACAATCTTGCCTTGCAAGCCAGGATCAAGCCATAGTTTGCAATCCTGCTTTGTAGTCAAAACCTAAACCAGTTTTTGCTGGTTTGGATGGTTTAACAAACTCTGAAACTGGCAGTATGGAATTAGGACACAAGAGAGAAAAGGCACAAGAGAGAAAGGGAAAGGAAGCATTTGGGCACAACACCAGCTCTTGCCCCAATAAACCATGGTTATTAGACATAGATGATTGCGTCTGAACTGGGCCATTGATTCAGCACCTCAGTTGCTTCAACTAATTCTGATGAAAAGGAGAAATAGAGATGGGTGTCATTAGTATACTGATGCCATTTCACTCCAAATTTCCAGATCACCAATGATGCTCTACAGAGCAGGAGTACCACATGAAAGTTACTTCCTTTACGTATCGGCCAAACACATGGAACATCTTCACTCTAGTGACTACAGACCGCCCATGCTCTAATATATGAACAGAACAGTAACCTTTCTGAAATCGTGGGTTCCTCACTCCTTGCTATGCAATACAGAGATTGCTGCTCTCAAATCAAATGTTTAATCTGGAATTCCTTGTCTCTTTCCTGTGCAAACTTCTTATAAAATTGTTGCAAGTCATTGTATGTGCAGTTTTATTAGTGAGCATGCTTTGCATCCCAGTGAGAACAGCCAGAGAAGTTGTTATTATTATGGGCCCTGTCACAGTATCCAAATTTTTAATCTAAATAAATAAAAAAGGAAACATTTTCAGATGCTACAGAGTACTTGTCTCCCCAGGCGTCTGCTTTTTTTTGTCTGTTCTTTCAGTAGCCTTTCATACTAAGTAGTGTTACTATAAGCTGTTGTGTCAAAAACTAACACAGGATCCCAAATAAAGGAAGATGGATATCAAACTACAATCAAGTGGCATTTAGAATCCATCAAAAAGAGAATGAGGTCTTCAGGAGCAAGTGAGCATAGAAGGAGGGCATGAGAAGTGAATCTGTTCCAGCAAATTATCCTGAAGTAGCAAAAGGGGGGCAGTAATAAAACCAAACTTCCAGCCTATAAAAACAGATTCTTAGAAAATTGAACTCATTATCTGTGCTCTAGTAGCTAAATAATTCTTTTCCGCCACCATGCTGTTTTCAGGCCAGTTGATCTTTCTTCAAACCAGTATGTGGGAAGGTAAAAGAGGGGGAAATATAGAATACATACATAAAGCATATATGATCATCTAATGCAATAGATAAATAAGATGGATGGGTAGGTGAATGGATATGCATGCTACATTGTAGGTACTACAAGACTAAAATGTACTTCATTGGGCTGTCCTCCAGAAAACACACATAAAATCTGCATTCATACTTGATGAACATGAAAGTAATGAGTTGGACTGTGTACACTAAGGAAATGCTGTTATATGTCTCATGTGCTCCATTTAAGGGCTTCTGTGTTAAAATGGCTATAATACTGAGCTGTGAACTAGGATGTTCCTGGTTCAAACATCACCACTCCCACGGAACACATAGCCTTGGGCAAGCTGCTATCCTGAAGCTTCAACGCCCGTCCCACATGTACAACATAGCGGTAATAGTAGTTACTTGCCCTAAAGCATAGTTGAGGTTACTGAGATATTGTATATGAAGCCTTGGATCATGCTAAAGTGTTGCATAAGTAATTGTTATTATGTTCCAACATATGCCCTAAGTTAGAATATCATGCATGTGTTACATATAGTACTATGATTGTTATCCCCCCCCTCCCCCCCACAGTTACTCAACTTCAGGCTGAATGGAGGAAATGGGCTATGTAACACTTCCTTTGCCAGCACTCAAAATCACTCTGTGGAGGAAAAAGACACAGGGTCACAGTATCTATTCCTTTCTGAGAGAAAAGCAGCTGGGTGTCAGTTGTGTGATTTTCAGTGAACAAACAGCTGACAAAGAAAGGGTTAGTGCTCCACTCAGCCTGAAGCCACCTATGCTTGCTTTCCATTAAAAAAAACCCCAAACACTTTGGGAAAACCCCCCAGTGACAAATGTGTAATTTGGCACTAAGGGCCAAACTAGGCATTACTTTAAATCTGTATCTTAGCAGCTACATTTTTTTCTTTTTTAGTTTAAAGAAGTCTTAGAGGGGCCAATCTGGATCTTAAAATCTGAATGAGTGGCCCTGCACCTACTCTAGAGTAAAAATGAAAACCAACCACATAGCTGCTAGATACAAATTTAACATAATGTCTGTCTTGGCCCATCGCAGCTCTTGTAATCTGAAACACGTATTTCTATAGTGAGAATAGTACAGCAGCTGATTATACCAATATTAATTTTATTGCATGGCATCTAATATTTGCCAGAGAAAAACAAGTATAAATTCCACAGAACTATAGATTTCCATAGTGATATAGGGATCACAGTGACAACCATTCAAAACTTACTAGCAAAGTTGCAAGGTGCCGTGCCAATACAAGAAAGCTGTTATTTTACCAGTTAGGTAGAGCTGAATGCTATTTTTCTAGTATTAGGGACTGATTTAGTACCTACCCAAAACTAATACACATAGATTGCAATGTAGAGCAGCATTTTCCTAAGTATTAATACATGGGGCATACTGTATTTGTAAAATAAAAGCATAGACATACTTAACTTGTACACTTATAAAGCAAAAGTTACAAATATATATTGATCAGGTTCTGAAAAAATGGATAGGCTTCCTGCTACTGTGGAATGACACACTTAATATCTTATGAGGCCTAGTCTTTGTCCATTTCAGCAGTATTTTTTTTTACAGGTGATAAATACATATCATTGTCCTATTTGAAACACTGAAATGACCAACACTGATCAACCACATGAGCTGGTTTCATCCATTACTGATCCAGCAGTATAATATACCATTTTAATACTTACATAAGAATACAACATGTGAGAGGATCCCATGTTTACCTGAGCAGGTATGATTTCAATAGACATCAGGGATAGGTACAGTTATCCCAATGACAATCAGAACCAATGTTCAAATGAGCATAGAAGTAGTATCAATTAGCACAGAGCCGAAATAGGGCCAGACATATTTTGCAAACATTCATCAATTTATCACATCTTTGGGCCAAAACATTACTTTAAATCTGTGTGTAGCAGCTATGCCCCCCTTTTTTTACTCTTACATGGCAGTGGGCTGGATCTTCAAAGCCCCTCTCCCCCCATAACCCTCAAACTAGAGTCCCAATCTGGATCAATCTCCTACACTACTCTAAAGTAAATATGAAAGGGGAAAAATTAGCTGTTAGATACAGTTTTAGCTCTTTGTGAAGCAGTTGCAAGGGACTTATAAGGAAGTGCGAAAATGCAGCCACCATTGCTGAGGCAGCTCAGCCAATGCTCCCTTACTCCAGTCTAGCCAGTTGACCAGCTGAGCAGAATATGGATGGGGATGTCCACCTAAATCTATTTACATTCTGCCCTGTGAGTAAGTATGTGCAATTATGGCTGGATCAGGGCAAAAGTCATGCTACTCAGTGCTGAGAGGAAACTACCAGTGTAGTAGCTGGCATCAACCTGGGCAATGGGGACATTGTCCTTCCTCCCCACTCCCCCATTTAGAGAGAGGGCAATGGGAGGTCTTGCCCTCTATGATGTCATCAAACAGCAACATCTGATTGCTAGTGTTAGGGTGGCCAGGCATCCTACTTTACAGAGGACAGTCCTCCATTTGAAGGGCTGTTAAAGGGAAGCCCTCTTTTTGAAGGTCTCCTGTATTTGAAATGCTGTCTAGTCAAAGTCTGGTTTAAAGAGAAAGAACCTTCAAAAGGATTTTGAAGTTGCCCATCAACAATTAGCATCTAGATAACAGACTGAGCAGGCACACAGTTCACCAGATCATGGACTTCCCCTCTGTAGTGAGATGTATTGTATTTCCATTCAAATTATTCTCCCACCACACCAATATAAATTGATACATATATTAGCGTATGCATATTTTATGCTAATCCGTATCCTTTTGGGTCCTCTTTCTTGGCAATGTGTAAGTGGCCACTGTAGGTGCTGTGATATCATCATGTTCACTACAGGATCATTTGGTGAGGCTCTTTTGTTTTTAAAGAAAATGACCCCAAATGCACACTGAAACCCCTAATTCATCAGCATTCTCTTTACATGCATGGCCTCCTATAACTGAGTCCCTTGTTAGTGAGATCCCCCAACATTTCATAGAATCATAGAATAGTAGGGTTGGAAGGGGCCTACAAGGCCATTGAGTCCAACCCCCTGCTCAATGCAGGAATCCAAGTCAGAGCATCCCTGACAAATGGCTGTCCAGCCTCGTCTTGAAGGCCTCCAGTGTGGGAGAGCCCACCACCTCCCCAGGTAATTGGTTCCATTGTCGTATTGCTCTGACACTCAGGAAGTTTTTCCTGATGTTCAGCTGGAATCTGGCTTCCTGTAACTTGAGCCCATGATTCCGTGTCCTGCACTCTGGGATGATCAAGAAGAGATCCTGGCCTTCTTCTCTGTGACAACCTTTCAAGTACTTGAAGAGTGCTATCATATCTCCCCTCAGTCTTCTCTTCTCAAGGCTAAACATGCCCAGTTCTTTCAGTCTCTCCTCATAGGGCTTTGTTTCCAGTCCCCTGATCAACTTTGTTGCCCTCCTCTGAACCCTCTCCAGTTTGTCTGCATCCTTCTTAAAGTGTGGTGCCCAGAACTGGACACAGTACTCCAGATGAGGCCTAACCAGTGCTGAGTAGAGGGGAACTAGTACTTTCCGAGATTTGGAAGCTATGCTTCTATTAATGCAGCCCAAAATAGCATTTGCCTTTTTTGCAGCCGCATCACATTGTTGGCTCATATTCAGCTTGTGATCGACAATAATTCCAAGATCCTTCTCACTTGTAGTGTGGTTGAGCCACATATCCCCCATCTTGTAACTGTGCATTTGGTTTCTTTTTCCTAGGTGCAGAACTTAGCATTTATCCCTATTAAATGTCATTCTGTTGTTTTCTGCCCAGCGCTCCAGTCTATCCAGATCACTCTGAATTTTGTTTCTGTCTTCCAAAGTATTAGCTATCCCACCCAATTTTGTGTCATCTGCAAATTTGATCAGCATTCCCTGCACCTCCTCCTCCAAGTCATTAATACAAATGTTGAAGACCACTGGGCCCAGGACTGAGCCCTGAGGAACCCCACTCATTACCTCTCCCCAGTTTGAGAAGGTCCCATTGATAAGCACTCTTTGAGTCTGATTCTGTAGCCAACTGTGGATCCACCGGATCGTTGTTTCATCTAGCCCACTTTGAGCTAGTTTGCTCATCAGGATATCATGGGGCACTTTGTTGAAAGCTTTGCTGAAGCTGAGGTATATTATGTCTACAGCATTCCCATGGTCTACAAGGGAGGTTACTTGATCAAAAAATGAGATCAGATTTGTCTGGCAGGACTTGTTTTTGACAAATCCATGTTGGCTTCGAGTCATCACGGCATTGTTGTCAAGGTGCTTCCAGATGGATTCCTTTATCATCTGCTCCAGAATTTTCCCAGGGATTGATGTCAGACTGACTGGTCTGTAGTTCCCAGGTTCCTCCTTTTTACCCTTTTTGAAGATAGGGACAACGTTAGCCCTCCTCCAGTCATCTGGCACTTCCCCCGTCCTCCATGATTTCTCAAAGAAAATAGACAGCGGTTCTGCGAGTTCTTCTGCCAGTTCCTTTATTACTCTAGGATGCAGTTCATCTGGCCCTGGAGATTTGAACTCATTCAAAGTAATTAGGTGTTCCTTGACCATATGCCTATCGATCTCAAGCTGCAATCCTGCCCCTTCAGCCTGTACTTCGCCTTTGCCAGGGGGGTCATAGACCATCTTTTGGGAGAAGACTGAGCCAAAGTAGGAATTGAGCACCTCTGCCTTTTCTTTGTCATCTGTTATCGTTTTGCCATCCTTATTTAATAGCTGAACCACCATTTCTTTCCTCTGCCTTTTACTATGCACATAGCTGAAGAAAGCCTTTTTGTTGTTTTTAGCATCCCTTACTAACCTCAGCTCATTCTCAGCTTTAGCCTTCCTGACGCCATCCCTGCAATTCTGTACTATCTGCCTGTACTCTTCCTTTGTTACTTGGCCTTCTTTCCACTTCCTATTTCATAACATTGTTTAAAGCTCTCCTTTCTGTTTAGACCTCTGTTGACATAGTGACCCAGTTTGTATGATCATGGCAGCCCACTGTGGCTTATTTAAGCCATGGTGGGTTGTGGTGTGTGCCAGGCAGCTTTGGAATATTCAGGCCATGACCGCAACTTGTTGTGTCATCTGAACCCAGCAAGGGTGGGCTGTTGGTGTGGTTCACAAATCACCCACAACTCCAAAACAGCCCATGGGTTCTGGGTGGTTTGTGAACCACACCAACAACTACCCTTGCCAGGTTCATACGACATGACAAGCTGCAGTTGTGGCTTGAATATGCAAAATGGCCACCTGCACAGGCTGCTAAGCCCCGGGAGTTAATTATCCCACTATGGCTTTGTGTGAACTAGCCCATAAGGCGCTGGTAGAACTTCACCTAACAAGGGGCATCACTCACCTAGGAGAAAAAGTTTATATGGTTTAAAATTATTTGCCAGATTTATCTTTTTAATCTAATTTATGAGGTTAGTCTGCATGTTATAACTTTTGATATATATGAAAGGCTTCTAAAACGCTAAATGTTTTTACTTTAATTACTTGTCCTCCTTCCCTTTAGGGCCTTTTTAGCAACATGAAAAGCAGGAGTAATGTCTAGAGAGCAAAGATGGGGAGAGTAAAAACTAGAGACATTAATTCCTCATGAATTCCAGTGCAGATATACCATCGCAAGCCCTATTAAAATTAATGGGAGTCATGTGACTAAACATCCCTGAGAACTAAACCTAAAATATCTGTATGCAATTTTTGATTTAAAATAGAAATGAAATGTATTATTATGTGGCAGTGATGATACCTCATTGGTTTGTCACCTGTGTATTTTTATTGTAATAAAAAGGTTACTTTGAAGAAAATGATCCTTTTCAAACACAGAAGCAACTTTTGTATTAGAAGTCAAGGGTCCTGTGGATAGTTTAATTAGTATTACAAATCTGAGTAACATTTTCATCTTAATACTGAAACGAGCTGTAGTATCTGCAATTTACCCCTCAGCCATAATTTTAAACTTAAACAGCCATGAGGAATTCAATCAATAAAATATTTTTCATAACAGTGAATTGGCCCTACATTTTCATCAGATTTTTTTTGTTAAAAAAGAAAAAAAAAGGTTGCCTATTAACAGAATATTAATAAACCATTCTGTAAAATAAGACATAAGAAGCAGACTTAAATTCAGTATGGTAGCATGTGGGTAATGTTTATTTATTCTTATTATTTTATTTATTACATTTCTATATTGCCCAATAGCCTATGTGTTTTGTTTTGAATAATGTTTTAAACAATATTTATGCCATTCAATTGTAATGTAAAAGGGCAAGGTAAACAAAGGTTCCATTCCGATTCTGGCCTTTTATTTATTATTATAAGGCCTATATTTACTGTTATAATTATTAGACTTCATATAATTTTCATGTTTAAATATTACACGTATGTATCAGACTTCTAATAATTTTGCTGGCAGGTATTCATGTGAAACAGAAATCTTGAAGTTGACACATAATTCCCTTCAACAGGAAACTCATGCTGTAGAGTGCCAATCAGATCCTATCAGTTTGGAAGAGAAATGTGGCCACCCAAAATTTGGTATTGGTTTCTACATACTTGGGGGACTGCCTAGGTATGCAGAAGTATAGAAGTGTGTACATTAGAAGGAAAACTTCAAAACCTCAAACAAACAAACAAAAACAACCCAGCCCTGTCAGCTTGTACCACCTATGGAAGGTTGAAGGCATACAGATAAGAAACCCTGATAATTCTTATTGTCTGGAAAGGGAAATTGAGAGTCTACCACCATTTTTTGGTATCTCCTAGGGTGAAAGTGCCCCTTCATGGATCACTGCCTTGTTGTGGCGAAGGGGCTTGCGTAACTCAGTGAAGCCATAAGCTATGCCGTGCAGGGCCACCCAAGACGGACAGGTCATGGCAGAGGGTTCTGACAAAATGTGGTCCACTGGAGAAGGAAATGGCAACCCACTCCAGTATTCTTGCCAAGAAAACCCCATGGAATGTATCACAAGGCTAAAAGATATGACGCCGGAAGATGAGCCCCTCAGGTCGGAAGGTGTCCAATATGCTACTGGGGAAGAGCAGAGGGTATTTCCAAGTAGCGCCAGAAAGAGTGAAGCGGCTGGGCCAAACCCGAAAGGACACTCAGCTGTGGATGTGTCTGGCGGTGAAAAGAAAATCCGATGCTGTAAAGAACAATATTGTTTAGGAACCTGGAATGTCAGATCAATGAATCAAGGTAAGCTGGAGGTGGTCAAACATGAGATGGCAAGATTGAACATCGACATCTTGGGAATCAGTGAACTAAAATGGACAGGCATGGGCGAATTTAATTCAGGTGACCATCATATCTACTATTGTGGGCAAGAATCCCTTAGAAGAAATGGAGTAGCACTCATAGTCAACAAAAGGGTGGGAAAAGCAGTACTGGGGTACAATCTGAAAAATGATAGAATGATCTCAGTACGAATCCAAGGCAAACCATTCAACATCACAGTAATTCAAGTCTATGCCCCAACCACTGAGGTCGAAGAAGCTGAGGTTGATCGGTTCTATGAAGACCTACAACACCTTCTAGAACTAACACCAAAAAAAGATGTCCTCTTCATCATAGGGGATTGGAATGCTAAAGTAGGAAGTCAAGAAATCACCGGGATAACAGGCAGGCATGGCCTTGGTGTACAAAATGAAGCAGGACAAAAGCTAATAGAGTTTTGCCAAGAGAACATGCTGATCATAGCAAACACTCTTTTCCAACAGCACAAGAGGCGACTCTACACATGGACGTCACCAGATGGTCAATATCGAAATCAGATTGATTATGTCCTTTGCAGCCAAATATGGAGAAGCTCCATACAGTCAGTAAAAACAAGACCTGGAGCTGACTGTGGCTCAGATCATGAGCTGCTTCTTGCAAAATTTCGGCTGAAATTGAAGAACGTCGGGAAAACCACTAAACCGTTCAGGTATGACCTCAGTCATATCCCTTCTGAATATACAGTGGAGGTGAGGAATAGATTACAGGGATTAGACCTGATAGACAGAGTGCCTGAGGAACTATGGATGGAGGTCCGTAACATTGTTCAGGAGGCAGCAACGAAATCCGTCCCAAAGAAAAAGAAATGCAAGAAAGCCAAGTGGCTGTCTGATGAGGCTTTACAAGTAGCTCACAAAAGAAGGGGAAGATATACCCAACTGAATGCAGCGTTCCAGAGAATAGCAAGGAGAGACAAGAAGGCCTTCTTAAATGAACAATGCAAAGAAATGGAGGAAAACAACAGAATGGGAAAGACTAGAGATCTCTTCAAGAAAATTGGAGATCTCAAGGGAATGTTTTGTGCAAAGACGGGCATGATAAAGGACAAAGAAGGCAGGGACCTAACAGAAGCAGATGAGATTAAGAAGAGGTGGCAAGAATACACAGAAGAACTATACAGGAAAGATCTGAATGTCCCTGATAGCCATGATAGTGCGGTCACTGAACTTGAGCCGGACATCCTAGAGAGTGAAGTCAAGTGGGCCTTAGGAAGCATTAGTAACAACAAAGCTAGCGGAGATGACAGTATTCCAGCCGAGCTATTTAAAATCCTAAAAGATGATGCTGTTAAAGTGCTGCATTCAATATGCCAACAAATCTGGAACACTCAACAGTGGCCACAAGACTGGAAAAGGTCAGTTTACATTCCAATTCCAAAGAAGGGCAACGCCAAAGAGTGTTCAAACTACCGCACAATTGCGCTCATTTCACATGCCAGCAAGGTGATGCTCAAAATCCTACAAGCTAGGCTTCAGCAGTATGCGAACCGAGAACTACCGGAAGTACAAGCTGGGTTTCGAAGAGGCAGAGGAACTAGAGATCAAATCGCCAACATTCGCTGCATCATGGAGAAAGCAAGAGAATTCCAGAAAAACGTCTATTTCTGCTTCATTGACTACGCTAAAGCCTTTGATTGTGTGGATCACAACAAACTGTGGCAAATTCTGAAAGTGATGGGAATACCAGACCACCTTACCCGTCTCCTGAGAAACCTGTACGAGGGTCAAGAAGCAACAGTAAGAACCAGACATGGAACAACCGATTGGTTCAAAATTGGGAAAGGAGTACGACAAGGCTGCATATTGTCACCCTGCTTATTTAACTTATATGCAGAGTACATCATGAGAAATGCCGGGTTGGATGAATCAGAGGTCGGAATTAAGATTGCCGGGAGAATTATCAACAACCTCCGATATGCAGACGATACCACCCTAATGGCAGAAAGCGAAGAGGATCTCAAGAGCCTCTTGTTGAGGGTGAAAGAGGAGAGTGCAAAAGCTGGTTTGAAACTCAACATTAACAAAACTACGATCATGGCATCTGGCCCTATCACTTCCTGGCATATAGAAGGGGAAGAAATGGAAGCAGTGACAGATTTTACTTTCTTGGGCTCCAAGATCACTGCAGACGGTGACTGTAGCCATGAAATTAAAAGACGCTTGCTCCTTGGGAGGAAAGCTATGGCCAACCTAGACAGCATAGTAAGAAGCAGAGACATCACCTTGCCGACAAAGGTCCGTCTAATCAAAGCTATGGTTTTCCCAGTAGTAATGTATGGCTGTGAGAGCTGGACTATAAGGAAGGCTGAGCGCCGAAGAATTGATGCTTTCGAACTGTGGTGCTGGAGAAGACTCTTACGAGTCCCCTGGACTGCAAGGAGGTCAAATCAGTCCATCCTAAAGGAAATCAACCCTGAGTGCTCATTGGAAGGACAGATAATGAAGCTGAAGCTCCAATATTTTTGCCACCTAATGCGAAGAGAAAACTCCCTGGAAAAGACCCTGATGCTGGGAAAGACTGAAGGCAAAAGGAGAAGGGGACGGCAGAGGATGAGATGGCTAGATAGCATCACGGATGCAATGAATATGAACTTGAGCACGCTCCGGGAGACAGCGCAGGACAGGAAGGCCTGGCGTGCTATGGTCCATGGGGTCACGAAGAGTCGGACACGACTGAACGAATGAACAACAACAACAACAACAAGGGTGAAAGTGAAAGCTGTCCCTAGAAAACAGTGGAGAAATCCAGAATTTTAGGTGTGATTGGGCATCAGTGTATTCTCTCCCCCAAACAAAAAGCAGAAGTTCTTTCTAACTCAGGTCTTATTTTGTGTTAATACCCTCCCCTCTTTAAACTTTTTAAAATTGTCATGTCAATGGTATACTGTCGATTATCCCCATATTATCCCCTTATAATCCCCTTATCACTGAGTGCCTAGTCACTGAGGTAATCAGATGGGATGCTCCTAGTGGTTCCGCATGGCCCCATGAAGTCCACCTGGAGTAGAGTCTTTAGTGTGGTGGCTCCTTTTCTGTGGAGCTTCCTGCCTCTGGAGATCAGGCAGGCACCAACAGTGTGCTGTTTTTGGTGCCTGCTGAAGACATCTTTATTTCAAGAAGCCTTCCTTGATAGAACAGCCACAGTTTTATTCGTATTATGTTGTTTTAAACTTTTAATATGGTGATTTATTATTTTAATCTTTTATTGTTCACCACTCTGGAATCTGTTTAGATGTGGAACGATATATACATGTTGTAAATAAATGAAGCTGTGGAAGCTGTGGTTGTGAAATAGTATCTTACTATAGTTCTGTAATGTAGTCCACTGTTTTATTGAAGGTTAAAGAAATAGAGGATAAAGAAAAAGGGTCTAAAGGGAGTGGAAACTGGGTGGACTGTGCAAGTCTTGCCATTTCAAGTGACTTCTATAGCTGTACGTTTATCACCATCTTGATGTGAAGACATTAGCAGGTGATCATAGTACATTAAAAATATTCAGTGAATGGGATCCTAACCACAATCAGTTGGCAACCTTATTCCATTCGTAAGTTAGAATATTCTATTCTGTTTCTGTCTCCATTGTTTTACAAGAAGGGGGTAAAAACTTAAAAGGTTTTCTACAGTTGAAGGGCCTGGTGAGAAGTATAAGCTTTCAGACTCAGCGGTCAGAATGATCAAGAAAAAATATGAAAAGAAAATTAAATGTATGCATAAAAACAAAAGCAAATGACTTTGATTATAACTTTTCAGCATCTGCCCCAAATGTTCACTAATGATGCCCTTAAGTGGCACTACAGGAACAGCAAAGTTAAAAGGTGGAAAGCATCGGGAAGAAAAAACAAACCCTTACACTTTAAAACAACGGACAACTACAATCACTAATTCAATTTTTAAAAAGCTTTAATAGAAGTCCATCTGTGAGTTCAATTTGCCTTGGGGAAGGTCTAATTTGAGCTGGCCACTAATGAAAGCTTTACATGACTATTTAGATGACTACTAAGGAAAAACTGAAAAGTTACCACAGCAACCTCAGCAATGCTTTGTAGTCTTTTCCCCCACTGGTGGCTTAATATTAATCTTAAATTACTCTCTTAGAAGAACAAATTTTATTTTGCAACTTTCATAAAGGACTTTAGTTTAAAGAATTAAAGGAAATCTTCTCATTCCTTGAAAACTTTATCTTTTATGTTAATGGCTAAAAGATCAACCATGTACCTAATGCTAAAAAGGACAGATAGAATAAGGACTTCCATGTTGTGGGTAGCATTCTCTCAGTGAATTACAAGAGTTTAAGGTTAGATTACCAGGCTGCTAATAATGAATCCCAAGGAAAACCCCCCAACTTGGGTAGTTGTAATTGATGCATGGAGTCCCCCTGGATGAAGGGATAAGACATGTAGAGATAGAGTTAATAATTTCTAGACATTCCCTCAAATGGGATACTAGTCAACAGTATTAAGGAAATAGTAATTTGATGACATGCCTTAAATCCACTGGGGCATGCTAGATTATAGAAAGCCTTGAGACCACTGTATTGGCTACTAAGTCATTCTCACATTTAGATTAAATATAAATTTGTGTTTAATGCCAATTCTCCTTCCTAGTACTGTGCATTTATGGGCCCAGACTATTATAAGGCTAATTGTCAAAGTTTTAGGTGGCCATGAATCTACAGTCCTGAACTGTGGCAAAACAGGCCTCACCCCACTCCAGGTTTACTTATGTATGTTTTAAAATATTAGTTTAAATGTGACCCTAACTTGATAGGGAAAGCAAACCTACATCAGTTACTAGCATATCCATCCAGAAAGATTTAACTGGCCAGATTTCTTTAAGACATCTTCCACCATTCTGACAATAGTATGACCATATTTTTTTCAGTGTTTGTAGAACGTTATATTTA
The DNA here is from genome assembly GCF_057233095.1 of Heloderma suspectum. Lineage (NCBI taxonomy): Eukaryota > Metazoa > Chordata > Lepidosauria > Squamata > Helodermatidae > Heloderma > Heloderma suspectum. The sequence goes on from NC_139461.1 coordinate 53,976,357, forward strand.
TTGCTATTTATTTATAACTTTTATACATTACTCTACATCTGAAAAGTTCTCAAACACTAAACATACACATACAATCAAATTATACCAACAAAACCATGGCTGGTCTTTAAATCAGGGAAGCCTTCTTTAAATAAAATATCTTTAGCAGACACAGAGCAAGGTTGGTGCCTGCCTGACATCAACTGGCAGGAGATGCCACAGAGAGGGAGCCAATATAATAACATTCTGCTCAAAGTGGACTCTAGATGGACCTCAGACCCATGTGGAACCACCAGGGCTGCCTCATCAGATGACCTCAGTGACCAGGAACATTGATAAGGGAGAAGGCATGCCCTCAATTGTGGCTTATCCATAGAGGATTCTGAAGGGAGGTCCTCAGATATAGTAAACCATTTTGCAAATGGGCATGAACCAGGAGTAATGCTGAAGCAAGGTCTGGAGGCTGTCTTTATCTGGTAACTTTAACTACCTGGAAATTGTTTCCACATTTCAAGGATCTACAAAGCCCTCCAGAAAAATGGCTCATGGATCCACTTGCCTACTGGGTCAGGGTCACCACTGATATCAAGGAAACCAGGTACTTCTAGAAATCAACTCTGGTTTCCAGTATTATTCATTGCACAGTCTTTACGGTACTGTCCATAAAGAGGACAGTCATATTATCCCACACACTATTATAGTTAATGTGGTTCTTGATATAAGCAACAATTAAAATGGAAGCTTGGTTGCCAAATGCCATCTTTTATTCTCTAACTGTGCAACCCTATACATGGGTTAACCCTACTCAGAAGTAAGTCCTATTGAGTGTAATGGTACATACCCCCAGGTAGGTGTGCATAGGATTGCAGCTGAACTTCTCTCAGACAGATACCTAACAGAAATCTTGAAAATTTTCTCTGTTTTATTTTTCTCTGTACATAGGCTATGGACAGATAGATCACAGACTGTTGACATTCCTTTCTGTGAAAACTTGACCGAGACATAATTTCTTCTACAAACTGTAACCACACCTTCGACATTTATGTCCTAATTGCTAGTACAATTTCCCTTTTTTCCAAGTTTAATGTATCTCCAAAAAACACCCAGAGATTACAACGAAACCCTTTTCTATATTATATGACTTTTTTGTGTCTATTTGAAGACTGGCCAACTTAAACAAGTATATGAAAAGAAACAACTTGGCTACATGTTTTTGAAAATGTATAAGATTGTCAGTATTAATATGTTGTCAGTCGGAAAGAGAGTGTCTACTGAAGAATAAGAACACATGAGTAGCAAGATAGGGGTGGACAGGCCATAATTAGGAAGGAAAGGTGATTCTACCTTTGGGCCCTCTCCTTTTGCCAGTGTGGAAGTCCTTCCAAAATGTAGGTCCGTGGGAAGCCTCTTTCTCTGTGGCCTGATGTTTGTATTTCCTAGTTCAGGTGATTATCTGCCATCAATCACATCACAGGAGGAACATAGGAAGCTTCCTTTTACCATCAGACCATTGGTCTATCTTGCTTGGTGTACTCTACACTAAGTGGCAGGACTTGGGGGCAGTTGCCCAGGGTTCCACTCAATAAAATGAGCAGGTGGGCTCCCAAATGTAGCAGGGCTGGCTTGTCACACCATGAAGCAATAACGCATTCCCATTTAAAGAGTGGGGGCCCCATCAGACTGTTATGTCCAGAGCAGTGGAGGCTGGCGGCTCCGATTTTGGTGGGGCTGTGAATCCAAACTGGGGTTCAGTCAGAACCAGCCAGAATGCTACAGGAGCTATCCAAGGTGCTGAACCCTTGCCCCAAAACAGGTTCATCACCTTGGATAGCTCCTCCACTGGTCCAGAGCCTGAAAGTACTGAACTGCACCACTGTCTACACTGATTGTCAGCAGGATGGAACCTGGGACCTTTTGCATGAAAAGCATAGGGTCTACCATTAAGCTAAGACCTTTCCTTAAAGCAGGGATGGGCAACTGCAGCAGGACATCCAGGGTCCATCTCCCCCCCCCCAATTTGAACCTTGGAGTGCTAAATCTGCCATAGTTTTTGGTTATTTTTTCCCCTGCTGCCTAATTTGATAGTGCAGTTGCTGGGGAATATAAGCAAGTGGGTACGATTGCACTCATGTCCTGTGCCAGATTTCCTATAGACATCTGGTTGGCGATCGTAGAATATAAGTTGCTGGACTAGATAGGCAAGAGGTCCCCAAGCTCTTTGGATCAGTGGACACATTTGGAATTTTGAGAGAATGTGGTGGGCCTTCTCACAAAATGGCTGCCATAGGAGGGGTGGGGAGGTTGCCCATTCATAAAATGGCTACCATGGTGGGCATGGCCAGTGCCAAACAACTCATTTCTCAGAAGGCAAACTGGTGAGACTAACAGAAAAGTAACCTGCCTAAGAGCCTATATACAAGGCAGATGTGGGGGTCTATGCTCCAAACCACAAAGCTACTCTTTTGAACTCAAATACAGATGGAACTGGAGGGCAGCACTTTGCTTTGCAGCATACCAGGCTCCCAGTTATTTTGTTTTTAATTTTGAAAGTTTTAAGGAATAAAATAAAAATCAAGAGGGGCAGGGAACCTAGTGGCGCCAAGAGAAGTGTCTGGGGACATATTTGTGCCCACGGGGCACATGTTGGGAACCTCAGAGACAGGTCTTTGGCTAAATCCAGATGGGCTCTTCTTATGTACTTATGATAAAATGGTAGGGATGGGAACAGTGAGAACAGCCCCACTCTCCCCTCCCCACATGGTTGGAATCATGAGTTACGAACTCCCAGACAGGGCTTAGGAAGCCAGCCCTGCTGTGCATGAGATGGAGGAGCCATGGCTCAGTGGTAGACCGCCTGCTTTGCATGCAGAAGGGGCCAGATTAAATCCCCGGCATCTCCAGGTATGGCTGGAAGAATTCCTGCCTGAAACCCTGGAGAGCTGCTGCCCATCAGTGCCAACAGTATTGGACTAGACGGGCCAATGGTCTGACTCAGTAGAAGGCAGCTTCCTATGTTTCCTACAAGACTGGAGTGACCTGCTTCAGCTGGGTCTATGAGGGGTGATAGATGAAGGCAGGAATTGGTGTCTCAGTGGTGCAGTAAGACTTTTTAAAGTGGTGACTCTCATGCAGGGCTGGGGTGGGTGCCATTTGGACTCTACTTCAGGCAAAAAAAATGTATTTGGCCAGCATGGATGCAGTCCTTGGTCTCCTCCCATTTTTCTTACTTTACCTTTGGCCTTGTGATGATTTTGAACCTGTACTGGAAGGATGGCTGTCACTTTTCCTGATTTCTGCAAATGGCAAATCTTGCATTGCCTCAGAGGCTGTTGTTCTTATCCTACAGCAATGCATGCAGTCACCCAGCAAATGAAAGTCATACATTTCAACAATACACACTGAAACTGAAATTTAGAGATGATGCTTTGTTCACATGCATCAGGGAATTTTTAAATTTCTGCGGTTCTACGTTAATGTGTTTTTCCCATCATGTTCAGAAAACGGGGTTTGATTATCTATGAAGGCTGATCCACAGCTCCTTTTCATTCATCCTGGAATAGCAAATGTGTATGTTTACACTGTCATCTGAAAAGATAACTCGGAAACCACATTATTGAGCTTGTCACAGATGTTTTTGAGGGAGTGGCCAATTTGCAAGCAGAAAAAGAATCAAAAGAAGCTAGGACAAGATTTCCTTTAAAGCAGGACTCCCACTCTCCAGTGTGCCTCCATGTTTCAGATGAAATTCTAACCAATGATGCCTTACAGCCTAGTCTTCAAAAATCAGTACAAACTGTGCCAAACACAGATATTTTGTCATCTTACATGAAATATTTAAATGCCCTCCTCTCATCCTCTTGGCACTGAAGCCCAGCTTTATAGACACAGCACCATCTAACCTGATCAGCCTGCAGCAATCTCAGTTAGGATTGACTGCCTAGGCAGACTGATCAGTTGGATGTTGTCTGCTCTTCTGGAAGGTTCCCCAGTTCTGTTGCTCTTAAGGCCTTGGTGTGGCCTTTTGGTGTTGATGTCCCTGCCTTTTCTGAGTGTCTGCTTTTTGGCATGCTGTTTTTCCTGCAATTTGCTGCTTCCCGTGAGTCCTCAGCTCTTGTGCCTTGTCTGCACCCCGTTTTTGCTTTCCTGCTTCCTTCGAGTCTTGACCATATTGTCTGTTTTGTGTCTTCTGCATGATAGCCCTGCCGCTATCCAGGGTTTGCATCTTCCCTGCTCTCTAGCATCAATGTTCCTGTCCTGGCTCTCTTGTACCTTTCTGCTTTTCAACCGACTCCACGCACAATAGCCAGCAGCATCTGGATCTTACGATAATAGCTCCTTCCATTGGCCTTGTTGGCCAGCTTAAAGCCCGCCTTGGCCACCTGACTGGCTTACAGTACTGCAACAGCCAGAAATTGCTGGGTGTCCCTGGATTTCTTGTGACTGTTGATGCCACAGCTTACTTTGATAGAATGGAAAGAGATGGGCTAGATACTGTATATGGAGTAGGGAAGTACGAAAGTCACTTACCTTTCGCGGATTATGTTGATGGTGGGGGGGGGAGGCATTCTGTCCCTCCCCCCGGAATCCTGGATGGGGGGGGAGGCGATCCGTTCCTCCCCCCCGGAATCCTCCGCGGCCAGCTGTGCTCCGCGGCAGCTCCACGGAGCAGCCGGCCAGGCCCAGCCAGGCCAGAGCCGTCCGCAGCCGGATTTCCGGCTGCGGAGGGCTCTGGGAAAAAACACCAAAAAAACCCTGCGTACGCAAATGGCGGCAGCTACGGCCGCTGCCATTTGCGTTCCTTATTTTTGCTATCTTAATCTACGTAAAAATTTACGTAGACTAAGACGGCGAAAATAAGGGGAACGCAAATAGTGTAGCAGACGCTATTTGCGTTCCCCTTATTTTCGCCATCTTAGTCTACGTAATTATTTACATAGACTAAAACGGCCCAAAATAAGGAACGCAAATGGCGGCGGCCATAGCCGCCGCCATTTGCGTACACCTTTTTTTTTACCCAGTCATTTTAGGCTACGTAAAAACTTATGTAGCCTATCATGTCTCTGTAAAAACAAAAAACAAAACTGCAAATGGCGGCAGTGACAGCCGGTCGGAAGACCAGCCGCCGCCGGCGGAGCTGCCGCCGGAGCCGCCGCCACCCAGAACATCCGTCCCAGGTAAGTCTCGTCCCGGGGGGGATCCGTGGGGGGGGCAGGGGGATGGCAGGCTGTTCTGCCACAGATTTTGGGGGGCCGAATGCACTGGCATTCGGCCTCTCCGAGATCCATGGCAGAATTCTCTGCCATCCCTAATATGGAGCCTAAATGTTTAGGCATGGCTGATGCTGTATGTGGTGCGCTATAGACATTGTTCTACAGGGAGCTATTGATGCTGGTGGAAATGGTACCACATGATATAGTGCTAGCAATTTGGATTTGGGTGACACCAAGACACAGGACTGGCATCAGGGATTGCTATCATTGGGCACTTGCTGAGGTCCATATACCCAGAAAACGCCCCCACTGCCAACTCTTAGAGTCCTGAGACCTAGCTTGTGCTCCTTTGTGCTGTCATTGCAAGTTTACCTGACCTCTCTGCATGGGCAAGCAGTAATAGGAGCAAGGAGAAAGAACAATAGCCTCTGTTTGTCTTGCTCTCTTCCTTTTGGCAGCTGTACAGATTAGGTTCAAAAGAACAGGGCAAGTGAAGGGGCAACGGTGGCAGTGGCTTCAAGGAAGTGGATCCAGCTCATCACCCCTCCAAAAAGAACAAAACAAAATAGAGCTGCTCTGCCAAAGCAAATTTTCTTCTTTTCTGGGAAACCTCCCAGTAGAACAGTCCTGTGGTCCAGGAAGGAGGTTCTGTCATGGGGAAATCTGGTCCTCTTGGGGCTCAGTGGATCTCCCCAGAGCCCCTGGCATGTCCTCCAGATTTTGCGCATTTTTTCCCTCTGTAAACAGGGCAAGATACGGCAGCTGCAGCCACCGTTACTATATCTTGGGCAAATTGTGGCCGTAATTAGCATATTTTATGCCATTTGCATATAACTAAGCACTTTACAGCTGCAAATGGCATAAAATACGCTAATTATGGCCACAATTTGCCCAAGATACACTAATTGCAGAATTGGCGTACCTTGCCCTGTTTAAAGAGGGGAAAAAAAATCACTTGAAATCCAGAGGATGCACCAGCAGGGGAGAGCCAGTTTGCTGTGGACTCCGTAGGTTGGATTCTCAGGAATCTGACCTCATTTGGGTCTGTGGCAGATGTCTCCAGCATCCACAGTGTTGACTAGTTTTGCTTTCAGTACTGGACAGTATATTAGACTCACTATTATAGTACTGTGGACCACGGGTTGCATTTGCATGCCTACTAGAGACCTTGGGGCAAAAACAGACCGTGAATGGTAAAAACTGTATGCAGTATCCATTTCAGATTGGAGCCAAGCTAAGAAGGCCATTCATTTCCCTGACAATCTAGTTTATTTTCAAATAAATGGGGAAGGGGAAAACATATCTGAATATTATGCTGCTAAGTAACTCTTCCATGGTTACTGCCCACTGGCAATATCTACTTATGCCAAAGGGTTGCCCATAATCCAAGTCCTAACAATTTTGATAGACTGATTGAAAACCATCACAGACAATCATTGTTATCTTTCACACATTTCTTCTTCAGATAGAATGCATGATGCACCCGCTTGAAAAGCCAACATTTTCTTCAAGACATTGCCCTCCATCCCAACAAGAAACCTTCAAGTGCAGGGCCATCTTTATTGTTTAATTCAAGTGTTCCCTAATTGCTGGAGGCTATAAAAATGCAGATCTGAAATTCTTAGGTACTATTTGTGTTTCAGGAAGAGAAAATAGACTGGGGGGGGGATTAAAAATTTTAAACAAATGAGCTTTCATTAGGTTAGGGTATATGAGCAACCAGTCAGCTATTCCACCTCTTTTTAAGTGGAATGTGGTACCCTTTGAGGCAGGGCTGGCCAAAGGCATTTTGCTCCTTGATGCAACAGATAAGGTGGTGCTTATTCCCATTCCATGTACAAAAGCCAACCAGAGTGGCAGCTGAATCATACTTTAACATTGGTGATGGGACAAGGTTGCCCATGAGAACAGCAGTCTAGGTTAGGGGGTTCATTGCAGGCCTGGGTGGCACACATAGCTCCGTCCTCCAACACCTTGCCACCACTCCCTCCTCGCCCCTCGCCTCTGTCTCACTCTGCCTAATGGTACAGTCGGTCCTGCTCTGAGGCACTCCGGAGCTAACCTCAGAAGTTGAGGTTTCTGTCTTTTATCCTTCTTGCTTATTTGGATGTCTGGCAATGGATCCTGGAATCTAGACACCTGAACGTATTTTATCTTTACTATCCAAACTGGTCTTATTGAAATGGCAGTTCTGATTAAATCTCAAAGGATAGCTTGGGGATAAATCTTATTAATGTTAATTGTATTCCATCCTAAATTTAGGATAATTATTCTAGGATGAGTCTCAGAATGTTCCTGCTTCCTCAAACCAGAAATCTATGCCTGATAAGATACCCTAGCAGGGCCAGTATCAAATGTAGTCATAGTTGGGCACCTGCTGAGGGCCCACAACCCAGCAAGGGCCCACTAACAACAGCCTGCTGGAGCTGTTCCTCCTCTTCACCATTGCAATGGGCTTGTTCAGCTGCCTCTCCCTCTGGCCCAGACGACGGAGGTGGTGACAAGGAGGAGCAGTAGATCGCGATGCCTGCTTGCTCACTGGCTCTCTGCCTGTCAAGCAAGGAAGTGGTAGCAATGATGAGGAGCAACAGCAGCTGGTGACAATGGTGGTGAGAAAGTAGACTCACTGAGGAAAGGAGCCCATTGAGGGTGTCTTATACAAGGGCCTTCAAAAACCTGGAGCCGGCATTGTACCCCAGGCTGCAACAACTTATCACAGAGTACCTGGAGTCTATGGGAAGTTGTGAAGATCCTTTCACCAACAGGTTTGTTTTATTTAAAAGAACAACAGCTCTGGTGACTGCTCTGCCCTGGGTCTTCTGAGCTAGGTGCTGGCCCTACACCTTCTTATGGGTTGTCTCTATTTTTATTTATTTGCTTTATTTGTGCCCCACTTTTCTACCAGCAGCTGGGGCTCTAGGTGGGCTACAGAACCAATTAAAATTGATTAAAACAATACATTAAAATGCAATAAAACATAACAATTACAGAAAAAATATGATTAAAAACAGAACCCAAACCACCAGACCCACTTACAGGTTGAAGGCCCTCTTAAATAAAGTGGTCTTTGCCTGCCACCCAGAGGAAGCAAACCTAGCCTCTCTTGGGAGGAAGTTCCATAACCTGGGAATGGTAACCGAAAAGACCCCCCCCTCAGGTCTCCACCAAATGTGCCTCTGAAGGTAGAAATTTCAAAAGAAGGGCCTCTCCAGAAGATCGTAGGAACCAGGCAGGCTCATATGAGATAAGGTGATCTTTCAGGTAGCCCATCCTAAGCTATCTAGGGCTTTATAGGTCATAACCAGGACTTTGAATTCTGCCCAGAAACAAACTGGTAGCCAGTGAAGCTGTTGTAACAAGGAAGTTATGAGCTCCCCGTAACCAGCCCTGGTCAACAGTCTGGCTGCAGCATTCCGGACCAGCTGAAGTTTCTGTACCGTTTTTGAAGGCTCTAGCCATTACAAGCAACCAATCACCAGCTGACTCACAGAATGAGCCTGGCTAAGCATAAAAATCAACATCACAAAATTTAAAAAGAACCAAGATCTGATTGCAATTGCAACTCCATTTTGGGTAGGATGTGGGCATCAGAGCTGGTGGCCTCCCTCCAAGGACAAAAAAGCTTCAAGCTGATGGTGGGGTGGGTAGCGTCCTTGCTAGCTTCTCCATTAGGGGAAAAATGGTGATTTGGGTTTCCAGGGTGAGAGATCGCATGGCCCTGTCAAGTGTAATTCATAGCTTTCCAGCCGACACGGGATCTTTTTGTTGTTAGATATTCAGTAAAGCATGAAGTATTATCCACTTCTAGCTATGTTGCTTCCATCTTTACGACTTCTCTGAACTGCTCATAATCCTCATGATGTTTCATAGTGATACATCTAAATATAAGGCCGTCTATTTCCAGTCATTCCAAATATCCATCCTCCCACGTAAGCACTCAGGCCAAAATAGGAGCACATGGGCTCTTTCTCATGTTACTATTTAATAACATGGCACCCTTCCCCCTTCTGTCACTCGCGTATCTGAAAACAGCATGTGGAAATAATTAATGCACCTAAAGGAAAAGGACGTGCATATTGAAGAGACTGCCTCTGTGCAACTTACTTGTATTAATTATACCCACATGGGAATGACTCATGAGAGAACTCTTATGTCTTTAAAAGGTAATGTTGGGAGCAGCCTTAAGCCTTAAATACCACTATTGAGGATCATTTACTTTTAGCTCCATTCCTCTTTTTTCCATTTAATCTACTCATTATGCATAATCTTATTTCTGTGACCTTTACCCAGAGCATCGTCAAACTTCCAAAGCTCACAAATGGGCTCTTGTGTAAAGTAAAGGCACTGTTGGCCAAGTGGAACAGCACACAGAAACCTGTGCCAGAGCCCCCACATCATACCTACTGAGGTGGGCTGTGTTAGCTGTTGTCTTGCCAGGAGGCTGCAGAGCCTTTTGGCAGCATGAGGCGATGCAAACCATCCATTGTGGCTATGGAAGGGTTCAGATAAGCAATCGTGGCATGTGCTGTCATATGACAGAGCCAGTAGGTCCCAGGGCCTGGGATGCTCACCTTTGAACTCAGAGACTCAGATTCACATGCTCATCCCTGATATCTCATAGCAGGTGATAGAAAGCTCCTCTGCTGTGACTTTGGAGATCTGCTACCAGTCAAAGTAGACAATAGTGACTGTATTTTATATTTATATGGTATCTACTAACAAAAGAGAGCCGGTGTGGTGTAGTGGCTAGAGTGTCGGACTGGGAGCCGGGAGATCCGGGTTCTAGTCCCCACTCGGCCATGGAAGCTCATTGGGTGACTTTGGGCCGGTCACAGACTCTCAGCCCAACCTACCTCACAGGGTTGTTGTTGTGAGGATAAAATGGAGAGGAGGAGGATTATGTACACCGCCTTGGGTTTCGTAAAGAGGAAAAATGGCGGGATATAAATGTAATAAATAAATAATAATAAATAAAAGTTTTTGAGCAGTTTACTATAAAAGAGAACTGATATATAGAAGATGAAACCATAAAACCATCTAAACACAGCACAGAAACCAGCATCAGAGAATAAAACAAATATAATGCACAACAGCAGCAGAAAATTCACAAATCTTGAACTGTAAAAATGTTGCAAGATCTACAGATCACTAAAATTTAAGATTAGAAATTAAAAGTTAAAAAGCTTGGGGAAATAAAAAGGTCTTCAGCTGGCACTGAAAAGACTGGAGCACAGGCAGCATGTAAATCTCTCTGGGGTGGGAATTATATAACTGGGGTGCTACTATGAGAAAGCTCTCTAACTAGTAGCCTCCAAAGGCTACTTGTTTGGAGGGCACGCCCAGAGAAAGGCCTCCAAAGGAGTTCATAGGACTCAGGTAAGTATATATGGAAGGAAGTGATCCTTTAGGTAAAATACTGACCAAGGCAGTCAGTACACTGACCAGATAAAGCAACATTTCATTTTCCATGACTTAACTGTGAGCAGAATTGCTCCTCATTTATTTATCTTTTAAAGCCTGTTCTGTCCTGGATGGTTGTATGCTCCCTCAATGTGCAGTTCTTATCTAGTAATAACCAAAACCTCCAAAAGCTAGGCTGAGAACTACGGTACAAAGCCAGCATTGTGTTTCCAATATAAAATGAAGGACATATTCACATACTGAACATCTAAAAATACTTGAAGATAAGAAAGTCAATTATGCATCTGTATACCCATAGACAAACACATAAGCAAACATGTAAAGTGTTAATAAGCAAGTATCATCAGTGGGCAGATCCACAGAATCTGGAATTCCAGTGTCAACTTTCTATGTCACTATGCCATGGAAACAGTGCAATGAGTTACCAATTGTTATGCTTTGGCAAGGGTTTAGGGTTCAAATTACTCTTGCTCCTCAAGATTCTTTCAAACATATAACTGGCTAATCAACTCACAGTGAACGGTACTTATGCAATAAATGAACATGAATATATATATATATATACACACACACACACACAACAGAAGGAAAATCCTATGGAGAGACGCTCTTTTATTAGGAAGTCTTATGTTCACTGTGTTTGTTAACTAGCCTCTCATCAGTGTCATCTGTTTGGTATCTTTGATTGTTCTTGTGGGGATATTATTTATTTGGCTATGATTTTATAGCTGTGGAGACCTGGGGAGGCCCTAGCATTAGGCAAAGTAAGGCAGCTGCTTCCGACAACAGATTCTGGGGTGTGAGGAGTGGTGGCAATATGTTGTAGGGCAGAGGTGTGGAAGCCACATGGCCTCCTTTACACCCCCTCCCTCAAGGTAGCCTGCTGCCCGCAGGTGCAGTGGAGAACGTTGCCTTATTGCTGGTGTTGGATTAAGATTCAACTGTCAGTCCAGTTGGCTTCTGCACATGGAATTGGAGGGGGTTGCCATCTTGATCTTTGCCTCAGGCAGCAAAATATCTTTGGCCAGCCCTGGTAGACACAGCCATTTCCATCAGTTCTTGCCCAGAAAGCAGCTAGGTGAAGAGGGCAGAAAGGCCATATTTTTACATTCCCAGGCCAGGGGGAAAATGTTGGTATATCCAAAATGGAAAAAGGGAGGGGCAGCACTGGAAACACCCCCCCCCCCAGAAAAACAACTTCTCAAACAGGTGCTCAAAGATAATAATTTGGAGGGAGACATGTATTGATTTGTTTTAGCATTTTACATTCATTTTAACATTTATTTTATATGTGTTATTCATCTGTAGTGCCCTGAGGAAGATTGTTATAGAAACATGGTGGGCAATTTACATGTAATAATAAATTATTACCTTTGAGCACTAGTTTTGTGTGTGTGTGCGTGCGTGTGTTGTTTGGCATATCAGAGGAAAAGATGAAGAAATTCTGTCTTTTGACTGGATGTCAAATTATATTGTGGTGAAATACATTGGCAGAATGCCAATTTAACAATTCAAAGACATTAAGCAAGTTCACATAAATGATAGTAAGTAAGGCTGATATCCTCTTGCCACACTATGACACACATTCCAGGGTTGTTAGTGTTTTCCTAGCTCATCTTTTACTTTCTTCCTTGCTTTGCCTCATAACAAATCCAGCTCCTTTGAATTCCTCAGAAATACAGTCACCCTGACCCTTGTACCATACATCCATCGACTTCTTTATTTGACTGGCATCATAGCTAAGGCCCCAGTTCTACATGTTTTCAAAACGTTAGCAGCAGAATAATTATCTTCTTTAAAAACACAATCAAGGCATAGGATGGCTAAATAAGGTATCATTTTAAAACTTCTAACACATATGGTACAAAGGCTGTCAGACAAGAAAATCAAGTGTGTTTCATAGTTAGCATAGAATCTGTTCTGTAAGATTCATTTTTCATATTGGTCCTTGAGAATACAAGGCTGAATCTACAGTACAATTTGACCATATTTAATTGTTCAGGCACAGCACTGCTAACAATCAGGAAGTGGTTCGACCCTTTTGTGAATGCCTTGAGACCCCATCCCTTGTATGGACCTGTGCCTCTTTATCACAACTGATGACTGGGTGCTCAAAGGGAGGTAGAACTTGTTAATTAAAGCCAGTGATCTTAAAGGTATGTAAACACAAAGTAAAGGAGGTAAATATGTTTAAGCACAGATTGATGCAAGTAGCCCTAGGGCAATTAGAATGGGATAGGCATATATCATGCTTAAGCTTTCCTCTCTATTGATACATATTCGGGATGTGTGAATCAGCAAAATTCGAATTTGTCAAAGTTTTCCAAATTCCCCCTCAAAGCTTGTTCTGACTCATGTCCATTTCAGATTCCAATCTCTGTTTTCTTCTTTTCCACAAAATGCATGTGTATTTTCTTGTGCATTTCCCCAAATGTATGCATCAACTGCACATTTTTGAAATGTATGTATTCTTCTCCCATTGATTAAAATGTGTTTGTGCATATTTTTCAAAAGTATGCACTTTGATGCAACTGTCCAAAGGTATGCATTTATCAAACACATTTGTTTGTTCTGAGAATTGCACCAAAAGTTCAGAAACGCACAGACTTCGACTGCAGATTGCATTGGGCTCCGTGTTTGGGACCAGGAGGTGTGAATTAGATAAATTCTGATCAGAAATGAACTGAAACACATTTTACATACAGTGCTAATGCATACTTCTTGCACATGTTTGTGTGAAGGCCTGCTCACTGAACAATAGAATAGCAGAAATCAAGGGGAGAGAGGGTTTATGCACTTAGTATACAGTCAGCTGCTGCATTGGCTCCTTTCTCTTTGCCCCTTTGAACAATGAAAAGAGCTCTCCTGGGGGAGGACAAGAGTAAGAGGTGCACAGCCGTGCCACCGACCATCCCAGTTGATCACTCAGCAGTTCACCCGAGTTACAGCTTCTGAACCTGCCTCCCCAATCTCCACCCCTTGGACCATGCAAAGACCTGCAGTCCTGGGGTGAAGAGAGAAATGAGTGTGCAACGAGGCAACTGACCACACAACTGCTAGCAGTCAGAGGAGTGAGATGGAATGAAAGGTGATGGAGAGTGGCCACAATGACGTAATAAGAACAGACATTTTTGTGGGAAACAGCCCCAATGAAATTGTTTTATATTCTTTTATGTAAAGGCACCTTGGGGATCCTCCGGAATTGAAAGGCAGGATAAAAATAAACATATAAAATATAGTGACCTAGGAGTGGGCAGGGCCCCATTTGCCTGGTATGCAGACCTGCATGAGCTGGTTGCATCACTGGTTTGCCTTTCGTGATGATGGTATTATTTTATTTATTGAGCTTCTAAAGAAACCAGAAATGCTGTGCAGAACAGTATCACATCACAAGCATGTTAATAAATGTACCACATGTGGACCTGGCTGTTAACAGTTTTCCTGCCAAGCGTCTAAACATGCAGCAGTTTTAGATTATTCTTCCAGATTTAGGACCAAATGACATGTTACATTAGACTCCAGTGGCAGCTTCTCTCTTGTACCAAATAACAGCTTCAGGGGGACAATTTTAATCAGGATTATGTCACCTGCAATACATGAAGGGCTAAACTAAGGAGGGGGTGTGGGCATGCGTGCACGCCCCATCCCCAACATCCCCACTCAGCTGGCTGGTCTTAGAAATATCCGCACAGCTAGCACACAGACTGGAAAGAAGTTTGTAAGTGCATTTGACTGAACACACTTGCAAAGCTCCCAACATTTGGGTTGTGTGAACATTGGGGGATGTCAGAGAAATCTGCAACAGAATCAAATGAGTTCGGATTTCTATGAATCCGGCCCATGGATTCCTCAGCGGACTGGCTTTTCCTGAGTTGCATGGATTCCACGGACTTGTGGACTTTTTTTTTTTTTTTTTAACTTTCTGGAATTTTATACAAATTTAGTCATAGAAAAAGACATAAAATAAAGTAAAACCCTGCATTTTTTCATGCAACACTGCATGAAAATGCACATTGGGGGGGGGTTGCGCATTTGGGCAAGTATGAATTTGTGCAAATTTGGGAAATTGGAAAACATCAGATTCCGCCAATGAATGGACAACAGAATGAAAGGCACCTGGCAATCTGCGAAGTGGATAGCTGGCTGGGGAATGCTGGGAGTTGTAGGACTTTCTTCTATCTGAACATGCACAGGATTATGTCCTAAAGCAGTTGTTTCGAAGTGTGGGGCAGGGTCAAAGCCTTTCCTTCCAGCAGCAGACATTTTAGCTTTGAAGCCACCCCAAAGACTATGTCGATAACTGGGGAAGCTGCAGAGGTGCAGGGTACATATTGAACCTTCTGGCCAGAATAGTTCCTGCCAGTCACAACAGCTCCTCCCGCTCCTGCCTCCTCCTCGCCCTGGCTGGTTTTAGGAGATGGTTTATATGCATCCATCGCATGATGGGAGCTCCATATCATGACCCATGGGTGAGGCTGGGCTGCTACTGGCGTCAAGCGTGTCACTGGCCCCATCCCTTGGATATCCATGAAAGAAGCCTGCATGCTTGAGCAGCAGCGTGTGCATAGGCTTCTATACAGTTGAGACTCCTGATTGATGGGAGCCCTGATCATGTGGAAGCCTACTGACGAGCAGCTGCTCTAGAGACGTGAGCAGAAGAGAGAAAAGAAACAAAAAACAGAAAATTTTAGAACATCCCCCCCCAAAAAAAAAGTCCTGGAAAAACATTTTTGAAATTCTCTGGGTTTCCCCCTCTTTTTTGTGCCTTTCCCCCCAGGCCTTCACATCTCTAAGACGTCCTCCTGCAGATGTTGATGCCAATGCATAGCTGTCCAGGAGGTGGGGCCAGTGTTGTGCCTGATGCTGAGGGTGGGGCCAGTGCTGGGATCCTCCCCCCACATCATATGGATCCCCCATCATATGGGCAACATGGGAAGGGCACTTTTGAGATACCATGTTCTGGACCTCTTCTAATGCCAGCACTGGATTAGCAGTGAGCCCATACGCAGAGCTTTAGCCTGCTACTCAGACAGCTAGAGTTAGTCGTTTGGGCTCAAATATCATCAAACCAATTTCCAGGAAAGTTATTAAAAAGAAAGGCCCAAGTCCACAGGCTGCAGTTGTGGAACAGCAAATGCTCTTGTCATGCAAATGGCAGGTGCACTTGTGTCAGAAATAATCACCAGCCATGTAGCAGATGGGCTTACATACACAGGAGGCTTACATTCATCAGTCAAGGGGGATAGAATCCCACGGAGAACCCACCTATGTGGTTTCTGGTGGCCACTCAGATCCTGCTGCTATGAAAGATTGCGCCCCATGGCTGTGTGTGTGGGTCGCTAGAGTTGACCAGGATAAGCATCTGTTAGGGCAGCTTTCCCTAACCTGGTGCTCTCCAGACGTTTTGGACTTCAACTCCCAACAGCCCCAGCCAGGATGGCCAATGTTTAGGAATGCTGGGAGTTTTAGTCTAAAACATCTGGAAGGCAGCAGGTTGGGGCAGGCTGTGTTAGGGGAGGCAGACTTGACAGGACTGGACCCAATCCAAAGCAGTTCCTTGCATACTCAGGTGTTAGCTTTTCATCCCATGCAGCATCCTTCTGCATTTGCATAGCTGACAGTTGGAGGTGGGGGAGCATGCTGCACTGTCTGAATGGTGTGAATGGTTGTGCGTCTATGTCTGTATGTGTCAGCAAGAGAAAGAGTGGGGTGGTTCCACCCACTTTGGTTCTGACACCACCCTCTGCTAGCATGTGGCCCCCAACAGGTTTCCACAGAAGCGATGTAGCCCCCTGATCAAAAAAGGTCCGTCGCCCGTAATGCAGATCTTCCTCCAGGTGAGCTCCAAATGAAACTTTTTTTTCCCCCTAAGGTTCAAGGGTATGAATATTCCCTTGTTTCATTCCTTTGTATTTGACTACTGTCACAGACTTTTTCCTTAATTGTCATTTCACCACAATGACAAGACTGCTTAAAATCTGGTCTGCAGCACATTTTAGAGTTTAATGAATAGACATGTTTTTTATTAAAAACACTTCATTCTGACACCGCAAAACATGAATCTTTATTTGCCCAATGGAGTTTCGCAACATTTTCAAAATGCAATGCAATGAATGATTTCCAGTTAGAACAAGAAGGCGTTGGAGGATCATTTGTCCCACCTATTCATAGGCCTGTTGCAAAATGCAACATCCCATTGTTGGGGCCGTAGCTCAGTGTGACAGAGCCCCTGCTTGGCATGCAGAAGGTCCCAGGTTCGATCCCCGGCTTCTCCAGGTAGGGCGAGGAAAGGAGCCTGCCTGAAACCCTGGAGAGCCGCTGCCATACTGGGCTAGATGGACCAATAGTCTGACTCGGCAGAAGGCAGCTCCCTATGTCCCTATTTGCAGGGGATGAATTAGGGCAGGAAATTTCGCCAATCTTTTTCTTTTGGTGGGGGGTAATGAAAATATTCAAAGGGTTCAATGGTTAAGAAGGCCACATTTACCTTAGGTAGTTATATGATACCTGCTGCGGTGAACAGCGGTTGCGGCTTCCTATTCTCTCCCCGCAGTATTTGTAAATTAAAATATGACCATGTTCCAGTTCTCTGAAATGTAGTGGTGAGTGGCAGCAAGTTCCAGCTTCCTTTCCCCCCCTACCCTTTCCCCGGGCTGGGAATGATGTAGCTTAGCTAGCCAGCCAGCAAGAGCTCTTACAGTGGGTGGCTGCCAGTTGGCAGCCATTTGCCAGGAGCCACCTACCAGAAAAGGTCTTCCTAGGAAACAAGGAAGGAGGAACAGGGACATGCTGCCACTCACTACCCCACGTATATCTACCTACAGTGAACATGCTGCCTTCTTTCCTCCTGAACAGAGTATTTCTGCCCTCCTCTATATGATCTGCCGTTTCAGGGGACCAGATTCACTGCCCCTTCCTCCCTCTCAAATCACCAAAATGGCCTTTTTTGGCAAACCAGAAGCTGGGCCTGGTATGATGTCATACTTCAACTTACATGTATAAGGATCAGTAGACACAGGTGTAGGGCTTCTATGCGATCTTTCCCACTGCATGGAGTTAATGGGAAAGTATTGTATGAATTGTTGCTCCATGGTTACTTTCCCATTCTGATTGCAGGGGCTCCACAAATCAGTGCCACAAACACATGCATGGTTGAATGGAGTCTACCTGTGGGATAACTGACCGTACAACCTACTCTGTACATACTGCTTTTATGGAGGAAGCAATCTTATCGGGATAGGCAGCTGCCTCCAAACTCGGAGGTGACCGCCTATCCAATGCAAGGTGGGTGGAGCGCAGAGGGGATCTTCTCCTCTGTGTTCCAGCTGCCCTGCATTCGTGGCTAGATGGCCAATTTCAGCTGTCTAGCTGTGGGACCTCGAGCAAGGGGTGGGGTGGGGAGGCTGGACGATGCATAGAAAGTGTCATACCAGCACTTCCGCACTCCCCGCCCCTCCCTGCCCCTGGAAACACCCCCTTTTGCCCTGCTCCATGCTGGTCTTATGAGCATGGAGCCTGGTGACGTTCCATGCCACCTATGAGGTGGCAGGAGAGGGGGCGGGGAGGCAGTTCTTTGGGAACCAACCAGTCCTATGGCCGTTTAGCTGCTGTCTAGCGGCCATAGGATTGCGCCCTTAAAGATGGTCAAGGGAGCTAGTATAGTGTAGTGGTTAGAGTTCAGGACCAGGGAGACCATGGTCATGAAGCACACTGGATGATTTTGGGCCATCATTGACTATCAGCCTAACCTACCTCACAGGGTGGTTGTGAGGATAAAAATGGAGGAGAAGAAGGATCATGTACACTGCCTTAGCTTCCTTGCAACAGGAAAAAGGTGGGATATAAATGTAATAAATAAAACAAGAGGGTTACACGGAAGTTGTGTGGAACCGGCCCACATTCTGTGCCTAATATGGTGCAATAGATAGGGCAATTCAGGAATGGACAGAATTTAGGCTCACGGGATCTACTTTGTTGTTGTTACTGGTTTTTCCTAGAATGCTGAGGTCCACCAGCTGGAGCCAGATCCAAAACAGCAGCTCAGGCAAGTGAACATAAGCTAAGAATTAAGGGACAGGGTCCCACTTACCTTGAGCACAGCCCAGGAGTTTGTGGCTGTACCAGAGGCAAGCTCACAAGCCCTTTCATGCAGAAATCCACGCCTGGTTTTCCACCAAGCGATTTTTTTTCCTAAAAGGAAAAAGCCTTTCTGTTGTTGTTGCTGTTAGACAATTGGGGGTCAGAAACCCTTGCTGATCTACTGCAAAGCACTTGGAGATCTAATGGTGCATCCCAATCTATTTTCTACCCACCACTGGGGTAGTTGACTTGGTCAGGGAACCTGGGCTCAAATTCCCACTGTCTCTTAGTGTTGTATAGGTAAAAGGAATGACTGCAGAATTAGCAGGCCTCAAACATAACTGTTCTTTAATTCAGCACACCCAGGAGTGACAACATAGCAGAAGCCCTGCCCATTGTTGCTACCCCCAACAGTTCAGGAGCTGCCAAAGTTCAAAACAATAACTAAGCCACAGTGCCCCACAGTAACCCCGCCATACATAACCCTTAGAATAGGGGAACCCTCATGCCCACCTCCCTGAGCATCTTAAGGTGGAAGGGCTGGATACAGAGAAAATGAATAAATGCAAAATCCATATCCTTTATACAAGGGATGTTGAACCTTTGTCAGCCCAAGAGCTGAATTCAATACTAGAGAAGCTCCTAGGGGCTGCATTCCAGTGCGGAGGCGTGGGGTGGTAAAAGGTGGTGGTGGTGGGCTGAAGGCAAAATGGGTTCGGGCCAAAAATATTTTAGCTTAAGGCACTTACTGGCACTAACTGTGCCTTAGGTGAGGCATTTCAATCTTTTGGAATGGGGAGGGGGACATTGGAGAGCTGGGAAAACATTTAAAAAATCAGGAGTTGGGGAAAAGCGGGAACCACCTGGAGACATGGAGTAGGTGTTGTGGCCATCTAGGTAAACTGGATGGCCACATTGGAACCCCAGGCATGCAGGATTTGTCCTGTGGGCCTAAAGTTCGACTCTCCTGCTTTATAGAGTTGATATTTACAGAATACCAACAAAATTGTACTTACCATATAATGGTACTTATGTAATCAAAGAAAGGTTCAGCCTTCTAAGAGAATCACTGCACTGATGGCTATGTCCCTATTTGTCATCAAACACAAAGGATCGCACTAAATGCTTAGTCTTGATCAAAAAATATTTTTTCCCTCAGAGTATGCCTAGCTCTAAGGATCATTACAATATTTTCAAGAGATAACTTTGGGTGCTCTTTTGGGATAAGCAGATTAAAAGAAAAAAAAAGGAGAGTGACTTTGTAGCACTACAGATAGCCCAAACCTAATCTGAAAAAATTTCACGCACTGCCACACTGTTTCGCTACAGCCCATTTACTATTTAGTGCTTATCTGATTAATATTTGATCAATATATATTTGCATGCACATTTCAATACATTAATAATAAGACAGAAGAGGTTAAAAAGATGAAACAACTATTATAAGGGCAAGCTGTACTATTTAGTTGTACTGGCTAGTTTCTCATTAGATGAGTTCCAATTTGTTGTGTTTATGATATATATATATATGTGTGTGTGTGTATGGACATCTCTCTCTCTCTGTGTGTGTGTGTGTGTGTATGGGCATATATCTATATCTATATTCGTCTATCTATATCTGTATACCTAATACAGATACGTAATTTCATCTAGTAGTGACAGATTTTACTAGAGATGAAATTATCTGTATTAAGGCCAAATTAAATATGACATTAAATATGTATTTGCTTTTAATGTGCAAGGCCTTTTTAATGGACATAGCATAGGCCGGGGTGGGGCTGGGGGCTTATAATTATCAGGAACATATCAGGCAGGAAATTCCTTCCTCTGAAGGTGCTTTTTGCGTTGGGAGGAAATTCTTCATTGGCACCAGTGGAGGATATCCCCCCCTCCCGCCAAGGACCAGCTTTCTGAGGAACATTTTGGCATGTGTTTCTTGAGCACCTGACCCCAATGCCACACGACAATCCACTTTTGAAACTTAATGGGATGTTGTAAAGCAGCTTGTGATGAGGGGTGTGGAATTGTATTTATTTATTATTATGCATGGATTTATTTAAAGCATTAATACCCCACCCTCCAGCCAGAAAAATGAATAAAAAACTAAACAAACGTAGCACAAGCAAATGGAAAATGAACTAATTACACTTTTTTAAAAAGTTTTTTTTGAGGGGAACAGAAAAACAAAACATTTTCTGTGCAGTCCTCTATCTGTGATATGGTATTGTGCGTGTGTGTGTGGTGTGCAAAGATCTCACTTGCCATACCCCAACCCATGGGCATGCCTAAAGTAATTCTTCAATCATATTCATGGGGTCAAACTAGATGAGGTGACAGATGTCTGCTCAGTTTTCAAACTGCAGCTGCCAGGGAAGCAGGGCCAGCCCAAGATATTGTGCAGCCTGAGGCAAAAGACAAGATGGTGCCCGCAATTCCGTATACAGAAGTTGCCTGGACTGGCAGCTGAATCTTATTTCAACACTGACAGTGGGACATCGTCCTTCATCACACCTGAGGCAGCAAGCTATCTGAGGAACACAGGGCAGGCTGTGTGGCACACAGCTCTCCTTGCTGCTGCCTCCCAACATCTGCTGCCTGACGTGAGTGCTTCACTTTGCCTAATGCTACAGCCAGCCCTGCAGGGAAAGGCCCTGATATGGACTGGGATCACAGTACAGAGGAAGTAGAGTTTAATTTTCACCCCATGCCATTTTTCTAATGGAAATTACCTCCCCCACAGCTGCTTTTTGCCCCATTAGGAAAAATGTAAGTGTATACAAGCTGTACCTGTAAGTAGGGGTGTATGAACCCTGCGACTTCCGGTCTGCAGTAGGGAAATCTGGTCCGCTCAGGGTCCTGCAGATTTCCTTGGTACCTTACTGCAAACATCAGATTTCGTGGCATGGCCAGCCAGGGGAGCTGGCCATGCCGGGACATTTCTTCCATGCAACAACTGTTAAGGAAGCCCTTGACAGCCAGCGCAGGGAGGAAGGGCCTCGGTGGCACTCTAGTACTCTCGCCCCAGAGCCATTTAGAATGGAGGACAGCCACCCTGCAGGAAATCTGATGGAACCAGAGGTAAGTGGGGTCAGTCCGCTGTGGGCTTCACAAGTTGGATTCTTGAGAATCCAGCTTGGTTTGAATCTGCAGCGGATTTCTCCACCACCTCTACATGTAAGTCCCTAAGGGGGCCAACAACAGCTTTAGATAGGAGCTATTTTCAATGGGGAAGTTATCTGTGTGTGTGTGTGTGTGTGTGTGTGTGTGTTTGTGTGTGTGTAGGGTGGTGGGGAGAGGATTATTTCTCCTTCCTCAGTGCTGTGATCCCAATCGAGCCTGGGGTCCTCCACAGCTGCTCTTTGCAAAATGGAAAGAAACTGGAGGTCCAATCACAGATTTCTATGGTCTCTTCTAGTTTGGACCGTAGTGTTCATGTGCTGTTAGCAAAATTCCATCAGAAAAGATAGTTGTAATTTCACAACAGAGCTGTAAAAGAGGCTAAATCATTATGCACATTGTTACTAGGGCTGGGCACCAAAAACAGTATTAGATTTGGATACTGCTTCGATGCCCTGGAAAATGGGTTGTCTTGTCTTGCCTTAGAAAATCTGAGTCTCATATGGCCCCATTGACCATGATGCAAAGGCTGCTAGATGTTTACATTTTGATTAAAATGGATGGGATATACAGGTATTGTAGTCCCTTCTGAGTGGACAACGCCTACCAAATTTCAGAGAAATAGGTTCAGGAGTTGTGCTAGGCACCTTAAAAATATGTGTGTGTTTTAAAAAGCGGGACTCATATAACTTTTTATTTCTTTTCAGAACTGGATGAAATGTATAAGGCATGAGGGGCTAAAGGATGCAACATTTCAGAGATAGCTGCAGTGATTTTTTGTGCAAAGGGGGTCTTTAAAATTGTGGGGAGTAAAAAGGATTTGCTTATCCCCATCTTTCAGATGCAATTTGTATGAAATATGTATGCATGTATTACATTTCTAGACCACCCAATAGCCTAAGCTCTCATACAGTGTATAAATGCGTCTAGGTAAAATAGCCTGCAAAATATCAGGAGGATAGGCACAGAGGTTTGGGAGTTATGAGTGAAAAGCAGTTTGGGCTTTTCTTTTTGTTTTCTGCTCTGTTGACACCTACATCCCTCCCAAAAGCACTGTCATTGGAAGTAAAAAAGGAATGCCCAAGTAAATGCATTCCCTGGTTAGAAGCTAGATCTGTCAGTCACAAAACTACCCCCCCCCTCTCCCTCTCTCCTCCTTATATGGAGGGCTTGCTGATACATAACAATTTTGTAGAGATACATGGTCTGACTCTGCCTAAATTCTCTGGGACCATTGAAGCTCTGAGGCAGCCCTGAAGCTTCAGGAGCAGCCTACTATGGTTTGGTCTGCCTCGGAGGACACCTGCTTCATCTCCGAAGAGCCCCAGTTCTTTCCAAAGGGTCCCAATGCGGTTTGGGATTTGAGATTCATCTGAATCTAGCACGATTCACTCCTAGTTATTACTGAAGTGGCCGAATTAAAAAAAAAGCATGTCAAAAAGCCATGAAAATAACATTTCCGTTTGGAAATTACTTGCACAAACAATATGCAGTTGTCTAGAAAAACTTATCTAAAACTAAGACACCAGCTTAGCAGGAAGCAAATTTCCAAACTGCACTTTTAATCTCTGAAATCTGTCAAAATATCATTGATCAGTGAAATTATTTTCATGAGGTAAGAGTAGAGTGCAGCTTGAACATGTCCTGCTCTGCCTGATTTTTCTAGGTAAGGGCATGAGCTAAGCATCTCTGGAAAGCAGGCCAGATATTTCCAATATCTATTTTAAAATACATAAAGAGACCAGGATTTCAGAATGTGTCTTTGATGTATTTACCATAAAAGCAATAACAAATTGCAAGTAGTTGCTAAACTGCCAGAATGTCTCAATGGTTATCTTTGCCATTGCGGGTTTAGGACAAATATAGGCTATGGAATTAAAAACAGAAGGCTACAGAAGCTGTAAATACAGGGAGTCTGCCCTTACAGATTCTTTAAATATAGCAGCAAAACAAGAAGATAAAGTGGAGGAAAGTACTACTGCAAATAAATACTGAGTTCTTGCCATTTACAGTGTATCTAGGTATTAGTAGAATAAAGTTAGATAGGCCATATGATGACTATCAAGTATTATTGCAGCCGGATCCTAACCTACTTCTTTCATTGCAGTTTATGTCCAAGTAAATATGCTCAGGATTATAGCCTTAATGTCCAAAGAACCACTTCATAACATCCCCAGGCACAAAGTTAAGCAGTCTTTAATTTATTCCAAGAAATTATTCTTTACTTGTGATAGGAGAGAGGTATAGCCTAATCATATGGATGATTATGCAGGGGGAAGACCCAGTGAGTTCAATGGGGCTTATTCCTAGGTAAGTGTGCATAGGATTATGTCCTTGGTATGCTTAATTTTTTCCTGTTGAAATTAATGGACCTCCATAGTGCTTAATATTGGCTAGCTTTCACTCAGGAAGATTATGTACCTAACAAACCACTACCATCACTTCTGCTCTGTAAAGAAAGTTGCTATTATTCCCATTTTACAGAAAGGATATTAAGATATGAAAAATAGAAAAGGAGACACAGTGAGTTCATGTATGATCAGTTCTTTGAATCTGACTCTTGCATGTCTAAATGGCTGGTTCACTTCATCCCAAAACTGCCCTGGGCAAGTAGCCAACTCAAAATGTGTTACAGTTGGCCATCTGGAGAAGTGGTCAGCGACTGCTCCATCTGAAAGCCAGAACACTTTTTAGTATTTGATGAGGTGAACAGGAAACATTACAATCCTCTTGTCATGCTGAAAACTCATCTGGCCACGGGATGGATGAGATTTTCGAGATTTGGGGATGTCTAGAGGGCACAGTGGATAAAACAAATTATCTGAATGTCGTTTCACTTTTAGTCAAATAGGTGGAAAGAGAATTCATATCAGCTGCCCATATTCCGTATTAAGGAATATCATTAGCATAACTGGAATATCTTTCTCTCCCTGCCCCCCAATGATGAGTAGGCAATGAACTGCGCTAGAAAAGGCAGTTCTCTCCCTCTTAGGTTGTCGTGAATATGAAATGCTCAAAATCCCATGGCACTGAAAGTTGTCTATATCACGTACTATACAAATGTATAGAGAGGCCAGATTAAATTAGACTTGCCAATCTTTTTGCTGGCCTTTCTCCTGTGTTTTACCTGCCAGCTTGACATATAGAAATTAAACAATATTTGTCTCCCCATTTGCTAAGGTCTTCTCATGAAACCTTTTAGAAGGTTTCTTCTTTCCAGGAGGTCTAGCGGGCAGATACCTGAAACCCAGCATTCTCAGCAATTTTCTGCTTGCTAGAATTAAAAAATAATTAATTGATCATGTTTATAAAAATACTATTTTGCCCCACCTGTAGTCTGAAGTGGTACAATCCATTCTACCACCTTAGCGAATCCTCATTCTCATATACATGCGTAGATCCAGCCAGAGGGGGATCAAAATGGAAAGGTGTGATACAGACTCCAAGTAAGAACCACAATTCTAGATTAACCTTTTCTTCTTGCTTTATGAAAACACAGAATTTTTATGGGCCCATTTTAAAGTGTTTGCTAGCTTCAGTTAAGATGTTATACTCTTTCTCTGTGTCAAACTTTGTCTTCTTTTTTTAGAGGAGAACCTGAAATGTGGATTCAGCCTTTTTGTTATTGAAACTCAGAACCTACAATCAGTTGCCATGTAATTAACTGTATTTTTTTCTGTCTGGTGAATGTATTAATTATCTTCAATATAACATAATGGTCTCCCTTCTCTTGAGCACAGAGCCTTGGAAGAAGTTTTGTTTCATTTGATCCTTTTCAAGTCTCTCCAGTAACTGAAAACTACTTTGAAAGAGCAACCTCTGAAAGTATTTATGGAGGCAAGATAACATTTATAAACAAGAAAACCCACCTCGGTGACATACGTTGATGAAAATTTACCTTAAAGGTTTATCTCTCTGCTTATTGCATAGATGGAATTTTTCAGCGGTGTAGTAAACTGCAATTTGAAACCACGTTCACCCATAGAAGCGTCTTGCAGTTCTGATCTTGTGCTCAGAACCAGGAAAAGGAGGGGGGATGGACACTTTAAAGATAATGGTGTCTTTGGAATGTTAATAGTACAAAACTTTCAAAAGGTGAAATTATTTCTTAGCCAAACTAGCAAAGAAGCAGATTGGCTTAGCCCATTTTGCACCTTTGTGCTAGAGAATGACTGGGTTTAAATTACAGCAGCTTCAGTCTTTGCTTTTCAATCCCTTAATCCTTAAGGAGCAGAGGTTTCAGTTCAAGACAACTTCACACAGAACATTAAAAAAAGACTTGGTGAGCCTCCCTCAAGTAGGATGATCTTTTTCTTTTTCTTTTTGCAGCTATAATGTTTTTCTGCATCCAATTGCAAATTAAAAAAGAAAAGAGAAGACTGAAGAAAACCAGTGTCAAATAATTAATGCATTTTCAATGAAGGGTTCTTTCCCACTATCGTTTAATATATGCACATGAAAAGCAGTAAATGCTTTTCATGTGAGCCACTTACAGGCAGTTGTACCTGTGGTTTTCATCACTGTTTTACTGGTATTCCCTCACATTAGTGAGCCTTTGTGAAATGCCTGATCTCAAATGGAAAGGGAAGCTGGCCTCAGAGGTTGGTTTTACATCTGGTAGCCAACTCTTTTACTTAAACTAGCTACGTCAGCTTTCCCAAAAGCTGCATAGGTCGGCTCAGGGCAATTATGGCCTGATCTAAGACACATACGCTTGTTAATTTTTTCCAGGTGTTCTTTGAGCACTGTATTTTTCTTATCTATAATTAATATTTTCTAATAGGGCTGAAGTAAAAAAAATGTAGAAGTTTCTTGATTTCCTTTAATGCTGAGTTCTCGTGGTAACAATTTCACAAAGTGTGTGTGTGTGTCTGTGTGTGTGTGTTTAAAAGCAGAATGTTAGTTTGGGTCCCAACTATGATTTAAATTATAATTTCCAGGTGGGTCCCAACTATGATTTAAATTATAATTTCCAGGTGTTATGTATATGTTTCTTTACATCAAAGAGAATGGGAATGTAATGACTTATTTAGGTTTGCTCCCTTAGGATTTAAACAGTGTATGGCAGAAGTGGTCATAACTGATTTTCAGAATCATTCTGGAAACAGTTATGAAAACCTTTAGTTAAACCAGTATTTTGTTTTTTGAAGCCGCTGATATATGTTGTCTTACGTGAGCACATTCAAATATTTCCGAGAGTGGTGCTAAATAAGTAAACTTTACCAACTGTAATGCATTCTGATTAATCTCGAACTCTACAAGCAGATGTGTCTGGCATGAAGCCATTATATCAGTCTTTTTTTTAATCACTTCCAAAAAAAGATGAGAGGAGGTATTCTTTATGGAAAAGTCCGTATGAGTCTTTATGTGAAGACCCTTCACAGAAAAATAAGAAGCCATGCCTGATTACTCCATGGCTGTTTCCTCTGAATTAGAGATTCCTAATTTTATGTAAACATTTCTTTCCTTAAGAAGCTCATGCTAAGAGGTGCCGACACTTACAATGATCCAGCTCCATTCATAAGCCTTTCCTTTTCACCTTCCAAAAGTGAAATGCACTGTAGTTGTTCTTGTTCTTGTTGTTATTTAAAAAATACAAAATGTATGGAGGAACAGAAAGCTAATTTTCTCTCTCTCTTTTTCTTTTTCAATTTTGGATCTTCTTTAAACATGGTTTGACCTTAATCAAAGTCTTCCAACCAGCTTAATGTGACATAACGCTGAAACAAAAACAGGAACGCCTCTCGAGTCCTGCTTTGGAATGAAAAAGCTGTGATTATTAGTCCTCTGTGTGATCTTTTCAGATTGCGCTGATGAGATGAAGTTTAATCTCCTTTCTCTCCTCTCCAGTACCACAAACCACAGGCAGTTTAAGGCAGCCTGGAAATCTCTCACATCTGGAAGAGCAATAATTCATGGGATTTCACTTGACAGCCATGACAGGCAGCAGGGCAGCCAGAAACAACTGTCTCTTATGTTGTGCTATTTGCAAGAAGTCAAAAGAGGAGGAGCAGGCATAGGACCACATCCTTCTTTAGCATATGTTAGAGGAAGAAGTGCTTTTATTTTCTGCCAGATGCTTCATGAATAGGTCCTAAATATTACATAGACAGTAGCTATCACTTCCAAACAAAATTCCTTGGTGTCTGCTAAGCTGGAAAACATATGAAGGCCTATTGTCTGGCAAAGGGTCATGGTTAAATTTGCAGATTCTTTACATATATATATGGAGGGAGGGAGAGAGAAAGAGATTTCAGATTCTACATTTTGATTTATAGGCTTTCGCACACTCTGCTGTGTGTGAATATGATACCATCTTCTAAGCAGGATTATTTCATGAAATGTATATGGGATTTAGCTACAGTAACTTTTACTGGGCAGCTCAGAATGGCCAGCAAAGTACTAGAATTTACGGCAGCACAGCTTGTGCTGTCAGGCTCATGGCTGGTGTTTATGATTTCGGCAGAAGCAGAAATAAACAACTTCTCCTTAATGGTTCTCTTTATGCGTAGGCAGCAGTAGCTCTATCTGGTCTCACAACAGTAGCTGGTGCAATGGTCTGTTCCAATGCATGTGGAACCAATGCCTGACACATTTGCATTTCTGCTCCTTAGACTTTTCTGCTGAAATAGCCAGAAATGGATAAATCAGCAGCAAAGGTCTGAATAAGTAGCATTCCATTTGACTTCTTTCAAGGGCTATAAATACATTTTAGACAAATAGGGCCAGAGCTTGGAAAACAGACACAGAGAACATTAATGGATTGATCATTCTTTTCTTTTTCTTCTTTCTTTTGGTCTCACGGTCTCTAAATAGACACTTGTGCTTAAAGATACATACATAATCATGTTCAGTTAAGGTTTGAAAGTACAACAAAAATAGAGGTCTAAAACATGCAATATAGCATTATTGTTAAACAATACAAGGTAGATTCTCTCCTACCTATGAACTTCAAATTAAGAAAGAGGAGTAGAGAGAAAGAACAAGCATTCCAGTGTAACAAAATGAAATGTTCTATTAAATAGAGATTGGTAGTAATGTGTGTACTTGGGAAGACATACTGTACTTCTTCTGTCTTGGAAAAAAAGAGGTCAGAGATTGAAAAATGTCTATAAACCAATTCTGAAAAACCAATTCTTACAAATAAAACTAAGGCTGCAATCCTATGCACATTTACTTGGGGGCAAGGCTCATTGAATATGAGACTTCATTCTGAGTGAACATGCAGAGATTGGTTTACAAAGTACAGCGTCTGTTTAATGCTTTAGGGGAAGGCTTCCAACTCAGATATCACAAAACACAGTATTAAAACACTCCAATTGTTGTTGTTGTTTTAATTCCTCAATCCAGAGAAGCAGAAGGAAAGATCCATTCATCAAATGGAGCTCTTTCTATTTCTCTTCCACCCACCCGCTATTTATTTATTATTACATTTATATGCTTCCTCTTGCAAGGAACACAAGGCAGCTTAGATCTTCCTCCTCCCCATTTTATCCTCACAACAACCCTGTGACTATCTAAAGACTACCTAAAGTGAGCTTCATGACCTCAGTGGGAACTAGAACCCGGATTGCCTGAGTCCTAGTCCAACAATCTAACCCAGGGGTCCCCAGTGCAGCACCCATGGGCAGACAAAAATATTTTTCCCCCATTTTTTAAAATATGCATACATGGATTTGTACGAAATGCATAAAACCTTCTAGCAATTATACATTAGCTTCCACAAAAGTGGAACAAATATCCAGATAAGTATCCATTTGAAGGTGATGTCTATATGCCACCCTTTCAAATACTGAATGCATTGTAAGGTCCTTAATCCATTGCATTATAGGAGATGAGTGTTTATACTTCCAGTGTTGTAATATCAGTCTTTTAACTATCAAAAGGGTGCAGAGAATCCATTTACGCTGACCATTTGTTAATTTCCATGAAGCAGGTAAACAATTTAAAAGAGCGTTTACATCAGTGAATAATAAAGACTGTTCCGGTACAAAAATGTTTCTATGTAATAAACTCCCTGCAAAAAGAAGAAACTACTGGACGTTGACAAAATGTATGTTCAAAAGAAGCATTAGCTGCATTGCACTGCTACCAATTAGCTGAATTAGACAATCCCTCATTAAAGAGACGTGGTGCACGTGGTGCAATAGACACGAAGCAAAAATTTTTGCTGAATAATACGCAGCCTAGGATCCATAAACGTGAAAGGTAGTCGCCAAAGCTGCAATCCACTGATTAGGCATTTTGTGCTGATGCCCACGGCAGTATCTCAAATTCCCAAATGTAGCCATGGGTCCAAAAAGTTTGGGGACCCCTGTGAGAATGGATCTGAGGCCCTGAGAAACAATAGTCTCAGGTTCAAAGACTGAGACCTGGTAACCCTCTCCTTAGAGCTAGAAGAATTTTTTGAGCTCTACACCCGGATTGTGCAGAAACGTCTGGGCTTCTCCTGCCAACCTACACCTGGCTGCTTCCTGGCCTCAGTTAGATATTAGAATTATTTAGTTCAAGAGCAGACAATGCTATATGCTAGTGGATGAAACTGCTGTTTGGATAAGGAAAGGGGAAAAAAGCATTCTGTGCCTTTGTGTGTCTGTGAGCACATGTAAAGTGGACTGTGGCCATGATGTGAAAACCTCAGTGGACTATGCCTGTGTAATATGCTTAGTATTGGGGTGCCAGTTCAGTTTTCTGTCTTAAGATCTAATTCCTGAGTGTCTGTGGTTGGATAGCACAATCAGTGTTTCGTAAGCAGTTAAATATGCATTTAAGTAAACACTGAGAATTTGATAGGCTACTCTTACGGGTCTTCCGATGAACTAAGTATAAATTCTCCAAAATTACCCTGGAATATAATTGTTTTAAGTAAAGCTTAAAAAAAATCTCACAACCATTTTTTTAAAGTTCAAAAGAATGCTGATATCCTCTGTATATATATAATCAGGCAGAAAATGCATTTAAAAAAGAAGAAGAAATGAGACAACCGGTCGATGCCAAAGAAAAACAATCCCTCTGCCAAACTACACATTGTTAAGTTAAAATGTGTTCCATGTGGAAATAGGAAGACTGCTCTGATGGAAAGGCTAGTGATCTAAAGTCATCTGGCTGCATGCCTGTCAACTACACATTTTGGCTTCTAGTTTTACAGCTCGAATTGGAAATATTTATTTTCTTTCTTTCTTTTTTCTTTTCTTGAAGTCTGGTTCTTTCCCCCTAGTGATGCCATGAATTCCCCTGTAAATTCACACATACAGGCTTCCCAGGCTGTAAGCCAGAGAAGGCCCCCATCGCCACAGCTAAGCCTTAGGGCGGCCACTGACGCATTGCCAAAAGAGAGGACAAAAGATGACACAGCTTTGCACATCATTTGCATATGCTAATTTGAATAGAAATACAATGCATCTCACCCTAGTGGGGAAGACTGACTGTGTAACCTGTGTGCCTGTGCAGTCCACAGTCTAGGGACTAACTGTTGATGCAGGACTGGATCAAGGCCATGATGGGCCCTGGGGCTAGCCCTCTGTAGTAGTAGCCCTCCTGCTCTGTCCCAGTACTGAACTCACACATGACAGTTGTACATGCACACACACGCACACACACGCACACACACACAGTCTATAATGTACAACAATAATGCAAACCAATTTTTACTACATATTTTACTGGAAATCATCTTCCATGCTTTCCTGGAAAAGACTAATATCTCTTCCATGATAGTGAACTCAGATACAAATACAAGCTTCCCCTTTTACCATACAGATACATAAAACACATTGAATCTCTCTCTCTCTCTCTCTAACACACACACACACACACACACACACATCCCATTTTGCTATCTGAAGAGGACCACAAAATGCCTCCCATTTCTCACTGGATGACCTTGAGCCAGTCACTTCCTATCAGCTTAACCTACCTCACAGGATTATTGTGAGGATAAAAATGGGGAGATCTTTAGCTCCTGGAGAAAAGACAGAACATAAATGTAATAAAATAAATAATTTTATACTAGAAAAACATAATTGTCATACACTATGTTTATAATAAGCTTCCCTAGCATGTAAAATGGCCACTGGTGGATTGCATTAGTGTATGCACTCTTTTACATGCATGGAGACAAGATGCATCCAGTATCCCCACTTGGAAACATATTTTATAGAGAGCTGGGGAAGGGAGCTTGAAGACCAACACCAACTCTTGTAACTCATATTCAACATTAAAAAATATGAAGGACATCTCCTTTTTTCTCGTATGCCTCCATCTTCTGCATAAACTTCATTTCAAAGAAACGTTATTAACAGCAAAACCAAGAAACATATATCACCTTAAAAACCAAGGGTAGTATCCACTGTTAGTCTTATGTAGAGTAGACCTACTGAAATGAATGTGGAGGAATACCACTGGATACTACCCTGACACATTTATTCTGGCATAAGTTTTTGTGAACTATAGACCACTTCATCAGATGTATGGATTCCTATGGGGAGTTTCAGGTATATGTGTGTATGGAGGTGGATGGGGGAGAGAATTATAAACCGTGAGGTGCCACAAGACTCTCTGTCTCTCTCTCTTGCTGCAGTAGACTAACATGACTACCCTCTGATATTTATTAATGGCACAACTGTATCCATGTCTATTCGGAAGTAAGTACTACTGTGTTCAATGGGTTTTAAACCTTGGTATGTGTATATAGGACTGCAGCCTTACAGTACAATCCTATGCATGTCTACTTAAAAAAAAGTCCCATTATGTTCAATAAGACTCACAGGTATGTGTGTATAGAATTGCAGCCTAAATCCCACTTCTCCCCCACCCTATTTCCTTCCTTCAGGTTAGTCGAAGGCACAGACATAACTCAATGGATAAAGAAGAAACTTGGGCTGAAATGCTAACCACTGGGGAGCTGGTGTGTTGTTTAGGGATGCCAGAGAATTCCGCCACGGATCTCGGTGAGGCCGAATGCCAGTGCATTCGGCCCCCCGAACTCCGTGGCGGAACAACCTGCCACCCCCCACGGATCCCCCTCGGGATGAGACTTACCTGGGGCAGATGTTCCGGGTGGTGGTGGCAGTGGCTCCAGCGGCTGGTCTTCCGACCAGCTGCCGCCATTTGCAGTCTTGTCATTGTTGGTTTGTTTTTTTTACAAGATGTGATAGGCTACGTAAAGATTTACGTAGCCTAACATGGCTGGGTAAAAACAAACAAACCGCGTATGCAAATGGTGGTGGCTACGGCCGCCGCCATTTGTGTTCCTTATTTTTGGCCGTCTTAGTCTACATAAATATTTACGTAGACTATGACGGCGAAAATAAAGGGGAACACAAATAGCATAGCGGGCTCTAATTGCGTCCCTTTTTGATTCACCGTTTTAGCCTACGTAAATATTTACAGAATTCGATTCACCTGCTCTCCTTTAGATGGTTCTTTCTCTTTAAACTAGACTTGGACTGGACAGCCTTTCAAATAAAGGACACCATGAAAAAGAGAACCGTCCTTTAACAGCTGTTCCAGTAGAGGACTGTCCTGTGGAAAGTAGGCCACCTGGCTATTGCCAACAGGAAGGGAAGAGCTGGGGTGAAAGGAAGGGTTAGTTTGGGAGGGTAGGAAATATTCAGGCTGGTATCATCCAAGGTCTTACAAAAATCTGGATATGGCCAAAGTCTCACAAGACATGGGGTTGGAGGTGAAAATAGGTCCTATATAGGCTCCCCCCCAATCTAACATCAGTTATGGCAAGCAGCACAATCATCCCAGTTAGTCAAGGGATCCTACTTGGCTTTGTCTGGCCAGTCTGTGAGGGGGGCAGAATGGATATTTCTTGATGATTAACCATTGTTTGGTAGAAGAACCCATGTCGATGCAGAAATAACAGCAGGTAGGGGGAGTATATGGGGCAGTGCTTGTCTGGACAGCTATCTCAGCTGATCTTGATGAAAGTAGGACACTCAACAAGGCTGAGTGACCTCCATCTATTGGTACTGTAGGTACAATACAACCAACTGGGGGTTTCAGGTGGCTCCAGTGGGGAACTTACTTCACACCTGATTTGCCCCACAATGAGAATAGGGATGTCAGAGAAATCCATCTGGGGAGTGGAGCTCACTGAGCTTTCATCAACTCTGTTCTCCTGGACTTTGGCTCGTTTTCCCACGAGCTGGCCTGGCTTGACCGTATTGCGTTGGGCAGTTCACAGATGTTCGTTTTTTAAAAATTTGCGTAAATAGCATTTTGCACAAATTAAGGCCACAATTTGTGCAAGCTACGCAAATTGCTATTTACACACACTTTTTTAAAGCCCCCCAATTTCCCGGATTTTGGGAAGAAACCTGTGGCTCAGCTTGCAAATGCAAGTTGAGTCAGTGGCACTGCAGAAATCCAGTGAGCCCAAAAAAGGTCGGATTTCCTGGCTACGGACATCTCTAAATGAGAATGAGTAATTTATCAAGTACAGCTTCAGTGTAAACTGAATTGTAGGGGTGTACGGATTCCCCACCGTCTGTTCCGGTGGGGAATCCATGTGGGTGGGGGAGGCGATCCATTCCTCCCCCCCGGAATCCTCCAGAGTGGTTCTGCTCTGCTCGGATTCTGGGGGGGGGGACTGGCTTGGGGTCACTTACCTTCCCTCCTGCCAGCCAGAGCCATTCGCCTCCTCCCTGTCCCTGCCAATTGCCTTGTCTTTAAAAAAACAACAACAAGGCAATCAGTAGGATGTGCCCATAGACTTATACACAAAATAGAGCAGTGAATCTTGCGTATAAGCCTATGGACACATAGACTTATACGCAAGATTCATGACTCTATTTGTGTTTAAGTCTATGGGCACATCCTCCCGATTGTCTTTTTTTTTTAAAGACATTTTTTGTAAAGGAAATCGGCAGGGACACGGAGGAGGCGAATGGCCCTGGCTGGAAGAAGCAGCCAAGTGCCATTCCGCCTCCAGTCCTCCTGGAGTGGAGGTAAGTGCTCCCGATCCGCTGCGGATTCCTGAGGCCAGATTCCAAAGAATCCGGCCACATTTGAAGCTGCAGTGGATTTCCCTGACATCCCTACTGAATTGTGGCAGAAGGGCATTTCACCTCGCTGTCCATAGCAGTCTTCCTGTGCAACTCAACAGAATGGTTATAAGGACTCACTGTGCATCACTCTTGATAAGTAGCATGTTAGTGCCATGTTCTTTTAATAAAGTTGTGGTCTATTTTATCCCAGCTGTAATGTCCACCTTTTTGTTTTCTTTCCCCTGTAAACAACAACGCATAAATACCTTGGAAACTAAGTACCACTTATTCTGAAGATTTCGGAGGCAGGCTTTAAATTGCATTGAAGTTTCCTAAAGCAATTTTTGTATATTCATCATTATTTCTTGAGGAGAAATTAAAGCCGCTTTTTTTTTTTTAAGTAGGAGAAATCCCTCCACGGTTTAACCGCTCTGAGAAATCTTATAGTCATATAATATACCCTTAGTGTTACCTAAATTAGTGCTGTCCTGAAAATCTCTCCCACATTTTTTTCGACCATTCTCGTTCAATTTGATAGAGAAGAAATTGCTTTCAAAAAGATGTTCAAAGGAAAATAAATTTCAGAGAAATTCTCATGGGTTGGGTTCAGGGTTGTTGTGCTTACCTTACTTATGAGGTAACTGAGGAGTGTGTACAAGTGTCCTGTCTTTCACTGTACAATCATCTGTCTGGTAGCCTGTAGCCTCCTTAGCTTTCCATACTTCAATTAAAGGCCAGGGGAAGACATCTTAATTCCTCCCATAAGGCCTTTTTTTTAGCTAAGGCAGTGCAGGCAGCCTGGCTGGGAGGCTGCAAAGCAACAGTGAGATGTGTAATAGAAAGAAAACACACAGCACCCTCAGCTGCCTCACACTGATTAAGTAAGCTCAAAACCACCACAAAAATAAATGATAAAACACTGTGAGAAGGAAGCAGAAAAATGGAAGCGTCCTTCCTGGGAGAAGAAATTTTTTAGGAAATTAGGGGACAGATTTTGGTCAGCGCTAGCTCCACCTTTGCTCTGGAGTTAGACACACCATTGCCTTCATCCCACCTGCATTGTGGTAGATGCGAAATGGGGGCCAGCCTGCCAACACTATTGGTGCTGTCACCGCTTATGGCAGCAGCACTACCCCCCCCAAAAAAAACCCAATGAAAAAAGAAACTGTGCTACAACTTC
Organism: Heloderma suspectum; assembly: GCF_057233095.1. Taxonomy (NCBI): domain Eukaryota; kingdom Metazoa; phylum Chordata; class Lepidosauria; order Squamata; family Helodermatidae; genus Heloderma; species Heloderma suspectum. Next base: position 54,012,338 of record NC_139461.1, read on the forward strand.
TGCCAATGGTGAGCCCTTCCTGTGAGAAACTGTTGAGAATTCCTCCTCCCTCTGAGAAATTTGGTGAAATTGTTGTCCCAGTTTCTGTGCCCACAAATAGGTGGAGAATTTCAAGAGGCCATTTGCACACATCTCTAATCTAAATTGAGGAATTCTGTTTAAAAAACACCCAACAACTTTCAGAGCCAATGCTGCTGAAATAATAGTTTTTACAGTGCTTCTTTTTTCCTTTTCCTTTTTTTTAGTGTGTGTGTGTGACTTACTGTGTGTTACAGATATAAGTGTACAAAGGGACATACATGAAGCAGCTAAGCATACACCTGGCTAAGACCTTAAACAAAGGCCACTGTCCCATGGCACTGTCTAAGAGATTCTCCCAGCTTCCTTTGTTATTCACATTAAACTTACATCCATCATCCTATTTTGGTACATATTTTCCAGAGCATGACGCTTGGTAATTAAGAACACAGAAGGTTCTATTCATTGTGGGGTATTTCACATTCTTCAGATAGAGTGAGAGCAATGAGGCTGAATTTTGATTACTGTACTGCATCTCAAAGCACACAGTGATGGAAACATTCAGGGTTTTTATTATTATTATTTCTTTAAACAACAACAAAAACATTCTTCCAACATTTAGCAAATCTTTAGGAACTTAAACAGCAAAGTTTCAGATAACACTCAGGCAATGTTGTTTACTACAAAGATGATTGTAGAAGAGCTCTCTCTTCCCCTCCCCTCTTCCCAACCCTCTCTTTTTCGCTAGAATACCCACGTTTTATTTATGATTTTGGATTTTATTTCACAGCATTCCAGTTTAGTTTAGCATGATGTATTTAATAACCATGTCTACTGTCTTAATTACCCTATAAAGCAGGGTTCCATTGCCATCTGACCCTCCACAGCATTCCAGAGAAACTGCAAGACCATGATAATTACCAACTGCCTGTGAGAAAATTAAACAAAAAAGGCCTAACTTTTTAAACCACCATTTTAAACGACCTATTACTTCTCAGGAATAAATCATTGATGAAATAGCCTCTTTACCAGGAAAATAGCTATTCCATACCAAAGAATTTCCCTTTGCATGATCATGAAGAGAATATTAAGTATTCCTCAGCTCAAAAGGTTAGGTTTTATGTCTGTTCAATGCCTTTTAATGACACATTTTTCTGCAATTTTACTGTAATCAAAGCCTTTTCCCCCCTATGCAGCTTGTAGGCTATAGCTATTTTGTTAGTCTTAAATTTTTTTTAGTGGCTATAGAATATAAAATCTATTTAAACATGTGCAAGAAAAAATTGCATTTGTAAAAGTAGAAACCTTTAATCATTAATCAGATCTCTATTTAACATTGCTTGCTTTCCTTTGAATAATTGGTCTTTTTCTTTGTGTGTGTGTATATAGTGTTACTAGAAGCTCAGAGTACATACTATGCGAATGGCTAAAGATCCGAATCAATTTGGAAATTGCAAATAAATTTGACCACTGTGCCATATTCTGTAACAGATCCTATACAGGCCTGGTTGACACATGCTGCCAAATGGAAATGAAGTGAGTTCTGAGGCGGTAGAATGGATGGTACCGCTTCAGGATGCAAACAGGGAGTCATTTATATGAATGCTCCCCCAAGGCAAATACTCCTTGCAAGTGAAAAAGTGTGACCTATCAGAAACAAAGGTTCTAGCTCAACCATAGCTTTCTGCTTTCAGGGAAATGTTCATGTAAGGGAGCATTAAAAAAATGGAACCTATTACCTGAAGTTTGAAGTGGTGTCCCCGCCCTTCTGCAGTGTGTATTGTTACTTGTTGCACCCCAATTCTCTGAGTGGTGAGATGTTTCAGGGGTGCAGTGCTTACCCAGGTTTGGTTTCCTTTGTAAGGAGGCCATTGCAGACTTGTTGGTGTTATTGTTAATATTCTTGTTCTCCCCCGCTAGCTGGTGCTGGTGTGGTGACATTTTAAGAAGGAATTACATAACTTGTGAACAGCAATAATCCTTATTATTAATTGAAGAGGGGGAAGATTCCCAAGTGATCATTGAAATGCTTTAAAATTCACATGCGATTCTGACATTGTTCTGTTGCATGATGGATTGATCCTCCCTATTTTTCTGCTTCCTCAGATGTCCAAGGCCAGAACAGAAACCTGGAAAAGGCGTAGTAGGCTTTTTAGGCCATATTCCTATGTACACACACTTGGGAGTAAGCTGTATTGAAGCCAGTGGCATTTCTGAGGATATTTGCATATGATCAGATATGATTCTTGTAATCACTGCAAACCAAGATACCACAAATTCAGGTTGAGCATAGCCAGAGGTTTAGCATTAAATACTCTGAAAGATGTCCCAAAGTTCACTGCTCCCACATGAAGTATTTAGGGGACAAACCAGCACTCTAAAATGCTTTCAGAGCTAACTCAGTTCTCTATCTGTTCTTGGTCTAACTTTCTCTCAACTGCAGTTTCTTCAGACATGTTTGTGAACACACAATTTGATGACAACATCCCCAAAGAAGGGGGAAGAAAATGGCTTCTCCAAAATGGCTCCCCCTTCAAGAATAGTCTCTGACTAATTCCTTAACCACTGTTAGGACCAGATCTTGAAAGCCATCAGCTAATCTCCCTAACAAAAAGAAGGTACTGGGCCACTTCACCAGGAGTGTTAACAAGCCAAACTCGGAGGCTTCCGTGTATCCAATGTCCTACCAGGCTGAAGCTGGCAAGGCGGGAGGAGCAGTGGAGGTGATCTTCACTTCCCTGTCCGCCGATTATTGCATTTTTCTCTAGATGGCCTTTTTGACCAACTAGTGACAGCGCTTCAGAGTGGGAGGGAAGGAGGCTGGAAGAGGCTCAGGACAGCTCATATCCTGCCCTCTCCGGTCTCCTCCCTCCCTGCTCACTGGAATGCCCCCTTTTCCCCCTCTCTGAGGTCAATTTTCTGACTTCAGAGACCAGCCGGTGTGGTTCTTTCCAGGGGGAAAGAGGGTGGGGGAGGGGTGGGTGGGGAGGGGGGCAGATCTCTGATTCCTCCTTCTGAGGTCAGAGTGCTGTCTCTGACTCAGAGTGGGGGGATCTCCACTATCCTATGGCCTTTCAGACACATACAGCTGTACTTACAGAGGGTATTTACATGTATTCTAAATAATGAATGTGCTTAGGCTGAGATAGGAGCCTGATATTCCGATACTGCTTTTTCTGACATTGGCATGTTAATTTTGAAGTGAGTTCTATTGGTTTGGGTGCTGTTTTTATGTATTTTATTGTGTTTTTAGATCGTGTTTTTAATCTATTTGTTTTTATGATTGTTTTAACCACATTTAGTTTAATCTTGGTTTTATTACTGTTAGCTTCCACCTTTTGGTGGAAAGGCGGGGTAGAAATCGATCCATCAGTAATTCATTGAGTCATCAAACGACATCTGAAAAGGGTTTATGGCTGAGTCAGAGTTTTGCAGATTTTAATTTTTGCAATGAAATTTGTTCTTTCAACGAAGTACTTTTGTGAAAAAAGGCCATATATTTGAAAAACCAGAGGTTTTGTGGGACAGATTTTCAGCCTGATAGCCATGATGAATCCAAATGGGATAATTTCAAGTAAGCTGCCCAGCCCCTCGATAATTTTGGTTGCCTTTTCCTGCACCTTTCCCAACTCTACAATATTCTTTTTGAGCTGTGGTGATCAGAAATGTACACAGTATTCGAAGTGTGGTCACACCATAGATTGGTATAAAGGCATTATGATCCTGGCAGTTTTTTTTTTTGATTCCTTTCCTAATGATCCCTGACATGGAATTTTACTTTTTTCACAGCAGCCACACACTGGGTCAATATTCAGACATTTTCACTGAGGTATCCACCACAGCACCTGAAAGTGTTTGGAAAAGAGGAACTAAAATGATCAAATGGCTGGAGCAACGCATCTATGAGGAAAGGATATAATGTTTGGGCCTTGCTTAGAAAAAGGGTGAGTGAAGGAGGACATGATGGACAAAATTACACATGGTGTGGAGAAAGTAGATAATACTCTTATAATACTAGAATCCGCAATCATCCAATGAAGCTGAATGGTAGGAGGTTTAGGACAAAGAGTAATACTTCACAAACAGTCCACACTTAAACTATGGAATTCTCAACCACAAGACATAGTGATGGATGCCAACTTGGATGACTCTAAGGGGATTGGACCAATTTATGGATGATAGGGCCATCTATGGCTACTAGTCATGATAGCTATATATTACCTCCAATATCAGAGATAGTATGCCTTTCAATGCCCATTGCTGGAGGACACGATGGGGAGACTGCTATTGATCTCATATCCTGCTTACGAGCTTCCCATAAGCATCTGGTTGGCAGCTGTGACACAGAATATTGAACAAGATAGGCTTTGGTCTGATTCAGCAGGAATCTTCTTATTTTCTTATGTTCCTGGCTGGACATTATGTCTGGGGATAAAACATTATCCCCAGACATATCGCTTTAGGATTTACTCAGGGACTGCCTGACTTAGTCGAGATAAAACATTAATGAATATTATCAAATAAGGTTCTGTGGGGGGGGGGCAGTGTAATGGTCTCCAAGCCAGTTGTTTTTCCATCTTAGCAAGACCCAAACTGGTTGAGGGAATTTGCCTCAGCTCTAATTTAGGGACAAACTGCACATCATGTTAAATCTCATTTATAGTGTAACCCTATACATGTCTACTCAGAACTAAGTCCTATTTAGTTCGATGAGACTTTCTCCCAGGTGCGTGTGTTTAGCAGCCTTTTGCAACCTAGTGCCCTCCAGAAGTGTTTGACTAGAATTCCCATAATCCCCAGATACTGGGGATGGTGGGAGTTGTAGTCTAACACATCTGGAGGGCAGCAGGTTGGAGAATGCTAGTCAATAGGACCACTCTCTTAGGGCTCCTTTACACTGAGCTTTTATCCTGCGATTGAGATTGGTCCTTTATGGACGTCTGCAGGCTCTTTACATGATGCCGTAACCCTCCAGGGCATCTCCTGCACTAATTGCCCTTTGTTCCATTTTTAAATAGATTGCAAATAATAAGCTATCAAATTACCCCATTGTGTTCTGCTTCAGTTTCCTCCCTGAAAAGACTTAAAGTGGCAAGAAGAGGAGTGAGATCAATGAAAGATAATGGAAGACTCAGATATGAGAAGAAGCAGGGGGGAAGGGGAGGGGGGAAAGGAAGCTTGTGTAAAGGGAGTCAGTTGTGATCCTGCATTTAAACCGGAAGCAGAAAGCTCCATTTTAAATGTAGGATTTTAGGCTGGTGTAGAGATGCCCTTAGGATGCAATCCTATGTTGAGTGGGGCATGCTGGGAGTTGTAGGACTTTTTCTGTCTAAACATTCATAGGATTGCACCTTTGATGTAACTAGTTTACTATTATTTTTAAATAGCAGTCTTGGGGAATCTTGAGCAGGATCAGGAACAGGACCGCAGCATGGGAGGAGGGAGTATTTAATCCCTTACCCCATGTCGTGGTCCTGATGAAAATCATCCTCCAGAGTTGCTATCTGCCATGGGAGGGGTGCTGATATTGGCACCAGTAGCAGCTAATGTGGCTAATAGCAGCTTCAGGGATGGGTTTATTGGGACCACAGCATGTGGAAAAGGATTTTCTCAATGATCCCCTCCACCCTCAGAGTTGCTACTTAAATACAAGCAACTATTTAAAAACATACAAACAGATTTGCTTAAATGCGACAAGGTGCTACATTAAACACCTTGTCGCATTTAAGCAAATCTGTTTGTATGTTCTTTGGTCCTCATTCCTCAGTCTGCATTTTAATAAATGCAAAGTTCCTTTTCTTAATTATTCACCTCCATCGAAAACTGACGATCAAGTTTGGACAAGATCAGTATTACTCCAGCTAGTGTGATCTTAACATGTTTCCTCCCCAAATATTTTCGGGCATTACCATGGACAGTAGCACTTTATTTCACGGATAGTACCGAGAATGACTTTTTAAAAGGCATACCAGAACATATTCTACACTTAAAGAAACTGACCTGACTTGAAGAGTTTTGCTGTTGTCAACAGAAGTTACTGATGCTTTAATAGAACAAAGAGTTTATGAAAGAGCCAAGCCACAGCTAAATTTAAAGAGGGAAAGAAAAAGAGCTTAGAAAACAATTCTGTGCTCAATCAAAAACCATGCAACCTCTACTCCACCCATAAATGGCTCAAAATAAGTCTTGTGACACATCTCTGTATGGGCAAAGGCCTCAACCACAACAAATTAAACCTGTAAACTAAACCAAAGGTTAAATGAGTAGCTGACGATCAAGTTTGTGTGGTGTATAGATCTAAAATGAGCCCTTTAAAGACTTGTGCACAGATGGACTCCCTCCAAGTCTGACACCACTGTGAGGTGCTGTTCACAGATATTGACTGCAGCACATGTCGCCTAATCACTCAAAAAGTGAAGGAAGCCATGTTGGCTGAAAGAAAAATTCCAAAAGGAAAACGCTAAAACGCATATTAGTGTAATATCTTCATTCAATGATCAAAAAACCTGCCAGTTTAAAAGACCAGACTTGAGGCTATCTCATGTTCATCAAAACTCCAAGTAGCCAGGAAATGGGAAGCTATGGCTGGTGCCCTATCACATGTGTCCTGTGATCAGTGATGATATTGTGCAATGCCACAAATTGTGTTTGCTTATAACTTACGCTCCACGTACTCACGCATTCCTTGGTCTTTCAGGCCCAAATCCAGGTGAGCGGTGGCCACTGAAGTGGCAAGGGGACTGCTTTATTTATTTATTTATTTATTTATTGCATTTATACCCCGCCTGTCTCCCTCTCGCAAGGAACTCAAGGCGGCTTACATTATCCTCCTCCTCACCGTTGTATCCTCACAACAACAACCCTGTGAGGTGGGTTGGGCTGAGAGTCTGTGACTGGCCCAAAGTCACCCAGTGAGCTTCCATGGCCGAGTGGGGACTAGAACCTGGATCTCCCGGCTCCCAGTCCGTCACTCTCACCACTACACTACACTGGCTCTCTTAGCTTTAAAGTGCTAAAGCAGTGATTGGATGTCCTCAGAGAGTGGCAGGGGAATGCCTCCTCCCTTCCTTGGTCACCCTGACCAGATTGGTGCTCAGCATCACCATGAGCAGCACTGAAGCCGCTGAAGCCACTGATCCAGACTGCCTCAAAGGGGTGGTGGCGGTGGTGGCCAGGGAAGGGAGGAGGCCTTCTGCAAGGCCTCTTCCCTTCCCCAGTCAGCCCTAGTGGATTGCTGCTTCAGTGTTGCCATGAATAGTGCTGAGGTAGTGTCTGGACTGCCTTGAAGGGGGAGAGGTGCCCAGGGAAGTACGGGGCTGTTATCGGGGCAAAGGAGGAGGAGGTGCCCCTCCTGCCCAGGCCTACCTGACAAGGGACACAGGCCTGGCAGGTTGAGGTGGATTGGGCAACATCTTTTCCTTCTCTCTGCCTAGTAAACAGGGCAGTTTCTCTCTCCCGCAGCCCTGTTCTCATCAGCTGTGAGGTGGTGCAAGGGAGAGAACCTTCTGCAGCTGCCTATCGTTATGATAGTCCCATAGATTCTCATTACATGTTAAAAAGCATATTTTTTTTAAAAAAAAATGAAATGAATTTTAAAATGAAATTGAATTTTGAAAGAAGAAATAGCACTCTACCAACTACAATACATGAGGAATAGGAAGCCATAAATGTTTTAAGTGAGAAGCTTGTTGATTTTTCAGAAATAGTGCATGAAAAGGTCACCAATCAGTTTCTCAGTGTCACTTTTGACTGAGTGAGGTTTTTTTGTTTTTGTTTCTTTTTCTGTTTAAACCGCTCTTTCTCACTCAAACTTTCACCAATCTTCCTGAAAATTTCCGGGTATATAAAAGCAACACTTCTTTCCGGTGCCTGAGAATTTCAGAAGGGTTGGTGAAACCATTCTGATTTTATAAAGATTGAACTTCCCACCTCCGATCACCATTTAAAACAGTGGAACTCTTTTTTTACTGATAGCCCTTAAGAACTGTGGTAGCTATAATTCAGTTTAAAAACCTGCACAGTATTCTGTGACCTTTGTGGATTTTAGCATTTTTCTTTTGTAATTTCACCTAATCACCCTGTCCCTTTGACTCAGAGAAAGAGTCCATGCCTTCTTGACAGAACATATGGAATGGCAAGAAAGAATTACATGGTAATGGAGCTGTGTTAAGAAAAATGTTAGGAGTATTAGAATCTAACGGTGTTGCAGAACTCTCTGAAAAAGAATCCTGAATTACAAATAAAATGTGTTCATTCTGCGTTCAACAGACATAAATGCCAAGGAAAGGTAGACTGTCAGCTTGAATCATCAGGATAGGATACTGGATCTGAACATCTTTCTTTCTTTCCTCCACCCTTCCTTCAAGAGGAGGTGATTCTGCTTACATTCTTCTCTGGAAAATGACTATCCCAGTTCTTCCTGGTTCTCCAGGGAGCTACAGCAATCTTGATCATCTTTCCTGTTCTGGGGGCTGCACTCCCTGGTCCTGCTACAGAAGCAACAACAATGGAAGCAGATGGTTGCTGACTGCTCAGTACACTCTAGAGGCCAGTGTCTGAATCAACTAGCTCACAATTCCAGTGGATGGTCCTCAAAACTGTACAGTGATGCTCATGAGAAATGAGTCAGATCTGTTTTAAGTGGATGAGCAAATACCACCAGAGAAACCATAATAGTTTAGAGCCAGCCTTAGGGTCCAACTAGATATGACATGGAATTTATGTGATTGGAACTCCCAAAGTTCCTTTTACAAAAAGCAGCTATGGACGGCCTCTAATCTAGACTGGGATAGGGCAGGGGTGGGGAACCTCAGGCCCAGGGGCCAAATCCAGCCATCCTAGGATCTCAATGCAGCCCCCTGGGGAGTCCCAGATGGCCACGCTCCCTTTCCCTGGCCCCCCTTTCCCCCATCCACTGGTCATTTGGTGGCTTCCTAGCTTTTGTGCAGTTTTTCACCATTCTAAAAGGTTGAATGCCTCTCCTAAGGCTTAGTGACAGGCAGTCAGAGCCTCCTTTTCCTTCGTCCCCACTCACCACTGGAATGCAGCCCCTGAGAGCATCTCTGAAATTGAATTAGGCCCTTGGGCTGAAAGAGGCCCCCCATGTCTAGGACAGGGGATTAATGCTCCCCCCCAGTACATTTTCCTGCTGAAAAGCACCCCCCTCCCCTGCCAAAGCTGCTCTTTGCTCTGATAGCGCCCATAAATTCTGTTGTTGTTGTTGTTGTTGTTTAAATCAGGGTAATACCAACGTCAGGGGGAGATATTTTCAGCAGAAAAATGGTCCAGGAGAAAAGGGTTAAACCCTCTCCCACCCATGACATGGTCCCAGACTGGACCGGGTCCCTCCATGGCTGCTTTTGTGAATGAAAACGGTGTCAGAAGTTCCAACCACAGAGCTCCCATTGAGTCTTGCATATTTTGGCACAATTGAAATGCTTGTCCACCATCAGCCATTACCACAATGACAGGATCCCTTGTGGATGAAGGGTGGTTTCCTAGGAGGGTACCACAACCCAGATTCTGCTGCGTGTTACATTCTAAAAGCTGGAGAGAGATTTCCAGTTATCTGAAGAGCATCTCTCATTAGTCCCCAATGATGAAACATCATTGGATCATCCTGAACTATGAGCAAGCCATCAGCCTAATGAAGGATGGTCTCCATAACGATAGCCTCAAGTGTTCGTAAGTCATTTTGCATTAAAATCCTATATTCCTCTGGCAATACATGTACATGGAGCTGCTTCTTTCCGATTCCAGAATAACACGAACAAAAGGTTTCATATGCTGTGCATCTAAGGGCCAAAACACACATTACTTTCAATCTGCATGTAGCAGCTATATCTTTTGTTCATTTTCACTCTACAATAGGAGCAAGGGTCCCAATCCAGATCTTAAAAGCCCCCTTTTCCCCATGCTAAGGTCCCAATTCAAATCAGTCACCTTGAACCTACTGTAGAGTAAAAATGGGGGGAAACACATAGCTGCTAGACACAGCTGCTATGATTGAAAGTAATGTCTGTTTTGGAGCTGCTGAAAATGGATAAGGGGAGTCCATTGGAAAATGGATAAAGGGAAGGAGCATCTGAAATGGATACTGAGAAATAGATGTACTTGATTGATATTGCCTCACTGTTTGCAATACATAGTGTATGGATCTGGATCAGCTGTGTACACAGAGCTCAGTTAGAAAAGCAGCAGTCACTCTGATCAGCTGTTTGACACAGACCAGGGGAAGGACCTAAGCCAGCCTTTTCTGAACAGCTCATTGGAACGGCCACCCATTTTTTAACAGGACTCCATGCACACTAATCCCAGCAGATGAATAGGAACACAGTACATGTAGCACATGGTTCCTTATCCAGCTAGGGTTGCATATGCGGAAGCCTGCTTTCATATGGGTATGGCCCATGGCTTGCTTTCTTGGGGTACCATTGCTTTCAGCTTGTTGGATTTTTTATCATTTTGATTTGTTTTTGAAGAGAATTGAGATTTAAGGAAGGGACAGATATTGTTCACAATGCTCTCAGCATATGGTACTCTCAAACGTCCAAATGCATTGAGTATGATTTCTTCATCAGGGAGGATTTCCTGAGTGCCATCTGCCTTCTCAGCAATCACAGAGGATCACATCTATCGTTTTCTTTGTTCTGTGTGAAAGAGAATCAACAAAAAGAAAAGAAAAGAAAAGAAAAAGCAACACAGAAAATACTGGAAATCTTTTCTGTGGTGGTATACAATAACATATAGAGGCCTTCAAATTATCATAGGCATTTCTTATTTTAAATGTCTACAGTATAGTGTTCTATATTTATATGAAATCCTACGCTATTGTTGTTTATATTTTGATGCAACATCTTTCTACATGTCAGAGGGGACTATGAATGATAGAAAGCGTAATCGTTTTCTCTATTCTATGACTTCGATTTCAATGAGTCTTTTAAAAGGAGAATATGCGTTGCATATTGGTCCTTGACATCTTGTAATTTTAACCCCAAGGACCCTTTCAAGCAAGCTCCTAGCATAGCTTTTGTTATTGCATTCATTTTCAGTCAGATTTTTCAGGGGATTAACTAAATCTCTCTAAAGATACCTATCGCTGTAGGTGTATGCATGTGCGTATGTTTTGGGCAGGAGATGTGGGGAAAGAAGAGAGTGAGCAAGATTTATCTTTAAAGGAACATAGTCTACTTGAAGATCTCATTTCTTTTTGGAATGTATGCATCCAATATCGCTAAAGATTTGCTGACATTTTATACATTTTATGCTTACATTATAAATATTCAGGCAATAGTAACCACTGAGATTTGCACAGGGAACACCACGCCAGAGTGGTTAGCTCTACTTGATATTCTCCAGCAATCTAAACCAAACAGACATTTAAACAAGGCCCTAACGTGTAATAGGAAGCTATTGGGAAAGTTCTTTTTCTGAGTTTGTATAAAATAATTTGATTTTATCATTTCACTTTATTGTTTCGTGAGTAGTCCATTGTTCACAAACATCCCTTTGATATATGTTCCTTTAGGGCCAAGCTACATGTTATATTAAGCATGTGCTTTAAACAGCATGCTTACAACTGGACACTCTCTTTTCTTAGCAAAAGCAGCCACGGCTCCCCCTCATCTGGACTGGGGCTGTGGTTGCAGCCCCTCGTTTCCTCTGATGCTGTTTTCCTGCTGAAGATCTCCCACAAAGCTGCAATTTGTCCCTGAAGCAAATAAAGGCGTCAGGATGAACCATGCAGCTACAAAACCTTTACATAAACTCCAGCTGGAGCAGGAGCAACCACAGAGAGAGTGGCACCCATGCCAGTCTAAGACAGAGCTTTTCAAATTGTTTTGACAGGTCCCACTTCAGATGTTCAGGCCTCTTTTGATTTCCACCATGTTCACCAGATAACTGAAACGTATCTTGCCCTGCATTATGAACTGCTCACCTACTAAGAACGAATGCAGTTTTCCAATCTTTTATATCTATATCATCATTTCTGATTCCACCCCATTTCTAGGAGGCTTATGGTACCAAGGGGCAGGCTTGAATTCCCTCATGCGCCCTCATTTCCACATGGACTTCTATGCCACCTCTAGTGGAGCATACAGCAATTTTAAAACAACAACAACGCTCTAACAGAAGACAAACATTTTCTTCTATTGAACCTCCCTGAGTCAAGCAAAGCATTATCTTCAAGGCTTCCAAAGGTCAGTGAAGGTGATGGCTGGAAGGTTTGTCCACAGAGCCAACCAACTTCCTGGCCTTCAGTCAACATGAAAAGAAAGGTTGGGTTGGCAGAAGGGTCACAAAGAACATTCTGCCTTCTACTGAAACTTCCCAGGCTTTCAAGGAAGGCCTACTGCATCCTGAGAATTGCAGCATTAAGTAGGTTGGCATCTTTGGTGGCTGCACTGCTTTCAGGTGTGTTTGGTAAGTTTTGAATGGGGTCTACCATAGAGTCTTGCAGTTCCATAGAGTCTTGCAGTGGGCAGTCTCTATTTATTGAATCATTGACAGCTGAAGCCAGGAGATGCCCTGTTTGCATTGTTCAAAAAGTTACTTTCTGTCACACAAAGTGTCATTGCTTCAGAGGGCAAAGAAGACCTGGATGGACAAGGATTAGGAAACTCATTGTGGTCGGTGTTTTTCTCCCTTGGTTACTTAGGTATGTACATTTAACATACTCCTAAATCTAGTGATATGCCTGGAAATCCAGGTTGTGGAAATGGCTAAGTGTCTTTGAGCAGCTTCAACCAGTGACTGCTGATTTCTGACAGACTCACAGCTGATCTTATAGGGTGGCCAGGCATCCTACTTTACAGAGGGCAGTCCTCCATTTGAAGGGCTGTTAAAGGGCAGTCCTCTTTTTGAAGGTCTCCTCGATTTGAAATGCTGTCCAGTCCAAGTCTGGTATAAAGAGGAAGAACCATGAAAAGGAGAGCAGGACCTTGAAGTTGCCATCAACAATTAGCATCTGGACAACAGACACACAGATCACTGGGTCACAGTCTTCTCCACTAGGGTGAGCTGTATTGCATTTCTTTTCAATTTATGGTATCCCCCCACCCCAATTTGCATCTATACATATGCAATTTTTTATGTGAATCGATCCCTTTTTGTCATTTTTTTTGAATGACACATTTCCTCTTTTTTGGCAATGCGTAAGTGGCTGCCCTAATTTTAAGCCAACCATGAGGAGGCAAGGCTTCCTGAAATACCTGAAATGCTTTGAGGCAGCAATCAGATGTGCAGTCAGACTCTTAATATGAGGGTTCATGAAATTATAAAGTGTCACCCCACTGATTCCAAGGGCAGAGTCATTTGGGACTTCCTAGTCCTTCCTAAGGGAACCATAAGAGGTAGATAGACTCAAGATTGCATCCAGATTGATTCTGAGCATGTGGAGATAGCTAGCAGTTGAGATTCAGAAGGTGAACAACCAGAACCGGGGGAGGCATCTTTCTGAGTGAGTTCAGATATGGATAGGTGTGCTTCTCAGGAAGCTAACACCCAGATGGCTGGGCCTGAAGCCGCCTCGCTTTCCCTCCTCCATGAGAACCCAGGAGGAGGAGGAGGAGGAGGAGGGGAGTGCAGGGTGTGACTAGACTGCAGCGCAGAGCTAAGAGGGAAAAGTTAGAGGCAGTGCTCAGATGGTCGACCCGTTTGGCGATGAGGGTCGATGTAGGGGAGCATCACTGGAAGGGAGGGGCATTCCTCCCTCAGTTATTCTAGCCAGCAAGTCTTGTTTCAAACTGCTGGCAACATCGTAGCTCCCATTTGGATCTCCTATTGTCATTCCTTTGTAGCCTGAGTAGGGATGTCAGAGAATTCTGCGACGGATCTCGGTGAGGCTGAATGCCAGTGCTTTCGGCCCCCCAAAATCCATCGCAGAACGAAGCCCCTGCTCCCCGCAACCCACGAAAGGCGTGAAGGACGAAGTCCCCGCCGCCCCCACCCCATGAAAGGTGCACGAAATGGAGCACTTACCTGCTCCTGTCCGCGCTGCTTTGCGAATGGCGGCCGTCATGCGGCCGCCATTTGCTTCCTCCTCTTCAACCCGTGATAGGCTACGTAAATACTTACATAGCCTATCACGGCTAACGCAGGGACGCCATTTGCGTCCCTGTATTGAGCCGTGATAGGCTACGTAAGTATTTACGTAGCCTATCACGGCGGGGGGGGGGGGAACCCAGGGTACACAAATGGCGGCGGCTACTGCCATTTGCGTACGCTGGGTTTTTTTTTCCCCCCTGCCATGATAGGGTACGTAAATATTTACATAGCCTATCACGGCTCAATACAGGGATGCAAATGGCGGCAGCTACGACAGCCACCATTTGCGTCCCTGCAGGGCTGCCCAGCGGCCGGATGTCCGGCTGCGGGCGGCCGGAGCCGGCCGGCGTCTCCGCAGCTTTGCCACGGAGCGGAGCTGGCTGGGCAGGATTCTGGGGGAGGGACGGAGCGCCTCCCCCCCATCGAGGATTCCGAGGGGAGGGACGGAGTGCCTCCCCCCCACCGCGGATACCCCTCAGTGGAGCAAAGTAAGGGATTCGTACATCCCTAAGCCTGAGAGTCTTTGAGGATTTGCATCTGTAATGATCCTGTTGATAGTGAATTAAAGGCGTGACATTGAAGCCTCTCTTCTTATGTGTGTGCATGAGGAATGGGGGGGCAAGGGAACGTGACACATATGCTGCCTGTCATATGCTCTGCCTCTTTTTACAGGGTAGAGAATTCCCCTTCCTCTGGATGTGGGTGGAGCCAATATGAAGTCAACACTGAATTTCCTTTCCTGAACAGACGTGAAGTGAGATCAGTGTTTCTGTCAGGAAATAATCCATCCTAGCTTTCCTTCCACAGAAAAACCTTTCTGTGCTAGGAAACAAACCATTACTTGTTTTACAGTCACATCAGTGCCATAGGCAGAATCAATAAACCCTCCCACATTTTAGCTCTAAATTTTTCCAGATTTTCCTGTGTCCAGTAAATACATTCTTTCTGCATAGCACAACCCCTGGATCTTCCTAGTCATTGCTAACCACAAACCACTCATGAAACTCATAAAATTATCCATCTCTCTGTTTTGTTTCTTCTTCTCATTATACATTTCTTATGTGCATTTAAAGGCTGTATTTGGTCCACAAAGTGTTGATGTAATCTATTGTATGTTATTTCAAAAACAAATTCAGCTTGTATGTTTTCCCCTCCATATTAAAATTATAATACCCACAAATGTGGTCATTGTCAAATACGTTTTCTCCAGCAGATCAAGCATAGTTGCTCTCTGTTACATATGGAGAAAAGATGGAGATTGGTTTTCACTTGGGATATATATATATGTGTGTGTGTGTGTGTGTGTGTGTGTGTGTGTATATTGGTGGCAGAGGTTTGATGTAAAAACATTTGTGTCAAGTGTTCAAATGATAACAAAGTTACTTGCATTTGTAATTAAGAAAGAGAAGCATTTATTATTTAGAAGCCTGTACTGTACACACTGAGAAGATGTAATTAGGTATCATATGATCCCAGCAGAGACTTGGAATTCCTGCACAGAAGGGGCCAAAAAAGTGCTAAGAGCATCATCCATCACTCAGTGCTCAGTCAAGGAGAATGAGTATCTGAACTCATCTGCAAACTGTGAAAGAAGAGGAAGAGACAAGGAGAACTCATTTTTGAGCTTTGATGGCAAGGGGGATGGTAGAAGGAGAACCTGGAAATCCAAAATCCTACAGAAGTAAATGAGAGGCTTCATCAGTGTATAATTTAATGGAAAAAAGGGAGAGCTAAATGGGGTTGCAACTTTGCTTCTGGCGATAGACACATTCAGTAGTAACATGGCATTACGGCCTCTCAGGCCCAATTCACACATTCCTGGAAGCAACATAGCTACCATGGTTTCTTCCCAGGCTCTGTGTAAATATGTGGATATAGGAACCATATGGCTGGGCCCAGTGCCGGTTCCAGGTCTTTGCGGGCCCTTGGGCAAGATGCCCTCCATGGGCCTTTTCCCTTAATGAGTCTACCTTGTCACCAGCATTGTCATCAGCTTCTATTGCTTCTCATCCTATTTCTCATCATTGCTACCACTTGCTTGCTTGACAGGCAGAGAGCCAGTGAGCAAGGAGGCAGGGGCAACTACTGCTCCTCCTTCTTGCCACCAGCATTGTCTGGGCCAGAACAAGAGGCAGGTGAACAAACAGGCTGCAATGGTGAAATTGATTAATACTTTTGGTGAGTTGTCTGGCTATTCAATTAATTGGTCAAGGAGCTAATGCCGATTGGAGATAGGGTATACTCTAGTGTATTAGCCAATTGGCAATTACAACAGTGCCCAGAGCCTATCACTTACTTGGGAATAATTATCCCTAGAGATATATCTCAAATGATTGGGTTAAATTTATATATGTTGTTTAATGATATTTCATGAGAGATAGATAGATGGGCATCTTTAAAGTTGAGTTTATGGTGCAAGGTTAATACACTTAAGATGAATACTATGCCTCAAATTATTTATACATGGGATCCCCACACTTATACCTGGCATATATTTCCAAAACCTTAATGCTTTGTTTCATAAATTCTTTTGGGGTTCCTTTCCACCAAGAATATCTTTGTAAAGGATGCAACTTCCAATTAATGTGGGTTCCAAAGTGGGTTCAGTTTTCTGGATCTTGCTGCATACCATCGGGCTTATTTGCTGACCTGTACTAAATTTTGGTATTTTCCACTCAGATTTGATTTTCCACCTTGGTCAGTGTTGGGATCTTCTTGTCTGGAGCCTTTCTCTAAATGGATGGCATTAAGTTCTTGGCATATTAAGGCTGATAGAGCTCCTCCCACAATCTTGGCAGTTAGAGATGTGTGGCATATAATGTCATGCCATTTACAGTTTGACCCATTTCCCCATGCCAAATAGACTTTATTGGGAAATCAAGATTTAAGAATGGGAAAGAAAATGTTCTTGTGGTGGACCTGGACTGATAAAATTATCTTTACCCTGGGTCAGTTATTAGGTGCTGATAATGAGTTTTTGCTATTTTCAACTTTGCGAGATAAATTTGATTTGCCTGCTACAGCAGAATGGCAGTATTTGCAATTGAAACATTTGTTAGTATCTGGATTCAGTCCTGCTGCTTTTACTGCCTTGGAGTCTCCTTTGCTTTTGGAAACACTTAGTGAAGCTGACCAGGTATATCGACCCATGATTCATGTTTACAAATACTTATTATAAATGAATAAATATGATACATGTGGTCTACAGCAGGAATGGAACAGAGAATTGGAATGTCCTATTTTGTCTAATCAGTGGACCTCCATCTTGGCGTCTGTGTCAGATATCTCTACGGATCTTTGGTTATGCCTTATTCAACAAAAACGTTCATTTGGGGTCTACTGGACACCACAACGTCTCTTTAATAAAGGTTTGTCAAACTCAGCTAATTGTTGGAGGTGTAATGCAGTTAATGCTTCTCTTATTCATATGTTTTGGAAATGCCCAACAGTTGCCTCCTTTTGGTAGGAAGTTATTATAT
The DNA here is from genome assembly GCF_057233095.1 of Heloderma suspectum. Taxonomy (NCBI): domain Eukaryota; kingdom Metazoa; phylum Chordata; class Lepidosauria; order Squamata; family Helodermatidae; genus Heloderma; species Heloderma suspectum. The sequence goes on from NC_139461.1 coordinate 54,029,881, forward strand.
GGATAAATTTTGTATTGAAAAGCTCTTTAATATTTACTGATGTAAATGTTCTTTTAAATTACTTACCTGCTTCTTGGAATGTGACACTTGGTCAGCATAAATAGATCTTTCACGCCCTTTTGGTTGCTAAAAGACTGATACTATGATACTGGAAGGATAAAAGCTCACCACCTATAATGCAATTATAGAAGACTTAGGGCGCAATCCTAACTAGATAGGCATACGCCTCTGAAGTCGGGGGCGACTGCCTATCCTAAGCAAGGCAGGGATCGATTCCTCCATGCCTCTCCTGCCTTGCTCTTTTTTGCCTGACAGCCGTTTTCGGCTGTCTAGCGGCGGGGGACCCAACCGGGAGAGGAAGCTGCCATACAACACATAGGATGTGTCGCATGCACAGCTCTGCTCTCCCCGCCCCGGAACGCCCCCAGCTCCGCCTCTTTTCAGTCGCTCCGTGCTTGTCTTCCAAACGTGGAGGACAGGGCTTCTCCGTGCTGCCTCGGAGGCAGTGTGGATGAGGGGGGAGGTCAGATTTCCGGGAACCAACCTCAGAGCACAGGCTCCGAGGTTGGTTCCCGGAAAGGAGCATATCCTATGGCCCTCTAGACAGTGTCTAGTGGCCATAGGATTGCTCCCTTAACAACCCTAGCAACATTTGAAAGAGTGGTATAACTTGCAAATGGAATTACATTTGGATATCTGGTCTGCTTTTACTGAAGTTTACATGTAACCTATTATATCTCCCTCTTTTCTCCCTAGAATATTGTAATATTTGAAATTGATGATGTTAGAATATGTTGATATATATAGAGAGAGTTATCTAGATATCTAGATATAGATATAATGTTTTTGTTCTTTGTTTTGCTAAAAGTCACAATAAAAAATTGGGAAAAAAAACCCCATTTTCTGGGACATAGCAAGAGGCAAGTGAACAAGCAGGTTGCAGTGCTGAAGAGGAGAAGCAACTCCATGGGGCTCTTGTCAATGGGCCCTGCTGAGACTATGCCTACTCTTGATGCCAGCTGTGGCTGGGCGTCATGCATGGTTCCTTCCTGCCAAATTGTCTCTGCCCAGGTGGGCGTTTTGGGGGTTGGAAGGAGCTTTACAGGTTACACAGCACACATGATTTATGTACTGATGGTCCCAGAGTGGTGTGGGAAGAAGGCAAGGGGGACTGGGCTGCTGTAAACACCTCAGCTGCAGTCTACAGGTGGCTTAGGAGTGGAAAATGGACTTATGGCTATTCTGCATATTTTATATTCCTCTTGACCGAATGTCTGTCTGTCTATCATCTGCCTGCCTGCCTGCCTGCCTGCCTGCCTGCCATCTATCTACACACACACACACACAGTCAAGGCTGTTGGAGTCAGAGGTTAAGGTTTCAGTCTGCGAGACAGGATGGTTCTTTTCAGCTTTGAACAGTGTATTGATTTTTTAATTTTTTTTAAATGTTTCCCTCAACCTACTCCCCTGCCCCCCTCCCCATAGGTTTTTCCCCTCCCCTCTTTCTATCATCCTGTATTTAAAGAGCAAAGGTTTTGTGTGTATGGATAACATATTCAAGCAAAAAATGGATGTATAAATAGTTACACAGAGACATCAGGGAGAAAAAACTAAAATGAAATGAAAGAAAAGGGTTTGCGCCATGCAGGTGTGCAGTGGGTTTGCGGTGGAGAGGCAGGGCTGACTTGATTTCTATATACATCTTATTGTCTAGATGTCACACCTCCTCGGTTCTGCTCTCAGGCAGACAGCCCCTCTAGAAACTCCTTTCCAAGTTAATCACAACCCTGCCCCACTGGACAATGGTCCTACTTCCTTTCGTCATAACGGCTCCTCCCTAAACCTGCGTTCCAGTTTGCTGTGTAACTGACAGTGCAATACTGTACATGTCTGCTAAGAATTAAGCCCCGTAGTGTAGTGGGGCCAGGCTCACAGGGACACAGCACTGGCACTCTGTTATTATCAGGGATGCTGACATCATCTGCCACTGGCCTCAGACTTCCCTGTTCCCTCTGAGCTTGGCTGCAATCCTCGCAGTAGCTGGGGGGAAATGAATTTTCACAGCAACAATATACCGTTCCCTGTTGTAACACAAAGTATTTTGGGGTGGCTTGGTCTTGAATGGGCAATTAAGACCCGTTCACTTTACAAAAGACAGCATCCTGGTGGAGATAAAGCTGCTAGCACAGATTTGTTGATACAGATCGACACAGCTGCCTGAATGTTTGGACTATTGGGGGGGGGCATGGCTATGGGGAATGTCATGATGAGTGCCTGTACGTCAACATTTACCACTACACCACTGATTAAACTTGACTGAGTTTAGTGGGACCAGTGCTGACTCCAGGTTTCTGAAGGCCCTTGGGCAAGACACCCTCAGTGGCCCCCCTCATGCCCTTCTTGCCACCATTGTCTCTAGCCACTATTGGTCCTCATCATTTTCTCATCATTGCTGCCACCTGCGTGCTTGACAGGCAGGGAGCCAGGGAGCAAGGAGGCGGGGCCTCTGCTGTGCCTCCTCCTCCCCACCACCTTTGCTGGGGCCAGATTGAGAGGCGAGCGAACGAGCAGGCTGCAATGGGGAAGAGGAGGAGCAACTCCAGGGGGCTCTTGTCAGTGGGCCCCAGCTGGGGTGTGGGCCCTCAGCAGATGCCCAGACATGCCTACCCTTGACACCAGTCCTGAGTGGGACATTCCCAGGTATGTGTGCATAGGATTACAACTTGAAACCCTGAAATGGCTCAACCCCCTTCTGACTTGCTAGGTTATTAGCTGTTGCTGAAACTAAGAACTTTTCTCCTATAAAGGTGAGAGGTTATTTTCCTTGCTGAAAGTAGCTACTTAGGTGATCTCTAACTGGGACCCAGTATCCCAGAAGCTCTGAGGGCATGATGAAGGATAGGGGTGGGCTCTGATCTCTGAAGCTAAGCAGGGTCAGCCCTGGTTAGTCCTTGGATGGGAGACCGCCTGAGAATCAGGCTTCCTGCACTGAGCAGGGGGTGGGGCTTGATGGTCTTGTAGGCCCCTTCCAACCCTATGATTCTATGACTGAGGGCGCAATCCTACTGAAATAGACATCAGCCTCTGAACACAGAGGCTGCCTGCCTATCCAATGCAGGGCAAATGGAGCATGGACATGGAGGGGATCCTCTTCTCTGTGCTCCGGCTGCCCTGCATTTGTGGTTAGATGCACATTTTTGTGCATCTAGCCCTGGCTTTGGGAAGCGGGAGGGAAGGGGCCCGGAGACCCGATAGGAAGCTCTCTAAAGCAGCTTCTGCGGTCTCCTCCCTTCCCTGCCCCCGGGACCACCCCCTTTTCACCCTCTCCGTGCTCCATTTACGAGCACAGACAGCAGCGGTATGGAAAGAACTGCACTGGGTACAAGGGGGAAGGGAGTGTGGCTTCTGGAAACCGAGGTCGGACGACCTTGGTTCCCAGAAACCAAAAAATCCTATGGCCATCTAGACAGTCTTTAGTGGCCACAGTATTGCTCTCCTTGAGGCTATTTTTACTGTCTGACTCAAAGTAATAAAACCTGTCTTCTGTCTTCTTAACCTTAAATATCTGAGGTCCGACAGTGTATACATCAAAATGCATTTTTTCTTTTCTTTTGATATATGAAATTATGTCCTATTTTCCCCTAAATTAACTTTTTTCCTTTTGAAGAATATTCCTGAGTTTTGCCTTGGGAGTTTGAAGCTTTGAACTACTGTAGACCAAGAGTGCAAAAAGTGCGGCCCATAGGCCACATGCAGCCGAGCGAGCCATTTCTGGCATCCCACCAGACACCACACCCATGCACCTGCCGCCCAAAACCCCCATGGCAGCACTGCCTGGGCTTCCCTTGCTAGTGCTAGGGCTAGCAAAAGAAACCCTCCCCTTCTCTCCAATCTCTGCTGAGGGATTGGAAATGCGGAAGGGGTTAACTAATTAGTGCGCTGGCAAGAGAAACCTTTCCCTTATCTTCCATCTCTGCTGAGAGATCAGACATCAGGGAAGGCTTTCCCTTGCTAGTGCTAGTCTAGCAAGTTAACCCCTTCCTTATCTCTGATCAGGGTATGACTTCCCCATGAAATTGCTCCCCAGAAAGAGCGATTCTGCTGGGAAACAAGGGCAGGGTGAGCATTCCCTGTGCATTCTGTTCCCCAGCAGAATGGTTGTTTCTGCAGAGAAGCATGGCGTGCAGGGAGGATTCCCCTCACATAATCTTTCTGCAGAATGAGGCTCCCAGCAGCCCAGCTAGCGGCTGTTTGGTGGACTGCCTGCAGCCCCATTCCGCTGAAAATCAAGGCATGTGCTCCTTGAACGTCTTGTTTTCAAGTGGAATCACTGGGATTTCAGTGACGGCAGCCATTTCTAGCAGCAGATTACCCCAAGATGTCTTCCCCTGGGCTTTAATTAGAATCATAGAATCACAGGGTTGGAAAGGGCCTACAAGACCATCGAGTCCAACCCCTTGCTCAGTGCAGGAAGCCTGATTCCCAGCTGGTCCCCCATCCAAGTACTATCCAGGGCTGACCCTAGGGATGTACGAAAGTTCCTCCACGGATCTCGGGGAGGCTGAATGCCAGCGCATTTGGCCCCCCGAAATCGGTGGTGGAACAGCCCCCCGCCCCCCGGGATGGGACTTACCTTAGGCGGATCTTCCTGGTGGCGGTGGCGGCAGCGGTGGCGGCAGTGGCGGCAGCTCCGTCGGTGGTGCGGCGGCGGCCAGTTTTCTGACCGGCTGCCACTGCCACCATTTCCAGGTAAAACAAAAACAAAAAAACGTGATAGGCTATGTAAAGATTTATGTAGCCTATCACGGCTAGATTTTAAAAAAACACCATGATAGTCTACGTAAATCTTTACGTAGCCTATCACGGCTGATTTAAAACAAAAACAAAAACGCGTGTACGCAAATGGCGGCGCCCATGGCTGCCGCTATTTGCGTTCCTTATTTTGGCACTTCTTAGTCTACGTAAACATTTACGTAGACTAAGACGGCGAAAATAAGGGGAACACAAATAGCGTAGCGTCTACGCTATTTGCATTCCCCTTATTTTCGCTGTCTTAGTCTACGTAAATGTTTACGTAGACTAAGACGTGCCAAAATAAGGAACGCAAATGGCAGCAGCCATGGGCGCCACCATTTGCGTACTCGCGGTGTTTTTTGTTTTTGTTTTAATCAGCCGTGATAGGCTACGTAAACATTTACGTAGCCTATCACGGCTGACTGCAGGGATGCAAACGGCAGTGGCTACAGCCGCCGCCATTTGCATCCCTGCTAGCCAACGGCCGGATGTCCGGCTGCTGGCGGAGCCGGCCGGCAGCTCCGCAGAATTGCTGCGGAGCACAGAAGGCCGGCCAGGATTCCAGGGGGGAGGGACAGAACACCTCCCCCCCAGCATCAGCATAATCCGCGGAAAGGTAAGCACCTTTCACACACCCCTAGCTGACCCTGCTTAGCTTCCAAGATTGGGCGCATCCAGCCCATTCACTGAAGTTGGGAAGCTGAGGAGGCTACATGCTGCCAGAGAGATGATTGTACAATCAAAGATAGGACTCACACACACACGCGCATGCACGTACGCATGCACACACATACACACACACTCCTTGGCTACCTTCAAAGTAAGTTAAGCACAAGAAATCCATACCCAGCCCATGATAATTCCTCTGAAATTTTCTTCACCATTGCACGTCTTTTCTAAAGCAATTTCTTTTCTATCAAATCGAATGAGACCGGTCAAAAAAATGTGGGAGAAATTTTCGGCACAGCACTCTTTTTTGCTTCGGAATTAGCTGCTTCACTCGTGCCAGCTCTTCTGACCCTGTAACGCAGGGGGCGGCAGGGTTGGGGGAGAAGTAAACATCGATACGTTGAGAAATAAATCTGTGCTAATTACGCTGGCTTGGCACAACTTGCAAGGAAGCTGGGTCATGATAAGCGGCCACCTCCGGGACAGCTGTTCAGGGCTGAAGCGTTTTCACAGTCTTTGCACTCTCCGACGGGTGCAGACACTCCCAATGTAGCGCAGCTCCAAAGAGCACGTCTGGCTCTTTCTGCCTTAAATGGCAAAAGTGTTTTGTTTTGTTTTTTGTAGCAGAGGGGAACACATATTGCAACCCTTTAAAAGATGGCGCAGCAAGTACACTTCCCCCATGCATTAGATAGCTCCAGGAGGTATTGCATCTGCCTGAGGCACAATGCCTCTTAGAGCCCCTGACTGAGCAGCACCACTCTCTGTTCCCAGTGCAACCATCCGAGTCTATAACCTGCAATCTAGCTCTAAGGTGGAAAGCCGGTCAGCTCCTATATTATCATGCATATCTGCTACCTTCCCCGGGGAAGGCTTTGTATTCAGCAGGATTATGATGGGGCAAAAAACTGCAAATCTCGGTGGTGATTAAAATGCTGAAAGAGAAACAACGCTCTTCTCTATTCGCTATTTGTAAGGCCTTCCCCAAATGATCTGTACATAGCATAACAAATGTACAGTTGCGACTAATTGTGGTGTGGGATGCTGATATCTTCTATCAACAAGGTGCCTCCGTTTGGGCAGTATCACATATTGCAAACAGCAGTATCTTGTTGCTGGGAAAATACAATTCTTTCCTCAGCCATTGCTATTTGGAGCGATGTGGGTGCATGTCACAGGTTGCTTGAGAAGTTTGGTCTTTGTCAATTCCAATACAAATGAACCTGCTTTGCACCTCCACCAGATTTTGCTCTTGGTTCCCAGAAACTGAAAAACCCTATGGCCCTCTAGACACTGTCTAGTGACCATAGGATTGCTCTCTTAGAAATTTGTATTTTGAAAGAAAAATACCTATAAAATATGTATTTAAATGTGAATTTTTGTGCCCGATTTTTTTAAAAATTGAAGATTAATGTGGATATGGGACAGAACAGAATTATGAGTCCACACCTGTGAAAGTGGCCCAAACTGGGAATAGACTGATTCATCCATCCCTAGTCACAGTCACCTATTGGATAGTGCCCATGACATTATTGATGATGAGCAATACAGTTTTCTTCTAGGCCAGGGATGCAGAACCTCTTTCAGCCCAAGGGCTGGATCCCATTTCGGAGAAGCCCTTGGGGGCCACTTTCTAGTGGTGGGTGAAGCTGCCCTTTAGCAGCCCATCAAATAGAGGGCTGTCATCTATAAAGTAGGACACCTAGCCACTCATGTTATGCATGTGCAGAGAACATAAGAAGACCCATGCTGGATCAGACCAAGGGTCCCTCTAGTCCAGTGTTCTGTTCTCACAGTCGCCAACCAGCTGTCGACCAGGAACCCACAAGCAGGGCATGAGTGCAACAGCACCCTCCTGCGCATGTCCCCCAGCAACTGCTGTACATAAGCTTACTGCCTCTGGCTGAATTACATACATGCTGTGGTATTCCCCCACCTCTTGCTTGGTACCTTTCCCACTATCCATCGCAACCTGCTTTTGAGATTCAAAAGTGATTCTCCTTTGCTATCAACACTTAGGGTGGCCATGCATCTTACCTTACAGAGGACACTCCTCTCTTTGAAGGACTGGCAGAGGAGAGACCTCTGCTTAAAGGTGTGCTCTCTTTGAGGGGGTGTCTGGGCCAAGTCTGTTTTAAAGATAAGGAGCATAAGAAGGAGAACCGTTAGAAGGGAGAACAGGTGCCCATCAACTGTTAGCACCTGAACAGCAGACTGAGCAGGCACACAGGTCACCTGGTCACACAGCCTCCCCCACTATGGCAAAATGTATGGTATTTCTATTGAAATTTATAGTAATTATTTCTAAATTTGCATCTATAACTATATATTAGCCTATGCACATTTTATGCAAATCTGTGTGGCCCCTCTTTTTGGTGACGCATATGTGGCCACCCAGTATCACCTTGTGGGATAGCTACCAGTGTAACCCGAAGCATCCCAATTTTGCAGAAGCAGCCCCCTCCATCACCACCTTCAGCTCTGTACAGGCTGGTGGCATCTAAAGCCAAAGCTCAGAAGAGGCATGAGAAAGGAGGGTACCTACAGCATGCTGGTTGTCAGTCACCACGTTGCATGGTGTTGGCCCACAGTTGGAAATGGTCCACCATTGGAAATCCCATTTAATACATGCTACCACAACGGAGTAGCTGTTAAAGGAATATGAATGAACAAAAATGGATGCATTAATAGATTTGGTTCCTAGAAGAAAAGGACAGGTAAGAACTACCATTCCCTCCCCACCACCCTAACTGGTCTTTATTTGTTGTATTCTGAAACATTATTTCTTTCATCAGCAGTGAGATGGGCTAGATGATTTTTGAGGTCCTTCTCGATTCCATAATTGCATGGATTCTGGCCTAGAAAGACTGGACAATTTTGAATTTGTAAAGGTTATTATTATATTTTATTCACTCCTAATAAAGATTTTTTTAAAAACCCACAGAGAAGTGTACTGCCAAAGTTGGATATAAAGTTAATCTGCTGTATTTTTAATATTCTTTCCATTCCAGATACGGCAACAAATGTAATTATTTATCACAGAACAATGCGTTCTAACTGAGGCAAGCAAAGAAACTGGCAAAAAGCACTTTTAAATGCAATGGCAGATTCCTCCCCCCTTCCCACTGAACTTTCCTCTCCAAAGCCACAGTGGTTAAATGCAAATTGGCTGCTTTCGCTACTGACTACATCTCTGTCCTTCGCACAGCCCCCTGTGCTTGGAGAAAAGATAGATGGAGCTGCAATTGATGTTCACAGCGGTGGAGGATGGAGGCCAGGAAGTTCTTGGTTCAACTTTCACCCACTTTTTGAATTTATTGATAGGCTGCATCAACATGAAAATTGACAGATGAGTATAAAACTGCCTTCTTGCACTGTGCTCGTACGTTTTTGTTCTGTTTTCGTTTGTTAGAATGACATCTTGACTTTATGAATTAGGCTGCTAGAATGAGAGAAGTCAAGATGTTAGGAGTGAGAGGAAATCAGAGGTAGACTGTGTGTGTGTGGAGGACAGGGCTGGCCCTCCCATGAGGTGGGGTGAATCCCCTGCCTTGGGTGGTGGGTCTGGAAGGGTGGCAGATCCTGCTTGCCCTGCCAACAGTAGGGCCATGGGTCTTCCTACCTCCGCTACCCTACGCCTCTCAAAGTGAGGCATAGGGCGGACAGCTGCTTGGGGGAGCCCTGGCGGCCGCTCTCCTCCTGCAGGAGAGTAGCCATTGTGGCTCTCTGGAGCAGCTGCCGCTGCCCACTTTACGCCTCACTCTGAGTAAGGCATAGGCGGGTGGGTGGCTGCTCTGGAGAGCAAAGGCTGCAACAACAGAGTGCCCAGCATGACTCCCCGGCGTGCTGCCTGCTCGATATCTCGCTCTGAGGGCATCAGGTGGGTAGGCTCTCTGGGGAGCTTTTTTCATGGAATGGCCAGTCTGGATCCAGCCCAGTGTGTGTTTCGGATGAGGGTATTAGTACATAGCATTTAGGCATAGTACTTGGCTTTTGTAAGCATTACTTATTTTGTGTGCGCCTGTGTGTGTGTAAGGGACTGACATGGACCTAATTTGGAGGGGCTGCAGCTCAGTGGTAAAGCACGTGCTTGGCATGCTGAAAGTCCCTGATTCGATCCCCTGTATTTCAACATAGAGCGGGAAAAACTCTGGCCTGAATCCCTTAGGACGCGCTGCCAGTCAGTGTCGACAGTACTGGTCTACGAGGGCCCGTGGTCTGACTCGGTATAAGGCAGGTTCCGGCATTCCCCTCCTCATGTTCGATAAATGCACAGAGGAGCCATACAGGCATGCATGCTGCACGCTGTCTCCCCATTCCCTGATGAACATCTGTTGGACATCTGTGAGAAAGAGCTCTCTGCACATGCAGATATAAGTGTAGCAAACTCCTGCGCTTGAGGAGGGACCCTGATTGGGCAGTGTCCCTCCTGGAGTTTAAGGGTTCATGTGTACATTGGTGCACGCAGAGAACTCTTTCTCATGAATGTCCAAAGAACACTTGTCAGGGGAGGCTGTGCACACTTCCGTCAGTGGGCGGTGCTCGTCCATGTGGCCCCGAGAACCCCTCCATGCTTTCACTGAATGTGCACCTAGGTATGTGTTGTGTGAACCCCCCTTGTACATAGGTTTCTAAAAACCATTTCAGCAAGTCAGTACTATGACTGGCCAGTACAAAGCTCAACATTATTAATCCCCTCATATTCGGATTTCAATCTTTATTTCACATGATATTCAAAGGAAGGAAGGAAGGAAGGAGGGAGGGAGGGAGGGAGGGAGGGAAGGAAGGAAGGAAGGAAGAAAGAAAGAAAGAAAGAAAGAAAGAAAGAAAGAAAGAAAGAAGCATACTGTGGCAGCACTGTGAGTAGCCTCAGCTTTACCAGCATTCAATCAAATTCTCATTTAAGATCGGGTTTTTTGTTTGTTTGTTTTTGATGGACAATTGTACTGGAGAAAAAAATCAGTATGTAATCTGTGTTTGGTCATGGGTAACAAGTCAACACAGTTTTTTTCCTGCAACAAAATGAAACATTTTTTTTTATTTACTAAACTCAGTGCCTTTTCCAAAACACTGGGATTTTTTTTTTAATAAGTCACGTGGCACGGATCCAGCCAGGAAACCTGTTTTACTGATGGGGTCTTTTCTTCTCCAGTGTTTCTGTCATCAGTCTGACCTTGCTGCTTTTCTCCGGTGCCATTTTACCCTGGGTGCTGGCTTATTTTCATACAGCAGCCCCCAACTACTTGATCCCACTTCATCTACTTCACGGACACAGACATTTGTTGGGCTTATTAGCTCAGCAGGGGCCTTATCATATTTTGTATCGGAGGCTGCTGGAGATGTCAAGAGATGGAAATGCTGTGTAGCTTTTTATCCTCCCGTCTTGCACTTTCTCCTCCAGCCCCACAAGCACATTTGGATTCAATGCTCTCCTGCCACTAGCCACCGAGATCTCTTTAAATATGTCTAGCTTTGCCATCTGTACCAATAAAACTGCAAAGGCTTAGCCATGATTAGGCTGTCAAGATTTATTAAGTTAAAAAGTATCAAAGTTTCTTGCTGCAACCCCAGACCTTTTAAGAGTCCACCTCCTTTAGAATCCCCCCCCCCACTAACACTAGAATCAGTGTGCTTCGCTTGACCTTGACCAACATATGCACCCAGGGAACACTAATGAATTTGGGCCAATTCATCTTGGAACTCCAAATTTAATCAAGCTGACATGCCAGGGAAAGCAGACTGTAATTAACTCCTAGCATTTTTAGGCAATCTGTAAAATTCATAAACTTAGCTTGATCTGTGTTTGTGTTATTAAACATTTTTTTGTTTTTTGTTTGTTTAACAATGCACCAGATTTAGAATCACAGAAACCTAACAATTTAAATGGGTATGTTGCAATAAAGGATTAATTGCTTAAAAAAAGAAGACAAAAGATAAAAATAACAACAACAACAGGAATCTGTGGTGCTGCCAATAATGTGAACACTGTGATCTCCTATTACCGAGCACAAAAAAAAAATTAAACCTAGCCAATTAGGTCAATTCTTATTTAAAAAAAGAAGAGAAAAAGCTGTACAATAATTTTATGTAGTGTTTTTGATATAAAAGAATGCCTGTAAAAGAATATATGTAATGCTCCCTATTGGATTTAGCCTTTTAAAAAAAGATTAAAAAGCAACATAGAAGGAATCTCAGCAATAAAAGGAAGCTTAAGCTCTCAGCAGTTTTTTGCATGACAATGCGTTATTTTGTGCTTTTGTTTACTGACTGCTATCTCACAAATCCTAGGAGTTTTAGATAAAGGTTGGTACCCTCCTCCATTAAATGCTACACAAACAAAAGGAGGCCATGCTACCTGCCCTGACCGACATAAAAGATGCTCGGTGAAAAAATTATATACACAAACACATATTTCACACACAAAAACAAAGACTTAGTCTTCTCTGATGCTACTGCTACTGAAGTCTCTGTGGTTTGTAGGATTCCCTTCTAGTCTCTTGTGGTCACCAAACCTACCCCCAGGGCAGGTCCTCAAATCCTGAAGTTCTTGCTCTGTTTTTATATCAAGGACTCTCGGTAGGCCGTGTTCCCCTGTGGCCACTTGAAGAGATGGGAGGACACAATTTGGGCCAAAGACATTAAAAGCTACCTTTTTTTTGTTCCAGATGCATATGAAAAGGCTTATGAAATAGAACTGAAATAAAATTAAATAGTCTAGAGTTTCAGCAAACCACACACGGTGATGCTGGAGAGTTCTGGAGTAGGTGGGAATACAGTGGTTTCCCTTTCCTTTCCTTTTAAGCACTGTTTTCCTCCTAGTTTCTCCACATCCCCCCACCAATCTGCCTCTTTATATTGTATAAATAAATTGTGCAAGTAGTGTGGCTACTTATGCATGGCCAAAAAAGAGAAAATGCATTAGCAAAAAGAGAGAGTGAGATTTGCATAAAATATGCATATGCTAATTTCTATGTATAGATGCAAATTTGGAAATAATCACTGGTGGCTGGTGGCTCTGATTTTGGTGGGACTATAATCCATTCTGGGTTTCAGTCAGAACCAGCCAGAAATCTAAAGGAGCTATCCAAGGTGTTAAACCCTATCTCCAAAATAGGTTCAGCACATTGGATAGTTCATTTAGAGTTCTGGCTGGTTCTGACTGAAACCCAGAATGGAATCATCACAGCCCCACCGAAATAGGAGCCACCAGCCTCCACCAGAAATCATTACTAATGTTAATATTCAAAATACCATACATCTTACTCTAGTGGGGAAGACTGAGGCTGTGCCTGTTTCACCTGCTGTCCAGGTGTCAGCTGCTGATGAACAACTTCAAGGGCCCTGTTCTCCCTTTGGCTACACTTGAGCCAGAGAGCCTGAATTTTTTATTGTACCAGATGCTGAAAGGGAAGCTCACCTGAAAATGCCCATGCTTTATGGGTCATGGCTAATAACACTCTGCTGAATTCGAAAAGGAGAAAGAGGAGCTGAAAGCAAAAGGCCAAAGAGGGGCTGAAGTGGCGAGGAGGGTATTTCCTTGCACATTGAAAGTTCAAAAAGTGGGGCATGGTGTCCACTGCTCCAAAACTTAGAGCATGTCCCTGCTACAAATCCTACCTCAACCTTGAACCCACTGGGTGGCCTGAGCTTAGGGTTGCTGTCTCACAGCTTCAGTCACCCATGATAGAATATGGAGATAAGAATACTGACATACTACCTCAAATTTAGTTGGATCCAGACTTAGTCAGAGTAGACATACTGAATTCAATGGGATTTAATTTAGTCACGACTAGGGATGTATGGATTTTGTAAAATCCATTCTGTCTGTGTTCCATGGATTGTTAGGTTCCTTTCTTTCCATTGTCTGCTTATTGACAGAATTGGATTTTTCCAATTTCCCAAATTTGCGCAAATTCGCACTTGCGAAAATGCACAAATCCGTGTGAAAATGCCCACATCTCCCCCCAAATGCACCCCCAAATGTGCATATCCATGCTTTAGCCTCTGGGGAAAATTATTTATTTATCTATTACATTTATATCCCACCTTTTTTCCTCAAGGAACTAGGGATGGCAGAGAATTCCGCCACGGATCACGGTGAGGCCGAATGCCAGTGCATTCGGCCCCCTGAACTCTGTGGCAGAATGGCCTGCCCCCCCTGCCCCCCCACGGATCCCCCCCGGGACGAGACTCACCTGGGGCGGTTCTTCTGGGTGGCGGCAGCGGCGGCTGGTCTTCCGACCGGCTGCCGCGGCCGCCATTTCCACTCTTGTAAAAAAAAGAAAAGAAAAAAGAAAAAGAAAGATGTGATAGGCTACGTAAAGATTTATGTAGCCTATCATGACTAGGTTTAAAAAAAAAACAAAACATGACGTGATAGGCTACGTAAATCTTTACGTAGCCTATCATGGCTGGGTGGGTTAAAAAAAACCAAAAAACCGCATACGCAAATGGCAGCGGCTACGGCCACCGCCATTTGCATTTCTTATTTTTGCCCTCTTAATCTACGTAAATATTACGTAGACTATGATGGCGAAAACAAAGGGGAATGCAAATAGTGTAGCGGGCGCTATTTGCGTCCCTTTTTGATTTGCTGTTTTAGCCTACGTAAATATTTACGTAGGCTAAAACGGGGAATCAAAAAGGGACGCCAATAGTGCCCACTATGCTATTTGCATTCCCCTTTGTTTTCGCCATCATAGTCTATGTAAATATTTACATAGATTAAGAGGGCAAAAATAAGGTACGCAAATGGCGGCGGCCGTAGCCACCACCATTTGCATACGCGGTTTTTTGTTGTTTTTTTTACCCAGAGCCCTCCGCGGCTGGAAATCCGGCTGCGGACGGCTCTGGCCTGGCTGGGCCTGGCTGGCTGCTCTGTGGAGCTGCTGCGGAGTACAGCCGGCCGTGGAGGATTCCAGGGGGGAGGAACAGAGTGCCTCCCCCCGGCGAGGATTCCAGGGGCAGGGACAGAATGCCTCCCCCCCCACCATCAACATAATCCGTGAACAGGTAAGTGACTTTCGTATATCCCTACAACAGCCTTGTGGGGTAGGTCAGCCTGTCTGTGACTGGCCCAAAGTCACCCGGTGAGCTTCCCTGGCCAAGTGGGGACTAGAACCTGGATCTTCCAACTCCCAGTCCAATGCTCTAGCCAATACACCATGCTGGCTCTTTTTGTGCATTTTCTGCTGGTGTTTTTTAATTATTATTTTTTTTTTAATGACTAAAGCATTGGACTGGGAGCTGGCAGATCCACGTTCTAGTCCCCACTTGGCCATGGAAATTCACTGGGTGGCTTTGGCCAGTCACACTTTCTCAGCCCAATCTACCTCACAGGGTTGTTGTTGTGAGGATATAATGGAGAGGAAGATTATGTACGCCGCGTTGGGTTCCTTGCAAGAGGAAAAAAGTTGGAATATAAATGTGAATGCAATAATAAAAATTCCGGAAAGTAAACAAAAAAAAAAAAATCAGTCCGCAATTCTACAGAATCCGTGCAATTAAGGAAGAGCTCGTCCACCGGATCCATGGGGTGGATTCATAGAAATCCGAACTCATTTGATTCCATTGTACATTTCTCCAGCATCCCTAGATGCAACTAATTTAAGTCCTATTGATTTCAGTGGATCTGTTCCAAGTATAACTAAGTCTGGATCCAACTCATTATTTTGTAAGGGTATCTGAGAGAGATAGTGGTGCATGTGAAGCATTTTGAACATCCTCTAAATGCTAAGTCAGCCTTCCCCAACAGACCAGACTCCCATAATTCCCCAGCCAGGGGGAAATTTGAACACAAATTTCTATGTATTGAATCCTCCCACACAAACCAAATATGTGAGCATACAGCCATATTGATAGCCTTCTGTCCAGCAAAGAAGTGTCAGTCTTCACACACATTCTTCAAGGTGTGAATATGTGCCTCCTCTCACACTGCCATGTTACGTTATCCTGGGCAGCAGACTGGTGCGGGACACCCCCACCAATGGCTTGAATTTTCAAAATGGTGAGAAGCCACATGGGGAAATCCACCCACAGTGGCTTCTTGTTACATGCACACCGGCTCTATCTCTCACAAGCTCCAATGACCTGGTTTGCATGATCACCATGGCTCAAACAAGCCAAGGTGGTTTAAGTCACAATGTGTGTCGGTGAGTGCTGGACACCATTTGCCTCATTACCCACCTGGGTGTGGTTTGTCATGTCATCTGAACCCAGGTGGCATGGCTTGTTACAGGGGGAAACAGCCCGGAAATTACCCATTGGCTGTTGTTGGCTTGTTTAAGCCCTGGTGATTGTATGTACTGAGGCCAATGTCAAACTCCTTTGTCTCCTTCTTGTATTCCTCTCTTTCCTGCAATGCTTCAGGAACAACCTCGTCTCTTCTCCTTATGCCTAGAACACTTCTTCCCTTTATGTCAAGCCATTTCCTTTTTCTCCTTTAGTCTCTCCTTAAGACTCACCCCTTTAGCAACATCTTTCCTAAAACGCCCTATTTGCAGTTTTTCTGTTCTTCTACCACAGCATTCCCCAACCTGGTGCCCTGCAGATGTTTTGGATTTCAACTCCCATCTGCCCTAGCCATCATGGCAAATGGTCGGGAATACTGGGAGTTGTAGACCAAACATCTGGAGGGCACCAGCTTGGGCAAGGCTACTCTACCACTCTGTATGCCCTCCCTGCTACCCCTTTGTCAATCCCTACATGTCTTTCTTGTGTAATGAAGACAGGTTGTAAATTCTTTGTGCAAAGACTCTATCTCTCCCCATGCGCTGTGCATTGCCTGGCAATTTGTGTATATTGTGTATTTTAAATAGCAGCAGTAATACTAGCAGAACAGAATTAAGGAGATGCTTCACCTACTTCACATCTGGACAATGTGAGCTTGTCTGCTTTGGTGAGAGAGAAGCCATTCACCTAGTTTGTTGGGTTGCCCTAGGCCCCTAGATGACTTTCCAGAAGGATAATTCTGTATTTGTCCTATGCTGGTGGTAAAAATGCAGCTAAAAATTGAGTGGATTTCAAGGCTATAGGTTGATCTCTTCAATTTACTGTCATAACCTATGCCTTTTAAAGAAGAAAACGGTGTTTGCCAGTGTTACCTTAACTAAGTAACTGAACCCTGCAGAATGCATTGGTAATTTGGTATAAGATCTGAGCCCTATCCGCATGGTTCTCATGTGTAGGGATAATGCATGGAAGACAAAATGGGGCTGCACCTCCTGGCCCCACCCCTGATGTCATGCCCCATGTTGGCTCCTCTCCCAACAGCCATGTGTTGAGTGCATACATCTGCAAAGGGGTGCATATGCGACAGTAGGCACGAGCAGCTGCTCGCACACAGATGCTCCATGCAATTGGGATGCATGCAGGAACATGTGGCCTTAGGAAAACCACCAATGTGTTGATGGTGCTACATAAATAACAAATAATACAAATAACAAGAGAAGATGATGATGATGATGATGATACTAGTAGTAGTGCTACTACTACTAACAACAACTGATTCCTCCTTATTGCTATCTACTGTTTGCAAAGCTATTCATAAAGCGATTGCCCATACATTAAAGTTATGTTAAATCCTGTAGATCTGATCTGGGCTGGGTCTCTCTTCTATGTCCTGAGAGATAAACAGATGCAATGGGAAGAGTGAAGACAAACAATGAATTCTACGTAAGCACTGCTAATTATGTGCTGTGCATTTTAATAGATGCAAAAGGCTCTTCACATATATTATTTATTAAACATATTTATGCCCTAATGACCAGTAAAAGCTAGCAAAGTGCAACTGGATGGCTTGATGACCGGAAACATGAATGTTTGCTCAGAGAAAGCAATCTCCTCGCCACCATTATGTGTGCAATGATGTGGCTGAGTATTAAAAAACAACAACAACTAAAAACTTTTGAAGAGTATGAAGTTTCTGCTCCTTCTCCTTGTCCTGGCCACAAATCGCTTAACAACAAAGTGATAACAACAAAGGACCTTCACAATCAGAATGTTTATATTCAAGGTTTGTTGTTGTTCAGTTGTTCAGTCGTGTCCGACTCTTCGTGACCCCATGGACCATCGCAGGCCAGGCCTTCCTGTCCTATATTCAAGGTTAGCCTCCTACATATTATGAACTAAATGTAATCTGTAGCATTTCTGAGAGACACGGAGTTGATTCACACATGCGTGTGCCTCAACTGGTTTTTCACCACTTGATGTTTGACACTGGGCTGGCAGATGACTCCAGTGCAAAAGATTGCATTTGAGGTGACATTGATTAAAACAGCATCTGTGTTGTTAGATCTGTGATGCTCTCATAATCTCATTCAAGTTATCACTTTCAGTCATCAAGTGATGATTATGCCTGTGTGAATAAGTCTATTATTGTAGCATTTTTCTGGCTGGCTATAAGGTGGCAATGGCTGCCTACCACACCTCAGTGGTGCAGCTAGGTAATTTTAGACCCTGGACCTAACTGTGTTATGGGTCCCTCCCACTTTAGATGGCCACGTCTGTTACTTCAGTTGTGAAGCATGCAACTTTTCTCCTCACATCCTGCCAATCCACACTTTATATCTGCATCGACATTCCTGATATGTTGGAACAGGGGTAGGCAATGTGGTGCCCATAGGCACCAGTGTGTCCCTGGACAACTTTCTTGGCACCCACCAAGGTGCCCCACCCCTCCCACTTTTAAAAAAACTAACACATTTACTTATCAGCGGGTGGGACTGCTATGAAATAGATTTCTTTGGTGCTGAAAACTGTGGGTTCAAAGGAGTTGTTTAGTGTGTTGGGACTCAGACTGCTTCAGCCTCGTAGTCAGTCTTTTGGGCAGGTTGCTTGTCCTTTGCCATGCCTCCCATGGCCATTTTGTGGCCACCACCATTTTGTTGTGGTGCCCAGGACAGTTTCTCAAATTGCCAGATGTGCCCATGGCCCAATAATTGCGCTCACTTCACATGCCAGCAAGGTTATGCTCAAAATCCTACAAGCTAGGCTTCAGCAGTATGTGAACCAAGAACTACCAGAAGTACAAGCTGGGTTTCGAAGAGGCAGAGGAACTAGAGATCAAATCGCCAACATTCGCTGGATCATGGAGAAAGCAAGAGAATTCCAGAAAAACATCTATTTCTGTTTCGTTGACTCCGCTAAAGCCTTTGATTGTGTGGATCACAACAAACTGTGGAAAATTCTGAAAGAGATGGGGGTACCAGACCACCTTACCTGTCTCCTGAGAAACCTGTACGAGGGTCAAGAAGCAACAGTAAGAACCGGACATGGAACAACTGATTGGTTCAAAATTGGGAAAGGAGTACGACAAGGCTGCATATTGTTGCCCTGCTTATTTAACTTATATGCAGAGCACATCATGAGAAACGCCGGGTTGGATGCATCACAGGTCGGAATTAAGATTGCTGGGAGAATTATCAACAACCTCAGATATGCAGATGATACCACCCTTATGGCAGAAAGTGAAGAGGTTCTAAAGACCCTCTTGTTGAAGGTGAAAGTGGAGAGTGCAAAAGCTGGTTTGAAACTCAACATTAAAAAAACTAAGATCATGGCATCTGCCCCCATCACTTCCTGGCATATAGAAGGGGAAGAAATGGAAGCAGGGACAGATTTTATTTTCTTGGGCTCCAAGATCACCGCAGACGGTGACTATAGCCATGAAATTAAAAGATGCTTGCTCCTTGGGAGGAAAGCAAACCTAGACAGCATAGTAAGAAGCAGAGACATCACCTTGCTGACAAAGGTTCATATAATCAAAGCTATGGTTTTCCCAGTAGCAGCGTATGGCTGTGAGAGCTGGACTATAAGGAAGGCTGAGTGATGAAGAATGGATGCTTTCGAACTGTGATGCAGGAGAAGACTCTTACGAGTCCCCTGGACTGCAAGGAGGTCAAATAAGTGAATCCTAAAGGAAATTAACCCTGACTGCTCATTGGAAGGACAGATATTGAAGCTGAAGCTCAAATATTTTGGCCACCTAATGTGAAGAGAAAACTCCCTGGAAAAGACCCTGAAGCTGGGAAAGATTGAAGGCCAAAGGAGAAGGGGATGGCAGAGGATGAGATGGCTAGATAGCATCACCAATGCAATGAATATGAACTTGAGCATACTCCGGGAGAGAGCGGAGGACAGGAAGGCCTGGCATGCCATGGTCCATGGGGTCACAAAGAGTCGGACACGACTGAATGACTGAACAACAACAGCAAGGGAGCAATCCTGTGTCCCCTAGACAGTGTCTGGGGAACATAGGATATTTCCTTTTCCTGGATCTGAACTCAGAGGCAGGGCTCTGAGCCAGGAAATTGCACTCCCCTCCTGCTCCCTGTCACAGCCAGGGCAGAAAGAAATGCACCAGCAGCTGCTACAACCTCTCAAACGCGAGCTCTTAGGGGGCGAAAGGTGGGGGTTCCTGGGGGCAGGGAGGGGAGGAGACTGGGGACGTGGGACTATGAGGCATCCCCAGCTGTCCCCAGCCTCCTTCCCTCCCCCTCCCTGAAGCCTTCGCTAGACAGGTGAAATCACCCGTCAAGCTAAAATGGAGAGTGGGAGGCGCAATGTGCTTCGTGCTCTGCATAGGATAATCATAAGCCTCCAAGTTCAGAGGGTTCTGAGTAGCCCAGGCAGATCCCATAAGATTGCGCACTTAAATCACAGCGCCATCATGACTACAGGATGAAAATGGAGTGGGTAGTCATTTGGGGGCCCCCTGGGTTGCAGGGCTCTGGACTTTAGCCTCAAGGCCCTAATCCAGCTGCCCCGTTGGCACACCTAGAAGAAACAGTGGCTACGGCACTCGCCCATTCCAGGAACAGAAACAGAACTGTGCACTGCACTTAGTTGCCAGGCAGAGGAATAAGGCTACATAATTCCTTATATGTTTATTTCTTATCAGTTTTATACTCTGCTCTTCAAAAAGACTTTCCCCAAGGCATCTTACAAGTAGCAATAAAATACAACCCCCCCAAACATTAAAACCACATAATCAATAAAAGCAGCATAAACCGTTTTTGAAAGTACAATTATTAAAAGGCCTCAGAAAATAAGAAGGGTTTCTCCTGGTGCCAAGAAGATAACAAAGGAGCTGCCAGGCGAATCTCCCTAGGGAGAGCATCCACCAAGTCCAGCACCACCGCAGAGAACGTCCACTCTCGTATTGCCACCTGCCTCACTTCAGTTGGCAGAGCCCCCGGGGGGAAAGTCCTCTGAAGAAGATCTTCACATGCTTAAGACAAATGTTGCAGGGACAGGACATCACACACATTTCTGAGTTCCAGCACAATAGGTTGGATCCAGGGTTTTCTCCTGCCAGCAGGAGCTGTCCATGAGTAGACCCCTTCTCAAGAAGCTCCATCCAGTGGGAAGTTGTGGAGATGATTTTGCCAATGCCTGCCTCTCTTTGCTGCCCCGAGGTCACCTCACACAGTGTTCTGGAGGGTCCCCCAAACCTCTAGAACAGGTTTTCATGGGGGAGGGGGGAATAGGGAACTCCAGGGGGAGGGCAATTGGCCAATAATACCTCTTCCTCTTGGATCAGAAGTCTATTGTGGACAGAAGGGCACTTCTTTCTGCAGGAGGCAGACTCTGGATCCAAGCCATAGATTTGCACAAGATTTGCATATGCTAGTCAATATGTATAGATGCAAATTTAGAAATAATTACTACAATTTGAATAGAAATACAATACATAGTGAGGAAGAATATGAGGAAGACTACGTGTCTGCTCAGTCTGGTGTCCAGGTGCTGTTGATGGTTGACTTCAAAGTCCCTGCTCTCCTTCTGATGGCTCTCCTTAAAGCAGACTCAGATGGGGTAGCCCTTCAAACAGGGGACAACTTCAAAAAGAGGACTGCCCTTTAACAGCTCTTCCAATACAAGTCTGTCTTCTGTAAATTAGGACACCTGGCCACCCTACCAGAACTGGACTGCAGATGAGTGCTCAGATGACTGAATGCTTCTCTAAACCAAAGAAATAAAATAAAATAACCTGCACATAGAAACCTAGCATGTCAGGGAGGAGTTCTAGTTTAATCTACTTCCTGACCCCCTTCTTTCCTCGACTGTGCGATCACAGGAATGTAGGAAGCTGCTTTATACTGAGTCGGGTGATGGGGCCGCCTAGCCCAGTATTCTTGATGGCAGCAGCTTGAGTGTTTCAGGCAGAGGTTTTTCCAAACCTACTGGAGATATAGGATTATACCTGGGATCACTGGCATGCAAAATACGTGCTCTCCCACTGAGCTACGGCCCCTCTACTCGTGTTTGTGCAACATGCCCAGCTTACAACTGATGTTATTTGTCTGACAGAGAAAGGGGAAGCCATGCTGCTCCTCCACCCTGTGAAGCCCAGCATGATCTGAATGGGGCCTGAGGCCTAAACATGGGCTGTATAATTCATATGAGAAGCCACGTACACACATTAGTTCCTTGTGTGTTCATTACTGTTTAACTTGTGCAAACTTAGAAATGTTTGGATAAGGAACGAGAACAGGCGACGGATAAGACCACCAGTCAATAGCAGATCTAACAATGCAATCCTATCCATGTCTACTCAGAAGTAAGTAAGTAATTGTGTTCAATGGCACTCCCTGGGTTAGTGTGTATAAAACTGCAACCTAAATTTCTCTTTGCCATTTTATGTACAATTTATTACAATATTGCTTGCTCTCTCTCTCTCTCTCTCTCTCTCTCTCTCTCTCTCTCTCTCTCCACAGTAAGGAAATACCTGATTTACAGGAAACATATTTTAGCAGGCTCTGAAAGCATACTGTTCATATCTGTTGCTGTAATGTAAGCACACTTTGGTAGTTTTGGCAGTGTTTAGAGGAAAAGTAAACACATGTTTCCCAGGTTTTTAATGTTCATATAAGTAATTTATTCTAATCAACATTTTTATTGGATTTAGATTTAAAAAGAAATAAAATTTTAAAAATGCTTCTCCAAGAGAATGAAAAGAAAAAGAAAACCTGTTGTTTATAGAAAAAAGAACGTTGTGTGGCGAGCAGAAGATACTAGGTGACATCACTTCTACCTGAAGCAATCTGAAGCAATCTATGCCATATGCCATGTCTGATACATGTGGTAGAGCCTACTTGATTCAGAGTGAGTGGTTCATGCTCTCCTGTGACAAGTGTCATAGCCTTCGACCATGTGCCAAGGGCTTAACTGATTTCCTATCACAGCTGGGCAGTCTTGGGCTAGGATTGATGGCCTCCCAAATGTTCTACAGAGCTCCACGATCTAGCCCAGTGGTGGGGAACCTGTCTTAGCCCAAAGGCCATGTTCAGTTTTGGAGAAGCTCTTGGGGGCCACATTCCTGTGGTGGGACTGAAGGTGAAAAGGGTGGGACCCAAACCACCAAAATTAGCAGCATTTGTTTATTTATTTATTTATTTCATTTCTATACTGCCCAATAGCCAAAGCTCTCTGGGCAGTTCACAAAAATTAAAACCAAAGAGCACACAATAAAACAAAATAAAATATATAAAACATTAAAACCACAGTGTATCAATACAACTTATATAAAACCAGAATAAAACCCAGCAACAATGCAGAGATTTAATATACAGATTTGAAACAGTAAAGCTAAAAGTCTAGAAAGCTAAAATGCTAAAATGCCCGGGGAAAATAAAAAGGTCTTCACTTGGTACCGGAAAGAATACAGTGTAGGTGCCAGGTGAATCTCACTAGGGAGCTCATTCCACAGCGGGGGTGCCACAGCAGAAAAAGCCCTATTAGTAGGGATGGTGGAGAATTCTGCCACGGATTTCAGTGAGGCCCAATGCCAGTGCATTCGGCCCCCCGAAATCCGTGGCGGAACGGCCTTCTGCCCCCTGCCCCCCGCGGAATCCCCCCAGGACGGCACTTACCTGGGGTGGATGCGGCAGATGTGGCGGCGGCAGCGGCTGCCGCCGCCATTGCTGTCCTTGCAGCCGTGAATTGAATTCTATCAATTCAAGATAGAAATGTGTTTCAGTTCACAGAAATCATCACATTTCTATCTTGAATTGATGAAAACTAGGAAAATAAAATGGAGTTATATTTAGTGAAGATAAGAATAAAAAACATCTTCTAAAGGAAGCAATACAAGTGATTAGCAGTGGGCAGAAATGGATAATTTTGTGAGGATGTTTTGGACCATTTTACTGGAACAAAGTAACATTCTGATAACTTTGCCAAAGTTTTTATCACAAGTCTTTTTAAAGCCCCCCACCCATATTTTCCTCATCTAAGGTTGTAGTTTATTTTCCTGCATTAGGGAACCCTAACCTAAAGGAAAGCTCTTCTTGTAAGTACTTAACTGTGCCTTAAGATCATCATTGGAGGCACCAATGGAGGCCCTTCTCTGAGTACCCCCTCAATCTGAAATACAGAGGGTGGAGATGAGGGAGAGGGCCTTTTTGGCAGTAGCTTCCTGGCTCTGGAACACTCTCCCTCCAGAGTCTTGCCTGGTGCCTATATTACTGTCTTTTCAGTGCAAGGCATAGATGCTTTGGTTCTGTTGGGGTGGGCAACTTCAGGGGGTCCAGGGCTCACTTTCCATCCTGGGACCTCCCTGTGGCTTCATTCCTGCTACTGCACTGACATTTGGCTTCACAGCCGCAAAAAAGAAAAAGAAAAAAGGATGATTTGCTGAATTTTGTTGGCACACCACAATGGAGGCTTTAAAGGGCCACATTTTGCTTGTTTTCACGCTAAACGCATTCCTTTTGCAGCCTCTGTTGCAGTTCACTGATGAAATTTGGTAGGACACTGCTGATTTTTTTTTTGCGGCATGCTACCAAATTTCAGTAGTGCGGTGGCAGTGGGGGCCACAATAGAGGCTGGGGGGGGCATGTGGCCCATGAGCTGCCTCTTGCCCTGTCCTAGGTCTTTTAACTTTTTTGTAACGTATTTCAATATGTTTAAAAGATTATTTTAATATCTTTTAAAGATTGATATTAATATTACTAGTCTCTGTTTTGATGGCAGTTGGCTGGTATTAGCCCTTAGAAGGTTATTTTCACTCTTGTTATATGTCCCGGTTGCTGAGTGTGGTTGGTGGTCATTTTATTCTTTTTGTTGGAGCTAGATTTTAGTATTAAATTTGGTTATATTACTGTATTTTATGTTGTAAAACACTTTTTTAAAATGTAGGGTACAGCCCTATGTATGTTTACCTGGGAGTAAGCCTCATTGTATACAATAGGACTTCTGAGTAAACATGCATAGGATTGCACAGTTAATTGCTGTATGTCACCCAGAGTATGCATGTTATGAGGTGACTAAAAATATAATAAATAAATAATTGTCTAGCATTTAATGAATACTGATTACTTATTCTTCCAGTCGGCTGGAAATCTTTGTGACATTAAAATGACAACCATAGGCATTTTGGCATTTTGTTCTTATATGGCAGCAATGGGTAGACTTCAGGCTTAAAGGATCTACTTTGTCTTTTGCAAGATCCACCAACCAGATCCAAATGAAAAATAGCAGCTTAGGCACCAGACTTACATTCAATGTTAAGGAACAGGGTACCCCAAGCATATACTCAATCCAGAAATGTGTTTTCAGTTTCGGAACGGACATTACTGTTTTTTCACCCACAAAGCCACTCCTACTTTTCTTCCACTCAAGCATTCTTCATTTAAGAAGCCTAATTCGGGATGGAGGAGCCTTTTTCATTTGTTACTATTGGGAGTCAGACACCTTTACTGATCTACAGCAAATCACTCCGAGATCTATCAGTAGATCCCAATCTACTTTCTTCCCACCCCTGTTATATGGCTTGTCTCTAATTACATCAGCCATTTTTGTCACTAATGTATAAAGCTTAATTGTTTGTTTGTTTGTTTATTTATTGTATTTTTATCCCACTCCTCAGCCAAAAAAGGCTCCCGGAGCAGCTTACAATCAATGAGCAAAGATGACAGCAAGCTTACAATCTAAAAAAGACACAACACACAAGGAAAAGGCAATGGGGAGGGGAGAAAAAAGAGTTAGGTAGACTGTCAGCAGGGCTGGTGGGATGGCCCTGTTCCCCCCTCTCATCTCCCAAGGGAGGGGCAGTCCAACTGGAGCAGGCCCTGATGTTCCCTTTGCCTGCTCCCTCACTCCTTCTTCTTCCTCCTCAAACCTCATATTGGGTGCAACGTGGCTGCTATGACTTGGAGCATTCCAACTGGAGGTCAGCCTATATTAAAGGTGCTATGGCCTTTGAAGAAGCACGAGTACAGAGAGAAAGGGAGAAACGAGCTCAGTGGAAGGCATGTCAAGCAAACCCTCACCGTGACCGCCTTCCACCTGGAAACCTATGTCCTCACTGTGGGAGGCTGTGTAGATCCAGAATCGGCCTTAACAGCCACCTGCAGACCCACTGCTAGAGATTAATGTGTTGATTGACCTATCTTCTGTCTAATCCTTTTAAAGAGCTATCTATATAGACTCTATCTTTGGAAGACAATCTTACTCGGTCACGAGTGATCGCCATGATGACTTGGATTTATGACCATAATAGGCTTGTTTAAAATAGAGTTTGTATTTCTTTTCTAACCAACAAGATAATGGTCATCACTAGTAGTAACCCCGCATCCCGCAAACATACTTAGTCTTTCCATTTCATTCCATCCAAGCCCATACTATTTTAAACATGATCTGTGGTTTGCTAGTAGTTTGAAATTCTCATACCTCATTGCATAAATTAATGAACCAGCTTGCACCTCATTACTCTCTGAGTTAAGCATAATTGCCACTTGAAAGATCATGAAATGATCATTTCATTCTGGCCAGTCCATTGTTTTTATCAAACAGAGAAAGCCTTCTTGAGAGTTGCACTTTGACATTTTCATTTGGATACCATACTGATTCAAAGAGAGTCGAGATATCAACATTAACAAATTGCAAAAGTCATAATTTTCTTCAAACAGAGATCGAGAAAATAAATCATAATTTTCTTCTATCTGGGCTCAAGTTAGATGAAGGAACTCATTACCTTAAGAGCTTGTCCGTGTCCATTAGCTCTGTCATTGTTTTTCCTCTTGGAACTTCCACAAATGTCTTTCATGTCTGACTCCTTGTTACAGTGTGAAGAAAACAACATTTACACTCGATCCAGTGACTCTTGTGGGCATACATAGGTCAAGCGTGCACTGCATAAGCTGTGCATGACCAGAAATTTCCTTATTCTCCTCTGCGTTAGACACTGGCCCACAGTCTCTAACACAGGTACTTTCTCCTACATTCATCTTAAAAAAAATAAAAAATCTTAAGTTCTTTTCATCCCCAGTATGAAGATATTTATAAATTTTGGTAAATTTGATAAGCATTTGGGTAAATTCTTATAAAAAACCAGCTACAACAAAATTCAAATCTAACTGCACCAGCCAAATATAAAAGGTACAGCTATTCCTACCCTGGAGAGCAGCATGTCTGCCATATAGCTGTTAAAGATGAGGAGCCTGCAAAAAGAAAGAAAAAAGAGAGAGGTGACAGCCCTATTTCAGCAGTAATGTGGTTGAATGCATTGACACCCAAACTCTGTTGAAGGCAGTAGGCCTCTGTATACCAGTTACTGAGGTACACGAGTGGGAGGGCGCAATTGCACTCATGTACTTCTTCTGAGCTTCCCACAGGTAGCTGGTTGGCCACTGCGTAAACAGAATGCTCAACTAAATGGGCCCTCCCCTTGGTCTGCTCCAGCAGGGCTCCTCTTATATTCTTATATGCATAAACCCAGACTTTTAAGAGCTAAGTATTCAAAGCTTTACCCCTGGATGGATGGATCTGTCAGTTTAATTTTCTCCAACAATCTTAAAAAAAATTTTTTAAAAAATCTCGCATACTTTCCATCTTGAATATGAAGCAATTCATGAATTCTGGTAATTCTTATCAAAAATGAGCTGAAACAAAATTCTCACCGATCCCTAGATAGATGGTTACCTCAATCATTCCTCAGTACTGCAGAGCATGGAGCACCCTGAATGGGGAGTGACAACACAATGTGTAACAATGATACATACAAAACATATGTAGAAATAACTCATGTTTTTTTTAATGTATCATTGTTATACATTGTATTGCCACTTTCTAGTAGTAATAATACTCACTTTACTCACTTGTTACAGGCCCTATTGACTTTGCCTGTTGTTGTCTTGTGCTTCGGGGACCCTCTCCTTTGTATTTGTCAGCACCCTGCCTGAACAGAGCCTTACAAGCATATTGGAGCTCAAGAATACCTCTTGCACACAGATGCTGCTTACATCTCCAGTAAGCAAAAGCTTCCCATTCATGGAAGTGGAGGACAAATCAGTACACATGAAAGAACATGTGTATGGATCAGGTTCCTTCACTGAGATGAATGGCACAATTCCCACAATTAAATATAATCAGCAAAAATTAAATACATTCCTAGTACTATGAAAGGGCAGAGTCCAAACTACCCCACAGCCAACTCTAGAGTAGTAATCAGCTGGACAATGTTGCGGTCTGACTTTGTATGGGTGCTAATAGTAATGGGTGCTATCAGATAGCATCAGATTAGTACTATCAAACAGTGACTGGTGCTATCCATGTATAACTGGATCAAGGTAACAGGTTTTTTCCCTAGTTATTTTAATTATTTACTACATTTAACTGTTGCTTTTCTTCCACAGAAAACAAGGTGGTATACACAGAGTTTCCAGGGCAATCTCCCATCCAGGAACTGACCAGAGCCAGTGCAGGAAGGCTGCTGCATCGTGTGACTTTAGGCCACAGCCTGAGACTAGGTAATTCATTATGATTTTGTATGGTTACCTTTTTGTACTATTTGTTGTTCACGCTTTCCTTCTCCTTTAGTTCTGTCACAATGTTTGGACTTCATAGACATGGAAGTCAATTACTATTCATGCCTACAAAGAGCTTTGCAGTGTCCATTTACTGTTACAACAACCTGGTGAGATAAATTAGGTTAACTTTTCCCAGGGCCACCTAGTGAGCTTCATGATCAAGCAGGAATTTGAACCTGGGGGTGTCACATCCAAAGCCAACACTCTTCAGTTTAAACTGACTTGCATAATGTGCTTTATTGCACCTTGGCTTTGGTTTCAGCAGTTCGCATTCATTTAGTTGTTGTTTTAAGATATAGGCGATTCTACTCTCTAGTGAACATCAGTGGGAACTTCAGTGTTTGCTAATACTTCACTTCTGTGGCAACTGTCATGCACAGTTGCATTGTGATTTAATTA
This sequence comes from Heloderma suspectum, assembly GCF_057233095.1. NCBI lineage: Eukaryota > Metazoa > Chordata > Lepidosauria > Squamata > Helodermatidae > Heloderma > Heloderma suspectum. The sequence continues at coordinate 54,058,554 of NC_139461.1, forward strand.
TTTCCATTCATTCTGTTTCACATATAGGATATTTTGATGACATTAACTATTGCTTAAAAAGGCCGCAAACCATTGAGCATTTCTGCTCAGATTGAATATAAATCTAGAGTTCTAAAAATTATACTTACCTTATAAGAAAGATTTATTTATTTATTTATTACATGTCTTATAAACCCAGTTCCTTAGGTGTCATAGAAAATAAATCAATTAAAAACGTAACAATAATACAATAAAAAATCCAGTAATAAACCTTAAAAAGCCAACCTTGAATAAAATTCTCTCTCTCTCTCTCTCACACACACACACACACACACAGAGAGAGAGAGAGAGATAGCGAGCGAGCGAGCATGCTGTAGAAAGTGTTTTTGGACAGGACGAAAAAAATCAGAGTTGAAATTATACTGCCATATAGCCTTTATATGAGTTCTTCTCATTATATATTTATTGTTTCTTCACTATCAAAAATGATCATTATCAGTGCTGTTTTCACCTGCCTTTCAAAACCAAATGCCTGTTATCTTTTCTTTGCTTCACCCGGATACATTCTATAGTGCACATAGTTAAACATAACATGATAAAATGTTTATAGGAACAGCATATTTTTCAAGGAAGCCTGCCTTTCCCCACTCTTTATGCGGGAAAGGCATATGCAGCCTGAACCTTTTCTTTTCCATTTCAGTGATGGGGCAAGCAAGTAGTTCTTTCAACAATTCATGTGTGTTATACCTGTGAATCGGCCTGTTGTGTTTAATGCTTTAGTCGTTATAGGATGGTACTTATACATGCTTCCTCTCCTGAAGAACCTCTACAACTACCAGGTCAGTGCCAGGGAATCCACATGGTCCTAAGGCACAGAGCCAGTAGCTATGAATTGGCACAGATATACAGGAGTAGCTGCTCACATGAGTGGTCTACATGCATGAGAAGTGAATCACTGGAGGAGCCCACTCATGGCAGAATGCAGTGACAGCTTCTATTGATGGGGTGTCCTGAGGATGCAGAAATCCTCAGCTCACAAGTTCTGCTACTGCATCTTCTTCCTACTCATGCATATAGTCTGCTTGTGCATGCTGACATCTATCCATATCAGAACCAATTGATCAAATATGGATTAGCTCCTCTTATGCATTTCACTTCCCCTCGAGTTTCTCTAGCATGCCCTGGTGATCTGGGGTTTGTGCTCATCTGCTGCTTCCTCTCATTTCAATAGGAATTGCAGCAGCTATCATTTGTAGTCATAAATCTATAGGGACCCTCTTGGGATGAGAACTTTGCATTCCAGAATGTGGGGAAGAAATTAATTTGGTTCACATTTTAATATGAACCTACCTAATTCACACTTCCTGTACAAATATGTGACCTGAAAGGCAGTTCATCTGTAGGTGTTTGTACTTTTCCAAATGTTGTGATGCACTTCTCCAGTCAAAAACTGTACAAAAATGCATATATTAGTGAAAATAGCATACCAAAATGCATTATATTAGGGGAAATTGCTTGCACAAATGTGCATATTAAGCAGAATTGCATGCAAAATGTGTATATTAGCAGAAACAGTGCATACAAATTATTGTGAGGACTTAAACAATGTACACGGATAGAAAATGGGCCCAAACACATTTAAGATTAGAAAAATGAGAAACAGTCAGAAACCGAAATGGGCAGATTTGTCTATCCCTACTCACCTCCCAGCTTTATATCTAAAAAAAGAAAGAGAAAAATGTTACACCTTTTTTTAAGGTGTAAAAGATATTATCTTTTCATCATTTCGTCAGAAATCTATACTAGTGCTCTTTGTAACAGGGTGTCCAGATCTGACATAGAGTTCTCGATGTTCAGGGTTAAATTTAAATCTACATTGCCTGGTTACCAATCTCTGCAGTTGTACCCAGGCAAGACTAGGAAAGATTGATGGTTGTGATTGTGAGATTAATCCTGTAATGTTTACAAGACTCCTGAGCTGAAACCTGGTTGGTCATATCATGCTATCCAGAGAAGGCCGCTTGGCTTGCCAGGGTAATTTCTTCTGATGCAGTAAATAACTAGGCATAATGAAAATACTCTGATGTATTCTACCGGCTGATTGATGCTCTGCATGCGATACAGCACAAGCAGTGCACTTCCTATCACAAATTTACATATACAAACCAGTCGAAGAAGCAGGATAATGTCAGCATCCTCCAGAAGCCCTGGGATGCTACACAATTTTATAGCAGTTATGAATTACTGTTGACCTTTCTGGCCTCTTCCACCAGTGTGTTAGACGAAAAGCGTATTGAAAGTCATTAGTCTGAAGCAGTCATTCTTTACATAATTATGGCTATTTGTGTGGGAGCACAGATCGTGTTTCTTTTTATTGTTAAAAAAATTAGCATTAGAGAAATCACTGCTGCGAATCTCTAGTAAATCTGTTACTCTAAACACACATTTTAATAAAAGCAAGACAACATAATGCTTTTGACTTCTCTGCAGTCTAGAAATGGATGTTTCTGACATTAGGTGGAATCAAACCATGGGCGGGCTGGTTTGTTTGGCATCTCATGGTTTTAAGAAAGAAACGAACCCCTCAATGTTTTCACGCTGCCATTTAAGCAGAATGTACTTGCTGACTTTTTCAAGTTCAAAATGAACAAGTAACATTCTGCCTGAGGATAAATGGCTTCCCAAGTACGAATATGGATAAAACCTTTTGAAAACCTATAGTTGCATTTGCTAAAAAAAGACTATCTTTCATACTAAATATGTGAATAATCAGGCATTCAGCACATCCGTTGAACAGAGCTCCTTATTATCATTTGCATTTTAATGTCCTTAAAATTATTACACGAAGGGAAATGTTTTTGATACATTACAGCATTTCTTCTAAATGTGTGATTATGTTAATGGGTTTTCAATCAGTATCCTAGTCTGACACCATAAGAAAATTTATGCAAAGTTCATACCCTGTCAGGGCCTTTAATCAGGACCATTTATTAGACCCCTGCCTTCTTTGATGGTTGCTTCTCTCTTTATTAAATATACTGACTTGGCCATCTGAAGAAAAGGACAATAAAAGGTTACTGGGGATGAAAGCACGGATGCTATTTGCTCATGTTTCCTTTACAGACACTTCTTCAATAATTAAGGAAGGGCTTTCTTTGGCCTTTTAGGCGTTTGAAGTGCATATCAAACATAACACTTAGTTCTTGTTTTTATGGAATGTTTAATGCACAGAATTAGTCTTCTTAAGCACAAGGATACTGTTAACGTGGAAATGGTAGCAGAGTGTTTCCAAGAAGCAGCTTTCACAGAAAATCGCAATTCAGCCTAGTCGTTTTGTGAGGAAGATGGAAAACAGCATTTCAATAAAGTCTTCTCATTTGTTTCTTATTTGGACCCTTCTTATCATTTAGCTTGTCCTTTTAGGCAACCTTCCCTCAGCCCGACATATGTATGTATGCATGTATGTATTTATTGTACTCTATTCAACTCAGTGGTTGATCGAGAAGCATGCAATATCGGAAACTGTTTCTTTCTTTCATTCTTTTACAATAGACTCATTTGTTGTTTTCAACAGTTCATTAATATACCACAGAAGAAGAACCTGAACAGCACCTTTTTCCCTATGTGGATTACATGCAGAGCAAAACACACAACAAACCAAAGCTCTAGCTAAGTGGTATTGACAGCCTGGGGTTTGGATACAAATTCAATATGAGAAAACAAACTCACTTCAATGAAATACAAATAAACAACAAATTCCGTTTTAACATGTCTAAATAGGCTGTGGGTGAGTGACAGGCTTGGGTCTCATAGGAAAGCCATTAGTAAAGCATTTGATAGGAAAACATTTGATTTGAATGTGAGTACCACTTCCCCTCAGGGGGTGATCTGAGTGGTAGACTGGGGATTCACAGGCGCCCTTTTCACTCTGAAATGCCTGCTGGGCTATATCATGGTAAATGAAATTTGTAGGTTCTCTTAATACTAACAAGTATCTAACTATATCATTTATTTAGAAGGCATGCTAATTATCTTGGGCCACTGATGTTCATTTTCTCATTCTGCCAAAATATATATTTAAAAGTTTTACTGATGAGCACCTGGGTCAATTTTATGTCCAGTTCTCCTCCTCAAATATTGCTTCATTAGTTTAATTATCAATATTTATTTTTATGGAAGGGGGGAAAGGGAATTCATTATATTTCCCCACAAGCAATTGGCAAATATGAGACAAAACAACAAAATTGGCGAGCTGACATTGCCACAAGAAATTAGTCATATCAACAGTGACCTAATCTAGAAAGTAAAGTTTTTTGGACACTAATTGGAATAGTTTTCTGAAATATTGATTCATATGCTGATTTGCTGTGTATGTAACAAACTGTTTATTAGAGTTTTAATGACAAATTTACAGTGCTTTTGAGAATATCAACCCTGCTCTTTTCAACAAAAGTAGCTCTTCTTGTTGTTGTTCAGTCGTTAAGTCGTGCCCGACTCTTCGTGACCCCATGGACCATAGCACGCCAGGCCTTCCTGTGTATATGTTTCCCTGAAGTTTTTTTTCTTCTTTAAGACACAGTTGTACCTGATGCTTCTCACAGTACACTCCTGTCCATGTCTACTCAGAAGTAAGCCCAACTGAGTTCAGGGAGACTTACTCCCAGGTATGTCTGGATAGCATTGCAGGATGCATATTAAGAAGTTGTAATTTAGACTTTGGTATATACACAGTTAAGGGGCCCCAATATTCTGTGTATATACCAAATATTTAATATTTTAATATTTTAAAAACATTTGCATCCTGCCTTTTCTTAAAAAGTCCAAGGTGGCTAACAAATTGAAAACAATAAACAGAATGAAAAGTGATGAAATCAAACAGAAAACAGTACAAGGAGCTCAGGCACATGCACAGTTCTCTCTTCACTTTATCCTCACAACAACCCTGTGAGGTAGGTTAGGCTAAGACATGGAGACTGGCCCAAGCTCACCCAAAAAGCTCCAAGGCTAAGTGGGGATGTAAACCTATGTCTGTCTGGTCTTAGCCTGACACTGTAGCAACCATACTGCACTGACTTTCAAGTTATATATTCAAGCAGTTTATAAACTGTTGTGTTTTCAAGGTTGGGCTCACAGGGCCCAAACCACTATGACATGCTGTTGCAGAAACCCCACTGAAATAAATGGGAGGTGGGCTAGATCACAGACAGTCTTGCCAGTCGGTTCAATGAGGTTTGCCCAGGTGGACTTCCTGGTCGACTGTGCTCTTAACTAGGTAAGCAGCAGCCAAGTCAAAGAGTTAAATGTGGAAGGCTCATCTTCTGCATTGGCCAATGGGGGAAAATGATGCTGAAGTTAACGTAGGCAAACCAACCTTTCAATAATGGTATCATACTTAATTGTATACCTGTGTTTCTGAACTATCTCATCAGCATTAGGAATCAGCTTATCTTGCTTGCTGTTGATCTATGAAAGAAGCAAGCAGGCTAAACAGCCCCAGCAACGCTTCCTAGTTTGCAACTATGAATGCACAATACACACGTGTAAGAGGATATCATCTCATAATACAATGCATCATTCGTAACTAAAACGGGTCATTTGTTTGTTTTAAAATCCTCCTGTTTTTCTATCGCCAAATAGCAACCATCTTTTTGCCTTTGCTTCCTAACACTCAGGGAAATCAAAACAACCAAGCAAGCTCACAAATAAAAACCATCTTTACTCTCCTTGGTATGGAAAGCAAAAGGATACAGGAGTCCTATAAAATAGATCTTTTATAGCACAATACAGTAAATTACTTTGATCAGCTGCCTGTATAAGGTGTAAGGGTGTTTAATAGGCATAAGGTGATTTCTGAGCCTATATAAATATGTATGCTATATAAGGTGTAATGTAAATAAACATCTGTAGTTTTATATATTGCCCACACACATGCAGCCTGCATATATTAAGGGTCGCCGAGAAAAAGGCAAACAATATAGATGAAAATCAGCCTCTGTAAAAGGCAGCCATCCCATGATTCCATCTGAGCCAATCACTTAACATATCATTCATAATGCTAGCTTGCTCACATCATCCTCACCCTGTCAGCAGCATCCTTCATTTTCTCTTGCTTCTCAGTTCCAAGAAAGTGGAACCACTGTATCATTTACTGTCCACGACCCAAGTTGCTGATTTAAGGGCTTACGTTTGGGTTAATTTCCTCCCCCTCCTCTTCTTCTCAGAGTATTCTGCTCTGTTTTCTGGTTTTTGATACAAAACAAAATTAACTTTGAGAAAGATCATTTTGAGCATGCAAATATTTCACCATGTAAACCTCTATCTCCCATTGTATAATATAATGTAAATGTTTTAAATAATTGAAGTTCTTTCCCCACCTCCTTTAAAATTACCCATTCTTTTAACAAAGAAAATCTTAAAAGACAGGACCTATGTCTGAGGAGATTTTTTTTTTCAAATCCCCACAGAAATCTTCAGAAGAAAACACATACATACACACATGTTTATTGTACCGCTTGAAGAGTGTCATTATTTTTCTTAATGAGTTCTAGACATGAAAACCTGCTTTATTTTTCAGGACTCTCTAGTGTTCTTGCTGCTATTATTATTATTTACAGTGGACAATGATGGCCTTCTGTCTTAAAACCTAATCACTACTGCCTATTAAATTTGGGTTTCATATGTTGCTGGAGGTAGAACTGATTATCATAGTGAATGAAATACTTGTTTGGTGTATTCCCAGAGGGCAAAAAGCCATTCTTCAAGGTGATGCATCTCATTTGAGGAATACATTAACAATTGAAGGCAGTTAAAAAATACATGTGAACTCCCAGTGAGGCAAACCTGAAGCTGACCATATATATATTTACTGACCGGCTGTTGCCTCATGCAGAGAAGAAAATGATGATATGGAAGACTGGTTTCTGCATCGTGTGAGACCTTAATTTACAACTCTAATGTGGCAAGGATATCAGAGCTACTTAGAAAATATTTAGGATTTAACGCTCTGTATGGGTTTCAGGTGACTTTTGTGCCTTCGAAGGTTAAAGGGAAAAAAGTAAGAGCAAAGGTAAGGCTCACCAACATTAAAGGTCAAGTCTGCGACTGAAATTAGCTTCTCATTTCAAGGTTGTGGAACAAAATATAAAGAATAAGACGGATGAAGCTCCCAAGCCACATGGAGAAAAGTTTTATTTATTTTTTTCTTCCAGGAAAGAAATATAGCAAGGTCCTACTTGAAATCAATTGTTATTCATAGGAAAGGCCAGGTCACAGTATGATTATATTATCTGGATTAACACCCGCAGCATAGGCTGAAGAAGCTGAGTAAATGTCCTCTTGGAGGATGGATGTAGCCAAACATTGTTGTCAACATCGTCTTTTCTTATCTCAACATTTATTCATTCATTTATTTATTTATTTGGCCACAGACAGTTTCTAGTGTCATATGTAGAAAGAAGGAAGGAGGGGATCTAGAAATGTGAATTTCCCTATAGATTTAAATGTGGATATGTTTGAAATTTGAATGCATGTTTTGCCAATAGTGAACAGCTGAATAATAAAAACATAATAATCCTATCTATATGTGGGAATAAGTCCCACTGAGCATAGTGGGACTTCAGAGCAAACATGCATAGGGTTTTACTGTTAAAAAATTAATCAGTAAAAGGGGAAATCATTCCTATTCTCTTGTTTTACCTGCTGTGGCACAAGCAGAAGTTAGCTTCACAACAGGGTAAACAGTGGAGACCAGTTTTGGCTCTCTCTCTCTCTCCCCCAGTCTCCCTCCTCTTAAATTATTTTCTGTTACTGCAAACCTTGTGGTTCCCCCCCCCCCCCGCATGCTGATACCTCTTCTGTGCATCGATGGTGCTGTTGTGGCTACATAAGGATCAGCACTCAGATAATAAGTTTGCTGTCAGCATATAGAACAGCTTCCTGTGTTTGGTGAAAAGGGGCAGTGCTTGGTCCAACCTCTCACTAAATCCCCTTGAAATGATTATCACTACACTTCTTTTCCTAGTACAATGTTGCACTAGCGGCGGTAGGAGCTAATTGTTTATGTGCTGGACCCAGATGGCTGGATAATGCCATTGCTTTGCATTGTGGGAGAATTAAAATAAGGGTGGCCGCTTACACATAGCCAAAAAAGATAAAATGCACCTTCCAAAAAGAGGAGAGAAGAGGATAAAGATTTGTATGAAATGTATACATGCGGATTTATATGTACAGGTTCACATTCAGAAATAATTAGTATAATTTAAATAAAAGTACAATGCATTTCACCATAGTGCAGAAGACTGAGACCCGGTTTGCACAATCGCCATCACCCACCATGGCTTATTTAAGGTTGCAGTGCATGCCAGCTGCCATTGTGAATATTCAAGCTCTGGTGGGTGTTTGCTGTGGCTTATCAGGATGTGTAAACCTGGGCAGGGTGGCATGTTGCTGTGGGTAACAAGCCACCAGAAACCATGGGCTGCAATAGGGTTCTGGGGTGGCTTGCTAACCATAGCAACAAGTCACACTGGCCAGGTTTGAACGTCACGATAAGTCACAGTGACTGCCCACCCCAGCTTGAATATTCATAGTGGCAGCTGGCATGTACCGCAACTCACTGTGGCTTATTTAACTAAGCCACTGGCAATCATGCAAGCCAGTCCTGTTACCAGGTGTGACGTGGGCTTGCTCAGTCAGCTGTCAAGATGCTAAGTGTGATGGGCAACTTCAAGGCCTCTGCTTTCCCTTCTTAATGTGCTTGATCTTTAAACAGGACTTGGACAGACATCCTCTGAAACAGAACACACCTTCAAATAGAGGACTGTCCCCTGACAACCCTTCAAATAGAGGACTGCCCTCTATAAAATAGGACACATGGCTACCCTAATTTAAAATGCAAGTGCCAGTGAGTCCAGCCATGTGAGGCTAGCAGGCATATCCGTGCCATCGCTGGGCCACCTGATCCTGCTGTAGTTGGGTCTCCCACCCACTCTCTGCTGCCTGGAAAACCTACAAGGGGGACGTCCACTGAAGACACTTTGCCCAGGGGCCCTTCAAACCCGGTCCACATTAATGTTACCTTGGAGTATTAATTCTTTCCAGTTTGGTGTAGTGGGGAGAATGTTGGCTTGGATAGAGATGCCCAGATTGCTATTTTCCCTCAGCTGTAAAGCACACTAGGTGGCCATAAGCAAATCTAATCTTCCTTTGCATGGCCAAACTGAGGATCAGTAGGAATTTTCCAGTGTTTTGTACTCTAGAAAAGTGCAATACAAATGTTTAATAAGGATAACAACAACAGCCATGATGCAAACCTGATCCTTTTCATAGTAAAACTTCATGCGGTGCAAAACATCTTTCCTACAGTACTTGATCTTGGAATGACTCAAAAAGACACATTCCTGCCAACCTCTTCAAAGCTGCCATGTACTCAAAGAGCTTTACAATTTCCAGTTGATTTCCCTAGTGTACTTTGTAATGTTCTGCAATAATGTTTGTTTTGGGAGCACAACGCCCATTCCGAGCGTTAGGTTTGTAAGTCCAGTTTTTGTAGTGTCTGTCAATACTTAGTCAGCTATATCCTTCGTTGGGGGGAGGGGGGAAAGAGCGGGGAAAATAGAGAGTTGAACTGAAGACCTTATTCAATAGAAAGATAGAATCTTAGGGACCGGAGCATATAATAATGATGTCACTTCAATGTGCTTCAAGTAGAGGAATGAGAGGTCTGTCCATTGGAGTGAATACCATGCAGAGCTGCCCAGAAGTACCCAGTGAAATTTTCCTCAGCCTCTGCACCCCTAAGCAGGGGATCCTCTCTACCTCCTCTCTTGTAAGAACTATTGGCCCCTGGCCCAGCCCTGCCATATTTCTCACCATAGTTATACAAGCACTGGTGTCCTTGTGGGGGGAAGTGGCAGGGTCCCCAACATCTCATCTGCCCCAGGCCCCATCAACCTTCTGGGTGGTCCTGACATCACATGGACTCATTTAAGGGCCAAATTAGATGAGATGGAGAACCTGAATAATCTCTCCTATAAAACGTAACCATGTAAGGGTGGGTTAATTAGGGTTGTGGTGCTAGGGGAGGGGGTTAGATTAAATCTTTACAACATGTTTTTATCCCCCTCCCCCCGCAGGCTGTTTTTGCCTTGTTATGGAAATCAATTGTGTATCTATAAGTTTCCCCTAACTGGGCAAAGAGCAGCTTTGGGAAGAAAAATGGTGCTGAAGGGGAAAGGGTTAACCCCACCCCCCAAGTCCACTGTCCCAATCTGAATCAAGTTGCCTCCCCCTGCTGCCATGACAGCAAAACATTTAAAGCAGACCTTCCCAACTTGTCATCCTTTAGATGTGTTGGATTACAGTTCCCATAATCCTTGCAGATGATGGGAGTTTATTGGCCATGCTGGCTGTGGATGATGGGAGTTTTAATCCAACATATCTTTGAGGGCACCAGGTTGGGGAGAGGCCGATTAAAAGATATGAGAGTGCTGATCATGGATTTCCAACATCTCACTCGGTTTATCCCTTACTGTCAGGGGGGAAGAGAAAAAAATTGGTAACATCTTGAAAACTTTGGGAAGGACCATAGTTCAGTGGCAGAATACATGTTTTGCGTGTAGAAAGCCCTGGGTTCAATCCACTGCATCTCCAGTTTAAAAGGCTTTGAGGTAACTAGGTTGGGAAATGTGTTTGCCAGTGACTGTAGCCAGTCAGAGTAAACACGACTGGATTAGACTAGAGCTGGGTTTGCATGACTGGGGAAGGATAATAAGCTTATTTTCCCGTCCTGCGCATGCCAGTTGCACGCTGCTTCATTATCATAATTACGTGGCATGTTTGCCGTGTCATTCCAGCCCGGCGAGGGTGCGTGGCAGGTGGGTTTACAAAACACCCCACAACCCATGGTTTGACATGACAAAACGCACCTGGCAAGGATAATTATGGTAATGTTATGTTGTGCAACTGGCATGCGCAGGGTGGGAAAATACGCTATGATGGTTTATTTTCTTTCCCTGATCGTGCGAACCCAGTCTAGATAGGCAATGGTCTGATTCATTATAATGCAGCTCCATATGTTACACAAGCTCATCCCTTTGGTTTACATTTCAAACTAAAGGCATGCCTCAGTACCATTTTCTGCAACAATTTTTGTACCAAGGAAATGATTCCTGAGTACAGAATATAAGCATATAGCAATAAATTTGAAGAGCACTGTGACAAAATCACAATGCTTGCTATGTGGAGTCTATATGAATGTGTATATGTATTTGCTGTGTTGAATAGAACCTGGGTAAGTTAGGGTTAACTGTTTGGTAGTGAGTGAGTGAAAGGTGTGGGGGGGCTTGTGTGTGTGTGGGGAGGGGGGAGACTGAGTTTATAAAAGGCAGAAGCAGACAGTTAGTTGGTTAGATAGATAAGGTTGGGAGATAGGACCTTCCGGTTTGATGAAACTACATGTAGATAATGAGGTTGTGGGAATAGGAGTTAGAAGAAGTAGTCAGGGTAAGACTGAGGGATTAATTATAAGATATAACATCCCTTGTATTAAATACACTTTAATTTGTTTGTTTTTAAATTATAAAATCCCACATCCTGTTCATCTTTCTGTGCTACCAATAGTGTTCATATTTCCTGGATACTTCTCCTGGTTGGGGAAAGGGAACCAATTAGGCATATTGGGTGTCTCTTTTACCTGGTGAATTTAGGGACTGAAGCTTGTGGGACAGTCCCAATGCAGAGGCAGACAGACCTGAGGGTGTCATAAGCACCAACTGGTATAAATCCTTTCCCTGTAAAATATACATGAGCAGTGACTAAGAAATGATTGGGCCGAGTTTGCTCACATAGATTGGAAAGGGCGGGCTTTCCAATGGAGGATATGCCTATCGTTTCATGGAGGAAGGAAAAAGGAAAGGTTCCTCCTGTGCAAGCACTGGGTCATTACTGGCCCCTAGAGGGATGCCACTTGCACTGGCGGTTTCATGGCAGACTGTAGCAGGGTGGTTTGCCATTGCCTTCCCCAGTCGTGACTACCTTTCCCCCAGCAAGCTGGGTACTCATTGTACCGACCTTGGAAGGATGGAGGGCTGAGTTGACCTGAGCTGGCTATCCGAGACCCGGCTTCCGCTGGGATCGAACTCAGGTCATGGGGAGAGTTTTGGTTGCAATACTCCCGCCTACCACTCTGCGCCACACGAGGCTGTTGAGGATAAGGGTATAAATGGCTACTAGTCATGATCGCTATAAACTACCTCCAGTATCGGAGGCAGTATGACTTTCAATACCAGTTGCTGGGGGAGAGGAGCAAGGGAGTGCTATTGAACTCACGTTGGCTTCTCATAAGCATCTGGTAGGCCACTGTGGGCTGGACTAGAAAGGCCTTTGGTGTGATCTCTCAGGGCTCTTCTCATGGAATGTGATTTCTATAAATGGCCATGCTGATGGATGCTATATTCACATCTTTTGTATTTGGGAATTGCCTCTTGCAATCACAATATGTCATATTAAGAAACCCTTAGTTTATCCACCTAAGCACCCCCAGAGATAAGGGACGTTGAGGAACCACAGGTGCTATACAAACAAGGGCCCACAGAACTTTATACAAAGCACTCTCTGTAGGGCTAAACTGGGGTCTTTCTGGACGTTTTCATCTCATTAATCTCAGAACATATGTCAATATTGCCCTGCTCCCCAATGCATACTCTGTCATATAGAACAGTTAGAACCATGTTCTTCCAGCTGTGAACTGGAAATAACTTGGGATCAGGCAGTGATTATTCTGCATAAACGTGACCTCTTGGAAAAGTCGTTTAATGTAAGCCATTGCTGCAGTCATCTGTGCTATGATGCAGATCAGCTGGAATGCATCTAGTGCATATGAACAATAGCCGGTATATAGTCTAGGGGATGGAGACTTTGGCCACAATTCAAAGGGGCACAACACTTTCCATGTACACACCTGACACTTCCCTTTTCTTTTAAAGATCTCTCTCTCAGTTTTTAGACAAGTCCCAACCAGTTAGAAGCTGGTGAACTTGAAGATTATTTGTGTTCCGATCATATTCAATAAACATTTCCAAGGTTTAATCTGCTTTTACCTCTATGTGACCCCTGAGAGTTGCAGTACTTTGACATTTTTTGGATATCAAATAGACGTTTGGCTTGAGCATCTATTGTCAAACAGTTTGCAACGTCATGTATTTAAATACATCTTTTCAGGTGAATAGTAACAGATTTCGATGGAATGTATTTTTTCTGATAGTAAATCTACCTGGATTTTCTATATAACAAATGGGCAGAACATACGCATGCACATCTAGGGTCAGAACATACGCATGCACATCTAGGGTCAGAACATACGCATGCACATCTAGGGTCAGAACATACGCATGCACATCTAGGGTCAGAACATACGCATGCACATCTAGGGTCAGAACATACGCATGCACATCTAGGGTCAGGCTCCGGGCAATCAAGTTCTGGATCCAGGAAGCTGGGTGTCAGTTCAAATGGGTCAGAGACAAGTGCACAGTCAACACCAGGCACGGGTGAAATTCTAGAATGAAAATCAGGGGAATCACATTAGGCCAGGGATGGGGAAGTCCAACTTTCATCAGGCACTGCTAGCATTAGTGGTACAGCTAGGTAATTTTAGACCCTGCATGTCACAGTTTTATGCAGTGGAGGCTGGTGGCTCCAATATCAGTGGGGTGGTGAATCCAGTCCAGGTTTCAGTCAGAACCAGTCAGCACCTTGGATAGCTCTTTTAACGTTCTGACTGGTTCTTAATGAAACCCGGAGTGCATTCACCACCCCACTGACATTGATGCCACCAGCTTCCACTGGTTTTATGCCCCACCCCCTTTATACAGTCATTTGTATTACTTCAGTTGTGAAGCACGCAACTAACATTTATCTCCCTGCCCCCCATTCCATGCTTTAAGTTTTCTTCTGCATTCCTGATAGGTTAGAACAACAATATTTTTGCCAACCCGATTTAAAAAGGAATTCTCTGAGCATGTGCAGTTCTTCATTTTAAACTCACGTAAATAATGTCACCACAATGATGACAGGAATACAATGGAGTTTGCTTCTGCACCTGCCATTCTCTAGGTAAACATTTGCCTCCCCCCATGCGTCATCCAGGCCTAGATGAATCACTGCCAGTATGTTAGGTTGATGGGAGTTGTAGTCCAACAACATCTGGAGGCTCACAGGATCCCCACCCCAGACATAGGAAACTGGTTCTAGCCATCGGGGAGAGCTAACTGAATGCTCAGATGGTGTCCTCGAAGCACAGAACTCAGACCGCCAGGCCTGCACTGGAAATGGTGCTGGAGGTAAGCACCTGACTGTTGGAAGCCTGGACTCATATTCCTCCTGGTTCTCTCTCTCTCTCTCTCTCTCTCTCTCTCTCTCTCATTTTACCCCCTAAATAATATTCCATACTGGTTAATGTTCAAAATGGCTGATTAAAAGGAATCAGAAATGCAAAATGAAACCAATTTATATTATATATAAAACCAACAGTATTAATAGGTCAAAGCATGTCAAGCTTCTCTCTCTCTCTCTCTCTCTCTCTCTCTCTTCTGGTCTGGAGCTGTTGTAGAATAGCAGTGAAGTGAATGAGCTATATGCTGGAAGTCCCCGGCAAATCTTACTTCAGCCATATGTGACCTAAGGCTAGCATGAAGAGCACAATCCTTATCATATGCCTGTAAAGTCAGAAGGCAGTCGCAGTGAGTGCAATGGGGCTTATTTCTAAGTGACCATGCACAAGATTGTAGCCTAACAGTGCAATCCTATGCTTGTCTACTTGGAAGTCAGTCCTATTGAGTTCATTGTATTCCTACTGCATAATACAGATGGATGTGTGTGTGAATTGTGTCTACTCAGAAGTCATTCCCATTAAATTCAATGGGGCTTAGCCCCAGATAAGTAGTATAGGACCATTAAGCATTTCAGATTCCACCCCTACCCCCCAAGTACCTTACAGAGCTGCTGAAAGAGCTACTGAGGTAGTGCATGCAGAACACATAAGAAATGTGTTCATTTTATTATGTATGCATGTATGTATGTATTTCATTTCTATCCCGCCTAATAGCCAAAGCTCTCTATCAATAATAAGCATCAGCATCATTAACCTTTCCCTGTATTATTCTAGCCTCCCTCACAGCAGTTTGAATGAGATTGCCCTTGCCATTCCATTCATCCCACAAACAAGTAATGGATTCTGATGTTAACTGTGTACACCAGAGGTCCCCAACATTTTTGGATCCCTGAGCACATTTGGAAATTTGAGGTGCTGCTGTGGGCACTACCACAAAATGGATGTGGATGTGGTTATGGCTAGCCACATAATGGCTGCCGTGCGGGCCTGGCTTGTCAAAAGTGAGCTAAAGAGGTGGTGGTGTGGGGAGAGAGAAATAGTGACATTGGAGACTGGGAGGGAAGGGGAAACAGCAAGGCAAAGAGATGGTGGGGAGAGAAAGAGCAAGGCTAGAGGTAGATTTTTGTGTGTGCAAGGGCTGTGTACTCTGTTCAGTTCTGGTACTCAGAACAAATCCCTGGGCTTAGAATTCTTTAATTCTAAGTGTATGTCTTATGCACCTGGCTTTGGTTCGTGGATCAAGGGGTTCTCTAGTGAAAAAGGAAGTAGATTCCACAAGCCTATGACTGTACACCAATCTAAGGACATGAACCTGACTTTCCACACTAAAAAGGGCTGATCATTTGCCCAGGTTGTTTAGAGAAAGGGTCCAGTGCCGAGATGCAAACCATTTGCTAAATCCTTTTGAATCCACACTCTCAGATTAACGCATCATGGAAGTAGACCAGGGGTGTCAAACCTCTATCAGCTTGAGGGTCAAAATCAATTTCAGAGAAGTTCTCGAGGGCCATATTCCAGGTGGGTGGGGCGAAAGAGAAGAGGAGTGGGGCCAAAGACAAAAGGGGGCAAGGCCAGAACACCAGCATATTTTAGCATAAAGCGCTTACTGCCAGTAACTAAACCTTAGGAGAGGCATTTCAACCTTTCAGAATGGAAAAAAAACCCTGTGTGAAAGCTGGGAAACCACCAAACTGGTGGCGAGGGGAAAGGGGGTGGTGCCAATGAAGGGGGTGTAGCCATCTGGGGAACACCAGAGGGTTGGGTTTAGCCCATGGGCCTGAGGTTCAACAAACCTGAAGTAGGCCCATAGAAAGGGCCGGCAATCCACGGCTGCAATGATCTCTCTTCCAGGTTATGGGACAGCATTGCTTGCCCCACTGAACTAGTGCTGTGCTGAAAATTTCTCCCACATTTTTTTCAATCATTCTCATTCAATATGATAGAAAATAAACTGCTTTTGGAAAGAAATTCAAAGGTGGAGAAATTTCGCAGAAATTCTCATGGGCTGGTTTGGGGTTCTTGTGCTTACCTGACTTATGAGGTGGCTGAGGAGTGTGTGCAAGTGTCCTGCAGACTCCTCGGCTTCCCACACTTCAGCTAAAGGCATCATGAGGAAGACGTCATGAGGCAATTCCTCCCATATGGGTAGGGTTCAGTTCAGGAAGTGCAGGTGGCCTGGGAGACTGCAGAGCAATGGAAAGATGTGTAATAGAGGGAGATCTAGAGGAAGGTGCACACACAGCACCTTAGGCCACCTCTCAGTGATTAGGTCAGCTCAAAAATACCACTAAAATAAATTCTAAATTCTGCCTCAAAAACGTGGAAGCCTCAACACAGTTGATGCTGTTCCCACCTACAGAAGCAGTGCAACAAATCAAAACCCTTAGGAAAAAAGAAAGAACCTGTGCTACAGCCCCTGCCAACAGTGAGCCCTATCTGAGAAAAACTGTTGGAGAACTTCTCCCCTAGGAGAAATTCGGTGAAATTGTGCACCTAATTTCTCTGCCCACAAATAGCCTGGAGAATTCTGAGAGGCCATGTGTGCACAGCTGTATACTGAACTTTCTGTTTCTGTCCACAAGAAGTATACCCAAACTATACTTTTCCAGCTGTATCTCTAGAAAATGCTTACTATGCCAAGGTCAATGAAGGCTCCAAGAAGGACAAAAGCGGCACTGAAATAGCATGCTTCATCTCAAGATTGCAATTCTGGACAATAGTTTCCCTGCCTCTCCAACTGTCACCAGCAGAACAGCACAAATCTTCGCTGTCAGGCTCTCGTTGTGCAATCCGCGGGATATTACTTTGGTGTATCAACAACCGCATTCCTTTTCCAACAGGAAAAAATAGTTTTCCGCTGCATCTTTCCCTGTGACTCGACAAAGTTATTCTCTGGATGAAGAACAGCTGATGATGAATTTGGGAATGAAGTGGCATTGCCAAACCTCAGAATTCAGAAATCTTGCTTTGACCTCATGAACACATGGAGCTGTCTGAATGGCTGTGAATTTTGGGAATAACGAATGATTATTGTTTTTAGCTGGGGACATTTCTCATGAGACTCGTGACCAATCCAAAACCCTGGCATCACAGGAGAATGAAGACAGAAGCTCTTCAAAGCATTTGGTTCTTTAGCATAAATTAGCATTCCACTGTATTAGGAAGTTTTATTAAGGCACACATTTATGCAAATTTATGCAAATTGAATTGACTAACCAAGCAATTAAAAACTTATCTGAGTTATTATCTAAATTGGTCTTTACTTTGGGGGTGGTTTGGTGTTCCCAGGGCTGGCTTTAGGTTTGAGCAAAGTGCCTTCTCTCAAAGTGTTTGAGCACATTACCCTGGGCAAAGTGCCCTTTCATGCCCCCTCCCCTTTGCCATTGGGCCTTGGTGGGCTTATCTGGCTGTTGCGGTGGTCCCTCAAGCAGTGCCAGATGGCTGTGCCTAGCCACACTTTGAATTTCGCACAATTCCCCTGAATGATAGGGGACCAGGGGCATTGTGGGTCATTGAAAGGGTGGCTAGAGCCATCTGCTTGGCCCTGCTTGGAGTGCTTGCCCAGAAGATTTCTTTTTTTAAAGTGGGCGTGGGGCTAAGGCAGGCATCAGTAGTGGGCCCTGCCATGGCTGCAGCTCTGGCAGCTGCCCAAGAATGCTTGGTGCTGATGCCGGCCCTGGGTGTTTCCACAGGGCCAAAAACATCCACATCTAGCAGCTACATCTCCCCCCCCCATTTTTATTCTACAGCAGGTGCAGGACCCCCAGTCCAGACTGGGACCCGTGTGTGTGTGTGTGTGTGTGTGTGTGTGTAGGATGGCTCCCTGAAAAGAAAACACACACACAAAATCACACACACATAACTCCTGCCCCACTGCAATGAGGCTTTGAAAAAGCCTTCATTGGTGTTAATGGAGGCTTTAAAAAATGCTGTTTCAGGGGGGAGGGGGGATTTTTTTGAGGGGTGTCACAGAATTGGGGAGGCGAAGGTTAGCTTTTCCTCCCCAGCAGCAGACCACCTCCCCATGCCCTCCATCACAATTAGGCTGCAAAAAGCCTCCAGTGGCACCAATGGAGGCTTTTTCAGAGCCTCAGTGCAGTTGGGGAGAGGTGATTTTTCATGGTGTGTGTGCGTTTGTGTGTGTGCCACTGGAGACTTTTTACAGGCTAATTGGAAAATAGAGCTGGGTGTCATCACCAAAACCTTACTTTACCTCATCTAGTAGCTTCATATAGATGTTAAAGAGCATGGGAGAGAAGATAGAATCTTGAAGATCGCCACAGCCCAAGCATGAAGGGGGTTGAACAGAAATTCCCCAAAGCTACTTTCTGAAACCAGCCCTTCAGCTACGTATGGAACCAACCCACAGAGCCAGTCTACTATAGTTGATGATACCAAAAGCTGCCAAGAGGTCAAGGAGAATACAAAAGCTCACCCTCACCCTCTCTCCTTCCCAAGAGAGGTCATCCATCAGGGCAACCAAGACTGACCCCAGCCTAAACCCAGATTGAAATGGCTCTAGATGATCTGTCTCATTCAACAGTGCCTGGAATTGGGCCACTACCACACTTTCTAGTACCTTGCCCCCAAAGGGAATCTTTTCCCCCCAAAGAAGGTATCTTCTACTGGGTCTCCTCTTCAAGTGCCTTCCTTAGGGGAAATCCCGTATTATCTATAAAGGAGGGAGTCTTTTCTGTGGCGGCATCACAACACTGAAACATCCTCCCCAAAGAAGAACATCTGGTGCTGACCTTACAATCTGTCTGGCACCAGGTTAAGACTTTTTTAAAAAAATTGCTATGGAATTTTAAATGGTAATACCGCCTCTTGCCTGCTCCTGCATCTTTTTATATATATATATAGTTTTGTCGTTTCATCATCTGCCTCTTGTTTGTTTTGATCATTACTGATGTTTTATTGCATAGTATTTATACTGGCATGATTAGTTCTCTTCATGCCTTTGTACAGTGCCCTGCAATCCATCTGGACAAACGGCGATTTGGAAATAATTTAAATAACGAATTAAAAAATAAAAATAATATGGAACAAACACAGTTGTCCTCATCAGCAACCAGATGCTTCCTAGACAGAGTACAAGAACATGGAAATTGTAGAATGCTGCATTTGTTGTCATTTCTTTCTTGCTCTTGGGAATAAGGCATGTAGGCATAACCCTTGCTTAATGTGTCATCATCTCCTGACACTCATGGTAAAAAGCCACAGCTAGCCATCCTCTCAACAAAACTACCTTTATCTCTAGCAAGTTCACCCTTGTCTAAAGCTGTTATAGTGCAAACCTACATGATATCATACAGGTTTGTGTTCTGCAGGTTTATGGAGGCTTGTATGAAAAGTAATTCTTTCTGCCTTTTAAAGTTTCATATATCTCTGCTTTTTCACTCAGTTCCATTTTAACTTTGCCCTGTGCACTCTCATATTTCATTACCGGCTCAAGGAAAAATGTCTTACAGAGCTTTCTTTGTCTGATATAGGTGGGTTTTGCTCTATGCCTGCCCTTCACCTACCAGGTGGACTAGGAGGTGATTTTTGCCTTTTAAAAAAGGTGATAGCTGCTATGTGTTATTATTTCTTCCTGTAACAAAGGGTGCCGGGGGGGGGGGGAAGATTTATATATGCATTGTAGCTACTCACACATGCCTCTCAAGTTTCTTGTATCCCTCATTATGAAGGATTTCCTATATTTGTTTCCATCTCTCCTCACTGGACACCTGCTGATATTTCTCAACCTCTTTACAATAAGTGACACTTGAGAGGTCTGTCCCAACCCAACTGTTTGTGGGGTTGGATTTAGTGCAGTTGTTGCACTGAGACCAGACCAGAGATAGCCAACTCCAGCCTACAAAATATCGGGCCTCTGGCAGTTCTATCCAAGGTTAATCAACCTAAGGTGCAATGTTAAAGGGAACCATTTTCAAAAGTTGTTAGATCTAAACAGATTCTTCACTTTAGACAGCAATCCTATGTTATCTGGGAGTAAGCCCCATTGAACTCAGTGAAGCTTACTTCTGAGTAAACATGCATACAGTTGTAGTGTAAATGGGTTGGAATTTAGGCAAGTACAACTTGGCTGGTGGGAGTGGTCTTCCTGCTCCTCCTCACCATGGCAACCCCTCCAGCCCCCTGAAAATGCGACCCTGCTGGATGGGATCAGCTGTGTTGCAGGGGAGAAGGTAGATTCCCGAATATCAGGCAGAGGCACCTTCTGTGAGCAGAGCCCTTCCATCCATAGAAGGTGGATCCTGGATCCAACCCTATGTATCAATTGATGTTGGGTTTTGTGTGCAATAACCAAGGAACACCTAAGTTGATGGGTTCCACAGCTTTGGTGCTAGGCACTGCTGACTTGCTCACAGAGCCTAGTCATCTGTTTGGGGCTGGGTTGTGTGACATTTCCTGGATTAGAGCAGCCCATGAGAATTCAGAAAATGGGCACTGGATATAAAATAAAATCAATATGGTTTATGCTGATATATCCAGTGTTTTCAGGCACTATTTAAAACAACAACAAAGTAATTTTTAAATTTAGCATTTTCTTACTTAAAACTGTTTTGATACTATAAAGAGACATGGCACAATAAGTCATGGGATCAAAATTGTAGTGAAGTAAGCTGTAATGGGCTAGAACCATACAATGTTTTCGCGCAGAGCAAAAATGCCTCTCTACATGTCTTTAAAGAAATTTCTTGACACTACCTGTAGACTGGAGAGTGCGTGCGATGACTTTCACAAGTGTGATGAACGTTCTAGATAGGGTTGATAATATACAATACCGAGAATGGTTTGCCAGTTTGGAGGAGTCAGATGACTGACAAGACACACTACTGGACTCACAGAGCATAATATGCTCTCTTTCAGTGAACAGAAGCATGAATAGAATAGACACACCTTCTGTGGCACATCGCTAAAATTAAAAATATGAAGCTCTGAACCAGTGATTACTTCTGGGTGTGGAAGCTTCCTTATCCACAAGGATCCCCTTAATGTGGGGATCCACAGGGGTGTATGCATTCATTTTATTGCAGAATTCAGGCTCAAGAGCTCTGCATGTATATGAGAACATACGTGGCTCTCTGAGTAGCAGAAAGGTGTTGTACAAAATATAGCTGACTGAAGCAAAAGACCACAAAATGTGATGAACTTTCAAAATATGCAGTTTGTGTTTTGATGTCAAAATTGAACATCTGAATTGCTAAATCAATTTTTAATGTCAAAATTTGACCGTCATTTGTTTTGATTGGGGTAATGAATGGATGAAGTGAATATACAATTTACTAAATATTATCATCACATACCGCCAAATGTCTGTTACTACTCTGGCATGCTTGTGGTCAAATCTTGTCAAATCTTCACTAATACTCATGTGAGATAGTGTCAAAAGCTGACTGCAATTGCATATCCACTGTCTGCTTCATCTCAGATTCTGTCAAGTACTGACTTCCACTGTTTGCCAGCTGCCACATACTGTCCAATATTGATTGCTACATGTTAAATACTAAAAAGCTGACAACTGCTGCATGTCAGGTACTGTCAAAAACTGCAAAACCTGTAGATTTCAAATGCAGGTGGAGAATACCAAATATTTATTGAATGTTCAGAAAAATCCTCTGTGATTGCTCTCATGTTGAGAACAATCATACAAGATTTGGCAACAGAATTCATAGAAAAGAGTTTTGAGCTGTATTTCTTTTGGGCAAATTCATTTTAGCTCTAAGGAGAACTGCCAGTGCATGCTATCTAAGTGTGAATGCCATTACTTTATTAGCAGAATTTCCTACGCACCTTATCATTGCTGCAAGATTGTGCAAAGACTATTCACTTAAGATGAGGAATACTTGATTTTTCTCTGTGATGATTATAGAAATGGATTTCTTTAGGTGGTAAGACTGTGTTATGGATGGCATATAATTGTTGCACTACTGTAGGATTGCTGTTACATCACTCTGATTGTTTACCTATACAACATATCACTATGCATTTAAATTGTATGTTATTTTGCATTAATCCCAATTATCATTCAATTCCTAGTTTCAGCACTATTGCTGAGATTTGGTGACGTTAAGATGTGACTTTATGAGATACTGTAAAACAATAATGATGACATACTGGATAAACCCATGAGAAGTTCTTACTGCATTTGTTAAATGGTTACAAAATAAGTTTGAAAATCTATCGGTCATGTAAGCTAAAGTTTCAAGAGCGAAGCAAAATATGTAAAAAAAATCACACATACACCCAAGATGACTTTAGGAACACTGTTTCCTTCAGTAACTTTCTGAAGTGTCCTAAACATTATTTACAAGTGGCACTTTACTGTTTTCATTTGAATTCGACTGCTGTGTTAACAGAATGCAAGATCAGGTAGTTCAGTGATTTAGCCTTCACTGAGTTCTGGTCACCCAACAGCCGTGTGTGATTTTTATTTAGGGCATTTCTGCTTTAAGTTTGCTGTGTTTTGACAGTTCGCTGGCTAGAGATTCAGCAGTGTTGTGAGTGACCATTGTAATTGCTGACACTTCCTCCCAATACACTTCATTTAAAAACAGAGCCTGGTCCCCCAAAACTGGAGTTGCCTCTGGTCACATAACAGCTTCTCATTTGTCATTTCAATTAAGTGGAGTTTCCAGTATCCTTTGGCTTCATTTAAAGGTCTAGCAAACAACCAATATATCCCACTGATCCGACATACAATCTGATGGATTTGTTAGACTTGCTGCCAAAATTCACATGCACACAGAGCAGGTGGATGTATCATCACTTCCACTTTCTCCCACATTTGAATTTTTTTTAAAATCTCAAGTTAGTACATTCTTATCAAAACCCCAACTGAACAAAATTCTTAGGTTCTTGGGCAGGTTACTTCTGGGTTGCTTTCTGGGAAATGAGTGTTGGTATGTTCAAAACTGAACACACCAACACTGGCTGAATAGGTACAGCTATTCCCAGCGTGAATTCAATAGGTACAGCTATTCCCAGCTATTCCCAGTCTGCCATATAACTGTTAAAGATGAGGACCCTCTCAGAAAAAAAGAGGTGGCAACCCTAATTCAGCACCACAAGCATATTTGAATACACAGGGACTGAACTCCAGACTTTTAAGAGCTAAATACTCAAACCCTTCTGTCTGGAAGGATGAATCTGTCAGTTCTGCTTCCTTCCACTTCCAGTGTTTTAAGTATCAAGTTATTTATATCCCATTTATGAAGAAACTGATGAATTTTGGTCAAAAATGAGCTGAACAAATTTCTCACCCATCCCTACACACACACACACACACACGCACGTGCACACATACACACACACACAAATACTGCAGTTATCATGTTGCTGACATCAACAAGGATAATATCTTCTTGTGGCATAACATTTTTCACAGTTTTAAAATGTTTTCAGGCCAGACAAGATGAAATATTATTTAATATTTAGTATTTAAATGCCATAAATAAATAATAACTAAATGTTGTGATGTTTTAACCCTATCACAAGAAATCATCCCTTGTAGCCCTGTCAAATTCCACAATGCCAGCTATTATTGCATGGAAAATCAGGTTCAAATCCCTAATCCAGCCCTCCCAACATGGTGCATTCCATATTTTTTGGACTTCAACTCCCATCAGCCTCAGCCAGCATGGCCAATGGTCAGGAATGCTGGGAGTTATAGACCAAAAGATATGGAGGGCACCAGGTTGGGGAAGGCTGTCCTAATCTGTCATGAAACTTGCTTGATGACCTCAGGCAGGTCTCTTAGCTTAACCTATGTCACAGGGTTGTTGAGAGGACAAAATGCTGGTCTGAGCACCGTAAAGAAAGGATGGTATTTAAAAGGCAACCAAGCTGGCATTCCTATACACACTTATCTGGGAGTAAATCCCATTGAATTCAGTGAGGCTTACTTCTGAGTAGACATTTATAGGACTGCACTGCACTACATTTTCTGTGTAGTGGAAAAAGGATGAGAAGATAAAAGTCAACCCATAGCTTATTCTGTCACATTTTTATCCCATCTTTCTTTCAAGGCATTCAGGGCATGGATTTATTTCATGTTATCCTCAATGGCAAGTAAATAATACATTTATATCCTGCTTCTCTTCCATGGAACTCAAGGCAGCATGTGTAGGGTTATCAGGCAGTCTTCCTTTCAAGAACTGACTAGATCCACACCTTAGCTTCAGCAAGGTTATTGGATCTTGTGCTTTCTGATCATGGCCTGGGACCATGTTTAGCGTGTTAGGTTGATTGGGTCCCCAACTTTTTTTAAGACATAGGCATATTTGAGAGAGTGTCATGGGCCCTCTGACAAAATTGCTCCCATGGCAGGGTGCGGGTGGGGGTGGTTGCCTATTCATAAAATGGCTGCCATGGTGTTTATGGATGGTCACAAAACACTCATTTCCCAGAAAGCAACCCAGAAGTAACCTGCCCAAGAACCTAAGAACAAGGCAGAGGTGGGGTCTGAGCTCCAAAACACAAAAGCACTCTTTTGAATCCAATTAGAGTTAGGACAGCACTTTGCTTTGCATCATTCCAGCCTCCCGGCTAAAAAAAATAGTTTTTTTTAAAAATTAAAAAAATCTTATGAAATAAATAAAAATCAGGAGGGGCAGGGAGCCTGGCAGGTGACAACAGAAGTGTCCATGGGCACTTTGGTACCTATGGGCACCACACTGGAGACCCCATACCTAGCAGACAGTGAATTGCTCAATGATATTCAGTGAGCTCCACAGCAATGCAGGATTTGAAATGGGATTCCCCACATCCAAAACCCAATGTGTAGGCCATTATAGCCCTATTCAGGCTTTCAAATTACTCATACATGAGGGAGAGCAGGGATGAACATGGTGGTTCTACCCTCTCTGTTGCTGTCTTTGTCATCGCTCCATGAGTTGGAGGCAAATATTGGCAGCGGGGAGACTTCTCTGCTCATGAAAGCTCCCTGTGTGATTTAGAACACTGGGAAATCAGGTTCATGAGAAATCAGGTTCTACTCATGAGTCCAGTGCAGATGTTTGTCTCCAACTTGTGAAGGACGACGAGGAGAGTGCTGGTGTGTGTGTGTGTGTGTGGAGATAGCATGCTCATCCCTGCTCTCCTTCATTGCGTGAGTAATTTAAATACCTGAATAGGGCTTGCATCACACATAGATACCATACCATGTTATTCTACAACAGTTGCTTTTCTGGACCCTCCTCTAATCAGGGCTGTGCATATTTTTGAGATTCTGACCTTCCGTGTGTACTATTTAGATTGAGCAAAAGCACCAAATTTGAACATCATTGGCCAGAAGCTTTGACCAAATCTGATTATCTTCCAGGTGTAGCTCAAGAGCTTTGAGCTTAGACTGTCATTAATCCATTACCATTAAAAAGGTCAGGGGTGATTTTACATAAGTTTACATCAGATATTTGTTATCAGATTAAAAAAAACAATATCCACAAACACAGAAACCTTAAATTGCCTCGGAACATACACTTTCAACAATTAACAATAACAAAATTATGTATCCTAATGTTAGCATGTCAGTCTCATTTCATGCTGAATATGATCCCTTTCTTCTCCTTAGACGGAGAATGTCTTTCAAATACGGTACTGTAAAACTTCGATGTGAAAGAACTCTGCATAATTATAAGAGTAAAACTCTGAGGTGACTCTTTACCTGTACCAAAATAATATCCTTAAACGTTTATCTTAAAATAAATCAAGCATGGTACATCTGAATTCCAGAAACCAAGGAAAGTAAGGAAGGTAACCATAGTTACATAGAAAAACCTTAAAATATATTTTAAAATGATATAATGTATTGTGCCCAGTTTCTGATATTTGTCTGTTCCAGGCTTGTGAATAACCATCTGCTTTGCATAGCGAAACCTGTTCAATCTTTTTCAGGCTAGTAAATTTTGTAGAATTTTATGCCTTGCTGGTATTGAATTCTATGTTTTGCTTCATTTTAGAACATGAGGCTGCCCTCATGGAGGTGGCATGGCCCTGTAAAGAGATAACCTTCATTCGTAATATAGAAGGGAGGACTTTCATTTGCCTTCCTCCCCGCCACCTCCAGCTGTCCTACTCTTCCTACTCACTGTTGCCTGAAGTTTAGCAGTTTCCTTTCTTGCCAATTTACAGATGAGCTCAGATCAAAGATCCCCATTGCATATACAGTAGATATGGAACCTGCTTATAAAGACATGTAAAAGTGACCCTGCCAGCAACTGTGCTGCTCATGCTGAGGTTTAAACACTGCAATTGGTTTCCCAGTGGATTTTCACTTTCACAAGTACTTAATGCAGCTTTAGGTGTCCCCAGGGCAGGCTGAACTGGCCACCAAATGTCTTTTTTAAGGGGAGTGAACAATGGCTTAGTTCCACCTCTGCTGAAAGTCAAGATTCATGGTTTCCCTCTCAACATTTAGTGTTTCTGCAGGCACTCGGTACTGTCGCATTACTGAATGAGACTGTTTTTATCCATCCCAAGGCTAGGTACAGTATAGGTGAGGGCAATCCAAGCTTCCCCATGGTGCTTTGTCAAAGCTTGTTAACCCTAAACTGAGTGGATTACCACTTTGGAGTATGATTACAATTGTAATTTCAAGCCTATTAAAAAAAGCAGAGCCATTCAACTGGCGAAGGGCTTTGATTACAGCACACACTATGTCACTTTGGAAAGAAAAGCCCCATAGACAGATGTCTATTCTGTGGATGTAGCACAGCCCATTTTTGTTTGTTTTTGTTTTACGGCACACACCTTTATATCTGTAGATCATAGAATCATAGAATCATAAAACAGTAGGGTTGGAAGGGGCCTACAAGACCATCGAGTCCAACCCCCTGCTCAATTCAGGAATCCAAGTCACAGCATCCCTGACAGATATGGGATCCATAAATAAAATGACTCTAATTTTGTTCTGAAATTGGTTCCTGGATTGGTATTCAAGTATTTAAGGGTCAAACTGGAGTTCCTGTTGTGCCTTTCATTTTTTTAATTGCTAATAGCAGGCACACTCCTCCCAATTTTCATAAGGGACCATGGTGTGTGTGGATGTTTTTTTAAACATTTTTCTCTCCTGCCACAGTCCAGCAGAAAATCACCCCCCCCCCCGGTTTCCCTCTGGGGCTAATAGCAGCTGTGGGGAAGGGATTTTTGTCAGGGCTGTAGTGAGACAGGAAAGGGTTATTGGTCCTCTCCTCATGTGCTACAGTCCCAACAAAAATCAGCCCCCATCCATGCCTGCTAGTAGCAATTAAAAAATGAAAGATGTTTGAGTAAGTGAGATGTTTAGTGTTACAATCTTTTTTAGCCCTAAAAATACTCTTGTTTGTCCCCACCGGTTCTATAATTTTTTTATCTAAGGATAGATGAACCTGCCCCACCTCCGAGAAACTCCTCTACTCTTATTGATGTTCTGTTGGTTCCCTTCGGATGTGTTGCCCAAGGAGTATCCTCTAAATTTGCTTCCAGTTTTACCTTAGCTGAAATCATAATGGCATCTCTAGACAAGAAGTACTACATGTACACAAGCCTGTTCTGTACTTCAGGGTTAGCCAAGCTAGTTATGAGGCACTTGTGCCATCTCGTGTGTTGAAATTGCTGTGTGTCAGGCCTTCATACCTGGAACATGACCTGCCTCCGCAATCCAGGTCGCACAATATGACTAATTTGTAAGAAGCAGTGCTTTTTAAGATCTACTGTTAGTACATCATCTCATTTTCTACTTCAGGGGTAGCAAAACAGTGTAGGGTGCATTTGCAACACTCTCAAGGGTAGCTGGAAATTGCTACATTCTAGGACTTTGTAAGTAGAACACAAGGGTTAGGATCCAGAGCAATCCTAACTCCCAGATCTGCCAGATCATGGGGAGGAGGTGTCCACTCACCAGTGGAGAGGACCTCCACCAGCAAGGAGCAGTCCATCCCTCCTGGTGGCCCAGTTCTGGTCTCAGAAAGCTCTGCTAGCAGAAAGTGCATTGTTAATCGGACTTACACTAGACCCATTTAAATTAAGGTAGTCATGACTGTCTTAAGACCCATTGATTTTGATGGGTCTGTTCTAAGCATGATGAAGTCTGGATACAATCCCTTATGTGTCTTCTTTCCAGAGAAAAAGAACAAAGCTGTTTTTTAAAATGTTCTACCTCCAGAATCTTCCGGAAGTTTCTACATATACTCGAGCTTGTTCAGCTCTTCAGGTATAGCCAAACTAGATACGTTAAGCTTGTGCCAGGCTGGATCTACACTTACTGCCTTTTTTAGCTTCCAGTTAGGTTTCACCACCCGCCTTTCACACTAGGGATGTATGAAAGTCACTTACCTTTCCATGGATTCTGTTCATGGTGGGGGGGAGGCATTCCGTCCCTCGCCCCGGAATCCTCGACGGGGGGGGGAGGCAATCTGGTCCTCCCCCCCGGAATCCTCGACAGCCAGCTGTGCTCCACAGCGGCTCCACGGAGCAGCTGGCCAGGCCCAGGCCGTACCTGCCGCCATTTGCGTATGCGTTTTTTTTTTTTAACCCAGACGTGATAGGCTACTTAAGTCTTTACATAGCCTATCATGTCTATGGGGGGAAAAAACAAACACACAGACTGCAAATGGCGGCGGCGGCAGCTGGTCGGAAGACCAGCCGCTGCCGCCGCCACCGCCGAAGCTGCCGCGGGAGCCGCCGCCGTCCAAAACATCCGCCCCAGGTAAGTCTCATCCCAGGGGGGATCCGTGGGGGGTGGGGGGGTGACAGGCCATTCCGTGATGGATTTCGGGGGGCCGAATGCACTGGCATTTGGCCTCACTGAGATCCGTCGTGGAATCCTCTGACATCCCTATTTCACACTAAACAGTACCCACCTCGAATTGGAACTGGAATTTCCCACTTCCGTGCTCCTGCTTTCAATACCCTAATATCCCAGTATTTCCCCTTAATGTGCTCTGATTTTCCACCTTAACTACCGTATCCAGTCGTAGTCCCCTCCCCCACCTGTCCATATATGGCGGTGTTTGTATTTCCCTCCTGTCCAATCACAGCTCTCAATGGCCCCATGTCTTCTTCTGGCTACTGATCGCATAGCTTCCTCAGCAGCCCCCGTTTCCTCAGCAACAAGCAAAGGGCTGGATGTGCGCGCACTTGTCTGATCTCGGAAGCTAAGTGGGGTCAGCCCCAGTCAGTAGTTGGATGGGCGACCGCCTGGGAATCAGGCTTCCTGCACTGAGCAGGGGGTTATTCTATCCCTGCAAATGAGATTAAGTTTTACCCCCTCCTATCCCCCACGCCACATGTTTTTTAAAAAAAATTAAGGCGCTATCCTCGCAGAATTGGGGCTTCTCTGCTATGTTTTTTTTTCCCTAATTTAGGCATGATCTTCGAAGAATCAAAGTTGTGAAGCTTCACAACTTCGAACCTTCGAATTGGGGTCAGCCCCATGGACTGCTCATGATAGGTCTTTCGTAAAATCATGGAGTTGAAATGGACCTAAAGGTAGCCTAGCTCAGTTTCCGGATACAAGGTGAAAGCCTTCTGGAAAGTGGGAGTTCACATTTACTTATCTGAAGAGAATGCTTGGTACACACAGACATTCCCATATTGCATATCAAATGAGTTCACACAGAAATTTGCTGAGGTCAGAGAAACCCCATCATGCTGTAGCATAACTTGAATCTCAATGATCAGTGCAAAGAAATGGTTCTCTTGGCAGGACCCACTATTTCCACTTAAGAGAATGGAGGAGCACCGACACATGTGGAGCTCCATGAGTATATTATAATTGCCAATATCTCACAGTATTTATTCTAATGGAAGGCATTATAAACAGCATAATCAGCTGTCTTGATAATTGTCTATGACCTATTTTTTTAAATCAATACTATATTTTTATATAGACCACAAAAATCTGCATATCTACAGAGTCCTATATTTCATTAAATATTCAAATGGCTCTGCAATATTTAAACAAAATCCATAGGCTAATTTCATTATTGCCACAGGCAGAATATTATATTACCTGAAAAGTGCTCAATAAGATTGATTTGTGTTTTACCTTCTGTAACACAGAGTCTCGACTGACCACTTGCCAAGCTGGGTTGCAAGAGCCTTTGAAAACCGCAAATAGTACTGCCGTCTTTACAATACATTGCCCGGAATTCTCAGGCTGTGCTTTGAAACACTACAAAATATCAGTGATGGCTCCATATCCAATAACTACCCAGGCAGAGGTCCTTTCCTGAAGATCTTTTGAAGTAGCTATTAGTGCAAATCAAAGGTTTAGTGTGTTCTTATCTAGGCTTCTTTATTTCCCATTGCCCATCTCGAATATTCATAAATGATCCGTACACGTTTGCAGCCAGCTTTCAATCCCCTGATAAACCTTGAACTGCTATAATTTAATCTCTTCCACAATTCTTTATGAACCCCATCAATGCCATTCATAATTAATGAATTGCAGGATGGTTCCTGGATGAACTAAAGTTTTTAGCCCTCACGGCGGATCGATGATTCTGACCATGTCTGTTTCATTATTGACAGCATCTGCCCACATTTACTCTTATAATTAAGTTATAGTTCAACTCTTAACTTTTCACAAGTGTTTGAAATGGCCGTATGGTGTTCTTAATTTCAGTTGCTGTTTCATCTCGCTCAGTGGGTGCCTATTTTATTGTTAAAGGTCATACTCATTTGTCTGCTCCAACAAAGGCAGTCCTTAAAGTTGGCTGTGGTTTTGACAGACAGTGGGTCCTATAAGTGATGGCCTTAAGGACAGACCTGGCACTGCGAGACAGTCACCACAGCAAGGGAAATAACAGATAACAAATCATGCCACTATTTTTCCTCCTGGCGTGATTGACGACATCACAGCGGGTATAACTTTTCAGTGTCTTCAGATTAAAACCCCCTCAAACAAATGAGTTCTTAAAATACTGTCCAGGGGCGTCAAAGTCAGCGGCTGGACCCAAAAGCATTTTTTTTAAAGGGGTTTTATATTAAGAAGAAAGCAAAAGTCAAAGTGCATAATTCAAGACTATGGAGTGCAATTATTTAATTGTCAAAGATCTCTTGGTTCTGATAGCGCAAAGCTGTGCTTGGATGGATGGAGAGGCTCTTGAATGATAAGCAACTTTTATAATAATGGGAACCACACCAGGCAACATGTTTAGAGAGACACAGGCATTTGCCAACAGATATTATACAGTTCAGCCATTAAAGGGAAAATAGTGGAACTACGTTTTGTCAGGAAATAGTAAAATGTGGCCACTTTTTGGATATTTTTTAGTATAACAGGAGCATCATTTTAATAAACACTTTCTGTTATTGCTGGGCAAATGCAGATGAAGAGAGATAAAGTTAAACTTTCAGACATCCAGCTTAGAAATATGCATTGGAATTTAAGGCATAAAATAAATCCCAGCTGTTGTCAGTAGCAAGCCATTTTCTTGCCAGCACAGAAATGGAGGGCATTATTGTAAGCATATCCAAAAAAATTACAGTATAAAGGGGAACCTTCAATTTCCTGCCCGTTATTGTTAGCAAATGCTTGCCCTGTAACTAAATAATAGTTGTACTGCTTTTTTTTTTTAAATGCTCTCTTCCTAGCTTTATCTTTTAAAGCCAGACTCCTTTTTTTTGTGTGAAAAAAACACATGCATACACACCAACCACCTAGACACAAAATAGACCTCTGAATTCACTATGATTGGACAACTGAATATTTTGGGTTGAAAGCATATTCAGCACATACAAGACACCCTATACAGAGAGATAATTGTTGCATACCTGTAAATTTAGAAACTCACAATGCGTATACTCACTTTCTTAGTAAATGCAAAATGGGATGGTTGTTAATTAAATTGTTGATGGAATTAGAGATTTAAAAAAATATTTGGGGTATTATTTCATGATTGAAAGCCTAGTGTTTTGAGTTTTCAAGAAAAACAGGAGTCTGTGTTCCATATATAGGGATTCCATATAAAGGGAATACACGCAGTCACTCACAAACTCTTCTTAAATACTTGTTCAGGTCATGAAACTTTGTTTAAGCCTGAGATTGCCAGCACTTTTCTTGGCGCCCACTGGGCTCCTAGCCGCTCCTGATTTTTATTTTATTTCTTAAGATTTTCTTAAATTAAAAAAACACACATTTTGTTTAAACCTAGGAGGCAGGCTGCAAAGTGAAATGCTCTGTACCAGTGCCATCTTTGTTCGTGTTTTGAGTTTTGGAGCTCAGATCCCACTTCTGCCTTGCAATTAGGTTCTTGGGGAGGTTATTTTTCTTTTAATCTCACCAGTTTGCCCTCTGGGAAATGAGTGGTTTATGACCGGCCATGCCCACCACCGTAGCCATTTTATGAATAGGCAAGCCATTGCCTCCCAAGGCAACCATTTTGTGAGAGCTCCCACAACACTCTTTCAGAATTCCAAATGTGCCCGCTGACCCAAAATATTGGGGATACCTTAAGCACAAGGGCCAATTATGTATTCAAAATCAGGAAGCTAGTAGCATGGATCAAAATATGGAAATGACCATTAGCAGCCATGTCAAAAACCAGGGCTCAGAGACTCAATAAGATGGCATGATACAAGGCAGGGCAACAGATTTGGTGGAACCAGTGCTGGAAGAAGGAAAGAGAGAACAGGGCCAGAAACAGAGGGAGAATAAGCACCAACAAAAGCAGCTAGCATTAGTGGCAAAATGTGTTCCAGAGTACAGTGAATACCTATGCCAGTTTTTGTTCGCTGTTTTCAGTCAAGACGTTGTTGTAGTGGGCATAGGGATAAAGCTGTGGCAGTGGCGGTGGGACCTCCGATGTTATAAAAAACACTGAAGAGCAAATACTCATATGTTTCATGCTCCTCCTTAAGAGGACCTTGGGCAGGAGATCCACAGAGTTTTCTTCCCACCCCACCCTGTCCGATTTCCTCATTGGAAATTTCAATGGAAGAGCAAAAAGCTGAAGTCTAAGGCATGAGTGAACATCTTTGTTGGAACTTTTTATAATGCCAGAGAGAAGGGAAGTCAGGATTTTTGGTGCAGCTAAACTATACAACATGGCAAATAATAGAGACGCATACTTAGTGGAAGGACTGTAGCTCAGGGAGGGGCTATAACTCAGTTGAATGCAGAAGGTTCTGGGTTCAATCCATGGCATCTCCAGTTTAAAAAGGATCAGGCACAAGGTGGCAGAAAAGACTTCTGCTGGAGACCTGGAGAGTCACTGCCAGTCAGAGCATACCGAGCATCAGTTGAAAAGGCAGGCATCCTAATACCCTCACCACCACCACATACTCTATTTCCATTCTGCAAGGGGAGAGTGCCAATGGTCATGGAGCCATGTTGGCACCACTCACACACAAGAGGGAGGGAACAACATGCTTGGGGGAGCCCCATGTTTTCCAGAAGTAGACAAAAACTTAAGAAAAAACACAAGGGGCGCTTTCCCACACACAAACAGCCCAACGAGCATGCTCACTAGCTGTGGAACATCGACTCCTTTGGAAAAGAAAACCAGGAGAGGATGAATGGAATCTTCTGGTGAAGGGGAGGGTATGGTGAGGCAGCCTGGGAAGCTTCAGGATGACTGCAGATCAGCTGACAAGAGAGCCAAGCTGAGAGTCAAGGCAAGGAATACAGGGGGTCACGAGGACAGTGGAAGTTGGGCAGTTCTGTGTCACTTCCTCTATTGTCCTTTGCTCAGACTTTTTCCTTCTCTAAAAAAAGGGGGCGGGGAGAGAACAGATGAAGAGACACATAAATATAAAAGGGTAGAGAAAACCACTCATTGCTAGATAAAGGTAAAGGTGTCCCCAACCAGTCGTGTCCGACTCTAGGGGGTGGTGCTCATCTCCATTTCTAAGCCGAAGAGTCAGCGCTGTCCAAAGATGCTTCCATGGTCATGTGGTCGGCATGACTGAACACCAAGGTGCACAGAATGCTGTTACCTTTCCACCGAAGCGGTACCTATTTATCTACTTGCAATTTCTTGCTTTTGAACTGCTAGGTTGGCAGGAGCTGGGAGTGAAGATGGGAGCTCACTCCATCACGCAGCACTCGGGTCTCAAACTGCTGTCCTGCCGACCTTCTGGTCTGCAGTTCACCATCTTAACCACTAAGCCACTGCGGCCCCATTGTCTAGATACAGTAGGTCATTTCCTAGTCCACACTGAAAGGCTATTTTTAAATGTCCCTAGGGAAAGAAAGGAGAGCTACCCAGAGAAATCAACATAGAAATCCAATATTTTAGTGTAGCCAGAATTGGGCATCAGTGTGTCCACCCCATTCTCCACACCCCAAACTACAAAAGGTAGCAGCAAAAAGAAGGGTTCCTGGTCCTTTAAACACAGTTATTGTTTAGTGTGAAACATTTACAACATAAACTTTCATTGTTTCCCTTCCATATTGCCAGCATGTACATTTTCACTTAAGAACATAACTTAAGGCCATAAGAAGAGCCATGCTGGATCAGACCATGGTCCATCTAGTCCAGCATTCTGTTCACACAGTGACCATCCAGCTGTTGACCAGGAAACCACAAGCAGGACACAAGTGCAACAGCACCTTCGTGCCCATGTTCCCCACCAATTTGGTTCCACCAACTGGAACCAAATGTTCCAGTACCAGAGTACTGCCTCTGGTACTGGAGGTAACACATAGCCCTCAAGCTTGGTAGCCAATAGACTTCTCCTCCAGGAATTTGTCTAACCTCCTTTTAAAGCCATCCAAGTTGGTGGCCATCACTACATCTTGTAGCGAATTCCATAGTTTGACTATGTGTGTCAGACATAGTTTGACTCACTGTGTGAAGAAGTACTTCCTTTATCTGTCCTGAATCTCCCACAAATCAGCTTCATGGGATGACCCCATTGGGCCATCCCATGAATTATTATGGATTATTATTATTATGAATTATTATCCCATGAATTATTATTATTATTAAGTATTATGAAAGAGGGAAAAAATGTCTCCCTAGCCACATTCTCCACACCATACATAATTTTGTACACCCCTAGCATTCTTACCTTGTGTGGCAGGCACCACACTTTCTAGCAGCTCGAAACAGCTTGAAACAGTTTTTAAAAATGTGACAGATTGCCCTTGGACCACCTCATCAAATATGTACATAACTGAACCATGCAGGGGAAAAGTTGGTAAAACTGCTTGTGAAAATGCACATGCTGGTAGTGTGGAAGGGAAAGAATGAGTGGTTGCAAAGAAGACTGAAATTCTCCAGCAATTCATGAAGAAGGCACGAGTGCTCCAGAAATAAATGAAGAAAAAAGGAACATGCCGGAATGCTATCTTAGAGTGCAGACTACTTTCTTGATTACAGGCAGCATACTTAGGCGTAGAAAAAGCAAGGCAAATGTGGAGGGGGCTGAATGGGACCATTTGTGAGGACAGGTGAGGGAATGTGTGACCTCAGAAAGGGGGTGTGGCTAGGGATGTAGGGATGTAAGGGTGTAAGGCTAGGGATGTAGGGATGTAGGGATGTAAGGCTAGGGATGTAACCCCCCACTGCCTGGTTTGGGGGTGGTCCATTGTGGGGTAGTTTGGGCCATTTGAGGCCCTGCAGAGTTGTCTGGAGCCCTGTCATGTCCGCCAGAGTTGGCGGAGTGGCTCTTTGGCTTCCTATAAAACACGATACGTTAATGGTGGTTGCCATTAGCCTGCCATGGGAAAATTACAGCTGTAAATGGTGTATTTACACCATTTGCGGCCGTACAGCACTTTCCTAAACTTAAATTGCAGCTTTTTACAGCTTCATGGTGCTTTATGCACCATAAAGTGCTTTATGGCTGCAAATGGCGTACAATACGCCATTTACGACTGTAACTTTTCTGCGATAAGCTAATGGCGGCCTCTGTTAGTGCTTCACATTTTATAGGAAGTGGGAGAGCAGCCTCATGGGAACTTGTCCAGACCAGGAGGTGAGTGTGCCCAGCCCACTGCAGACTCTGGAGGCTTGATTCTTTGGAATCTGGCCTCATTTGAGTCTGCAGCAGATTTCTCCAGCATTCCTAAGTTTGGCTTAGTGGGCTGGACACAGAAGACTGGAGTGCCATATCTAGTCTGTGGGATGTAATTTTCCCACTGCTGTTTGGCTAGGTACCCCTGATTAGCTAGGTGGCATAAGGCAGGCTGCAACAACTTTGGTTGATGCACTTCTCTCTCCACAAACATGTGCTCCATTCCTGAAATGTGTTGGGCAAAACTCACTTTCCCTTTAATAAGGGTTGTGGAGCAAGATTGTGGATGGGTGTTCCACTTCTGACTCTTCCATCCCCAGCTCCAGCAGTTTCTCATGTGAGGGACCAATGGCAGGAGAACACACCCTCCAGGGCTTAATTTGAGCACAGCTATGTCTATGGAAGGCACTATATGGCTTGGCTCATTTTTGTTGATCTCCATTATGGACCTATTGCCTATTACCTATGTGGCCACATTTTGGCAGTACACTTACTTTCCACTTGAAGGCTATTGGTTGGTGCTGCATTGGGTGTTCATGAATCTGGGGAGGAGTGGGGGCACTTTGAGGAAGATGGCTCTGTGCCATGTCTGGGTTTGGACTAGATGGTCTTCAATCCCTTTCGGTGCTATAATTTAGAAATCAGTGATTCTACAGTTTTTTTTTAAAAAAAATCTATAGGAATTCTAGGCCTATGTCCCCAAACAAAGAGTCCTGTCTTTTTCTTGTAATTTTAGCATGCTAATAAAGTATAAATGAATTGAATTGAAAATGACTTACATTTCAATGAAAGGTATTGTGGTTGGAGAAAACCCCCTTCCAAGTATCAATTAAGTCTATTGAATGAGAACATTGTCTTCTTCTGTTTTTACTGAAATACAGGAAAGCTTCCCTCTTTAAAGTCTTCACTTATTACTGTTAACTATTTCTCTGGTACTTTAAAGTACAAAGCCCTTCACAATCTTTATCTCATTCATCCCCACCACAAGACTCTGTGTTTAGCCGCTGGTATTCAGTGCAGACAATTTTGATAGAAGAAGTGGTACAATGTCAGTTTCTCCTGTTAGTAACATGAAAAAATGAGCAGTATCTAGAGAGCCCCTTATACAGTTGGAAGGCACTTCTACTCATGCAAAGAAGGAGGGGTCCTCTATTGTTTTGCCGATTCTCACTCTCATCTGCAACTCAGTGAACCATATCCCATGCCATTTTGGATAAATCTCCCCAGGTATGGCTATTTGCGTGTATGTGTTTGTGCATGCATGTGTGGGCACATGTACACGGGCTGCAGTGGGAAATGAGATGCAGGAAAGTACCACAGCAGAAGTGGACCTTCCCTCGTGGTTCGCTGGAAGAGCACAAGAAATGTAATATATCTTGATTTGATTCGATTTTTTTGCAGGATGCAGACAATTGCCTTTTAACCACTCAGTAATTAGAATGATCCCTGAAATTTTGCCTACAGTGAAACATGAAGCTGATTTGGGTTTTCATCATAAAGGGAAATACCTGAGGAATCCTGTGGGAAACCAAAATAATTTCAATAAGACTACCTCAACTTGTCCATTTGGGGGCATTTTGGGGACATATCTGTAAATCAAAGCTGCTACAAGATCAAGATTAACACTGAGGGTAATGGTTACCTGCTGTTACCCTTCTCTCTTAATTACTCCTGTGTTTGAATTACATGAGTCACTGTGGTAACAAACCTTTCCATATTATGTTTATATTCAGTGTGGCAGGGCTGGCCCAAGACATTTGACTGCCTGAGGTGAAGAACATGAGGGTGCCACCTACCATCCCATCAGAAGACTAGCAGATGAAACAGTCTTCAACACTGATGATGGGATAGCATCCTTCATTGCACCTGAATGCAGCAAGCTAAATTAGGGGGCACAGTCACACACAGCAGGATACATGGCACTGGGGATGTTGGAGAAATTGATAACAGAACCAAATGAGTTCAGATTTTCATGAATCTGACCCAAGAATTCTGCAGTGGACTAGCTTTTCCCCTGTCCAGCAGATTCCAAGGACTTTGCGGAGTGGTTTTATAACTTTCCTGAATTTTGCACAAATGTTTTTGTAGAAAAATATGCAAAATAAAAAAAACGGCCAAAACACACATTTCCCCCATAGGCCAAATTGTGAAAATGCACATTTTGGGGAATTTGTGCAATTTTGCACATGCGAATTTGAACAACTGAGCATTTGAGCAAATGCGAATTTGTGCACATTCGAGGAAAAAATCTGATTCAATCGATGACAGAACTAAAGGCATTTGACAATCTGCGAAACATAGACAGAACAGATTTTACACAATCTGTACATTCCTATACGGCACACAGGTTTCTGCTCCAAAACCTTGCTGCTGCCTCCCAGCATCTGCTGCCTGAGGCGACGGCTTCACTCTGCCTAATGGTAGGGCCGGCCCTGCAGTGGAATGACATCTTCTGGAAGTGAACAAGATTAAAAACACAGGAGCAGTCCCTCATGGTGCTTTCATATACATTCATTTCTACCATACCCTGAAGGTAGAAGATTACAACATAAATGCACGGTTCCCAAGCATATTACCCATCTGCTTCCATGAGACAAACCTAGTTTTCCTTTCCAGTATTTTGAGTGTGAGAATGGGACTAGATTTGACATTAATTTCATGAGCTTCCCTTCTATCGTTTATTAGCCCTGAAAATTCCCACATCATTACCACATGATCCCCTTCTACTCTTCCTTATTTTAGAGTCCAAGGATTTGGAAGTGTTTCTGCATTGCTGAAATAATAATCGTAGTTTCTTGTGATGGTGGTGGCTATATCCATAATACAGCTGTGCATTCTTCTTTTCCTTGTGTCCAGCAGTTGCCTGGTAGGTAAATAATCCCAGCCCAAGGAATAGAGGGGAGTCCAGAAAAAAAAAAAAAAACAACTGGCTGGCTGACACAGGTTTACTTTGCAATAGTAGATATTTGATGGAATAGGATTTGGGCTAACAGTGCTGAATATAGGCCTTATGTTGAATCCCTATTTTTTTTTTTAGAAGAATCTCCAAAATTCCATACTGACCAGGTGAGGTCACAGATACATGGCTTCCAATCTATGTCCATTCATCAAGTGATATGAACTGAGCTTTCATATCATGTTGGATCATCTCAAGATAACACTTTAATAACAGAGGCAGAGCAGAAATTCAGCAGAGAGTCTTGGGTAATAATTCATCAAGTGAGGAGACACTGAGTGGTGTATATGCATATGTGAATCAGCTGAAATATTGGATTCATGCCAATTTAATCCCATTGAAAACAGCAGGACTATATACATTTATATACAGATGCTCAGTTTGTGCATCAGGGTGTTAATCCCGTGGAAATCAGAGTGTTTCCAAAGTATGTGGGGGGTTCTTTTCTTTCTTTTAATAACCTATATTATTGCTTTGGTTTTAATAAATGTCCAGACCTATCACAGGAACACCAAATTCTCTTTTGCATGGTGCAGCAAAAATTCTATTCTTGCAAAATTGTAATCTCATACAATTTATGGTAATTTCCCATAAATTACATAGACATTTTGGAATCTTGTTAATAATTAAAAGTCTGTTACTTTTTTTCAACTCCCAAATAAGTGTTCTAGTAAATAGTTTCCAGCTTTCATCTGACATGATGTCTAAACAATACAGGCATCACAAAATAAATCATTTATGAAAAATATTTATTTAAAGAGCTGTAATTTACCTTGCATTTACCATATGCCATTCATCCAAGTATCAATATAAAATATTCATTAAAGAAACTCATTAAAACAAACTTCCATACAATGGGGTGACAGGCCAACAAAAAGCATCAATCATCAAAAGGCTTTAAGTTTTTATTAGAGCACCTAAGATACACTAATATTTCAAAGCAGAAAAATCATGAATATGGTTGCTTCAGCCCCCAGATGACCATGAGGGCAGAATGGAAAAAAATGATAAAGGTATAACAAAGATGGGGTGAGATTTTCTTCATTTGTTTTCATTAAGCTGAAGGAATCCATGACAGCAAACCCAAATCTATTTTATTAATGATGAATAAACCTGATGTAATAATTAATGGGAAATCTATAGCTAATCTTAGAGGAAGAAGAATAACCAGGCATGTAATGATGTTTAAGTCTGGCATAGCAGAACTTTCCGCAGCTGTCTCTAGCTGCAGGTAATATAAGCAGAGCAATCAGCTGTGAACATCAACAGCTCCAGACGGCTGGGATGATACTAAGGACCAAAAAACATAGCAATCTCTCTAAAATGCAGCCAATGTGTGATCCCTAACATTTTCCTCCATGGCTTTAGCTCAAACTTTCTTTAGAGCACATGGATGAGCATCTGGAATATTTGAACACTTTTAATATCCTTGGTTGAAACTTCCTACGCTCTGTGAAATTTCTTTGAAGTAAACACACATTCAAACTCCTGATCTGAATTCACAAACTGTGGCCCGAATATCATGGGATTCACACAAGAAATGCCGCAGCTCTCCATATATAGTCTTTTTTACTTATTCATTAGGAAGTTCTGTTAAATATCCACTTCACATGGACTGCAATTCTATTAGACTGTTGATCTGTGATTAAATGTTCTAATAAAATTAACTGGCTTTGCTGCAAACGGAACATCTGGAGCTATGTTTAATTTTATGTCAAACATATACAGGAAACACCTGTCTAGGTGAAGTAATTTTTTAAAATGACATTAATCCATCTGTTGTGGAAATGTATGTCACAGTTGTCACATTAAAAAAGCAATATCAACAAACACAGAAACCCTAAATTGCCTCGGAACGTACACTTTCTAAAATTAACAAAAAATTCATTTATCCAAATGTTAGCATGTCAGTCTCATTTCATACTGAATAAGATCCCTTTCTTCTCTTTAGACTGAGAATGTCTTTCAAATATGGTACTGTAAAACTTCCAGATGTGAAATAAGTCTACATAATTATAAGATTAAAGCTCTGAGGTGACTCTTTACCTGTACCAAAATAATATGCTTAAACGTTCTTAAAATAAATCAAGCATGGTACATCTGAAAACCAGAAACCAATGAAAGTAAGCAAGGCAACAATAGTTACAAAGAGAAACCTTAGAATACATTTAAATGCTATAATGTGTTGTACCGAAATAATATGCTTATTTTAAATGTTGCACAAGAGCATATAAGAAATGCAGCAGATGTCCCCCCCCTGGGTATTTATTCCGTGTTTTTGTAAAATCAGGAAAGGGTTTATTAGGAAAAAATCACTACAAAGTAATTAGGGCTGCAATCCTAGGCACACTTGTAGACGTATACAGGATTGCATAGTAAGGAAAGAATAACATCCATTCAGTACTATCAACCTTCTGTTTTGCCTTGCAGAGACACAATAACACTGTGGAGGAGTGTACCTTTTAAAGAAAATAATTAACAGCACAATCCTGTACATGTCTACTCAGAAGTAAGTTCCACTGAATTCAATGGGGCATAGTCTCAGGTAATTGGGTATAGGATTTCAGCCTTTGTCCAAAAGATTTTCCACTAGCAAAACACATTATACTCTCTCTCTCTCTCTCTCTCTCTCTCTCTCTTTCTTTCCCTCTCTCTGTCGCATCTTATGTGTTACCTTTCTGTACTGCCCAGTAGCAAAGCTCTCTGTGCAGTTCATGAGAGAGAGCTAAAACCATAAAATATACAATATAGCATAATAAAATAGTTTTTTTAAAAAAGCTACAGAATAAAGTCAACAGCAGTGCTAAGATCTAAAAAGCACAAACAGCTTTAAAAACCAGAAGGACTAAAATGTCTGGGAAAATAAAAAGGTCTCCACCTGGCACTGAAAAGACCACAATGCAGGCACCGGGCTTCCACAACTAGGATGCCACAATTGCAAAGGCCTCTCCTTAGAAGCCATCTTGTCTCACCTCATTTGGTGGGGGCACCTGGGGTGGGTCTCTGAAGATGATCTTAGAGTTTGGACAGGTATATATGGGTGATCCTTCAGGTAACCTGGCCCCAAGCAGTTTAGGGTTGTAAAGGTTAAATTCTAGCATTTTGAGATGGGCCCAGATATGGATTGCGAGCCAAGACCGATCACAAAGCACTGGTGTAATATGATCATATCTTCCAGTCCCTGTAAACAATCTTGCTTCCCCAATTTTGGACCAGATGAAGTTTCTGGACCATTTTCAGACACAGCCTCACATGCAACAAGTTGCAGTACTCCAGACAAGGAGTTACTAGAGTGTGGTATGATGAGTGAAGGGCTTATGGAAGGAAGGCCTGTACATTTAAGTGTGTGTGTGTGTGTGTGTGTGTGTGTGTGTTGATGGGTTATTGTCAGTGGAGGCTGGGCCACCTACTGTAGGGTATGTGTGTGTGTGTGGTGGTGGGGTAAACAACTTTGCCCTCATTACAAGACTGCGCCCATGTTCTGTGTGAATCCCCTCCCCCCACTGTGAAAATTTCCAGAGGGATGGCTGTGTTATTCAGGCACAGCAAGAACAGGTCTTTAAACAAGACTAAAAATATATATTGTGACATTAAGCTTTTGTGGACTAGAATCTGATGAAGTAGATGCTAGTCTGTGAAAGCTTATGCTACAATAAATCTTAGTCTTTAAAGTGCCACAAGACTCTTTGCTGTTGTTTTCCCCACTGGAAGTGAAAAGCAGTGAGTGATTTATTCATATGGGAGAAAGTACAAGGGTACACAGTCTGGGACTCCATTGGGGTGGGGATAAACCTGTCCTTGGTGAACCTAGTCTCTGGTTTTGCCCCTTTCTCAGCTGTGTCCCAGATGGAAGCACACTTCATTTGCGCTATAGACTGCAATGGAAACTGAGAACCAAGCCAAATCCACATCTGCCAGCTCTTAATGTACAACATATTCTTGCCCTGCTTCTGTTTCTTGAGCCTACGTCTTACAAACAGCAAATGAAGAGCTAAACCTGCTTCTAGATTATACCACT
The DNA here is from genome assembly GCF_057233095.1 of Heloderma suspectum. Lineage (NCBI taxonomy): Eukaryota > Metazoa > Chordata > Lepidosauria > Squamata > Helodermatidae > Heloderma > Heloderma suspectum. Next base: position 54,101,847 of record NC_139461.1, read on the forward strand.
TCAGAATGAAGGTGGCTCAGATCACTGAATGTTCCTCTGGACCCAAAAATAAGCAAGCAAGCAAATAAGTAAATCAATCCAACACAGAGAAAACTAAATGTCCCAGAGAGAAGGGTTCTAGCCTAGCTTTCTAACTGAAATACTGTATATAGAAATACTGTGTATAGAAGATATTGTGTGTATAGAAACTTTTTCCCATGCAGAAGCATTCAGTCATGTGAACCCTCATCTGTCTGAAGTGGCATCATCTACAAACTGGTTTGATCACATTCTGCTGTTTTTGAAACTTGGCCATGCTGTGACAGAAGGTTGGGCTTTCAAGAATGTGATGAAGGTAATGTTAGGATCTGGCTACCAAGGAAGAAAGGGTAGCGGTTTCAAGCAGATAGCTCCTAGCACTGCCAAGTAAAAGATGCACCCTCCCTTCCATGTTCTCTAGCAACTGGTATACAAATGGAAAAGGCGGTGAGAAAACATGCAAGTGGAACATGATGTTGTCTTGAGTCTTATAAAACTCCATGAAGACTCATGGCAATTGCAGATTAAAAGCCTCATCTGCAAGCTCTCAAAGAAAAATATTGTTTGGAACATTAATACATACTCATATTTAATTTGTAAAGCTTTAGTTTTAAGTACAAAAGTGAGAATGACTGAGTTTGAGATGTTGGCTGTCTAGGCATTTATTTTAATCTGCTCTCGTATGTCCAGGATCTGTGTGGGAGGAATACAGTGATGAGAAATTGAATTATCCATGACTCCAATCACTAAGGAGGCCTTGAACTTTCTGCATTATCCAGCCTACTGTGTGTGTGTGTGTGTGTGTGTGTGTGTGAATTTTGTTGTTCAGTTGTTCAGTCGTGTCTGACTCTTCGTGACCCCATGGACCATAGCACGCCAGGCCTTCCTGTCCTGCGCTCTCTCCCAGAGCATGCTCAAGTTCATATTCATTGCATCGGTGATGGTATCTAGCCATCTCATCCTCTGCCGTCCCCTTCTCCTTTTGCCTTCAGTCTTTCCCAGCATCAGCGTCTTTTCCAGGGAGTTTGAATAGTAAGTCTAATATACCAACAAACTGATCAGCTGTTGCATTTCTTATATTTACTTGTTGCCAAATCTTATTTCCAACTGCAATATTCAGGCAAATAATTATTTAAGTGTCAGAGCATTTGATAGATAAATATCTAGAAAGGTGCAAGTGTGTTCATTTGTTATTAAGGAGGATTCAGAGAGAGAGGCTAGCCAGTTGGCAGAACTAGTAAAATTTATCAGGAATCTTTCTCAGCTCAGAAAAAAAAGGGACTCACCCACCCATATTAACAGGGTTCTGAGAAAGCAGTAAAAAAAGAAATCAGATCCAATGTTGTGTATAGTGGCCACCTTAAACTCAAAGTTTAGTTTAAAATGAAATTTAGAGGTCACTTTGGAGGTTCTTCCATGAGCAAAACAGCTGAAGAATTTCAATGCAAACAAAAAGTTTCAGTAAGGCTGGCAGAATTTCTCAGGGTGATTCCTCACATCCCCAATTGGCCACTAAATTTCACCTACAGAAAAAATTCAAGATGAACTTTGAGGTTTGTGCTCAGGCAAAATATCCAAGTAATTCCGAGGGAAGCAAAAACAGTTGTGAAAGCAATAGCAATGTTTCTCAGGAGGCTTCCACACCTCCCATCACACAAAGCATGGATAAGGCAAATCTCACCAACAACTGTAATCTGCATAAAAGCCTCCCAGAAAGCACGCAGAATACCTTGTTTGCTTATGGACCTGAAGACTGCTAGGCTTTGCAACAGCCAAGTGGAAAGTCAATCTGGGAACATCAAAGCAGTCAGGACTACAATAAATGCTGGACTTCCACAAGAGAGCAAAAGAGTTTATGGCCTCAGCACAAAATAACCTTGCTAAAGCACAGGAAAAGCAGAAGGATGGTGTGATTGACAAGCTATGGCTTAGACATATGAGGTGGGGCAAAGGGTCATGATCCCAATCCCAGTTTGGCAGGAAGACTGTAAACAGACTAAGAGGGACCATTTGACAGCATTAGATAGGTCAACAACACCATCTTCCCCGCAAAGCTTCAAGGCAGAAAGTGGAGGCACCGGCTCTACAATTCAAACACAAGCAAGCTGTACTAGGAAGTGGCAGAAAAGCTCCTCACAATCTGTCAGGAGTTAGAGCTCTTACTGGCTTTGCCCAGGAAGGCAAACATAATAATTGGCAAAAAAGGAAGACTTTTCTCTCTGCAGGGTTACCTTTACAGAGGGTAGGTCGTCAGATCAGATGACAGAGGTACTGATGTGTTCGCAGGCAGGGCAGGACTCAGCTTAACAAAAGTCTCAAGTGAAGTTTGACACAACTGAGAAAAGGGTGGTATCTCTCCCCGCTATCAAAGATGGACTATTCCAGATCTCCTGCTTAGGGCACTGTACCCCACCATCCATACCCCTTATGCAAAGGATCTTATGAAGTAATACTTGGATTTCCATATTGGGCCACATGAACGGTGCAACTAATTATCTTGGCTGCATAAAGTTTTAACCAGGATTGAACTAATGCAATCTTTTTAGTTTAATTTTAGGGTCTGGTTTTTTTGGTTATTATCAAAATGCACATCCATTTTTGTCACATTTCCAGCTACATTTTGGATGGATGGATCGTTGAATGGATGGATGGATGGATTTATTTTATTTTATTTATTGCATTTATACCCTGCCTTTTTTCCTCTTGCAAGGAACCCAAGGCGGCTTACATTATCCTCCTCCTCTTCATTTTATCCTCACAACAACAACCCTGTGAGGTGGGTTGGGCTGAGAGTCTGTGACTGGCCCAAAGTCACCCAGTGAGCTTCCATGGCCGAGTGGGGACTAGAACCCGGATCTCCCAGCTCCTAGTTCAACACTCTTGCCACTACACCACACTGGCTCTCATACACATATATATATACACACACACATACACACATATATATAAAACACATAATAACTTTTGTCAATTCTTTTGTGTAATATATATATAATGTATATGTATATGTATATCTCACAAAAGAATTGACATCACACCTGGTATGACAACCCAAAGAAAAGCTTGCAAAACTGGTCTATGTGTTGGAAATGGTGGTACTTCTCCTCAGACAAAGGATTTGATTGCCCTTCTTGAAAAAGCTATTGCTTGCACAAAAGGAATACTTGGTGAGGATTGCTATGGCAATTGGTGTCACACTGTGGACACCTATTCATAATGCTTTACAATGTTCTGGAGAGAAATCACTCTGTGTATGAGACATGCACACCTTGCTCAATTTTACCCCTCCCTTTTCCTTTGAGGCATATGCACATTTGCAAGTGTGATTAGAATCTGGTGATGTGCTATCTAGTCTTGTGTAGGTGACATAGATGCTGAGGTTTATCCCTTTGTCTGTGTTTGTCTGCCTTGCCAAGGTCAAGGGTGACAGGCTCCAAGCTTATTGTTTTCTATCCAAGACAGCCAGTGTGGTGTAGTGGTTAGAGTATTGGACTGGGACTCAGGAGACCTGGGTTCTAGTTCCCACTCAGCCATGACGCTCACTGGATGACTTTGGGCCACTCTCCGACTATCAGCCTAACCTACCTCACAGGGTTGTTGTGAGGATCAAATGAAGAGGAGGAGGAGGACCGTGTAAGCCACCTTGGGTTCCTTGCAAGAGGAAAACACACACAAATATAAATGTAATAATAATAAAAAAATTAAAAAAGATGGGGTCTGTTTGGTTCATTCTAAAACTGAGCTATTTTCTACCATGACCTTTAGGCACAGTCCTTTCATGTACTGGGTCCAATCCAGACTTTCTATGAGCAGAATTCTACTCAAAGGATGCTCCACTGGGGAAAGGGGACGTGATTTTCCCTGATTCCTCTTTCTCCCTTCAGCCAACCCACACTGTTCCTGACCCTTGGGAGCAGCTTTTTGGAGAACTACAGGAAGAATGGCAAATCAGTGAAAATCATTTCCTATGCCTTCCTCCAGGGGGAGCCTCTGCTGGATCTGCATCCCTTTCCATGAATGGAAGCCCTTCTGCAACCAGAAGGGCTTGTCAGGACCCAATCAAATCTCTGGTAGCCCTCCCCCAGCACGTGTGATTGACAACAGGCCTGCCATAGCCCCACTCCAGCCCTTTTTAGTCTCACCCACAACCCTGCCTAAAGCCACATGAGCTGTGGGAGGGCTCACGGAGAGGATATAAGGGCTAGCCCAGGAAATGCACCGTTTCCCAGAGCCATAACCATCAGGCTTTGAGGGGCTTTTGCACAGATTTCTGTGAGCTGTGGTTAGTTCTCTCTTTTGTGCAATTTTTTTTGGCTGTTCCTTGGAAGATTCTCCTTCACTGAAGAAGACAATTTTTAAGACAAAAACAAACTCACAAAAATTCTGCTCAGCTCTATTTCAGTAGCATCGGATATTAATGGAGAACTGTGTTTCATCTACATGAAACCGCCGGGGGAAGTCATCAGGAGGTTTGGGCTGAAATGTCATCAGTATGCAGATGATATTCAGCTCTACCTCTCATTTCCATCTGCACATCCCAGGCAGGCTGTGGAACTCTTGAACCAGTGTCCGGAGGCTGTTTGGGGATGGATGAGGGTGGACAAGCTGCAACTGAATCCAGACAAAACAGAAGTACTGTGGGTTGGAAAACCAACTACTTTGGATGGAGGTTTACAATTGGTCTTAAACAGTGTTGCACTCCCCTTAAAAGACCAGGTATGGGAGTCCTCCTGGACTCTGAACATACTGGGGAAGCCCAGGTGGCTGTGGTGTCCAGGAGTGCTTTTTACCAGCTTAGGCTGATACGCCGGCTGCGGCCCTATCTGGAGAGGATGGACCCTGCCTCAGTTATCCATGCACTAGTCATGTCCAAGCTGGACTACTGAAATGTGCTGTACCTGGGTCTGCCTTTGAAGATGGTTCAGAAGTTTCAGCTGGTGCAGAATGAGCCTGCGTGACTATTGGTGGGGGTGCGGCTATTTGATCACATAATGCCTGTACTGGACCAGCTGCACTGGTCACCAGTGTGTTTCTAAGCCCAATTTGAAGTGCTGTTTTTGACCTTTAAAGCCTTAAACAGTTTGGGACAAAGTTACTTGAAGGACCACCTTCACCCATATCAGCCTGCCAGCACTTTAATATCAGAAAGAGAGGCCTTTCTCATGTTCCCACCCATGAGAACAGTTAGGTAGGTGACCACACATGAGAGGACTTAGGGATGTCAGAGAATTCCGCCATGGATCTCAATGAGGCCGAATGCCAGTGCATTCGGCCCCCCGAAGTCCGTGGTGGAACGGCCTGCCACCCCCCCACCCCCCCGTGGATCCCCCCTGGGATGAGACTTACCTGGGGCGGATTACTGACAGTGGTGGCTCCTCCGGCAGCTGCGGTGGCAGCGGCTGGTCTTCCAATCGGCTGCCGCCGCCATTTGCAGTCTGTTTTTTTCCCCTCCCCATTCGTGATAGGCTATGTAAAGACTTATGTAGCTATGGCCGCCGCCATTTGCGTTCCTTATTTTTGGCCATCTTAGTCTACGTAAATATTTACGTAGACTAAGACGGCCAAAATAAGGGGGAACGCAAATAGCATCTGCTACGTTATTTGCGTTCCCCTTTCTTGTCTTCATCTTAGTCTACGTAAATATTTACATAGACTAAGACAGCCAATAATAAGGAATGCAAATGGCGGCGGCCATAGCTGCCACCATTTGCGTATGCGTTTTTATTTTTTTAACCCAGACGTGATAGGCTACGTAAGTCTTTACTTCCGGGACGCAAACGGCAGCGGCTACGGCTGCCGCCATTTGCGTCCCTGCTAGCCAGAGACCGGATGTCCGACTGCTGGCGGAGTCAGCCGGCGGCTCCGCGGAATCCCCACAGAGCGGAGCCGGCAGGTGAGGATTCTGGGGGGAGGGACAGAGCGCCTCCCCCCCCAGCGGAACCCAGCGGAGCCAGGTAAGGGGGGTTTCATATACCCCTAAGAGGACCTTCTCTGCAGTGGCCCCGCACCTTTGGAACAAGTTGCCATAGGAGGTCCGCCATGCTCTGTCATTGCAGGCTTTTAAGAAGGACTTGAAAACGTATTTTTTTACCATGGTCTTCTCTTGATATGATTGCTGTTGTTGCTGTTATTGCTGTTGTTGCTGTTGCTGGTTTTATTGTCAGCTTTTATTTCCGATTTTATTGCTATTTTATTATGTTTGTGTTTTTATTATTTTTAATATTTTAACCGATTTTATGTATCTCATTGTTGTGAGCCACCTTGGGAGGGCTTCTACCCTGAAAGGTGGCCAAGAAAGTTTTAAAATAAATATATAAATATCTTTCCAACCACTTCCACTTCTAAGAATTACAATGGGACTGAGCCAGAAGTTCAAATCTTTGGCTTAATACTTTTTTGGAGTCAGTTTTGAGCCCCTGAAACTTATGTACATGTGTATGTGTGTTTCAGGCAAAAGGAGAAGGGGACGGCAGAGGATGAGATGGCTAGATAGCATCACCGATACAATGAATATGAATCTGAGCACACTCCGGGAGAGAGCGGAGGACAGGAAGGCCTGGCGTGCTATGGTCCATGGGGTCACAAAGACTCGGACATGACTGAACGACTGAACAACAACAAATGTGTGTTTCAACAGCGGGGTTGAAATTTAAGGGTTTCAGGGCAGGGTGTACTTACTGTGGTGGTGAGCAGTGGCAGTTTCTCCTTCTTTTCTTTTTTAGCAAAACCCTTTTTATGGGGCATTTTTGCCACTACCTCATGGCGATCACTCTTGACCAAGTAATATTGTCTTCCAGAGGTAGAGTCTTAAAAGTGGGTCTGCAGGTGGCTGTGAAGGCCAATTCTGGATCCACACAGCCTCCCACAGTGAGGACATAGGTTTCCGGTGGAAGGTAGTCACAGTGAGGGTTTGCTTGATGTGCCTTCCACTGAGCCCGTTTCTCCCTTTCGCCCTGCACTCGTGCTTCTTCAAAGGCCATAGCGCCTTTAATATAGGCTGACCTCCAGCTGGAATGCTCATGGGTTAGAGCTCCCCAGTTCTCAATGCTTATGTTACATTTTTTTACATTAGCTTTAAGAACATCTTTAAATCTCTTTTGCTGTCTACCAATATTCCGTTTTCCAGTCATAAATTGGGAATAGAGTAGCTGCTTTGGAAGACAATAATCAGGCATTCGAACAACATCGCTGATCCAGTGAAGTTAATGTTGGAGAATCATTGTTTCAGCGCTGGTGGTCTTTGCTTCTTCCAGTATGCTGACATTAGTCCGTCTGTCTTCCCAAGTAATTTGCAGAATTTTTTGGAGGCAGCGGGGCAGTGGCTGCAGCAGATGTCTTTTCAGCAGTTGTCAGTCTGAAGCTAGAAAGAAGAGCTCCACAGCTGTGGCAAGAATACATTCTTAAAAGTTTTTTATTTTAGAAAAAGAAAGAACTGTCATTGCTCACTGCTGTGGAAGCAATTCTGAAATCTTTTGACAAATTTCCATGTCTCCCTGCAAATAGACTGATGAATCTGAGGGCTGTGTGTGTATGTGTGTGTGTGTGTGTGAGAATGCTGTGGTATTCCTCTGTATAAATCCCTATTATGATGAATGTGTATCAGTCAGTGGTATCATGCAAGGCTGAATTGGCCAGGGAATGAGGAAAAGGTGTTATGGGAACATGAACACACAGTCCATTGTACTGACAAGAGCTTAGCTAGTCTTTCCCACTTCTCCTAATTGCATTGGACTAGATGCCCTACAAAGCCCCATCCAACTGTTTCTTCATCAACCACTTTCCTTCATCAAGCTCCTTCTCTTGAAACAGACTGTACACTTTCAAGGCAGGGATGAAATCAGATCAGTATCTTTAGGATTTATTTACTTACTTACCTATTTTTTTCTTGAAATATATATTTATAAATTGCCCAAAACAGTCACCAAGGCAAAATACAACTTTAAAACCAAAGCAATCTAATTAATAACAGAGTAAGCCATCTTTAAAACATTCAGAGAGAGTGAGGGAGTGGAATAAAACTTTAAAACTCATCAAAAGCCAGCAAAAATAAAACAATCTTTATTGCCCACCTAAAGCTAGGCAAGGATAGGGATGGATGAATATGTCAGTTTTGCTTTCTTCCGCATTTGAAGTTTTTTAATCTCAAGTTCTTTCTCTCCTGAATATGAAGAACTTCAAGAATTTTGAAAATCTTTATTCAAAATGAAATTCTCACCCATCTGCACCAGCTAATTTCAATAGGTACAGCTATTCCCAGCATGGAGAGGACCACATTGTCCCTGCTTGCCACAGAGCTCTTAAAGATTAAGAGCCTATCAGAAAAAAAAAGAGGTGGCAAACCTAATTCAGCACTAATATGGTTGAATACACAGGGATTCAAACACAGACTTTTAAGAACAAAGCACTTAGATCTCCAGACCTGGATGAGATGAATCAGTCTGTTTCAGAGTCTCCTAAATTCTAATTCTTTAAATCTCACATTCTTTTTGTGCTGAATATGGAGAACTTGGAAAGTTCTTATCAAAACCAAACTGAACTGAAATTCTCACCCATCCCTAGCCAAAGATAGGGCCAATTTTAGTGTCATGCTGAATCCTGCCCCCTATTTTTGGGAACTTTTTCTCTCCCTGTGAAAGAGGCACTGTTTTTTCTGCCTCTTTCACAGGGAGGGGGAGAATTTTCTCCTTGGAGAGGGAGACAGGGTTTCCACATAACTTTTTAAGTGTATGCGATTCTTGAGCGGTCTTCTTTCTATTTTTTTTAAAAAAAATACCCCCTGCACTTGCAGGAGCCAGGATTCTTCTCCACCTGGCAATTCTTTCTGAACTCTCAGGACACCATGTGACCTCTCCCTCTCCAATAGGAATTGAGAAAGAACTCCCGGCTGGAGAAGAGTCCTGGGCTCCTGCAAGTGCAGGGGGTGTTAAAAAAAAGAAAAAAGAAGACCCACTAACAACTCCCTACTCTTAAAAAGTTATGTGGAAACCCTATTCCCCTCCCCAAGGAGAACATTCTCCGAAATTCTCACCTCTCCTAGCCTCTTTCACCAGAGTTTTTGTTTTGCTCCCCACCCCCAGTGCCCCAAATGGAAGAATTGAAATTTTCAGCATAGCACTAGCCAATTTGAACTTGTCAGGGAGGGAGTTCCCTAATTGGGATACTGCCATAGAAAAGGCTATTAATTTTGTTACCAAGCATGCGCTAAAGACCAATATTAATTTCAATGTGCTTACTAGATACACCTAACTTTGTTCAAGATCAGGCTTTAATAATTCAAATTCTTCTTTAAGTTTGCATAGTAAAGGCATTTAGAGAAAATGTTGTTAGCTCATTGACAGGACATGGATAAGTGAACAGAGAAAATGGACATTTCCTGATGAACTGACCAAGCTGTTTCAGTGGACACACCTATGTGCCAATGCACACAATCAATTATAGTGGCAGTTGTCAAAGGATGAGAGATTCTCATCTCTGATTGGGTTACACGTGTGGCAAAATGAGGTGGTAGAATGTGGAGGTAATAGAATGGACTGTACCACTTCAGAATGGACTGTATGACAGCATTACAAAAAACAAAAACAAACAAACCCCACCTTCCCTTCAAACAAAAAACTAGCAGACCAAGAAGAAATATCTTAATCCAGCCCTTGGTTGGTATTTTGGCATCTCCCATTCTATAGTTCAGTCTATTCTACCTCCTCATTCTACTGTATATATAGAGAAGGCATGAGACATTTGCCATCATACTTTTGGGTATCATACTCCTGTAATTAAAAAGAAGTCTGCCCATGATATTGGGATAACAGTTTCACACAGTCCTTTAAGACAAAACATTTTGGAAGAAAACACTCCAGTCCATAGAAATATGGATATGTTCCTTAATTATCACTTTTGTAGCTACTATCTGTACCTAAATTCAAAGTTGAGTTATTGGCTAAACTCCTTTTTATGGCAAGTTAGACTAAACATGAACGATTTCCCTTTGGTAGGAAAAAAAAAAACCTTAAGAAAAGCTATCCTCATCCATCTAAGCAGTACTAAAATCCCAATCTTTCTCTTGAAATGAGTGTTGTAGCAGAAGAGGGCTATGGTCTTTGGCCTCTGCATTGCCCCAAGGGCTCTTAGAATGGTTATAAGATCTGTCATTCTCTTCCTAAGCATTTTTGCTCCCAGAGTCCTTATCTGCTTACACAATATCTTGATTTCAGCCAATTTGGAAGGGCTCCTAAGGCTGCATCCTTTAGCCAGAGTGCAGCTAAGTACTGTAATCCTTTCTCCCAGTTTAGATTTTCTAGGATTTTCCACTATTAGAGCTGCTGCTTTAATGTTAACTTGGCCCCAAACAGGAATCCCTAACACAGGTTTTTCAAGATAAGATGCCTGCTACTTTTTCATGCAAGGAATGCAGCCGTTTTTCAGTTGTCTGTCTTTAATAGGGTCTATCATTAAGGATCTTAGAGGCATTATACTGAAGCCACTCCCCCCCCCCACCAACCCTACTATAGGCAGCAAAACTAAAGATTGCTTTCCACACTCATCTTTGTGCTGATTTGATCTTTGTGTGATGCTTCCACCATGCAAAGAAGTGATGCAGCCAAGAGGTGGTTTATTTATTTATTTATTTATTTATTATTAAATTTATTAATCGCCCATCTGGCTGGTCACCCAGCCACTCTGGGCGATGTACAACATACAATAAAAACAGTTTAAAACAATAAAATTCTACAATAAAAACATTTTCTAAAATACCCTAACCCACCCTAAATGCCTGCCTGAACAACCATGTTTTTAATGCATGACGGAAGCTCATTAAAGAGGGGGCATGACGGAGTTCCCTAGGGAGGGAGTTCCACAGAGTGGGGGCCACCACAGAAAAGGCCCTCTCCCTCGTCCCCACCAGTCTAGCTGTCGGGACAGAGAGAAGGCCATCCGAGGCTGATCTTGTTAAGCGGCCTGTCTGGTGCTGCTGGAGGCGCTCCTTAAGATAGGCTGGGCCGGAACCATATAGGGTTTTAAAGGTCAAAACCAACACCTTGAATTTGGCCTGGAAAACAACTGGTAACCAGTGCAACTCCTTCAGCACTGGAGTGATGTGATCTTGCCGGCGGCTGCCTTTAATTAGGCGAGCCGCCGCGTTCTGTACCAGCTGCAGTTTCCGAACCGTCGTCAAGGGTAACCCCACGTAGAGCGCATTGTTGTTGTTGTTGTTCAGTCGTTCAGTCGTGTCCGACTCTTCGTGACCCCATGGACCATAGCACGCCAGGCCTTCCTGTCCTGCGCTCTCTCCCGGAGTGTGCTCAAGTTCATATTCATTGCATCCGTGATGCTATCTAGCCATCTCACCCTCTGCTGTCCCCTTCTCCTTTTGCCTTCAGTCTTTCCCAGCATCAGGGTCTTTTCCAGGGAGTTTTCTCTTCGCATTAGGTGGCCAAAATATTGGAGCTTCAGCTTCATTATCTGTCCTTCCAATGAGCACTCAGGGTTGATTTCCTTTAGGATGGACTGATTTGACCTCCTTGCAGTCCAGGGGACTCGTAAGAGTCTTCTCCAGCACCACAGTTCGAAAGCATCAATTCTTCGGCGCTCAGCCTTCCTTACAGTCCAGCTCTCACAGCCATACATTACTACTGGGAAAACCATAGCTTTGATTAGACGGACCTTTGTCGGCAAGGTGATGTCTCTGCTTCTTACTATGCTGTCTAGGTTTGCCATAGCTTTCCTCCCAAGGAGCAAGCGTCTTTTAATTTCATGGCTACAGTCACCGTCTGCGGTGATCTTGGAGCCCAAGAAAGTAAAATCTGTCACTGCTTCCATTTCTTCCCCTTCTATATGCCAGGAAGTGATAGGGCCAGATGACATGATCTTAGTTTTTTTAATGTTGAGTTTCAAACCAGCTTTTGCACTCTCCTCTTTCACCCTCAACAAGAGGCTCTTGAGATCCTCTTCGCTTTCTGCCATTAGGGTGGTATCGTCTGCATATCGGAGGTTGTTGATAATTCTCCCGGCAATCTTAATTCCGACCTGTGATTCATCCAACCCGGCATTTCTCATGATGTACTCTGCATATAAGTTAAATAAGCAGGGTGACAATATGCAGCCTTGTCGTACTCCTTTCCCAATTTTGAACCAATCGGTTGTTCCATGTCTGGTTCTTACTGTTGCTTCTTGACCCTCGTACAGGTTTCTCAGGAGACAGGTAAGATGGTCTGGTACTCCCATCACTTTAAGAATTTGCCACAGTTTGTTGTGATCCACACAATCAAAGGCTTTAGCATAGTCAATGAAGCAGAAATAGACGTTTTTCTGGAATTCTCTTGCTTTCTCCATGATGCAGCGAATGTTGGCGATTTGATCTCTAGTTCCTCTGCCTCTTCGAAACCCAGCTTGTACTTCCGGTAGTTCTCGATTCGCATACTGCTGAAGCCTAGCTTGTAGGATTTTGAGCATCACCTTGCTGGCATGTGAAATGAGCGCAATTGTGCGGTAGTTTGAACACTCTTTGGCGTTGCCCTTCTTTGGAATTGGAATGTAAACTGACCTTTTCCAGTCTTGCAGCCATTGTTGAGTGTTCCAAATTTGTTGGCATATTGAATGCAGCACTTTAACAGCATCATCTTTTAGGATTTTAAATAGCTCAGCTGGAATACTGTCATCTCCACTAGCTTTGTTGTTACTAATGCTTCCTAAGGCCCACTTGACTTCACTCTCTAGGATGTCCGGCTCAAGTTCAGTGACCGCACTATCATGGCTATCAGGGACATTCAGATCTTTCCTCTATAGTTCTTCTGTGTATTCTTTCCAGCTCTTCTTAATCTCATCTGCTTCTGTTAGGTCCCTGCCTTCATTGTCCTTTATCATGCCCGTATTTGCACAAAACGTTCCCTTGAGATCTCCAATTTTCTTGAAGAGATCTCTAGTCTTTCCCATTCTCTTGTTTTCCTCCATTTCTTTGCATTGTTCATTTAAGAAGGCCTTCTTGTCTCTCCTTGCTATTCTCTGGAACTCTGCATTCAGTTGGATATATCTTCCCCTTTCTCCTTTGCTTTTCGCTTCCCTTCTTTCCTCAGCTACTTGTAAAGCCTCATCAGACAGCCACTTGGCTTTCTTGCATTTCTTTTTCTTTGGGACGGATTTCGTTGCTGCCTCCTGAACAATGTTACGGACCTCCGTCCATAGTTCCTCAGGCACTCTGTCTATCCGGTCTAATCCCTGAAATCTATTCCTCACCTCCACTGTATATTCATCAGGGATATGATTTAGGTCATACCTGAAAGGTTTAGTGGTTTTCCCTACGTTCTTCAATTTAAGCCGAAATTTTGCAAGAAGCAGCTCATGATCTGAGCCACAGTCAGCTCCAGGTCTTGTTTTTACTGACTGTATGGAGCTTCTCCATCTTTGGCTGCAAAGGACATAATCAATCTGATTTCGATATTGACCATCTGGTGACGTCCATGTGTAGAGTCGCCTCTTGTGCTGTTGGAAAAGAGTGTTTGCTATGATCAGCCTGTTCTCTTGGCAAAACTCTATTAGCTTTTGTCCTGCTTCATTTTGTACACCAAGGCCATGCCTGCCTGTTATCCCGGTGATTTCTTGACTTCCTACTTTAGCATTCCAATCCCCTATGATGAAGAGGACATCTTTTTTTGGTGTTAGTTCTAGAAGGTGTTGTAGGTCTTCATAGAACCGATCAACCTCAGCTTCTTCGGCCTCAGTGGTTGGGGCATAGACTAGAATTACTGTGATGTTGAATGGTTTGCCTTGGATTCGTACTGAGATCATTCTATCATTTTTAAGATTGTACCCCAGTACTGCTTTTCCCACCCTTTTGTTGACTATGAGTGCTACTCCATTTCTTCTAAGGGATTCTTGCCCACAATAGTAGATATGATGGTCACCTGAATTAAATTCACCCATGCCTGTCCATTTGAGTTCGCTGATTCCCAAGATGTCGATGTTCAATCTTGCCATCTCATGTTTGACCACCTCCAGCTTACCTTGATTCATTGATCTGACATTCCAGGTTCCGAAACAATATTGTTCTTTACAGCATCGGATTTTCTTTTCACCACCAGACACATCCACAGCTGAGTGTCCTTTCGGCTTTGGCCCAGCTGCTTCACCCTTTCTGGCACTACTTGGAAATACCCTCTGCTCTTCCCCAGTAGCATATTGGACACCTTCCGACCTGAGGGGCTCATCTTCCGGCGTCATATCTTTTAGCCTTGTGATACGTTCCATGGGGTTTTCTTGGCAAGAATACTGGAGTGGGTTGCCATTTCCTTCTCCAGTGGACCACATTTTGTCAGAACTCTCTGCCATGACCTGTCCGTCTTGGGTGGCCCTGCACGGCATAGCTTATGGCTTCACTGAGTTACGCAAGCCCCTTCGCCACAACAAGGCAGTGATCCATGAAGGGGCATTACAGTAGTCTAAACGAGAGGAGACCAGGGCATGTACTACCGATGGGAGCAGATGGTCGGGAAGGAAGGGGTGCAGCCGCCGTATCAGATGGAGTTGATACAGCACTGTCCAGCTCACAGCTGACACCTGAGCCTCCATGGACAGCTGGGAGTCCAAAATGACCCCCAGGCTACAGACCTGGTCTTTCAAGGGTAGCCGTACCCCATTCAACACCAAGGTTTAGACCTTAAATCAAGGAGCTGATGAATGGCCTACTCTAGATCAGTTTGCACTCCCTCTGAAGGAGCAGGCTGGTATCTTGGGGGTATTCCTGGACCTGGCTTTTCTACTGGAGTATCAGGTGATAGCTGTGTGCTACCTATATCCTCTCCTTGATGAGGACCTTGTCAAAATGGTGCTGGTTTTGCCCGTTTCCCTTCCAGTTTGAGTGTGCTCTTGGATCTAGCCCTCAGGTGGGATGCAGAGGTGACAGAAGTGGCCAGGAGAACTTTTACACCCCTGAGGCTGAGGTGCCAACTATGCCTCTCCCTGGAGATGTCAGATCCGGCCATGGTGACACATGCCATTGGCTGCAAACCTATACCCACTTACCAGGGAGTAAGCCTCACTGAACTTAATGGAACTTACTTCTGAGTAGAGATGTACCATTAGTTGCATCTTGTTTGGACTACTGTTATGTGCTCTGCATGAGGCTGCTATACATCTTCTCTGCATGAACAGTGTTCAGAAACTCCACTGGTTTTGAACAAGGACAGGCAGACTGTATGTTTGTGGGACTTGCTTTGTCTTTCACTAGAACTCTGAAACCACAAAATGGAGGCAGATGCAGAATAGTGGCACTGGAAGATGGACATCGAATTGCAGAACAAAGTGCCTCTTAGTAGATGATCAGCTTAGGAATTAATTTTTAGTACCAGAACTGGAGCTCTCAAACAAATCCCTTCACATACAAATCTACTCCTGCTTTCCCTCCAAGCATTCTTAATTTCAGCATAATTTGTCAGGGTACTTTTCCTTTCCAGATTTCAAACAACAGCCCCTGCCCCGGCCAAAAAAGAAGGGGAATGTATCATTGCTTCTAGACATCAAAACTGTAGAACATCAGACTACATTCAAATATCTTACAAAGCTTTCCTTTGGTCAAGAGCTTAATCTGCATGTGGAAAGGACATTGACCAGCGGATAATATTACTTACTTTAAACATGTCTTTACTCTAAACACGTAGGATTCCATCCAACGATGCCCAGGCAGAAAGGAATTCATGGAAGTGGATTTCCCTGCCCCTATCTTCCCTGGCAGCCTCCATAGCCCTTCCAATTGCAACATAGAGACCTGGTTTGCATGAACCACAGCCCACTGTGGCTTATTAGCCATGGTGGGTTGCGGTGCTCATGCGTACCAGGTTGGCGATCCAAGCCCCCACTGCCATGGCTTTTTGTTATATGTGAATCTGGCGAATGTGGGATGTTGGGGTGTTTGATAAGCCACCCAGAACCAATGCACTGTTTTAGGGTTGTGGGTGACTTGTCAACCACTCCAACAACTCGCCCCTGCTGAGTTCACACGCAAGCTATGGTGCCCCCCCCGCCATACCCCAAATATTAAAAATGGCAGCCCCTGCTGCAACGAGAAGCCCTATGGGGAAGTTCCCCCTGGTGGCTTCTCATTACATGCAAACCAGGCCAGAGGGTCAGAAGACATGTGGCATGGGGGGCTGAGAAGGAGGGCAGCTTCCATGAGTGGGAGGCCAATCTGCTAATGTAAATGACACTGTTGGATACAACTCACAGCTTTGGGTGGTTGTTTGAGTGAGGAGAAGGAAAAAATCAGATTGAAAATTGATTGGTTTTTAAAAATTAATGTGAAGGAAAAATTACAAACAACTAATAATGTAGGGGCAGACACCTTACTCCCCCTAACTTCTAGAGAGTTATCATGACTAGATGATTTTTCTCTTCTGCCACTCCCTGGACAATTCCAGCATGTCTGATCAGTTAAGGGAGAGATGCTTGAATATCCTCTGGCTTCAAGTGGCTCTCAGCGCAGGAGAAAGATTTAGAGATCAAATCCAATTTTCATATAAATAGCACCATTTTTTTTATAGCTTCTATCCTGCCTAAAGTCTGGAATTCAGAAAAGAACCAGGAGCTTTACATAATGACTACCTCTCCTGGCCAAGTTGTCCCTTTTTTATTCCCTTATTTCTTTTCTATTAAGCAATACAATACTACCCTTTTGCTATTCCTGTTAACATTTATTTTTCCAGGCTTCCTAAAAAAATAGCTTGTGGAAGGTTTGTTTGATATTCTCCTAACATTACAAAGGGGACACCGATGTCTAAAGCAGACATAAAATCACTCAATTAATCAGGCCAAATCCAAAGCAATAGTAATATAATACAAACCAGTTCTGTTTTGTTTTTCTTACAGTATGTCGGGCCGATGCCTCGCTTTCTAACTTTTTCTAAACCCAAATGTACATAAAATAAAAATTAAGGTAGGCAGGCATGTCTGAAATATCACGGTTCTGCCTGATGTGAAAGACCCCAGCTAGGAGTCCTGTGTTATTTTGCGAAACTGTACAGTCCTCAAGCGGTGACTTTACCATGCTATTTTCACATGGTCAGATAAGTTTAGTAAAAGAGCTCCACATACGATAAAAAATAAAATAAACTATCATGACAGAGAAATCACTTGAAAACCTTTATCTTGGCTTCATTCAGCTGAGCTCCTCTACCTCCAGAAGAACCTTCCACTGAACTTTCAGGGTAGTATCCCTGCCTTCCCTTTGTTGGGAACAGTGGCATAGGGGAGCCAGGGCTTGCAGGAGCCCCAGCACTTCTTTATTAGCAGGGATGCTCACATCATCTGCCATGGGCCTTTGAGGTCCCTGTTCCTTCCAAGTTTAGCTTTAATCCTCACGGTAGCTGGGGGGAAATGAATTTTCCGAGCAACGGTATATTGTTCCTTTTGTAAAGCAAAGTATTTTGGGGTGGCTTGGTCTCAGAATGGACAGTTAAGACCCATTAGCTTTACAAAAGACCTAGCAAATGAAACTCCTACAGGTAGTTTATCTGGATCAACACAGCTGCCTACACTTTTGGACTCTCCTTTGTGGTGTGGCTAAGGGGACAGTCATGATGAGTGCCTGCACTTCAAAATGTACCACTACACAACTCAGTGGTAGCTTGTCTTCCTAAGCATGTGTGAGGTTTTCGTTTGTTTGTTTTGTTTTACCAAACTGTCCTTTCCCTTCAGCTCACAGGAATGGAGTTTCAGAAACATTCTAAATCTGACAGCCAGTTGGTGCACCCCATTCTTCAGTCTGAAGACTTTCAGAAAAGGTTATACTTAGTTTACAATATAAAAGCAGCAGCACAAAACAGAGGAAATAAAACTCTGTTTTGAATAATGAACATTCAGAGATCTGGGAAAATAAATGGCCTTAATCCAGTAGAGAAAATACATCAAAGCCAGTGCCAGGTGAGCCTCCCTGCAGAGAGCATTCCTCAGCTGGGCTCCACAGCAGAAAAGGCCCTTCCACTGTCACTACCTTGAAAATCGGGGCAGGGGACTCAGAGAAGGGCCTCTGAGGATAAAGTCCAGGTAAGTTCATGTGAGACAAGGTGCTCCTTCAGGCCTTCAGCCATTTAGGGAGCAATCCTGTGCATGTTTAGACAGAAAAATGTCTTGCAACTCCCATAGCTGGCTGGGGCATGTTGAAATGTGAGGGTCAAACTACACATTACGTTAATTGTGTAGCAGAGGCTATTTCTCTCTCCTTTTACTCATGAGAAGGCTTTTTAAGAAGGGATCTTTTAAAAATCCCTGTACAGGGGTGTGGGTGTGTGTGTGTGTGTGTGTGTGAGAGAGAGAGAGAGAGAGAGAGAGAGAGAGAGAGTCAGGAAGCAAAGTTTTTTTGGGAGAAGGGGTTAATTTTCCCCTCCTGGTGGGCAATTATTCAACATGTTGTTTGACCCTGAGTGTATCAGTTTTCAGTTGTTTGAAGTACCTTATAAATTTGGATACCTCGCTCTAAATCCTCTCAACAATCTTGTAAGGTAGGTCAGGCTCTCTCTCTCTCTCTCTCTCTCTCTCTCTCACACACACACACACATACACACACGCACACACAGGCTGGCCTAAGGTCATTTATCGAGCTTCATGTCTGAGAGTGATTTAAAATTAAGTTTTCCTCATCTAACCCTACACCACACTAGCTCTCTTGCTCTATCTATCATCTATCTATCTATCTATCTATCTATCTATCTATCTATCTATCTATCATGATCTTAGATTCTGTTGTGCCACGTCTGTTATGTCACTGGACCTTTTAATACCTAAAGATAGGGAAACTCTTTCAGGAGAAATATATACAGTCCATACAGTAAGCCACATGCCATTACTAAAAGGCATTTGGAGAAATATGGAAATAAGTAAGTATTGTATTCCATAGTCTCTGCTCAGTATCAGTATGCCAGGTTACGATAACCCCATCCCTGCACCAAAATAAGTGAGTGGCAGAAGAGTTGCGATGTGTTGATAATGTGAAGCACTGTAATGAATTCCTGTGCAGAACCTACCAATTTAAGGTTTTGTGACATGCCACCAGCCTATTTTGGTGCAGAAAAAACAACAACCCCTGGATGATCTCAAGAGCTACTTTCTAAAGGAAAAAAAAAAAAGAATCCTACGCTCCATCTAGGAATCAGCATTTCAGTTTAGGCACAAAAACACTGTCATACTGTGTGATGTTAATAATGACATGCAGTGCAAAGCCAATGCACCTGGCTAGTTGGTAAAAATGCAAAGTGACACTTTATGTACACCTCCTTCTAGCAGGGAAGAGTCCCAAAACATATGTCATTCAGCAACAATGGTACAGCCAACTGGCACCAATTAAAATGTCACAGTTGGTTGATCTTCTTTAATGTTCAAAATCTCTATGAAAATAGTTGAGTACATTAAAGGATCAGATGTGTGGGTACTTATGCTACAAAGTTTATTGCAAAGAAATAAGCATACAGATGAGCTACAACACAATGGCCACTGGAAAAGATTGAATGCGGAACACTTGAGAAACAGGGAGCACTTATTATGTCTTAATGGTCACTACTGTCTTTGGATCATTGGTTTCATGTTCTTGTACTTGGATTGGTTTTCTTTTCAGCATATGGCGCAAGTAGATTTCAACACATTTCTTCAGTGCCCATGTGACAGGAGACCACAGGTCACCTATGATGTGGATGCTCAAGCAGATGCTCAAGAAGAGACCTTTACAGGACAATCATTGGGGTGTTTGCTTGGAACAAATTCCCACAATATTCAGTGGGACTTATTCCCAGGTAAGTGTGCATACGATTGCAGCCTTACTCTGGCTGTACCATCTATATTAATAATAGTGATGTGGTTGAATTTCATAACTAGTTGACTCATTGGTTGAAACTTATGTGTTTGTGATGCTCACCTTTATAGTGGGCTTGGATCATGGTCTTAGAAATTCATTATTAATTTCAGAATAGACAGCAAGCTTTGGGGCATGAGCAGTCTGCATCTAAACTACAGCATTTCTGTGCATGTGCTAAGTTGGTTGGTTTAACTCTTTCCCTACATTATGTAAGGTGGCCATGTGCAAAAATGCGTATACACAGAATGAGATCATGAATGAAAGGAGGACTCTAGTCCAAGGCTACATGGATGGATTTGTTACTTTCTAAGGAAATAGTGAATTCATTTGGGGAAAATTCACTCATCACTAATTAATAATGAATTACTTAATCATGAACCTTGATCCCGTCTAAGTACAGAGAAGTGTATATCAGATGCTGCAAGGTGCAACAACATAGTATTTATAAAAGCAATGTTTCTCTCCTGCCCTTTTTTCTTTATATGGCAGTTTCCTTCATAAGACAGCACACTGGAATTTTATGATCCATTAGCAAGAAGTTATTACACACTTAAAAGGAGAGAAAGAATACATGGGAAGAGCACCCGGCACAAAAAGTGATATAACTAAGAGAGAATCATTGCAGGCCCTTCCTTGATCTCAACTAGCTCAAAATCCCAGACTGCTCTAACACAGCCATGGCTTCCAACTCCCAACACATGTACATCTGTAGTGCCAGTATTTATTTTCTCCAGAAATCCGTACTTCCCAAGTGACTGGCTAGACAATAAGATTTGGTAGATCCTTCACTTCACGGAAATGTTGACTGTATTAACTTAAATTGCTTCCATTAATCAGTGGTTTATTCCCTGGGCAACTCAGGGCCACAAGTTGGGGTTCTTGAGTTCTTGGTGGCTGAATTAGCCTGCTTATATAACAGAATTTTATAGATGGACTGATTTTCCAAGGAATTACTCTAAGATATATTTTTTTTAATGAATGGAAGTTTGGTTTTTTAGGTGCATGAACATGCGATTCCCAGTCTGAGCTTTGGTGGATAGAGACCCCAAAGGGCAATAGGTTAGATCCAGAACTTTGCTTCTGCCAATGGGAATATCTCATGAATGGAGTTTCACTCAGGGGATGTTCTTGCTGGTGGAAGGTAACGTCTG
Organism: Heloderma suspectum; assembly: GCF_057233095.1. Classification (NCBI taxonomy): domain Eukaryota; kingdom Metazoa; phylum Chordata; class Lepidosauria; order Squamata; family Helodermatidae; genus Heloderma; species Heloderma suspectum. The sequence continues at coordinate 54,122,844 of NC_139461.1, forward strand.
CCAATTCCCCCTCCCCCTGCAACTGCTTACACTGTCTGAAAATCTGCTCCAGAAGGCTGGGGGACCCTCCTGAGCAGATTTTCTGACACAAGTGGCTGTGGGAGAAAGGGAGAATAAGCAAAAGTTGCCTTCTCCGCTTCTGACTGCAGGATTTGTCCACTGGATCAAATGCCTTCTGTGGATGGAGCCTTTCCATTCAAGGAATGTAAAATCTGGATCTAATGCATTATTTCTGAATACACAGTTTGGCTTGGACTCTGCATGCCACACTTCCTGTCATTCCCTTGGACCTAGTCTAGCTGTTTGACTGGGTCAATGGAAAAGGAAACCTCACTGTCTCCAAGTATCGTTTTTATTATTGTCTTCATAGCTAAGCCTCTTCTCCAAGATACAAGCCCCAGCATGGGATAGGGGCCTCAGTACTTGGCAAAGATCCCAATTGCACAGACCACATCTAGGAACATAAGATGTTGCCCTATAGTGAGCCTGATTATTGGTCCATCTAGCTCAGCATTGTCTACGTTGACTGGCAACTTCTCTTTGTATCTCTGAAATGACAGAAGTGTTTCCCAGCTCTACCTAGAAATGCAATGGATTGAATCTGGGACCTTCTGCATGCAAAACATATACTCTACCACTGAACCATGGCCTCTCCACTGTTTGTACATGCATTGTAGCCCTATTCAGGCATTTGGCTCCCATGGATACAGAACACCTAAAGAGGCCATCTGGAGCATATCCCATCAACAATGCTGGATGTGCTGGCCCCACACATCCTGGCCAACATGTGATCAGCATCAGTCTCAAGAGGGCTGCTTGTATGTATGTAGGGTTTCTTCCTCCATGGGGATGGTCAATCAAGTTTTCCAACCCCATAGAGGAAGCCCTATGTGCCTAGAAGCACCCTCCTTCAGACTGACATTGATTGTGCATCAGTCAGGATGTGTGGCCCGCAGATACCAAATGCCTGAATAGAGTACGAGTCTTTATGCTGAGAGTACATAGAGAGCCAGTGGCTGTAATATCACCATCCCCTTGTATGCAGATATAATAAAGCCTCCATATCTCTCTCCCTGCTGCCCCCATGGAGTTAATAGCAGCTTTGGGAGCAAATAGCATGGCTAATAAAGGCACGGGAGAAAGGTCTTTCACAGAGCAGCAACATTCTGTTCATCGAAGCAGCCCTATGGGGCAACTAATTAGCGAAACAAAAACCATGACCATGGTTCTTCACAGTGACATCTGGTTTGGCCCTCAGCACTCGTGGACTTCTGGCCAGTTCCAATCCCAATAGTTCTTTCTTTCTGTCTGTCTGTCTGTCTTGCTTGCTTGCTTGCTTGCTGCTGTCTCCCAAGCCAACATGCTGCTGTTCCTCTGCCTTGGCACCCAGGGAGGCAAATCCTCCTCAAGCCATTGTGATGTAGAGAAGAGGGGTTGAACCTCAGGCCCTTGGACTGAATCTGGCCTACCTGGTGTATCAATCGGGCCCTCTGGGGTTCCCCAGAGAGCCCTATCATCCCCCTTTCCCCCACCCCCTTTCCCCCACCCCCTTTCCCCCACCCACTAATCATTTGGTGGTTTCCCCCGAATTCGAAAGGTTGACATGCCTCTCTGAAGGCTCAGTTACTGGCAGTAAGAACTTTATATTCTGGTATTTTTGGTATTTTTGCCCCTTGGGCCTTTGGCCTTGCCCACCACTAGAATGTGGCCCCCCGAGCGCTTCTCTGAAATTGAATTCAACTCTCGGGCTGAAAGAAGTACAACACGTCTGGTGTAGTGGATAGACTATTAGACTTGGACTTGGTGGGTTCATTTCCTCACTAAGCTGTGAAGTTCAGAGCCAATTGACATATTACACTAATCACGTAGTGTGCAGCTGAGGGTTAGCTTTTTATTTACTTTAGTGAATGTGTGTGTGGCCCTGATTCAGATCAGGACCACTGCACACTAGGGGGGAAGGATTAAACTCCCCCACCCAATTTCCCCCTGAAATCCACCCCTCCTCCATGGGGAGGATTAAGGAAACAGATAATAAAATGGATGCCATTGGAGACTTTTTCTTTTTCTTTAACCCTCCCACAGTGGTGGTGGTAGGATTTTTGTTGGGGGGAGGAAATAGCACGCGGGTGAAGGTTTAATCCACCCTTCCCAGTACAAGGTGGTACCAGTCTGAATTGGGGCCACACATGCTTGCTCTAGAGTAAATAAAAAGTTAAACTTCAGCTGCACATTACATAAGTAGGCTGGATCTACACATAGCAGTTATACTGTTATCATACCGTTATCCAAACTTTTGGTGTACATGACACCAATGGTCACCAATAGTTATGATAACGGTATAACTGCTATGTGTAGATTCAGCCTTAGTATAAGATGTAGTTTGGTTCTCAGTGAGTAATGCTTGCTTGTCTTCCTTCTTTCAGGCTAAGCAGTTAAAATGAGATAACCACTTATATACTACCAATTCAAATGTGATAAATAGATTCTACATCCCATAGCCAGTTGGAAGTACAAATGACCACTGGAATAATGTGGACTGATACTGAAACCCACTTGCGCTTTCCAAGATGTTCCATCTGTTTAACCCACATGTCACAGTAACGTCTCTGTTCCCTGGTTTTAATATTACATCAGTAAAGCTGAAAATGAATTCTCAACTTCCTGATTGAATACCTAAGAAATATTTTAAAAGAAAGAAACAGTGATAACAAAAATGCCTCTAAAACAGGCTGGTTCCCCACAATTCAGCCTTCTGTGTATCATGCTGAACGTTACAGTTCTGAAAGCTGAAATAGCTCGCCCGCTGATACTCTTCCACTAGTGAAATGGCCACCTCTATTTTCAGTGCATTATTTTTCCCCAGATTCTGTAGTGAGCTGTTCAGTTTTAAGCTAAAATAGGGAAAAGACAATGCTACTTTCAGATTTGAGTCCATGATAAAAAGAGTGACACCGGGGGAGAAAGAGTAAAATGTCTGGAAAATTAAGACTTATGGCGATGTAATGACCCAAGAAGGAAGCACTTCCACTACAGAGAATTCCCAACAGTAATCTTAGAAATCTCATTACAGAGTGATCCTCTGTTACTTCAAGAATAGTCTCAAACACAATTCAGTGTAATAACAGGAGGCTCTGTGTGTCAATTAAATCCTAACTCTTCAGCATCTCTAATTCCGAGTACATGAAATCAGGAGTGCAGCATACCAATTGACTATCCTTGTGTTTGAGCCCCTTATGCATGCATGGTTTGCCAGTACAATAAAAACAGAACACACACATTTCTGGATTCAAGTGTTGTTCCTCCAGCTTGACAAGGACGGTCATTTAAATAAATAAATAAATAAATATTTTAAGGAAAGAAATATTAACAAATATCCAGACCAGCCTTCCCCAACCTGGTGCCCTCCAGATGTTTTGGACTACAACTTCCAGAATTCCCAACTATTGGCCATGCGCACTGGGGCTGATGGGAGTTGAAGTCCAGAATATCTGGAGGGCACCAAGCTGGGGAAGGCTGATCTAGACTAAAGAGCACAGGACAAGAATCCCTCATTCCTATTAATGAAAGGGAATCTTTTAAAAGCAGAGACCAAAAATAATTGCAATCAACACATCATTTAATCTGGCATAAACAGTGACAGCACATCCATTGGGAGTAACATAGCTCCATCCTTGCCAACCCTCCCTCTCCCCTGCCACCTTTTTCTCAGGGTGCTTCCAGTTGAGGCCTTTATCCTGCTATTGCACTGCCTCATACATGGAATTTTGCAAGGGCTGCAGAAAACTTTATCTTCCACTTGTAACTCTCCTGTTTTTTCCCAGTGCCTCTTCCATTTTTTTTCTTTCCATAAAAAAATCCACTAATGAAGAAAAGCTGCATGATGTATTTCAATTGGTGGCACTAGAAGCTGCTGGTCCGGAAGCATCTTCAGTGCCATGTGGATGAGAAAGGCAAAATATGCCCACTTGCTGTCAAGTGCTGAACCCTCCCAGCATGGTTGCAGTCAAACAAAGAAGTCGATCTCCAAGTAAATAGCCTTTATTATGGGAAACAGTAAATCTCACAGTGGCTCAGGTTATAGACTTTGTCGTCCTATGTCAACATAGTGCTAACATCCTGGATTAATCTGAAACACTACTAAATCGAGTACCTGAAGATCGCTTTGATGGATGCACTACTGTTAGGAGAGAAGTTGCTGCAAATGTGGTGCCAGTCTGCAGTACAGAACCTGAGAGGCTTTTCCAGTCCCACCCTCAGGGAGGGTCTTCATCTAGAGAACTCTTGTGATGGGCCGACCTTGTAGAATGCTTTACTTCCTGAATTTGCTTCTTCTCTTGACCTGACATCTGATCCTTGCATCTGTCATGTCCACCCCCCACCCCTGGTGAGTTGCTGTGTTCCCAGAGATGGAAAAGTTATGGATGGGCTTTACTCCAACTGATTATGCCTGCACATGGACAGATTCTTCTCTGTCTCCCTGAAGCTCTGGTCCCACTTCACACTTTCCCCCATCTGACTCTGAATCTGTTCTCATGGCCCCTTGAGATGCTGACCCCAATCCTGACACCTTGCCAGGTTTTAATCCTCTGTCATTCCATACACTTCCTCAGAAGTAAAGAAGTAGGAAGCGGAACTGAATGTGGATGAAGCTAAAGATCTCTAAGAGGAAAATACAACAGTGGAGGAGGGGAAGCAAGGTGAAAGGTTGAGGGTCAGTCAGCAGCACAAGGGGAGCAAGGCAGAGTGGGAGAGAGTACATTTTGGATAAGGACATTTGGGTAGCTAAGGACATTTATGGGACAGAGAATTTTGGGGAGATAAATCCCAAGGGGCAGTATCGAACTGTGTCATTCTGCTAGTGCAAATGATGTTAAGTTGGCAGAAACTAGGTTCTGAACTATGTGCAAGAGGAGAATCCAACTAAGGTTTTGTTTGTGCAAGAGATTGCACAACCACTTGCACAAGAGGTCACGCAGTCTTCAGGCACGATGCACAAGAGCTTTGCTATTGGTATTGGAGTCTGCGGAATGTCACTGCCCAAAGTGTTTTTGCAGATTGCATCCTAAGCCAGCAACTGGCAGAAGATAGATCAGGATCAACTGGAAAGATTACTGGATGATTTGCAGTAGAGTAGTAAAACGTTCAGATTCCCAATTGTTTAATAATGGCAACAACAAAAATGCACCCTTCCCCCTAAGTTGGGATGTCAAAAGGTGTGCTGAAAATCTCTCCCCCCCACACACTTTTTGGGGGGGGACCATTCATCCTCTCTGAAAATGTGGTGGTGGGATTTTCAGCTGCTTTGGGGGGAAGGGAGAAATTCTGATAATTTTTCTTTGGGTGGGTGGTTTTGGATTCCCTTTATGGATAAGGTCGCCAAGATTTTTTCCTCTTTTAAAAGCACTTTAAAAAAAAGTCTTGTTGGTTTCTGGTCACAGCAGTGAGGCTCTCAGTATTTGCAACTTCCTGAGTACCAGATGTGTGGTACTTTTCCTGTGCCAGATACCGACTGGAATGACCCTGCATCATGTAACATCATTCCCATGGGCATCAGCAACAGGAAGAGAAAGCATAGCTAGGACTCTAGAGGCTGCAGAGAGGGAGGGTCTCACTGTTTTGGGCTGTGGCTGGCGAGGCTTTTTTAAAGTGTAAAAAAAAATTGGGAGGGGTTTCCCTGAAACTCCTCATCCATAAACTAAGGTAATTCAAGCCCCACCCCCACATTATGTTGCAATTCAGCCACCCCCACTGTTCTTTTTATGTATGTATGTATGTACAGTATGTATTATTTATGACATCTATATCCTGCCTTTTTCCTCCTTAAGGAACCCAAGGCAGTGTACATTATCCTCCTCCTCTTTATTTTATCCTCACAACAACAACCCTGTGAGGTAGTTTGGGCCGAGAGTCTGTGACTGGCCCAAGGGCACCCAGTGAGCTTCCATGGCCGAGTGGGGATCTCCGGACTCCTAGTCCAACACTCTCGCCACTACACCACACTGGCTCTCAGTTTTTTTGCCCTTCCATGTAAATTGCTGAAAAAAGCAGGGCTGGCTTTAGTTACAATTTCTGATCCATTAAAATTAGTTAATATTTAGTTAACATCAGTTAAAATTTCTAAATTTTAGTTAAAACTTCTGATCAGAAATTTAATCAGATGTAAATTTGTTCTTGCATATGGAAATTGTCCCAAAGTAAGGTTAATGGAACACAGCAATCAACTGGCTACACCTCCTAAGCCACCATTTTAATGTGGTTCCACCTCTTTCAGCCACTGTTTTGCACCTGGCTCCAGCTGGTGGACCTTAGAGTTCTAGTAACAAAAGGAAGAAGATCGTACTCCACGAGTCTGAAGTCTGCCCATGCCTGGTCTAAGTATTTTGAACTCCTTACTACTAATAGTGATTAGGCCCCTGCAACAAAATGTTGCAATGTGGAGTGCTTCTGTTCAGAGTTCCAGCCGCTCTAGTTTTTTATATTCATTTTGGATTTTATTTTCCTGATGCATGGGTGAACACAATTGTGCTCAATCCTAGATTCATTAACATCTTTGTGTGTGTGTGTTTTTTTATTAACGTGTATAGGCAGCTCTCACTGTCATCCCTGGTGACAGAATCCTACCCAGAAAACGAGGCCATTCTTCTACTCTTTTGATCTCTATGTGTTTCTTCCTCTCTTCCCTTTGTCCAGCCACTACATTCCATTATCTCTTCAAATTGTCAGGTTTTTTTCCTGTCAATATTCTGTGCCACTGAATAATATTGGTACACTTGGAGGGGTTTTTCTCTCATCCCCCCCCCACTCTGGAGTCTTTTTTATAATTTGTGTTGCCCAGTGTTAGGCTGATGCATCCCTCTTGTGCATCAGTGCTGTGGCTACTTTCGCACAAGCACTGGAAAACTTGTATTGGAAGAGAAGATCAGAACACACAAAGCCCTGATTTCTTGCAATCTCCTTTTGTTCATTAGAAAGAGCCACTGACATAGAGTCCCTGATTATATTAAATGTGGTACCACACTCTGGTGGTCCTTGTGTGCATGCTGCCACCACAATTTTATTTATTTATTTATTTATTTATTTATTTATTCCATTTCTATACCGCCCAATAGCCGAAGCTCTCTGGGCAGTTCACAAAAATTAAAACCAAACAGCACACAATAAAACAATTTAAAATATATAGAACATTAAAACCACAATATAACAATACAACCACAATGAAACCTAGCAGCAGTGCAGGAGTTTAAAACACAAATTTAAAACAGCAAAGCTAAAAGTCTAGAAAGCTAAAATGCTAAAATGCCTGGGAAAATAAAAAGGTCTCCACCTGGCGCCGAAAGGAATACAATATAGGTGCCAGGCGAACCTCACTAGGGAGCTCATTCCACAGCCGGGGTGCCACAGCAGAAAAAGCCCTCCTCCTAGTAGCCACCCTCCTGACTTCCTTTGGCAGAGGCTCACGGAGAAGGGCCGCTGACGATGATCTTAAGGTCCGGGCAGGCACATATGGGAGAAGGCGATCCTTCAGGTAACCTGGCCCCAAGCCATTAAGGGCTTTAAATGTTAATACCAGCACTTTGAATCGGGCCAGGAAATGGACTGGCAGCCAGCACAACTGAAAAAGTACTGGCGTAATATGAGCTCGCAGGCCAGTCCCTGTTAACAATCTTGCTGCCCTATTTTGGACCAGCTGAAGTTTCCGGACCATTTTCAAAGGCAGCCCCACATATAACGCATTGCAGTAATCCAGACGAGAGGTTATCAGAGCACGGATCACTGTAGCTAGGCTATCTCTGTCCAGATAAGGGCATAGTTGGTATACCAGCCTAAGCTGATAAAAAGTGCTCCGTGCCACTGAGTTCACCTGTGCCTCCAGTGACAGTTCTGGATCGAAGAGCACCCCCAAACTATGAACATGAACCTTTAGGGGGAGTGCAACCCCACCAGAACAGGTGGAATATCACCTAGCCAGGCAGATGAACCACCCACTAACAGTACCTCTGTCTTGTCTGGATTGAGTTACAGTTTATTGGCCCTCATCCAGTCCATTACCGTGCCCAGGCACTGATTCAGAACAGCCACTGCCTCACCTGGGTTAGGGATGTACGAAAGGGACTTACCTTGTCCAGCAGCTTTTTTCGTGGTGGGGGGGAGGCGCTTCGCTTCTTCCCCCGAAGTTCATGCGAGCAGGGGGTGTCTTCCTGCCTCGCCCGGCTGAAATTCAGGCCGGGGGGGAGGCTTCCCGCCTCGCCCTCGGCCGAAATTCAGGCCAGGGAGAAGCGCCCCGTCTCCCTGGCCGCGAACTTCAACAGAAAAGTAAAAAAAAAACACAAAATGCCCCGTAATAGGCTACGTAACGATTTACGTAGCCTATCACGGCTAGATCTGCAAAGTCAGCTGTGATAGGCTACGTTAATCATCACGTAGCCTATCACGGGTGACTTTGCAAATCTAGCCGTGATAGGCTACGTTAATCGTCACGTAGCCTATCATGGGGGCGTTTTTTTTTTTTACTTTTCTTGGAATGGCGGCGGCGGCAGCCGGTCGAAAGACCGGCTGCCGCCCCCGCCCGTGTCGAAGCCCTGCCGAACCGCCCCTGCGACCCGCCACCGGGAGCGACATTCGGGAAAGATAAGTCCCATCCTGTGGGGGGGGGGGCGGGGGGGAGAATTTCTCCCCGAAACTACTTCAGGGGGCCGAATACGTTGGCACTCGGCCCCCCAAAGTTTCGGCGAGAAATTCTCTGACACCCCTAGGTTTGATGAGAAAGAGAGGTAGAGGTGGGTGTCATCCGCATATTGATGGCACCTCTGCCCACACCTCCGGATAACTTCCCCCAGCGGTTTCATGTGGATGTTAAACAGCATAGGGGATAAAATAGAGCCCTGTGGAACCCCATGGCACAATTGCCATGGCACACAGCAATAATCCCCCAGCACCACCTTCTGGAATCAGCCATCCAAGTAGGAGCGGATCCACTGCAGTGCAGTGCCTCCAACTCCCAACCCAGACAACCTATCCAGAAGGATACCATGGTCGATGGTATCGAAAGCCGCTGAGAGGTCCAGGAGAATCAACAGGGTCGCACTCCCCCTGTCCCTCTCCCGGCAGAGGCTATCCCACAGGGCAACCAAGGCAGTTTCCATTCCAAAACCAGGCCTGAAGCCCGATTGAAATGGATCTAGGTAATCCGTTTCATTCAACAGTGCCTGGAGCTGTCCTACAAGCACCCAGCAAGAATGTTTTTCAACCACAAGCAAGAATGTTTTTAGTTGAACAGGTAAGATGGGATCTTAAGAGCTGCTTGGGTTCAAGCAAAGGGCTTTATTGGCCCACCTTTTTTTCTTGGTACATGCAGTATTATGCAGTATTAGTTTGCCATGTAGGCTGTGGGGACTGCTCCTTGAGAAACACATCTAAAATCCCTTTGGGCTTATGGAACTCTATTCATGGTCAGAGCTAGCCCAAGACATTTTTCTGCCTGACACAAAGAACAAGATGGCACCCCCCCCATTCCATGTTCAGAAGCTGACTGGATTGGTAGTTGAATCTTTCCTCAATACTACCAACAGGACAGCATCCTGCACCACACCCGAAGGCAGCAAGCTAGCTGAGGGGACACAGGGCCGGCCGCTTGGCACATAACTCTCTCCTTCAACACCTTGCTGCTGCCTCCCAGCATCTGCTACCTGAGGCAACCGCCTCATTCTGCCAAATGGTAGGGCCAGCCCTGTTCATGGTTCTTTGGCTCCTGGCTAAGGTTGGCATTGTTGGATTCGACAGCACCAAGACGACTGGCTCTGTGAGCACCAAGCATTTATTTGTCAAGGGAGATTCTCCTGCAGAGATATTCCTACACTGCCACATATACTGTACAGGTGTTTTTGCCCATTCGGAATCCTTTGACAGCTTCTGGAAGTGTGATCCATTTGCAGAAGGGCATGTTTTCATCCAGATTGCTTTTTCTGATTCAGAGCAAATTCCTTTCCCCCCATTTCCAGACAAGTGACACAGGAGAAAGCTTCTATTAAGTAGTAAATATAGGACATTAAGGGTGCAATGCACAATGCATTTCTACAAAACCATGTTTTTGCACTGCTCCCAGTCATTTCTATGGGATTTATGTAAGAGAAGTTCCCCGTGCATTGTGTACTAAATATGCACATATATAAAACTTGCTCTTATTGGATATGTTAACTTCTGTTGCAATGCAGTTTTCAGAAAGCTTCTGCTGCCTAGAAAGCTGAATCAGTATATATATATATATATATATATGGAGAGAGGGAGAGATTTTATTATTTTCCCATGGATCTTCTTTCTCTGAAATAGTGTCTTTATAAATCTATAAAAATATTATTGCCCTTTTTAAAGGATTTTTGCTGACCAGTCCAGGAATCTGCAGCATTAATTTGGTAGACAGGCAAAACTGCAGGTTTCTGATTGTCTCTCTTGGGTGCATATGTCCCCTACTTTTAAGTTAATAATTTCATAATCAGTGATATAGCAATTTCCACATGAAAATAAAAATAGTCTCAGCCCAGATGTTATTTATCATTTGGTTCCACAAAGGGAGCGCATTTATATCTACAAAAATCCATCCTGAAACAAATCTGATTTCTGGCTACTCTGTAGCATATTTTGATCTTTACTGAGTAATGAAGTCTTCATTTTTGTGCCTAAAAAAATTTCATGTATAATACAAACAACATTATCTCTAAAACTGTGATACATCATCATACATGCAAAACTAAAGCCTTGTGGGTATGACAGGCTGGCAAGTTAGATGAACCACTTCAATTTTCCATCAATCAAATTATAGTTTATTGTTCGGCTGAACTACCTCAGGCAACACAAATCTAAAAACTGTCATTTTGGAAACATTACATTTTTTTCCTGTCACATTATAACCCAAGCCATGGCCATAAAAAAAGAATGTCATATTACTGGCTGTAATATTCCTTAATTTAAGGAGAGCTAATTCATCTCAGGCTTGTGCAGTATGCCTCGAATTTGGGACTCAAAGCACAGCAAAGACACACTCATTGTTCCCAATTCAATAAGAGCATTTAATTCTTACCTAAATAATGGTGATTTTAGCTAAAGTGCAGGATGATTCCACATTAGTGCCTACCTTAGGGAATAAAGGCTTTGTGTTTTTGAATGATCAGATCTATCATTTTTGTATGCACAAAAATTTTAATCCATGTAATTAACATAAATTGCCCATCTGATTAAATGGGCATGGATTTTTTATATACATTTTGATGGAATTGCAAGAATTATGTTTCCTTTCTCCCAGTTCTTTGCAGCAGGCAGGCAGGCAGGCAGAGAGAGAGAGAGCTATTCATAAGGCTGAAAAAGTTAAAAACTAATCTTGGAAACATTATGAAACTGATTGTATTCTGTCACCCACAAGTGTATCAAATGTCCTTTATGACATTTACCCTGTGGGTTCCTTTGAAGTTGAAAAACAAAAACAAAATAAGTGGAATGCTACTACATTTTTAATGTTGTAATGTGACTTGAACTTAGGTATAGGTTACAGACAATTTTCTGGTAGCCAGGTTAGAAAAAAATCTTGCATTCTTTATAGCATTTTCTGATAGTGTAACATGTACAATACTGAATGCTATTTAGCAGAATAAAATAATTAAAGCAATCTATTGTAAAGTAGGGACTTTTCAGTGGGAAGACTAGAACATGATGCCTCACATAAGGCATGTTAATATTTGCAGCTAATTGGGCTACTTCGGTACAAGTGACTTTATGAAGAACTTAAGAAAAGCCATTCTGGATCAGATCAAGGGTTCATCTAGTCCAGCATTCTGTTCGCACAGTCGCCAACCATCTGTCAACCAGGAACCCACAAGCAGGACATGAGTGCAACAGCGCCCTCCCTCCCATGTTGCCCGGCAACTGGTGTGCATAGGCATACTGCTTCTGATACTGAAGGTAGCATATAGCCATCTGGACTAGTAGCCATTGATAGTCCTATCCTCCATGTTTGTCTAATATAGCCTTATCTTCCTTTATTTTTATTTTTTTTGCATTCATTTGGTACCTGGTTTATTCCTCGCATATTTAATGAAAGGCCTTGGCTAAAAGAAACCTTTTCCTGATAGACATTGGAGAACCATAATCAAGAACTGTAATGCTGGTGAGGAGTGATTGTACTGATAAGCTTCAGTGTAAAACCCCCCAAAGTTCTTTTATTGTAGCCATTGAAAAGTGCCAACCTCATCAAGAGATAGTCTGACCTTATTGAATTGTACAGCAGTTTGTAGAAGTATGGAATTTTGCTACCCCCTCTCTCAAATGTGAATGTATTTGTGAACACATATTCACACATAAAATGAAACTGCACTTATACTGGGTTCCTAGCCACAATAATGTCTGTTTCATTAAGCTCCCCAGCCATAATGACTCTGAGAGGTCTCCAACCCTTTTTGGCCAGTGGGCACATTTGGAATTTTGAGGAAATGTCATGGGCACTGTCACAAAATGGCTATTATGGGAGGGCAAACCCATTCACAGAATGGCTGCCATGGCCATTTCACTGAAAGCAAGCTAGTGAGGCTCAGAGGCAAGCAACTTGCCCAAGGAATTGGAACTGAGTGCAAGGCTGAACTTTATGCTGCTGACATGGGCTTCCCACTGGGTAGCCCACTGTATCTTCTGGGACCTAGGTGAGGGGAAGAACCCCTGGGGTGGTGAAGAAAAAAAGGAAGGGAAGGCAAAAGAGCCGAAACAAGACAGGAGGGAAAGGTGGGAGGAAGAAAAAAGAGAAAGGCAGAAGGAGAAGGAGAAGAAGCAGAAGCAGAAGCAGAAGCAGAAGCAGAAGCAGAAGCAGAAGCAGAAGCAGAAGAAGAAGAAGAAGAAGAAGAAGAAGAAGAAGAAGAAGAAGAAGAGAAGAATAAATGGAAGAGGGGAAAAACAGAAGGAAAACAAGAGGGAAATGAGCAGCAGAAAGCAATGGATAGGGGAGAAAGAGATGATGCTGGGGGAAGTGGCAAAATGAAGGAAAATAAACTGTGGTTCGTACAGCTCTTCAGACTGTTGCCCTACACCAGTACAGGGTGACAGAAACATGCGAGGAGGGCACAGGGGTGGAGCGCTCCTTCTCCTCGCATGTTGATTCTACATACAATCTGAGTCCCTGAGTAGGGCTGCTGTGAAATTAAAGGTTACAGTTGCCTTTGGGAAATGTGTATACTTCTAGTCAGGTGGTCTACAACCAATGGGGCTCATTTCTGAGTAAATACATTTAGTATTGAGAAGTTAACTGCAGTGGTTGTAATAATACTGTAAAATCCTAGAAATCATCACCTACAACCTTCTAATGCATATTGGTCACTGCCTCACAACTCTTTAAAAAAGTCATACAAGGAATCCTTTATCATGGAATCATGTTTGCAACTTATATATTCTGGCACTAGCACATCTGAATAATAAAATAACTTTAATATTACCATTGTACTTTTATACAATATTTTATACCATCAGTTTGGACTGATATAAGTGTTTGAAAACTCAAAAGCTTGCCCACTCAGTCTAAAAGAAATTGATTGAATAACAGATATGATTATGTATAGTTTTATGCAATATATTGTCACCAATTCCAAATGATTTTTTTTTTAATCCTACAATTTCCAGTCTGTTTACAAAACTTGGATACTCTTCTCTCCTCAAATGAAAATCACATGGCTATATTTTTTTTGCCATTTTGAGAGTTTAAAGATGAAATCTAATTATACCCATAAAACTTATTTTCTAAGAATGAGTATTTTCCTTTAAAAAAAAAAAGAAAAAGAAGAATTTGTTTTATGTTTTCTCTATTTGTTTTCCTTTCTTGAAAGGATTCATTTCTCTTTGAGCTTCAAGTGGTCCCCTAAGCTGATCTAAGTGCACACATGAGCAGTTAGATCAAAAACAGCCTTCAGCACAGTTCATATCAGTCACTCAGTCATTCATTGAAGAGATGGAGGTAACTGAGGAAGAGATAGAGGGGCATGTGACCAGCATCCAGGAAAATAATAGTAATACAACTGACTGTAATTTGTTATAGTAATTTGGAGTAAAATAATTTCTTTTCAGATAGCTTTTGCAAGTCATCCCACCACCTTACTAGTTCCTGGTCCATTCTGGTTTGCCAAAGAAGGGCTAAGGGGCGGGATGAGGAATATTGCTGCAAAGATATCAACACTCCAGTTTTAAGGATACCGTCATAGAAATAAGTCACATTAAAATCAATAGGACATAGGCCCTTTTTCTTGATAAGATGTGTCAGGAATCAAAATGAGTTATTACTGAGGTTTGCTGATCTTTGAGTAGAATGAAAGGCTTCACAAAAGTTGATGCAGCACAGGTACTGCTCTTGCAATTATAGGGCTCCTTCACATGCAGCTTTTATCCTGCTGTTGAGATTGCTCACTCATGGAAATTTGCAGGTCCTTTTCATGGTTATTTCATCTCATAAAGATCCGGAACTAATGAACTATCTTTTTAACTTGGAATGTTATGCGATTAAAACAGCCACTAGATGGCGCTGTTTCAATGAGTTCTATGGAACTATGAAAATTAAAAGCTTCCCCTCTCAGCAATCATGTGGTTGCTGTCTGGGAGCCTGCGGTAAATGTGGAAAGGCTCCAGAACGGGAGGACTGTGGGGTTTTTCTGTAGCATAAAGGCAGACACACACTCAGCCACCGAGTGACTGCACTAGCAAGTCTACAGTTTGGTTCTCCCTCTTCTCCAATGTTTCAAATGGGCTTTGGAACAAGATCAAGATTCTATGTGTCTTGGATGAGATACTTGGCTTTGGACTCAAGATGCCTGCCTTTAATTGATAATGACATGTGCAGCTGTCCTGGGACTGCAGAAAAAAAGGTGTATGCCCCGGCCGTGGGCTGCTAAGGTTTGGAGGTGCTGAGATAATGATAAGCCAGATCCAGGTTTGCTTACAAGGAGACTTTATTGAGTACTTACAGCACACAGGCATACCCAATGGTTGGATCAGACAGCTTCTCTGAACCCAGAGCCAAGGGGTACAATGGGTTTTATACCATACATGTCAGCAGTGAGGCAGCATGACAGCAGCAAGCATTAAGTAGCGTTCATCTGCAACTTTGCCAGCATAGGCTAACAGTACTTATTCAGAGGGAAAACAATCAGAACTTTCCCAGCGCAGACACTTGTAGCTCGGCATAAGCATAGCCTCACTTCTCAGGCACATCCTAGGCCCTGATAAGATGCTAGCCTTCGTTAGCATGGAATGTGCTGAGGCTGCGCTATCGACCTCTCACATGCTCAGAGGCCCACTAGCAAGGAAACTGCACTTATAATGAACCTAAGCAAAGAATTATGGATCTCTAGGCCCCTCTAAAACTATAAGTGGCTTGGTTACAGTCCTGGGGCCATTACAGAAGGGAAACACACTCTGGCCTCTGCCATCGGCCAGCAGACCAAGGGCAACTGAGAGGCTGCACCTCCAGCTTCCCAGAAAGAATATAACCCCAAGGGGAAGAGTAGCCTAGCCCCATTTATCGGTATTGGCCACAGAAAGAGCAGCTGCAGAGAGCTTGCTTCTCTCTCCCTGCCAGAAAGACCACTTGATACTAGCCTCTGCCAGCAACCAAAGGAATAAGGACTAGGAGACAAAGGGAGATAGGGAGTCATTTCCTCGCCATCTCATAATACTAGAACGCAGGGTCATCCCATGAAGCTGATTGCTGGGAGATTCAAGACAGATACAGCACATAGTTTAACTATGGAATTCACTTCCACAAGATGTAGTGATGGGTACCACTTTGGATGGCTTTAAAAGGGGATTGGACAAATTCATGGAGGAGAAGGCTAGCAGTGGCTACTAGAACTGATGGCTTTATGCTACCTCCAGTATCAGAGGCAATATGCCTGTGTACATCAGTTGCTGGGGAACATGGGAGGGAGGGTGCTGTTGTACTCATGTCCTGCTTGTGGGTTTCTCGTGTGTATCTGGTTGGCCATGGTGTGAACATAATGTTGGACTAGATGGACCCTTGGTCTGATCCAGCACGGCTCTACTTATGTTCTTATGACTGCTGAGTCAGTTGTAACATCTTTATCCAAGCAAGACCACGGGCCATATCAATGTCTGGTTATATCTCATCATTTAGATCTGGCACTATCAAATCGATCTCCGTCATCACCTTTTCTCCTCCATCACCCTTTGCTTGAGTTTCTTGTCTTTTTCGTTTTTAAGTCTGAGAACAGGTTTCTGTTTCTCTCCACTGAAACATTGATTTGAGCCACTTTGGGAGAAATTCTTTGTCTGAAAAGTAGGATAAAAATATTGTAATAAGAATAAGCAACAAACATATGTCTGTCTATATTAAAATAATCTCCTAAACCTTGATGCTTAGCTGTCATTTATGCATATTTACTACTGAGCTCTCAACTGGCAATTGTCCTGTGCATCAGCTCGGAATACCTGACATAATTTCAGTACAACTAGCATTTTTGTTCCTGCTGCTTGGATGACTTCTAGACACCTTTCTCCTCCTAATGACATACACTGTTCTTTGGAAATGTACATGATTTCATGAATGTTGCTTTTACTCATCTATTGCCTGAGATGAAGTGTATTTCCTGCACCTCATTTTTGGCAAAAATATTTTCTTATTTAAAGAAACTTAAGAAACTAAGAAGAATCCTGCTCGATCAGACCAAATGTCCATCTAGTCAATGAGTATCTACTTCTTGAAGTGGCCAGGCTGTAGTTAACAGGGGTACAGGTCACAAATGATCCACAAATGGTGCAGTTATGAAAGCACTCTGTAAATATTACAGCAGCTAGTGCCATCCAGAAGTTTTGGACTCCAACTCCCAGCATTCTTGAGGCTGCTGGGAGTTGATGTCCAAAACATCTGGAGGGCACCAGGCTGGGGAAGTCTGTCTTAGAGTTTGTAATTGGAGATAGGATCTATCTCATCCTCTTTTGTGTCTGTCTAATTAGTATGACACCTTTGTTATTCTTGTACAAGACTGCCATGCACGATGTAGAACACTGTAAATGTTCCAAATTATAATTTATTATTTATGCAGTGCTGTCAATGTACATGCTGCTTTACAGATTAATATACACAAATAGGGGGGAAAGGGAAGTCCCAAGGAGCAGACCCAGCATCAGCGCTCAGTATTGCCTGGCATCTTCCAGAGTCTATGGGCATCTCTACATCTAAATTTTATCACACATTCATGATTAGCCAGTCATGGAAGTTTGCGGATCTATTACACGACGTCGTAACCCTCCAATGATTTTCCTGCCATTTTCCTCTGCCTATCCTGTGTTATCCCCAAATGGAAAAAAAGCGGTATTTTTCCAGCCTGCACAACAGGAGCGCCATGGCCTGCCCATATACTTATCCCATGGCACTTTGTTTGGGGTTATTGGGGGTGTGGTCATGATGATGATGGAAGTGATGTTGGGGTGGTGGGTGTGTCGGTACACTGACCTGCCAGCTTACTGCCATGCCAGCTTGCTGCCATGCCATCACTAAATGCAATGCACTGACTTTTGCTCCCGACTTCTGCTGCTTACTCCACAACATAGAATGGCCAGCATGCCGGCATGCCAGCAGTTTGCCAGGAAACCAGTGCCTGTGGGGTGGGGTTTGGACAGTTTGGTGGAGATTGCTGTCCACCTGCATTGCATGTCAATCACAACCAAGCCACCAGTAATCTGCGAGGGGAGGAAAAGGGGCAGGAACCAGCGAGGAAATTTTGCGATGCCCCCAGTGCATGTAATGGCTTTTCACGGAAAAGTAGCCACCCTGTGAAAAGGTAGGAATGGAATATAATGACTAGAAACCACTGTGTAAAGGAGCCTGATCTAATCCCACAATGAAACTGGGTGGAGAACGCCCCAGTATTGATGTGGATTTCTGCCCCCATGTGATGAACCTCTGTGTACCAGCAGAGATCCAGCATTTTGCAGCTGACTCTGAAAATAGCTGCTAGATAGACAGTAGGGCCTGCACTTGAAAGGAGCAGAATAAGCAGTGGGAGGGTCCACCACTATTATCCAACAGCAGGGATAGGACTCAAGGAAAGAGGGCAGAAGGAAAAATAGCTGCTCCTCTTCCTCACTGCTTACCCACCATCTTACCCTCTGGACCCAGAAGAAGCTTGGAACTTTAGAAAAGGGAGGCATGGCTGGGGAACCTGGACTGTTTGGGGGAAACATGGGACTCAATTCCCTACTGTATAGGATTGCATCAAGGACCCTCCAGCCTCCCGTCACCTCAAGGTATGGGTGAAAAGGAAGAAGAAGCTGTAGTGAAATTTGAGTTCTCCACAGACCCAAGTCTTCTTTGCTATTTCTGCTTCATGTGAGGTCCTCTTTGCTACTTCTGCTTCAGGTGAGGTTCTATTTCTGCTTCATGTGAGGTCCTAGATGCCCTACAGTGGAGGTTAGTGACTCCTATTTCAATGGGATGGTGAATCCACTCTGGGTTTCCATCAGAACCAGTCAGAACTCTGAAGGAGCTATCCAAGATTCTGAAACCATTTTGGGACTAGGGTTCAGCACTTTGGATAACCCCTTTAGAATTCTGACTGGTTCTGACTGAAATCTAGAGGGTAGCACTGCCCTACTGAAATACAAGACACCAGCCTCCACTGATGCCCTCAATACCTGACATTTTAAGGGAATCCACTGAGGGGTGTCTTGCCCAAAGCCCCCCTCCCCAATATCTACCTCTTTATCTGGAGCTGGCAATGTCAAGGAGCTTTCAATCTAAACTGGAAAGAGGAAGAGGTGACAGAAGGAGGGATGGGAAGGAGAAGGAGGACAGAGGCTTGGACAATAGGATAATAATATATGCACAAATGCTATGTAGATGTAGGCTGAGTTTCAGTAGGGCAGAAGAGTGAAGACCAAAGGGCATATGAAGGAGGTGGGTCAAAGAGCCTGATGTAGCACAACATAGTTGTTCTGAAAGGGAGTTTCAGGCATAAGGGCAGCAACATAGAATGGATGGAGTTGTTTAATAATATAATAACATTCTCAAAAGTTGAACCCTTATCAGCATTCCCAATTACATGGTGCTTTTAGCATGTTAGATTGAATGCAGTTTGCCTCAGTGTGGCCTGCTGGACTGCCTGCATTAAATATGTGATTTCCAATGAAGGAGGGAGGTGTTGGGAGCCAGGGAATGGCCATTACGGTTCTACAGGGCAGAGGGAGATACGGAGGGGGGAGACCGTCACACTCTAAAGGCAGAGTGTGTAACAATAGGGTGCTGACTGTCCCTAAACTGTTCCCCAATTCAAATAACCTGGATGGCCCTGGCAACAGACCTCCTGGGTTGAAACTGCTGCTGCTGAATGCCAGGTCAGTGAATGGTAAAACAACTGCTATCTAGGACTTGATCTTCGATGAACGCACTGACCTGGCTTGTATTACAGAGACCTGGCTGGACGAAGCTGGGGGAGTTAATCTCTCTCAGCTTTGCCCTCCAGGGTTCTCTGTTCAGCAGCAGGCAAGACCTGGGGGGTGGGGAGGTGGAGTGGCAGTGGTCTGTCGTGATTCGATCCCCCTTACCAGGTGCCCTATCCCGCAGTCTGCTGGGTTCGAGTGTGTGTATTTGAAGGTGGGTGCCCGGGACAGAATAGGGATTCTGTTGGTGTTAGGGATGGTGGAGAATTTCTCCCTGAAACTTTGGGGGGCCGAGCGCCAACGTGTTCGGCCCCCCGAACAAGTTTCGGGGAGAAATCCTCCGCCCCCCCGCCTCCCGCCCCCCCCCCCCCGGGACGGGACTTACCTTCCCTGAATGTCCCTCCCGGCGGCGGGTCCGGCTGGCGGTTCGTCCGGTGTTCGAGCGGGGCGGGAGCGGCAGCCGGTCTTTCGACCGGCTGCCGCCCCCGCCATTGCAATCAAAGAAAAAAAAAAGTCCCCTGATAGGCTACGTGACGATTCACGTAGCCTATCACGGCTAGATTTGCAAAGTCAGCCGTGATAGGCTACGTGAATCGTCACGTAGCCTATCACGGGTGACTTAAAAAAAAAAAAAAAAGTGTGTACGGATAATGGCGGCCCCCATAGGGAGCCGCCATTCCCGTTCCTTATTTGGTTGCTGTAGTCTACGTAAATGTTTACGTAGACTACGGCGAAAATAAGGGCAACGCTATTTGCGTTGCCCTTATTTTCGCCGTAGTCTACGTAAACATTTACGTAGACTACAGCAACTAAATAAGGAACGCGAATGGCGGCTCCCTATGGGGGCCGCCATTATCCGTACACACTTTTTTTTTTTTTTTTAAGTCACCCGTGATAGGCTACGTGACGATTCACGTAGCCTATCACGGCTGACTTTCCAGATCTAGCCATGATAGGCTACGTGAATCGTCACGTAGCCTATCAGGGGACTTTTTTTTTTAACTTTTGTGTAAGCCTCCTCCCCGGCCTGAATTTCGGCCGGGTGAGGCGGGAAGCCTCCCCCCCGGCCTGAATTTCGGCCGGGCGAGGCGGGAAGCCTCCCCCCCGGCCTGAACTTCGCGGGGGGAGCAGCGAAGCGCTCCCCCCCACCGCGAACAAGCTGCGAGAAAAGGTAAGTGACTTTCGTCCACCCCTAGTTGGTGTACTGTCCACTCTGCTGCTCAACAGTTTCCCTTCCTGAGCTAGCTGGGGTAGTCTCGGGGTTGGTGTTGGAGACCCCTCGGCTTGTTGTGCTGGGGGATTTCAACATCCACGCTGAGGCTGCCCTGTCGGGAGTGGCTCAGGACTTCATGTCTGCCATGACAACCATGGGTCTGTCCCAGAAGGTATCTGGCCCCACCCATGCTGCTGGGCACACTCTGGACCTCGTTTTCTGTGCTGGATGGGGTGATAGTGATCTGAGAATGGAGGTACTCTCCATAGTTCCATTGTCATGGACAGATCACTACCTGGTGGGATTTAGACTTGCTGGCACTCGGAACCTCTGCACGGGTGGAGGGCTGACTAAGATGGTCCAATCCAGCAGGCTGATGGATCCGAATGGTTATCTGACGGCTCTTGGGGATTTTCATGTTGCCTTGGCAGGCGATTCTGTCAAAGCCCTGGCCGATCTTTGGAATGGAGAAATGACCAGGGCCGTGGACACAATTGCTCCTGAGCGTCCTCTCTCACGAAGTGGAGCTGCATCAGCACCCTGGTTTTCTAGGGAGCTGGCAGTGATGAAACGAGTAGGGATGTACAAAAGTGACTTACCTTTCCGCGGATTATGTTGATGGTGGGGGGGAGGCGTTCCGTCCCTCCCCCCAGAATCCTGGCTGGGGGGGGGAGGCGCTCCGTCCCTCCCCCCCTGAATCCTGGCCGGCCGGCTGTGCTCCGCAGCAATTCTGCGGAGCCGCCGGCCGGCTCCGCCAGCAGCCGGACATCTGGCCACTGGCTAGCAGGGACGCAAATGGCGGCGGCTGTAGCCGCCGCCGTTTGCGTCCCTGCAGTCAGCCATGATAGGCTACGTAAATGTTTACGTAGCCTATCACGGCTGATTTTTAAAAAACAACAACACGCACGTACACAAATGGCGGCGGCCATGGCCGCCGCCATTTGCGTTCCTTATTTTGGCATGTCTTAGTCTACGTAAACATTTACGTAGACTAAGATGGCAAAAATAAGGGGAACACAAATAGCGTAGATGCTACACTATTTGCGTTCCCCTTATTTTCGCCGTCTTAGTCTACGTAAATGTTTACGTAGACTAAGACGTGCCAAAATAAAGAACGCAAATGGTGGCGGCCATGGCCGCCGCCATTTGCGTACGCGTTTTGTTTTTAAAGTCAGCCGTGATAGGCTACGTAAAGATTTACGTAGCCTATCATGGTGTTTTTTAAAAATCTAGCCGTGATAGGCTACGTAAAGATTTACGTAGCCTATCACGGTGTTTTTTAAAAATCTAGCCGTGATAGGCTACATAAATCTTTACGTAGCCTATCACGTTTTTTTGTTTTTTGTTTAACCTGGAAATGGCGGTGGCGGCAGCCGGTCGGAAGATCGTCCGCTGCAGCCGCCGCCGCCGCACTGCCGCCGGAGCCGCCACCGCCAGGAACATCCGCCCAAGGTAAGTCTCGTCCCGGGGGGGTGGCGGGCCGTTCCACCACCGATTTTGGGGGCTGAATGCGCTGGCATTCGGCCTCCCCGAGATCCGTGGCGGAACTTTCGTACATCCCTAGAAATGAGTGAGAAGATGACTGGAGCGACGTTGGCAGAAAACTCGGAGTGAATCCAATTGAACAATTGGCTAAATCCTATTTGAAGGCCTAGTCTGTGACAATACGGGCAGCAAAGAAAATATTTTTTTCTGCCACTATTGTGTCTGCAAAGAGCCATCCAGTGGAGCTGTTTCGAGTGGTTGGGGGTCTTTTACACGCTAGCCTGCAAGAGGATAATTTAAACCCCTCGACAGCCCACTGTGAACAATTTGCTCAGCACTTTGCAGACAAAATTGCTCGGATCCGTTTTGACTTGGATGCTATAGATGCTACAGACCCAGAGGATGTAACTTTGGCCCCTGCTTGTCCAGTGCTGTTGGATACTTTTCAGTTTGTACAGCCTGAGGATGTGGACAGGATCCTTGGAGAGGTGAGAGCCACCACATGTGTTCTAGATCCTTGCCCTTCCTGGCTCATAAAAGCAGCCAGAGGTGGACTGACCGAGTGGGTAAGGGGAGTGGTTAATGCCTCCCTTAGGCAAGGCAGAATTCCAGCCTGCTTGAAGGAGGCAGTGGTGAGAACTTTGTTCAAAAAGCCCTCCCTGAACCCCACTATATTGGATAATTATCGGCCAGTCTCCAATATTCCATTTCTGGGCAAGATATTGGAGCACGTGGTGGCCTCCCAACTCCGGAGATTCCTGGATGAGACAGATTATCTAGATCCATTTCAATCTGGCTTCAGACCCGGTTATGGGACAGAAACAGCTTTGGTTGCCTTGGTGGATGACCTACGCCGGGAACTAGACAGGGGGAGTGTGTCCCTGTTGGTTCTGCTGGACCTCTCAGCGGCTTTCGATACCTTCAACCATGGTATTTTATTTATTTATTTATTTATTAAATTTATTAATCGCCCATCTGACTGGTCACCCAGCCACTCTGGGCAATGTACAACCCACCATAAAACAATTTAAAACAATAAAATTTTACCATAAACATTTTTTTTAAAATACCCTAACCCACCCCAAATGCCTGCCTGAACAACAACGTTTTTAATGCATGATGGAAGCTCATTAAAGAGGGGGCATGACGGAGTTCCCTAGGGAGGGAGTTCCACAGAGTGGGGGCCACCACAGAAAAGGCCCTCTCCCTCGTCCCCACCAGTCTAGCTGTCCTGGCTGATGGGACAGAGAGAAGGCCATCCGAGGCTGATCTTGTTAAGCGGCCTGTCTGGTGTTGCTGGAGGCGCTCCTTAAGATAGGCTGGGCCGGAACCATATAGGGTTTTAAAGGTCAAAACCAACACCTTGAATTTGGCCCGGAAAATAACTGGTAACCAGTGCAACTCCTTCAGCACTGGAGTGATGTGATCTCGCCGGCAGCTGCCTTTAATCAGGCGAGCGGCTGCGTTCTGTACCAGCTGCAGCTTCCGAACCGTCTTCAAGGGTAACCCCACATAGAGCGCATTACAGTAGTCTAAACGAGAGGAGACCAGGGCATGTACTACCAATGGGAGCAGATGGTCGGGAAGGAAGGGGCGCAGCCGCTGTATCAGATGGAGTTGATACAGCGCTGTCCGGCTCACAGCTGACACCTGAGCCTCCATGGACAGCTGGGAGTCCAAAATGACCCCCAGGCTGCGGACCTGGTCTTTCAAGGGTAGCCGTACCCCATTCAACACCAGGTCAACATCCCCCAGCCTCCTCTTGTCTCCCACCAAAAGTACCTCGGTCTTGTCAGGGTTCAGCTTCAGCTTATTCCTCCCCATCCAGCCACTCACCGTTTCCAGACATTTGGACAGGGATTCTACGGCCAACCTTGGTGAAGATTTGAATGAGAGGTAGAGCTGTGTGTCATCCGCATATTGATGACACTGCACCCCAAACCTCCTGATGATAGCCCCCAGTGGCTTCACATAGATGTTAAATAGCATCGGGGAGAGGATGGAACCCTGTGGCACCCCACATGTAAGGGGCCACGGGTCCGAAACCTCCTCTCCCAGTGCTACCCTCTGGTACCTGCCGGAGAGGAAGGACCGGAACCACCGCAATACAGTGTCTCCAATGCCCAACCCCTCCAGGCGGTCCAGGAGGATACCGTGGTCAACGGTATCAAAAGCCGCTGAGAGGTCGAGGAGAACAAGGAAGGAGCATTCACCCCTATCCAGAGCCCTCCTCATATCATCCACCAAGGCGACCAAGGCCGTTTCTGTCCCTTGCCCAGGCCTGATGCCCGACTGAAATGGGTCTAGATAATCAGTTTCTTCCAAGTGTGCCTTCAACTGCACCGCCACCACCCACTCAATCATCTTGCCCAAAAATGGCAGATTTGAGACTGGGCAAAAGTTGTTCAAAACTTGAGGATCCAAGGAGGGCTTCTTTAAGAGCGGTCTTATCACTGCCTCCTTGAGGGCTGATGGCATCACTCCCTCCTCAAGGGAGGAGTTCACCACCGCCTTGATCCCCTCACCCAGTCTCTCTCTGCAGCTCATAATGAGCCAAGATGGGCAAGGATCAAGTAAGCAGGTGGTCGGCCTTACAGATGAAAGCACCTTGTCCACTTCATCAGGAGGAAGAAGCTGGAACCGATCCCACAAAACTGGTTTGCCACAGGCCGCCTCTTGCTCACTAACTGTATCCACAGTGTGCAGAGTAACACACCTAATCTGATCAATTTTATCTGCAAAGTGCCTTGCCAAAGCCTCACAGGAGGCCTTAGAATGCTCCAGTGGTTCCGGAGCCACAGGACCGACCAGGCTCCGGACCACTTGGAACAGCCTCCTGGGGCAGCACTCTGCAGACGCGATGGAGGCAGCATAATATTCCTTTTTTGCTGCCTTCACCGCCACGTGATAGGCTGAAGATACAGCTCTAGCCCGTGTCTGATCGTCTTTGGAGCGAGAGTTCCGCCACCGGCGCTCTAGCCGTCTCACCTCCTGTTTCAGAGCTCGTAACTGCGGATTGAACCATGGTGCAGTCCGAGCCCTGTTCAGGGGGAGAGGGCGTTTCGGAGCCACCCGATCTAATGCTCCAGTGATTGCGGCATTCCACCCACCCACCAGGGTCTCAACCGAGTGGCCATTGGCGTGCCCCAGAGAATCCCCAAGCATGTTCAGGAATCCATTTGGATCCATAAGACGCTTGGGGTGGACCATTTTAATGGGTCCTCCACCCCTGCGGAGGGGTTGTGGAACCGAGAAGTCCAACGTCACCAGATAGTGATCTGACCATGACAAGGGGGTGGTGGATATACCCCCAACTTCCAGATCACTCCCCGCTTCTCCAGAAACAAACACAAGGTCTAGTGCATGACCGGCTACATGGGTGGGCCCAGTTAGAATATGGTGCAGCTCCCAGGAGGCCATGGTCTCCATGAAGTCCCGAGGTGCTCCTGTGAGGATGGCCTCCGAATGTACGTTGAAGTCCCCCAACACCAGTAAGTTAGGGGACTGTACACGCACATCAGAGACCACCTCAAGCACCTCGGCCAGGGAGTCAGTCGTGCAGCGGGGTGGACGGTACACGAGCAGAATCCCCAGACTGCCCTTCGGGCCCAACCTCCAGTACATGCACTCATGGTACATGGTATGCTTCTGGGCCGCCTCGCTGGGATGGGACTTGGAGGCACTGTTTTACAGTGGCTCCATTCCTTCTTGGAGGGGCGGACCCAGAAAGTGGTGCTGGGGGACTCCTGTTTGACTCCCTGGCCATTGGCTTGTGGGGTCTCTCAGGGTTCTGTTTTGTCCCCCATGCTATTAACATATACATGAAACCACTGGGGGAGGTTGTCTGGAGTTTTGGGGTTCGGTGTCACCAGTACGCTGATGACACCCAACTCTACTTTTCCTTTCCATCTAATTCCAAGGAAGCTGTTGGGGTGCTGAACCAGTGTCTGTCGGCAGTAATGGACTGGATGAGGGCAAACAAATGGAAGCTTAATCCAGAAAAGACAGAGGTGCTCCTGGCTAGTCGAAAGGTAGATCAGGGAATAGGGATACAGCTTGTGCTGGAGGGGGTTACACTCCCCCTGAAGACACAGGTTTGCAGCTTGGGTGTACTTCTGGATTCAGCCCTGAGCCTGGATGCCCAGGTTTCAGTGGTGGCCAGAAGTGCGTTTGCACAGTTAAAGCTAGTGCGACAGCTGTGCCCGTTCCTTGAGATGTCTGACTTGGCCACAGTGACACATGCCTTAGTTACATCCCGTTTGGATTACTGTAACGCGTTCTACGTGGGGCTGCCTCAGAAGAGTGTTCGGAAACTTCAGCTGGTTCAAAGAGCTGCGGCCAGACTGCTGACTGGGGCTGGCTACAGGGAGCATAAAACTCCCCTGTTAAAACAGCTTCACTGGCTCCCAGTCTGTTTCCAGGCACAATTCAAAGCACTGGTTATGTCCTATAAAGCCCTATATGGCTCAGGTCCAGGTTATCTGAAAGACCGTATTCTCCCTTATGAGCCTACTTGTGCCCTGAGATCTTCAGGGGAAACCCTTCTCGCCATCCCGCCATCATCACAGGCATGCCTGGTGGGAATGTGGGAGAGGGCCTTCTCGGTGGCTGCCCCAAGGCTCTGGAACTCCCTTCCCAGGGAGGTGAGAGTGGCACCCTCCTTGATATGTTTTCGTAGGCATGCAAAAACTTTTTTGTTCCAGCAGGCCTTTGGGGATAACTAGTCTGGACCTGGGAAAATGCGACGTATGGATACCATTTTTATTGTTCTGGTTGTCTTTTAATGTTTTAATATCTTTACAATTTTAATATTGATGATTTAATTATATTTTTAACTTTTATACAGTTGTATTTATATTTCTATTTATAGGTTTTAATTGTAGAAGTTTTAACATTGTAAGGCCGCCTTGAGTCCCAGTATTGGGAAAAAGGCGGGATATAAATAAATAAATAAATATGCTCTTACATTTCTGATCTTTTCCCATCAACATGAAGAACTGACCAGAGCATATATCCCCACTCCCTTCCATGTTTTCAACTTTTGAATGACTGAATAGGGATAATCATTACATTTATATCCACCTTTCTTCCATCTTGGAACCAAAGGCATATGCAGTTCACTGGCAGTCTCCCATCCAGGCACTAACCAGGCCCAAATGTGCTTAGCTTTAGCAAGGTGGGTTCTTCACCAGCCTGCAGATCATACCCTGTGATCAGGAAAATAAAATATGAGATCTTTGTGTGGCTGAGGCTTGTAGAGTTAAAGGAGCAAAAGTCACAGGAAGGAATGTATCAGGATAAGAGGGCAAAGAGATAAGGTGGGGGGGCAAGGCAACACAGGGCTTTGAAGATAAGGACAAGGAATTTCTTCTCATTAGGTATAATTCCGTAGTAAAAGAAGACTCGACGGAACCACTGGACCCAATTTCTCTGAAATATGTCTCCCAATTTAATCTGATTTTTAAGAGGGAAAATGATATTTGTGCATTTGTCAGATTCCTTGAATACACAGATTTTTCACTGCTATAACTTTCTCCTTCCTGTTGTGTTTTCTACAACAGCATTGAGTGCAAAACCTGGTTTGAAACTCAACATTAAAAAACTAAGATCATGGCATCTGGCCTCATCACTTCCTGGCATATAGAAGGGGAAGAAATGGAAGCAGTGACAGATTTTATTTTCTTGGGCTCCAAGATCGCCACAGATGGTGACTGCAGCCATAAAATTAAAAGACGCTTGCTCCTTGGGAGGAAAGCTATGGCAAACCTAGACAGCGTAGTAAGAAGCAGAGACATCACCTTGCCGACAAAGGTCCGTCTAATCAAAGCTATGGTTTTCCCAGTAGTAATGTATGGCTGTGAGAGCTGGACTATAAGGAAGGCTGAGCGCCAAAGAATTGATGCTTTCGAACTGTGGTGCTGGAGAAGACTCTTAAGAGTCCCCTGGACTGCA
Source organism: Heloderma suspectum (assembly GCF_057233095.1). Lineage (NCBI taxonomy): Eukaryota > Metazoa > Chordata > Lepidosauria > Squamata > Helodermatidae > Heloderma > Heloderma suspectum. The sequence continues at coordinate 54,150,907 of NC_139461.1, forward strand.
AGGAGGTCAAATCAGTCCATCCTAAAGGAAATCAACCCTGAGTGCTCATTGGAAGGACAGATACTGAAGCTGAAGCTCAAATATTTTGGCCACCTAATGCGAAGAGAAAACTCCCTGGAAAAGACCCTGATGCTGGGAAAGACTGAAGGCAAAAGGAGAAGGGGACGGCAGAGGATGAGATGGCTACATAGCATCACCGATGCAATGAATATGAACTTGAGCACACTCCAGGAGAGAGCGCAGGACAGGAAGGCCTGGCGTGCTATGGTCCATGGGGTCACGAAGAGTCGGACACGACTTAACGACTGAACAACAACAACAACAAATTAATCAAGTCAGAAAAAATTCTTACAAAGACAGCCATATGATACTGCATTCTCACACCTTTTTGTTTCATTAATCAGCAGTTAACCAACTGGATTTCATTGGCAATGAGTCCGAGACGTACCTGTCCAACTAGCTCTATGGTAGTCAGCAGTCTTGGTTCCATGAAAATCCAACTTATTCCAAAACCCAATTACTGGTTTAACAGAGGAAGGAATTTACAATGTATATTCAAACCAAGGTTTCATTACAAGGTCATTATCAGTAAAAATGGAAGAAGAAAACAAAGGAACTAAAAAGAAAGAACCCATGAAATTGATTGGATGTTAATGTTTAAAAGGCAGGTGAAATAAACAGCATACTTTACTGTTCATGGATTGATTAAGATCTGTATTCTTTTAGATTTCATATTTCATACTCTGTGCTATATAGTGTGCTGATTATATACAAAATGATTAGACTGTACAGGCAAAGAGTAAAATCTTGTAACATTTTCATTTTTTAAGACAAGGAATCCTCTTTTTAAAATATGACATGGAAGATAAATTGCCATGAAATACCAAAGAATATAAAACCCAGAAGCCAGAAAATGAGTGGTAGGCTTTGAAAATAGATCATATTGTGGGAAAATGACCTGAATGTTCCCATTTTTTAATGAGAGTGTATGCTTCCCACATGACCTCTTTTCCAGATTTGTATTTGGGACTCGAAGGATATATTTCCTCTATCAAAAATTTCTGTAAGGAAGCCTATGGACAACATATGTTGGATCAAAAGTTTCACAAGTTAAGATTTATCCAAGTTGTTGGTTTTTTTTTTTTTTAATGCTGCAGTTCTTTTTGTTACAGCTCATTTTGATGGCGTTTGGGTGAACTTTCTGTTAAAGAAACAGAACTTGCCCAAAGTTCATTGGTTAAGTCTAAACTAACCTAGAATATATACTTTTAATGGTGTTCTGAGATTCTGTTTTAGAATTTCAGAAACAGCAATGGTTTATCTAGCTCATCTTGACATTTTTATAATGAGACAATACTTTGTTATGCAATAAATGACATACAATTTAGCTTCACCATTATAAGTGGACTAAAAACATTTGAAGAAAAGAAACCAGAATAATAGAATCTGATTATGGATTTACAAGGAAGTGGAAACATTCTAAGCTTTTCATCCATCTGTATTTCCAGTTCACATGACTGTTAAGCCAGAGTTATACAATGGATAGAAGATATGCTACCTGAAATATGAATATAAATATTGTGTGAATGTCAACTGTCCAAACATCTTGACATATGCCCACATGCATCACAGCTCACATTATGAAAAGTTTGATTTAGAAATGTTGATGATTATCCATAGAGAACAGTTGAGATAACATGCAAAGATTTCTCTCTTTCTCTGTTGTCCTCCACTTACCGATACCGTGGGACTACAAACCCAGGAATTAACCGGTACATACTTATACCAGCTATTTTAATTATGTAGTTTTATATAATTTATTATAGTATTTTCTTCCAAGAAACATTTTTTCTTTGTGTGAAATAAACGATATCATAATTGCCATGTTAATTTGTAGAAAGAATGTCACAAAAAACTCTTTATCCTAAAGTCAGTCAGGTAGCTGCCGTTCACATGAACATGAACCATACAAACCATAAAAATGCAACCCCCACTTGTTATTTAGATGCCTTTGAAACAGAATAGATTGCATTTCATCTTATAGGGATCACAAGCATGACTGTCTGAGAGAACTATACAAATGCATGTGAGTATATCTGAGGCCTAAACACAGATTTGTACTCAAGAAGGCCTTACACATTTTTTTTGCCATGAAAAAAGTATAAATAGATTACATGGGTAGGAATTAACTTTTCCTTTCCTTTATTAACTCTCATACAGCTAATCTTACCTGCCCTTCCTCCACCCAACTGTTAGAGAAGATTAGCTCTGCATGAGAGGAAGGCAGCAGCTCTTGCTTCCCTGTCAGTATGATTGTGGGGTGTGGGTGTGTTTTATTTATTGGGTGAACACATGGGAATGTGATGTACAGGTGAGTGCATTCAAGCTTCTCTAGTTTTTTAGGCTGTAGGAACTGCCAGTAGGAAGGAGTATAAAAAATTAGAACATAATTAGTGGAACGTGTAACCCAGTTTTTAGTCAATTGTGATATCAAACACTATTATTAGTTTGCAAATGAGAGAATGCTGCTGGTGGAACTGGAATCCTGTTTGGAACACAAGTTCTAAATCCGTGTATTTGAAGATAAGACTAATTTTTTCCAGTGGAACTTACCTCCAAATATTTCAGATTTCTTACAGTGACAACCTAGGAACTTACCTAGGGAGGTAGTGGGCTCTCCCACAATGGAGGCGTTCAAGACGAGGCTGGACAGCCATCTGTCAGGGATGCTCTGACTTGGATTCCTGCATTGAGCAGGGGGTTGGACTCAATGGCCTTGTAGGCCCCTTCCAACCCTACTATTCTATGATTCTAACCTATGCGAATGAAGCCTGAGCATCTGTAATAATGACTGAGCATCTGTAATTCCTGAAATATCTGAAATTGGGCATGGAAAGCACTCTGTGGTGTTTTTCTTTCCTTGTTTGTTTGTTTGGTTTTTGCTAACTTGGAAACTTGGGCAATACTATTTTCAAAAGGATAGAATATAGTAAATATCAGGATGAGAATCTGTATTTCCTGCATTTTGAACATGGCAAGTTTGATGTCTGCTCTAGAGGAAAGATATTGCCAGTAAATGTGTTATGTTTACCTTGTAGTTGACTCTACTGATCTTCTCAAAGTGTATTCTTACCACATTGTTGTTGATGTTGTTGTTGTTGTTATTATATTTATACCCCGCCCTTTCCCCAGTACTGGGACACAGGGCGGCTTACAAACATTAAAACATATATACAATTAAAACATATGAAAATATGCAAAAGTTAAAATATAATTAAACAACAATACAATCAAAATTATATTAAAACATTAAAACAGCGTTTTAAAACAGTATTTTAGCAGCTCAGCCCCAGGTTCCAACTATGTCCCACATGGAACTTCCTTTCCCATTTAAACTTTATTATTTCTCCCATTCTCCAGAAGCTCTTGGAACACATTTACTTAACAGGTGTCTCAACGCTGTCTAACATTGGTTTTTTCCATTTGCTTCACCTTTTCCATGTGTATTATTATTATTAGTTATTAATTATTATTAATAATAATTAATAATAATATTATTAATTATTATTATTATTAATGTGCAGTACATTAATTGAATATTGTAGTTTATCTAAGTTACAGTGCAGGCAGCCCAAGTGCAGTAGCAGTGGTGGTGAGTGTTATGTGAAAGGCCTCTTTTAATAGGGATGTACGGACTGTGTAAAATCTGCTCCGTCTGTGTTTTGTGGATTGTCAGGCACCTTTTGTTCTGTCAACTGCCCACAGACAGATGCAAATATTTTTTTTCATCATGTGGAAAAATATGGAAATATTTACTTACGTATTTACATATTTACAGAATTTATCTCAGTACGTAACATTTAGTGTATTGTGCCCCATTCCATTCAACATTTCCTCAGCAGAAATGTACATATTTTTGCTTAATTATTTAATTTTATTATTAATTATTATTAATTAAAATTATTAATTTTGCTTAATATGCTTAAATTTCGGGAAAGTAGAAAAAAAATCCCAAAGTCCATGGAGTCCACGCAGCCTGAGGGGGGCGCACCGCAGTAGATTGCGTAGGTCAGATTCTTAGAAATCCGGGCTCTTTTTAATCTGTCTCGAATTTTTCCAGCATCTCTATCTGCTACTACTACTGTTACCAGTACATTGTCTTCATATCTATTCTGCCCCCCCCCCCGGCCCCCAGAATTGTAATCAGTGGAAGATTAAAACACTAAACTTCTCCTCTTCTCATTTATCAATCGAGAAGAAATAGTTACAGATCTTTTGCCTGGCCTGAATCCCAAGAATCTGAAGTAATGTGTGATTTCAAGCATCTTGCTTCCAATTCCCAACATACACACAGGGGAACAGATTGCCAGCTGAATTCTGCATCAGTGAACACCATACTGGGTCTGAAGAGCTATGGGGGATCTGTAGTGGTAATTCCCAGAGCAAGCCTACTGCAACTGTGAGTGCACAGGTTAGAACAGCTGCCAGACTTTATCATGATAGTTGCAGTTGGAAACTGGAACACAAATGTACAAAATGTAGGGACTTAAAAACAAAAATGCTTCTTCAATTCCACTATTGGGTTTTAATTCTAGAATGAACGGCTTTGGCAAATGCAGAATAACCTGTTGCTAGCCCTGAAGCCAATGCTAGCTCTGAGTTTTGGAGGACCCTTGGGCAAGATATCCTCAGTTGGGCCCCTCCCTCAGTGAGTCTCCCTTCTAATCAGCATGGTTGCCAGCTCCTCTTCTTCCTCATTATTGCCACAACCTGCTTGCTTGCCAGGGAATGAGCCAATAAGCAATGGCATCTATTCCACCACCACTGTTTTCTGGGCAGGAGTATTCTATGAGTTTTTTTTGCTGGCAGACACTAACTAGGTTAGGGTGCAATCCTAGGCATGTTTAGACAGAAAAAATGTCGTACAACTCCCAGCATTCCCCACCCAGCATGTCTAAACATGCATAGGATTGTCTCCTTAGTGTCTGCTTAACTAAGTTTTTGCGGGGGTCCTCTGAGCAGCTGGTTTGGTTTTTGTTTTTCTGCTACAGGCTAAATTTTTTGATCGTATTGCTGCTTTTGTTTTGTTGTTGTTGGGTTACGTTTATGATGTGATTTGAAAGCTGCCTTGAGGTTCTTTCACATGAGATGGCAGGATATAAATATCTGAAATGACTGTATCATTTCAGAAAGTAGGTGGAGGTGGCATGTTTGAATCCTTCAATTTGTCAAAAGATCATTGTATATGGAAACCTAATACATCAGGGGTTTTAGCCTACTCTTCTCCCTGATGTGTTAGATTTCTATGTTCAAGGAGTGTTCTGATATTGCAGTCGGACTGAATTGCTTGCATTCTCTCTGCTGTAATAGTGTTGAGACGTAGGAGATTTGTGCAGACACAAAACTGTAGACTTCTGGAGTCTGTTTGAAAAAAAGCGAAAATTAACAGTCCATCTTGGCTCCATATGTATGGGTGAACTATTTGTTTTTGGAACATCGAAATGTTAATAACTGCCTCATTCGCTACCTTTGACAAAAATATGTTATTACAATCAACCACAACTACAACCCTGATCTTTGAGACCTAGCCTCTTGAAGACCTTGGTAAGCTTTGTGTTGGATTGTAATTTTTCATTGTACAATTTATTAGTAAAATATTTGACATGGAGGATAGCATTGCAGTGCATTTCCAATAATCTCAAGTTTTAAAAAAAGAAGACAGAGAGAGAGAGAAAATGTTCCACATAGCACTATGAAGAGAACTTTTCTATTTTCAAATGCTGAAGGTGAGGGCAATACATTTTCTACTAGAGCTATACTAGTTATTTTCTTTCTTCCTGCCCCACAACATTATTTATCATTTGATATCTACAAAGCATTTTGGGATACAATTTATAAGAAAAACACTTTGCACACTTGCATACACACCCAACAAAGAATTGCATTTTAATTGCATTTGTGAAGAGGTTTGTTGTACTTTTATTTTTTAAAGACATATAAGGCGACTCGTTTCACCGTTGTTGTGCTCGGTGGGCATGCGGTACACCAGAGTTCTTAAAAAATGTTTTTAATATTCTGTTATTCTTCATGATACAGATATTAATGCATAATATTGGGTCTTTTAAAATCTTCAAACGCCTATACTGCCTGAGCTGACTAATTTAGTATGGGTGGGCAGGGGGAAAGAGGAAATTACTCATCTAAAGCCCTACACAAAAATGTGCTTCCTCTGGTATTCTCATTAATAAGACACACACAATAAGAGAAATAACCAAGATCCAAATCACTGACAACTGTATAGATCCATATTAACATCATGGACTGAGACTAGAAGCAAAATACAATGCCAGTGTAGTCTTTGGGAAACAAATATTCAATACAGCCATATGTCTGTCTATTAAGCTGCCTCTCTCTGGCCAAGAATACAAAAAAAAAAAAAAATCCCTTCAAAGAATCAGTAGGGTGTTTTCAACAAGTGAGAAAATTGGTTTTTGACCTCTCTTGACTTCTGTAAGCTTTCATGAATCCCACCTGTGGTTTCTTTTCTAAACGAGTGAGTGATAAAAAGAGAATATTTTCTCTCCTTTTATTTGTACTAGACCCCTCCTCTTACCCTGTTAAAGAGAATGGTGCTCAGGCCAGTTCTGTCCAGTCCTTCCCTTAAGGCAGAAAGTGAAGCTTCCATCTATATGCCCCAGGAACAGGGGCCCAGTGTGCTTTTTACACCTCCATGTTAATAAAAAACACAGTCTAATGATGTAAGAAACAATATGAATGGGGTTTGCTTCTCTACATTTTAGTGCTGCTTATGATCTATGTGTTAAAAATAATACTTTTGGATGTGTGTGTATATATACATACACACACACACACACACACACACACACCAGCCTTTGAAATACATTCCAGTTTAAAATTACTGAGGAGGCTATGAATTACCTTTACTTTTTCAGGAAATAGGATCTTACTACCCAAATGTAAACCATGAGCCAAAATAGTTCCAAAATTACTTATTTTGGAGTCCCAAGATGTAGCATTTTCAGATCACCGATTCTAATAGAAATCTCCTGGTCCTTTTCAAAATGCCTCATGCTGGGAATTCAGGAGTAAAGAATCTGAAGCCACAAACTGCCTTTTCAGGTTTAATGTTGTTTTAATGGAGGAGTGGAACTTAAAATTGCATGAATATGGAACCCTTCACAAACACTGGATAGGACTGAGCCCCATTTAAATATAACTGGAAAGTGATTCCCTAAAACAATAAGAACATACAAAACTATGTGCATATAATTTTGAGCCCCCAATAATGCTGATGTCAGTAGAAACCTGAATGCTCAGTATCTAGTAGAAAGGAATTCACTTTGGAACAGAATTAAGTAAACAAGTATGGTTTAATCTGAACAATGCCAGGCAAGTGTAGAATGATGGTGAATGCTATCAAAGGTGTAATAAGGAGCACATGACGGCCCAATCGGAGCCTGTAAGACTTGAGGTTTGAAGAATAAAATATGGGCTCATATGTTTCCTTCTTCCTTCTTATGTGCAGGATCCGAACATCATGCCTGCAAGTAAGCAATAGCTGTAGAACTACTGCCTCCCTAATTTCGGGTTATATTGGCGGAATGCTGTGACTCACCCTTAACATAGGGCCACAGCTGTGGCCCTATAATTACAGAGTATTAAATGAATGGACTACAGTAAAAAAAAAGCTCAGGCAATCCTGTACATACTGTTAAAATACTTTAAAAATACTTTTAAAACACTGGTAGTTTTATTGCGTAACTCACCCTGTCATTTTATGTGTTTCAGGGCTTTATGTATTTACATTTTGTTTTGTTTTGGTGTATTACTTTAACTTGTAAACACCCAAAGGGTATATATGATGAAGGGTAGTGTGTGTATGTGCTTTCCAAATAAATAAATAAATAAACAAACAAATAAATAAATATCAGCATAAGAATTTGAGATTCAAATATGGTAAATCATTTGATATTAAATCACTTGAACTCTCAGCTGAAGGCATGGATTGTTTCCACTGGAGATTTTGTGTGGGCTGTTGTTCTACACTGGCTTTCATACATACAAGTTACAACTTGAAAATGCAGTCCATAAATAACAAACATGTATGTTAATGTATTATGCTGTTACATGAACACAGTTATTTTCATTTTCATCTATACAAATGTTATGGACTGTGTATGTGTGTGAGAATCATTCATAGTTCCAGTTCCTAAGTAGCTGGTGGATTGTTTTGTGTCCAGAATGCCTGACACTGGGAACATCAGCAAGAGTGCAAACTGGTGAGATGCCCAAACTGCCTCTCAAACAGCTAACTAATCTGCTCAGAGAATAATTGACTTCACCATCAGTGTCCATTTTACATGTTATGTTGTATGGGCAAAAGATGTGACTATGACTACATGTGCAAGCTCTTCCTGTGTTGTTTGCACACAGAAGATCAAACTTCTTTGGCTATCAGCCTCATTATCCATCCCATTTGCTACACTAGTGCATGGAAGCTAGTTCAAGCTAAACACCAACTGTGGGGATAAAATGTGCTGAACGATGCACTGACTTAGTACCGTTAGTGCAGCTACTTCATATCAAATTGTATGGTTCTTGTAAACCTCAGATCTTGACATTGTACATATATGTAGATCACAAGTACAGAACCTCAGAACTGGGGGCCAAATCTGGCCAATGTGGGCTCCCAATCTAGCCCTCTGGAGTTCCCCGGATGGCTTTTCCCCCTTGTCCTGGCCTCATCCTCCGTTGACCGGCCGACCACCGATCATTTGGTGGTTTCTCAGATTTTCTGGGGTGTTTCCCCACTCTAAAAGGCTGAGATGCTTCTCCTGAGGCTTACTTGCTGGCAATAAGAGCTTTAAACTGAACTATGGTGGTATATTTTCAGTATTTTTGACCCCGCCCCCTTTGCCTTCACCATCATTCACTGCTCACCCCCGAGAGCTTCTCTAAAGTGAAATACAGAATCTTAAAAAGATTCAGCACTCCTGATGTGGAACTTTCTTCATACCCTTCCACACTCCCAGCATTCATGCATATTGCCAAATCAACTTCATGCATCATCATCATTATTTCATTTCATTTTATTTTAGTTTGCACTTAGGTGTAGGGTGGATAAGTTGGCAAACTTGAAAAAATGTTTTACAGCTCATACAAAGATGTCACATGTGGGAGCTGTTGCTGGGAAAGAGCCTGGAGAAAATTCATATAGCTGTGGAATGTCTGGTAAAGAACTCCTTGGTTTGTTCATTCTTTTATTACATTTCTGTAGTGCCCAACAGCTGAAGCTCTCTGGGCAGTTCACAACAATTAAAGATATAAGGTACAGTATGATAAAAACAATGGCTGGTATTTAATAGTGTCATTCTGCAAACTCAAATAGCGCTGGGGTTGCACAAGAGTAATGCACAACTGGTTACACAAGGGATTGCAGAAGCATAATGCACAACTGGTTGCATGACCACTTGCACAATTCTGCTTGTGCAAATGTAATTTCAGTTGGGTTCTCTTCTTGTGCATAGCTTGGAACTTAGTTTCTGCTAGCACAATGGCATTTGTGTTAACAGAATGGCACAGTTGGATACTGCCCAATATAAAACTTCAAAAAGATTTAAAACTACAGTATAAAAGCAAAGTAAAAACCAGCAGGAGTATAAACATTTAAAATACAAGTGCCTGGGTAAATAAACTAAAATACCTGGGTAAATAAGAAGGTCTTCACCTGGAACTGAAAAGACCACAGTGTAGGCACAAGGTGAGCCTAGCTGGAGAGTCCATTCCTACAAGCAGGTGCCACCACAGAAAAGCCCCTCTCTTTAGTAGCCTCCCATCTCACTTCATTTGGCCAGGGCACCTGGACAAGGGCCTCTGAAGACAATCTTAGGGTCTGGGCAGGTATATATGGGAGGAGGTAATGCCACTTTGAATTGGGCCTGGAAATGGACTGGCAGCCACTGCAGATCCATTGTAGCCACTAAGATTTTTTTTTCAAATGAACTATAACGTATGTGCCTATTTATAATGGAGAGCTTCTTATAACCATTTACCATGCATGGCATTGCTTGTGTTCTGCTTTGTACAACAAAGTACGCTGAAATGTAGTCTGAGTTTGGTGCATGGCAAAACCATTGTGGAATTGCTTCAGCAAGTGCCCCTGTCCCAGGTTTTCATGGTGCATGGACATTTTGCCCTATCACAAATTTCAGTTCTCAGTTCGTTTTGGAGTGGCAGAATAAGGAGACTTCCAATCATCTTTACTATTCAGAATTGATTGCACTGTCACTGCACAGGGGTCTTCTCCTGTAGCGTGATGCGTCAAGTGCAAGTCTCAGCACTAAGGGGAAGGGAAAGGAATTGTGCTTGCTTCACTGAAAGTAGAACAGGCCTTAAATTAGTAGTAGCTGAAAGGCTATTAGATTTATTTGCTGCAGTCGAAGACCATTTCCATGTGGTATGAATCACCTTTGGATGCACCATAAATTATGAATCCATGAGAAATGTGTGGTTAAACCCCACACTTGATAAGATTTTTTTGAGAGGGCTATGCATTCCTATAGATCCTTGAATTTCCTCACTGTTTTAATACCACCAGCGTTTAAGGTTATTGTTACCTCTTACACATTTGATCATGGTCCCATAGATGTTACATCTCAATGAATGTGTGCTGCCATTTCCCCCTCATTTCCCACAGCAATAAAAATTGTGGGTGACATCCAATGTTTTATGAGCAGACTTGCACCCATGCAATGGAACTCCCCCTCCTCTTCCTACAGCCCCTGCCCTCAAATTTGCTCCAGAGGGCCTCCCAAATCTAGAGCAATTTTGGTGCATCAAGGGGCTCCAAGGGGAAGGTGAATCCATTCCTCTAATGGATGTCATTCTGTTGGAGGTCAGACATGTCTGGACACATCACTAAGGTTTTTGGAAACAAGCTTCTTCTGCTAAAATCCCTCCTGGACTTTCAATTGCGGATTCCAATGACATTGTGAATACTGTGGATGGATTAATCAATCAATTTTGCCTTTTCTCCGTTTCTAATGTTTCCTATGTTAAGTTCAGTTCATCTCAAACTTTCAGAATTTCTCCAGTCTTAAGTCTGTTTCATCCCAAACGTTCAGAATTTTCTTTTAAAAGTTCACATGGAAATTCATAAGCATTTTGGTGTACATTTCTCCTAATACATGCATTTTTGTATACATTTGTGCCTTATTTACACTTTTTTTCCGCAAGCAGTTTTCCTAACAAAATGAATTTTTAATCCTATTTCCCCTGATATAGGCATTTTTGTACACATACTTTTAGTTGGAGAACTCCATTACAATATTTGGAGAAGTGCGAATTTGGAAGGATAACTGAATATCGGTTCGCATAGTGATTGAAAAGTTGGGTAAGTTCACATTAAAATACAAATGGAACGAATTTTTCCTCCATCCCTAGTGAATACACACTTTTGGAGGTTGATGTGAAGAGGAATGACTACATGATTTTGTATGTAAAAAAAAGTAATAGCATACTGCTACAATTGCTGGAACAAGGGTGACTTTGTATGATGCTGATTCCCACCATTTGGTACTGAATAGACACTTTGAGAACCTGTTGTGAAATTACTGTAAAGAAGCTCTTTTATATGTAAAAAAGTAGTGACATACTAGTACACTTGTATCAGCAGGCTATCCTATACATGTCTACTCAGAAGTACAGCCTATTAATTTCAATGGGGCTTACTTCTCTGTGTGTGTGTATAGGATTTTAGCCTTGGGGCGCAATCCTATCTGGACAGTTGGCAGCTTCTGAACACATAGGCTGCCATACAGCCACTGCCCTAGTATCCCCTCCTCCCCATCTCTAGGAATGTCCCCCTTTCCCCATCTCTGTGCTCTGTTTTCTGAGTTTTCTCAGTTTTCTAAACAGTTTTCTGCACACATCTCTTCATGCCGGTTATGAGGGGGCAGGGGTGGGGAGAAGGGTTTCCTGGCTCTGAGGTTAGAGCCCTATCTCTGAGGTCAGAGCCCAGAGACCAAACTATCCTATGCTCCCCCAGACGTTGTCTGGGGCACACAGCACGTAATGGATATTTTATTATTACCACTTCTACCACCCCCTCTACCAGTATTATTGTTAATTTACATTTATTTCATGTAGAGTGTACAAAACATGTACTAGGGGTTCTAACATGTGCTGATGCATATACTACAATTCAGAATGAAAAAAAAAAAGGAATCCATAAACACCCTGGGCGAACATACTTATATTTAATCCATTTGCACTTGTGATCCTAGACACCCTAGCTGGCCTAGCTGTCACAATAATGCCCTTTCAGTGCCAGCATAATCTCATAGGGCTTGATTCAGACTACATTAGTTGAAATTAGGTCCCATTGAAAGCAGTGTGCAAAGTTGCACATGACTAAGTTGAGTCCCATTGGTTTCAATGGGAACCAAGTTCAACTAAGCTAGTATGGATCCAACCCATAGTTTTGCAGGGTTGGAACTGCACAGTAGTTGCCAGTCCACTTTGATTTGTGCAATCTGTATTCAAATCTCAGCCATGGAAACCTCAAGAAAGCCACACCTTCCACTTTAGTTCTCCACAAATTACAGTAACATTGGGAAGACAAGCAACCTGAAGATTTTAAGGTATCTTAAAATCACTGATAAATGGGAGTAAGTCTTACTGAAATTAATAGGACTTCATTTTGGGTAAACTGGTATAAGACTGTGATCCATGCATTCACAGTTAGGCTTTGGAATTATGTCTAAAGTTAAAATTATGAAGTAGATAGAACATGGGATAAGATACCTAAAAACACAGTAACTTCCATGATACTTTGCCCATGTGTATACATTATCAGCTCTGTGTGGTGAGTGACTCCCCATGTGGTAACTTTCCATGCACTGAAATAAATGATAGTACCACCTAGGATCATAGAATCATAGAATAGTAGGGTTGGAAGGGGCCTACAAGGCCATCGAGTCCAACCCCCTGCTCAATGCAGGAATCCAAGTCAAAGCATCCCGACAGATGGCTGTCCAGCTTCATCTTGAATGCCACCAGTGTGGGAGAGCCCACCACTTCTCTAGGTAACTGGTTCCACTGTTGTATTGCTCTAACAGTCAGGACGTTTTTCCTGACATTCAGCTGGAATCTGGCTTCCTGTAACTTGAGCCCATTATTCCGTGTCCTGCCCTCTGGGATGATGGAGAAGAGATCCTGGCCTTCCTCTCTGTGACAACCTTTCAAGTACTTGAACAGTGCTATCATACTCCTGATGATACTGAGAGTTTGCAAACCAGTGGCAGATACCCTTGGAGGAGTCCATACTCTCAAGGTTGATGATCAGACAGGTTTCCTATGGGGATATTTGTGTGTGCATTGGCCACAATTGAACACAAAGTAAATGTAATTACAGCCACTGATATGTCTGTCCACATACTGTATACACACATTGCTTGCCTTTTCTACAGTAGACCCAAGCACATTTGTTTCTCTGGCTTCTGGGTAAAATGGCTAATCCTTGATTTTACAGTAGGACCCCACCTGTCATACATGAATTGATATCTCCAGGTAAACAGTAAACATATATCTATACTCCAAAATATTTTTCTACAATGCTTTCCTTCTTTATAACTTTAGGCAGCATTTATATGTGGCTGCAGAAGTTAGCTCACTGTCAATAACAATGGACTGGATACCAATTTAGTCATACTTAGGGTAGACCTATTGAAATCAATGGGACTTAAGCTAGTCATGACTATCTTAAGTCCCATTGATTTCAGTGGGTCTACTCTGACTAAGTCTGGATCCAACCCTTTATTAATCACTATTCAGAGTTTCAAAGCTCTCTTGATATCTTAGATGCTTCCTGTAATAGAAGTAGGCAAAAAGCAGCTTGAGGGAGGAATAATTAGGTTGGCAGTGTCTCTGTATGGCCAATGGACAAGCAGTGGTCCTTGATCCCATACAAAATAGTAAGTTACCTAGCAAGAGGATTTTACATCTCTGGAATTAGAATAAGTGAGGCTGCCATGGCAGAGTGATGGCTTTCAGAAGGTACTGTGTGTTATCCTGAGGTCTACAATGATACATCGTTCCCAGTTGCCGAGAATGCCTATCACATAGAGACCATTTACTATGACTAGTGCTCCAGGTCTTTATTCAGAAGCACAGTACACATAAAAGGCTAGACAAAATTAGAGGTGCTCCTAGGAGATATTAGCTTCACACCTCCCCTTTTGCCAGGTGTTTTTATCTTTCTCTCACAGAATATGATGGATGTACTGGAGCTTAAAACAACTTTCACCCTGTTACCTCCTACTCTGATTTTAGGAGGCGATGGGGGATTCTGCACACACAAGTAGGTTGAAGTTATCAAAGGTGTACAAAACAGGGTGGGCAGGACCCCAAGAGTTCATAGTTATAAGGTGGTTGTGAAAGAATGTCACTGGGAATATATAACAACAGCAGAGCATTGCAATCTATCCAGCATGTTTTCCTGTTTGGATTCAAAACATATCTTTTTAATCTCAAGGGTGGAAACCAAGTGCTGTTCAGAAGCTCTCTCCAGATGTTAACTGGTGATACAATACAGTTTTGTCCTGCAATAAGCAGCCTACATCATTAACTGATCTAAACAGCATTTGTTTTGAAGACGTAGGGACGTTATTTCATTATGCAAGCAACTCTTTTAGCACAAATGATAAGAGAGACTTGATAGACAGGGGATATTTTCTAGAGGCCAAAGGCCTCTAGATGGGAGCAATACTAGATGTCTTTCTTTCTTTCTTTCTTTCTTTCTTTCTTTCTTTCTTTCTTCCATCTATCTATCTATCTATCTATCTATCTCCCTCCCTCCCTCCCTCCCTCCCTCCCTCCCTCCCTCCCTCCCTACAAATAACTGGGCCCAAAGTAACTTATTCTGTGAACTGATCATGAGTGAAATGTTTCTATGCACATTTTGATCACATCAGTAATATTTTGCAATATTTGCAGTAGAGCACCGGTTATCCAAAATTAGGGTTATTTGAACCACTTTACTGTTCAAAATCACTTGCTGTCCATTGCTGTACTTTTCTTACAATGCAAATCCCATGTAATTAGAACTTTTATTATCAGAACTAGCAGTATATGTGAGGTGTCCTCCAGATTAATGAATGAGCGTGTAGTGGGTTTTTTTTTTTTAACGGAAAGATCCCCCTTTTTATCAATTTCAAATGAAAGGATATTTAAAATAGTGGCAAAGGAAATTTAGTATAACACATTCCTCTTGGAATATATTCATTAACTGGGAAAAATGTCTATACTCACTGAGCAGATGGAAACAAGTTGTTAACAATAATCATGATTTGCCATGATTTTGCATATTGAACTCCACCTCAGGGAGAGTTTCACTCACTAGTTCCCAGTGGTGAAGGGCCTCACTCTGCTCCCAGACCATGACTGTAAATATGGAATATGTCTAAGTCAATAAGTATCTGAAAGCAAAATAAGGCCTTAGGCCTCTAATGGAGACCCAGGCCCACACTTACAAGGGCATCAAAAATAATAGTGTCATATTATCTTAATAAAATAATATATCATGTTCCACAGCATTTAAGGGTGATTATATATGTTGTGCTTTGGCCTCTCTCTGAGCCAAGCTCTGAAATCAAATCTCCAGTTGATACAAGGGATCTGTTTGCTTTCACAAGCATGTTTATCTGTTTGCTTAAAGAATTCTTTCACATGGTCCCTAGACACTAAAGTTAATACTCCAGTCACATGTCGTGCAATATCTTGAGCTAAAATGCTGACATCATATTCTGAACAAGTAAGAGGGCCAACACATTCAGAAATCGAGTAACCATGAGACTCCACCTGATATCCAGGATACACATGGGCACACACACAACACAAAAATGGGGAAACCGACTCAGCAGTTGCAAGACACACAATCTACAATGGAAGCCTCTACTTAATATTCCGCTTGATCTGCCAAGTTTATAGCCTAGCAAATCTGAATACAAATGTCGATGCAAATGAGGATTCATTATTCTTACATCGTCTTTGTGTTGAAGCTTAATGTAACTTGGTTCCTGTGGTTGCTCAGGGAATGTAGCTTGTAAGACAACAAATATGAAAAAGAAGAAGGCAAGAAGGAGATGACAGACTTAAATGGGATAAAAAGGAAGTAAGAGGACCAATAAAGAATGGGAAAAATAAGCTTCGACTTTCAATGTGAGAGCACAAAAAGAATGATACCTCTATTGCAGCATTTTCATTCATATACATTCATACATTTGTTTACCACCATCAGAAGAGAAGGAGTTAACTGACCAAGAACATTCTTCAAAGTCCAAGCACAACAATCCTCTTTTCACTCATTATACAATATTGTGCCCATTGTAATGTCAGTGCCTCAATATCAGAACATTTTTGTTTCCCTTAACAAATATAGAGTTCATCAGACAGCAGAATCATTATAGTCAGTTTGTAAGAAGATCACAAATTATTGTGGTTGTTGTTATTGTTATTATTATTATTATTACTACTACTATTGACAACAAGAATAGCATCTACCACATACCACTACTCCTTCTTTCACCATACATTAGTATTGAATAACCAAGAAACATAATAATTAAGAGAACTGAAGGACAATTAATACATTACACTGTAAATTCTAATAATTCAGTCCAAAGATTTATTGGTTGCTGTAGACCATTGCATGCAAAACTGGAGCAATACTAAATCAGGGAAAACAAAGATGCTGGAAAAATTATCATTAGACTCCCTAAATGCTACAGTACATTGTTCTGATGAATCCCTGACACCGTTACCTTTCGCTCTACACATAAATGCCTTCTCAATATACAAAAATGTACTGTGGCTTTTAATTTTAAGAGACACTGTGATGCTTAGCATATGCAACGATCCTAAAGTCAATGCTGTAAGGCTTGTTTCTTCATCCATAAATAAAGCACATTTGCATCCATTCAGTCAAATTAGCTCCATATAGAAAAAGGTGGTTATAATTAGCTCCTCTTTCAGGTTCACGGTTTAAAACTCGAGCGTGCCTGCTGTCTTGATTAAATCCACCATCCTCTTCCAATAGCTAGTGCTAATTCTTCTCAGGAAATATTCAGTTGAGGTGTTATTTTATTCTGCACTGCTGTTAGTTGTCTAATTTACGCCAAGTCCCTGCAGTGCTTTCCTTAAGCCATCCTCTTTGTCTTGCCTTTGAAATTTACCAAATCTTACAAGAAATCAATACTTAATTGATTATTCACTTTTCTGCAGCTTCAAACAGCAAGCACGCATAAGATCCTGGCGTAGTCACCCAATTTCCAAGGCAGGAGGTTGTTTGGTGGCAGGGATCTGCAGGTATCCAACAAAGCGCTGCAGTGGCATGGAGTGCCAGCATCCGACGAAGAAAATGAAGATACACTAACGAAGCCGGAAAAGTTCCCTTGTGAGACGGATCCATCTCAGTGCTTTAAATAATAATAAAAAAACAATCCTACGAGGCAGTGGCAACTGGATATACAGGAACTCCATCTTCCCCCCTGCAGTTATTCCTTTGTTTCTTGCTTACCCTTTTCTTCTCTTGGCACTGAACTGGAGTATCCAGAGTGGCACCGAATTCTGAGAACTCCACACCAGAATGGGGGTGAGAGCCGTGCTATATCTCTGGCACAGAATAAGGATGGCAAGCACGTAACGTTACGAAATGTAGGACAAATTCAAGAGAGAGAGAGAGAGAAAGAGAGAGAGAGAGAGAGCAAGAGACAGATGGCGGATCTGGCTAGATGCCAAAGCCAGTGAAATGAATTACATTGCTGAATAACTGTACACCATTGATTCTGCCACTTGTTGCTGCTTGGCAAAAAAGAAAAAAAATAAAGAAAAAAAAAGGCCCTGATGTTGGCAGGACTCCTGTACATCATGCGATCTGCATGCAACTTTGGACACAAAACTCACGAGAGCAACAGCGATATGCTCTGTTAAAGGCAAGCATGAATGTTTGTGTGCATGATACCAAAATGCGGGGGGGGGGGAGAAAAGGTCTGTGTGTGTGTATGTGTGTGTGTGTGGAGAGAGAGAGAGAAAGAGAGAGAGAGAGAGAGAATGTGTGTGTAAATGAAGGGGAAAAACAATCACTGCAATCCAGCCATTTTGTTTAATGAAGAATGGAAGGCTGGCATTCAGAGACGTGGTTATGTGCCGCATATTAATATGTGCTCGGGAGACATCCTCCCCCTTTTTTGAAATGAGTGGCACACGAATGAACAGCCTCAGTGGCAGCAGGAAACTCACAAGGTAACATATCATTGCTAAGCCTACAAGCGTGTGGCACACAGGATTCCGCAGAAGAACAAGTTGCTGTCTGACATGAAGAAAAGCTGGTCCCAGGATTACAATGTTTAGGGGTGTGTGTTCCCACCCCCACCCCCGAAAAGATAGCCAGAGTAGCAGATTGTTCAATAAATGCTTCATACCCGGGATGAAGGGGAAACATTATGGGATGCCCAGGGGGCTTTAGAAATCAAATACAGTGTTTGAGTAGCACAATTTGAGGTACATTATAAAAAAAAGCAATTTGAATTGCCAATGAGGCAACATATCTGCATGCTAATTAGACCTGTGTCAAGCTTAGACTGCGGATTTTTTCTTCTTCTGTTGATGGCTCGGAATGTGCTTGTAACTCTGCAGAGAGATTGTTTCTGCATAAATTATCAGCTTTGTCCTACTGATCATTTTCCGCAAACAAACATGAAATGCAAGATCAAATGGCAATTCTGAAATTAAAATTATTGATTGATAAAAGCCGAGATTTCAGAATCTAATTAAGAGGAGGCACAAACAAAAGCCGATATTATTACAGATTGTGCCTGAGCTAGAGGCTAGATTGTGCAACACTTGTAATTTATCTTTGTTTATGCAGCTAGGATATTAAAAATGTAATTAAAATGGTAAAATGATCAGATCAGAAATAGCCACCTAGTGGCAAGTATATTATTTTAAATGGATTATAAAAGCAGTCGCTTGTGCAAATAAATGAGGGGGGGTTGGGGGTTTCATGACAAACACAGCATCTCATTGCAAACTTGGTGAGCAATTTGTCTTTTGCTAATAAGTTGCCTTTTGTGTTTGGCTACTTAGATAAGCAACATCATTTATAACCCTCATTTACACACTAATAAACAGTTTGTTATTACAGGTAGTGTAGGGAACATCTTTCATAAATAACTGCAGATGGAAAAGAAAGAAAAAAGAAAAAGAAAGAATGTTCAAGACATTTTGGGAAAGTTAGGCCCTTCAACTCAGAGCCACTATATAAGTTGCCAGGTTTTAATCAAGAAAAAAAAATCATATGAATTTGCTTCCCTTTGTTGATTAAAAATAACAGATACTCAAGTAGTCCTGGTGCACATGTGGAGGCTATGATGTATGTACAGAACCCTGGACAACCAGTGGCTATGTCTTTCTAATCAATGTCAGGGAATGCTCTTCCCATTGCATGTACAGAGCTGTGTGTGTGTTTCAGAGCCACATTGGATTACAGCCATAATGTGGAATGCCTAATTTCCTTGGATTTTGGAATGTATCAGTAACAAGATCTTTCTGAGTTGTCAAGCAATGGCACTCCTTAAAATACCAAATCACGTATTCAAAACATGCTGTGTAATGCCATATAATACAGAACTGTATTTTGCTGCTCAGTGACAGAATTTGGGGCTGCAAAAAGCATAGCAAAGAGGCAGGTTATAGCAAAAATGAGAAAGCAATAAAGCCATTAGTTTACAGCATCTGTCAGAGGGAAAATGGTCTCACTCACTTTCTTTCTTCTTGTTCACATTTTCACAGGAAATCACAGTGGAAACATTCAAATCCATCAGAAATTTGCAAATTAGGGTTCTGTCAGCAGCTCTAGGGTCTATTGTTAGGTGCACTTAAAACGCCAGATTAAATATTAATATGCAGTTAAGAGTTGTGCTATTTTGCAATCCTTGAAACCCTATTAGTAAATCATGATCTGGTGACTGATACAAGAAATTTCAAGGCACCAGCAACAGCACAGAAAATGTTCCTCAGTCAGATGGGTCACTGATCTTTAGTAAATCAGGTTCCGGACTTGTATAGCTAGACTCAGATCTGCAAATGTTGCAATAATGGAGAAGAAAACCATGCAACTCCGTTCATCAATGATATGCACAGAATGGAAACCAAAACACATGGACTGGTTCTATGTAATCCATAATTTATCTCAATGCTGTTGTTCATGTTAGAGGCTGTCCTTGAGCCCTTCATTCCTAGAGGTTGCCTGACTAATGCTAAAAGAGCCTGTCCTCCTGGAGATGCCATGCAGGAAGTAGGCAAAAGACAAGAGCAGCCACCCTTTTGTGTGTTTGGACATTGTGATTTCCTTAGTCTCTTATGTGGAGAAGGGATGGGTCCAAGTCAGGTAAGACTGGACTGGGGCACAGAGTGGGTAGGTCTCTTCTGGATAGCTGGAAATGAGATTACCTCATGGTGGTCTCTGTCATCACAAACCAACTCCCTTACAAATTTCAAGGCACCAGAAACAATACAGAAAGCTGGCCTGCCTCCACCCATTTCCCCTTTAACCATACTGGTACCCATTAGGAGATTCCTCTGAGTCATGCAAGAAGACATTCTCTGCTACCTTCCCTCTTACTCTCCATATTCCCTAGCTCCTGTGGCATTTCCACACCTCCTTTGTATCTCTCAGTGTAGACCAGTTTATTTTTCAGGCCAACAGCATAACAAATATCAGAGCCAAAGACAATGGGATTCTAAAACACATGCACTGGCTCCACGCATGTTCCTGTGTGACATGCCCTGTTTATCAACAGAATAGAAGAGCTTTATTAGGCTGGCTTTGCCAGATCTGGCCCAAAACATGTCGCTGCCTAAGGCAAAGGACAAGATGGTGCCTCCAATCCATGTAGAGAACTTGATTGGCTAGATAGTTGAATCTTACTTTGACACTGGAGATGGCACAGCACCCTCCTGAGGGCAGGAAGCAAGCTTAGGGCTGAAGGGCAGGCCATATGGCCCACACAGCTTTGCCCTTGAACATCTCACCACCACTCCCTGCTTCCCAGGATCTCCCTCACTCTGCCTAATGGGTACGGATTGCCCTGGGCTTTGCTGATCTGCCCTGCTTCTACTTCTCCTCTCCTGCTTTTCCCTATAACTTTCTATAACTTTCTTTGTTATAGTATATGTAGTTATATACTATAACTTTCTCTGGTGCTTCTAGTGCCTGTGGACCCCATGATTCCATATAGTATTGTGCACACTGACAACCAGAATTGAAGCATTAGTGGCTACCAGAAGTAGCATGTAACCGGTACAGGTGCTGATATTTTTGATAAGGTGTAGAAAAGCTAATCCACTGACACTCCTCCCCCCACTAATATTGCATTAAGGTGCTGCTGCCAAATATAATAGGTTATGTATCTGGGGATGATTTGGAAGGGATCTTCCAGTGTACAGAGGAGCCACTTATTCAAACTTCTCTGCCTCATAAGCTGGCAGTGCATCAAGTATCAAAAGACATGAAGAGGGACTGGAGAAGTACTTTAGGCAAGGAAGAGACGCCAGCACTCTAGAATAAATGGATGGGGTGTAAATGCAGAATAATAATGTGAAAAATGCCCTTCAATGACAAGCCTTCACTGCAGAGATGAGCACTCCTGTGACATATGGCAATCTTTGATACGTGGCTGATTTCCAGTCTTTGATGCATTACTAACTAGTCTTTAAAAAAACAAAACAAAAACAAAAAAAAACCTTTTATTGGAAATGCTTATTTCATACAGATGGGACCTGCTATCTAATTCCTCCTAATATGGATTTAATCCTCATTTAGATGTTTACTAATTAGAAAGCATTTTCATGTCTGCAGATAGTTGCATAGCATATGCCGGGCTGCTGTTTCACATCTGTCCTCTTTGCTCTCCTGGTTTCACATCTCTCTTATTCTTAGCGGCCTCCTGGAACTCACACAAATATCAACTCAAAAAGCATCTGTAAAAAGTCCTCCCTCCTGACCTGTTCACAGCTCTTCTGCCAATACCACCAAACAAGAATCAAAATGTAGTATCTGGAAAAGCATCATAAGGCAGGGACAGGCGAGTGGGGGGTGGGCAGACTTCAGACTTGCAGGACAGGACCTACTTTGGTTTCTTACTGGAACCTTCAGCTGCACCAGCCAGAGCCTGGTGCAAAAGACATATATATGGAATGAAAGATTTCAGACCCCCAGGAGCTGGGTTGGAATGGAATGGAGCTCACAGTCTTTCCACACAAAAATCTTTCCCTCCCCCACCCCAAGTGTTCTTCATTTCAGAAGTATAATTTAGAACTGGTGGACAGGTGGGAGAGGGAGACATTTTGTTGCAGCTATAGTTAAAGTACTGGGAGTCAGAAAACCTTGACGATCTACTGCAAATCACCCAGAGATCTATCACTATCTATCTTATAGCTCCTGTTACAAGTACTCTATGGCTGGATCTACACTTACTGCTTTTTTTCGCTTCCAATGAGGTTTCACCGCCCGTCTTTCACACTACGCAGTACCCGCCTCAAACTGGAACCGGAATTTTCCACTTCCGTACTCCCACTTTCAATACCCTAATATCCCGGTATTTCCCCTTGATGTACTCTGATTTTCTGCCTTCGCTACTGTATCCGGTCGTAGTCCCCTCCCCCGCCTGTCCATATACAGCGGTGTTTGTATTTCCCTCCTGTCCAGTCACAGCTCTCAACAGCCCCATGTCTTGTGAAGCTTCACAACTTCGAATTTTCGAAGATCATGCCTGAATTAGAAAAAAAAAAACATTGCAGAGAAGCCCCATGCTGTGAGGATAATGCCTTCATTTAAAAAAAAATATCTGGAGCGGGGGATAGGAGGGGGTAAAACTTAGTCTCATTTGAAGGGATAGAACAACCCCCTGCTCAGTGCAGGAAGCCTGATTCCCAGGCAGTCGCCCACCCAACTACTGACCGGGGCCGACCCTGCTTAGCATCCGAGATCAGAGAAGCGCGTGCAGAAAAACAGAAGGAAAACAGCACAGCGCTCAAGTGTGAACCGAGCTTGCACATTCGATGAAGCACTGCAATGGGGAAAATGGGTGAGTGTGAATAATCACGTTTTAATGCAAGAGTGTTTAACCCGACGGGACACCAAATTCATTGTGATGGCGGGCATAATGTAGATCAGCCCTATCTATCTATCTATCTATCTATCTATCATCTATCACTCTTCCCCCCCCCCCCGGAATCAGCCTCTATAAAATCAAATTTCTCTGTTACCACCACTAATAGAAACAGAATTTGTTTGAATTTGTAAATTCAAGTGGTTTTGCTACAACAGGATGCACTATTTGGATTATAAATGAATGACGGACCACAGTGTATAGAAATCAGTTATATGATTACATTACACTTCTGACAGTGGGCCATAACATGAATTTTGCATCCTGTGCTGAAAAGATTAAAATCTGTCATATATATTCATAAACAATAATAATGGAGGGGAACTCAGGAATGCAATCTATTAAGAAATGGCCATTTTTAATATTTTAAAATGTTGAATTTTAAAATAACAACAACAAACATGTGATCCAAATCAATAGTCTTTCTGGTATTGACACTGCAAAGTAATATACAGTTTAAGAGAACACACTAAACAATCTGAAACATTCCCGTGGGCTTTTAACGTGAGTTAAGGCCTGCTGGAATCACAATCTCATTGGCTACGTTTCATAGAGAGTGTTCTAATTTTCACTAAGTCCTGATCAATGTGAATTTATAGCCACTTAGACAAATAGAAAGCCAGATTGTTTGCACACAACCATGTTTGGAAGAAAACACAAATATCCTATCAAACATATGCAGCTCTGAAGTGTCCCTTACAGATGACCTCTCTCTCTCCCTCCTCTTATGCTCCCCAAATTCATATGTTTCACTGTTGTGTTACTGTACAAGGTTTACAGCAGGAATGAGTGCAGAATTGAGAATTGAGTGCAGAAGAATACTTTTAATTGGCTTCCCCATTTATGCCCACACACCATTGTTTCACATTCAGCTGTAGTTCTCAGCATTTCATTTTACACAACTGTAAATAACCTGCTTTACTAGCTCTGTGGTGCCAGCACTAAACGCAATGTCTGCCTCTCTCTATGTTATGACCACTTCACACATGACATAGGATTTCTGGCCCATGGACTCACTACAGAATAAGCACACACATCACACTTACAAAGGGATAGTATACATGTTTTTTCTACATGGTGATTTTTCTTGTGGATGAAAAACATCATGCATAAAAGAACTCTTGATTGCACTGCAGTAGAGATGGCCTGGTTGTACAATGAAGCTTACCCCAAAGGCACACGAAATCCTGTGTGCTACAACAGAATATGATTTATTGTTTTGGGAAGGGCAAATCAGTCTTCATCTAGTCTGTGCCACATTTGCATGTGTTCACCCTTGAGTCTAATCTGTCATTTTTTTCTTGGTTGAGGGGGAGAAAGAAACACCTCAGAAATTTACTCAGATATATGTCTACTGAGCTGAGCTCTACTATTTTCATCCTGTTCCATGTTGACTTTTCTTTTTTTTCTTTCTTTTTTTTTTTTTTAAAAAAAAGCCTAACATGAGTGTTTCATAGATCCAGATGTAAATATAATCATGATCATATTTGCATTGTAAATTGGTGGCATTAGTTATTTTCAAATTTAAAATCTCTATATTACTGGAACTGGAACCATCTGTAGAATGACTTGGCTATGTAGTACCAAATATAGGGTTGTATTCAATGTATAATTTCCAGTGCTAGTCTAACATAAGTCCCATTCATTTTAATGGGTTTACTCTAAGTAGGACTAGCATTGGATAAAACCTGCAATGTCCGTGGAGGACTCTCACTGAAAAAGGCTTGTTTGGACTTCCTTTGTTTATGGATGGATATATCCCTCAGTTTTACATTCAGTTTCTAATATTTCCTATCAAGTTTGGTTTGTCTCAAATGTTGATATTTTCTTCAGTCTTAAATTCGGTTCAATCTGAACTTTGAGAATTTTTCCAATCTTAAATTTGATTCATCCTGCATGAAAATTTGCACGAAGATTCGTACACATTTTTCTCTGCAGTTCTCCTAATACATGCATTTTTGTATGCAGTTTAATCTAATATACTCATTTTTGCAAGGAATTTCCCTAATATCATGCATTTGTGAATGAGCTCTTACCTAATATACTCATTTTTCTAAACAAGTTTTGATGGGAGAACTCCGTTGCAACATTCAGAGAAGTGTCCATTTTGAAGGCTAACTGAGTTTCAGTTCACATAGTGGTGCAAAAAGTGCAAAATTACAATTTATTCCCCATCCTTAGAGATAATATAATATCAAAGAACAGGAGCTACAAGACACTTGTACTTCCTGTTCTTCATCTCTCTGTAGTTGTCCAGGTTCAACTTTTGCACCATTCCACATGGTCATATTTGCAAGCTGTTCCTGGAGCAAGATTCAACAGTGTGAATAGAAGTTGCATGGTTGTTTCACCTTATTCGTACTAACAGCTAGGACTGTTCCTGCCTCCTTGTGCAGTGTTTCGAAAGGCCTCATTCTCCTGCTGCTGCTTTTGTTCCTGCTGCTTTTCTCACCATCACCAGAGATGATTGCTTGCCATCTAGGCCAGACAATGTTTCACCCTGTTCCTACTAACATCTGGAATGGACAACTGGTCCTGCCTCCCTCTGAAGCTCTGTAAAAGGCCACACACTATTGCTGCTGCTAACCAGCAAGGTCAGAGGATGTTTCACTCAGTTTTCATTGGCAATGGAATTATTAATTAATTGTTTTGATATAGACATTTCATTCTGTTCTTGTTATTAAACTGTTCTGACTTTTATTTAAGATGGATAGGAATGTATTGTTGTTTTTA
The DNA here is from genome assembly GCF_057233095.1 of Heloderma suspectum. Classification (NCBI taxonomy): domain Eukaryota; kingdom Metazoa; phylum Chordata; class Lepidosauria; order Squamata; family Helodermatidae; genus Heloderma; species Heloderma suspectum. The sequence continues at coordinate 54,176,889 of NC_139461.1, forward strand.
TCCTGCTTTGTTTTGAACTGCTTTGAACATACTGTATATCAGGGGTTGGCAGCTTCGGGAGGTGCAGGGGCCTCTCCCCAGGCTGCCCCCCCATGCAGGTGCCACAAATAGTGGTGGTGGTGGGTAAAGGATAAAAAGAAAATGGCATCCAGAGCTAATTTTGATCCTTTGGGTGCACTGTAGTAGCTCTTGATGCTATTTTGTCTGCAATTTATTTTTACATTTTGGGGGGATTCCCTTGAACTTTGGAGATGGTGGGGGCTGCATGGGAGGGGGTACATTTCCACCCCTGCTGTACATGAAAAGGGGTATACAGATAACATGATAGATTGGTGGAAACCTTATTCCTTCTTGAAATTTCTAAATTGCATTTCTACAATAAAGTACTCAATGTGCTATAGAAAACAAAATCATAACTGTATTATTTATTATTACTGAGACATGGGAAGGCAAATCTGTAGGCAGTGGAATACAGCATAACCATAGGCCATCTCGATTAATTTGTAGGATGCATGCTGTTTTTGTTCTTGGTCATTGTTAATTTAGGATGTTCACAATTATAAATACACATTTATTTATTTGGTTTTTTACAGCATTCATATACAACTTCACATCTAAACAGATTCTGGAGCAGTGAACAATAAAAGATAAAATGATAAAAAGATAAAAGAAATAAAACACAGTATTAAAAATTGTTATTTTATACAACAGATTACAGATAAAAACTGTGGCTGGTCAGTCAAGGAAGGCTTCCTGGAATAAAGCTGTTTTCAGGAGGCATTGGAAACAACACAGTGTTGGCAACTGTTTGACCTCTAGAGGCAGGAAGTTCCATAGAAAGGGGGCCACCACACTGAAGGCTGTTCTCTGGGTGGACTTCAATTGGGCCATAGGTCCATACGGAACCACCAGGAGCATGCCTTCTGATGTCCGCAGTGATCGGTCAGTTTTATAGGGGAGGAGGTGCTCTCTTGATATCCATTCACATATCTATTCACTCCTAATCCTGATAAGTGTTGGAGATGCAGATGAAGTCAGTTGAATATTTATCTATTTTTGATTTGACCTAAGATCAAAGATATTGGTTGTTAATCCTGGCAGAGATTAAAAACATCATGGGATATGAGATGTTATTATTGGAAAAATGGATAAATGTTTCAGAAAGAAAAAAAGGAACTCCTGTTCCAGTAAACTTATATTTTTCAAATACGATATGTTTGTTATAAAAAAACAAACAAATTTTTTTTAGCCATTGTTAGCAGCCAAGTAAAGTTCTTTTGTGTATCACTGATTTCAGTAGGAAAGTTAAGTACATGTTTACATCTACATTGTTAGTCCTACATAGTGTAGACCCATTTAAATGAATGGGAGAAGTTAGTCATAGCGAACAAGTTAGTCACAATTCATTTCAATGGGCTTATTCTACAGAGGACTAACATTGGATACTACCCAATGGGATTAAAAGAGCAACTTTAGGTACCTTTGGTTGTGGTGGTGGGAGATTCGTGATGGAGCTACCACCAGATCCAGATCTCTGCTGGCTCACAGCAGCTGGTGGGGTGGTGATTTTTCACCATTTTCTTTGCCAGCATTTTTTTTTAAATGCCCTCCCATAATTGGAAGAAGTGAACCTCTCAGCTGAAGAAGTCACTTCTGCTGCTAACAATGAGCACCCAAGAACCTAATGGACACATTTCACACCCTCCCCAAATTGGAAAGAGCCCCAGTTGCATGGACTCTGATTCCCCCTCCAAATTTAAGCTGAGATTTTCTACAGAGAACTTTCAGTTTAGCCTTATATTTTTGAAATGTTTTCTCAATCCACACATGCTTATTGGTAATGTAGAAAGGGAAATAAACTAAAGGAAGTCGACAAGGTATGACAAACTGGACATGTACAATGTTCTGCACAAAATGTGGAAATACCCCCCGCACGATAAATGGTAAATTTCTAATTATTTCATTTCAGAAACAAGAACAGGGGTTGTATCTAGAGATGAATGAGCAGCAGAGCCAGCCCAAGACATTTTGCTGCCTGAGGACAAGATGGTGGCCCCTCTGTTCCATGGGCAGAAGCTGACTGGATTGGCAGTTCAATCTTACTTCAACACTGGCAACAGGATAGTGTCTTCCATGACACTTGAAGGCAGTAGACTAGTTTAAGGGTGCAGGCCAGGCCAGGTGGCACAGACAGTTCTGTCCTCCAAGAGAGGAGAATGCCTGGAGGATTCAAGAGGAACAGTAGAGGGGCTGTCCTAGTTGTTCCCACTGCCCCCCCCCCCGCCGCATCTCCTATCTGAGGCAGCTGTCTCACTCTGCCTAATGGTTGGGCTGGTCTTGATGAGCAGAACTCTGCATGTGCATTGGGGTTTTCTGGGCTCCCCCCATTACAAGCCCTCTGTGACAGTGTGTGATGGGGCACAGAGGGCTGTCATGGACTGGGGAAATCCAGAGAATTTGGATGGAAATCAGGAGAATTCAGCAGCACTGCCTTTGGCAAGCAGAAGTGCCTTTCCATTCAGGCAAGACATCTCTGGATCCAAGCCCAGAGTTACTTTGGAACTCTAAAATCCAGGAAGTGAAATTTGGATGAGGAAAATTTTGGAAGCATCCCTACATTTTAATTCCAATAGCAGTGAGCCAGATTGCTCTGGAAGCTCAAAAAGCCAGGCATGGTAGTGACAGCCATACCCTATTATTTGTCACCATTCCTGGTACTTTCAGCCATGTTTAGACTATTGCAAGTGGGACTGACTTTAAAAATGATTTGAAAACTGCAGTCAGTCCAGCTGAGGTGGGGGGCGGGGGATGTGACCACATTGTCAGCTGCACTGGCTCTCAGTCCATGTCTGATCCTAATTTAAAGTGCTGTGTTTAATCTTTAAAGCCCTAAATGTCTTGGGACCAGATTACCAGAAATACCTCCTTTGCCCATATGTACCTACCTGAACCTTAAGATATTCTCTGGAGAATTTGCTTGGATTGCCTCTGCTTCATGATGTGAAGCAGGTAACTACTAGGGAAAGGGGGGGGGGGTTGGTAGTAGCACCTCAGTTATGGGACAGCCTACCCAAAGAAGTTAAGTTAGTGCCATCTTTATAATCCTTTTAGCACCAGGTGAAGACCTTTTTTTTTCACTCGGCCCTTTGAAATAATTTTGTCTCATAGCCTGGGTCTCTCAGCTTAAAAATCTGTGTTTTAGTTGGGTTTTTACCTTTAATCGTTTCCATTGTTTTATGTTGTATCTTCATGATACAAAATAAAACACAAAAAATGTTTGTTTTGTGAGCTGACCAAAGAACTTGAGCTACAGGGCAGTTCCACAAATAAATAAGCACATTGCTTCTATATACAGAAATTCTGTTTAGCCACCATAGCTGTTAGCAACCAATGGATATATCCTCCATGAATTTGTCTCCTGCACCACACTGAGATCATACTATATCTGTATTCTAAACTGTGCAAGGTCTGATGTTGAATAAATATTTTGCTATAGTGGTAGTACTAAGAACAAGATGAGGAAAATGAGTGGCGGAATAATATCCCTTCTTTGTCCTAAGATCCACACATTTCCATTGACACTGTGTAGAATGTATGCATGGAGGTAGATAGAACATAACAGCCTATTATCACCATATGAATCTGACAGGAGAAATTTGTCCTCAGTTTAGAATGAATTTTCTGTGCGGTAGTTAATCCTCAGCAGTGAACATGTTCAGTGTGCAGAATGGTTAAATAGAAGCTTATCTCCCTTTTCTGTGCCTTTATCTTCATTATCACTTTAAGACAGATCCTTTCAGAAGATCTTCAAGGTTCTTAGCAAAGGTAACCAAAATGTCAATAAAGCACCTAAACAAATTAAAGGAAACCAAACTGTCCATAGCTTTAAAGTTTTAAAATGTAACACATGCCTAATTCCTTTGGAAGGCAAAGAACTCCCTTTAACATAGTGCTACACAAGGATGTATTGTGATAGAAGCTAATCTTACCAAAGGAAAATGGGACATGTGGATTTGATGCTGCAGGTTTCATATTATCACCTTCAGAACCTGAAGACCTAAGATGAAACTGCCATGTGCAATTGGATTTTTCTTTTTCTCCACCTGGGACCTTTCAGAACCCTCCATAGCTCTGAGCACAATAAAACATTCAAAATTATAATGCAAATATTTAAAGGAGGGGTGGGGAACCTGTGCCCTTCCTACAGCTCCCATCATCACCAATCATTGGCTATGCTGGCTAGGGCTGATGGGAGTTGAAGTCCAACAACTTCGGAGGACCATAGGTTCCATAAGCCTGTTTTAAATGAATTCAGAAGCCAGTTTCTATTTCAAAAAGAATGGCTTAAAATGTAAGCCAGAATTTGGCTTGTTGATAACAAAAGCCACTCGTATTTAAGCCAATTGATACTTACATTCTAAACACATCCTACTTGCAGATCAGTGGTTTCAGTTTCAATGGGACTTGCTTTAATGAGACTTTGTTTTCAATACAGCTGAGGGGGCAATTCTATAGTCATAGGATACCATGAGCCATAGGATACTGTGGACCTCCACAGGTGAAGAGTTTAGTCTTTCTGTGCAAAGGGAGATCTGCCTGCAGTGCTTTGCCAGAAATAAGGGCAAAAGATGGGTATGTCAGGGGCAGATCAGGGGAGATTTTGAATCCACCAGATCCAAGTCGTCCTCCTTCCCCAGGCATGCCCATTGAGCAGGGGGAATTCATGCCAGCTCTAGAGCAGATGTGGTTATTACTTCTTCCACTGGAACCAATGGGAGGGAGAGTTTAATAAAAGAAAAAAGAGAGAGAAAAGAAAAAGCCAAAACCTGCCCTCAATCTTCCACCTTGTCCCTGGCCAATGCACACCTGGCAGGACTTAGAAAATGGACATTCTTCCAGCATGAACTTTCCCCTCCAACCTCTCTGCCCACTCAGGATCTCTTAATTGAGGCGATCCATTTTCTACTATGTTTTTAGATCTCACAGTAAACCCATTTATCATGAAACAGCTGAAATCAAGCATGCTTTTTATTTTATAGAAATGAACCTGCTTCACAGCTATTGGCTGAGCTGCTATGATGTCATGAAATGGTTGTACACAGTCTAACTGCACATTGATCAGACATCTTCTGCTACTTTGATGGAAAAGTGGGATATAAATTAAGTAAATAAATACATATTAAATATCTGTCCTTAAACCAAAAACATTATCAGCAGTTTTGTTTTAGGTTTCAGTCATGCTGGTATGTGTGTATGTGTGAACAGGGGAAAGGTAATTTGTGGGTCACAAGAGAAAACACAACCAAACAACTGAGGATAATTAGAATCAAGATGTTCTGTGAAATGTGGGTCACTGCTTGTTTTTTCTAAATAATGTTGGATTTCAAAGCTGTACTTCTATCTACCCAAAGGCAAATTTCTATAGAAGCATATGGCAGTAACATAAGGTAAAAGTTACATGCTGCTGTGCTGATATCAAAAACTTGCTTTTCACCTGTTGTTCTTGAACTTTAGAAAAACCTTCCATCTGCATATTTTTTGTAGTGAGTTGTGTTTATTATTGATGTGATTTCCTAAGTTGCTTAAGGTTTAGTGTTTGAAAATTTTATCAGTGCTTTCAGAAATTGCTTTAGCATCTGGTTACCAAAGAATAACTGATTTTTTTCTATGTGTATGGGGGTAGTAGTTACCCTACCATCATTCTTGAATTTAAATGGGAGAGTCTGCCTAACTGAGGAATGCAAGGATGATCCGTTCGCTTGGAGTTAATTGAAAAATGGAGAGCGAGCAGTTTTCCCTGTTTTTCAGAAGACTTTCTAAAGCCATCACTATAAATTATCAGAATACTTCTAGGCAATGGCCAGTGAATTAGAACTAAGCTGTAACATTGCATCATCTATACAGTTGTAAAATAGATTTAACAGAAGCCAGAAATAAATCATTGACAAATAAATCCAATAAACATGGTCTGAATATTGAACCTTGGCGGACACCGCTGTCCATTTCAGCCAAGCCAGATTTCTTGCCCAGTACAAATTTTTGAGTTCTTTTTAAACAGTTATGCTTCTAAGATAAGTGACGTATCCTCAAGAGCATCATATTTTTAATCTTTTCTAATCAGCATCCTACAGTCAATCAAGGCAAATGCTTTTGTTAAAATGAAAAACAACAACAACATACAATCAAAGGGCTCTCCAGCACCATGGAGTGTTCACCATTCAGGAATAAATAGTCACACTATGTTCACTGATAAAAGCTGAAAATGTGCATGGAGCAGTCAAACATACCTAGGGAAATCCTATGCATGTTTAGACAGAGAAAAGGCTTACAACTCCCAGCATTCCCCAGCTAGCTTAGCCAGCTTTTCTCTGTCTAAACATGCATAGGATTGTCCCCTTAGACTTCTTTCTAAATACAGACATGTGCCCTGCTCTGAAGCGGTACTTCCAATGAATATTAGTGCTGAGTGGAAATGCCTTCCAACTTTGCCATTCTGTTTACACGGTGTGTAAAAAGTCAGGGGCCATGCCAGCAATTTAGTGGAAGCATGCAAACAAGAGCAAAGAATTCACCCTGCTTAATGCAAGAGCTATTAGCAGTCTCTGTGCCTGCTGGGCACCATTTTTTAAATGCCTCTTAAGGCCAAACTAGATGTGATATTAAAGATGTCTTTGCACTTAACACGCACACTTAAAGAATGCAAATAGCAGCCACCGGGGAGGGGGGAATGAACACTTATCACGATTGTAGCAGGCAGTGAGAGGGGTTTTTACTTTCCTTGTTGCAACCCTGATGAAAATCACTCATTTGAAATGGCTATTTGTATTGGAAGGAAATCCCCCTTTGGCTCCAATTAAGCCACTTATCAGTCTTTGGATCGTATCCCATTGAACCCTGTGTGTGTTCCAGTGTTTCTGCACAAATGTGATTCTCTGTTCATTTCAGTAGAACATATGAAACTGATACGCACTAAGTCATACTATCCATCTAATTCAGTAGCATCTACTCTGAGTGGCAGCAGCTGTCCAGGGTCTCAGGCAGAGATGCTATGCATTCAACCTGAGACCATCTGCTCACTGAGCAAAAGGAGCAATGTTGCACATATATCTCTCTCATAGGGATGTCGGAGAATTTCTCCACGAATCTCCGGGAGGCCGAATGCCAACACATTCGGCCCCCCAAAATTGGTGGGGAAATTCTCCGCCCCCCCGCGGGATGGGACTTACCTTGTGCGAATGTCCTTCTTGGCAGCGGGTCCTGGCGGCATTTCGGCGGCGTTTCGGCGGCGGTGGGGGCGGCGGCCGGTCTTCCGACCGGCTGCCGCCACCACCATTTCCCAGTAAAGTAAAAAAAAAAAAAGGGATAGGCTACGTAACGATTTACGTAGCCTATCATGGCTAGATTTTCAAAGTCAGCCGTGATAGGCTACGTAAAGATTTACGTAGCCTATCATGGCTGACTGAAAATCTAGCCGTGATAGGCTACGTAAATCGTTACGTAGCCTATCACTTTTTTTTTTTTTTACAATTTACTTTTTTATTTCGCGGCCGGGGAGACGGGGCGCTCCCCCCCGGCCTGAATTTCGGCCGGGAGGGGCGGGGCACCTCCCCCCCACCAAGACTTTTGGGGGGAGAAACGGAGCACCTCCCCCCCCACCAAAAACAGCTGCGGGACCAGGTAAGGGACTTTCGTCCATCCTTACTCATTACACAGACATACTGACACAATTCTGGATGTGGTCTTAGTACATGTACGTGTGCTATTTGCATATGGCCAGCTACAGATGTGGCATGAGTTAGGGAGAGGTGGCTCAGGACTTCACAGCTGCCTTGAGAGTCATGCGGCCATCTCAATACATAACTGGCTTAATGCATTCTGTTGGTCAAGCCTGGGATCTGGCCTTTGCTACCGGATGGGGAGGGTGAGGGTGGGCTTGATTTAATCCCTGTTGACATGATCAGATTATTTCTAAGTTTTGGACTTTCTGTGACTGCTTCCTTCTGCAGGGTTGGTGGACCAATGAAGGTGGTCCACTCCTGGAGATTAATGGGATCTGAGAAATTCCTGAATGCTCTTGCGGAGTTTCTGGTCGACATGGCTGGTACTTCTGTCAAAGCCCTGGTCTCAATGTGGACTGGTGAGATGGAGATGGCTATCAACATGATCACTCTCAGACCCCCACTGCTGTGAGGCAGAGCTTGGTTGGCCCCCTGCTATTCAAGGGAGTTATGGGAGATGAAGCAAGCAGGAGAAGGGCTTGAGCGCAGGAGCTACAAGTCTCAAAATGAATGCAGTTGAACACTGGTTAGAGCACATTATCATGCCAACAGCGTGGCAGTGATGACAGCAAAGAAAGCATACTTTGCTCCAGTCATTGTATCCAGCAGACCTAATCTGGTTAGGCCAGGTGGTTGAAATAGGAGACTCCTCAGAAGCCTGCTGTGACAAATTTGAAAGGCCTGTTGAGGGCAGAGTTGCATGCATTTGTGCGGAACTAGATGCTGCTGTTGTTGCCCAACTGGTAGAGTTGTCCAGACCACGATTGAGTCAGGTTCTGTGGGATCAGTTCCAATTGTTTCAGCCTGACAATGTGGACTAGGTCCTTGGAAAAGTCCTTCTGTAAAAGTCACATGTATATGAGATTTTTGCCCTTCATAGCTTGTGACATCTACCAGAGAGATTGATGGGGTGGGTCCAGGCTAAGACCCATCTGTTTACCCAGGCATTTACCAATGGTTAGTTGCTTTTACAAACAATCTCACTGCTGATAGTTTTATTGGTTTTATTATGTGTTCATTTACTGTATTTTATTGCTCTTTTATTCTTGCTGTTTAAACATTGTTGTTACCTGTCCTGGGACTTTTTATGAAGGGCAGGATTCGGGATGTATGAGAAATTTGTTTTAGTTGGTTTTGATCAGGATTTGCCCAGTTCATACCTTCTGGACCAAACATGAGCTCAGTTGCAATCTGCTGTTGAATTCCATACATTTGCTAGCTGGCAAAGAGATTCACGGACCAAAAATGCATTCAACAGCATGCGTATATTTGAAAAATGCATATAAAAAATGTACTTTTCAAAAAATGCATACATATATGCTTTAATAAATGGGAGAAGAATGCATACATTTCAGAGATGAGCATGACTGATGTGTACATTTGGAAAAATATGCATGGACATATGCACAGATTTTCATGCAGAAAGAAAAAGAAAAGCTTGCAATCTGATATGGAGACAAGTTGGAACGAGCTTTGAGATGAAATTGGAGAACTTCGGTGAGCTTGAGTTTTGCTGATTTGCACATCCCTAGGCAGGATACAATGGAATATTTGCTGCAGAGACCTCGCCGTCCCCTAGTGTATACTCAGGAAGCATCATCTCAGGGCTGTGCCTGGCTTGATTGGACACTAGCCACAGTGCTGCTGATGGCGCCCCTTGGAATGACTGCTCCTATGCTGTCACTGCTGAACTCCCCGTGATAAGCCAAGCACTAGCACCACAGCCAACAGGGCCCACCTTCCACCCTAATCCAGAGTTGCCATAGGGACCTCCATTTTAAATATCCTGTTGGGTAGTGCTGCCACTTTGGGTGCTCCATAGCATTGCATTATGGGAAACCAAAAATGGCAGCCACCTGTGGGGATCATCAGTGGCTGGATGGCAACACTGGGGGAGTCCTATTGGCTAAAGTGCTGCTGGAGGTGGCCTGGGAGGAGGCCCACACTGTGTATGAATGTGCGTGTGTGTGGAGGCGCATACAGGGGAGATACCAGCCCCGGTGAGCCTGCCGGATTGCAGCCTGAATATTCTGGATGCTAAACCTGGGCTTTCACTATCTATTTTAATGTCAGCCTTAAGTGTTTTTCCTGTAATTGTGTTTGCACCAGTATTAACTCTGTCTTGAATGCACACGAGAGTGGATTTTTAAGGCTATGCAGGAATGCATTTCATGCATCTAACTTGTAGCAATGGTCTTTTAACTTCTGCATTGGTCAGTTTTTACTTTGGATGAGTCTTTTTCATAGAGATCTGTAAAAGAATGACTTAATGGCAATGTTCATTACTTGGCTTCTAACTGGAAGCTATGGTGTTATAGTGTGGGTAAACACACAGCAAAATAATATATTCTGCTCAAGTTTATGCTTTTATTCCTTTAAGTAAACTCTTATTTCATTTTAAGACATCCATAAACTGGATAGTCCAGTTGGCATTAACATTTTTATTAGCTGTTCTGATTATCTATAGGCTACAGGTGACCTTAGACAACCAAGTGTTCTTTAAAAAGCTGGCAATATCATAAGGCAATATCAACCAGTCATAAAAACGTGCACTTGATTACCTTTTCCAGGATGAGCTCAATCAATATACTATCACCTCGATGGCTAAAAATGTCTTTGCAGGCTATGTAATGACAACAAGGTTACTATCTAAGGACCTAAGTACACAAGAATTCTATCACAGTGGATCATTTTTGTAAGGATTCTGGTGGGAGAGGAAAGGGTAAGACTGCTCCTTCCTGTGCACTATGGTACCAATTAAAAATGGACCTCCCTGTGCTTACTATTAAATTTAAAAAAAACCCTTTCACACAACACTGCAAGCAATGCATTTAATGTCATGCGTACTTAGGCCTTTATGCCCACCTGCCAGAGTGAACATGCATACGATCAGGCTGCAAAAGAGAGTTTACATCAAATCCAAGAAGGATGAACCAATGTTCCAGAATTTGACTAATGAAAATTAAAAAGGAACCACATTCTGGATATATTCTGCAGTAATTGTGATATTTCACTTAACACAGTTCTTATGTTAAATTGCATCACTCTGCCCAAAGGCATAATTTTACCATTGCTAACAATGGTATAATAAGAATAAAATTCAACAGATGGAAAAGAACAGCTCTGAAAGTAATAGAACAGGCAACCATTTTCCTTGGCTGTCTTGAAATGGGGGTAGAATTGGACTTTAAAGTTGAACATGAAATTAATGCATAATTTTAACCTGAACATGCTTACCAATATCTCAGTGGGCTAGGCAGATATCACACTGCAAAATCTTTTACATTTTTCATGGCCATCTTGAAAACAAGAGTAGGGCTCTGGCTGCAGTTCATCCTTCAAGTGCAGAATTTTGTTTTAAACCAACCAACCAATTTTTAGTCTAGTGTCTAGTCCTCAGAACAGGTATCACATTGCTTTATAATATGCATTTTCTTCCCCCTGCTTTTCGAAATGGGGTGGGGATTAATATATTATTTATATTTGAAAATGTTCAGGAATGGTGTCCTAAACATGCATACCAAATTTTATTCCAATAGTTCAATGGTTGACAGACTTACCATGTTGCAAATAAACTGACAAACCAACTTTCAGATGAAATGCTGCATTGTCACAGGAGACCAAAAGCCTCACTTAAGCTAAAAAAACAATAATCTGAAGGATTAATACTCCCAGATATGGGATTATTAGATGATCCATATCACTCAGGTGGTGGGTGGCACAAGGATTATAGGCAAAATGGGTCCACTGTTTCTGCTAAAACAATGTGATTTGTGCAAGCAGAATGACACAGTTGGATACAGACCCTAGTCATACTTAGAGTAAACCTATTGAAATCAGTGAAGCTTAAATTAGTCATGACAAATGTAAATCCCATTGATTTCACTGGGCCTAGTCTATGTATGACCACCCTGATGTAATTAACCCAAAGGAATTTCTTGAATACCTCTCAATGTTGCACACACCCCACTGGAACCAACAACAGAATTGGATTGTAGCTTTATTTTCAGCCTTTTAACATCCATTCTAATAGTTTTCAAAGTGAAAGCAAAGTCAGTTATTTAGAAACCTAATTTCTGCTGTAGGTCTGGATGATTTGCCAAATTGGGACTCATATTTTGTAAAAGAAAACAATTTATTGCCATTCTTTGATAAGCACAGAGAATGCTAAAATGGATTAAAGTGTTCCTTCCAATTAAAGAGAGATTTAACATGGACCATTGTTGTGGGCGTCCTTTAAAATGATCTGCAGTCTAAGCATTATGGATGGAAAACACAATGCATTTTCAAATGCTATTCAGTATAGGATGCCTTTATTATGGAGGTTTAACATTTTAAATGCAGTTTTGGCTGATGTGAGAGAACGCTGTAGGAGCCAAGTGGCTTCTAATGGATTTCAGATCGACAGAGGCCAAAATCCTTCCATGAGTTACTAGGGACTTGAAAACCTTTTCAGGTAGCAACCTTATTCAGCTCTTTCAGACATTTTAATATCACATGTTATTTTTATGTTCAGTGATTTCTAAATACATTTATCATCTATCTGGGCTGAGGGAGGGAGTGTAGTCAGGATGGAAAGAATGAAAAGGGACTTCATATTTCCACATATTGCCTCAATGTGATGATGAACAGAATAGGTAACACAAACATGTAAAAGAAACTCTTGTTTGATATTTCTTGTTTGGCACATATTTTAAATGTTATTTCTTAATAAGTAAATACCAAATAAGAGGAGTGATTTATTTTAAAAATTACAATTACCAAACATTTAAAACAGCTGTAGTTTTGTAGCCCATATTGTATCTATTGTTGCAAAACTGAATACAGAGTGACCAATTATCCACACAATAAATGGTGACTGGTATTTTAAATAGCTTCCATTGGCACAGGAAGCTGCCTTTTACCAAGTCAGAACATTGGTCCATCTAGCTTAGTACTGTTCAAAATAACAAGCAGATAGAAGTCTTTTCCAGTCCGTCCCTAGCTTTCTCTGCTAGGAAGTTTGATCATGATCTCTGTGTGGAGGAATTTTCAATAGTTGCATCGCCATGGACAGATCACTTCCTAAGTGAGGGTTAGGCTCACCAAAGGCCCAAGACTCCACATGGGTGAGGACCAATTAGGATCCACAGGCTGATCAATCTGAACTGTATTCTGAGGCTCCTTGGGTTGAGGGCATTCTGTTGACTTGGCTGGCCCTTCTGTCAAAGTCCTGGTCGATGTCGTTTATGGACAAGACCTAGATCTGGTCCCCCTGACATGTCCCTTAAAGGCTGAAAGGTACACCAGACTTGGAGCTGGCATATTTATTTCCCCTCTCATTTTTATTAATGGGAGGAAAAATGTGGGGTTTTTAAACCGAACAGGAAGGGAATATCCATCCCCTAATTTCTGCCCTGGCTGGTATGAGCCAGCATGGCTTAGGTGGTTTCTCCATCATGGAATCCCTTAGGAGTGCTCTACCTGTGTAATGTCTTCATTGAACATTTGTTTCCCCATATTTTATTCATAAAGCTATGACAATTTGATGTTTTAACCAATCATACTTTTAAAAAGCCCTATAGTTTACTTGCTATAAACAATGTTATCATTAAGGTAGATTAATTTCTATTAACACATTTAGTTTGCTCTAAATAGAAAATAATATAATATGAATATTGCTGTGCCACTGTCAAAAGGTACTAGAAATCAATTTTATCTCTATGAGAAAAATATACATCTCTTGACATTTAGCTTAAGATACAGGCAATACATTCACATTCATGTGACAGCACAGTTCACATTGATGTAAACAATTCATTCCTTGTGTCAGTGCAAATTTAATAAAACTTTTGAGTGTAATAAACAAAAACAAAAGGAGCAGTGGAAGCCCCAAGTAAATATTGCTTTATGGGAGTTTACGAGCAAGTCAGAATTAGGGGGAAAAATCTATATTTTCAACAGAAAGTGACATAGGATTTTATTTAAGTTGTCGTTAATAGGTGTCATTAGTGTTTCATTTCTGGATTGTTCAGGAACGAAGCCCACAAATAATAAACTATAAAGATGTAAGGAATGCAACTGTGGATATGTCTGGATGTATGAAATAAGCAAAGCCATAGAACCAAAGCATGTGCATGTACCCAGTGAGGAGTGAGCACTGAAATGCCACTCATCCACTGAAATCCTTTTACAAGATCTTCATGGGAGGGAAATGTTTTAGCACTTCTTTCCCATCAATAGGTCCCAGACAACACTCCACCCCCAAATGGCTACTAATCTTTCTTCCTTTACTCCTGTTGCATACAAACTAGACAGACATTTCCCTTCTCCGTAATGAACACGGTGATCTGGAGTAAGATCCAGATTTAAGATGGATCAACTGCACTGGAGGAAGCGGACTTTCCCACCTCCTCCTTCCCACGGAAGTCGCAACAGCCCCCTGAAAGTGCTACACAGAGAGTCAGGAGACCCTGTTGAATGGGGAGGGAGAGCTGTGGGGTGGGAGGAAACCCCCAAAATTGGATGGAGGGACCTTCCACAAGCAGAGTCCTTCCTCTCACAGGAAGTTCCTTCCTCTCATGGAAGACAGATCCTGGATCCAGCCTCTGATCCTTGAGATGGTGACTGTGTAGATAGTGTTATTATATGATTTAGACCTAAGATGGCATTGAATTAGTTGTAGCTGGGTGGAGCTTCCAGACTGGTGTGTTCTCTAAGCCTTCCATGACAATGACCTTCATAAACAAAATCCAGATTCTGTGCAATGGAAGTCTACATTCCATGTAGCAAGCAAATTATGCAAATTAAATACATTTACCTCTGGTTGGTTAATGTCCATTCTAGGTCTACTTGAACTTTTAAAGGCACAGACATCCACCACTTTCTTAATCCACAGCATGCTCTGTGCACTGGTTTTAAGGGGACGGTGCTACTGTAACTTCCTTTGTGATGTATAAGGCCTCACTGGTGGGCCTATCTCCTTCTCCACTTCCATTCTGCCATTGCACAAAGTGGTAGGTGTTTCCCTGCAGGTTGGAATAGTTTCACAACAGCAGAGCAAGAGAGAAAAATGCATAAGGATGAGACAATATGTTCATTAATGTTTCAGTCTATAGTTGGACTACAGCCCTAGATGCAAACAGTTAGCAACAGGTTTGAAGAGTCGCACGACTGCTACTCAAGAGATGTCCACTGTAATGTTGCTTGCTCTTCCTCCGACCACTTCCTCCTATATGCAACAGTGAAAACAAAATATTGGTTCTGGGTCAAGAGAATGAGCTCCAGTTCATACTTTATTAGGGTGGCCTCTTACCCGCCAAAAGGGGGTGCAAAAGAAGAAACAGATCTGCATAAAATTTGCATATGCTAATATAGAACATATATCAGGGAGGGGCCATAGCTCAGTGTGACAGAGCACATGCTTTGCATGCAGAAGGTCCCAGGTTTCAAAGAATCATAGTATAGTGGGGTTGGAAGGGGCCTACAAGACCATCTAGTCCAGCCCCTGCTCAATGCAGGAATCCAAGTCAGAGCATCCCTGACGGGTGGCTGTCCAGCCTCATCTTGAATGCCTCCAGTGTGGGAGAGCCCACCACCTCCCCAGGTAATTGGTTCCTTTGTCGTATTGCTCTAACAGTCAGGAATTTTTTCCTGATGTTCAGCCAGAATCTGGTTTCCTGTAACTTGAGCCCATTATTCTGTGTCCTGCATTCTGGGATGATGGAGAAGAGATCCAGGCCTTCCTCTCTGTGACAACCTTTCAAGTACTTGAAGAGCGCTATCATATCTCTCCTCAGTCTTCTCTTCTCAAGGCTAAACATGCCCAGTTCTTTCAGTCTCTTTTTTTTCTCTCCTCATAGGGCTTTGTTTCCAGTCCCCTGATCATCTTTGTTGCCCTCCTCTGAACCCTCTCCAGCTTGTCTGCATCCTTTTTAAAGTGCAGTGCCCAGAACTGGACACAGTTCTACAGATGAGGCCTAACCAATGCTGAGTAGAGGGGAACTAGTACTTCCCAGGTTTTGGAAGCTATGCTTCTATTAATGCAGCCCAAAATAGCATTTGCCTTTTTTTGCAGCCATGTCACATTGTTGGCTCATATTCAGCTTGTGATCTACAACAAGTCCAAGATCCTTCTCACTTGTAGTGTTGTTGAGCCACGTATCCCCCATCTTGTAACTGTGCGTTTTGTTTCTTTTTCCTACGTGCAGAACTTGGCATTTATCCCTATTAAATGTAATTCTGTTGTTTTCTGCCCAGCACTCCAGTCTATCAAGATCACTTTGAATTTTGTTTCTTTCTTCCAAGTTATTAGCTATCCCACCCAATTTTGTGTCATCTGCAGATCTGATCAGCATTCCCTGCACCTCCTCCTCCAAGTCATTAATAAAAATGTTGAAGAGCACTGGGCCCAGGACTGAGCCCTGCGGTACCCCACTTGTTACCTCTCCCCAGTTTGAGAAGATCCCATTGATAAGCACTCCTTGTGTCTGATTCTGTAGCCAATTGTGGATCCACCTGATTGTTGTTTCATCTAGCCCACTTTGAGCTAATTTGCTCATCAGGATATCATGGGGCACTTTGTCAAAAGCTTTGCTGAAGGTGAGGTATATTATGTCCACAGCATTCCCACAGTCCACAAAGGAGGTTACCTGATAAAAAAAATGAGATCAGATTCATCTGGCAGGATTTGTTCTTGACAAATCCATGTTGGCTTCGAATAATCACTGCATTGTTTTCACGGTGCTTACAAATTGATTGCTTTATCATCTGCTCCAGAATTTTCCCAGGGATTTATGTCACACTGACTGGTCTGTAGTTCCCAGGTTCCTCCTTTTTACCCTTTTTGAAGATAGGGACAACATTAGCCCTCCTCCAGTCATCTGGCACTTCACCCATCTTCCATGATTTCTCAAAGAGAATAGACAGTGGTTCTGAGAGTTCTTCTGCCAGTTTCTTTTTTACTGTAGGATGCAGTTCATCTGGCCCTGGAGATGTGAACTCATTCAAACAAATTAGGTGTTTCTTGACCATATGCCTATCGATCTCAAGCTGCAATCCTGCCCCTTCAGCCTGTATTTCACCTTTGCCAAGGGGGGTCATAGACCCTCTTTTGGGAGAAGACTGAACCAAAGTAGGAATTGAGCACTTCTGCCTTTTCTTTATCATCTGTTATCATTTTGCCATCCTTATTTAATAGTTGAACAACCATTTCTTTCCTCTGTCTTTTACTATGCACATAGCTGAAGAAAGCCTTTTTGTTACTTTTAGCATCCCTCGCTAACCTCAGCTCTTTCTCAGCTTTAGCCTTCCTGACGCCATCCCTGCAATTCTGTGCTACCTGCCTGTACTCTTCCTTTGTTGCTTGTCCTTCCTACCACTTCCTATATGTGTGCTTTTTTGTTTTCAGGTCATCACTAAGCTTTTTGTGAAGCCACATTGGCTTCTTCTGTTGTCTTCCACCTTTTCTTCTTGTTGGAATGGTTTGTAATTGTGCCTTGAGAATTTCCTTTTTTAAAAGCTCCCACCCATCTTGGACTCCTTTTCTTGTTAGAGTTGCTTGCCATGGAACTTTACTTATCATTGTTCTGAGTTTATTAAAATCAGCTTTCCTAAAATCCAGGGTACACATTTGGCTACACTCGGCTTTTGCTTACTTTAGAACCAAGAACTCAAGTATAACATGGTTGCTTTCCCCCAGAGTTCCTGTGGCTACTTTATCCACTAAGTCATCTCTGTTGGTTAGGATCAAGTCAAGGATAGCTGATCCTCTAGTTCTTTCCTCTACTTTCTGTAGGAGGAAGTTATCCCCCACACAAGTGAGGAACTTCCTGGAGGGGCCATGTTTTGCAGAATTTGTCTCCCAACAAATATCGAGGAAATTGAAGTTCCCCATTAATACTACATCATACTATTTGCTTTTCAAAAGTTTCATCCTCATCTTCTCCTTGATTGGGTGGCCAGTAGTAGACTCTGACCACCAGGTTCCTTTTATTCTTTGCTCCATTAATTTTGACCCAGATGCTCTCAATGGGGCTACCAATCTGATCTGATCCTGTATTTCTGTGCAGGGATATGTATTTTTAACATATAGTGCAACCCCACTTTCCTTTCTGTTCCTCCTATTCTTTTTGAACAAGTTATATCCTTCAATTGCTGTATTCCAGTCATGAGAGTCATCCCACCAAGTCTCAGTTACACCTATCAAGTCATAATTTCCCTTTTGTATTAAGAGTTCAAGTTCGTTCTGTTTGTTTCCCATACTCTGGGCATTAGTACCTAGACATAAAAGACCATGTACTTCATAGTCTGGCTTTCTTCCTACATGTTTGTGAAGACTATTATTGGGCACTAGTAGAGCTGTTCTCTCCATTGTGGTGCATGAGCCTTCGTCCATTGTTACCCCCAACTTTACATCTCCCTTCCCCGTAGGATTCAGTTTAAAGCCCTCCTGATGAAGTTCTTCATGCTGTGGCCAAACACATTCTTCCCAGCCTTTGTGAGGAGCAACCCATCCCTTGCCAACAGTCCACCTTCCAGGAAATATAGCCTGTGGTCCTAGAATCCAAATCTCTCTCATCGGCACCACCTTCATAGCCAGTCATTCACCCAGAGTATTTTTCTTTCCCTTTCTATCCCTCTTCTAAACACTGGAAGGATGGATGAGAAAACTATCTGGGCCCCAAAGTTCTTGAGTTTCCTTCCCAAAGCTTCAAAGTCTGATCCCTGGCTTCTCCAGGGCCCCATCTACACAGGGCTTTTACTCCGACGTGGGTGTGAGGTGAGGTCCCTCATGATAGATGACGCAGTCATGACTTGGCAGACATCTGTGGTTTTCACCCAGAAAAAGTGGAGTTCCAAGGAGTCATTTTACTGTGATTTTTTGGGTTCCCCCTGCAGTTGTGGGCCACGTTCCTTCCCCGAACTGACTTCGCATCTTACAGTGGGCATGTTCTAGGCATGCGTAGTGCCTGCCCTTTGCTCCCCCATCTCTTTGCAGCTGCACAGTTACAGAGGCACAGAGGAGTATTTTCATTTATTTAATCACACTTCCTCGCATTTTTGCAGCTTCGTATCTTCGCAATGGTTGCTTTTGGACTCAGTGCCCCAGGGCTGGGGAGGGTCTTGGGGGAGGAACAACATTGCTCTGGGCACCATTTTGGAGTGATGGCTAGGCACATAGCGCTCATGCTTGTGAGTGCGAACCATTGTGAGAGTCTCAGGCTGCGGAACTGACAAACTGATGGTGCAGATATGAAGGAGTCAAAACACCCAATTTTTACCTAAAACAGGCTCAGAAAGGCACAGCAGAGCCCCTCAAATATAAAACAGCCACTGAAGTAGGGATGTATGAAAGTCACTTACCTTTTCGAAGGGTGACATTCATGGTGGGGGGGAGGCACTCCGTCCCTCCCCCCGAAATTCTCTCCGGCCAGCTCCACTCTGTGGAGATTCTGTGGAGCCGCTGACCGGGGCCGCCCGCAGCCGGACATCCGGCCGCTGGGCAGCCTGCAGGGATGCAAATGGCTGCTGCCATAGCCACCGCCATTTGCGTCCCTGTATTTTGCCGTGATAGGCTACGTAAATATTTATGTAGGCTAAAACGGCAAAAAAAAGGGAACGCTAATGGCGACCGCCGTAGCCGCCATTTGCGTTCCCTTTGTTAAGCCGTGATAGGCTACGTAAATACTTACATTGCCTATCAGGGCTTCCTCAGGGATGCAAATGGCATCCCTGTGTTAGCCGTGATAGGCTACCTAAGTATTTATGTAGCCTATCACGGCAATATAGGGATGTCAGAGAATTCCGCCACTGATCTCGGTGAGGCCGAATGCCAGTGCATTCGGCCCCCCGAACTCCGTGGCGGAACGGCCTGCCACCCCCCCGCGGATCCCCCCCGGGACGAGACTTACCTGGGGCAGATGTTCTGGATGGTGGCGGCTCCATTGGCGGCGGCGGCAGCAGCAGCGGCTGGTCTTCCGACTGGCTGCCACTGCCACCATTTGCAGTCTCCCCCCCCCATTCGTGATAGGCTATGTAAAGACATACGTAGCCTGTCATGTCTGGGTTAAAAAAAAAGAAAAAAGACGCATACGCAAATGGCAGCAGCTACGGCTGCTGCCATTTGCGTTCCTGATTTTTGGTTGTCTTAGTCTACGTAAATATTTACGTATACTAAGATGGTAAAAATAAAGGGGAACACAAATAGCGTCCGCTATTTGCGTTCCTCCTTAGTTTCGCCGTCTTAGTCTACGTAAATATTTACGTAGACTAAGACAACCAAAAATAGGGAACGCAAATGGCTGTGGATGCGTCCCTGCTAGCCAGCGTCCCTGCTGGCCATTTGCGTCCCTGCTAACCAGCAGCCAGATGTCCAGCTGCTGGCAGAGCCGGCCGGCGGCTCCGCGGAATCCCCGCAGAGTGAAGCCGGCCAGCCAGGATTCCGGGGGGAGGGATGGAGCGCCTCCCCCCAGCGGAACCCGGCAGAGACAGGTAAGGGGGGTTTCGTACATCCCTATGGCTATATGGAAGAAGCAAATGGTGGCCGCAGATGCGGCCGCCATTTGCAAGTCAGCGTGGACGGCAGCGGGTAGGTGCTCCGTTCTGGGCTTGTTTCGTGGGGTGAGGGGGCGGGGAGGCTTCGTTCCGCCATGGATTTTTTTTGGGGGGCAAATGCACTGGCATTCAGCCCCACCGAGATCCTTGGCGGAATTCTCTGACATCCCTACACTGAAGTGTCACACCCCCACACTCATGGGACTGCACAGATGCGCATTTCAGTATAATGGCAAAAAAAAAAGGCACAGTGAGTCTCTTAGGGAAGTGCGCAGTACATCGTGAGTGTATCACAGGGCATGTCGACTTGAAGCCACATTGCTGCGCAGTTGCAACAGGGTGGGGGGGTCAAAGTGGTGCCATATAGATGCAGCCCAGGTAGGGTGAGGGAAGATTCCTGCCTGAAACCCTCAAGAGCTGCTGCCAGTCAGTGTTGGCAATACTGAGCTAGATGGACCAATGGTCTAACTCAGTATTAGGCAACTTCCTATATTCCTATGCATAGATACAAATTTAGGATAGAAATACAGTACATCTCACCTTAGTGAGGAAGACTGTAACCAGGTGGCTTTTGTGCTTGCTCGGTCTGTTGTCCAGGTTGCTGATGGTAACTTTAAGGTCTTGCTTTGCTTTTGATTGCTCTTTCTCTTTAAACCAGACTTGGACTGGACAGCCCTTCCAATAGAGGACACCTTCAAAAAGAGGATGGCCCTTTAACACCTGGCCACCCTATTTAATTTTATTTAGGGATGGACGGAACACTTACCTTCCGTTTCGTTCTGTTTCCGCTGTGGGGGGGAGGCGCTCTGTCCCTCCCCCCGGAATCCTCAACGGGGGGGGAGGCGATCTGGTCCTCCCCCCCAGAATCCTGCCCAGCCGGCTCCGCTCAGCGGCCAAGCCATGGAGCCGCTGGCCGGCTCCGGCCGCCCGCAGCCGGACATCCGGCTGCTGGGCAGCCCTGCAGGGACACAAATGGCGGCTGTCGTAGCCACCACCATTTGCGTCCCTGTATTTAGCCATATTAGGCTACGTAAATATTTACGTAGCCTATCATGGCAGGGGGAAAAAAACCCAGCATACGCAAATGGTGGTAGCTTCTGCCATTTGCGTACCCTGGGTTTTTTCCCGCTGCCGTGATAGGCTACGTAAGTATTTACGTAGCCTATCATGGCTATGAAGACGAAGCGAATGGCGGCCACAGGATGGCTGCCATTCGCAAAGCAGCGCAGACGGGAGCAAGTAAGTGCTCCGTTTCGCACGCCTTTTGTGGGTTGGGGCGGCGGGGACTTCGTCCTGCGTGCCTTTCGTGGGTTGGGGGGGGGGCTTTGTTCCGCAATGGATTTCGGGGGGTCGAATGCACTGGCATTCGGCCTTACCGAGTTCTGTTGCGGAATTCTCTGACATCCCTAATTTTATTTCAGCTGTATCAATAAGCTGCTGACCATCTATGCCCAGCGGTGCTGTTAGTTGTTTGAATGAAAGGGTGCCCATGATATGTCCCTTTGGCAAAGGTATGGTTGGCCCAAACCACATTGCATTTCATGGAAGCAGCTAACTGGTTTTATTGCACGCAGAACACACTTAGGCCCTAACCACACCATTCAGTGTCCAAATGCTTTGCTTTTATAATTTATGAGCAAGCCGGAGTGAGGAAGGGTCTTATCTAAGACAAAAATATAGCTTTCAAAACCTGCGATTTGAAAACACTAATGTGACATAATGGAAATGGGATAGTGATTTTCAGAGGTCAAATCAGGGCTGCTCACTGCCAATAGTTTGCCATTTTCTTGCATCCTAACTACGTAAATCTTCCCCAGAATTCAATGGGAGCTGTGATTGCTCTGAAAGTCAGGACTTATGGAGTCCCAGAATGAGATAAAGTATTATAATGGTTATGAAAAGTATGATAGATTAAGGGGAATAATTCAGTATGGCGCTCCAAAGAGAGACTTTGCAGCCAACCATAGGTTAAGACCAATCCCTTTTCTATGATAAACATTAATAATAAAGCTCTACCTGAAGGCCAAATCAGTGTTATTATGAAGCTGGTAGATTTGACTGTTCAGAATTCTGCTTAAGGTATAATAATATTAGTCATTTTAATCAACATATTTTCTTTTTAATCAGTGCCATGTATGTTTCACAAACAATTTATAGCACTCGATATAAACCTCAAGCCTTTTCAGATTTATTAGACACAAAAAAAGAGAGGAAAAGATATCCTAAAAGAGAATACTATCACCATGGAAGAAAACAGGCAGAATATGGTAGGATATGAGAAGGCATAATTGCATGCTTTGATATTTATGATGAAAGACCTGAGCTGAAAGAAAAATGACAAAAATGCTATCTTAGCCCTTTATGAAACAAAGAAAACCTGAAGGTCGTGCAATAGTAATTTTCATCATTCCTTCCAAAGCCTTGGCAAGCTTTGAAAATTTATATGTAATAGCAGCTAGCTTTTCTAAGTGAAAGTACTTTGAAATCATCTTGCGATAGATGCGTATAAAGGAAAATTTCATTTTTTCAGATACAACAAAAGCAAAATTATATTCCAGAACACTAAATAGACTGCTTTTTTAAATTCATGTTTTCTTGGAAAGGCAAATGTATATTTTGTTACAGTGTTAAATTACTTTTTTTTTATATATGAAGCTTTACAAAATATGTGTGTGTGTAATTTTTATTATAAAAGAAGCTTTATCCAAAATGTGGTTTTGTAACATCGCTAATAAAAATCATATTAGCTTATGTAGATAGATTGTCAAAACCCACCACAGTTGATAGACCTCTATGACAGAAAAAAGACCTCTGTGATTGTAGGGATGCTTCCCCTACACATCCAAATTATCTGCTTAATAATGAACAGTTCATAGAAAAGATACCTGCATTCAAAGTGATAGGCAAATTCTCTTTGTACAATTCACCGATGTGAGGTGGAAACAGATTTGGATTTACCAGATAATAGATTTCCCTGAATCCAAATTGTTCAAATTACAGGCTTTTATGTTTCAAATCCATCCTCTGTGTGACTCTCCTTCTTCTTCTTCTTCTTCTTCTTCTTCTTCTTCTTCTTCTTCTTCTTCTTCTTCTTCTTCTCAAAAACTTGTAATCTGACCTTGATGCTTTTCTCTTCTACTCAAGACTGATTCCCTGATAGTGTGAAGAAGAAAAAAACAACACATGGATGTATGGCAGAGGAGGCAGAAAAGGAGAAAAAAGTCACATAGTTGCATATAAAGAACTCATTTGAACATGGGCTACATATTATCATGGGCTACATACATATACACACCAAAAAAAACACATCAGCAACAAAGCCACATACGAAACCCCCCTTACCTGGCTCTGCCGGGTTCCACTGGGGGGGGAGGCATTCCGTCCCTCCCCCTGGAATCCCCCCCGGAATCCTGGCCAGTCCGCTCCGCTTTGCGGGGATTCCCCAGAGCCGCCGGCCGGCTCCACCAGCAGCCGGACATCTGGCCGCTGGTTAGCAGGGACGCAAATGGCGGCGGCTGTAACCGCCGCCGTTTGCGTCCCTGTATTCAGCCGTGATAGGCTACATAAAGACTTATGTAGCCTATCATGTCTGGGTTAAAAAAACAAACAAACAAACCGTGTACGCAAATGGCAGCAGCTACGGCTGCCGCCATTTGCGTTCCCTATTTTTGGTTGTCTT
The DNA here is from genome assembly GCF_057233095.1 of Heloderma suspectum. NCBI lineage: Eukaryota > Metazoa > Chordata > Lepidosauria > Squamata > Helodermatidae > Heloderma > Heloderma suspectum. Next base: position 54,200,880 of record NC_139461.1, read on the forward strand.
AGTCTATGTAAATATTGACGTAGAATAAGACGGCCAAAATAAGGGGGAACGCAAATAGCATAGCAGACGCTATTTGCGTTCCCCTTTATTTTTACCGTCTTAGTCTACGTAAATATTTACGTAGACTAAGACGGCGAAAATAAGGGGGAACGCAAATAGCATCCGCTACGCTATTTGCGTTCCCCCTTATTTTGGCTGTCTTAGTCTACCTAAATATTTACATAGACTAAGACAACCAAAAATAGGGAACACAAATGGTGGCGGCCGTAGCCGCTGCCATTTGCGTATGCGGTTTTGTTTCTTTTTCTAACCCAGACATGATAGGCTACGTAAGTCTTTACGTGGCCTATCACGAATGGGGGGGGGAAGACTGCAAATGGTGGTGGCGGCGGAGGCAGCCGGTCGGAAGACCAGCCGCCGCCTCCACCGAAGCTGCCGCTGGAGCCGCCGCCGTCCGGAACATCCGCCCCAGGTAAGTCTCGTCCCGGGGGGGATCCGCGGGGGGTGGGGGGGTGGCAGGCCATTCTGTCACGGATCTCGGTGAGGCCGAATGCCAGTGCCTTCATTCTCTGACATCCCTACACATATTGTTTCACACATTCTCATTCATTATCATTCTGCTGTTGTATATTTTTGCTAGGGATGTACAAAAGTCACTTATCTTTTCACAGGGGTGATTCGTGGGGGGGGGGAAGCACGCTGCACCTCCCCCCGAAATCCTAACCCAGCCGGCTCTGCTCTGTGGCAACTCCGCGGAGCTGCTGGCTGGGTGCATTTGCAGGCATGTGGAGCCGTAGCCGCCGCCATTTGTGTTCATGTTTTTGGCCATGATAGGCTATGTAAATATTTATTTAGCCTATCACAGCGAAAGACAGGGGCGCAAATGGTGGCCATGACGCCATTTGCGCCCCTGTTTTTTTACCGTGATAGGCTACACAAATATTTATGTAGCCTATCACGGCAAAAAAACCAGGAACGCAAATGGCAGCAGCTACGGTGGCCGCCATTTACGTTCCTTTTTTTTGCCGTGATAGGCTACGTAAATACTTACTTAGCCTATCATGGCCTCCACGGGGACGCAAATGGTGTCCCTGCATTAGCAGTGATAGGCTACGTAAGTATTTACGTAGCCTATCACGGCCTAAATGGGGAAGCGAATGGCGGCCGCAGACGCAGATGCCATTTGCAAAGCAGCACGAACAGCACCAGGTAAGTGCTCCATTTCGCATGCCTTTTGCGGGGTGGTGGGGCGGGAGGCTTCGTTCCGCCACGGATTTCGGGGGACGAATGCACTGGCATTCGGCTTCACTGAGATCCATGGCGGAATTCTCTGACATCCCTAATTTTTGCCCACTACATTTAAAGAGCCATATAGGTATATGAGACCACTACATGTGTAAAACACAGCCAGGGACAGGCAGATCTGTCAAGTCCATTGCAGTGGGCTTTCTCCTTTTCCCACCTCTAAGTCCATTCCATGATGGTTCCATGCAGATTAAAAAAAAAAATGGGGAAAAAAACTACATATTTTTGTACACATTTTTCAGATGGATGCATGAATGAACGTATGAATGGACACATGGCCCAATTGACTAAAGTGTATTTGTGCACATTTTAGAAATGTACATAGGGAGTTTTCCACATTTTTCAAATGTGCCTGTGCTGTTGATCACATTTTTTTTTCTTTTGCAGGATGCGTCATGAGCCCAGAAATGTACAGATTTCCAGTTGCAAGTTGCATCCATTTCAGTGTTTGGTTCTGGCAGTGTGGATTGCCTATGTCCATAAACAAACATGGACAGAGTGAATTTCTCATTTAACTGGGGTGGTGGTGGTCATGAGAGACAGATTCCACCAGGATATGCCAAAGAACTTAAGCAGAGGGATACACGGACTGGGCAAAGTCCTCTGGGCATCTGTGCAGTGGTGGCTGATGGCTCCGATTTTGGTGAGGCTGTGAATCGATTCAGTCAGAACCATCCAGAACTCTATAGGAGCTATCCAAGGTGCTGAACCCTATCCCCCAAATAGGGTCACCACCTTGGATAGCTCCTTTAGAGTTCTGGATGGTTATGACTGAAACCTGGAATCCATGTACTGCCCCACCAAAATCAGAGCCACCAGCCACCTCTGCACCTGTGATCTCCCACTGATCTGAGAAAAATAACAACTTTCTGACTCCCGGGGCCAAGTTTTCCTTTCACAACAGCAGATGTGTTAAACCTGTGTCTCATAAGAACATAAGAAGAGTTCTGCTGGACCAGAGCAAAGGCCTATCTAGTCCAGTATTCTGTTTCCACAGTAGCCAAGCAGATGCCTGTGGGAAGCCCATAAGCTGGACGTGAATGCAAGAGCACCTCCCGCTCATGCTCCCCAGCAAATGGTATTCAGAGACATGCTACCTCTGATATGAGAGCTAGAAAGCATCCTCCTGACTAGTTGCTTGCCACTGATAGACTTACCCTCCATGAATTGTCTGATCTTCTTTTAAAGCTGCCCAAGGCCCAAACTGCGCATTCTACTAGCTGCATAGGTGCAGTTGACCCTGCTATTTTTTCTTTACTCCCATGTAAGTCCAGATTAGGACCACATTTGCTTACACATGAGTAAAGAAACAGCAGGCTTAGCTACATCTAAGCAATGAGTAGAATGTATAGTTTAGTCCCAAGTTGGTGGCCACCACTACATCTGTGGTAGTGAATCTGTGTGATTATGCTCTGTGTGAAGAAGTACTTTTTTTTTTTATCTTCTACCATTCAGCTTCATCAGATGCCCCCAGGTTCTAGTATTATGGGTAGTATTATCCACATCCCCCACACCATGCATAATTTTGTGTAGGGATGTGCAGGGACCCCCCAATCCGACTCGAGGCGGGCCCGATTCAGCTCAGGCAGATTCGCCTCCCTGCGACCCGAGTCAGCTCCGAACCTGAAGCAGGATTTGGATAGCAAACCCTGCTTCAGGTCCCTCTGTGATGCCCCCGCACAACCCCCCAGCTCCTTACCTGGGTCTCCTCCTCCTCCGCCACAGCCTTCGCATTCTCCATTGCTTTCTCCACCACCGCTGCCATCTCCTGAGGCCTGGACACGCGGCGACTCTTGCATCTTCTTGCAGGGAGTCACCATTTTTAAAATGGCAATCTCCTGGAAGTTCCAGGAAGTTGCCGTTTTAAAAATGGAGACTCTCTGCAAGAAGAGTTGCTGTGTATCCAGGCTTCAGGAGCTGGCGGTGGCGGCGATGGAGAAGGCAGCTGCAGTGGCGGCGGCGGGGAAGGCGGCAGTGGCATGGTCGTGGGCAGCGGTGGTGGGCGGTGGCGGCAGGGGCAGCGGCGGCTCAGGTAAGGACCTGGAGGCTCCAGGGGCTAGGCTGGGGGGGCTGGGCTGGGGGGGAGGGAAAGCTCTGAACTGTACTGAGTGCTTTGGAGAGCCGCAGACCCGCTCCGGGACACTTTGTGCCCCCTCCGCTTCGCCTTGGAAAGGGGCACAAAGTGAAGCAGCCCACTTCAACTTGGGGTTAAGCCCTAATTTTGTGCACCTCTATCATGACTCCCATGCTAGCCTTTTCTGGAAGCTCAAATATCCCAAATATCTTAACCACTCCTCATATGGGACTTGGTCCACTCACCTGATCATTTCACTTGCTCTTTTTCAGCACCTTTTTTTTCCAGATCTACAGTACAATATCCTCTTTTAGATGCAGTGATGAGACCTTTATGAAATATTCTAAGTGTGATTGTGCCATAGATTTATATGAAGGCCTTATAATATTGCCAGTTTTATTTTCAATTCCTTTCCTAATGACCCCCAACATGGAATTTCCCTTTTTTTCACAGCAGCTGCATATATTTTTATTGTGTTCTCCACCACAACCCCAAGGTCCCTTTCCTCGTCAGTCACCACCAGCTCAGATTCCATCAGCATACATGTAAAGTTAGGATTTTTTGCCCCCATGTGCATCACTTTACACTTTCTTAGATTGAATTGCATTTTCCATTCTGATGTTCATTTCCCCAGTTTTGGAGAGATTTTTTTGGAGCTCTTTGCAATCCCCCCCCTTTTTTTTTTGCTTCAACCTAACCATCCTAAATAATTTGGTGTCATCAGCAAACTTGGCCACCTCACTGCTCACCCCTAACTCCAGATCACTTATTAACAAATTTAAAAGTATTGGTCCTTAGCAATGTCCAAGCTTACTTCATGAAAGAAAACAGGCAAAATGTGATGATTTGGGGGTTACCGTTTTTGGCTAATTGGTTACTGTTTATTGAATTTCGCAGAACTAAGGGCGCAATCCTATCGGGATAGTCATCCGCCTCCTCCGAACTTGGGGGTGGATGACTATCCAATACAGGGCAGGCGGAGCATGGAAGGGATCCTCTCCTCCGTTCTCCGGACTGGGAGCGGGGAGGCCGGACGGCACATAGGAAGTGTTATAACGATGCTTCTGTGGTCTCCTCCCTGCCCTCCCCAGGAACGCCCCCTTTTTGCCCACTCCAATCCAAGTGCAGAGACAGGGAAGAGCCATCCCACTTACAAGGCAGCGGGAGTGGGGTGGGCAGGGGTTTCTGGTAACCAAGCTCAGCGTCCTGGCTCAGAGCTCAGATCCCCCAAATGGAAAATCCTAGACACTATCTAGCAGCCATAGGATTGCTCTCTAAGTTGACTTAAAAAAAAATTGTGAAAATACAACAGAAAAAAAGAACTAAGTTATTAATGCTTGATTTACATTTATGCTTTGAGATGATTTGATTGAATGAATTGTTATATTACTGCATTACTGGATTACTGCAATGCGTTATACGTGGGGCTGCCTTTGAAAACAGTCCAGAAACTTCAGCTAGTCCAAAACAGGGTAGCAAGATTGTTAACAGGGACTGGCCAACATGATCACCATCATGCCAGTACTTTTCCAGCTGCACTGGCTGCCCGTCCATTTCTGGGTCCTATTCAAAGTGCTGGTTCGTTCAAAGCCCTAAACAGCTTGGGGCCAAGCTGAAGGGTCACCTCCTCCCATATGTGCCTGCCCGGATCCTAAGATCATCCTCAGCAGCCCTTCTCCGTGAGCCCCTGCCAAAGGAAGTGAGGCAGGTGGCTACCAGGAAGAGGCCTTTTCTGCTATGGCACCCCAGCTGTGGAATGAGTTACCTAGAGAGGTTCGCTGGGCACCTACGTTGTACTCCTTCCGGCACCAGGTGAAGACCTTTTTATTCTCCCAGTATTTTAGCATTTTAGCTTCCTAGTCTTTTAGCTTTGGTGTTTTAAATCTGTATTTTAAACCTCTGCATTGCTTCTAGGCTTTATTCTGGTTGTACTGCTATATTGTGGTTTTAAGCTTTCATTTTTATATTGTTTTATGCTGTGCTTTTTGGTTTTAATTTTTGTGAACCACCCAGAGAGCTTCGGCTATTGGGAGGTATAGAAATGAAATGAATTAATGAATGAATGAATAAATAAAATACTGATTTGTGTTTCTTTTTCATCCTTTAGCTATTTGTAGATGCCCCTCTGTAGTAATATTGTATGAATGAATGAATGAATGAATGAATGAATGAATCAGGGGAGGGCAACCAAAATTGGGTGTGGGTCATCTCAGTCAGTACAGATCCTTGGGAAACACTTCCCGCCCCCCAATATACATCTCTCCATTGTGAGAACTGTACATTATTTCCTGCTTTCTGCTTCCTGTTCTTTAAACAATTACCAGTTAATTAGAAGGTGTCTCTTATCCCATGACTGCTAAGTTTGCCCACAGCCAGGTGGGGGGATCACATGACTGAATACTCCCCAAAGAGAGAATTCTCTGCTCATACAAAATCAGATGTCAGGGAGAAAAGTTTTAGTTTAGCCTTCTCTTTTACACACTAGTTTGCCATATGCAGGGAATATGTTTTTATAGAAGAGGATTCAATAGTGTGAACCCTCATTTCCAGTCAGAAGTGGAACAGTTAAGACAAAGGTTTACAGAGGTGGGGAGCTTGTGCCCCTCCAGATGTTTGGCCCAGCCAATGGTGAGGAATAATGGGAGTTGGAGGCCAAAACATGTGGAGGGCTCCAAGTTGCTCACCCCTGGTTTACTTCCTCACTTGCCATTTGTGAGCACTTGACCTTAATCCAATCTAATCCAAAGACAATTTTAATGTTTTACTTTTCTGCTGCTTCTTAGTTTGTTTTCACAGTTGCAGCTGATACACTTTCATTGCTGCTGCTGCTATGTTTTATTGCTGCTCTTTCAGTGCTTTATGAGCTGTTTTTTGTTTGTGATTGCATTCTATAAATTGTTTTGTCGTTATATTTTTGTAAACTGCTTTGAATGCTTTGTAGAAAAGTGGAACAGAAAGAAATCATTATTAAACTATTTGCAGAGCTCAACAGGAGTTATGCAGAGGAGTTGGTCACATTGGGCAGTGCTTGTGGTGAGGAGATGCTGAACGCAAACATCTGTCTGTGTGGCAACTGACATCCAACATACAGAGTGATATTAACACAATCTCCACACGAGGAGCTGCATCTGCCCAGCAGCTCATGATGATACACTGACTGAAGAATAAAAGTGCTGCACTTCCTGATGTGAAAAAGCAAAATCTAGAGAGTATAAACTTGGAGAATATCACTAATGTCTGAAAAGTCCATAGTAAGAACAAAACAAAGCATACTACTTTCAACAGAACATGATTATAGAAAGGTAGAGTATAAATTAAATTAAATTAAATCAAAACAAAACAAACACACAAATAGAAGATGATGGACTATAGTCCTGCATCTGTGTTGCAAGCATATGTCTCAGCAATATCAAGTCTGAGACTTTGGCTGTAATGCTAAACATGTTGAGTCTTCAACACAATGGGTTGGTTGACTGGTTGGATCCAGTAATTGTTAGTCATGTCTAACTGAAGTCCCATTGGTTTCACTGGGTCTATTCTAACGATGACTGAATGTTCTGACATGTGGTGGAGGCATGTTTTCTTTAGCTCCATGTAAGGGCTTCTCCACATGGGGCTTATACCGTAGGATCAAGATTGGTTACTCACGGAAGTTTGTGGGTCTTTTACATTATATCATCAACCTCCAGGGCCCCTCCTGTGGTTTATGACCTTTATCTTGCCTATGTAAAGCACGGGAAGGTCTGATTTTTCTCTAGGAAGCCTATGATGCGCTTTACTTGCTGGGGGTACTTCCGTAATGGTGCTATAACAGCAGCACCATCTAGTGGATGTAAAATGAAACATATAGAACATGCTGAGAAATAAAAACAGCACATGTCAGCCTGTATAAAGGAGCTGATCTTAATCCTGCAAAGAATCTGGAAGCAGAAGCCCTGGTAAGGATGCGAGATTTTAGCTTCATGTGGTAAAGCCCTAAGTGTGTGCAGCCCCAATTCCCCCACTGTTTCCCCCCCCCACCCCCATGAAATTCAACACAGCCCTGTGGCGGGGGTTAAAAAAGTTTAACATTTCATTGATCCCAACAGAACTTTTTTTTTTCTTTTTTCTAACTCCCCTCCCCTGTGGAAGGAAAGATTTCACACACACATACACACACACACACACACACACACTGGAGTGCCATGGTCCCAATCTGAATTGGGACTGCATGCACTTACATGGAAGTCAAGAAAACTAGCACACATGGCTTCATCATGTGTGCTAGACAGAACATTAATTTAACCCTAAATTTGGATCCAACCTAATGAAATGAGTGCACACTTTCAAGTAAAGAATGGATTGGGCAGTTACTCTGAAACAACTCCTATTGAGTTCACTTGGTTGGATGGATCCAGACTTAGGCTGCAATCCTATACACACTCCCCTAGGAGTAAGTCCCACTGAATGTAATGGGACTTACTTCTGAGCAGACATGCAAAAAAATTCTGTGGAAAGTCACACTTTAGTCTCACTGAAATTAATGGGACAAGTGAGTCATTACTAATTGAAGTGTGACTATTATAGAGTGTAATTCTATGCATGCTTATTTAGAAGTACTATGGGACTTGTTTACTAGTAAGTATTTTAGGACTGTAGTTTTAGTCTGTAATCTAACCCATTGGATATTACTTCCAAGTAGACATACTTAATATTGGGCTGTTTTACACACACAGCTGGATAGAGGATTACAGCCCTTGACCCTAGTCCAAAGGCATTTGCATGCATGGTATGCACACATAGTTCTTTTTCACATGGGTTATCCTATTTATTTCAATGGAAGCAGCAGTCCTGCGGGTGCAAAGCAAATTGCTGGATTTGGGAAGTTTAAACAAAAAAGAAAAAAAACAACTAGATAGAATTGGTGCAATTGCTAATTCCAAATCGATATAGTGATGCTGCGCCACATTTTCATGAGGTTTACTTTTCAATGTGAAAGTTGTCATTTTAGTAGGTGTCAGGTGGGGTGAAAGGTCTGGAAAAACCCTTTATATTCCACTTTTGTGTATGATTTTATGCCCACAATCATTGTTTTTTTCTCTTCCCAATCTGGTATTTTATTTTCTATTTTTAATTTAAAGGGCATCTTCACTGTATGATTCCAGCCAATCAGGCACCACGTAGTGAATATGATGACTGAAGAAAAGGACAACCAAAACGATTAAGGGACTGGAGCAACTCCCCACATGGAAAAGTTAAACCATGTAGGGTTCTATAGTTCAGAAAAGGCAAGCAAGGAGGGCCGTGTAGAGGTAGATAGAGAGAATTTTTTCTTCCTCTCTCACAATACTAGAGCCTGGGGTCATTCAATGAACCTGAATGGTGGTGGGGGGGGGGGTTAAGACAGACAGAAGGAAGTACTTCTTCACACAGTGCATAGTTAAGCTATGGAATGTGCTACCACAAGATGGCCACCAATTTAGCTTTAGAAGGGGATTAGACAAATGCCTGGAGGAGAAGGCTATCAATGGCTAGTGGTCATGATGGCTGTTTGTTGTTTCCAGCACCACAGATAGCATGCCCCTGGATAGCAATAGCTGGGAAACAATAGTCGGAAAGGGCAATTGCCCTCATGTCTTTGGGTTTACCATGAACACCTGATTGGCCACTGTGGGAAATGGGATGCTGGATGAGATTGGCTGGATTACACTGGTCTGATCCTGCAGGGCCTCTCCTATGTAGCCAGTCAGATTTAGCTACATACTAATGTCACTGAGGAAAACTGAAGGCATAATCCTATGCCTTCATAATCCTAGGCATAATTAACTGCATCCTAGAGTCATAAAGGAACTGGCAGAAGAACTCTCAGAACCGCTGTCTATTCTCTTTGAGAAATCATGGAGGACGGGGGAAGTGCCAGATGACTGGAGGAGGGCTAACGTTGTCCCTATCTTCAAAAAGGGTAAAAAGGAGGAACCTGGGAACTACAGACCAGTCAGTCTGACATCAATCCCTGGGAAAATTCTGGAGCAGATCATAAAGCAATCCATCTGGAAGCACCTTGACAACAATGCCGTGATGACTCGAAGCCAACATGGATTTGTCAAAAACAAGTCCTGCCAGACAAATCTGATCTCATTTTTTGATCAAGTAACCTCCCTTGTAGACCGTGGGAATGCTGTAGACATGATATACCTCGACTTCAGCAAAGCTTTCGACAAAGTGCCCCGTGATCTCCTGATGAGCAAACTAGCTCGAAGTGGGCTAGATGAAACAACGATCCGGTGGATCCACAGTTGGCTACAGAATCGGACTCAAAGAGTGCTTATCAATGGGACCTTCTCAAGCTGGGGAGAGGTAACGAGTGGGGTACCGCAGGGCTCAGTCCTGGGCCCAGTGCTCTTCAACATTTTTATTAATGACTTGGAGGAGGAGGTGCAGGGAATGCTGATCAAATTTGCAGATGACACAAAATTAGGAGGGATAGCTAATACTTTGGAAGACAGAAACAAAATTCAAAGTGACCTGGATAGACTGGAGCGCTGGGCAGAAAACAACAGAATGGCATTTAATAGGGACAAATGCCAAGTTCTGCACCTAGGAAAAAGAAACCAAATGCACAGTTACAAGATGGGGGAGACGTGGCTCAACCACACTATGAGCGAGAAGGATCTTGGAATTGTTGTCGATCACGAGCTGAATATGAGCCAACAATGTGATGTGGCTGCAAAAAAGGCAAATGCTCTTCTGGGCTGCATTCATAGAAGCATCGCTTCCAAATCCCGGGAAGTACTAATTCCCCTCTACTCAGCACTGGTTAGGCCTCATCTGGAGTACTGTGTCCAGTTCTGGGCACCACACTTTAAGAAGGATGCAGACAAACTGGAGAGGGTTCAGAGGAGGGCAACAAAGATGATCAGGGGACTGGAAACAAAGCCCTATGAAGAGAGACTGAAAGAACTGGGCATGTTTAGCCTTGAGAAGAGAAGACTGAGGGGAGATATGATAGCACTCTTCAAGTACTTGAAAGGTTGTCACAGATTGGAAGGCCAGGATCTCTTCTTGATCATCCCAGAGTGCAGGACATGGAATAATGGGCTCAAGTGACAGGAAGCCAGATTCCGGCTGAACATCAGGAAAAACTTCCTGAGTGTCAGAGCAATACGGCAATGGAACCAATTACCTGGGGAGGTGGCGGGCTCTCCCACACTGGAGGCCTTCAAGACGAGGCTGGACAGCCATTTGTCAGGGATGCTCTGACTTGGATTCCTGCATTGAGCAGGGGGTTGGACTCGATGGCATTGTAGGCCCCTTCCAACCCTACTATTCTATGATTCTATGATTCTATGATTCTATGCATGTTAAGGCAGAAAAAAAGTCTGACTGCGGAATGCTGGGAGTTGTAGGACTTTTTTTTTCAGTCTAAGCATGCATAGAATTGTACCCTAAATGTACTTTTCAACATTTATTTATTTATTGCATTTCTAATCAGCCCAATAACCAATGTTCTCTGGGCAGATTACAAACAGTTAAAAAACAACAGCACTCAAATGCCATAGATCAGTTAAAAATACAAATTACAATACTAACTATTCTTGATCTCATAATGGATTAAATAAGGATAATTGCACATATTACAATAAGGTGTTATTCGACTCTGTTTAAAAATCAGCATGAGAATAAACTATATTTTATTTATAGTGAATGCAACCCATCAAGTACTACTGGTGCACAAAATCCATTCCTCCAGATTCTGGAATCTAGAAGAATGCTGGAAACTCATTAGCAGACCTAGGTGAGGCGTTCCAAGTGAGTTTTCATTACTTTTTATTTTCTTGAAGTTCTTAATGTTCGTAACCAGTGACGGCTGGTGGTCCAATGTCAGTGGGTCCGTGAATCTGCTCTGGGTTCCAGTCAGAACCCTAAAGGAGATTGGGCTCAGCTCCTTTAGTGATCTGACTGGTTATGAATGAAAACCAGAGGAGAGTTACAGCTTCACGGACATCAGAGCCACCAGCCTCCCTCTGCATTGTATTTCCTCTAAAGAGATTATCTGACTGCTGTATTGGTGGCTTTCTCAGGATACACAAAACAAGGGGCAGTATCCCCTTGGAATAAATCAGTATTTAAAATCTTCTGACAGGCCTGTAAAGAAGGAGATATGTGCATTTCCTGGGAAAAAGTATTCTAAAGGTATGGAGCCACCACAGAAAAGGCTCTGTGATGCCTGCCAATCTCACAGCTTTCACTGGTGCCCCAGAAAGCAGGGCCTCAGATGCTGATCTTAAACCTTGGGCAGGCTCATGCAGTGCAAGTGGTCCTTCAGATATTTATATATTTATTTACTTACTCAAGGCAGAATCCAATGGGGCACATATGCCCCCGCTGGTTCCTTTTGCGAGTGGGCCCCACTGCTTACACAAGGCAGATTTAATGCTTCCTAGGGGAAGCCCTGAAATTAGCAGAAATGCTCATTTCTGGAAGGAGGCAGGTTGGCGGAGTTCCTTTATGAGAGCTGATGCAGTGGCAGTGGTAAAGGTAAGGGGAAGTGGTGGGAGGCATGTGCACATGACAAGCAAAGGTAAGGGGTGGGGTGGCACACGCAATGAGGAAAGGGGAAGGGCTGGGGTGTGACAAAATAAGGGGAAGGAGGAGTGGGGCACGTGTGATGAGGAAAGGGGAAGGGCTGGGGGCATGCAACAAGGGAATGGGAAGGGGTGCAATGTGGCAACAACAGTGCTGTGCTCTCACACATCTGGCGCGGGTAGAGCTTGTGCCATTACATTTTCAGGCAGCATTCTGATGAAAACAATGTGGTGTTTCTCTAGTGGCGAGATTGTTAGACTGGGAGCTGAGAGATCCGGGTTCTAGTCCCCACTTGGCCATGGAAGCTCATTGGGTGACTTTGGGCTAGTCATAGCCCAGCCTACCTCACAGGGTTGTTGTTGTGAGGATAAAATGGAGAGAAGGAGGAGGATAATGTATGCCACCTTGGGTTCCTTAAGGAGGAAAAAAGATGGGATATAAATGTAATAAATAAAAAATGAAATATTGTAGGGACTATAGTTCAAGAATTTGGGGAGCGGGGAAGTTGAAAGGAACCTCAGTCCCTACTATAGTCTCCTGGTGAGTAGTAGAGCCCTCTTTGCTGGGGTGTGAGATGGGCATAATGCGGTTCCCACTCACATCATAAATCCTACAGTTGGTGATGATGTCATCACTTCACGCCAGCCTGACCCAAGCAAGTCTGGACTTTGAATCAGTTAGAAATAAATCTGTTTATTATTATCATTATCAAGAACCAATTTATTTATTACCTTTATAGTCCGCCTTTCCTCCAAGGAGCCCAAAGCAGTGTATATGATCCTCCTCCTCTCCATTTTATCTTCACAACAACCCTGTGACGTGGGTTAAGATGGGAGCCAGTGACTGTCCCAAAGTCACTCAGTGAGCTTCCATGGCTGAATAGGGACTTGAACCCGGGTCTCCTCAATCCCAGTCCAGCATGCTAACCACTACACCATGTTGCCTGTCATATATATATGTGTGTATGTGTGTGTGTGTATTATATTAACAGATTTTTGAAGTTTTAAGAAAGATCAACAAAGCTTTCTTTGAAATAGCAGAAAAGAGGTAGTGCTCTTGAGAATTCTTGGTTGTTTACAAACTCAGCATTCAAATGTTTTCATCAAACATTCTGTTCCAGGCAGTAAATGAAGTAATCTTTGTGGGAGGTAATAGGATTTTATTCTCATGAGATCCCACCCCACCGAGAGGTGGCCACTTCCTGAAAGCAGTGAGTCAGGTATGAAGATACCTCAAGTCCCAACTGCTTGAAACAAATAAATAATAAACGAGGATGGTATTTGAGTCTGGGAAAAAAACATCGAGGGGTCAAGATCCCTTCCCCCTTTTGTGAACTCGGTAAGATGTGTAGTGCGGAAAGAAGTGCTAAAGGTTAGGAGCTTGACTGTACACTTTGGCTTGTAAGCTTGAAAGTGACTACTAACCATGAACCAAACAAAGCATTGAAGGAAGGGGGTGTGTGTGTGTGTGTGTGTGTGTGTGTGTAGTCTAAGCTCTGCTTTCACTCCAGGGGAGTAGAGATTCAGAAAACACAGGAAAGAAAAGTTAGCATTCTTTCTGAGCACCAACCTGCTGCTAAGCTGGTATTTTGTATTGATTTTTCCTGCAGCCTGTAATCTTGAAAGCTTGTAACAGAGGATGAGGTAAATATCATTTTATTTGCTCAAATAGGTTTAGATTAGATTGAGATGAAAAAACTAGGGACAGGCCAAATTAGGAATGAAAGCAGCAATTACAGATTATTGTTTCCAACAGTAAGTAGAATAGATTCTTTCACTGATGAAAAGGATGGTTGAAAGAAACAGTGGTTTTCCTTAGCTTTAAAATAATATTCCAAAAATGGAAGTATAAATGAATTCCAGAAGGAATATATTGCACTGTTTGTTTGTTTGCTTGTTTGAAACCCTTTATCTATATAGTTTGTGTATCCCAAATCCATATTTGGACTTTTCCAAAAGGTATGTTTTAAAAATATAACCACGAACTGCTGGATTCTGGATAATGATACTGTAACAGTGTTTAGAGAACCAATGATTTTTGTTTGTTTGTTCTGTGTACCTTAAAAAAAATCTTGTTGGAAAAAGAAGGAATACAAGTTCAGCCCTAAGCAAAGTAATGAAAATCAGTTCTGTAAAGACATTCCTTCTATAAAATAGTTTTGGGGTGGAGGGTGGGGTGGGGGGAGAGGGATATGTGGAAAGGAGGGATATGTGTACAAAAGCGTTCAAATGATGCTGACAATAAGGCACAGAATTTAAAAGGCTTAACCATGTCTTATCTCAAAGTCTGTTTTATTTCTTCATCTTCTGAGCACTTCAAACATATGAGCTGTTATTCCATCTTTAGATCAGTAACTTTGAATTGTTCTACCTGTCATTCTACAGTGACTAGCACAGCAAGATGTCATACCGTGATTGTTTGCACTTTCATTCTTTCACATTAAATGGCAATCACCTGGTCCTTTTGATTTGTTTCTTTTATTTAGCCCTGAAGTTTTTACACTAGAATCTCATTAAACTGAACTAGTGTACTCCTGTCAAAAAACTAATGGAAAAAAAGTTTAAAAGAGAAATGTTTCACCTGTATTGTCACTTACTGGAAGAGTTGCATTTATCAAGATTTGCAGAGTTTACTATTTTTCCTTTGTATCCATTTGACACACCTATCTTTCTGTGCAGTTCATTCCATTGCATAATTCACAAATTTAGGATGATCCGACAGATGAGGCTCCATATTAAAAAGAAAGAAAGAAAAGCGAACCTTGTACAAAATGAAAAAAGCCAGATGCACATTCATGCTTATTCAAATATTTCAAGTGTTTGAAGTCCGCTAAAAGCATCGGTGAAGAAATCCCTATGCAACTTCATCTAAAAGGTCTACCACCACAAAACAAAATGGAACAACTATAACCCAGGTAGCTTGCTAATTTTGAGCTGTCCGGGACTAGCCCTGCCATTAGGCACAGTGAGGCAGCTGCCTCAAGCAGTGGATGCTAGGGGGCAGGGAGCAGTGGCAAAGTGTTGGAGCACAGAGCTGTGTGTGTTCCATGCAGCCTGCCCTGTGCCCTCTAAACTAGCCTGCAGTGAAAGATTCCACTGCTTGTCTAGTCAGCTTCTGTCCATGGAATGGTGGGAGACACCAACTTGGCCTTCAGCTCATGCAGAAAAACTGTCTTGGGCTGGCTTTGTGGAAGACCTAAGTAGAAATAAGCAGATGACCCCTTGTTCCATTTAGGGCACAATCCTACGGCCACTAGACAGAGGCTTGTTTGGTTTTGGGGAATCGACCTCAGAGCCCGCACTCCAAGGTCGGTTTCCCAAAAACCACTTCCCTGCCCCCTCCCCTGCTGCCCTGTAGGCGGCGTGGATCATCCCTGGGCTCTGCGCTCAGAAGAGTAGTGTGAAGAGTGGCAAAGGGGGGTGTTCCTGGGGGCGGGGAGTGTGGAAGTGACGCTTCCCATGCATCGTCTGGCCTCCTGCCCCTCCGCTCCGAAGTCCTGCAGCCAGACAGCCAAAACTGACTGTCTAGCCATAAACGCAGGGCAGCAGGAATGTGGAGGGGAAGATCCTCTCTGCGCTCCACCTGCCCTACATTGGATAGGTGGTCGCCTCTGAGTTTGGAGGTGGCCGCCTATCCCGAGAGCATTGCACCCTTAGTTGTTGTTCTATGGGATGGCTCTGCCCCCACATCCCACACAGCTCACCTACCTTCATGTTTAACTTGGAGAATTGTAAAATTAATTCAGAGCTGGCACACATGCAGTTTGACAGAGTTTTCCGTACACATCTTTTTCCTCATAGGTTACTGATGTGCGTGAGTACATATGTGGACTGATTCAAACACCTACAAAAAGGAATCTTATTTAACATCTATTTATTTGCTGTATTCTTTATCTTATCAGAAAGGACCCACCAGACACCTAACAAGCAGTTAGAAAAACAACAGTGAACCTTTAAAAACCACCTATATATACACACACACACACACTTTAAAAAACATCAACAACAAACAGCCCACCAGCAGTAGTAGAAGCATCAACATTAAAATTGGGAATAGTATATAACTTATTGTGTGACATTAGTTCACAATTAGTTTGGCATATAGCTATAATGGCGTGAATCCTACCAAAGATGTTAACATAAGAGGCTCCTGGAAGGAGAGGATGGGAAACTTTCCTCTGTGAACTTCCTTAAGTTAACTCATTTTAGGATTCAAGCCAGTAGACTAGTTTGCATGACACGAGGATGGTTAATAAGCCACAGTGGCTTGTAAACCACTCCCACACATGCCTGTCATGTGCTGGCTCATTTCCCTAATTACCTTTGCCAGACATGGGTTGCCATGATGTCCAAGCCTGGCGAGGATGGATGGCCGGAGTAGTTAATAAACAACCTAGCAATCCTTGACACGCCATCCACAATCCTAAAAGAGTCCATGGGCTCTGGGTGAGTTGTCAACCAACCAATCAACCCACCTTCATTGGGTTTGCACATAATGAGAAACTATGGTCCCTACTATAGCCCAAGTATTTAAAATGGTGGCCACCGCAATGAGAAGCCCTATGGGGAAATTCACCCATGGTGGCATCTCATTGTGTGTAAACCAACCAGGTCAGTATGTCCATTGGGGTGAAAAAAATAAAATTAACCAGCCATCCTATACATGACCCCTCAAGAGTAAGTCCCCTTGAGGTCTTTCCAAGGAGGAAGCCCCATTGAACACTGCAGAATTTACTTCTGAGTATACATGCATAGGAGTTATCTGTAAATATACTTAATTAAGATGTACATCACTGTGACTATCTTTAGAGAATTTATATTAGTAACAACTGCAGGATGTCAATTAGCACTTCCCCCAAATGATTAGCTTTCATGACTACCAAAAGGCAAATGGCAGACATCTGTTGGATGAGCATGTCACAGTTAGGGAGCCATGATACAAAAGGACCTGTATCCTTTTCCCTTGTGGACCTGGATTATTGCACACTACATCTCAGGTCACAGTAACGGGGAGCAGACTAGAGCGTCAGCTGTTGACCTGAGAAAACAGGCAGATGAATATCGAAAGTCATGGTCCTTCAGGTTGATTGTCCTGGGATTCCTTTTGGCCTAGTCACTGAATATGTGTTCATGGCCATGTCTGCAGTGATCCAATCACTATGCAAAATCATCTGAAAACTTTTGTAAACTGTACATACTGTATGTGATAAACTGAAGAAATCTGGGAATCAGAAATGGAAGAATGGTGGATGAGTAATACACTGGTGCTGCTCTGTTAGCTAGGCGAGGTAAGCACAATGAGAAAACTTGGAACCTAAAAATCTGGGGAGGAATTTAGATGGGGAGAGCATCCTTACCTAAAGTAGGGAATATTATTTAGGAAGCACCATAGCTTAGTGGTAAAGCACATGCTTTGCATTCAGAAGGTCCCAGCTTGAATCCCTGGAATCTCTACCTAGACTTATTCAAATTTCTGGTCAGACATGGTGGTGCTTGACTAGATGGACCCATGGTCTGACTCAGTATAAGGAACCATCATGTATGCCCATATAAGACATGGGATCCCATGTGTTACAGTGGTTCTGGTCCTACCTGTGGGGCTGATTTCAGAGAGTAACATTGGGTGACCATTCCTTGGCCCCTTGGCAATTGAGCTATGGGGTTCTTCAGGGTACCATCTTGTCCCCAATATTATTTAACATCTATATGAAGCCATTGGGAGTGGTCATTAGGGGATTTGAAGCCAAGTGCCATCAGTATGCTGATGACACACAGCTGTATCTCCCTGTGACATCTGAATCAGGAGAAGCTGTGCAAGTCCTAGACCAGTGCCTGAACTCAGTAATGGGCTGGATGAGGGCCAATAAACTGAAACTGAATCCTGGCAAGATGGAAGCCCTGTGGGTGAGGGGTTCCTGAATCCAGGAGATAGGCTCATTGCCTGTTCTGGATGGGGTTGCACTCCCTCTGAAAGATCAGATCCGTAGTTTGGGGGTACTCCTAGATCCATCAATGTTGCTGGAAGCCCAAGTGGCCATGGCGACTTGGAGTGCCTTTTACCAGCTTCAGCTGGTTTGCCAGCTACAGCCATTCCTGGACAGGGATAGCTTGGCCACAGTGGTACAGGCGCTAATAACCTCAAGACTGGATTACTGTAATGTGCTCTATGTGGGGTTGCCCTTAAGGCTGCTCTGGAAGCTGCCCCTTTCCAGCATGTAAGTCCTTTGCTGAGGGAACTGCACTGGCTGCTTATTCACTACTGGGCCAGGTTTAAGGTTTTAGTATGAGTGTACAGATCCCTAAACAACTTGGGACCAGGATATTTGAGAGAGAGCCTTCTCCCGTATTAACCTGCCCAGTCACTGAGGTCATCAGAGGGCTCGCTCCTGGTGGTTCCACATGGACCTATGGCCCAATTGGAGTGCACCAGGAGAAAAGCCTTCAGTGTGGTGGCCCCGTTTCTTTGGAACTCCCTGCCGCTGGAGGACAGGCAAGCACCAGCACTGTGTTGTTTCTGGTGCCTCCTGAAAACAGCACTGTTCCAGGAGGTATTCCTTAATTGACTGGTCACGATTTTTATTGGCATTGTGTTTCTTTAAAAGTATATTTTTAATGTGGTGTTTTAATCTTTTATTCTTTTACTGTTTTATCTTTTATGTTCACCACTCTGAAATTTGTTCTAGATGTGGAGTGGTATATAAATATTGTAATAAATAAATAAATAAAGTGTGCCTGAGAAATACATAAGACTTTGTAATGAGAGCATTTCCTCATGAGTCCATCTGTAAGTCTAGTGTTTTCTACTAACATCGCTCCCAGTCACAACACACAGAACAATACTTTTATAATTCACACTGGAGACCAACCAAAATCTGGCCCAGATTAGAGTCGCTTTGTTTTTACTGGCATCCAGAAGGTTCCTCTGCTTAGGAATTAGCAGCTTATTTGATGCAGGAGGACTTACCACACCTGTGCAGTTCCACCGTGGTTGGAGCTACAGATTTGCTTCTGAATTTCTCCTGTGGTAGAATTCAGTGGATTCAATACTTCATATAAATGAGTGTGCTTGGGGGGGGGGGATAGCTTGTGATATATGCGAGAACTCAACATTATTTTCTTTTTTCCATATTATGTTTATGCAGAAATTTGATATACTGTGTGTGTTGGGGCAGGTGCAGGTGGAATAGTCATACAGGACATGTTTGTTTAATATGTGGCACCAAGGACAATGAGAAATATATCCATTCAATAAGAATCTCCTTCTATCTTATGCTGCTGCACTGACAGATAAGAGAAATATATCATGTGGATTCTGATCCGTCTATGAGTTCCAGAAAATAAGATAAGGCCCTGCAAAATACTGGCAAATTAATCCCAGAGAAATTACTAACCATTTTGTCTAAAGATCCAATAGTCAGAAGGGATAAGTTAGAGGTCACCTTTACTATTAATGCTTTTGGTTTCCTTTCTAGTGCGGTGGCACACTATGTACATCTTAATGCCTGATCTAAAAATAAATTCCCCAGCATCCCTGAATATGCTTCATAGACTTAGTCAAAAGATACACAGCTTCCTTAACCGACTCTCTCACTCTTGCTGTGTAAAATTAGACAGACCTTTCTCTTTCACCTCCATTTATAAATGACCTCTTTCTTAGGCATGCAAGTGATGTGCAAACTGCAAGATGTCAAGGCTGGCCCATCAACGCTTTCTGTGACTTGTCAATTTACATAGAATAGGACCCATTCATTAAAGATGTTCAAAAATACAGTGTTGCTCTTACAAACATAGGCACATTAATAAAATACAGACCAATGTAAAGGGTATTTTCAGGCCATTAATGACCGGGGGAAAGAGCAGAAGAGACTATAACCAAGATTGTCATTATGTAAGAGAAAATGCCCAACCTTGAGGTTATTGCCAGTGTTTTGAGCTAGGGACATGTAAAGGAAAAAAAAAAAAACTTTCATATATAGGAAAGGTGAACTGCACGTTGCCATGGATATGATGCAGCATATCTGCTTATTCTGTTGAGATCTTTCAGCATTTTCATATCATCTACAAGAAAACATATACTCCAGGATACATTCCTGATCTTTTCATATACATACATTTTCTATGTGTAAAATCTTAATGGAATTTCTGATCCTTCCCCCCTCTACTCTAAACTCTTCCTCCACCAATTCCAGGACCGATGATTTGTCCATCTAGTTCAATCAAAGTGAGAATTAAACTACATGCACATGGAGCCATTTGCAAAGAATCCAAAGATAAGAAAGAAGAGGAATGGCATCCAAAAATGTCAAGATGGCCACAACCTTTTAAATATTTGGGACACTATCCTATGCATGTTTAGACAGAAAAAAGTCCTACAACTCCCAGCATTCCCCAGTTGGCTGGGAGTTGTAGGACATTTTCTGTCTAAACATGCATAGAATTGCACTCTGAAGGGCCAGACAGACATTACTTTAAAATCTTTGTCTAGAAGCTACTAATTTTTCCCCAGTTTTACTCTAGAGCAGGCACAGAGGCCCCAGTGCATATTGGGACTTGTGTGTGTGTGTGTGTGTATGTGTGGTGGGGGAAATGGCGGCTTTAAGATCCAAATTGGGGCCTTTGTGTCTGCTCTAGAGTAAAAAAAAAAAAGAAAAGAAAAAGAAACTGTTGGATACAGATTTGAAATAATGTCTGTTGGATTATTTATATAGTCTTCAAGTTTCAAAATTTTATTGTAGGACCTATATCTTCCATGACAACTCCCCTTTACCACCCAAACTGAAGAACAATTATGTAAACAACAACCCTCAGATTTTTAATCTCTAACATAAAGAATAGACAAACTCTTTCTGTAATCCATCATAATGTTTCCACTTCATAGAGAACAGTCCTTTAAATTAAAGAGCCTTGGAGGTTAGTAAATCTAAGTCCTCTCACCCTATGGGGCGGAAAGGCACTTCCAAGATAATGCCTTGTCAGCAACCTTCACTCTTAAACCAATGAAGTAAAAGCTGAATGACTCCTGTTATTGAGTCTGCCATGATACCACTTGAGTCTGTCTCTCAGATTCCCTGTTTCCCTTGATGCTGTGGATCTGCTCATCTACTGCTATGAAAACTCCATAGCATCTTATACATGAAAGTAGGGCAGAGACGGACAGATCTGCCCTGTGCCAAGGCAAACTTCCCTCCCGTATGTGAACACTGAAAAGCCAGCTGCAGGGATTCTCTGGTTTGTCGACATTTGATATGAGCCAAAGGCCAGAGGGTACCAGCTGCATATAAACCATAGCGCTCATCTTCTTTCATCCTTTGCCTGCCTTTGATGGTGTGCAGAAGTGTCCCCACATGGCACCATTTTAGGGAGAATGGGTCTTGTTGCATCGCCGCTCTGGCACAGGCTGTGGCATCCATTCCAACAGCACAAGTGGTGGCTTTATGAAAACAGCCATCCTGTGAGGATCTCAGTCAGTCCTAGCCCACTCTTAACTAGGCTGTGCAGCAAACACAATGTATCATAGAGTTGGAAGGAACCTTGGAGATCATCTGGTCCTACCCCTTCTCAAAGCAGGGTCTGAATGCTGGATGACATCAGCACATAGAAAACTACTGGATAAATAGCTAAGCTGGAGTCTTGCTTCATGAGAGACTAATTTCTACTTGTTTTTATTTAACTCAGGGGAATATTCAAAAGCAACATCCTCCCACTTACAGAAATAATACAATCTATTATATCACTTGTTCCCCTTGTCCAAAAATATTCTTTCCAGCACACATAAAATGAGTTTGATGGATTCTGAGTAGGAGTGAATGATGGAAGTGATAGAGTTAGGTACTTGGGGGGAAAAAGGCAATAACTATTTTACTGTTGAATATAAGGCGCAAAGTATATTGTCGCCCTGCTTATTTAATTTATATGCAGAGTACATCATGAGAAACGCCGGGTTGGATGAATCACAGGTCAGAATTAAGATTGCCGGGAGAATTATCAACAACCTCAGATACGCAGACGATACCACCCTAACGGCAGAAAGCGAAGAGGATCTAAAGAGCCTCTTGTTGAGGGTGAAAGTGGAGAGTGCAAAAGCTGGTTTGAAACTCAACGTTAAAAAAACTAAGATCATGGCATCTGGCCCTATCACTTCCTGGCATATAGAAGGGGAAGAAATGGAAGCAGTGACAGATTTTACTCTCTTGGGCTCCAAGATCACCGCAGACAGTGACTGTAGCCATGAAATTAAAAGACGCTGGCTCCTTGGGAGGAAAGCTATGGCAAACCTAGACAGCATAGTAAGGAGCAGAGACATCACCTTGCCGACAAAGGTCCGTATAATCAAAGCTATGGTTTTCCCAGTAGTAATGTATGGCTGTGAGAGCTGGACTATAAGGAAGGCTGAGTGCCGAAGAATTGATGCTTTTGAACTGTAGTTCTGGAGAAGACTCTTACGAGTCCCTTGGACTGCAAGGAGCTCTAATCAGTCCATCCTAAAGGAAATCAACCCTGAGTGCTCATTGGAAGGACAGATACTGAAGCTGAAGCTCAAATATTTTGGCCACCTAATGCGAAGAGAAAACTCCCTGGAAAAGACCCTGATGCTGGGAAAGATTGAAGGCCAAAGGAGAAGGGGACGGCAGAGGATGAGATGGCTAGATAGCATCACCGATGCAATGAATATGACCTTGAGCACACTCCGGGAGAGAGCGGAGGACAGGAAGGCCTGGCGTGCTATGGTCCATGGGGTCACGAAGAGTCGGACACGACTTAACGACTGAACAACAACAAATAAGGGGCAATATGATACAATGGGGCTCCTGCACTCCCCATGGATTGTGTTGCGCCAGCGGAACCCACTTCCAGTACAATGGGGAGTTAGTGCTTCATAAAGGAACCCTGGACATTGTTGGAAACACTTGTTTCTGGATCAGAACAGGGCAGCGGAGCTCCCTCCTGCGAGCTCAGCTGACCTGCCTTGTTCCAGAAATGAGCATTCCCACTTGATTAGGGTTGCTTCAGCAACTGCTAGCTGCCCATCGCATGCTTGGTGGGACTTGCTGCTGCATGGACACAATAGAATACTGCCCAAAATACAGGAAGAAAGGGTTTTGTCCAATGGTGTCAATGGAAGCAGATCTGTCAGATGGAAGCAGATCTGTCAGTGGAACTGGAGATGGCAAATCCCCCCTTGGCCTGCAGCCCCCACCCCCAAGCCCTCTTAATCTGCTCCAGAGGCGTGGCTATCCCCACAGAGCACATGACAGCAAGGGAGAGGGGTAGCACTCAGATAGGTCATTGTCCAGGGGAACATGCTGTTGGGATGCTTGGGGGGCGGGAAGCATGGATTGGGGGGTTCCAATTCTTCCTTGCTGGGTTTCCAACTAATTCTGCATGTTTGTGGGCATGTGGTGCCCAGAAACCAGTGAAAGCTCTCAGGCTCTTTTCCCCTTTTCCATGCTTTGCTAGAGAGAGAGAGACAGGGAGAGAGAGAGAGAGAGAGAGAGAGAGCGCACAAAATGAAATGAATGAAAATGCCCTTCCTAGATTTGCTGCCCATTCTTTTTTTGTGGCAGCTTATAGGGATGTATGAAAGTCACTTACCTTTCGCAGATTATGTTGATGGTGGGGGGGAGGCATTCCGTCCCTCCCCCCGGAATCCTCAATGGGGGGGAGGCACTCCGTTCCTCCTCCCAGAATCCTCCGTGGCCGGCTGTGCTCTGCGGCAGCTCCGCGGAGCAGCTGGCCAAGCCCAGCCAGGCCAGAGCTGTCCGCAGCCGGATTTCCAGCCACGGAGGGCTCTGGGAAAAAACAAAATAAAAACCACGTATGCAAATGGAGGCAGCTACAGCCACCACCATTCGCGTTCCTTATTTTTGCCCTCTTAATCTACGTAAATATTTACGTAGACTAAGACGGTGAAAATAAGGGGGATGCAAATAGCGTAGCAAACGCTATTTGCATTCCCCTTATTTTCGCCGTCTTAGTCTACGTAAATATTTACGTAGACTAAGACGGCCCAAAATAAGGAACGCAAATGGCAGCAGCCGTAGCCACCGCCATTTGAGTACGCCTTTTTTTTTTTTTTACCCAGTTGTTTTAGGCTACGTAAAAACTTACGTAGCCTTTCTCGTCTCTGTAAAAACAACAACAACTGCAAATGGCGGCGGCAGCAGCTGGTCGGAGGACCAGCCGCCGCCGCCGGGGCCACCGCCAACCGGAAGATCCACCCCAGGTAAGTCTCATCCCTGGGGGGATCCACGGGGGGGGGGGGCAGGCCGTTCCGCCACAGATTTCGGGAGGCCGAACGCACTGGCATTCGGCCTCACCGAGATCCGTGGCGGAATTCTCTGCCATCCCTAGGCAGCTACACATTTCCCTTCAGAATACCCCAGAAAGATGCTATATTCAAAGAATTCTGGGAAAACAATGTCAACAGTAGGCCAGCAGGAGCTCCCTCAGTATAGTTGTTGAAATACACAAAGATAAGCCTTGCTGACTGGTTCACTGTCAAAGATAAACCTGCAGTGCCCACCCCCAAATCACCCCAGCCTCAAGGGTTCATTTTACCCCACCTCATATTCAAGCCAAAAGTCCTCTGTGGACAACCTTTTGCTCAGCATTACACTCAATACCCCAGGTATAGTGAATGTTTTGGACAAATTATGCATAACTAAGGATAAATTAATAGAGCGGAGGACAGGAAGGCCTGGCGTGCTATGATCCATGGGGTCACTAAGAGTCGGACACGACTTAATGACTGAACAACAACAACAACAACAACAAGGATAAATTAAGGACCAACATGCTTGACCACTGGATATCCTGCGTGATGATTTTGACAACTGGAAAATCTGTCCCGGATTTAAAAGGGATTGAAAGAGGATATAATTGAACAATTTGCTCTTTTATCATTTTTTTAAATTAGTTTTGAAGAAATCACTGG
The DNA here is from genome assembly GCF_057233095.1 of Heloderma suspectum. NCBI lineage: Eukaryota > Metazoa > Chordata > Lepidosauria > Squamata > Helodermatidae > Heloderma > Heloderma suspectum. Next base: position 54,225,757 of record NC_139461.1, read on the forward strand.
CTGCATTCACATACGATGGTGAGCCAGAATTCCAGAGAATCCTGTCTTAGGATGAATGAGCAGCATGCTGGTGCAAAGACCACATCCATTCCCACTCGACTTTCCTCATCAGCAGGAGCAGCTGAATTAACCAGGAACTGAAAGCTTATTGTGTGGTCCAAACAGGGCTCCTGGTTGGTTGCTCCCATACAGGGATGTCTGTCGCTGGGAAATCTGGTTCTTTTTTGATTTGATGGCGTACCACGGCATGTATGACTCAATTTACATTTGCAAGCCAAGCTGCGGGCTTTTCCCCAAACTCCGGGAACTTTTTTTGTGCATTTTCCCCTGCAGGCTCCACAATTTGCACAAATGATTGAGCAATTTGCACAAGTTGCTCAGACATTGGTGCAAATTGCTCAGAGGTTTGTGCAAATTGCAGGACCTGCGGGGAAAAATGTGCAAAATGCTCAGAAAATCCGTGAACTGGCCTGACTCGCTGCAGACTGAGTTGGATGCCATAGTGGGAACCGGAACAAAGTCCAGGGGGCAAACCTAGGAAAACCTGTCAAACTCCACTCCACCCTAAATGGATTTCTCTGATATCCCTACTCCCATACCCTGGTTTGTGATTCTGGCTGGCAAGGGGTGAAACAAACCAAGAGCCCTGGTTTGGACAACATGGTAAGCTCTCAATTCCTGGTTAGTTTAGCTGCTCCCTCTGGTTGGAGGAGCCGAGCAGGACTGAATGGGCTGTGTGCACTAGCACAATGCTAAACCGAAATGGTTTAGTATGGCTTAAGTCAGCCTAATTGGACCAAGTGATAACTCATGATGCAAGTGGATATGGTTTAATGCATTTTCATGCAGCTTGTAGAGACATTTTATTATATAAACCCCCCCAAAAGAAATGTTTCCTCCCTTCAGGACTTTTTTTCACCCAAACATATATAAGTTAAATAGCAAGAAAAGGAAATATGAATTCAAATAAATGAAAAACCCCACTTTGCAATGTTTCCTCCCCTGTAAATATTTTTCTTCCCATGAGCACCTTGGAGATTTGGGTTATTAGGCTGGGAGAGGAAATGTAATGAAGTGGAGCGGGGCCTCCTCAAATGCTTCAGAGGGATCTGCACCTCTGCTTTCAGCAGCAAATATTCTGTTTCAGAACCTCCTGTCTTGGTTATCCTGATATTCAAATGTTTGTGTCCGCTCCAGGCACTGTTTCAATTTGAACCTCATGTATACAAAACAAAGCAGTCCCAAACCTAAAACCTGTGAGGAAGTGGGGAAAGGAACATGAAGGTGGGAAAACAATAATGCTCCCTTTATGTGAAATGCTCACATTACAGAGAACGTACAGAGTTTGGTGAATATCTATGTGCACATGTGAATGATGACAATCTCAGTTGCAACTTCTGAATATAGGTGTAGATTTCTCCCACTTTGTGGATATACACCAGTGAATTCTGACAGTCCACATTTAGAAGGTGGGGCCTTGTATGTTATTACAGGTCAGGATGAAGCCTGACAATTTTTGGTGACAAACACAGCTTTTCTACATGAGGCTTTTAACCCGCCACTTTACTGAGGCTTTTGCTTTCAGATTCTTTGTGGAATTAAGAGCGGATCCTTTACACACTTTTTTTTCTGGGAGTTTTCTTACTCTGCCTTTCTATATGTTCCATTGCACAACAACTAGGTGGTGCTATGGTATAGCAGAATTGCACAACTAGGATTTCATTCTTCCATTTCCAAATAATACCAGACTTTCCTAGAACAACAACAAAAAGCCACGGAAATGGTTGCAAAGAACAGGAGAGGCCCTGGAGGATGACACTGTGTAAAGCACCTGCAAACTACCATGAATGCGGAATCATGAGTGCACAATAAATGCCTAGTGTAGAAAGGCTCATAGGATGGAACCTGGTGAAGTTTGGCAGATCGGGGTAGAACCTAGTGGGTCAATGTGCTGGGTCAAAGAAACATTATTTTAATCCCCCCTATGTCAAAACACCAAATATTTGATACCAAACCCACTAATATTTCTACAATTAAATATGATGACAAGCCCAAAGACAAAATGCTAAATAAACAGGAAAATTTATCACTGGTCATCATTTCGCTCCAGAAACTGGACTGCCTCTTCAATGTTATTCATCTTCAACATCCATCCATCTATCCATCCATCCATGCCAGTCCTGGAATTTTATTTCTTCCATTAAAAGCAAGATCCATGTGCAGTTCTATGCATGATAGATAATCAGTTCAGCAGAAGACATTTTCCTTCCACTCATAGGACTGACCCAAGACACTTGCTGTGTGGGCCAAAGGTCAAGATGGCTCCCCCATTCCACATACAGAAGCTGGTCAGCCTAGCGGTTCAACCGTATTTTGACACTGGTGATGGCAAAGCATCCTCCTGAGGGCAGCTGGCTAGCTTGGCCCAGAGCTGGCCACAGGTCCCACAAAGCTCTGCTCCAGCACCTCACTGCAACTCCCTGCCCCACCCCAGGCACCTGATATACATGATAGAGGTGTATGAAATTATGCATGGTGTGGGGAAATTGGATAGGGATACACTTTTCTCCATCTCTCATAATACTAGAACCCAGTGGGGCCATCTCACGAAGCTGACTGGTGGGAGATTCAGGACAGATAAAAGGAAGTACTTCTTCACACAGCACATAGTTAAACTATGGAAATTGCTACCACAAGGCATAGTGATGGCCACCAATTTGGATGGCTTTAAAAGGGGATTGGACAAATACATTGAGGAAAAGGCCTATCAGCAGCTACTAGTCCTGATGGCTATATGCTACCTCCAGTATCAAAGGCAGTACGCTTATGTACACCAGTTGCTGGGGAACATGGGTGGGAGGGTGCTGTTCCACACATGTCCTGCTTCTGTTCCTATGGGGAGCTGGTTGGCCACTGTGTGAACAGAGTGCCGGACCAGATGGATCTTATGTTCTTATCTGCTTCTGGAGGTGGCTGCCGAATGGTCCACCCCTACGAATCTGGCCTTCGAGATTGTGGAGACCCTGCTCCATGACCAGTTGCTATATGAAACAGAGTGGGTTGGATTGGTGGATGATGAGGGCCACAGCCTTTTCTATAGTGATGCAAGACAGTGGGATGTCATGCCAAGAATTTGCTTGGCCCCATCACTGATTTCCTTCAGCAAGCAGATGATACTTTTCTTTTTCAGCTGGCTGTTGCTTTATGAAATGGACCTCTGATGAATGTGTTTGCCACAAGGATTTAGAATTTTCAGTTGTGGTTTTTAATGTGGTGGTTTTATGTTTTAGCTATTGTTTTACATTTTGTAAATATGTTACGCATATTTGAGTAAATATTTTTAGAAAGGCAGGATAGGAAATCATCGTTGTTGTTGTTTATTGGTTCAGTGGCTTCTGGCTCTTGGTGATATCGTGGACCAGACCACGCCAGAGCTTCCTGTCATCATCATCACCATCATCACCACCACCGTCTCCTTCCAATAGCAAATTCAAGAGGTAAGTAACAGCAAATCAACCAAAAAAAAGGCCACTGAGAAATAAGAGAGTGGAATCGGCACACTTGGGGGAATGCTGGGAGGTGTAGTCCAAAACATCTAGAGGGTACCAGGTTGGGGAAGGCTTCCATAGGGGGTCAAAAATACCCCCACAATAGCCCACTTATGACTGAGCATGCCCAGTGACCATGGAATGTTGAGTGTCAGTTGGAAAAGAAAAATAGAAAGACAGGGTAGGGTGACAGGGAGAGAATGGCCTGTTTGAGCCTCTAACAGTTTATAGCATCCAGGAGGTTAGGGATGTGGGAGAAATCCATAACGGAATCAAATGAGTTCAGATTTCTATGAATCTCTGACCAGAGGATTCCACAGCAGACTGGCTTTTTCCTGAACTGCATGGATCCCATGGACTTCCAGACCATTAAAAAAAAAAAAAACTTTCTGCACTTTTATGCTAATGGAGTCATAGAAAAATCCATATAATTTTTTAAAAAACACTGGTCCTAAATGTGCATTTCTCTCATAGGCTAAAGCATGAAAATATGCATGGGGGGGGGGTTGCACATTTTTACAAGTATGCATTTGTGCACAATGCAAATTTGGGCAAATGCAAATTTGTACAAATTCGGGGAATTGGAAAAAAAATCCGATTCTGTCAATGAACAGATGATAGAACAAAAGGCACCTGACAATCTGTGAAACGCAAACAGAATGGATTTTACAGAACCTGTACATCCTTACTGGAGGAGGATATGGCTGGCTGGCTGGCTGGCTGGCCCCATGAACAGGAGGTCTATGCATTTAGGGAAATATATTCCTTTCTAATTTGCTTTTCTTTCTCTCCCTACCTTATCATTTCCCTTCCAGTTCAAGAGTAACTTTTCTCACACAGACATCTAAAGTGAATCATTTTCAGAGTAGATCCTACTTTGCTTCTACTAAATTTTGAACTTTTCTACACGTGGCTGTTAATCTACTGTGTCTATTCTCAGTTTCATTTCAAAATTGAGATTGGAGCACTAGGCAAAGAGTGTTTCCTGTTCTGATTTTCCACTACATAGCCTCTATGTGGCACTGTGGTATAGTATAATATAGTGCAATTACACAACTGGAAAAAGCATTTTCTTCCATTTTCACAAATAATACTGCAATTTCCCTGCTCTAAAAAATACTTGTTGAAAGTGCTTGTTAAAAGCAGAAGCGAAACTGGACAGTCATGTCATCTAAAGAACCTGTAAAGAATTGCAAGTAGGGAATGATGAGCACACAATAAATGCCTAATGTAGAAAATCTCTTTAAGCAAGGAATTATTAACTTCAAAAAATATATAACTTCTATTGGGATAGTGGTACACACTTTCAACCACGAAGAAATCCCCATCACTAGATATACAATGTCTATCTTACATTCCACTGAAAGCACACTCTCACATTCTTAAAGGAATTATTTTTTAAATGCACAGTGAGTGAAAATGGTTCAGCTTAATATTTTCTAATGAATTTGTATATGTCAGTAGACAGAAATATTCTGATCTACCAACTATCACACTTTGAGTGGTAGGCTGACAATTTTAAAGTTGATTTCTTGCTTAAAACAATAACGGTGTGTGTACTGCCTTGGCTTTTCTTCTGAACTGTTTCCCTTTTTTCCAGACGTTTCCTCAACAATGTCATTAGAAATTAAGTTCAGTGAATGAGGTACATATTAAGACTTTTAACTCCTCTGCAAGCTAATTAAAAACAAGCCTAGCAAAGCCTGAGCTGCTACATCGAAGCAGAGCTCCCTGCAAGACTTGAAACAGACTTTCCTAAATCTGCCCGATTTCTATGCAAGACTTCAGTTTAGGGATCAGCATTGCTGACTTCCTGCTTCCTCATTAGGACTGGCAGTTGTAGACAGGCAGTGCAGGTGGCAGGTGTGTGTGTGTGTGTGTGTTTGTCTGTCACTGGAGCAAGGGACAGGCACCCAGATGAAGGGGTGCCTTTCTTGGGTGCTGCTGAGGTAAGCACAGAGGTAGGCAGCAGAAGCAGAGGTTGGAGAAGAATCCCAAGCAGAGATGGTGGGAAAGGTGAGCGGGGCCTAAGGAAGGTTAAGGAAGGTGGGTGTGGTGGTGTGGAAAGAATGTAGGAGTTGGGCAATACCAGGTAAGGGTTGGGGAAGGTGTGAGAGAGGTGGTGGTGAGGAAAGTGCACAGGGGCTGAGATGGGGGGTGAGGGTTGGAAGGGATCCTGGGCAAGGGCTGAGGAAGGCACAATGGGCAGGAGAGTGGTCAGGAAGGTGTATGGGAGTTGGGGAAGAGAAGAGAGGTAGGTGGCATGTCTGTAAGGATGCCAAAATACCACTTTCCTAGTTTGCCAAAATACCTGGAGACAGCCTAGGAAGAGGAGGAAGTGCTTTACCCCATAGCATGTTCCTAATATCCTGACCATACTTAGGACATTAAGAGCTTCTCCACGCCAGGCTTTTTATCCCACAACTTTACCAGGGCTTCTGCTTCCAGATTTTTTTTGCAGGATTAAGTTCGGCTCCTTCACACAGTCTTCCTCTTTTTTTCCCAGGGGCTGCTATATGTTTCATTATACATTCACTAGATGGTGCTACTGTATAGCACAACTCCCTCTTTACACGGACAAATTCTTTTTATTATTATTTATTACTGCATTATCTCTGTTTCAAATTTATTTATTTATTTATTTATTTATTTATTATTGCATTTATATCCCGCCCTTATTCCTCTTGCAAGGAACCCAAGGCGGCTTACATTATCCTCCTCCTCCTCTCTGTTGTATCCTCACAACAACAACCCTGTGAGGTAGGTTGGGCTGAGAGCCTGTGACTGGCCCAAAGTCACCCAGTGAGCTTCCATGGCCAAGTGCGGACTAGAACCCGGATCTCCCAGCTCCCAGTCCGTCACTCTCACCACTACACTACACTGGCTCTCCTACACTACACTGGCTCTCAAATAAAGCTGCGGAAATCGTTGGAAAGCACAGGAGAGGTGCTGGAAGTTGATGACATCATGTAAAGGACCCACAATCCTCCATGAATAAGCTATCTCAATAGCAGGGTTAAATACCCATGTGGAGAAGCCATAAGGGTGTTTGTATCAGGTCTTCATAGCAAACGGGAACACTTAGGAGCTGTATAATATATTCACAGAATGATATATACATGTGGTAGAATATGAGTAACAGACAAGAACTTTGCAAGGTGATTAATAAGGGCAAATGCATTTGAATACAAGCACTTACTCTCCCAAAACTATAGTAAATAAAGTCATTCTACTTAAAAGGGGTAAAGAAAAAGCAGTCACCTGTTATGCTTCCACTGAATTTTACAGGAAAGAGGAGAAAGATTAAATCTGTACTGCAGATCTAAAGACGAAAGAATAAATAACCTGGGGCATGACCCCTGGAGACCAATTTAAAAGGAACTTGAATAGCACAGGATTCCATTGGCTTCCTATACATAAACATATCTTTGGATTTATTATAATTACTTTTAAAGCCAGAGAGGATCCAAAACTGATTTATGAGTAGACTAAGAACTGGGATTGAAATATCAGGATGGGCAGTAAAAAAGAAAAGTATCCTCTGTTGTACTAATTTAGGCTCTTGATTAGAAGTGTGAACAATAATACAAGTGTTTAGACATTCCTTGAACCTTAGTAAAGGATTTTGCAAGCTGATTGTAAAGTCAAGAACAGAAGTGGCCAACCCTGTGCCGGGTGCTCTATTAAGTGGGGAGGGGGGATATCGACTACATAAGAGCTTTTTTAAAAAGGAAGATTGTCTTCAGGGAATAATAAAGAGTTCACACCCATTCCTCCAAAGAGCGGCCTATTGTAGCCTACACTCCAAAATTCAAGTCTGTTCTTTCTTATCAAATACCGTCTTCATATCAAGGGAGACAGCAAGGGCATTATTCTTAACCTTGTCTGACCAGCATATTAGATTAGCCTCATAAAATCTCAAAAATATCAGACCTTCGTGGAACAGTCTGCTTAAAATCTATCCTTGCAGCTTTTTTGTCTTAAGGCAAGTTGTGTTTAAATAAACCTATTTACAATGCATTTCCAATTGCCTGTTTTTACTTCAGAGCCAGTAAAAATGTGATTTAGGGTTCTTTTTGTCACATTGTAAAAGTTAAACACTATGACCCTTGTAAAAAAAAAAATAGAGGTGCCCCTAAAAGAATTAGTTTCCCCATAGCGCTTGATTATCTAAAAATATATATCTTCAAAATACAACTCTTATTAAAGCTAGGTCTCCAAAAGGTTGGTATTCTTATTCTTCTTAATTTTTGTCTACTTAATTATCTTTATTCAAGACCCCTTGTCTGTAATGTACCATCTTTTTTACATGGATGTGCTTTCTTGCGAGTGCATAACAGGGAACATGACTTGGATAGAAAGAGCGACACAAATTTTCAAAACAACATAATTCGTGGAGATTTTTTTCAGTGGTAGTAACTAGCTGTAGACATTACATTCCTAGCAGAAATGAAAAACAAAACAAAACTGTTGATAGGGTATTTCTCAGTCCTTCAACTTCACAATCTTGTCCTTATACATTCCATGTGACTTCTGTGACTTTCTGACAGCTTTCTAGGTCATGTTCAGTTAATTTTGCCTGGATGGGCCCATCACCTAGCATCCTGCACAATGCCACATTACTGGTGCAACGATGTCTGATCTGTAATAGACGGCTGCAAAATTCAGAGAGGCTAATCCACACCATCCTTTCCTGTCAGCAATATCAGATTTGGAGGCACTGTTTCAAACATGCAGACCACCTATAATAAGGAAAGTGGTGGTAGTGGTGGTGGGGAGAACTTAAAAGACACAGAGTGTAAAATACAGAAGAGAGGAATGGTGGAATATTCCACAAGACTCCATCTCCCAGTCTGTGAGAATGTGGTTCACACACATTTCAGCTGCTCATATAGGTTAGAGCTCATGAAATAACCATGACGGAAGGGTAGGCTGCTAGAAATGGCTCTCCATGGTAAGGATAAACTATACATAAGCAATTACTTGGAGGGTTTTCTCCATGTGTTGTTGCCTGAAGGAAATGCATGGCAAGAAACATGTACCTCCTCTTTTCATGCGGCCGTGTGACATTCAATGTGGCAATATTCACAAGATAACTCTCACTGATGCATCTATTCTCAGGGAAACTCAAACTTTCTCCCTCCCACCTACAAACCTAAATCTACCTGCCTGCCCCCTTTTCTCTAAAGAACTTCCCTCTCCCTCTGTCTCATCTGCTTAGCTGGCATCATGCTCTGATGGACTAGAGCAGGGGTGGGCAACCTTAGGAGCTCCGGGGGCCATTTTTGTACCCTTCCCATGAGCCACATCTTTGTCAGTACCCCCCCCCCAAAAAAAAAGGTGTCCGTAGCTGCTACAGAATGCCGAAAGAGTCAAAAGTAGTTTGTTTGCAAGCTAGTTTCAACCCTTTTGGTGCTCTGTAGCTGTGACGGATATCTTTTTTTTTTTTTTTTTTAAGGCAGGGCATTGGAGGTGGGCAGGATAGAGGATTTTATCTCTGGCTCAGAGAAGGACTTTCAGGGCGGTACTGATTATTTTATATTTAATCATTATAACCCACCAAAATTAATATTCCCAAGCCAGGATATACCAAATTCGACACATATTTAGCTCTATGATATTTGACCTTTAAATATCTTTAAAAATTGCCACTTGATAAAATGACTTACATGTCTACTCAGAAGTAAGTCCCATGGAGATTAAAGAGACTTACCCCCAAGTAAGGATGGCACTGTCAATTACCAGTTGTCAGGCATGGGATTTTCTGGCGAAGCCCTGTTGTGGATCTCATCTCCACTTGAAACCTAGCTGCCAGCAACAGCTTCTCTCCTGCTGCACCTTGTTCTTGGAATGCCTTGACACGGGAGACTCGCTTGGACCCCTCCTTGATGGCATTCAGTCTGGATGCAATGATCAGCATCAGAAGCCTTCCTCTGAGTGCATCCTCCAAGGGAGGCTTGGAAGGCGGCTTCAAGGGAGAGGGCCTTCTCAGTAGTGGCATCCCTATTATGGAATGCTCTCTCCACTGAGGCCCACCAGGCACTGACAGTGTGATCCTTTTGGCACCAGGTAAAGCCTGTTCTTGACTCCCAGGCATTTAACAGCACATGATGGGGCATTTATGGCAGCTGTCTTTATCAGGTCTAGTATTCTGTTGAAATTGTTGAGCTGTTTAAATTGTTTTAAATTTTGTTTGTTCAAAATTGTATGCTATGTTTTATTATCTTGTATTTTATGGTTTGTAATTTTTGTGAATCACCCAGAGAGTTTCAGCTATTGGGCGGTATAGGGATGAAATTAATAATTATAACATGGAAGACTTTTTTTGGTTTTGTTCTGGCATGCTTTGTTTTTTGTTTGACTCCCTGCTATTATGTGTGTGGTGGGGGTGGGGGTGGGTTGTATTTTCTGCTGTCCCCTGATCGTATGCTTAGATTTTTGTTTATTGCTTTATTGGTTCCTTGTTCTAACCTTGGATGCCTTAAATTGAGATCCTAAAGAACTGTATCTAGCTGCAGTGAGCGTGTGTGTACGTGCATCCATGTGTGTGTGTAACTTCACCTTTCAACTAGGGCTGTGCAGGTACCCCCTGATCCATCTCGGAACTGCTTCGGGGCTTCCGAGGTGGGCCTGATCTGCTTTGGGTGGATTCGGGGACCCCCTGACCTGCTTCAGCCTCCCGAGCCAAAGCAGGATTTGGATGGCTGAACCCCACTTCACCCCCCTCCGGAAGCCCCTGCTGCGCTGCACAAACCCCCAGTTTCTTACCTGGGCCTGACTCGGGACATGTGTCAGGAGGTGGTTTCTTCCAGGGAGTTGGCGGTGCTGCTGTTGCCATGCCGCCACCGCCAGATCCTTACTTGGGCCTGGGAGACGTGCGCCGGCAGCAGTCTTCTTGCTCCAGGGAGTCACCCTGGCAACTCCTTGTATTTCTGGAAGTAGATCCTGAGCAAATGGTAGCCATCAAGCCATCAAGCACATTACATTAAAGCTGCACGCTTGACGGCTGCCATTTTTGGATCTATTTCCGGAAAATGAAGGAAGTTGCAATTTTACAAACGGTGACTCCCTGGAACAAGAAGATGGCTGCTGGCGCGCATCCCAAGGGCCCAGGTAAGGAGCTGGGGGCTGGGTGGCGGCACTGCTGGGCTTCTGGATTGCTGCAAAGCATGCCAAAGCACTTCAGAGCAACCCATCTCGCTGTCAGGAGTGCTCTGGCGGCCTCTCCCAGTAGATTCCAATAGCCAACTCAAGACACAGACGAAAGGATTTCTTTTCAAAGCTTTAATCCTTTTACAACTTAATGACTCTTTCAGATGCTAATCACCAGTGACTAAAGCAAGGAACAGCAGGGTGGCCTAAGCTTCAAGTAGGCAGTTGATCCCCGTTTGAAAGAGAGTCACTCGAAGACCCAGAACTTATGGGCTAGGGAGAGATCCTCCCTCTTTCCCTTGGGTCCATGGGAGGCAGCTGTTGCTTGCGCGCCAAACGGGCGCTAGGCCTCCTTTCCGTGCCCTCTATCGCTCGTTGCTCTTTGCGTCTGCGTCGAGCATCTAAGAAGCCCCTCTCCCGCATTCCCTCACTGCCAGGGTCACTATCTATCTTAGGAATGCCGGCAGGAGGAATCTCTGCCAGGTGCTGAGCCTGGGAGGGATGAGCTGGCCCCTCTCCCACGGATTGCTGTTCCTCCTCAGAATCAGAACTGCTCTGAGGCTCTCTGGGCTCAGTTTCCACCCTGACACTCGCTTTGTGCTGCTTCATGCCCCCTCCGCCTTGCCTTGGAAGCGGCACAAAGCGGCACAAAGTGCCCTGCTTCAGTTCGGAGTTTGGGCTCTGGGCCAAAGAGGTGAATAGCCCTACTTTCAACAATCCAGGCGATGCATGCCCCTTCCACTTCCCACCCACAAGAAGATTTCATCAGCCATTCAGTGTTCCTATGTTCCAAGATGAAGGGGAGGTTTAAAAGAATTCCAATAAAAAGACAAATCCAGGAGTCCATGTATATTCCAACCCTGCACATAGGCAAGGCAGTCTTAACCCTTATTTGGGAGAGCTTTGACATCAAAGCCTCCAAGGGCAAATCTATGCCTCGTGTCATACCGAGACGATCCCATCACTGTGACGCCACATCCCTCTTCTGCGTTTATACCTTGTAGAGCACACAATGATATCTGTTGTGGTTTTGGGGGTAATATGGAATAAAAAGTGGGCAATAATGCTAGAAAAGGGGTGTGCAGAGTGCATAATGCACCCCAACAGTTATCAGTGCACTTCAATACTGATAAAAAGCACTAGTGCAGATCTAGCCTAGGATGTGCAAAGCCCTGCCACATTCATCTCGGCAGGGTGGAAGTGAGGGAGGCACAGCATTTTCACTTCTCTCTCCCTTCTCGGCCAGCGTTTTTTGGTCTTTTAATTAACTCCACCCCATTGAAACCAATGGAAAGGAAACTAATCTATGGTAACTTCAGGGCTAGCATAAATTACCAGCCAGTTTGGGGGTTCGTGACCCCTCTTTCATACACACGTGCACACACACACACAGCATGCCTCTTTCCTCCCCCCATCTCAGACATTGGCATTCTGACAACCAGACAACCAAGAGGCAAAGGGCACGGATGTTTCTGTGGGGGCTGAGATCAAGGGATCCATGGTCAGATCACCTCCTCCAATGGTGGACCTCTGTCACCACCCTTGGAGCGGGGCATCCTATATATTCTGTGGCTTCTTGGGACGCTATCCCAAGGACAAAAGATTGCACTGTTAGTTTATTTATAACATTAAAAAATACACTACATTTCAACAACAAGGCCCCCAAGGCAGCTTGCAACCATTTTTAGAAGACCAGACACCATAAAATCACAATACTAAAATCAGTGGAAGCTGGTGGCTTCGATTTTGGTGGGGCGGTGAATCCATTCTGGGTTTCAGTCAGAACCATCCAGAACTCTAAAGGAGCTATCCAAGGTGAGGAACTTATTTTGTAGATAGGGTTCAGCACCTTGGATAGCTCCTTTAGAGTTCTGGCTAGTTCTGACTGAAACCTGGAATGGCTTCACAGCCCCACCAAAATTGGAGCCACCAGCCTCCCCTGACTACAATACAATTGATATCAGAGAGCAACAACAAAACAAAACCAGAACAGTTGAAGAAGGATTTAAACAAGCCTGGCGAATAGGACTGGCTTCACTGCTGCCTGAATGTCAAAGGAGGGGGAGGCAAATGGGCTTCCCAAGGAAGAGAGTTCTGTAACTGTGGCACCACTACCAGAGAGAGCCCTGTCAAATGTCCCAGGCAAAGGAGCTTCTGGAGGAAAAGGACATGGAGCAAGGCCTCCAATGATAAACAGAATCTCCTGTTCCTGTGTGGGATTGAACATTCCTTTAAATATGAGAGCCACTGAGGTGTAGTGGTTAGAGTGCACTTGGGAGATCCAGGTTCTAGTCCCCATTTGGCCATGGAGCTCATTGGGTGACTTTGGATGAGTCACTGATTCTCAGCCTAACCTACCTCACAGGGCTGTTGTGAGGATAATATGGAGAGGAGGACTATGCCTTGGATTCCTTGTGAGAGGAAAAAAGGCAGCATATAAATGTAATAATAAATAACATGAGGAGAGCTGTCTCAAGCGTATGTGCAAAGAATTCATGCAAACTGCATCTCCCCATTTATAGAAAAAAGCTAGATGATCGGGGAAGTGGCTTGTGTATATATAGAAGTGCAATACACAGAAGAATTCCTTGCATCATGGTGAAAGAATAGGGTGGCCATTTATGAATCGCCAGAAAACAGAAAATGCATTTCCAAACAAGGAGATTAAAAGAGGACAGTAATTTGCATGCACTAATTTATATATACAGATGCAAATTTATTTGTTACATTTATATCCTGCTCTTCCTCCAAGGAGCCCAAGGCAGCATACATGATCCTCCTGTCCTCGATTTTATCCTTAGAACAACCCTGATAGGCTGAGAGTTCACAAAATGTTCTCAAAATAAATAAATAATAAAAAACTATTTTAAAAATCCACAAATTTGTGATCATGATGTGTGTGTGTGTTGGGGGGGGGGGGTTGTATTTCTTCTGGCCCGCAAGGATTTGCCAAGCATTGTCCAAACAGCAGGAACACAATCATATTCTCCACAACGTTCACTATGGCAGTTCACACACTTGTTTTCCCAGATGCAAAATAGTATGGTTTAAGCACCAAATAAAGGTGATATTTCTGCAATAAATGGCCCATTTGCTGAATTTCAACAACCAATGAATTGTGCATTTGTCGCACTGTGAAATGATCACTTGGAAAGGCTCTTACAGGCTAACTGATTAGTTGTTGCATTAGACAGAGACCTTTTGATTCTTTTTCCTGCCACATACTTCTCATTGGATAGTTAGGAAAAGTAAAGAGCAATCTTTGTTCAATGCAGTGTGGAAAACAGAACTTTTGGCAAACTTTAGCTTGCTCATATTCCATACATTGGGAATCTACCTTCCTGGCTTGCCAGTATATCTGTTGTGGAACCTAGCTTAGTTTGTCTACGGCTGAGTGATGGGCAATATAACAGCAGGGATTAGAGCAATCCCTTCCATGAAAAAGCAATACAGAGATATATTTTAAAGGACTTTGTTTAATTTTTCATTGTGCCTTGTGAAATCAAAGTTGTCCTTGGATGTTGCAATAAAGTTAAGGAGAAGATAGGAGACCAGAGACAAAGGAGGGCTTGTCTAGCTTAGAGGCCCAATAAGCACAGTGGGATGAGAAACTTGGAACGAAGCCTGTCAGCAGCACGAAACTGCGGTGCCTTTTACTTTGAGCAAATGGCCTTTAGTTCTGAGCTGAATGTGAGAGACAGTGTAGTGTAACCCATGGGCCCTTTTACCATTTTTTGCATACCTAAAGAAGGAGCTTTCCACCTGGGAGAAAATGTAACTCAAGGCCTAGGAACAGTGGCAGCTCTCTATGGGAGTAAACAGGGCGCAGGACTCAGTACTGTCTGGACAGTGCAAACTTTTAGGGAAAAGAGGCAGAAATCTCATCTGCTCTCCTGCTGTGATGGTTGCATCTGCAGCTGCTTACAGGTGATACTCTGAAAATAAAAGGAAAGCAAAGGGAGGATGGCATGAAATTCTGGAAGAAGCCATCGTCTCCCACAAGGGCCACCTAAGCATGGGACAAAAGGCATTCTACTTACTCTATTTATTATTTTACTAACCTTTTAAATAATCAGGAAGTTCCAAATTATTGTATACTCTCACTTAGGGATGTCAGAGAAATGAGTTCAGATTTTCATGAATCTGACCTGTGGATTCCGCAGTGGACTGGCTTTTCCCTAGTTGGGAAGATTCTGTGAATTTGTGGACCAGCTTTCTAACTTTCCCAAATTTTGTGCAAATTTCACCTTTTAAAAACACACATTAAAAAAAAAAAAAACAACCAGGGAAAATGTGCACCCCCCTCCATAGGCTATAGTGTGAAAATAACATGTGTGTATGGGAATTTGCACATTTCTGCACATGAGAATTTGCTAGGGATGGCGGAGAATTTCTCCCTGAATCTTCGGGGGGCTGAGCGCCAACACATTCGGCCCCCCGAAATCGGCGGTGAAATTCTCCGCCCCCCGCCCCCCCCCGGGATGGGACTTACCTTTGGCGAATGTCCCTCCCGGCGGCGGGTCCCGGCGGCGGTTCGTCGGCCTTTCGTTGGGGGCGGGGGCGGCAGCCGGTCTTCCGACCGGCTGCCGCCACCGCCATTACAAAGTAAAGTGTTAAGAAAAACAACAACCCGTGATAGGCTACGTAACGATTAACGTAACCTATCATGGCTAGATTTCCAAAGTCAGCCGTGATAGGCTACGTTAATCGTTACGTAGCCTATCACGGGTGACTTTGAAAAAAAAAAGCGTGTATGCAAATGGCGGCGGCCTATGGGCGCCGCCATTTGCGTTCCTTATTTGGTCCCGGTAGTCTACGTAAAGATTTACGTAGACTACGCCATAGTCTACGTAAATCTTTACGTAGACTACCGGGACCAAATAAGGAACACAAATGGCAGTGCCCATAAGCAGCCGCCATTTGCGTACGCGCTTTTTTTTTTTTTCCAAAGTCACCTGTGATAGGCTACGTAACAATTTACGTAGCCTATCACGGCTGACTTTGGAAATCTAGCCGTGATAGGCTACGTTAATCATTACGTAGCCTATCACAGGGTTTGTTTGTTTTTTAACACTTTGTTTTGCAGCCGGGGAGACGGGGCGCTTCTCCCCGGCCTGAATTTCGGCCGGGCGAGGCAGGAAGCCTCCCCCCCGGCCTGAATTTCGGCCGGGCAAAGCGGGACGGCTCCCCCCCCTCGCCTGAACTTCAGGGGGAGAAGCGAAGCGCCTCCCCCCCACTGTGAAGCACCCCTGCGAAAAGGTAAGTGACTTTCGTACATCCCTAGAATTTGCACAAATTCAGGAAAAAAATCCAATTTCATTGATGGGTGGATGATGGAATGGAAGGCGCCTGACAATCCACAAAACAGACAGAACAGATTTTACACAATTTATACTTATCTACTCATACTTGATCAGGACCAGGATATCCAAGGGGGGCTGGGCCCAGGCTGCTGCCCCATTACCATGAGCACCCCTACCCCCAAATGAAGCTAAATTGTAGGTCGTGCTTCAGGTTATTTATGGAACCTTATTTCCCTGTATCTGTGTGCTTCTTCCCAGATTGTATGGGATTTGCTGGACTCACTCAGAAGCAGAGTTAGAGCAGAACAGAAACGTTCTGAACAGGGAGTTGGTGGCCCAGGCTCTTCACTAGAAGAGAGAGCATGAGCTTGTGCAAGCTAGAATGTAATTTAACTTATTTTAACTTACTTTAGGCCTGTAACGCTTGCACTGTGTCATGCTTGCGATATTGCGCATAGGGGTCACTGTGGACACCCTATAGCATAGATTTCCTGGCCATTCCTTGTCAAGACTTTTTCCCTTCAGTGTGTGCTCTTTCCCTACCACCAGATTCGCTTGGGCTGCAGCCCATATACCACAACTCTTTCACGCAGCCAGGAGGAGAGGTGTCGCCTGGCCATGTGAAGCTGTCATTTGACAGACGGGGATCTGCAAAAGATTCTAATCAATGGGAGAAGAATGCGTACATTTCAAAGATGTGCACAATTGATGCCTACATTTAGAAAATATGTATGAAAATACAAATGAATGAAAAAGGAAAACAAACAAAGCTCACAAACTGATATAGACACAAGATGCAAGGTGGAATTTGGTGGAACTTCAATGAGTCGAAGTTTTGCTTGTGCATGCATCCGTAATCTGGAAGGCTTGCATGCAATCCAGAGGAGGCTGGTGGCTCCTCTGTCAGTGGGGCTGTGAAGCTGCTCTGGGTTTCAGTCCGAACCAGTCAGATCTCTTAAGTAGCTATCCAGGGTGCTGAACCTATTTGGGGGGATAGGCTTCAGTACCTTGGATAGCTCCTTTAGAGTTCTGACTGGTTCTGACTGAAACCCAGAGTGGATTCTCCACCCCATGACATTGGAGCCACCAGCCTCCACTGGTGAAATCCCTGAACATCAATTGGGAGTGAGGGGAAGAAAAGGGCCCAGATTCAGATTTTCTGAATGGGGAGGGGGAAGGCCTAGGTATCAGGCCTGCAGGCCAATCTGGCCCACTTGACATCCCAATTCAGTCCTCTGTGGTTGCCCAGATGGCCATATCCCCTTTCCCTGACAATAGTTCCTTCAACAACTGCTGATCATTTGGTCATCCTCAGGTTTCTGTGCAGTTTTCTTCCTATCGTAAAAGGTTGAAATGCCTCTCCTAAAGCTTAGTTACTGAAAAAAAGACATTTAAGCTGAAATAGGCTGGTCTTTTTGGCCCCAGCCCTTTTTGCCTTTGGCTCTGCCCACCACAGGCTTGTAGTCCTTGAGACCTTCTCTGAAATTGAATTTGGCCCTTGATCTGAATGAGGTTCACACCCCTGCTTTATAGCAATCAGATGCAAGCCATGGGTGGCCCACCTGTCTTTATTCTGGTTAAGTTTTGACTTCTTATAGCTTCTGGTCAAACATGCTATCAACTCTGACCCATAGCCTCCCGGCTGTTCTTCGCAGCTGTATTCATTTCTCCTCCAAATCCATTGCTGTGATGTTCTGACTTCATAAGTTCTATTATTTTCTCTTTCTTGACTCACTTTTGACTCAGGCAGCAGCTCAGCAAGGAAACTTCTCACACCAGTGTTAAGTACTTCTCCAAATGGCGAAATGTCCAAGGGTCGCACTACAGAGTTCCTTTGAAGGAGAGCACACTGGGGATTTATGGTGCCTTTGTAAAATCTGCTTTACTTAGAAATATTATATACAAACAGAAAGTCTAGGAAGCAAACAGACTCTTAAAACAGCCAGAAAAACTGCTGATCCTGTATCTTCCAGAGGGGTGGCCAGGTCAGGCTTACAGAAAATACAACAAAACAAAGAGTTTTGGGGCATCTGAAAGGCTAAGAAATTATTATGGCATAAGCTTTAATGGACCTGTGCCATAATGATCTTGTTAGTCTTTAAGGTGCCACAAGGCCCTTTGTTATTTGATTTTACACCAGAACCCTCAAAACAAGACCACACATCCCTGCATCTTTCTGTGCTGCTTTCAGTCCAGCTAAGCCAGCGCTCGCTCACCTGTTTCTTCCTCTGCCTCTGATTCCAAATTCAAACTGCTTTCTTCTCTATGCCTCCTCCCCTGGCAGAGAATCACTCTCATATGCCACCTTTGCAAACACATCGCCCATTCATGAAAACATCTGATCATCCTTTGAACTATTAGCAAACAATCAGCTTAACAAAGGATGGTCACCCAGAAGCTGTAACAGTATTTTTCACTGATGCTGATTAAATAATAAATAAATAAAAAGGTCAAAAAAAATCTTCCTGCTACAATCAGAAAACCTGTGCCTCTTTTAAAATATTTAAAAAGGTCATTGTCAACATTTCATCATGTGCGTCTGTGCCTTCCACTATAGTATTAAGCAGATTTTACTTCTGTGTTCCTGTGTATGAAGCTCCGACTTTGATGAAACCAGGATGCCCTACCAAGAGCAGTCATGAAATAGCCACTTGCTTCCCCACAATATTAGTATTACCACACAATTCATTAAAATATCCATATGTACCATATAAAAGAAAACCTCTTTCTATTTATTGGTAAATCATTGCTGCTCCTAGCACTTTTTAATCTAGGTTTTCATCAATCTAATGTCCTACCCTTCACATATCAGAAAGTAATGTTTTTCATTAAAGTATACACCTGTGACTAAAATGCTGATGCTGGTGGATGTGGCGGGGAGAGGGCTAAGAAATGGGGTGTGAGGGCGATATGACAAGGGAACATTTAGCACATAAGAATTGCCATTTTACTCAAATATTGTGCCTCCAACACTGCCCCTCGGAAGCTCACAAGGAAGATGTGAAACTGCTGGCTATTCCTTTATTTGTCTCACCATTTGGAAAACAGAGGTATACTGCCTCAGAAGAGGGAGGTTCCATCTAGCACTGTTTGCATAGAAAACCAAGCCACAGCAAAAGAACTGGCTCACATGAGGATTTTTGTTTCATACAGTTCCATGGCCCTTTGCTTCTCTTATCTGTATAGTTTAGTGTACAGTGTAGTTCCCTGGCAATATATTTGAGTTACATTATTGCACAGGATCAGGCAAGACAACTAAGTTTTTTAAAAAGAGAAGGAGATAGACGATAAACCCAACCAAAGCCTATTTAAACCAATCCCCTAAGTTGCTGTTTTTGTTATTGGCATCCTGAAATTTACTTTGTGTTACTTCCACCAAGGAAAGGTTTTCACCAGAAAAACAAGCTGTATTGAATTATCTGTTAAAAATCTCTGCAAGATTACACAGATGTGTAAAGATTTTCTCAAAGACAAAAACTAAGTGCCCCGCTACCAGAAGCTCCCTAAATTGTATCAAAACTCAGTTTATATTCCCACAGATGTCTAACAAGCTGCGTATATGGTCTTGGATTATAGACTGGGAAAAATCAATAGCCCGCTGTCTCAAAGGCACCAATATAGATTATGAATCACAGCCAGGAAGTTGTCAGTGATCTCAGCTGCCAACAGTGCTTCAGTAAAGATATTTGCTACTTCATATTCTTTTAATGTGGAGCTTTTATATATGAAGCAGAACCAGTCAGTTTTACCCCCCTCCCCTGCAAAAAAGGTAGAAGGGAATTTTAAGCAGCAGATAACAAAAAAGCAAGCAATCTCCAATCCAGTTTTTTAAAGCTGCCTTTTCACCGGCAGAAACTCCAAACAACTTTTCTGTGCTTATTTAGTACACATTACTTATACTTAGCAAGGCTGATCAATGTGAAATTGAGTTATATCACTCCTATGTCAGTAGCAGGGAATCAAAAGGTTATGAGATGCCAGAAAAGGAAGCAATGACAAGATTGTTTTTCGTTATTGTTGTTAAACACACACACACACAAACCCTCTCTTTTATATTTTGCCAAGATGCCACGAGATTGGCATGCTTAATGCAGTATTGGGGTGGTGGTGGTTCTTTTTGGCTTGCTGTGACAACTGTACACACAAGGGCACAAAGTGTCCTGTGCCATATCAATTCAAATAAATGGGAGCTGTTCGACAGCTTGGGTGCCCTGCCACTTGATGAATCTGGTGCAGGAGAGATGCCCGGTGGACCCTTCACAGAGTGGTGTATGTAAATATTATGCTATTGCTATATTATAGGCCATAGCTGTTATGTTACGAGTGAGTTGGACGAATTGGATTCCTCCATTATAGCCAGAAATTAGGGCATAGTAGGTTCTATGGCTTATACTCAGCAAATGGCAGTTTGGCAGTTGGCAGTTCAGGAGAGGTTGGTTTGAGGATGGTCCATGCCAATTTAGAGGTAGAAAGGGTAAGAAAGGGCTTAGGTGTTTGACAGGCATTGTCTGTTTCCTTTCTCATTGATCTGGCTGGGGTTAAATTTTGTGAGCTGATTTTTCCATTTGTACATCATCTTTTGGGAAACCATTTGTTGTGTCAGGGTCAGGCAGAGGTCTTTGCTTTGTAACCGAGATCCTTTTAAACTAGAAATGATGTGGATTGGACCTTGATTGGACCTGGAACTTCATAGATGTCAAGCATGTGTTCAGCCACTGGCCTATCTAGTCCAGCATTCTGTTCCCACAGTGGCCACCCAGGTGCCTGTAGGAAGCCCACAAGCAGGACATGAGCACAACAGCACCCTCCTGCTTGTGTTCCCCAGCAGCTGGTATTGAGAGGCATACTGGCTCCAATACTGGAGGTAATATATAACCATCATGTCTAGTAGCATTATCCTCCATTGGTCTAATCCCCCTTTTAAAGCCATCTATAGCCCCGTTAAGGCATTCCTAACCTGGGGAGACTAAACACGCGAAGGCAGGGAGCATGACAGCCCTGCCCCACCTTCTCATTTCTTTCATCACCTTCTACTCACTGGGGGTGACTTTCTGAAGAGTGGAGGCTCCTGTATCCATGGAAACTATCCATGGATTCCAGAAAGCTGGAGAATGAGCATTCAAAATTATGTAGAGAGTCCCCATGGATACCGGGAGCTCTCCTCTTCAGAAAGTTATCCTCAAGCAGTAGAGGGTGATGAAAGCGACAGTGGTGCAGAGCAGGGCAAGGCTAGCACATGCCCTCTACTTGCATGCTTAACCCCCTCAGTTTAGGAATGCCTGAATAGGGCTTAAGTTGGCATATTGTAGTAGCAAATTCCATAGTTTAACTATATGTGTGAAGAAGTACTTCCTTTTGTCCGTCCTGAATTTCTCACCATTTAGCTTCATGGGATGACTTCAGGTTGTAGTATTATGAGAGAGGGAGAAAAATTTCTCCCAATACCCTTTGTCCATGCATAATTTTATATACCACTATCAAGTCCCCCTTACTTGCTTTTTTTCTAAAGTAAAACATCCTAAATATTGTAGCTTTTCTTTGTGGGGGAGTTAATCCAACCCTTGATCATTTTGATTTCCCTTTTCTAGCCTTTTTCAGCTCTACAATTTCTTCTTTGAGGTGTGGTGGCCAGAATTGTACACAGTATTCCAAGAGTGGGAGTGGGGTGGGGGGCTTTAGCCCTTTGCCCTGCTGAGGTCCTGATTCATATCGGGCACCTTTCACCTCCTATTTGCATTGGAAAAAGCTCCCATTTGGTCCAATTGCAGCTTCCCCCCAGTGAAAATAGCAGGCGTGACATCCCCTCCCATGCCCAGTGCAGGTCCAGACCTCAGCAGGGAGCAAATGGTTAAAGCCCCCTATCCCCCATACCAGGGTTCCAATCTGAATTGGTGGCCCTGCATTTGCAATTTAGTTTTAAAAAGCCATTCACACAACTGCTCAATGCATGAGTGGCATCATGTCTGGTTGAGTTACTGTTACTTACCTTACTGTTGAGTAAACATACTACATAGGATTCCACTGCTTGGTAATTAAAATGGGAATGGACATAGGAGAACGCAAAACACCTTCTTATCTAAGCATGACATGGTGAGCAGAACAAAAATGCAGATATTACAAAAACATCAAACCATATCATTTAAGCATGAATTGATTATAATAGTCTTATTCCTTTGTTCAGTGTCAGAGAACTGAGTACATTTCCATACTGAGAACTGAGACATGAGCAGAGAACTCAGAATATTTCCAAAATGAGAACTGAGAACTGCATGGAGAACCGTGAACATTTCCAAAATGTGTCTGGAACTTAAAAAAATAGTGCAAGAATGAGAACACATTACTGCACTGGTACACCATATGTTACCACGGGTCACATGGATGTTGTTGGTGAAGAACGCTAACAAAATCCTAACTGCCCACAAGGTTTAAAGAATAGGGCAACGTGAACAGAAAAACTTCTGAAGACACTTGTTGTTGTTAGGGTGGAATTTTGGTTGGAGGTAGGCCATGATCATCTGATACTGTCCTGTTTTTATATTTATTGTGTTTGTATGTATCTCATTTTTATCATTTTGTGATGTTTTACACTTGTTTTATATCGCTTTATGGGTTTTGTTTGTTTACAGCTGTGAGTTTATAAGGGAAGGGGTTATAAAAATATAGCCTGGAATTGAATGAACTGTGTTGCTAATTTGGTATGCCCAAGGCAGCTTTGGACTAGTTGAAAAAGATTTTCCAGTGCCGTGTGGTTTTGAAACTGAGGAACTGTTTAAAAGCATTTTTTTTAATATGGCAAAGGGTGTGTGCGTGCTGTCCTTTAACAAACACAAGCTGTTTTTTAAAAACAAACAAACAAACAAATAATCCCCCCTCCCCCCGGACATGTTCAAGCTTTGAACATGCCTAAATTAGTTCTTTGGATCCCAGCCATAGTAACGAACGAACTCAATGAAATATACTAAAGAAGTGGTATGGCACTATAAGCATACATCTAAAGAACAGTCACCCTCACCTGGTCACACCCCACTTTGACAATGGCCTTCTTAAAATGTGGTGCCCAGAACTGGACTCAGTATTTCAAATGCAACCTGACGAGCAGAGAATCGAATGGAATGAATTCTTCTCATGAATTAGAACAGCCTCCCCCAACTTGGTGTCCTCCAGGTGTTTTGGACTACAACTCCCTGTATTTCTGACCATTGGCCATGTTTGCTGGGGCTGATGGGAGTTGAAGTCTAAAGCATATGGAGG
The DNA here is from genome assembly GCF_057233095.1 of Heloderma suspectum. NCBI lineage: Eukaryota > Metazoa > Chordata > Lepidosauria > Squamata > Helodermatidae > Heloderma > Heloderma suspectum. The sequence goes on from NC_139461.1 coordinate 54,249,011, forward strand.
GTACTCTCACCCATCTTATGCTTGTGACTTTGATTCTTTATACTTAAATGAAAGATTTTACATTTATCAAAGTTGAATTTCGTCTTGTGGGTTTTGGCTCTGCATTCCAGCTTGTCAAGATCGTTGGATCTTGATTCTGTCTACTGTGGTGCCCCTCCCAGATTCATGTCCTCTGCAAATTTGATAAGCATCCCCTTTACTCCTTTGTCCAAATAATTTGGTTTGTGTGGGGAATTCCTCTTTAAATCATCTTCTGGCTCCCTGTTCTTTCTGTACAAGTGTAGTATAAATTCTAAATGTAGTATAAATCCATTTGGGATACCTTTTTAATCTTCATAGCTAGTAGGTATTGAAAGATGAACCCAGCCAAGCTAGACCCAAGATTAACCTCAAATGTGGGGTTTTATCAATTTCAGTAGCAAGTCTAAAACTGCCCTGGCATGACCTGCACACCACATATTACTTGCATGAAGTAGATAACTATTTCGGTGTGTGTGTGTGTGTGTGTGTGTGTATTTTCAATGCACTAATATTTTAGATGCCCCTGTGGAGAGCTAGTGGGGGGAGTATATCATTTACAGTCTTGCTTATCAAAAATATTAATTAAATATTAATTAAATATTAATTAATTACTTAAAGTGCATGACATGATACACTGATGCAGGACCCAGAAAAAAATGATTTGATTTTTAAAAAGATGAACTGAAATATTAATGCTACGACTTAATAGAAGAGCTCTGAAATAACTGAAACTGTTGAAAGATCTGTAAAAGAAAATCAGGAAAGAAACTTGACTTGAGAACTCTTTTTGTGTGTGCCATTTTTTTAGGGCCATGAAGCACAGAGTGTCTAATAATTATGCTAGTCTTGCTCTGTCTCGACATGGTAATTATAAGGTATTCCAAATCAGGAACACCAATGGGCCATCACCACCAGCTATGCTCAGTGCGCATGGGGGCACTAATGGTTATGCAGTTTGGCTGAATTGCTTTCCCAGTGAGCTGACACTCTGGGTGCCTGGAACTTCTCTCCCTTGACTGTCAGTTCACTGCAGAATTGCCCTCTAGTGCAGCAACAGCTCTTCTGCCAAGTGTATAACAGCTTAACACAGAAGACACTCTGCACCCTAGAGGAATTGCAATCAGTCCACATGTAATGGGGGGCAGTGCTGAGATGTCTTCACATGATTAAGATCCCCACCCCCCAGCCCAAATGCTCTACTTGTCTAATAATCTATCCAAAGCGATTTCTTCAAATGTTGAGGTACAGAAAAGGTTGGAATGATGGTAATGACACTCCACACATGGCGTTAGAGCTATTTGCATTGCCATGTTTTGAAATGCAATTATATCACAGTGGTTAAAGCATATAATTAGGGCGAGCAGATGCAAACAAAGATGAATATTCTGTACCTTTAATGGCTGTGTGAAACAGGGGATTTTCAGCACAGGTAACATTTTGCATGTCTTCATGACAAGCTGCGGCTGCCCAAATCCCCACTTCTACACAACCATGAAAGACACAGCAGCCTCATCATACACCTCCAAGCACCAACTACCTCCTGGTGCATGATATAATCTCTGCAAATTCTGCTTGAAAATGGAATTCTCACACCAGTATGGTTCTCTCTCTTATTCTTTTTAGGATGCATGTCTTTATCTCCATTATAACTTCAACTCCATGACTTCACAGGTGCTCTCTATTGCTAGACAGAGAATTCTCCTGAAGGTAGCAGATACACTGTATATGGCATCTCCACAAATTAATGAATGCCATTTCTTTTATTAATCTTCTCCACTGGCAGGAATTCTCATGGAAGTGTCTTTACTGGGGATGTAACCAGAAAGGTTCTCTAAGCAGTTTTAAAAATAGAAAACATGGAAAGATGCAAGCAAATTATAAGAGCCACTTCCTTGACTGAATTTCCAGCTCACTCAAAATTTGGATGTGTATCTAAAACCTACTACTATCTATCTACCAAAGATGGAGAGAAGAGAAATATGCTGTATATGCTATACAAAAATACACCTCCATTTAAAAGTGTCTGACAAATTAATTAATAGTTCTTTTAGTAGAAACACAATTACTACGTTTCCAAAGATTTTCACCATGGTGGAATCTGGCAAGGCTATTCCAAATAAGCATCAGCAGTCATGTCTTGGGAACAATCTCATGTTTTTGCAAGCACTGGACCATTGTGGCCAACACATTCACTGGGACTATTTCTCTAGAGACTACCAAAGCTGCAAGAAAAATGAGGGACTTAACAATACATTGTGTGAAAAGGGGTCTGAAACCTTTTCATTTCTAAGTTGACACACAGCAAGAGGTACTGGCAGAAAATAAACTTCAGGAGCAGAGCAATTCAGATCCCTGGCAAAGGCTGGCTGAAGAGTCACTGGATGTCTCATTGGGCACAGAAGTACTGCTGGAGGTAATCTCTTCATTCCCCTGGTATGCCCAAGGATGAAGCTGGCATAGTTATTTCCCCTCCCAGCAGTGTCAATGGCAGGGCAAATTTTTTTTAAAAGGGGGGGGAAGCTATCCTCACCTCCCACCTCCTGAAACCTAGGATCCCCCCACCCCCCATATTTAGGATTGCTCCGTTAAAGATATTTCTCAGATCAACAATGGTATATATTGCTTTGCTAATCCTATTTAAATTAAATTAATTTTCCTCCAAATTTAGGAGATGTTTCTTCTCAACAGAGCTCTCAGCACTATGATCAGACAATGGGAAAACTGAAGGGGAAATGGGACAATGAGAAATGGCTCCAAATCCATCAGAATGCACTGAATAGCTAGGATTGTGCATGTGTAGCTTTTAAAAAGCAAAAAGCAAAATCATGCCAATCAGCTGTTTAGTTAGTGAGCAAGGTGCATGCTGTGTGTGAGGGGGCTGGGGAAATTAAACCCATCCCAGTCTTCTTCTCTGAAACAGCTGATTGGCTGGACTTCAGATGTTAAAAGTCACAATTCCTGCCAAGAAATAGGGATGAATGAATCTGTCAGTTTTGGTTTATCTCAGATTCTCATTTTCCAGACTTAAGTACAATTTGTCCTGAAGTTTTGATGTTTTTTTAAAAAAATGTTCACACAAACATTTGTACACATTTTGGGACACATTTCTCCTAACAACACACATTTTAGGATGCATTTTTGCCTAGCATACACATTCTTTTTGCAAACAGTTTTCCTAACAATGCATTTTTGTGTGTGCCCTTATCCCTAATATACACACTTCTGTATACAGTTTTTGACTGGTGAACTCTGTTACAAACATCCAAAGGATAACTGAGTTTGGTTTGTGTTCATAATGGTGAAATTAAGAAAATTCACATTAAAATGTGAACTAAACAAATTTCTCCCCTTCCCCCTACCAACAAACTATAATTTTCTTTTTAAAAAAGAAAAAAGAGCTACACAAGTGACTGTTGATTCTAGTTGGAGAATAGCATGAGCAGCACACAGATAGGGGTATGCACACAGAACCACAGTTCTATATGTTTATAGCCTTTAGCTAGATAGCAGTGAAGCATGACTACAGGGCCAAGGTGACATGAAAAGGAGCTGGTTTTTCAGGGACAGCAATGGCCATTTTTAAGGAGCCATTGCTTGACAGTGAGAACAGTAATATTCTGATTGTTTTTTATAGAACAGATAGTTAGGTGAAAGTAAGCTATGCAAACACACACTCTCTTTCGAATATACATACTTTTCCTTGCTGTTCGATAGTGTTTCCTTAGATACAAAATGCCAGTGTCAAGGGTAATGATGTCCTTTACTGGAAACTTGCCACTTTTCACTCATTGTTTTCAACAAGTAAAATGACACTTTTTGGTTTTGTGCGTGCAGTGGATCTTGGTACATTTTAAAAAATTGACATTTCCCCTGCATGGGAAAAAAAATACTTTCTTATTAATGCACCACCACCACTCAAGCTTTGTTTTAGAAATGAAAACTGAGAAGAGAGTTGCTGAGCATAGATTTCCTTCATTTGAAGATTAGATAAACCCAGATGCCACAAAAATAATGAAAAAGACTGAAGCACCCACTAGAATGCATTTAACTTAGATCTGTATACAGCATGCAATACATGCTGATATTTTAATGATTTCCTCTAAAATATAAATAAACTGGGCTACCAAGTCTAATCACCACCCACTCAAAAAATCTCTCTTTTATCAGAGGATGCATTTCTAAAGTATACATTGAATATATTACCATTTAAAGCACCCCCTTATTCGTTATGTAGTGCACTTGTGGATAGATGGACTCACTCTTCCATAACTTGAGGACCCATAAAATGTGGAACTCATTAAGGAAACCTTTGACGAATAAAGAACACTACCTAGGAGGTTAAATTATGTCATGCACCGACATACTGAAATGTTACCAGCCTGCTGATCTTGAGCTAGAAAATAACCGAAAAGGAGAAAAAAAAAAAAGCGGGGGGAGGGAAGCCAATGTACCATTTAAATTGTTGCTAAACTGGTCCAATTTCATATTTATATATATTTTTTCCTTTAAAAAATGACTTCAGTTTGAAAGTATTATCCTTTTAATGTGAAATAAGCACTCTTCCGTTAGCATTGTTTACAAACCAGCATCCTGATCTTAGTATTTGTTGTCCTTGCAAATTGGTGTCTCTGATGGGGCACCCATAAAGGAGAAATCTAGATTGTGGCCATATTAATACCGATTTCTGCATGGTGTGTTATTATTATGGTGCTGTTGGGGTGGAAGACACTCTCGCTCCAGATCAGGAGCTTGGCATTTCCATGGGTAACCAATGGGGCTGAATTGTACCATCCTTCAAATTAGTTGTGCATCTGTTACGTACTAAAACCGAAAGCAATCCCCCCCCAGCAATAACCTTTAAATACTCTATGTTAAAAGGAGCCTAAATTCCAAACTGTTCAATAATACTAAAAAGTGAAGACAGAAATTAGTGACCTAGGCATCATGGCAGTTGCATGGGAACATACCAAAATGCATTTATCAATGTGTATTTTGAGAAAAATTTGTTTGGAAATGTGTATTTTTTTGAGAGAAAATGTTTTTTAAAATGTATTTCAATATGTAATCAAGTGCATATTTTCATGCACATTTTAAGGGTGATTGGCCATCCATAGCAGCTATTTCTGTGGAGCATTAATTTAGGCTGCTGCTAAAAATATTCATATCTGTACTGCTGTCTTCATATTATTCAACATGGGTTACTTGCTAGTTATTTGGCCAAAAATTGTGCAGTTCTTCTCACTGTCCTTTACCATTGATAGTTTGAAATATGTGGCCATTAGTGACTAGATATCTCTAAGAAAATTTGCAATTTTATTGCAATTCCAGAAATTTTGCAATTTTATTTGATAATTTGTGATAATCCATAATTTAATGTGATAATTTGTAAACTCTATTTTATTCTGCAAGCAAGCCAGTTAGGAATCTACTGCTCTCTTGCTTGCTTGCTTTCTTTCTTTCTTTCTTTCTTTCTTTCTTTCTTTCTTTCTTCTGCTCTCTCCATGCTTATCATACACTTGGCTGTGCTCAACATGCCCAAATGAGCACAGGTATTTCCATATGTCTGTCAGATATTCAGCAGCCTATGTGAAAAGACTCGATAGTCACAATTCACTTCATCAGAAAGAGATGCTTTCATCAAACATTGTCACTGTGACCATGGGCACCTAACCTAAGACGCCAAAAATAACTTCCTCTAAACTAGCCAGGATTCCATCAGCAGTAAACTACTGCAAACAAATTTGGTATATAAGGCAGACAAGAAGCTGTTCCAAGTACATCAGTGGGTAGGTCCTGCTTATGAAGGTTCTTACATGACTTTGGTCAAGATCTGAATAAAAATTTCTTGTGGACAATCCAGATTTTAGATCTGAAGTATCAAATCCTATCATGAAGCCAACAGATATTTTCATTCCCTAGCCACTGCTGTCTACAGTTTCCCTAATGATTGCTGCCATTTTGCCCCACCCTAGCCAGTATTACCTATTCCCCACTACCATCTTTGTGATCTGTGACTATTTAACAGAGACCTTCCCCAAATAGATGCAGTGCCCACAAGTAGAGTGACCCCCATAAGGGCCATGTTCTCACCACTCCACTCTCATGCAATTTCAAGCATTGAATCCAGCTAGGTTCCCCTCCCAGTTCCTTGGTCAAGTCAAATGAGCTCTGGTGGTCATATAACTCAACTGAGCATAGGAGTTGGGCTGGATATGTATATGGAAGGTGTACAGAAATGGTCTATTTCCTTCACTGCCCTCATGCATGCATTGTAGGGGGAAAGGGAAAACGGGACTCTGTTGAGACTTATGGGGGAATCTATCCATGTGAAGGTCTCACAGCCATATGGAAGGAATAAGTTCTTTCATCTAACTAGAACTCAGGAGGGAGAAAATCATGATTGACTTCATCTTTGTTTGAAAAGGAGGGCCATGGAAGCAGTAGAAGAAACCTTGGCCTTAGAATGCTCCAGACCTACTGCTATTGCCATTTCAAAACTGCGTTCCCATGTTTTCCTTTTTTTTGTCACCATTCAAACTGTGCTTCACACACATGCATAAAGTAAAGAAAATGGAGATTCACTGAGGGTTGTATCAGTAGCAGTGACAGAACAAGGCCCAGGAGGCTCCCAAATGTCAGCTGAGCATGTTGTGATCCTAATGAAAAGAAGCAGGGACAAGGATCAAAACTGAGATTATGGGCTTGGAAGGGATCACAAGTGTGAACACGGATCAACAAATGCTTCTCAACCAGCACCCAAATCCCTAGGCCATGACACACTATGAAGATTAGACACTTCTTTTTTCCTCCACAGATGTCTTATGTGGAATGATCAATGGCATCTCTTTTTAGAACATTGATCCTCTACCTGCCCAGACCCTTAGGTCATCTTTGGAAACTCTCCTCCAGGTGCCCCCACCAAATGAGTGTAGATGGGTGGCTACAAGAAAGACAGCGTTCTTAGTTGCAGCACCCTCTTCTGCTAGGGATTTTAGATCCTAGATTTTACACTTTAGATTTTACAGTTCCTGCTTTTGTACATGTTACATTGTAATTTTATCTCCTGTGCTGATTATTGTTATTACTGGTTATTATTTATTGTGTATGCTTTCATTCTTTTAGTATCTTGCAGTCTTCCTGAGAACTTTTGTTACTAGGCAAATGAAGGATGTAATAAATAAATACACTTAGAAGAGAGCCCAGAGCTCAATAGTAGAGAATGTATTTTGTATGCAGAACGAGGTCCCAAGTGCAATACGCAGCATCTGCAGTTAAAAATGCCACGTCCAGTGTCAGTATGTGCTACCTCCAGTTTCCCGTGGGCAGCTGGTTGGCTACTGTGTGGACAGAATGCTGGAATAGATGGACCCTTGGTGTGAACCAACATGGCGCTTCTTTTGTTCTTATGTATGTTCTCTAGACCAGTTGCTGGGGATCACGAGAAGGAGGATGCTATTGCAGTCATGTCCTGCTTGTGGGTTTCCGACAGGCAGCTCATCAGCCACTGTGTGAACAGAATGCTGGACTAGATGGACCTTGGTCTGATCCAGCATGGCTCTTCTTATGTTCTTATGTTCTCAAAAGGATCAGTAGGTGATAGGAAATGCCCCTGCTTGAGACCTTGGAGAGGGTCTGCCAGTCTGAGTAGAGAATACTGGACTAGAAGGACAAACAATCTTCCTGTATAAGGCAGTTTCCAATTTTCATATTCTGTGCATATTTCGAAACATCTTCACAAGTCCATTGTGAAGCATGTTATTTTGCAGGAGCATGTCAAGACAACAAAATGTACTAGGGATGGATGGACTCACCTCTAACTGTCCTCACCAGGTGCTCACGAACTGCTGCCACTGCCTGCTCTTGCTCACCATGCAAGCCACTGGACAGCCCAGTGAGCACCTGGTGAGTGCCTGGTGGCCGCCTGTCCCCTTACCAAGCTGTCATTTTGTGTAAAAATGGTGTCTTGGGCTTTTCCAGAAATGTAATGTTGCATAAATGGCATCCATAAAAGGGCTATTTATGCAATATTGTATTTCTGAACAGCCTGAGCCATCATTTTTATGCAAAATGGCAGCTCACTATGGGGACGGTCAACCACTGGGCACTTGTGGGTTGTGCGGTGGTTGGCAAACATGCTTGATTAGTGTGCAGTGGTTCGGTGAGTGGGGTCCGGAAGTCCGAACGGGTGGGGTCGGGGAGTCCACTAGACTCCCGCACCCAATTGGCCTCCCTCACCATCTTTAAAAACACATATACCAAAAAATACATAAATACTGATATACATACACAAACTCTACAATACAAAGGATTTAAAATAAATAAAAATATGCTAACCAAATTTTACATTAAGAGATACCCATAAATAAATAAGAGTTAAAACTACTGTTAGATTAAAACTTTCAAGTTAAATTACATAATTACAGTTCACCATATGCACAAATACATAGACAAATCTTCTCAACTTTTGGACAGCCACTGCAAATCTCGCAACTTTATCTGTCACAAATTTGTCAACATCAGAGAGCAGATATATAATGCTAGCTTTATCATTTCCCTCTGATATATCCTGTAACAGATTCAAAATAAACTTTGTCCTTTGTCCAAACTTGAGATTTTAAAAAATTCTAACATGAGCCAGAGCAAAACAGGCAGATTTGTCCCTCCAGGCAGAAGGCTTTGAATGTTAAGCTCCTCATGGCTTTGACTCCCTGTGTATTCTACCATGCTTCTGGTGTTGATTTAGGGTTGCCACCTCTTTTTTTTCTGATAGGCCCTTCCTCTTCAGGCAGGTACGACATGGTCCTCTCCATGCTTGGAATAGCTGTAACTATCGAATTTGGCCAATGCAGATGGGTGAGAATTTCATTTGGTTCGCTTTTGATAACAGCTTACCAAAATTGTCAAGGTCCTTCAGAAACAGGACAGAAAGAACTTGAAATTTAAAAATATCGAAATGTGGAAGAAACAGAAGCAGACATATTTGCCCATCCCTACATGCACTTCACAGCTAGCATGCTTGCAGAAACAATTAATGTGAGAAGCGACTGCATTCCACTGTTTTCATTCATGTACCAGGGGGGCGGGGGAGGAATACAATTACTACTTAAAAATGAGCTATCTGGCCCTGTGCAAAGATGCAGATTGATTCTCCCTTAACTTTATAATGCCATTATTAGTCAGGTTACTTGATTATTGGATCATCGCTGCTAGTTTCTATCTGTATTACTAAATTCCTTATGTAATCATAGATAAATACTGGCTTAATAGACCCAAACGAGTCATGCCAATTCTCCAGCACAATGCTGCACCAACTGCCGTCACCACTATGTCCCACATCTTGTTATCATAAAAATTGTTATTGATTTATTGACCATTCCCATAGCCAATGGACAGGCTTGCAGAGCATTCAAATACAAATTGAATACTCACAGTTACACGAATACAGGGAAGAATATAAAATAAAATCCACTGATAGGATCAGTCTATCAGCTTGGGTATCCTCCCCCTCCACCATGTGTTTAGTGTGTTACCAGCAGTAACTTATTTCAATATAGTTTGTGTACGTTTCTTATTTCCACAGTTTTTTTGTGTTACAAAAAAATCGTTCTCAGTTATGCTGAGAACGACCACACTCAGCCTGGTTTACTCAGCAGCAGAGTACTGTGCCCCAGTGTGGCTTAACAGTCCGCACACAAGAAAGATCAATACACAACTGCATGAGTCAATGCGCATTGTTAGTGGGATGATACGACCTACTCCCACATACTGGCTGCCTATTTTGAGCCGTATACCACCTCCGGATGCAAGATGAAAGAGCGCCCTTCTTCAAGAATACCGGAAGATTATTGACAATCTCCAGCAACCAATATTAAATGACGTAACCCACTTGGAGCGAAACAGGCTAAGATCGAGACATCCAGCCATTTCTACCGCTGAAGCTCTTCTTGAAGATGATTTCAATATCCACAACAACACGTGGAACAACATTGGCTAGGAAACTGCCCTCCACAATGCCGAAGCTTGCCCTGCATCTTGGAAAAACCACCTGGATTTGACCAGCCCCGTGCAATAGGGACAACCTTGAACCGAATTTGCACGGGTCATGGTAGATGTGCAGATGCCCTTTATAAATGAGGCAAAACAACATCATCGAATTGTGATTGTGGGGCTGAAAAGCAAACTATCCAACATATAGTGACAGAGTGTCAAAACCGAGCCTGCAATGGAGACTTTGCTGATTTCCTGGCTGTGACAACTGAAGCAAAAAACTATATCTGTAACCTAGACATACGTCTGTGATCTTCCTGTCTATATTTTATATTTCATATTTTATTATGCTCTATATGTTTTTACTGTAACGCGATGTGAATGTGCCATATGATAAATAAATAATAAATTTGTGTTACAAATTACAAATGCCTGTTTGTCTCGTATTTAGAATTAGCATGCTTTTGAAACTTCAGCCCCAGAATAAATTAAGGGCACAATCCTATGCAGATAGGCAGACGCTTCTGAACTCGGAGGGAACCGCCTATCCAATGCAGGACAGGAGAAGCACGGAGGAAATAATTCCCTTCGTGCTCCTTCTGCCCTGCATTTTCGGCTAGACAGCCAACTGCGGCTGTCTAGCCACGGGAGGGCAGAGCAGAGGAGGAGGCTGCCATACAACACATTGGATGTGTTGTACAGGCATTTCTACCATCCCCGCCCTGGAATGCCCCCCGGGAATGCCCCATTTTGGCCGCTCGGTGCTCCTCTTGTGAGAGTGGAGCCTGGGGCTTTTCTGTGCTGCCTGTGAGGCAGCACAGAAGTGGGAGAAGGTCAGTTCCCGGTAAACCATCTAGCTGCTGACTAGCGGCCATAGGATTGCTCCCTAAAACAGCTAATTTCCATTGAGTATAGTGGGACAAAAGACCATTGGTCCATCTGTTAACAGAATTATCAACTTTGACTGGCAATTGCTTTTTAAGTAGCGATGGGTAAGAATTTTGTCTCAGTTCGGTTTTGATAAGAGTTTACGAAAATTCACAAACTTCTTCATATTGGTACAAAAAGAACTTGAGATGTAAGCAAATTGAATGTGGGGGAAAATAAAAATGTACAGATTCGTCCATCCAGGCCCAGGGCTTTGAGTGTTTCACTCTTAAATATCTGAGTTTGAATCCCTGTGGATTTAACGATGTTCATTCTAAATTAGGGTTGCCACCTCTTTTTTCTGACAGGCCCCTCATCCTTCATAATGATATGGAAGACAGGTACAACATGGACCTTTCCATGCTGGCAATAGCTGTACCTATTGAATTTGGCTAGTGGTGATGGGTGGCAATCTTTGTTCAGTTGATTTTTGATAAGAATTTACCAAAGTTCTCAAAATTATTTATATGCAGGAAAGACAGAACTTGAGATTTAAAAGATCTGAATGTGGAAGAAAGCAAAACTGTCAGATTCATCCATGTCTAGCTCCAAGATCTCAGGAAGAAGTCTTGACCAGCCCTACTTCTTGAGAACCTTTTCATAGGAGATGCTGGGAATTCAACATGGAAACCTGTGCATGCAAACCTTATGCTTTACTACTGAGAATTGTGTTGCAACTAACTAAAGTCTTATTGAATTTAGTGAGACATAAGTACAGCTTTGTCTGAATAAAGGACAGCACGTTTGGGGGATTGCATTTCATAGCTGTCAGATGCAGAAAACTGTGATGATTTGAGCCATGGCTAAGTTTGAAAAGGGCTTGTTATTACTATGCTCCACAGTGTGGATACATTATCCAAAGTGGTTTACAGTGCAATCCTGTACATATCTAATCAGAAGTAGGCCCCGCTGAGTTCAACGGGGCTTACTTCCTGGTAAGTGGGTATAGGATTGCTACTTTACAGTTTATATTAATGAAGTCACAATATTATGTCACATTCCTATAGAGAATGTGTCCCGAACAATATTAAATACTAACAAATGAAAGAAAATACCAATAAATAAAATGACTAAAATACTGGACCCACTTTCTAACATGGCCCTGTCCTCTAGTCTTTGGTAAGCAAATGACTTTTGCTTGTTCTGTCTTGTTTCCTTAGGACATGAGAAAAATCTAAGGCTAGTTTATTTATATATTATTTACGTATTTAAATATTATTTTATATTCCACTTTGTGAGCAAATGATCCTTAAAGCATCTTACAACATTAGTGGCCCAGGGTGTGTTTCCCTTCTCCTCTGCAGTCCCAGGGAAATGGACAGATAGAGCTGATTATTCTTTCTGGCATGGAAGGGTTGAGAAAGGGTTAAGAAAGTTCCCTGGAGCTGCTCCTTCTGGGGCCGATCGATGGGGAAGGAGTCTGTGAACTAGCAACCCACGTGTACAGAAAAGAGGAAATGCATTTCCCCAAAAGAGGACAAAAGAGGATACAGTTTCGCATCATTATTTTAAATTTATTTTTTAATTTAAAATATTTCTAGGCTGCCTTGCAGGACAGAAGCACTGAATAAGCAAATCTGCATAGGTTAATGTATATGGATAGATGCAAAATGAGAAATAATTATTCTCATTGGGGTAGAAATAACAGAGTGAGGAAGACTGTGACCAGATCGGCTGCTGTGTATCTGCTTAGTTTGCTGCCCAGGTGCTAATTGTTAATGAATAACCATTCCCACCTTCAAGGTCCCTGCTCTCCTTGATGGTCCTTTCTCTTTAAACCAGACTTGGACTGAACAGCCCTTAAAATAGAGGACACGTTCAAAAAGAGAACGGCCCTTTGATAGACCTACACATGGAGGACTTCCTCTGTAAAGTAGGGTGCCTGGCCACCCTCCTTAATCCTCCTCTTTGCTGCCTGAAGGTGTAACTTGTGCTGAGGACAATGGGTGGCAAGCAGTGGTGGCAACAGGAATGGTTCAGAACTGACAGTGTTCTAGGTGCTCACAGCAGCTGTCAGAACTGATACCTGTACAGTCACCTGGAGGCTTCCATACACATGAGGACTAGTTCACAGATTCCTGTGTGCACTGGCCCTTATACACTACAGCCTAATGATTTTTCAGTGTTGTGTTCATTTTTGAAAAACATATAATACTGCTTATCTCTGCCTTGCTTATGCCCAACTCACAAGGAACAAACTATGTTCAGACTTGACTGTTGAGAATGGATAGAATTGTGTAAGATTGTGTAGTAGCAGTCCATAGGTTTCTGAAATAAGATGGTTTGCATACGACCCTAACATAGTCGTTGTTGTAGTAGTTTATTCTTTATGGTCTACTCATCACAGACATACAGGGTAAAAGAATATAAAACACATATTGAAAAATATAGGACATAGAAATTTAAGAGCAGAATCATGAAACGATCATAGAGGTCCGATCCAGATAGCTACATTTAAAAATTTAGCAACCTGCTCTGTAATTGAGATGTTAGAACTGTTGAGTCACATAGCTGGACTGTAGTGTTTAGAAAATGAACCTGATACTCTAGGCTCTGATTAATGGTTGGGCAGAAATCACTGAAGGCCTTTTGGAATTTCACAAGGTCTCCTTCATTATCAGGGTCAGATAAGGAAGATATAATTGATGTTGAAACCAGGGACTCCAGCAGCAGGGACTTCCTGAACCACTTGGGCAATTCTCAGGAAGAAGGACATATCAGCCTGATCTCTGTTGCAATGCAGTTTCATCCAAGTCATAGCCAGAGATTGTATTGTGCTCTTCAGCCCAGCCAGACTAGGTAATCTTCACAGCTAATAGGCATATGCCTGGCTCTATAAGGCTGTTCTAAGTCTGAGCAGTCCCATAGCCATACAGACTACCTTGACTTGCCATACGTCTTTGTCTTCTCTGGACCTCAACCCTCAGACCAGTGCTGAGTATGTCCCTGCCTCTTGGGCCCTGATCTATCTGCCCTAGGCTCCACTCTGGTTGTGCCTTTGTCTCAGCACCTGCTAGCCAAGACTACAATTCTGATGAGACCTGACAGATGTGTTGTCAAATAGGGGAGTGGCACCCAAGGATCAGATCCAGGGGTGGCCCTAGACTAGCTGACAGCATCTAGCACCCTAGGCAAACCATGACATTGGCACACCCAAGGACAGATCGAGGCTGAGGTTTTTGGTGAACTGGGAAACGTTCTGCCCCTATTTTCTGTTTAATGAAGAGGCAACTCCCCCTCCCCTTCATCTTCGGAAGCAGAAATATTATCATGTAATAAAACACACAAAATGTTTTGGGGGTGTTTTTTTTAACTAAGCAGCACTGTATCAGCACAGAGGGTCTGATAAAAACAACAAAGGAGACAAGGATAGCGATACATTCTGCGAAGGATCAGCAGTGTAGAACACAATGCCCAAGGGAGGTCCCTCCCTGGAAGAAGGGTCCCGGTTGCATCCTCGGAGCGACATGGCCACCGAGGCCCCGCCAGACTCTAGGCTCCACCCTCCGAGGGCCAAGGCTGCTCTCGGGAGAGCCTCTCCTTCCTGGCCTCCAATGGGAGCAGCAGTGGAGCAGGAGGACATCCTGTGTTGCCTGAGGGAGGACTGAGTCCTAAAGGTGGGCAGGCAGCCTGACTTTGACCCACCATCCCCAGTCAGTCCCTCACTCACCTCTACAGCCTCGGTCATATTCCTCTGCACAGGAATGGAAATAATGGCACCGTCATTAAAAAAAAAAAAAAAGTATTTCCTCCCTCAAATTTGGCACCCCACTTAACTTGGCGCCTGAGGCAACTGCCTAGTTTGCCTGTAAGGAAAGGAGCCCCTGATCAGATCTGAATAAACATTGTTCTTCTAGCCATAAATAGGCTGATGTATGGTGTTGCCATTTGGCCACACCCTCTGCTCCCACCGGTAGTGCATTTGGTGAGTGTGAGAAGAACATGACCAGCCTAGGATGCTCCTTGAGTGGAGGAGGTCTACAGGCACATGTCTGTATGTACGCAGAGTCTCTTCTCACATTTGCCAAATGCTCGGCTAGTGGGGATCGTGCCTAGTGTATGTGTCAGTGGCAGGGGCCATGGCCAGTGGGTGTGACTCTGCTCTTCCTTCAACATGTTAGGGTTATTGAACTGATCTTGTGGCAGCAGATTCCATGCATAAATTATGCATTGTGTGAAGAAATACTTTCTTGTATCAATCCTGGATCTTCAGCCAATCCAATTCATTGGGTGACCCCGAATTCTAGTGTTATGGGAGAAGAGAAAAATGTCTCTCCATCTGCTGTCAGCACCATATGCAAATGTCATGTCTTCCCTTACAGTTCAGTCCATGTTTACTCAGAAGTACATGCCATTGTATTCAATAGGGCTCACACCGAGATGCATAGCAGGGCTGACTGAAGAAATTTTTATGGCTGAGGTGAGGTGAAGGACAAGATGGTCCCCCTCCCAGATTCCAAGAAAAGAAGCTGAGTGTGGACTAGCAGTTGGATCCTACTTCAACACTGGCTTTGGGACAGCATCTTCTGAGGACACTGGGCTAGATTAGGGGGTGCAGGGCAGGACATGTGACACACACAGCTCTATCCTCCAAACCCTTGTCACTGCTCACTAACCCTGCCCCCCCGACTCCTGCCTAATATGACTGTCTAATAGTAGGACCAGCCCTGGTGCATAGGATTGCACTCTTAGTTGTCTTTTTTCTATTTTAAAAAGCCATGCATTCTTTAGGCTTCCTTCTAGGAAAAGTGCTGGGGTGAACAAAACCTCACTTACCTGGCTCTGCTGGATTCTGCTGGGGGGGGGGCAATCCGGTCCTCCTCCCTGGAATCCTGCCCGGCCGGCTCTGTTCCATGGCCAGTCTGCGGAGCTGCCGGCCGGGCCAATCTGCAGTAGGGCCTCCATCCGCTGCCGGGCTGCTGCAGCTGCAAATGGCATCCTGCATAGGGGATGCCATTTGCATCCCTATGCTAGGCCGTGATAGGCTACGTATATATTTACATAGCCTATCACGGCTAAAGCGGGGACGCAAATGGCGGCCGCTACACCATTTGTGTCCATGTCTTTTGCCGTGATAGGCTACATAGATACTTGGATGCCATTTGTGGCTGCAGCAGCCCAGAAGACAACCCGGAGCCGCCGCCGCCACCGGAGCCCCTGCTGCCACCAGGTAGGCTCCGTCCTGGGGGGATTCTGCAGGGTGACGGGGGGAATTGCCCAGTTCTGCCACGGACCCTAGGGGGGGGATGCTAAAGAATCTGGCCTCACTGGAGTCCGTGGTAGAGATGTACAAAACTCCCCTTACCTGGCTCTGCCGGGTTCCGCTGGGGGGGGGGAGGCACTCCGTCCCTTCCCCCGGAATCCTCGCTGGGGGGGAGGGGCTCTGTGCCTCCCCCTCGGAATCCTGGCCGGCGGGCTTCACTCTGTGGGGATTCCACAGAACCGCCGGCTGGCTCTGCCAGCAGCCGGACATCCAGCCGCTGGCTAGCAGGGATGCAAATGGCGGCGGCCATAGGCCGCCGCTGTTTGCGTCCCCGTAGTCAGCCGTGATAGGCTGTGTAAAGACTTATGTAGCCTATCACGTCTGGCTGAAAAAAAACAACAAAAAACACGCGTACGCAAATGGCGGCGGCTATGGCCGCCGCCATTTCCTTTCCTTGTTTTTGGCCATCTTAGTCTACGTAAATATTTACGTAGACTAAGACAGTGAAAATAAGGGGGAACGCAAATAGCATCTGCTATGCTATTTGCGTTCCCCTTATTTTCCCTGTCTTAGTCTACATAAATATTTATGTAGACTAAGACGGCCAAAAATAAGGAACGCAAATGGCGGCGGCCGTAGCCGCCCCTATTTGTGTACGCGTTTTTTTTTTTAAAGCCAGACGTGATAGGCTATGTAAGTCTTTACATAGCCTATCACGTCTTGTAAAAAAAAAAAACCCAACTGGATGGCTGCCATTCGCAAAGCAGCGCAGACGGGAGCCGGTAAGTGCTCTGTTTCTAGCACCTTTCGTGGGGTGGGGGCGGCAGGGACTGCATCCTGTGCACCTTTCATGGGTTGGGGGGCGGGGGCTTCGTTCCATGATGGATTTCGGGGGGCCGAATGCCAGTACCTATCACAGCTAACGCAGGGACGCCATTTGCGTCCCTGTGGAGGCCATGATAGGCTACATAAGTATTTACATAGCCTATCACAGCGGGGGGGGGGGACCCCAGCTTACGCAAATGTCAGTGGCTACCACCATTCAGCCTCACTGAGATCCGTCGCAGAATTCTCTGACATCCCTACACTTAAGTTTTATTTTTTCAGGTTTGAAGCAGTACTTTCGGTTTTGAGGGAGGAGGGTATATAAAAGAGAGTGAGAGAGCCAGTAAGAGCAGAGACAGCCAGAGTGTGAAGTGAGAGCAGAGTGTGAAGAGTGAGCAGGAAGAAGCAGCCTAGAAAAGTCTAAGGAAAGCTAGGATAAAGGAACTTGCATTTTGCAACTTTTATTTTCTTTTAATGCCATTTGCATCATGCAGCTCTATTGTGTAAATACTAGGGCGGTGCACTGCTTCGTTATGAAGCCCGAATAATGAGGCAAAGCGAACTGTTTTGGAGCAAAAGCCTTGTGATATGAGGCAGGTCAGAGCAGTACCGAGTCTCCCTGGGAGAAAGCGCCTCCTCCCATGAAGTGCCTCCTCCACCTCATATATTCAGAGGTCTACTGAATGCCTCAGCAGTCCAGACAGGCTGTCTCCCAAATGTATCTTCTCAATGCTCACATGGAGAGGCATGAGGAGGAGAAGGAGGGGGACCAGGAGGAGGGAGGAAGGGGTTAGGCAAGTGGACACAGGAAGGCAGGGGGAGGCGGGAAGGCGAGCACAGGAGGAGGAGGGAGTGTGCTTTGGCAAATAGGAACCCTCAGCCAGAAGTGATGCTAGAAGTCTCCTATCAGAGACAGCGGTGGAGGAAGGGGTATATATACTTCAGCAAAAGGCTGCGTTTGGTCATTGCGTTAGCTGTGTCTTTGGGTGAGGGCTGGTCTATGTGGGTAGATAATGGTGTGTGTGTGCGTGCGCGTGTGTGTGCATTCCTTGGAGTTGTTCCTTCTATTTCTTTGCCATTAGGCTTTCCTCAGAATTTAAATTTATAGGAAACCACTTGGTTGTAGTGGGAGCATTCCCTTCCCTCACTTCTTGATGGTCTGTCCCTATTGGGATGGTGTCTTTTGCAGCACCTCTTCCAGCTGCTTTCTCCTATATCTCCAACTCATTTGTTATTTGTATTTGATTAGATTCATCTCCCCTTTCCATCTTTTTTCAGACTAACATAGCTTTTCCTTGCAAGTTGCTGCTATGCTCCCCTTCCCCCGGCAGTCCAATGTTTGTTTGTTTATCTCAATTTTGGACTCCGTAAATGGGAGCATTTGTTTTGTAATGTCAACCCTTGCTTCTGCTTTCTCCATTCCATTTCCTTGTTGTTTTTGTCAGTCAGCTCTGTCTCTTTTACATTTTTACAAACCCAGTCTTACTGTGATTTTTTAAAACAAACATTGACTTCTGGGCATGTTCCCCCCGCCCCTTTTAACTCATATTCAAGTATTTAGTTTTTTCTGTCTTTCTAAATTCTTAAAGAAATACATATTATAGCAGCCTGCGTGTGTGGTGTTTGTACCGTTCCGAAGTGAACTGTCTTTGTCTTCTCTGTGTTGATCCTCCCAAAACAGAAATTAAAGAAGGGTGTTTTTTTAAGGGTTTGATTTGGCTGTTATCTAATTGCCTGTACTGTCGCCCTGCATTTCTTGAAGTTTTCCTGCCTTCCACAAAAGAACATGAAATATAAAACAATAAATTAAAGACGCCCATCATTTGCTTAGGTAGTTCTGCTTTTCTTTAGCTCTTGCGTCTCTGTCTCTCTCTCTGTGTGCTCAGTTAGTTCCACCAACACTGTATGTCCAAATTTCAAGGCAGCGTTGAAAAAGCACGAGACATATAGTATTTATGTTAAAATTACCTTCTTATTTCAAAAATTCAACTGTGTGGCAAAGCAATCCAGTGCAATATATGAGGCATCTTTGGGGTGTTGGCTGGAGCAGAGGTGGGGAGAAATTACAGCTCTTTGCTTTGGGAGTTTTCCTGGAAAAAATCAAATTTCACCTGCGCCTTGCACATGAGCCAGTGGACCAAAGTGCCTGCAATTTGGCAAGTGGGATGCCCTCGAGGGGGGCTGGGAGGGGCCCAGGTGTCACACATGTCTGTGGAAATAGGGAGAAGTTACAGCTCTTTGCTTTAGGAGTTTTCCTGGAAAACCTCAAACTTCACCTGTGCCTAGCACACAAGCCAATGGGCCAAACTGCCTGGGCTTTGGGGGGTGCAATGCCCTCAAGGGGGGCTGTGAGGGGCCAAGGTGTTGCTTGTGTGTGTGGAATCAGGGAGAAGTTACAGCTCTTGGCTTTGGGAGTTTTCCTGGAAAAACTCAAATTTCACCTGTGCCTAGCACACAAGACAGTGGGCCAAAAGTGCCTGAACTCTTGTGGGTATGATGCCCTCGAGGGCTGCTAGGAGGGGCTCAGGTTTCATACCCATCCATGGAAACAGGGAGAAGTTACGGCTTTTTGCTTTGGGAGTTTTCCTGGAAAAGCTCAAATTTCACCTGCGCCTTGCACATGAGCCAGTGGACCAAAGTGCCTGCAATTTGGCAAGTGGGATGCCCTTGAGGGGTGCTAGGAGGCGCCCAGGTTTCACACACATTGGTGGAAACAGGGGGAAGTTACGGCTCTTTGCTTTGGGACATGAGTTTTTCATGGAAAAACTCAAATTTCACCAGTGCCTAGCACTCAAGCTAGTGGGCCAAACTGCCTGGGCTTTGAGGGGTATAATGCCCCAGAGGAGGGCTGGGAGAGGCCAAGGTGTCATGTGCATGTGTAGAATCAGGGAGAAGTTACAGCTCTTTGCTTGGAGAATTTCCTGGGAAGACCTCAGATTTTAACACCACATAGCAAACCCCCACCCCCCACAACCCTGAAATTTTGCAGATGGCCTCCCCTCCAGCGAGGTGGAGAGGTCCCCAATTTTCATGCCTGTAACCTAAAAACTGGAAAAGTTATGACCATTTGTGTTTTCCCATGCAAGTCAATGGGAAAACGCCAGAACTGCGTGATCCAGATATCCAGATGTCACTTCAGTTTTGGATCCGAGTCGGATCGGAGGGGGTCCAAATTGGTCCAGGGTAGATTGGGGTCACTTTGGATGATCCAAAGTGGCATTCAAAGCGGATCAGGGGGTCCGTGCACAGCTCTAGTAAATACCTTCAGTTGTAATTTGATTGCTTTACATTTACTAGTAAATTGCTGTGGTTAAACCCTGTGTCTAGAGTGTCAGTCACCCCACATCTACAGCGTAAATCTCATGTTACTGGGAAGGGGAAGTTTAAGAGAAGGAAGGTGGGAATCTCAAGGAGGCAAGAGATCCTTAAGGGGTTGCTCAGGAGGTTACAGCCGTAAATGTGTATTGTATGCCATTTGCGGCTATAAAACACTTACTTTGACCTAAATACAGCTGTAAACAGCTGTAATTTAGGTCAAAGTCAGTGCTTTACAGCTGCAAATGGCATACAATATGCACTTACCACTGTATTTTCCCCACAATAGGCTAATGACACCCGCCATTAGTGTATCGCATCTTATAGGGAGCCAGAGAGCCGCTCCACCAACTCCAGCGGACACGGCTGGGGCTCTGGAGGATTCCACAGGGCTCTGAGTGGCCCCAATTGCCCCTCCACGGACTGCTCCCAGACCAGACAGTACGGGGTTTGTACATCCCTACCGAACACTACTTACTCTTCCAAATGTGGCATTTGGAATACTGAGTTTGCTTTGTTTTATTTCCAGTCCCTTTGCTAGTCAACTGATCATTAACACAGAATTCCCCACACCTCATTTTGCAACTGCATATGAGTCAACATTTTAATTAAGCTACCCACCACAACTTCAAGCTTTCTCTCTTGGTTAGTCACCAGGAAATAAACTTTGGGGTTGCGGTAGCTAGCTCAGTGAAATCATCCAACTGAGTCCATGCGGTGGCAGACCGATGCGGAGGCACAAGACCGATTCTATGCTACAGATTATATTAGGCTATATTGGGAAAAGAACTGAAAGCAGAACAGCTGACAGAAGAAACAAACCTCGCAGTTTGATGCTTGCATTTTGATTTATCCATTCAGAAAGGTATACAAACTCTTACCAGGTAACATTTAGATGCATGTGGTACTGAGCTGAAAAAACAGAGTGGAGGAGAAAGCACTGGCCTGATTAATGGAATCAGCAGTACAGGATGCAGGACTGCTTCCAAGGGAGTCAAGCAGGAAGCAGGTTAAGTCAAATGGCAGCAGCGGCATCCTTGATGGCTTCTGCAGAGGAAAGACATCAAGGAAGTAATATCTGTGGCTAGAATGAGGACAAGAAGTCAAGTGATCTTCTGTTCTAATCCCTGCAGAGCTACTGGCCATGAGTGATCTTGTTTAAGGGTTTTGTTTTTTTGGTTGTTGCAGCTTGAAAACTGTTGAACCTTTTTAAAGAAAAAAAGAAGCACTGTGTCATGATCTAATGATTTATTTAGATCATCTATTTCCCTAATTAATTCTACATTTGATTTTAGCACAAATTCAAATAGAGAATAATATTCTGCATGTAAATCAAAATGGATCAAGTGCTCATTCTCGCTCCAAAAGCATGACGGCCGATTCACAACGTATGGCTTTAGTTTTGTTTTTGTGTTACAATTCTTGTCTACTGAAACAAACCCAAATGCTGGAGTCTGCAGCGTAGTGCCCATGGGCACCAATATGCCTGCAGACACCTCCAGTGCTGCCCGATGGGATCCCTGTCCCTCCTGGTTTTCAAATTTCTTTAGATTTGGGTATTTCACTGGGAGGCTGGCATGCTGCAGAGTGAAGTGGCAGCCGCTAGCACCATCTTTACTTCCGAGAATGCTTCTGGGGCCCTTGTGGAAATAAAAGAAAAATGCTGGGTGGGTGCAGCCCAGTGCTTTGTTTTAAAGTGTGCCCAGCCACCCAGAACAAAGGCGAAAAAAAAGTAAGCTGGGGGACAGTAGGGAATATCTTGGGGGGCATGAGAGGGTAGAGGGAAGACAGGGCAACTGTTTTGTCTGTGCTGTGTGTGTATTTCTTTGAGCATCATGACTTGGCCTTCTGTGAAATGGGTGCTGGAGCTGAAAACTGTGCATTCAAAAGAGTTGTTTTCTGTTTTGGAACTCAGACCACACCTCTTCCTGGTACTTAGGTTCTTAGGCAAGTTACTTTTCTCTTTGCCTCACCCTGGAAATGGGTGTTTTGTGACTGGTAACACCCACCATGGGACCCATTTTGTGGATGGGACAGCCCTCCCATTTACTTACTTACTTATTACATTTGTATCCCACCTTTTTTTCCTCCTTAAGGAACCCAAGGCGGCATACATAATCCTCCTACTCCATTTTATCTTCACAACAACAACCCTGTGAGGTGGGTTGGGCTGAGAGTTTGGGCCAAAGTCACCCAGTGAGCTTCCATGGCCGAGTGGGGACTAGAACCTGAATCTCCCAACTCCCAGTCCAGCACTTTAGCCACTAAAACACATTGGCTCTCAATGACAGCCATTTTGTGAGAACACCCACAATGCTCTATCAAAATTCCAAATGTGCCTACAGACCCAAAAGGTTTGGGGACCTCTTCCCAAATGGATGTTTTGTTGTGGATACACATAGGTTAGTTGGGTATTAAGAATGGTTTTACAGCTAAGAACCCGGGTCTGTTAACTTGTGTTCAGTTTCAATACATGAATATTCAAAATTAAAATGACAACTCCTGTTGATTTGTATGCTTGGAACATGTTTTCCCTAAATTACCACTCTGGGTAATGCTGGATAAACAAGGAAGTAACATTTACTTGAAAAGAAATTTAGAGGAAAGGGGTGTTTATTGCAGACAGGTCAGAACTCTACAGTACAAGTTAAATAGAATAGGAATGTATGTCTACGTAAATATGAAATGCTGTAAAATTAGTGTCCTAATTGTGCTGCATAAATGCTTTGTTAAAGCAGGATGTTCATGATCAAAACCAATGATGGCCTGTTCTGAATATGTCATGATCACTAGAGTTGGAAAAGGCTCTTCTTTTCTTATGTTATGTAATGTGCTATGTATGGCCATGGCATGACACAAACAGCTAATTACATAGCATCATTAAAGAATAACAGTCACTGTGATCAAAAGTGGAAGGTCTTTTGAAATACTAAGGGCACAATTTTATTCAGACAGGCGGTCGCCTCCAAACTTGGAGGTGACTGCCTATCCAAAGCAGGGCAGGAGAAGCATGGAGGGGATCATTCCCTCCCCGCTTCTCCTGCCCTGATGTTTGGCTAGACAGCCGATTGTGGCTGTCTAGCCATGGAAGGGCTGAGAGGGGGAGGCGGCTGCTGTATGACACATCCAATGTGTCATACAGGCACTTCCGCTTTCCCCGCCACGGAACGCCCCCTGGAATGCCCCTTTTTGACCGCTCCACACTCCTCTTGCAAGCACGGAGGATGGGGCTGTTCTGCACTGCCTCCAAGGCAGCACAGAAATGAGAGGAGGTCAGTTCCCTGGGAACCGACCTCGAAGCACAGGCTCAAAGGTCAGCTCCCGGAAAACCAGATATCCTATGACTGTCTAGCTGCTGTCTAGTGGCCATAGGATTGCTCCCTCCATTACTTTAGGTACCAGACAATTATACAAACTAAGTCTTATGAGGCCGAATTCCTGATATTTGATGGACAATGGTGACATCCCTTCTAATTATATTCAAATTCTGAGGTAATCATCAGGACCCAATTTGAGCCAGAATTTGCCAAAGCTCCACTCTAGAATCGGTTAGAAATGCAGTATGAGATAATAATGGTTTGTTATTTCCTGCAAAATATGGACAAATATCCCAAACTCTGCTGGTCTCTTTTCCCAACAGTACAGCTTCTGCTCTACAAGAATGCATAGGGAATGGAATATAGAATAAATTCTACCAATGCTATAGTAGATAGAGAGTATAGTTTCCAGACATGCTTGTACCTTGCCTCTGGGTGGTATCCAATTAAACCCTTCTGCTGATGGAACGTCTTCTGTTAGTGTACAGAAAGGAGGAAATTCTCCCTGTACCCCCTCCACATGCAACCTCAAAATCTGCTCTGGGGGGTAGTGGGACCCTTCAGAGCATATTTCATGGAACATAGAGGGCTACAGGGGTGGGGAGGGGAAAGGGGAAGGAAAAGTCCCATTGCATGAGCAGGAAAATACTCTCACAGTATGAGATTTCACCCACAGTCTATTTACAGAAAACCGGGTCATTGGCACATTAAACGTTCTATATCTACAACATCAAATTTAGCTCAGAACATTCTCTCAGTGTACTAACAAACTAATACCAGTGGAAGCCTATCTTTAAAAGCTAGTGCATAGTTTATGTATTGCAGAGTGCAGCTCAATCCTAAATCTCTTGGACTAGCATATTATGTATATACAACCTGGCTGCATTGCAGTGTTGGTAACATCGTGATTTGTGAGGCTGCGCCAGAGAAAGGCTTCGTTCATAAGCACCACCCTGACATTACAGGTTATGGCTTTACAGCTAGGTCAAAAGATATAGGCCCTGACCCAGTTCTAGTTGTGCTTTGTGGCATATGATGAGAGATCCTACCATATCATATCCATCCCTGAAGTCTTGTGAGGAACACATGAACACTGCAATATGCATTTCCATCAACTGTATGTGCAGATCTCCTTTTCTTGATCAGGACTAACCAATTAAGCTTCTGTACAAATGCCAAAGAACTAAAGTGTCATTAATTCTACCCCACAATGGCAATAAATATGACGTGAGAGATACAACCATCTTCCTGATCCTCTGACCAGGAGAATCTGCATACAAGGAGAATATAAACAGGCATCTTCAGCTGGGCAAGCCAAAAGTGATTCTGTTTTTAAGATTTATACATGATGCAGAATGCGGAAAGAATAGACAAGGGGAGCCTTATCTTTTAAGTTTTCCTGAAGCCTTTTTTCCCAAAGGAGGAGTTCAAAGGGTAATATAAGAAACTGTATTATATCATCTGGTCAGCAGATAAGGTGACATTTTTTATTTTTTATCAGCAAACGCTTACTGCTCATGAAAGGTTATATCTTTCAACAGAGTGCCAAAACCACACTATTGTTTGGGTTACCAAGATGTGTGTATATTGCACATCCACATGCCTCCCTGAGGGCACCCTTCAAAAAGAGACATGTTGTTTAAGGCCATATCCATGTGTTAAAAAAAATTAAACAAAATACATTCAGAACAAATATTGCATTAATATTTTACTCATATATTGCTTTAATATTGCATTAGTAGCAAATTAGAATCTGAGCCTGGAGTTCCATGTTTTGAATATTAACTGGAGATGTTTCCATGGCTGCCTTATGAGAATTTTAAGATCTTAATGAACCCTGACAGAATTATGGCTGGGGCTCAGATGAAGTGCAACGTGCTTGCTCGAGACCAGCAATTCACTGATACCAGACAAGAAAACTCTCATTGACTGCTGTCAGGGAGATAACAAGTGGCCTCTGCAATCAAATGTGATAGTGTGGGGTGCTTCCATTCAGGATTCCAACCAGCCAGCCATGCTGTCTTCCTGAATACATTCCATTTGGTCTCCCCCACTCCAGTCAGTCAGCATTCTGGGTCCACTGCACAAGCTCTGTCCTTAGGGGTTGCTTTTTCCCTAAAAATATGTGCATTTCTGCAAACATTGGGGTACTATCCTTTTGTGCCTGTGCACTCACAAGACCCACCACTCACACAACAGGGCTTCTAAAAATAAGCTGCTCATTTCTGGGGTTATTTTTAGAAGCACCTGTTGCATAAGCGGTGGCTCCCATGAGCACAACAGAACCAGCAGAGGCTGAGTTCTGAAAGGCCATTGGATACTGTACTTGGTGTTCCCCTAAGTTTGTTGAAACTTCCCTCTCATGTGAGTAGTACTGTTCTGGGTATGTAAGGATTCTCACTTGGGGAATAAGTTTTCTATTAATATTTGGATGATTTTGGAAATGAAGCAAACTCAGAGCATGTTCACTCATTACCTTTGTTTATCTTTTTTCACTCCCAAGAGTTATCTATGTCATTTATTTATTTCTGTTTTTATAGACTGCCTTTTAGGGCTACCATTCTCAAGGTGGCTCACAACATATTAAAACAAGCCTGGGTCCCCTACTCAACAGGGGATCCCAGTGTATGCTGTGGCGTGGATGCTGGCTGGGAAAAGAAGTGACTGGAGTGGCATAAAGGGTGTGCGTCTGGGTGGGAGGGGCAAGCCATGACCGCACTGCTCAGGCCGAGGGACTGCTACCCAATTGGCTTCACTGGTGGGCTCGTGGGAGTGTGGCCAAGCAGAGTGGGCTGGAGGGGAGAGTTTTCCCTCCAGTCTGCTCTGCAGCTAGATCAAAGGGGCCACAGTCTTGGCCTCCCTCACTTTGCTGCCTTGAGTTTGCCCAGCCCTCCCCCTGTTTTTGTTAAGTAAGGTCACTTTGCTATGGACTGCAGTCAGCTGCTGGTTGAAGTGGCTGGGAAAGAATTTTACATGGCGGGTGTTTGGCTTATTTCACAGGGTTTTTGACTTCCTCATAACCTTTCAACCATTTTGCATTGCTAATTCCTGAGTATTCCCCATCACAACTTTAATATGGATGGCATTGGGCTGGATCCAAATCAAGGGGAAAAGGCGGTGTACACCCCATACCGCAGCGGAATGGGTGGGGTCCCTGGGGCTGGGGCCACAGGGTTCCAGCCCAGCTTGGGTGCAGGCATGCCAGTATCATTGCCTGGGGAGCATGGGGTAAGTATGTGAGCAGCACATGCAGTGGCATGGGCAACCCCATGCTCTGGCCTAAACATTTTGGATGAGTTGTGAATCAGTCAGCAGGTGGGCTGACCCATGAGGGGATCCAGCCCCATGCCTCGTCAAACTCTATGCTGCTGTAACCAATAAAGTTGTGGCCAGATTTATAATCCAGCATTGTCTCTGCATGATTAACCAAAAGAATCTATTGTATCTTAGCAATTTGACATTATACACAGTTACAGGGGGGAAAAGATCATTATACAATTTAAAACTCTACTAATAGACCCTCAAAAATTGAATAATTTTCCTTACAGAATTTAAGCTTTGTAACACGCATCTGTAAAACATTGACAAGACATTAGGTGTTCTGAAGGATACACATTCGTCAGCATTAGACAATAGAAAGCAAACCTTTACAAGAAATGACCTTCCCTTCAACAATTTTAGCAATGGATGAATGTATTTGGCTCTAAGATCATTATAGATAGAGCATTCTAGAAGTACATGAATAATAACTTCAACTGATACAGAACTGCAACCACATATTCTGTCCTTCTTAGGAACTCTGCATGGTTAATGGCTTCCCTTCCTAGAATGGCTACCCAACAAATGCTCCAGATGAATCTAAACTATAGAATCGTAAGCTAAATCATGCTAACACTTCTAAAAATATTATCACAGCGGCATCAGGACAAAAGAATGGGTTGGTTTCTGACTTAGTCATACTTAGAGCAGACGAATTGAAATCATAGGATTTAAGTTAATCATGACTAAATTAATTGCCATTGATTTCAATGGGTTTACTCTAAGTGTGACTAAGTCTGGATCCAGCTGTTTGTAATCCACCCAGAGAACATTAGTTATTGGGTGGATTAGAAATGTAATAAATAAATTTTATTTATTTATTTATTCATTAAATTTCTTAATTGCCCATCTGGCCAGTCACCCGGCCACTCTGGATGATGTACAGCAATACAATAGTTTTAAAACAATAAAATTCTACATTAAAACATCATATTTCTAAAAATACCCTAACCCACCCCAAATGCCTGCCTGAACTAGGGATGTTGGAGAAATCTGCCATGGACTCTAGTGAGGCTGGATTCTTTAGAATCTGGCCCCCCGGAGTCTGTGGTGGAACGGACTCCCCCCCGCCACCCCCTGAAATCCCCCCCGGGACGGACCTACCTGACGGCGGTGGCTGTGGCGGATTGGCGGCCACCATTTGCGTCCTGCCTTTTGCTGTGATAGGCTATGTAAATACTTACGTAGCCTATCACGGCCTAATGCAGGCAAGCAAATGGCGGCTGCTACGACAGCCGCCATTTGCGGCCGCAGCGGCCTGGCAGTGGCCAGAAGTCTGGCTGTGGCTGGCCCTGGCCGGCGGCTCCACGGCCTTGCTGCAGAGCAGAGCTGGCTGGGGAGGATTCCAGGGAGGAGGGACGGATCGCCTCCCGCCCACCAGCGGATCCCGGCAGTGGCCTGGTAAGTAGGATTCGTACATCCCTAGCCTGAACAACCACGTTTTTAATGCGTGGCAGAAGCTCATTAAAGAGGGGGCATGGCAGAGTTCCCTAGGGAGGGAGTTCCACAGAGTGGGGGCCACTATATAGAGAAGGCCCTCTCCCTTGTCCTCACCAGCCTAGCTATCCTGGGCTGGCTGATGGGACAGAGAGAAGGCCATCCGAGGCTGATCTTGTTGAGCAGCCCATCTGGTGTTGCTGGAGGCACTCCTTGAGATAGGCTGGGCCGGAACCATTTAGGATTTTAAAGATCAAAACCAACACCTTGAATTTGGCCTGGAAAACAACTGGTAACCAGTGCAACTCCTTCAGCACTGGAGTGGTGTGATCATGCCGGCGGCTGCCTTTAATCAGGCGAGCTGCTGCATTCTGTAAAAAGTTATAAAAATATATAAACCAGTAACAAATATAACAAGTTGGGGGAAAAAAAACACTTGCATCAACTTTTAGAACAGCAATTAAATATTTTCACATCAGCAACGTATATTATATTCCAGTAGGTCATGAACCTGACATAAAGTTTAGAGAATGAGAGACAACAGAACTCGACCCTGCTGAGAGAGCTGGGAGCAGGCAGCTCATCACCAACACACTGCTTATGCAAAAGGATTAGTCCCAAGAGTGAAAAAACTCCAGTGCAACTTCAACTTCTGAAGGTATCTATAAAATTATAGAACTATAGCATCACAGGTGCCTTCTGCAGGTGTCTTCCAAAAGTACTGTAATTTAGTCCATACCTCTAGCCTCTATACCCAGCTCCTGATATAGACTAACCAATATAATTGATACAATATGCCATATTCATAAAGCAAGCCCAACCAAAATGCACTTTGGTATCTCCAGGGCATGGAATACAGTGTATAAAACAATACCCAGTGGAAGCTATTCTATATGATATAGGGAAATATGAAAAGTATCTCATGAATGAGTGATTGGAATGTTGTATTTTGACTGGTGTTCAAATCCATACCGGCCAAATCAGACCTTAACTCTATGTCTAGCAGTTATGTCTTTTTTACTTTTACTCTAGGGTAGGTGAAGGTCCCCTGATCCAGATCTTAAAAGCCCCCCTCCCCCCATGCTGGGGGCCTGAACTGGACTGGGGGCCCTTGAACTACTGTAGAGTAATAATGAAAAGAAGACTTAGCTGCTAGACACATATTTAAAGTGATGTCTGCTTTGGCCCTTGTACACTGTATGACCTTAGATACATGGTTCATTTTTGTCCTTGCATGTTCATCTGTACAATAGTTGCCCCACAAATTTCAGCTACATTGAAATGCAGATTTGGACGCTCTTCCAAGTGAAACATCCTTTTTGCATGGAACAGTCTCCACATAAATCAGTCAACACATGGCTGCTTATTGTTTCATACTGTCCTCTATCTTGGTTCAGAGGTAGTATGTTTTTGAAAATCAGTTTCTTGGAGGCAAATGGAGTGGATGGGCCATTGCCTTCATGACCTACCTGTAGAAATGGGGGAGAAATTAGTTCAGATAGCATTTTAATGCAAACTTCCCTAATTTCGCACTATCAACCCAATACAGAAATCAGAACTTTGTTTACCTTTGAAATTTGCACTTCTCTGAATTTTGCAGGGGAGTTCTCTAGTTAAATTGTATGTAGAAAAATGGATATATAAGGAAAGAGTGCACACCAAAATGCATATATTAGGGAAAACTATGTTAAAAATGTATTATATTAGAAAAATTGCTTGCTAAGAATGTGCATATTATGCAAAATTGCATACAAAAATGGACGTGTTAGGAGACATGTGCCCAAAAATGCATATGAATTTTCATGCAAACTTCTAAAAAAATTCTCTATGTTTGAGGTGAACTAAACTTAAGACTGGAAAAATGAGAAACAGAGAGAAACCAAAATTGACAGAATCATCTGTCCCTACCTGCTTGTGGGCTCCACCAGAAACATGTGATTGGTTATTGTGAAAACAAGATTCTAGACTAAATGAACCTTTGGCTTGATATAGTAGGGCTCTTTTTTTCTGGAGATGTAAACTTGAGATGGCATTCTCAAGATGGTACATAGGGGAGGAAGTGGTCCTTAGGTTTATTGGGCCCAAGATCTTTAAATCCAAGAACTTTATAGATCATACATTAAAACTGAATTTATAATCCACCTACGCTCGCTCCCAAGGCGACTTGTGAGTAATAAGATACAATGCAAAATACAATAAAGTAATTTAATTCAAAGTAATAAGATACAATGCAAAAATACAATAAATCAATAAAATAATAAATGTATATTATAAAAGGAAACATCCATCAACCATGGTTTGCAAACAATAAAGCAAGACGAACCATCTTGGCAGCATTAATCACCAACAAGGCCCTAATTGTCTTGGAACACTGGTCAGCAACAAGGTTTTGTGAAAGGCCATTTAAGAAGGCATCAGGGCAGGGCAGAAGAGACCTGATGGCAAGTTTCCAAGTCCTTCCCATCACTGAGACTACAGCTCCTGCTTTCCCTCCTCTCATTCACTGCCATCTTACCCTGTCTACCTGATGCCCTGAAACCTCTGTTGGCATAGGAGGAAGAGGAGGAAGTTGGCCTTGGCATTGTCAGTTGGTGGCCCTAACTTTAGAGAGGGTGTAGAAAGCCATTGTGGTGTAGTGGTGAGAGTGTTGGACTGGGAGTCGGGAGATCCGGGTTCCAGTCCCCACTCGGCCATGGAAGCTCACTGGGTGACTTTGGGCCAGTCACAGAGTCTCAGCCTAACCCACCTCACAGGGTTGTTGTGAGGATAAAATGGAGGAGGAGGAACCCTGCCTTGGGTTCCTTAAGGAGGAAAAAAGGCTGGATATAAACGTAATAAATAAACAAAGCATACAATCCTGAAATTGTAAGACTGGCATTTCTAGTACTGAGCTAAAATCCCCTGTACTGAACACCCCTGAGACATTATTATTTACAATTAGACCTGAATCTAGAGAAAGTTGAGTGCGCTTAAGTTTCATGGATTTCAAACTCTTTCTGGGTTGTGCCCTTAATGTGTAATTAAAAGAAAATGCAAGGCATGCCTACATAGCATGTGCTCGTCACAAGAAAGAAATAAAGGAGAAAGATTTTGAGCTTTCTTTGGCACCCTTTCTTCCTTTTTTTAAAAGGTTGTTTTGTATTTCTATTTTTGCATACAAGTGAAACTATTAAAATCTAAATTATAAAACATATGGTGATCATAAACAAAATCCATTGCAGTTTGGCTATATTAAAAAGCCTATCTGGCATTTTAATGCATTTTTGAAGATATTTTAAGTGAATGAAAACAGAGAGGGGGAAAACTCTCCATCTAAGATTAAAAATGTGCAAATTATTACTCTTACTCAATGGTATGCATTTTGAGTTGCCAGTTGGGTGGAAATATACAAATGGTCTAGACATTATTTTATCCCCAAACATAAGTGTGGATGCTATAATAGTTTTATGATCAAAAGTAAATCCAAAGGGAATGTTTTAAGTGTATAGGCCACAGCCTATTTGAATCCATTAGGAATGCATTAATGATCAAAGAAGCTCAGATGCTCCTGAGTAAAGCACTTATTTTGCCCTGCAGTTGCCATAGTTCTTCTTTGTTACTTTAATAGAAGCACACCTTCTCTAAGAAAGGACCCAACCCCCCAAAATTGATATTTTCTCTTTAGTGTGTGCCCTAAATTACATCCCTGTGAGGCTGGTGTTCATCATGTCATGCCAGTTTACTAAGACAAGAAAGAGCCAAAGAGAAGTACACTGCCCATAGAAGAGTCACATTTCAAATGTCCTTCCCCAGCCCCTACCTCATTGACAGGATCTGCGACAAGAAGCCGAACAGTTTTGTTGTTCTCAGGTTGATAGGCTTATATTTGTAGCAGTCTCATCTTTTGTTGGCGTTTCCATAGACAAGGCTGGGGGAAGACGCCATTATTCTCTGGTACTCTTCAGATCATATTACTCAGGTAATCTTCTTGTCTTTCTTCTCCTGAGCTGCTGGGTTTGTTCCAGGAAAACATAAGAGGTGCTGAATTACTATTTTTGTTATTGTACAGAACAGTAACTCAACTCCTGCCTTCCTTCATTATCTCCTCAAGCCTCCAGGGCTAATTGACAGCAAGTCTTTATATCTTGATTTGTTCCCATTAGAAGTCCTTGTGCCCTTGAATAAACAGGTAAGGTAATAACTTTAATTACTTCTGTAATTAGATGTATCTAAAGCACCTGTTCTTTCACATGGAAAAAAATCTGAAATTGAAACCCCCCTCCTGTTGGTGTGTGTGTGTTTTCATCCAGTATTATCCACACAGCAGTGGGGATGGGGGATGATAACAATTAGTAATGGCAACTTCCATTTGAAAATTGAAAAGAATAAAAGACAGAGCACAATCTAGCAAGAGTTAGTCACAACTGAGTCCCATTGAAATGATGGAACAGAACTGAGGCCAATCCTTTACACACATACTTGGGAGTAAGTCCCATTGAACTCCATGATCATACCAAATTTAGGCTGTACTGATTTCACCTGGAGAAAGGGCCAAACTAGATGTGATGTTAAATGTCATTGACTTGGTTTGCATGATCAAAACAGCCCACTGTGGCTTATTTAAGCTATGGTGGACTGCAGTGCATGCCAGCACATGCCAGCCAGGATGTGTATATTCACACATACCTGCTGCCGTTCATGCTGACTTGCGAATGGTGGCCGCGGCCGCCATTCGCTTCATCACTATAGCCGTGATAGGCTACGTAAATACTTACGCAGCCTATCACGGCAAAAAAAAGGGAATGCAAATGGTGGTGGCTACGGTGGCCACCATTTGCATTCCCTTTTTTTTGGGCCGTGATAGCCTACATAAATATTTACATAGGCGATTACGGCAAAAGAGGGG
The DNA here is from genome assembly GCF_057233095.1 of Heloderma suspectum. Taxonomy (NCBI): domain Eukaryota; kingdom Metazoa; phylum Chordata; class Lepidosauria; order Squamata; family Helodermatidae; genus Heloderma; species Heloderma suspectum. The sequence goes on from NC_139461.1 coordinate 54,282,246, forward strand.
CGCAAATGGTGCAGTGGCCGCCATTTGTGTTCCCTTTTTTTCCCCGTCGTGATAGACTACGTAAATATTTACATAGACTATCATGACAAAATACAGGGACACAAATGGTGGCTATGGCAACTGCCATTTGCGTCCCTGCAGGCTGCCTTGCGGCCGGATGTCCGGCTGCGGGCAGCCCCAGCAGTGGCTCTGCGGAATTTCCGCAGAGCGGAGCTGGCCAGAGAGAATTTCAGGGAGAGGGACGGAGCACCTCGCCCCCACCGCGAATGTCACCCTTCGAAAAGGTAAGTGACTTTCATACATCCCTAGGACAGAGAGACATTTTTCTCCCTCTCCCACAATACTAGAACCCAATGGGATCATCATCATTGATTGGTGGGAGATTCAGGACAGATAAAATGAAGTACTTCTTCACACAGTACATAGTTAAACTATGGCATTCACTTCCATAAGATGTAGTGATGGCCACCAGTTTGGATGGCTTTAAAAGGGGGTTAGGCAGATTTCTGAAGGAGAAGGCAATCAATGGCTACTAGTCCTGATGGCTATATGCTACCTCCAGTATCAGAGGCAGTATGCCTATGTACACCAGTTGCTGGGGAACATGGATGGGAGGGTGCTGTTGCACTCATGTCCTTCTTGTGGGTTTTCTGTGGGCAGCTGGTTGGCCACTGTGTGAACAGAATGCTGGACTAGATGGATCCTTGGTCTGATCCAGCATGGCTCTTCTGATGTTTTCATGTTCTTAAGAGGGGCACCTTTTTGGCAACATCCCAAGGGGGGGGAAGGAGTCCCAAACCACATTGGAATCTGTGCATGTGTGCAGTAGCTATTTAAAAAGACCCCAAAGGGGACACGTGTTTAATGCCATGTCAGTTTTGACATTTAGTCTAACTAAGTAACCCACAAGTAGGATATGAGTGAAATAGCACTTTTGTTGTAAATCAACAAAAGCTTCTTAATTCTATCATTAATAGAAAAAAATAGCTAAAACATCATGTTCTTTAATGTCTTTCTTAGTAAGTACTTGAGACTCACCTAAAGTTACAAAGCTATGGTAGCCTTCCTCAAACCATTCCCAGACTCCAGGGTCTGAAATTCCAAAGAAACCCATTTTCCTAAGATAGAGGTATCCTGCATGGAATTAAGGGGAAGAGGCTGCAATATGAATGAGTATTTCAGAAGGAATCGTAGTAGGATTAGTTCTCATAGATTAACTTTTTTCCTAGGCTTTGGGGACCCACTGGCTTCAGTTGGCACGGACTGTTTAAAACTCACTAAAGTCAATAAATCTTAAGAAGCCTAATTGTGTGCAGGATTGCAGCACTATGCTCAGTGGAATCATGGCAGTTACACTTGCTAGTGTAGTTTGATTCAGAAAATACTTCATAGGTGTCCATGAATGTGTGTGATCCTCGTACAGTCATGTAAGAGAAGCAGAAAGAGAAAGAAGAAAAACAGTGGTCTGAACCAGGCCTTAGGCAAATCAGAACAGATGAATTTCTGTAAAGAATACATTTATAATGCATATTTCCAGAGGAAAGATCTCTACCAAATATAGGAAAACCCAGCAGAATTGTAATTCAGCATTGTTTAAAAGACATGTCAGTAAGCTTCACCTGAGGACTGTGCAGATGTTATGAGCGTGTCCACTGCACGCACATGAAGAGAGAGTGGGATTGTGCTTTCTGGCTCCATAATTGTTCCTGTTTGTCTTCAGCATTACTTCTGAAACAGCCTATGCATGTAGGCTCTGTAGTGTATACATGATTGGGGACTCTGCAAAATAATAGTAATCTACATTAGTTAATGTGCTTAAGTCTAACACACATTTACTAATGCAGATTAGACATTTGCACATTAGCACTAATGCTCAGTTACACTAATGCAGATTAGTGCAAATCCTTCCCAAAAGTGAAAAACTGGTCTGCAAGTCAGCGTAATCCACATGTCTCAGAAAAAGCTGCTCCACTGCTGAATCCACAGGTCAGATTCAGAGATATGCAAACTCATTTGCATCTGTTGCAGATTTCTCTGACTTCACTAGTTTTAGCCACTATATCATGCCAGCTCATACCTAACACAAAGGGACTTACCTGTGCATAAACACTGAAGACAGAGGGACTTACCTGTGCATATACATGCTTAGGGGATTGCTTCGTAAAATACTGAATCATGAATGCTTTGTCCCAGAATGTTACTTTTAGCAACTGATCCATTCCTTTTGCATGTAGCTCGTTAGCTCAGATTAGGTGGGCCAGTCTTCTTGATAGTACACCTTGAAAAGACACAAGCATGCAAAGGGAGAAATCTTGCATTGGAAATGTGGGTTCCTGGCTTCCTAAAACTTTTGTCATCAATTAAATTATGTTTAACACAAAGCATTTTTGAGGACTGCAGTTTATTTTGCAAAGTATGGGTAACTCCCTCGGCAGTCCATCTCAGCATGACTCCTGCATTTATTGAGAGGAATGACTCCTTATAGCCTCTCTTTTCAGCTGTGAGGAGAATACAGGCTAATTACAACAAGCTACCACCTCAGTTTAGTAAAACCTGAAGCCCCCTGCCCAGTCAGACAAATCCATTAGGATTTTATTGGGTCCTAAAAAGAGTTATGTGATTCCCTAGGATCCAATCCTTGTCAATCAGGCATGGTAAATTGGATTCTTGAATAGGGAAATCCCTAAGGGAGAGTAGATGTTATCTAGATCAGATGCAGTGATTTTTTTTCAACTCTGTGCTCACTCGGTTCTGTTCTCTCTTTAGTGAACCAATAAAACCATAATAAGTATTGATTAACCCATTACTGAGCATTATCCACTGGCTTTTGCCTGACTGTATTTAAACACAACACACTGCCTTTCATGCTGCCATTGCACAGCTGTTTGCTTTGACTTTGGCAGCCTTGCCAAGTTCGTGACAGGCTTTAGCTTTTAGAATGTCTCAAGTCACTCACAGTACGTTTCAGATGTGCTCTTATAAAACCTTAACTCTGGACTACATCACTGATGCTTAGTTAAAAGGCACAAGGCAATTGCTAGGAAATCCTTAATTCCTTTTTTTTTTTTAATGTCCAAATGTATTCGCATTGCTATCATACCTTTTTTGGGCCGGGACAAATATTGCTTCGTTACGTGTGCTAAAAACTGAAGTGTTTCTGGTACCTTTAGTTTAACGGAAAGGATCTTTTGACTGTAGCACACCTTTTGATGTAGCACCATGCTGATTTCATTGTTCAGCCACTGTCAGAACATGTCGCAGCATTCATGTGACATGCACGAGGCAGTGAGACTGCGCTTGGTCTGAAACTAGAAGATTTTAGGAGGGGGAGTTTTAAGATTTCCTGTAAACAGATGGATGGTTCGCAAAGCCCAAACGTGTGTCACTGCCAATCCAGTGTGATTGTAGAGTTCTCTACTAATCATTACCTTGTTGGTGGCTCTCTGGATTTTATCCTGAGTGCTGCTCAATACTTGGGAATACAGAGATCACCTCAATAAATTAAGTTTGATTATAGGGAGCAAGGTCATGAGCTGAATAGTTGCAGGTCAAAACAGAGACATCACTGCAAGTATTATTATTTTTTTAAACACAGTAAGGTTTTAGGAACTAGTTTATTTGCATCTCTCACTGAACACAGGAACCAAAAAAGGAATATTTGCTTTATGAAAGAGAGTTGCATTTTATTATCTTTCTATTTTTAAGTGTTGTTCTCAAGGCTCCATGGAATTTTCTGTGTTCGCTATGAAATCATCATTTGATCAATTGATTTTCAATACATTATCAAAATTAATGACATTCACTTCATTAGATGTAGGGGAAGTATAGCTGAAACACGGCAAGTATTAATTTAGGACTCTGAAGAAACTGACACTCCATCTTATGACCCTGAGGCTGTATTATTCAAGATACCCCATGATGGAAGGAAGTCTGTCTCCATAGCAATTACCTAAATCTTTTCTCAGTCATTTCTGGAAAGAAAATTAGAGCAATTGTGTCAGGATGGTCATATGGGCAGAAATTGCACACTCATTCAAACCACTTATGTCTCTGACTTTGTCCCTGTTTGATGGCTGCTTTTGTTTACGCCTATGCTTTTGAAAGCTTGATTGGACATGAGCAGATGTGCCATACTGTAAGCACAAAAGGTTGGCCTTTGTTTTCCGTCTATTTCTTTTATTCTTTTCCTAGGATTGTCACTAAATTACACTCTGTTCTGTTTATTAAGCAAATTACTCTTCTAAACCTAAAAGCAGGGGAGGTGAGAAAGGGGAAGGAAAGAAGGAGGGAGAAAAAGAGAGAGAGGGGAGGAAGGGAGAGAGAGAGATCTCAGCCTGAGCTAGTTAAAATTAGCAACTGCAAATTTCTCCCCATCATGGATTTAATTATTAGAGAACCTGATAATATTTAATAGTACAGGTTAATTTGCTGGGACACTTCATGAAAAAAAAATGCAGTTAAGAACTGCTCCCTATTTCATCACATCATATCACACTTGTAGAATTTTATTGACTAGATAATTGGCATGTCACTACAGTATGAGCTGGTTTGGGGGAAGGTGGCCTAGTGAGCTTTTACAATTGCCCATTAACTTCAGAAGTATTAAATCTAATTAAAAAGGGAAGTTGGCACTTTGCTGCAAGGAGTTCTTATTTTTTTCAAAAGCTGAACATTTGAAATCCCCCCTCCCCCACAACTCAGCTGGATTTTGAAATAAGAATATAATGCTTAACTGTTGATCAATATTAGATGCCGCCTGTACTGAGTGCTATGAACAACAGCATAAGCTCTCCCTTCAAGTTCCTTGTTCGAAGAAAATTTACAATTAATAGCTTTCTTACAACAGCAGAGATATCCCCCTTCTTCATGGCTCAGCTAGGGACCTGCCAGACTAATCTATTCCCAGTTTGCTGGCCATGGTCCTTTACTCTATCTGTCTTAGCATATTGATTTCTGAGCTGTCTTATTGGTTCCTAACATAATTATACCAGGAGTGGGTCTCTTAGTACAGCTAATACATTTACACCATGGCATCTAGGGAAGCTTATTATAACAGCATCCGGTAGCAGTGCTATAGTTAAGGGTCAGTTGCCATTTCCATTAGAAACCCCATTTTTCAGAGGTTTGTACCTTAGCTATTTTAATTTACATCAGACTAAAACTTGGCAGAGTCATTGTCTGTCTGGATTTAATATAATGGCTTTATTATTAAAATGTATTTAAATCATTTAGAAAACCTTTTTAAGAATGCAAAACGACATCCCCCCACCATTTTCAGCTTCTTTGAAACTTTTTTTTCTTTAAAGGTAATTTTTATGAGCATGTTTCTTTTCTTTTCTTTCTTTGTTTAAACTGTCTGCTTCAAGAAAAGGGTGAAGTTCTAAATACAGTCATCCAGTTTTCACAGTTACAAAAGGAAATCCTTCAAATTACCCAGTGCAGTGCATAAGTCTAGTTAAAATCATCATGCATCCAAAATTAATGAAATATTAAGGGGAAAAAATAGTGGATTTGTTGACGAGCTCCAAACACCTTGCCAGCTCTGCTTTAAAGCAATGAATCTGACCTGTTGCACAGAAAAGACATTGTGACAACTGAGAAACATTTTAGCCCCCAAATATTTACTCTGAGCTATCCTGGTAGGTACTTCAACCAGCAGAGGAAAAGCAGACTAAATTCAGCATTTGTTAGACCTTCTGAACCTACGGAAGTTTCTGTCTTTGGATAAGAAGGTCCCCAATTCTAGCTCCGTGTGGTCAATATTTGACAATCACACATTATATCCTACAGACAACCCAGTTCCAAAGATCCCATGATGCAGTGGTTGCTGGTTATCAAAGTAATTACACAACAGAAAACAATGGCTATCTGGATTAAATTAGGGATGGCCATTGAGGGGAAATTTGGCCCTTTGGGGGCTTGCTGGATTTCCCCAGAGCGCCCAGGTCAGCTTGCATTTTTGAGCTGAAATTTGGGAACTTTTGCATTTTTTTGTCTTAAAATTGGCATTTATGCAAGTTGCAGCCACAATTTGTGGAAGTTACTCAAATTTTGGCTGTGATTTGTATAATTTGCATAAATTACAGCCATCAATATGCTTAACTTGCACAAATTGCACCCACAATCTCCGCAAATTGTGGGTGCAATTTGTACAAGTTAAGCACATTGATGGCCATAATTTGTGCAAATTACACAAATCATGCCCCAAATGTGTGTAACCTATGCAACTTGAGGCTGTAAAAAACACCCCAAAAGCTATGAATTTTCTGGACTTGATACAGATCGAGTTGGGCTGGCTCACAGGTAAGTGAGCTGGAGTCTGGTGGGGGCGGGGGGTGGGGGGCTGAGCTGCTGAAAGCTCAGTAAACGTGACTCCTGGACAGATTCCTCCAAAATCCCTAAATTAAATATTGTTATCTCAGAAAATGGTCAAAAGTCTACTGTAATCTCCTGTAGTCCACATCATTCCCCCCGACCCACCCAATAAGTCATATTCAGATACATTGTCCATGAATATTTCTAAACTGGTTGGTGGCTTTGTTTCATTTTTAAATTCATCAGAACTGTTGCCGTTTGGTGGAAGTAAGAATAAAGCCATTTCTTTGAGAACATTTGATTCCATTTTTTTCGTTAATTGAGAATTTAGATCAGAAAAACAATTTCAGGAAAGGAAAGCCATCAGTGTTGCCACATGTCCTCATTGTCAAGCACACATGAGCTTGTGTGTGCACATGTGTAATGAGGAGTACGAGACTAAGGGCCCTTTAACCAGAGGTGTGGTGCGCACAAAGCAGGTTTATGCACTATGGCCTAACAAATGAGTAACACCTACATCTACAAATGGGGGAATTAGCCCAAACATTCAATAAAAGTCCAAAATATAGTCTTTATTTTTACAGATTTTTGTACACACACACACACACACACACTTCTTATAGAAGAGCAAAATTCCTTCGTCAGTATACTCACTCCCTAGCACATGGGACAATAGACTAGTACTGAGACACCTAATTAAAAGACAGAAAAAGATGAAGATTGACGGAACTAGCCAAATAAAGATGAGAAATTGTCACTATGGAAATGGTAGAGGAGAGGATTGGAGGGCTGTGATCAAGGTAGCCTGGATGCTGGTAATAATAGTGGGTCATGGGACAGAAATGGTTAGACTTATGAAGAAAAATACAGCAGGAGTGGCTAGAATTATTATCTGACTTCAGAAAAAGGGAAACCTAAAATACTTCATTTCCTGGTTGATTGCCAAGAGTTAGAAAAATGCTGTGGGAACAGACTGCCCTCAGGTTTTTCAGCTTTAGTTTCAAATTAAAAAATGGGGCATAAGCCTCAAGCTGCTTATGGCACCCGTGAATACTGTGTTACCAAGAAATAGCCAAAAGAATGGCCTTGATCATTTAGCATTTGCAATGATACTGGGGAGACTGAATGGAGGCTTAGCCAATAGTAGGGCCTCCACAGTTTTGGCTAAAAATGGAATTTAGATAGAAAGCCTAAAAATGGGGGTTCTCCTTAGAATTTAAAAGAAATGGTTGTGCTCAGCTTGAGACCTTTAGTAGATGCTTCCAGTGCTCTAGGATCTCTGCTTGACCACATGTTTAGACTCAAAGACAACTCCTGTGCAGGATGCAGAGTACCGGCATGGCTTTGAGGGTTGAGTTGCATCCCAACATGTATGGAACCTGGCTCTGGACTCCACTGAATGCAAAGCCTTTTCTCTGGGTATACAATCCAAATAGAACTCTCTCGGCAAGTGTGGCAGAAAGGTGGTTCAATTGGAACATAACTCTAGAAACATGGGATAGGTCCCAGAGTAGAGTGGAAAATCATGCTAGGAAAGAGTCATGAGGAACTGTATTACAACTGGTTGGACCCCTGGTTATTCTCAGGGCTGATACACACAAGCACGAGGGATGCCCAAGCAGAAAAAAAACGAACAACGGTTGCCTGAAGTCCAAGGCAGTTTTAGGGTTCCTAACAATTATTACTAGAGTTCAACAGCTCAGGGGCTGGACCCAAGATGGGTCCAAACAAAAAGAACAACAGGAAGTGAACAGAAAGCACAGAGAGGTGCCTTGTCCCTTGATCAATTCAAATCTAGCTAGCTACACAGAGCAGCACAGCACAATATTCAAGAGAAAAGATATCATTATGGTCACCCATATGGTGTCGGAATGTGTTGTTCTGTCTGGCAGGTGGGGATGCTTCAGGTCTGGTCCACTTTTCCTGCCAAGGCTTTTGATTGGCCAATTCTAAGGTCCTTTGTGGGTTAGTCAGCTAGGTGGCAGCATGAAATTGAGGCGGGAATTTACATGTCTCCATAGTTACAGGGAGCAACTCCATTTAACCTATCCAAGGAGGAAGCATATACAGTACACCCTTTGGCTGCCCAAAGCCTTACTGATGTTCTTGGCAGCTTTCCCATGCTGCTTCTTCTGGATCCAAAATTGCTCCATGAGCCGAGGTGTCAGGGTAAAGCCAATTAAATACATCATGCACAATTCATGTGTCAATACACCATTATTAGTGATGTACAGATATTCCCTGAAATCTAAATTATGCTTCAGCTGATGCTAACCAAATGTGCATGTCCTAGACTTACTTTTATGGTCTCCATGCCTGTGCTATGCATGCACCACACTACCTGGACAAGAAGCAAAGGCCATGGGAGTAGTTATGAGAGGGCAAACAGGACATTCCCTCCAATTCTAGTGATATAAGACAATATATAAATCTATACCTTCCATCTTTGTGAAATCCTAAGCTCATTTAAAAGGGTGATTGAGGTCATGGTGATGTAAAACCATTGATTTTAAAGCAATTACCCCATATGTAGATAAAGAGGAACAATGTATGTTTTGCATGTAGACTCAGATGTAAACTCTGCCATTTCCATTTAAAGGATATAAGGAAGTAGGACTGGCCTGAAACTCTGTAGCAGTCTTACCAGTTGGGGAAAACACAAATGGTCCAGGTAAATCAATGATCTGACCCACTATAACACAGGTCTTTATAGATGTCCATTTATTCACACATTTGATTATTTAAATAATAAATCTATTGCTTGCAAGGAGCTTTTTTGGACAAGGTTCCCTTTTGATTAGGAGCATGGAGCAGTGTCCTATACTGATCCTCTGCTCCCACTGATTATGTTGTGCTAGCAGGAATCACTGCTAGTGCTACAGGAAGCTAGTGGATCTTTAAGCAATCCTGGAAATGAGTGGAAATGCTCATTTCCAGATTGGGACCTGCCCCATTCTGGAAACAAGCATTTCTGCTTGTTTCCCTCAGTTTAGGAAACTTCTAGCTTCCTGTTGGGCTAATGGTGATTCCCTCTAGTACACAGACAACATAGGATACTGCCCCGGTCTTCCACTTATTCAGGGGGTCACCCAGACTCTTCCCCCTGGATCTACCCCAGAAATATACTATTGCCAACAGCCAAAGACACAGCATACTATAATATATGTACACCTAGTTGAACCTGCTGTGGCTAAAGATCGGAAAACAGCTGCCAACAGCAGTGCCAAAAGAACCAACTGATGTCACTGTGTAAGGGTGCAATCCATCTCCTTCTCTCTCTCTCTCTCTCTCTCTCTCTCTCTCTCTCTCTCTCGCGCGCGCTCTCTCTCTCTCTCTCAGTGCACTACTATAGCAGCAAGTCAGGGCCAAAGTAAACATTTGACCAAACTAAAGGTTCTTTATGGTGTTGGTAGGCTACCTTTCCCTACTCTCCTTTAAGCATGTGTGGCCCTGATTCAGACTTGGATTACAGCACTTTGGGAGGGGGGGTTAAACTTCCTCCCATGAATTTTTTTCACAAAATTCCATGCAGCCCCACAAGGGTGGGAAAAAAAGGGGGAGGACTCCTCTCCATTGACTCCAATGGAGTCTACCCGCTTTTTAACACCCCCCCCCTTGGGTGGAGAGGGGTGGAATTTCACAAAAAATAGGCGGGGAGAAAGGTTTAAACCTCCTCCTCCCAGAGTGCCATGGTCTCGATCTGAATTAGGGCCATGCATGCTAACTGGAGTGTAGGGGAAGCTAGCATGCATTGCTTCACTATGTGTACTTTATATGTTTAAAAGTACACAACACTATGTGTACTTCTGAACATTTTGTTTGTTCCTCAGGTGCTAGGAGAACTGGGTCATGTAGTTCTCAGCATTCCTGACATCCAGCCAAGTGTCCGGCACAGTGAGGAAAGAAAGACCCCTCCCCATCTTCTTCCCCAACACCACTGCCAGCAGAGCAGCATCCATGTAGGTAAGCAAGTGTATGCATGTGGTAGTCAGGGTGTGAGATCTGTGGGAAGATGCAGGATTAGAGGCTCATTGTGTGTGAGAGAGAGATCAGAAGGAGGGTTTGGAGGCTCTTGGGTTGAGGCTGGTGGAGTGATGAGGCTCTGTTCAATTTGACATCAACTGTCTCAGAATAAGTCCATCTATTTCCTTTTTGGGGTGTGTGTGGAGGGGGGATAGCTCAGCTTATTCTGAGCAATTTTGAAGAGAACTAGGGTGGAGAGTATTGTCCATGACTAGAGAAAAACCTAGTGGGGATGCTTCCATCTCAAAAGTAGTGATGTGAACCAGACGTTTGTCAAGAGATTGATTATACATTCTTGGGTATCAGCAGGCCCAGCCCTAGGCATATTGCTGGCTCAAGCAAGCCCCCCACATTTCTCCTTCTTCTGGCAGTGGCAGCTGTGCCACCTCTGCCTCCTGTCCACTCTCCCACCCGAACTTCTTGGCTGGACAGCAAGACCAGCTGGCCACTCTTGTGTGCACACCTGCCTGCCTGCCACTCCCGCCTGGCAGCTGCTCCTGCCCTGTGCCCCAGCCACGAGGCACCTGGGAGAGGATGGCTGAACTATTGCAAGAGGTTCTGGACCATTGTGAGAGGTCAACAGAACTATTGCAATAGTTCAGCCAAACCATTGGCTGGGGCATAGGGCAGGAGCAGCTGCCAGGCAGAAGTGGTGGGCAGACTGGTGTGTGTTTGAGAGAAAGTGGGTGGGAGCAGCCAGCTGGGTTAGTGGGTGGGAGCAGCAGCTCAGCAGGCAGGCAGAAGCAAGTGAGCAGCTGAGGGGAGGAAAGGAGTGAGCAAGTGGCCAGCTGGGCAGGCAGACATGAGCAGCCCATTGGCCACCCAAGCCAGGTGGTTGGCAGCATCTAGAAGTGGCAGGGCCTTTGGAGGGGGAAAGCGGTGGAGTTTGCCACTCTTCCCATTGCACTGCTTCATGACAGGGCCAGCCCTGGTTAGAAGAGCACTTTTAAGCCCTGGCTGTTTCTGGTTGTGATAACACCACTGCATTGAGCACCAAGTCTTGGTGATGGATGGCGGAATATATTAGAACTGTCATGTCTCCCAACCCTCAGTCTTTTGAGGATGCAGGAGAAGACTCGGATGAGGATCAGATTGCTCTTCCAGGGGAAGGACAGTCAGTCCCATATTCAGTCCTTGCCCTCAACCGGAAGACATGGCCTTGCCATCATCCTCTGTGTCAGAGGAAGAACCCTCAGGAGAACTTCCATCTCCCTAGCTTCGCAGAACTCTGAGATGTATACAGAATAAGGTAAGACCTTTACGCAGTCCAGCCAGCTTCTTCAGAGGCTTTGAAGCTAACCACAGTACAGATAGTGGCTGCCTAGACAAGACTTCAGTTGGTTCTAGCTTGCTGCTGAGACAACATTCTCCTAAGTTTCTTAGGACAGAGCTCCAGTGAGCAAAGAACATTTTTGAGCTATCTGTGGTTCTGTTGCAGCTGCCTTTTACAAAAGAGGGCTTCTGCTTTACTTTGCTTGCTGTGCCTATGCACTTATCTTGATTGGACTCTGCCTACCTGACACAACCTTGCCAGACTGTTTGTTTTACATATTCTGGATCTGTTTGCTCAGATCTGACCCTGTCAAATAACATTAACTTCCCCTGTGAGTCTCAGGTAACCACAGAATGGTACAAGAACTAAGAAGAATTTGACTTGCATAAGTAATTTTTTTAAACAATAGGCTGAAACACAGATAGGTTTACACAGTATTAGGAGCTCAAAGTCCAATTGAGAATTCACAGAGTGACCTTTTATTTTATTTAAAATTATTTTTAGGTTGCCTTTAAGGGTAGAATCCTTGATATACAACCTCCCTCACAGTAAAGGTTAAATGGAGATGCATATGATTCCAGGCCCTTGTGCCGGTGAATTTTATAATTCATATTCCTAAAATCCTCTATGTATTGCTAAAAAATACTTTGTATGCCACGTCATAACAAAGAAGAATTGCAACTATTTATTTCAGTGTTCCTAATTCTTGTCAGAATGTGACCTGGAACTGTGACACAGAATTTTTCAAAGTCAGCCTGGGAGAAGGGGTGTACATTTATCAATGTTTTTACCTTAGTCACCTATGCAGCGGCACTTGTGAAGGTCTGTTTTTATTTAATTCTCGAGATTTTGTTGTTAATAGAAAAACTGTCCCATAAATTAGGGAAGTGCTCAATTATGGGCTTGACAAAGATTGATTTCAGTCCTGCTATTGGTCAGCACTGGCAAGTGAGGGTCAGCTCAAATAGCTACTGCAAATGGTACACACAGCTTAGAGGAAATTGTAATAAACATTTCGCAGGCTGAAAGAAAAATGTCCACACAGCAAGATAATACTATTTTGATATTTCTAACATGCAGCTTCTCAAAATTTTGCTATTGAAAACTTCCTATACATTTACAGCCTAACACTGCAATATATCTACTCAGAAGTAAGTGCTGAGTAGAGCAACCACGTAAGCACTATCAAATATGGAGGGTGTATGCATGCAGAACTAGGTATGTATCTCTTTTTTAAAAACTGAGAGCAACCAGGGGATTGTGGGCTCATCAGTTAAAAGGGTGTTGGTATTTTTTTTTTTTTTAAGATGTGGCTAATCCTTCAAATACACATCCTCCAGCAATTAACCTGATAGTATGGTGGCCACTTATGCATCTATAAGAATGAGGAAATGCATCACAAAAAAGAAGACAAAAGAGGACAGCAATTTGCACAACACTGGCATACGCTAATTACATGTGTAGATGAAAATTTAGAAATTATTATAATAGTTTAAATAGAAATACAACCCATCTCTGTGACCAGGTGACTTGTGATCCTACCTGTTCAGGCTACTGCCCATGTGCTCACTATTGATGGGCAACAGGTCTTATGATTCTTTATCTTTAAACCAGAATTGAACTGGATAGTCCTTCAAATAGAGGATGCCTTAACGTAGAGGACGGTCCTCTGTAAAAGAGGACACATGGCCACCCTAGGCCCAGTGATGCATTTTGAACTCAGGTATGGGTACTCAGTTTCAAAAAACAAAGTGAGACTCACCCTTCATTCCACTAAGGGTGTATTTATATTTATGTATTTATTACATGTAAAGCCCACCTTTCTGCTTGTCTGTTACTTTAGCAAACTTCTTGATCAGGATGCTGAGGATTGCAGCCTTAACTGAATTAGCAAAAAACACGAATGTTGTTATCTAAAGTCTGCTTCAGAATGTACAGACTTTCCAGCAGAAGTAAAACACATGTACAGGTAGGATGTATTATGGAGATTGTCATTGTCATCGTCATTGTCATTAACATCACAATATCATCAAATCCTAAATCAGCATTTTTCCATCCACTTTTCCACTCCACTTTCACAACTAGCATAAGCTACTCACTCCTGTTAGGCTGGTACCCAGACTGTGGCCAGCAAGTGGTGCTACACAGTTGGTGCTACAGATACCAATCCAGAGGGGAAACACGAGTGTGGAGGGCAATGGTAATTGCAAGTGAAGGAGGTGAGAAATAAACAGATGACACAACTGCATGGATTGAAAATCAGGCCACATTTATTGAAAATGATCTGCAAAGGGGGATCCCTGAACAGCTACTCCTCTATGCCAGCACTAGCCAGGCAATGTAATTGGGTGAAAACATTCTTTGCCTGCTGGATGTAGATTATAGAATCAGCACTCCTCAGGATTCCCCCATTTGGGGAAAGGGGGGACATCCCCTGTCACATCCCCCTGGGCCACAAAACACCAGGTGTGAGGGGAGATGGCCCCACAGGTAATGCTTATCCCCCCACTGGGGCCATAAAGCCCTCAGTGGGAAGCCTCAGGCATCACCTGTCATCACCATCAGTGCCTCAGAATGATCACCATCCCTATCCAGTCAATCATAGCCCACCCAAACCAGCACACCCAGGGAAATGTGACCAATTAAACTGAGAACAAATCTACCAGATTAACCTAAGACTCTTCCACCCCACTTACAGTGTGAAGAAGGCAAAAGAAGAATGCACAACCCAGCCAATTCGACCGTGCGCCAAAGATTCTTGCTTAGCCCTCAAAAGAATGACCAGTTAAGAACCACACTGCATACAGGAAGGGAAGGAGGGAGCCATGCTTCGAAGGGGCCAGGAGGAGGGCCCCCCAGGCTAATATTACCTGGAAAGACCCTCCTTTGGCCAGTGGCACCACCAAGCCCAGCTAATGCAGGGCTTGCTTAAACGTCTCCTCATCCCCCCTGCAACAGCCCTTGCCCACAGTCAGGCAAGCTGAACATGGGGTAGGGCATTTGCTAGCAGGGCCCTTGTGGAACATGTGGAGCAGGGTGTTCCATCTTCCCCATACACTCTTTTCAACATGGTGCTGATGTAAAAGTAGTTGCTATGGGTGCAGGAAAGGGGCATTGGAAAGACCTTGTGATATGTCTGTGACATGGGGAGCAAAGTAGACTGCTGTGATGAACATGGGACAGTGGAGCTAAGAGTAGAATCCAAATCATACTTACGAGGAAGCAAGTGTCACCCAGCGGCTGCCCTGGTGCATCTGGCTAGTGCATTTTAGAAACAAACATCGTGCTGGGTTTGATTAGCTGTTGATATGTTCTAGTTTCATCTTAGGTCCTTAGTCTTCATATATAGTTGGAAGTTCTGTTTGTGAATGCTTCCAGAAATAGATATTGCTCTTATTAACAGACTTATATTTTGCCTTTGATATTTTAAGGAGGGTGTGGAGAGAGGGTTGTTGGTGTCAGGGTTGGATTGGAGCCCAGAGAACCCCAAAGCAGTTCTGATTCTGAGGAAGAGTTGGAAACCACGGGAGAGGAACCCGCATGCATTTCAGAGGAGCAGCCGGGGGACAGCCCCTCCTGGTACACATTCCTTAGAGTGATAGTGACCCTGGCAGGGAGAGGGCAGAACAACAGCAGTTTCTGGACGCTAGGCGTCGGCGCACCCTCAAGCGTGAGATGGCGGGCGCTGAGAGGCGGCACTCAGCCTGCTTGGCGCGACAGCAACAGTGGCGGCCTGATGCCCCATGGGAAAGGGGAGGACTCTCTCCTCCTAGTTCATAAGTACAGTGGTTTCCCGCTTTCCCCTCCAAATGGAGATCAAGTGATTTCTAAGGTTAGAACCCCCAAGTAGGCAGCTGTCTAAAGTCTTACACGTAGGATCAAGCAATTAGCATCTGTAAGCATCATTAGGTTGGATAGGAATAAAGCCTTGGAAAAGAGCCCTGTCTACGTGTTGATTCTGGCTACCTGAGGATTTCAGAAGGCAGCAGGGGCAACCACCCAACAGTTGGCTTTTTTGTATTTGTATTTTAGAAATGTGTTTGAGCTTTACAGGGAGATACTGAAAATATTTAAGTGCACAGAAATAAAATCACAAACCTTCATCCTTTCCTTGAACAATGAGTGCAGCAACCAAAAAACAAAAAACAGTCAGTCCAGATTTTTTTAAAATCAGCCCTAATTAGCCTAAGTAGTATTTCTGGGATACCTACAACTGAGAATCTAATTGACGACCAGTCTTAAAACTTGCTGTGCCTGGTACCGGATTAAGATTGCTGCAAGCCACAAAGAGCTTATTGGAGAATATTTCACATGTCTTTGACATGTTTTTAGTAGGCTTTGTTTTTCTTACATAGTTCCTTGGTTTTAGTTGCCTATTGAGGTGATGTATTTCTTTTTGACATTTCCTACCCACCAGTTGTATGTTCAATCACTGGTTCATAGACTGCAGAGTAGGCCAAAAGTATTTCTGAAATATAGAGTAGGCTTCTAGTAATGCTGCTCTCATTATCCTCATTCTGCCAGGTGCATGCATGTACAGGACGAGCAAAACCAACAAAAGCCATGTGGAGAGGGAGAGAAATACTGAGTGCACAATACTTTTGCCCACAACCATGAACACTGGGGCTTGACTCAGGCGTTTCTTGGTGTTAATAAGGTTCTTGCCGTGAATCAATATTCTAAGTATCTATCCAAGAACATCTAATTTATTTAAACAATTCTATGTTCCTAGTTCTCATTATTTCAAAGTAAGCTTTAAAATATACAAGCAGTACCTTCTAGTGAGTAGCACAGTATGGATAATAAAACACAACCCTAACATTCTATCTATATCTAGAGGGGCTGATATCTAGAGGGGGCTGTATACAATATAAGACCTTGAGGGAAGGACTGTAGCTCAGAGGTCAAGCACATGCTTTGTATGCGAAACGTTCCAGGTTCAATCCCCTGGAATTAAATGCAGCAATGGTCTGACTCAGTATAGAGGCAGCTTCTTATGACCTCTGTAAGACCCAATTTGCAGCCCTGCAGTTCCTTGCAAGGCAGAGCCATGCAGTTCTCCTTGAGAAGCACAGTTACACTAATATAAGAGTAGAGGGTAAATAGATTATACATTGAGCACTCTAGAAATCCTGCTGGAAACTTCCAGTTAGGGATGTCGGAGAAATCTGTGACAGATTCCTATGAGTATGGATCTCTATGAATTCGACCTGTGGATTCCACAGTGGGCCAGGTTTTTTGGAGTCACATGGATTCCACAGACTTGTGGATTTTCTTTTCTTTTTACTTTTTGGAGGGAGTTGCATAAATTTGCACTTCCACTAATGCACATTAGTGCAAATGTACATGTGTGCAAGTGGAATGAAATTCTTGCCATTTTCTTGCCCATTCACCCATTTTGGAGAGAGATCCTTTTGGAGCTCTTCACACAATCCCTTTTTGTGAATAATTTGGAATCATCAGCAAACTTGGCCACCTCACTGCTCACCCATAACTCCAGATCATTTGTAAACAAGTTAAAAACCACCAGTCCCAATACAGATCCTAAGAGGACCCAACTTCTTAAATCCCTCATTGTGAAAAGTGCCTATTCTTATGCTTGCTTCCTGTTCTTTAGCCATCTAAATAATTTAGGATTTCAAGAATAATACCAACACAATTTTAAAAACCAAAAGGCCAAACCTGCATGAGTTGTTTTCCACAATCATTACCAGTCCATCTCTTTCCCTGTATCAAATACAGTTATTACAACATTTAAGCAATAACACAACTAATTGGTAAATTAGAAAAGGATGTGCCTTGACTATTACATATGTTTTGTGAAATCACTATTTTTTTTATTTTTTTTAAAAAAATCAAAGTTGTATATGCTGTATTAGTATGTGGTTCTGTGGTTTTCTAAGAATGGCTTCTGTTGCTTATAAATAGCATATGTATGTAAACAGAAGGTATTTTCACGAATGGCAAAACATATTGGCAAATCACTGCCACATATACTGCAAATAGATATCACCATTTTAGATACTGTCAAAGTGTTTATAATTTGAACAACTGCATGTGTCTCCCCACATGCAGTTGCAAATTAGACTGTACGGAAAAAGGGATGTGAATGCTGAATTGCAGGTTTCATTTTTTTCTCCCGAAAAAAAGAAGAGTTTGTCAACTATGGTCGGTTTATCTCCAGACATTTTAAAATAATTTATATTTCTAATCCTCATGGATGTTTTCAAATATAGGGACAATGTGTGCTGAAGACTTCCACAGTGAGGCCTGGTCAGGCTTTCCCATATTTGGGTGGATGACGATCTGAATCCAGTGCAGGGTGGTGGCTCCGATTTTGGTGAGGCTGTAAATCCATTCTGGGTTTCAGCCAGAACTCTAAATGAGCTAGCTAAGGTGCTGAACCTATTCTGGGAGATAGAGTTCAGTACCTTGGATAGCTACGTTAGAGTTCTGGCAGGTTCTGACTGAAAGCCAGAATGGATATATAACCTCACTGAAATCAGAGCCACCAGCCTCCACTGCCTGTATCGTACACATGGCCATTTCTCTATTTCCTGTCTTCTGCCCCATTTGCCAATACTCTGGATTCAGAGAAGCTGCTTGCATGCACAAAGAGCATCCCTATACTCATATGGGGTGGCTAGTTTTTTCTTCCTGTGGAACTCTCTTGCACCTCATAGGTTGCTGCTCCAGAGGGCTTTGAAGGGGCTTTTGAAGGGGTGCCACTGCTGAAAATGGAGGAGCTAAGAAGTCCCTATATATCTGCAGTTGACTACATATGGCACTTTGGATCCTGGCCAATAAAGCCCAGACTTATTTGGGGGGCCCTGTTACAACAGTTTGTGCCCAAACCTTCAATTATTGCCCCCAAGATAAAATGCCCATATGTCATTAGCATGTGAAGGAAAATCAAATAAATGATTAAGCCAGTGGCAAATAACCCTATGCTCACCCTACCAGGAATATTCCCTGAAGAATAGCAGCTGAACTACAAGTTACAATACAGACGGAGGTACTGTTAGTGGGTGGTTCGTCTGCCCGGCTAGGTGATATTCAGCCTGTTCTGGAGGGGGTTGCACTCCCCCTAAAGGATCAGGTTTGTAGTTTGGGGGTGCTCTTGGATCCAGATCTGTCACTTGAGGCACAGGTGAACTCAGTGGCACGGAGCACTTTTTATCAGCTTAGGCTGGTATACCAACTACGCCCTTATCTGGACAGAGATAGCCTAGCTACAGTTATCCATGCTCTGATAACTTCTCGTCTGGATTACTGCAATGCGTTATACGTGGGGCTGCCTTTGAAAATGGTCCGGAAACTTCAGCTGGTCCAAAATAGGGCAGCAAGATTGTTAACAGGGACTGGCCTGCGAGCTCATATTACGCCAGTACTTTTCCAGCTGCACTGGCTGCCAGTCCATTTCCGGGCCCGATTCAAAGTGCTGGTGTTAACATTCAAAGCCCTTAACGGCTTGGGGCCAGGTTACCTGAAGGATCGCCTCCTCCCATATGTGCCTGCCCGGACATTAAGATCATCATCAGCGGTCCTTCTCCGTGAGCCCCTGCCAAAGGAAGTGAGGCGGGTGGCTACTAGGAGGAGGGCTTTTTCTGTTGTGGCACCCCGGCTCTGGAATGAGGTTCGCCTGGCACCTACATTGTATTCCTTTCGGCGCCAGGTGAAGACCTTTTTATTTTCCCAGGCATTTTAGCATTTTAGCTTTCTAAATTTTTATTTTAAATCTGTATTTTAAACTCCTGCACTGCTACTAGGTTTTATTGTGGCTGTATTGTTATATTGTGGTTTTAATGTTCTATATATTTTAAATTGTTTTATTGTGCATTGTTTGGTTTTAATTTTTATGAACCGCCCAGAGAGCTTCGGCTATTGGGCGGTATAGAAATAAATAAATAAATACATTACTCACACTTGAAAAACAAAACAACTGTGCATAATACTGCTACTTTTATTTTGAAGGGAAAATAAAAACTTGGGAAAAACCATTTTTGCTACTGCCATTCATCAAAAAGGTGCTTGTGTTGGAGAGATTCCCAGTGAAAATTATACTTAAGACTCAGAAGTAGATCCATGTTTTTCTATGAAAAAAGATTTTGAGGATCATAAACCTGTGTGCGTGCGCTTGTGGGCTTTTTGTCATTCATGTGGAACTTAGTTTTGTTTTGACTGATGCCAAGTGTCTACCTTCACACAGTCCAATTACTCACAGACCTGTAAAACAGCTTGTCCTAGGTATTCTACATATGTTAATCAACATATTACAAATACATAGTAACTGTGAATAGAGTTTGTCTCAAAGGAATGCCAAATTATCCCTCTGTGAGTTCCATTGTTACAAAGGGTACCAACCATCTCATTTGTAGGCAGCTTTTGCCTCCTGTGTTGGCTATACCCACTAGAAACTTCACTCTGAATTTAAGGAATCATTATTCCAACCAGGAAGCAGTCTATATATTGTACATGACCCTGTAAAGTGGATACTTTGCTCCTGTCAACAACTAAAAGTGGAGAGATGCTGTTCAGCTTCCAGCACTCTTCGAGAATATAGCTTAGCTGAGTCCCAATTTAATTCCTAATAATAGGCTTTCAGGTTTAATGCTGAATGAAACAGGATAGTGGAAATTGCTGAAGGAAGAAGGATGAATACAAATTAACTGGAATGCATCTGATACTCTTCATTAGTACTAAATATTTTTGAATTGCAGTTGGAGTCGGCTGCAAAGTTGAAAAACTACCAATCAGTCTTTAGATGTCTAAAAGGATATCTAGTTATGCCTTGATGCACTTTTCCCATCCAGCTGATCCTAAATTAGGAGCAGCTTTCTGCTTCAGTATTCTGAGCTGTTTCTAATTAGTTTCTAATCTGCCTTAATTGCACTTAAAAGAGCAAGAACAGCGAAACAGCTGTTAGATTCCCCCATTTACAATGTAACCAGAACCACCATTTGAAATTGATTTTTTTTTTTTTTTTAGTATTTTGTAAAGGGGGATTTTCTTTTTAGCCCTGTTCCTGGAATACAAGCCACTATTTTGCAGTTGTAGATCATTGTTCTGTTTGGTTCAGTTTGTGAAATAATAGCATATCTAAGTATGATGTCCATAGATGCATGTGGATTCCAGAATATGATATATTCCAAAGTTTAATGGGTTGTTTTATCATGCAATTGCACTGCCTCATTCACAGAATTTTATGGGGGAGGGAGGCTCCAGATTATATCATCTTCCACTTGTAACCCTGCTGTGTTTTCCCATTGCTTCTTCCATCTTTTTTCTTTCCACAAAAATATCATCAAAGAGAAAAAGACAGAATTAGTGCATCATGCCTTTTGATTGGTAGTACTAGGAGCCGCCAATCGGGAAGCACGTCCAGTCTCAAGTTGTTTCCCTGATGTTGCTCCATGGCTACAATTGCCACATCAGATACAGCAGCAAAAATTTGTGAACCACCCAGATTGCTTTGGCTATTGGGTGGTATAGAAATGAAATAAAAATAAAATAAAATACAGTTACAGTTACAGATGCTTTAAACATGAAATGATCCCCCCCCACACACAAAAAGGATAGGTATACATTGATGTTTATTGGGATCAATGAGGCTTATCTGCAGGACTGCAAAAAGAGTGGCGTGATTAAAAAAACAATAAAGTTATTAGGCCACTGTACTAATAGCAAATGTTAATCCCCATCCCCATTGGAGGCTTCACACCTTGGACTGCTCCTTTAGAGTTCTGACTGGTTCTGAATGAAACCCGGACTGGATTCACCACCCCACTGACATGGGAGCCACTGTCCATTCCTGTCTTACCTTTCCACCCCATCTTTTTTATCCTCTGCCACTTGCCAGCATTTTGTGGCTATGTGTATTTGCCTTGAGCTGCCTATGCAGCCTACTGGAAAGATTTACCAATTCTTTGTTTGTTTTTTGTTCATCCCAAAGCCTGTTGTCCTTGTACTAACAGTTTAGTACCAAGAGAGAAAGCCCTGGAAACTGGTGTTATGTCCGCCTGCAGAGTTTCTCAGAATATAGTGGCACCTAAATATAAAAACCCTAAGAGCATAATCCTAAACACTTACTCAGAAGTAAACCCCATTAATTCAATGGGACTTACTCCCAGGTAAGTGGATATGGAATTGTAGCCTAAATAGTGAGAATTACAGCAATGCTTAAAGAAATCAGTCATGCATCCTACCAAGGCATTTTTTCTTCGCCTGGTTAGCAGAGCTGTGGCAATTTCAAAAACACCTTCTCCCTGCACAAATCATGCCTGCAAAAGGAAGGCCTGTTGGGCCAGGCTTAAGGTGCCCCTGAAGCATCAGGAGCAACAGGGGATTCTTTAACAGTGAACATGGAGGAATCGAATTCAGAAAAGCCCTGGAAATCTTACAGACTACAAGCAAATAGCAAAAGTCTGCATTAAGATGAAAACCCTGTGTTAGATCTTCTTCTTGTTGTTGTTGCTTTCCCTGAATGTACACAGAATAGAACAAATGGATACAGCAGAAATTAATGGGATTGTATGACCAATGTGGAAAAGATTTAATCTTTCCATAGGATTTTCAGGGTACAAAGTGCCTTACAATATTTATCCCACACACAGCCCAATCTTATGCATGCTTTCTTGGAAGTAATGCCTGCTAAATTCAGTGGAGCTTAATCCCAAATCAGTGGGAATAAAGTCAAAGCAACCCTAGCATACATATGCTTCCTTGGAGCAAATTCCCAATCAACTCAATAGGGCTTACTCCCAAGTAAGAATGCATAGGATTGCAGCCTTCATTGCATGACAGTGTGCCCATATGGAGGGATATGTGCCTTTTTGAAGGCCAACCTGTGCACTTCGCAACTGAGCAGAGATTTGGTCCAACAATTCTGCTTACTGTGTGCTATATCACATTGCACATCCACTGGAAAAAATGTGTCATTTTTTTCCCTTCCGTTTATAGTTTCAAAACATTCAGATTACTTGGCATTAAAACAAAACTGCCATGCTCTACCCGAGTAATAGCTTAAGTGGAGACAAAGGTAAGTATTATATTTGAGATATTTAATATTCTGTCACCATATCAAATGTGCACACATTTAAACATTGCATATATGTGATGCTTCTTTGTGATGAACCATATTATATATAGTATTATTCATGGGAAAAAGCTAGAATGACCACATGCAAAAGAAGATACATATTGTGAAGGAACCAATAGTGTCTGGTTGCGAGTGCTATTAAGTTGCACTAGCAGAAATCACAATGTCAATAGCATTTGCTAGTGTAACGGTTTGCCCAGGAATTCAACAGATTCAGTGAGTCTGGATTTCTATGAACCTGTGGAACCTGTGGACTCCACAGCAGACCAGCCTTTTCCTTGGCATGCAGACTTGCAGACTGTTTTTTCACTTTCACTAATGCGCACTTCACAAATATGAATTAACTAATGTGCATTCACATATTTGCACAAGTGTGCATTAGGACTAATGTGCAAGTGCACAAATACGCTAATGTACATTAGTGAATTTGTATTAGCACTAATTCTAATTAGCACTAACTAAAGAAAATTAGCACAAGTAGAATGAAATTCTGGTAAAAAAAAATAGTAGTTCTTTAGGTGACTTGCAGTAGATTGGCAAGGGTTTCTGATTCCCAATGGTTTAACAATAACAATAACAAAGAGCCTTTTCTTTTCCCTCTTAAATTAGGCTGCTGAAATCAAGAAAGTTTTGGGCAAATAGAAGTAGGCTATGTGTGAAAGGATGTGTTTGAGGAATGGGTGCATCTTTCAGTTTCACTTTCTCCCACATTCAAATTAGTTAAATGTCACATTCTGTCCACCTGGATATGAATAATGTTGCAAATTTGCAAACCAAATTAAATAGGTACAGCTATTCCTAGCATGAAGATAACTATGATGTACTCGCCTTTAAAGATGAAGAGCCTCTCAGAAGAAAGAGGTGGTTAGGAGCACTAACATGGTTGAATACACAGGGATTCAAACCTTGACTTTTAAGAACAAAATATTCAAAGTCCTGGGCCCTGTCAGCTGTGGTTCCTCCCAGATTCTTCTTCTTCTTTTTTTTAAATGTCAGGTTCTTTCCATCTCAGATATGGAGAAATGTGCAAATTTTGGTAAGTTCTTATCTAAACCAAACCCAAACAAAATTCTCACCCATCCCTCATGAGTATGCTGGCTCCAGGTTTTATATTGAAAGCAAATACCTGGGCTGAAAATGTGCTCAGGGGCACCTTGTTCTGCAATTGTGTCTGTTTTATTCAGCCACTATTTTACACTCAGCTCAGGATGATGGAATTTAGGATCCAGTGAAAAACAAAGGAGATCCTGTAATCCCAAAGTCAGTGCCAACTCCTGCCATATGAGACAGGCCATTGTAAAGGAATATAGGATTCAGCATGTGGACAAGAGCCGTCAGTAGTATGTAATGAAGTGGCGGGACCTCAGGCAGTCATTGTTTTGTATGAGAATACACAAGTGCACAAGAGAAATTGTTTCTCCATCAGTGAAATGTGGATCCTACTCTATGAAATGTATTTTAACAAGTGTGCCTAGGGATGTATGAGAAATTTGTTTAAGTTCATTTTTGATCAGGATTTCCCCAGTTCATTCTTTACAGACCAAACACAATCTGCAGTACAGTCCATACATTTCTGAGCTTGCAATGTGATTTGCAGAGCCTCCAAAATGTGTTCAACAGCATGCATACATTTGAAAAACATGCATGAAAAATACATACATTTGAAAAATGCACACACACATACTTTAATCAGTGAGAGAAGAATGCATACGTTGCAAAGATGCACACAACGAATGTGTTGTTGTTGTTGTTCAGTCGTTCAGTCGTGTCCGACTCTTCGTGACCCCATGGACCATAGCACGCCAGGCCTTCCTGTCCTGCGCTCTCTCCCAGAGCGTGCTCAAGTTCATATTCATTGGATCCGTGATGCTATCTAGCCATCTCATCCTCTGCCGTCCCCTTCTCCTTTTGCCTTCAGTCTTTCCCAGCATCAGGGTCTTTTCCAGGGAGTTTTCTCTTCGCATTAGGTGGCCAAAATATTGGAGCTTCAGCTTCATTATCTGTCCTTCCAATGAGCACTCAGGGTTGATTTCCTTTAGGATGGACTGATTTGACCTCCTTGCAGTCCAGGGGACTCGTAAGAGTGTGTACATATGCACAAATTTTCATGCAAAAAGAAAAACAAATATTGCAATCTGAGAAGGACATGACAGAGCAAGCTTCAAGGTGGAATTTGAAGAACCTTGATGAACTCAAGTTTTGCTTGTATGCACAAACAACCATGCTTCTGATTTTATGGGCTTGTTGGCACACGTATTGCATGACATCACAGAAACCAAAGTTGCAGCAAAGCCTTGTTGGATAATACTGAAAATGATCAGTCACAAAGTGAAAGAAAAGGTTCACTTTTGTGCTTGCTTGAAGACATGGTAATGAATGCTGGGATGTAGATTAGTGTGCAAGGAGGGAAGGTGGTGGTGGTGGTGAGACATTGAAAATAATGCATTCAAATAGATCCCAGGAAAATGGCTTGAAATGTAATTAATTGCATGGTGTTAACCAGATCAGCACAAGTCCTGAATGAGCCGACAGGGTCATTCAAAGGTCAGTGTGGGAATAAAACTGCACAATAGCTGGGGGCAGGGGAAAACAACATGTGGTTTAAGGCTGAGTTGAGAAAGAAAGGGAGGAATCAGCATGTCATTCTGCTGAGATAGTTCTGTAATCTGTGCACATTCATTTTTTAAGAAAGAAGTGGGAGGCACAAATTGCTGGAGGGGACACTGAACGGATTTCCATATACTAAAGTACATGCCAGAAGGGAAGTGGGAAACAGCTAGCTCTGCTATTGCTCTGGTTGAATAGTCTGCAATACAAACAAGGGCTACAGGATGTTATCACACCGGGCTTTTTTTTTCTTTCTTCCAGAGGTTGGATATGTTTCATTAACATAAGGCACTTGCAGACTTCAGGTTAGAGGTAAGATTCCACACTGAGTTATCATTGTGTTCACATAGGTCTGCCCTTAGCAAGCTGCTAACCTTTCCCAGCAGCTTCCCCCTCTAGATAGCAGGTCTCTCCACTTAATCCCTGTAGTCATGGTCCATGGTACAGGATGAATACACTCTGAACTCTGCAGTGCAAAGATGACTCGGTAGGGTTGTTTATACAGCACCCAGTGGAGGCCAGTGGCTCTGCTTTCAGTGGGGCTGTGAATCCATTCTGATGCTGAACCCTATCCCCAAATAGGTTCAGCACCTTGGATAGCTCCTTTAGAGTTCTGGATGGTTCTGACTGAAACCCAGAATGGATACACAGCTCCACCAAAAGCAGAACCACCAGCCTCCACTGACAGCACCTGAGTAGGACCAGGGCTGGTCCTGCCATGAGGCAGAATGAGGCAACTGCCTTAGGCCACAGATGTTGTGGGCATCAACAGTAGTCCCCAGCCTTTCCTGCTGAGCCATTCCCCTCTGTTGCAAGACAGAACTGTGTGTGCACATGGCCTGTCCTGCACTCCCTAAACCACCCTGCTGCCCTCAGGTGTGGTAAAGGACACTGTCCCATCATGAATGCTGAAGTAAAATTCAACTGCCAGTTTAGTTTGCTTTCCTACATGGAATGGGGTGGTAGAATGCCATCTTTGCCCTTTGCCTCAGGCAGCAAAATCTCTTGGGCCAGTCCTGGCCACGGAGTGCAGGTAAGGCTGGGTGGGTATGTACACTGCAACAGATCAGTGAGCTAATAGCCAAAATATTCCAGTAACTCCTGTGGCCAGTAGCTGGTTACTGCCGGTAACTCCATGGGGCTGTGGAGGTGCTGTGTTTAGAAGTGATATAGAACAATCCCATAACTACCACTGCCACTCTGTTCTGTGTTCCTTTTGGCTCAACAGAAAGAGTCCACAGGGTAATCATAGAAATGCATGCTACAGTATCACATGTTGCAATATGCACAATATAATAAGAACATAAGAAGAGCCATGCTGGATCAGACTAAGATCCACCTAGTCCAGCATTCTGTTCCCAAAGTGGCCAGCCAGCTGCTTGTAGGAAATCCACAAACAGGACATGAGTGCAACAGCATCCTCCCACCCATGTTCCCCAGCAACTGGTGTACACAGGCATAGTGCTTTTGATACTGGAGGTAGCATATAGCCATCAGGACTAGTAGCCATTGACAGACTTCTTCTCCATGAAATTGTCCAATCCCCCTTTAAAGCTACCCAAGTGGCCATCACTATATTTTGTGGTAGGGAATTCAATGTGCTATGTGAAGAAGTCGTTCGTTTTATCTGTCCTGAAGTTCCCACCAGTCAACTTTATGGGATAACCCTGGGTTCTAGTATTATTAGAAAAAATAATATTATTATTATTAGATATTATCTAATATTATTGGATAATATCTAATAATATTAGATATTATTATTATTATATGGATATTATTATTAGAAAAAATATTTCCCTATCCATTTTCTCCACACCATACATAATTCTGTACCCCTCTATCATGTCTTCGTCTCACTCAGCTGTTTTCTAAGCTAAGAAGTCCCAGACATGGTAACATTTCCTCATAGGGGAGTTGTTCCAATCCAGTTTTCCAGTTTTTCCAATCCAGTTTTTCCCCAGAACTGACCCACAGGTAAAATTCCTGGCTGGGCCAGCCCCAGCTCACATTGGCAATAAACTCTGGAGACCATAATGGTCCTCTGCTATCTGTTGGTTGCAAACTGTGGCCCGTCCCATGTTGGCACTCCAGCAGATTACTCCAGCATGACGTTCTGAACCACTAGGCTAAACACATATGGGCTAAGGGAAGGATGTTCTGAAAAGGTGCAAGAGAACGTTAGCTATTGGGAAGATGGAAAATATAATAAATACATAAAATAAATATATAAGAGAAGCAGTGGAAGGAAGTGAACAATATACCAAACAATGTACAACAGAGCAGAGGAAATAACAAAAGAGGAAACAGGTTAGTTTGGTTTGCAGCAAGACTTTTTAGCTACAAAGGGAGTGCATTTATCCTACACAGATATCAAAATCTTTCCTCCAGGTACAGTACTGGAGAGTGAGTCAGACAAGGCGATTGACTGACAGACATCCCAAAGCTTGGACAGGAGGAGGGAGGAAAAGTAGAAATAGGAAGAAGCTGCATTTATGCAGCAAGTACGCTTTCTCAACGTGGCTATTGTAGAATGGACCTGGCATCCCAGCTGAGGTCTTTAAGCAATGTTAAAATGATTGTGTTGGTTAAGATGTTCAGTGTCTAGGAAGGAAAAGGTGCCTGGAGGTTCTTAAGAGTTAAGACAAGATCCTGAAAGTAATCCCAAGGCTGTGTAACGAAAACCCCATACTGCACCAGGCGCTCAAGCTGACATATCTTTACCTTAGTGACCTGAGGCTGTTAAACATTTATCCCTACACTTTCAAAGTGTTGTAACAGATTTTTGCCACTCGGGAGATGTGCAGCTGAAAACCACACACACACACGTGACTTTGAAGACTTGCATGCTGGACCCTTATCTTAGGATACACACTTCTGTTTTAGTAAATGACTACAGTCATAAGCCTAAACTTTTCTTCTTTTTAATTAACATTTTCATTACTATACAGATTTTTTGCTTGCAGTATGCTACAAGTTGTCCAAGTGCTATTAGGCAATCTAGACCCAAATTTCACAGGGTGAAAGAGCTTATTTGCTAACTGCCCAGTGAATCAGAGTTGAGCCAAAATTTTATATGCTTTGCTTTTCATGTCAATATTTGCATGTGTACAGGGAGATAATTTTTCACTGAACAGGTATGCAAATCAATCGTGTTTCCCCCCTACTTTTTATCTAGTTCCTGAATCTAAAATGCTTCCTGAAAACTGTGAAGAAAATCCCAAAAGGATGTTGTTATTTTTAAGACTCCAGATAGCTGTGCAGTCAGTCCCTGAGACTGCTCACAGGGCCAACCTCATGCCTTGGGAACAAGGGAGTTGGATAATCTCTTAGCTAGTCCATCAGGAGCAGTCTCAGGGAAGCTTCCTGATGCACCTGGTCAAAACCTCAACCAGCTTCCCTAAGCTATACACCCCAGTAAAAGTGACTGCAATACCTTCATCTCTGTTCCAGGGACAACGCCGGACCAATACATTTTAATGCTCGCTATCATGGTTGCTGGGTTTGGAGACCATGAGAGAAAAGGCAGAGAACATTGGGCAGATGAAGTTGAAGTAAATCAGACCAAGCCAAGCAGATTAAGTTGAGTCAGGCAGGTCACTGCAGGTCAGGTGCAATCAGGTTAAAGTCAGTCAGGTAATAGTAAGTCAGGACAAACCCTAAGCAGGCAGAGTTTGTAGTCACAGGAATCTTGTCAGTGTGTTCAGCTGAATGTGCTTACAGAACCCTTTTCAGACCTTTGTACTCAGTGTGCAAATGTCTAACTAGCAGCTGGGCACATGGGGACATTGTGGGGCGAGGCTTACGAGCATGCCTACATCCCCTTTCCCACTTTTGCCCCACATGCAAGCAGGTGAATGCCTGCTTGGGGCTTCCATCTTGGCAGGTTCAGGCAAGCAGGAATCAGGACCATGGACAGGTCCCTGTGTGCTCACTTAGCTGAGCTGGAAAAAGATGTCTCAGCAAAGGACTGTGGTCAAAGTCAACTGAAGCCTTAAAAAAGCTTGATCTTCCCATAGCTCCACCCCTGTTGAATGCTGACTGTACTTCTTAAAGGGCTCACAGCTGATTCTGCAGGCTCATGCCCCTGCATGACTGAGGAATAGGAGAGATGCAGGGGAGTCATCCTCAGAGTCAGAGGTGGGTGGTAAGGCTATGTCCTCAGGCTGGGAAGGTATAGAAGACAGTGCCGAGGGCTCTCCCTGATGTGGCATAACCCATCTTAGTCCTCCCTGAGTTAGGGATGCTGGACAAGTCTGAGACAGACTAAAATGAGTTCGGATTTCTAAGAATCCAACCTGCAGAATTCACTGCGGAGCAACCCCCTCAGGCCACACCGAGTCTGTGGACTTTCAGATTATTATTTTTTTACTTTCCCGAAATGTATGCATATGAAATTTATGCAATTTGTAGGAAAATATGTAAGTTTCTGCTGTGGAAACATTGAATGGAATGGGAGACAATATGCTATATGTTACGTACTAAGGTAAATTCTGTAAATATTTATGAAAATACTTATGAAATTATTTGCATATTTTTCTGCATGACGAAAAAAAATTCACATCCGTCTGTGGGCGGACAACAGAACAAAAGGCACCTGACTATCTGCGAAACACAGATGGAACAAATTTGACACAGTCCATACATCCCTACCCTGAGGTAATGTTGGCCTTCAAAGCAGGGGACCATGACGCTTGAAGCAGAGACCAAATGACACACACATTCTTACTAGGCCAACACTAAAAAATTGCTTCACCATTCATACACCAATTTCCGCCTTCATCTATATCTCCGCCCTCACCATTGTGCCACCTAAAGCAGGTCACTTCACTCTGCTGCATGGATTACTGGCCCTACCTAAATGAAAACACCTTCTGCATGGTATTTCAGCATTTTCAATGTGTAGATCCTGTAGTTTCTACTAGAGATGCATCAAATACTCATGTATTTTGATGGAAGATAAGAAACTACAGTGCAGGTTCCTTGTGTTTACACCCCACTTCACATTAACCTTTCTTCATATGGTTGTGCACCCCAGCACAGTCATATGAAAGGATTTGACAAGAGAAATGGTTCTCAGTGACTTAAAAAATAAAAACCTTTTCAACCTCACCAGTAGTTAAAGTGAGCTTTTCAGTATTTACGAGTCACAAGTGACTAGTATCAAGAATATCCAACAAGTCCATAACAACTAGAGAGAGCACCAAACAAATCCAGCAAACTTTGTAGCATGAAATTCTGGGGACTCCAGACAAAGGCCAAGAGGGAGCAGCCTGTCACACATAGTTCCAGATCTCCAAAAGAGGTTCTCAAGCAGGGACAAAGGGAGGCTGATAAGGCAGTCAAGCAGACAAAGACAGAGACCCAGGGAGCCGGTAGGGCTAGAGTGTAGGGATAGCAGAGGAATTCGCAACACAACCAAATGACTTCAGATTTTCAAGAATCTGACCTGTGGATTCTGCAGTGGACTGGCTTTCCCCCGTTGGATGGATTCTGTGGACTTGAGGACCATTTTTCTAACTTTCCCAAATTTTGCACAAATGTTGTTCTAGAAAAATACACAAAAGAAAAAAAAAACCCAGCCAAATATGTGCATTTCCCCTATAGGCTAAAGTGTAAAAATGCACATTTGTGGGGAATTTCTGCATGTGTGGCTTTGCACAAATGTGAATTTGCACAAATTCGGAAACAAAAAAAAATGCCATTCCATTGATGGGTGGACGATGGAACGGAAGGTGCCTGACAATCAATGAAACACAGACAGAATAGTTTTTACACAATCTGTACATCCCTACTAGAATGGCAGATAAATGATAGCATCCTGGGCCTAAACCAGCAGCCCCACTACCTAAAACACATTGGACTTTTAGATTTCCCAAGAGGCCTCCTAGTCCCAGCAGCCTATCAGGGTGCAGTTGCTCAGCAAGGAATGGGTGGGGATTAGAAAGATCAATCTAAGGGATCTTAATCCAGATTCTTTTTGACCTGTGATGACATTGCTGCAAGTGTCACCACCACTGTGGTAGTAGCTGCCTCCATTTCTTTTCCCTTTCACTGATTATTCCATAAAGAGACAGCACCAGGATTTCCTGACACTCGTTGCCCTTCTGGATGTTATTATACCATAACAGCTAGCTCTGGTGTTTGTGGAATTTGATACCTGGTGAGCACACATGAAAATGTCTGGGAATTGCAAGAAATCTGCCTCCTGAAAGACACCGATTTAGGAATGGCTGAAAATGCCTTGAATTGCTAAAAGATGTTTCAATACACCCTTAATTTTTACCTATGAAATACTTTGTTTATTCAAGAAGATGTTTTTATATTTGTTGAGTTTGGCTTCCACAAGCGATGTGTCCACAATCAGTGCTGTTTTGAGAGTCCGATTTGGTTTGTTTAATAAAAACTTAATGCTAAAAGCAGCCCTGCCATGGGGGAAGCATCAAAGCAGTGGTAGCAAAGGCTGTTGCCTCTATTTTTAAGGCAGCCAAGGTTAAGCTTCCAGTGACTCTTCCCCCTTGTGATGCAGCTGCTTTTAATGTTACAATTTTTGAGGGGCTCAACTGAGGGTATTTCTTGACTTTGGTTTTGATTGAAAGCCAGGAGTGGCCTATTCAGGGAGAAAGATGCTCTGAAATCCACACTGAGCTGGAAGACTACAAAGTGTTGGGTGAAAAGTTAGCGATGGAAGCAAGAAGCCTTTCACTCTTAAAAGTGATTGCAATGGCCAAACGTTCCTAACACGAGAGAGTTGAAGTGCCCCCCGTGCACAGGTGTGCTTATGGGAGATGTGGTGTGTGAGTGTCTGCACACAGGTGCATATCTAAATTCAAGCTTCTTAACTTATTTCTTATTTTGGAGTATTCATACTTGGGGGATGAAACACCCTTTAAAAATAGTTGAAGGATCCCATTTTCTAAACAATCACCTTTATTGTACTTACGATCAATTTCATTAATTCCTCACTATTCGTCCAAGGAACTCAAGTTAAAACAGCATAACGGTTCCCCCTTCCCCCATTATATCCTCACAACAACCCCTTGAGGTAGAGTAGGCTGAGTGATAGTGACTCACCCAGCAAGCTTCATGGTTGAATGGGGACTTGAACCAGAGCCTCAGCCTTCCCAGTACCAGTCCAACATCCAATCCATGAGATGACACTTGCTCTTCTGTATAGGTCTACAGGTCCTATACTCTGTTCCTAGAGTGCCTAGTTTTGGACATACAGGTGTACTCTCATATTACACCCTACATGTCAGAGGCTGCTTGGAAAGCTTCTGAGTTTTGTTCTGTTTTTCTTCACATGGATGGACAATAACACTTGCAACCTGCTTACTCTTAAGATCAGCCTGATAACATGGATTGTCTCTGTGGGCATACAACATATTTCCTCGTGGATGCTTGATGGGACTCTCCATGTAATCAAGACAATCCACCTAGTAAATGGCTAACAGCTGTGATGGGCCCTGCGTAGAGCCAATGCTGTGCAGAAACATTTCCAGCCTGCTCCAAGAAGTTGTGCTTATGCATCTCTATTCTGGCTTTTAGGCTATTGTGCAAGGCCCACCTTTTCAGAAAGGCTTTTGGACATTGAGAAATGATGGAAGTTTAGATGGTATGTGGTTAGCTGCTGTTTCATTAATGGTTTCGGGAAATGGCTTTGCCAGTGCTTATTTGATATTTGATGTGTTTGTTTTCCTCCATTTGTGCTTTGAATTAATGTGTATCATGTGTTATTCTTTGAATGTTAGCTTCCTTGAGGGGAAAAGGCAAGATATAAGTATTTTGAATAAATGTAAAATATGAGACTCAGGGCCAAAATGTATGATAGATTAATAACATTTAACATGCCTGTGGTTTTCAATCATTAAATAGTAGCGATGGGAGTGTAGGTTTCAATAGCATCTTCCTTCCTGCACCAAACAGCACCTTGAGGAGGTGCTAATTTTTGTTGGGGCTGTGGAATGGAAGGAAAGGATTTACTTCCCCCCACCCCTGCATGCCCAAGTCCCAAACTGTTCCAAACTGAGTCCCAAGCCTGTCTGGGATTCCGTGTGGCAGCTATTTAACAACCACAATAACCGCAACAACAACCAAAAAGGACACATCAAATGAAATAGTGCATTTACTGTATTGCCTTGTTTCTCCCCTAGCATCTTTAAGTTTGAATGTTGAGCACTTGATCCAACTCAGCAGCAATGTTCAGCACTGTTGCACTGATGCTTTACCCTCAGGATGCTTGCAGAATTTGGTCATTGCACATTCCAATGCAAACTGACCCACTATTTATGTTGTAATGGCTGAAGAAGGTCTTCAATAGTGGATGCTATTTTTAAAAGCAGCACATTATAATTTTAAAAGTATAATTTTAAAAATCACAACATTAATAATAATGGTCATGACCTATAGAAATGATGTCTACAAGGATTTGAACAGAAGGATTCTCTCTCTCTCTCTCTCTCTCTCTCTCTCTCAAACATTAGCTCTCTAAAATGCTTCACAAATCTCTTTTGAATATTCGTTTCTGAAGTAGCATTCACAGGGAGGCTTCTATTAAGGAAGAAAATCAAAATGTTTTGCTATGCATGTTTATGGTCTGTGCATTGCAACTCTAGAAGAATGAAGAAACGATGGAGTCAGCAGAGGCAAGAAGATTGATTAAGAGAAGGTTTATCTTGTGGGTTAAACCTCTAAAAGTTGAACACGGTGATCTATTTTGTAGCAGATTTGCTTGAGAATGAGATTGAACTATACTGGAGAGCTGGTTTCAACTGGTTTATCACTGATTAATGTTGAGTAGATTCCCTTGAGGAAGAGACTGTATGCCTGAAATCCATCAAGAAATCTGGTTACCAATCTCTTAATAAATCATCTTGCATCTGTTGTAGGTGTGGGCAATGAGTGGCCCTCCAGATGTTTTGGCTTATAACTCCCCTTATCCTCACCTAGCTATGCTGGCTAAGGCTGATACGAATTGTAGGCTAAGTCATCTGCAAGGCTACAAAATGCCCACCCTTGATCTTTCTTTTCTCTTGCCTCCTGCTGTGTGGTGTGGCCCTCCTTTTCTTTGAATTGCAACTCACTGCAGCAGTCCAAATACTCACTGTAGTAGTCCCATCAGAGCACTCAGGAAGAAGGCATAATTTGGGGGCAGAGTGTGTGTGTAAGTAGCAGAAAAGGTAGGCATAACATTCAGAGTTGTGCAACTTTTGATTATATATATATATATATAGAGAGAGAGAGAGAGAGAGAGAGAGAGAGAGAGAGAGAGAGTGAGAGTGTTCCAGCTGGCATGGCCAGAATGGAAGTAGAATGGAATATGTGGGTGCAGGTATAGAATCTGGCAGAATCCAAAGGGTCAATGGTGGAGTGATGCACATCTGTAGATGAGGTCAGGAGCAGCTAAGGATGTGTGAACCCCCTTACCTGGCATCCGCGGGGGTCTGCAAGGAGAGGGGGAGGCGATCCGTCCCTCCCCCCCCCCGGAATCCTCACTGGCCGGCTCCGCTCCATGGAAAGAGCTTCAGCTATTGGGCGGTATAGAAATAAATAAATAAATAAATAAATAAATAAAGTCCATGAAGCTGCTGGCCGGCTCTGAAGTGCCAGCGATACGGCTGCCATTGCCGTATCTGGCTGGGCGGATTGACTGCAGCACAGCCGCAAATGGTGTCCGGGACGCCATTTGCGGCTGTAAAGGCCTTAGTTTAAGGTAAATGCAGCCATTTACCTTAAACTAAGGCCTTTACGGCTGCAAATGGCATCCCGGACGCCACTTGCGGCCTCAGTCAACCCATCCAGCCAGCGATACAGCAATGGCAGCCGTATCGCTGGCACTTCGGGGCTGGCTGGCAGGGAGGATCTGGCCGGCGAGGATTTCTCCAGGAGGCGGAGGTAAGTCTTCTGATCCTCCACGGACTCCGAGGGGCCGGATTCTTTTGAATCCAGCCTCACTGGGGTCTGTGGAGGATTTCTCCCCCATCCCTAGGAGCAGCAGCTGGTGATTCTAGGGATAAGATCAACAATAAATCTTGATTCAGCTGGCTCTGAATGTCACTGATAACATTGAGAGCCATAATAATGCCT
This sequence comes from Heloderma suspectum, assembly GCF_057233095.1. Classification (NCBI taxonomy): domain Eukaryota; kingdom Metazoa; phylum Chordata; class Lepidosauria; order Squamata; family Helodermatidae; genus Heloderma; species Heloderma suspectum. The sequence goes on from NC_139461.1 coordinate 54,317,645, forward strand.
ATACTGTGCCAGCTGTTCTGGTTATCAGTGTGTTTCCGAGCCCAATGCAAAGTGCTGGTTTTGACCTTTAAAGCCTTAAATGGTTTGGGACCAAGTTACTTGAAGGACCACTGTCACCCATATCAGCCTGCCTGCACTTTAAGATCAGAAAGAGGGGCCTTTCTCATTTGCCCACCCATGAGAGCAGTCAGATGGGTGGTCACATGTGAGAGGGCCTTCTCTGTGGTGGCCTCACACCTTTGGAACAAGTTGTCATTGGAGATCCACCATGCTCCGTCATTTCAGGCTTTCAAGAAGGCCTTGAAAACATCTTAGGTTACTGTGGCCTTCTCTTGATATGACTGCTGCTGCTACTGCTGTTGTTGCTGTTGCTGGTTTTATTGCTGGCTTTTATAGTTTTTATTATGTTTATGTTTTTATCGCTTTTAATATTTTGACTTTTTATGTGTTTTGTTGCTGTAAGCCGCCTTGGGAGGGCTTCTGCCCTGAAAGGCAGCCAAGAAATGTTTTAAATAAATAAATAAATTGACTATTCAGAGTCCAAGACTGGTACCTACCTACCAGAATGCAGTTCTATTGTTCAGAGCAGTAAAATAATGGATCCCCACATCTTGTGGTAGCAAATCCCACAGATTATCTATGTGCTGTATGAAGAAGTACTTCCTTTTGTCTGCCCTGACTCTCCCTTCAGTAAGCTTCATTGGATGACCCTCAGTCATGAATCTGACCTCCATTTCCCACCATTATGCTTCAACCAGATGGCCCTGATTTTTCCAGAGTCTGAAGTGGACTCCAGAAAGAAAGACTTTGGGGTGGTATGCTGAACACTGTTGGATGAGCAGGATGAGCTGGTGGACATGAATGGCATGCCTCCAGTTTCACATGGTAGGGTTAAAATGGCCATGAAGCTATTGCTTGTGTGTGAATGTCCTGGGTTGGCCTTGTGCCAATGACTGCAACAGCATTCAATGTGCAGTGAGTGCCTATTACATTAACATTCAGAATAAGGAATTAGAGGGTAGGGGTATCAAATTTGATTTTTTTCTATTTAACTGCTTACCCATACTATTGAAGCTGGACAACAAAAATGAAATCTCTACATGGTACATGAGGTTGTTTCTAATGGTTGCATTTTCTCAGCGTATCAGCTTATTCATATATGAAATGGCATGCTATGAAGGGGAAAGTAAAACCCTGGGACTGTAAGTTGGTTAGACATGAGGATGACACGAGTAAATTTCATTCCTGTCATGAGATATCTTGATGGGTATATATATTGTGTTATCGTGAATTGCCACAGCTCCAAGGGATTATTTCTAGAAGTAATGATGCCATAACAGAATACTCAAACATGGCTCTAGCTTTTAACTCAGCTATGAAATTAACCAGTGTTATCATTGAAAACGGGCTCCTGCTCAAGTTTATACACATTTTGAAAGGGATTTGGGAACTTTCATTAATTGGTGAGTGGAAAGTTTACTTTTTAAAAAGTAGTCTTTGTGCACAATGACATGAAGATTTCTCCGGGCTTTCCCCTTTACTTACACATTCCTTAAGTACAAGGTTTTAGTTTCACAATAATGATATATTTTACTACATTTACATCGAGTAGAATTCACTCAGGTTAAGAACGTGAAAAATACATATCCTTTCATCTTTATTTCGCTAATAGGTAGACAATAGTAGGACCTGAGATACTTGTCTTTTGTTTATGTAACTCTGCAAAGTGCCATATAAACTGATGTAAAAAAAAAAAAAAGACAAATTAATTGCTAGCTGAAATCTAAAGGTGGTCACAAGAAACTTTAAAGATGTAGATGCTCTTTCATGTGTTCCTTCTTTCTCAAGACACATGCATAATGCTGATATTAAAACACCAAAGTCATCCAGCCCTAAGTTTTGTGCACACAGTATTTACAACTCCACATTTGAGACCCCCTAAGAACTCTTGATATTTTGACATTGATGACTTGTCACTTGATGCACAGCAGAATCCCAGTTCACATGCCGACAGTAGTAGTGCAGTTTGGCAGCCATGTGGCTGTCACCAAGACACAAATTGACTCCATTTGGATAAGTCATTTATGTGAAATATGCCAATACAATTTATGCCAGTAACCATGAAGGGTTAGCTGGCATGATAAAAAAAAATCAGTCTAGACCACATGGGTGTCATTCACATAAATGGTTTAACTGAGAGAATGCTACCAGTGTCCACCCAAGAGAACTGCCTGCCTGAAATGGAGCCCAAAATGTATCCCCATCTCTGTTACAGCCATCATATGAAAGCATCTTGCTGCACCATTCAGATACCAATTTCTGCCTTCATCTGTCTCTCTCCCTTCCCACCACCACACCCCATAATGGTACCAACTGAAGCAGGTCACTTCACCCTGCTGTATGGCAGGACTGGTCTTGAATGGTACCCTTTGCATTTCAATTATCTGTTGTAGCGATGTGACCACCACCTCTGTGACCTGAGCCAAAGGCTGCAATCCTGAATGAGCCTAGCAGAAAGTGTAGAAAAGTGTGAGCAAAATGATCAGGAGGTTGGAGCACCTCCCTTATAGGGAAAGGTTTCATTCTTTGGGGCTTGCTAGGGCCTTTTTTTTTTTTTTAAGGCAATTCAGGAAGAATATAATCAAAGTTTATAAAATTATTTAGGGCATGAAGAAAGTGGATGGAGACAAGTTATTATCTCTTTCTTATAACACTAGAACCTGGCATCATCCAATGAAGCTGATTGATTTGTGGAAGATTCAGGATAGTCAAAAGAAAGTGCTTCTTTGTACAGCACTTTATTAACCTATGGAATTCGCTATCACCACATCTGGTGATGGGCATAACCTAGATCAATTTACAGTGTGTGTGAGGGGAGGGGAGTTAAGCTAATTTATGGATGATAAGGCTATTGGTGGTTATTAGAAAAGGTGGCTACATGCTACCTTCAGGAAGCAGTATGCGTCTGCATTCCAGACACTGGGGAAGAACCATGGGGGAGGGTTATTGCCCTCATGGTCTGCTTGTAGACTTTCATAGGCATCTGGTTGGCTACTGTGGGAAAAAAAGATGTTTGGTCTGATTTAACAGAGGTGATCTAATGTTCTAGACTCTAGAAGATATAAGCACCACTGAGAGTCTAGAGTGCTCAGTGCTGTTGAACTCAGCGGGACTTACATCTGAGTTAACATGCTTAGGATTACCTGGTAAATATGTAAAGTGCCTCTGCTTGCAGCTGAAGTGATGTCAAGTGACATAAATCTTACAGCAACAACTGTGGTATTTGATCTCTGGTGGTTGTTTCACCCATGCAAAGTCCTTACTTGATGCTGCAAGTTATCAATGGATGAAACTCACCATAATTGAGAGTGTCACCTTGCCAGATTCCTCTTGCTCCTATCTGTTAGCTTCAGCAGCTCAAGTTATATCAATTTTCGGAGGTTATCAGGGAGAAAGAGGACATTTCCAAACTTGCTGCAACCCTCACTATAATGATCTCAGACATGGCACTTTCAACTTCTAATTCTCAAAAATCATTTGGAAAGCACTCCATGCTAGTTGAAGGTTAAAGTGAGGCTTCTATTAGTGCACACAGCAGTAATCCAATCTTGAAGTGACAAAGGGATGACTGTAGTGAGGTTTATATCCCAAAGGAAAGGTTGCCGTCTCATTACTCAATCTGGAGGGGGGTAGCTGCTGATATTTCACCAACTCCATCTAGCCAGGTATTCAAAAAAGACTCTTAAAATTGTACTTCTTATTTGAAAACCTCAGGTAAACTCTTGGTATAAGGAAAGTATCCATTCTTCTCCATATTCCACATTCTTCTTTCAAACAACATGGGTTTCTTCTTCTTCTTCTTCTTCTTCTTCTTCTTCTTCTTCTTCTTCTTCTTCTTCACTCAATATTGCAGTTTTCATATTTAGTTTTCTCTCCCACCTTATCCCATGGGCTCAGACCACTTTATTTTATTATACCTTGAATTTAATTCTTAACAATTCTTTTAGATAGGCTAGGTAGAAAGACAGTAGGGATTTGAGTGTAGAAGGCCCACGATCAAACTTAAAATCCTGTTCATTTCCATCCAGTTCTTAGTTTCTTCCACAGCTGGAAAATCTGGATGATTTCATTTACTGATTAATACACATCATTTCAGCAGCTGTAAAGACTGGACCAGCTGTATCAGAGTGAGGTAGCCACTTTAGGCAGCAGGCGCTGGAGGCCAAGGAGCAACAGTGAGGTCTTGGAGGACAAAGTTGTGATTTCCACATGGCCTGCCCTGCAATCCCTTAGGCAGCGGTAGGCAACCTTTTGGGGCTGTGAGCACATTTGGCAATTTGGGCACCAAAGGAAAATGGCTTTCATGAGAGGCATGGCAAAGGACAAGTAACCTGCCCAAAAGACTGAGTACAAGGCAGATGTGGGGTCTGAGCCCCAACACATTGAACAATCCCTTTGAAGCCACAGTTTGCAGCACCAAGAAAAACCTATTTCATAGCAATTCTAGCTGCCAGTCACAAAATGCGTTACTTAAAAAAAAAAAGTGTTGGGTACCTTGGTGGGCACCAACAAAGATGTCCAGGGGGTATGTTGGTACCCACAAGCACTGTGTTGCATAGCCCTGCCCTCAGGTAAGATTCAACTGCCAATCCAGTTGCCTTCTCTACATGGAATTAGAGAGGTGGTGGGGTGGGTGAGAATGTACCATCTTGCTCCTTGCCTCACACAGCAAAATGTCTTGGGCCGGCAGTGTGGGTAGAACTCACTTTGCTTCTTGTATGTTTGAAGCTATTCAATTTCTTGAATTGGAGGGCCAGAAATATTCTTCCTTCCCATGCCAATATCATCAGCCTCTAGGCTGGTGGGGAGTAAACATGCTGCCGGCCCCCTCCACTAGATAAAATTATTTCAAATGTTACCAGGAGCAGTATGAAATAAGCAAGGCCACAACGGTTGCAATGATGCAGATAACATATGAACTAGTTGTTCTTCTTATATCTTTCAAATGACTTAAAATACCAATGCAGAAATATTCAGTCTTTTACACAGCCTACAAGATAAGCACCACAGAGACAAAAGCAATATTCATAAAATGCTACTTTGGGGGTTCTTTGCGAGAAAAACAAATAGAGCTACTCAAGTGCCATTCATTAATCTTTGCCAAGGCTTCAGCAATGTCAAAACTGTTAGCGATCATTCAAAAAGTATCAGTGGAGGCGTTTAAATCATATCCATTGCTAACGGCAATGATCAAGAAAATATTTCCTGTTTCCATAAGGTCACTAATGTATAATACCTGTTCCAATTGACAAAGAATCTAAAACTTGCTTAAACGTGCACGGTTTATTTGAAGTAAAGATCGTTATCAAGCATCAATCCAGGCAAAGTTTAGCATTTTTAATCTCTATTGGTTTTCATGATATTGCTGAGATTTGTAATTAGCTGGCTTTGAACACAAATTTTATTTGGGAATTGCTGAAAATGATTTAAACTGCTAAAAGATGTTACTCTTTTTACATATTATACAACAGTATTAACCCGCGGCTATATTTCAACCTGAGTGCTGTTTCCCCAAGCAATTCTTTTCTAGCTCAGAAATGTTCAATGAGGTTCTGTACATGTCTGGTCAGTGTTTAACAGGCCAGGCAGCCAAAGCCAGGGGCTTTGTATACACATGCATAGATCTGGTTGTTGTTTTTTTTAGAAAAAACCTGCTTGATGAAACACTTGCAATTTTAGTGTGTATGTATGTATGTATTTAAAATTATTTTTAGGCCACCTTTAAGGGTAAAACCCTCTACTTTGCTCTGAACTAGTTGATCTGGCCAAGCAGCCTTTTGTTTGGGTATAAATTTACTGAAAAGTGCTCACCAATCACAGTATTTGGCCATCTAGCCCAGTATTACTTACCCTGCCTGGCAGCGAATCTTCAGTAGGGACTGCATTGGATTTGGTTGAAGCCTGAGCTTCATACCAAAGCCCAGATTGAATCAGGCCTCTTCACCTTTGGAGGTGAAGTGAGCTTCCCTCCAAAGTGACCAGAACTGAAGCTGGTCAGACAGATTGATTTCAAACATGGAGATCTGTGTCTCAAACCTGTCTAGAATTCACTCATGTGAATTAATATCATGTATTCAGAAGGGATTTGGGGGTGGAGAAGGAACATGGTGAGTCTGCATTTGTTTTAACCATTCAGTGTGGCACTGAAAGTTGTAGTGACTCTGTGGTGGTGGGAAAAAGCCACTCTGCACATACTCAAAGGCACCCTATCCTCTTTAACATTACTTCACATTATATAGTTTGCCTCTCAAGAGGTGGGAGAGCTATTGTATGCTATGGGATTGGGGGTTGGAACACCAAGTTCCTTTTCTCCTTTCTTTTCTGCGGGTGGACTGGAATCCATCTCCTTGCATCTTTTCCCTCCAGTCCAGACAGTTATCTCAGCTTACAACTGCATCCTTAATCCAATATGAGCCCCAGAGGGAAGAGGGGGTGTTTGCAGGGGAGCAAAGGATATGTCCTCTCTGCAGTTTGTGCATGTTTCTGCACACATGCATAATTCCTCTAATATTGCACATACTAAGTTTTCCTGGGCCCAAACTGTGCATATTTAAATATGCACTTTTTAAACTCCCTTTTTTTCATTAAAAAAGGCGGCAAAATGGCGGATGCTCATCAGACATGTTGTGGTGAGTCTGGGAGGGCGTGAGCGGGCGCAAGTGAGGGCAGGGGCTCAGGAGGCATTGTCAGGGGGGTTCAGGCAGGGAGGGGTTTGACGGACTCCCAGACCCAGTCAGGCATCTGCAACATCCCTATGTCCAGCAGGGAGGCTGTCTCTTTAGACACAAATTTCTTTCTTTACTTCTCTGGGTGGGGAACTGGATACCAAAGGACCTATTGCAATGTAAGAGGTGCTGAAGCTCAAAACTTTGCAGAACTCTCTGTCTGGGTGCAATGGAAGGACATTTTGTCATGCTCAGGAACATTGTCCATACATGTTTTTGGTATACCACATAAAGAATGGACTTCTACCTTCATCACCTAGTATTCCTTTCAAATTGAAAAACACAGTCCAGTTCTCTGTCACGTTCCCTTGGCCCTCTCCTTCCTCACGCACACACACAAGAAGAGAGGGTTCAGTCTCATGCCTTTAATTCACTATCAACAGGATCATTACAGATGCAAATCCTCAAAGACTCTCAGGCTACAAAGGAATGGCAACAGGGGATCCAAATGGGAGCTACGATGTTGCCAGCAGTTTGATTAGGGATGTACGAAAGTCACTTACCTTTTTGTGGAATTGATTCGTGGTGGGGGTGAGGTGCTCCATCCCTCCCCCCGGAATCCTCGACGAGGGGGGATGCGATCCAGTCCTCCCCCCCGGAATCCTGCCCAGCCCGCTCTGTTGTGCAGCGGCTCCGTGGAGCAGCTGGCCAGGGCTGTCCTCAGCTGGCTGCAGACGGGCTGCTGCGGACGCAAATGGCAGCGGCGACGGCAGCCGCCATTTGCGTTCCCTATTTTTCGCCATTTTAATCTACATAAATATTTACGTAGGCTATTATGGCAAAAAAAAAGGGAATGCAAATAGCATAGTCGGTGCTATTTGCGTTCCTTTTTTTTTGCCGTAATAGCTTACGTAAATATTTACGTAGGCTAAAACAGTGAAAAAAAAGGAACGCAAATAACGCCCACTATGCTATTTGTGTTCCCCCTTTTTTTGCCGTAATACCCTATGTAAATATTTATGTAGGCTAAAACGGCGAAAAATAGGGACCGCAAATGGCGGCCGCCATAGCTGCCACCATTTGTGTACGCCTTTTTTGTGTTTTTTTTTGCTTGGCTTGCCATGATAAGCTACATAAATACTTACGTAGCCTATCATGGCAAAGACCAGGATGCAAATGGTGACCGCGGCAGCCAGTCGAAAGATCAGCCGCCGCCACTGGAGCCGCCGCCGTCCAGAACATCCGCCCCAGCTAAGCTTTGTCCCAGGGGGAATCCACGGGGGGTGGGGGTGGCAGGCCATTCCGCCACAGATTTCGGGGGGCCAAATGCCAGTGCATTCGGCCTCACTGAAATCCGTGGTGGAATTCTCCGCCATCCCTAAGTTTGATACAAGACTTGCTGGCTAGAATAACTTAGGGAGGGAAGCCCCTCCCTTCCAGTGATGCTCCCCTACATCAACCATCACACATTGCTAACCCGGTCGACCATCTGAGCGCCGCTTCTAACTTCTCCCTCTTAGCTTTGCGCCGCAGTCTAGTATCCCTTAGGTCACGCCCTGCACTCTCCTCCTCCTCCTCCTCCTTGGTTCTCATGGAGGAGGAAAAGGGGGGGCTTCAGGCCAAGCCATCTGGGTGTTAGCATCCTGAGAAGCATGCCTATCTATATCTGAACTTGCTCAGGAAGATGCCTCCCCTGGTTCTGGCTGTTCCCCTTCTGAATCTGAACTGCTATCTCCATATGCTCAGAATCAGTCCTGACATTCTCCTTCCTTCCAGTGATGCTCTATGCATGTTCAGACAATTTTGGGGATCTTAGGTTAGAATTCTAATGGCTAGATAGCATCACCGATGCAACGAATATGGACTTGAGCACACTCCAGGAGAGAGCGCAGGACAGGAAGGCCTGGCGTGCTATAGTCCATGGGGTCACGAAGAGTCGGACACGACTGAACGACTGAACAACAACAAGGTTAGAATTCAATGACTAATGTGGAAAATACTTGAACTAGATAAATGCTTACAGTCATTGTCCTGTTAATTTCTCATTAAACATCTGGTATCAGTTATTCTTGCTTGCATTTAACTTAACAGGTGGTAGATTCATTATAAAACTGGAAAGTCTTGAAGCCAGTCCTCTTACTTTTCTCCCGCCCCCACCCCCTAACCTACCACTGGCTTGATCCACTGTGTCCACACTATTTGTTACACAGATTCATTCCAATCCAAAATACCTATGCTTGGAAGTAGGTTCCATTGAAATCAGCAGGGTCTACTCTCAGGTAAATGAGTTCCCATTAGATGAGATCTTATTTGACATCTGAAAAGATTAATTCCTTTAGGGTACTTTAGGGTAAGAACAGATTTTCCCACAACTGTCCTTCTAATTCCACTTCTAATATTTAAGGTTCCCAATGGAGCTTGGGATTTTTCTGCTTTTTGGTTTCATTTCCCCCCTTTTTCTTTGTTTTAAATAAAGATAAACAGATGAGAAGAAATGCTATTTCTTCTTCTTTTCATTCTGAAGTTAGAATGAGGAGCAAGTTTCCAAAAAGTCAAAATAAGTATTATGAAGCATTTTGTAAGAACAACAGGAATTAAGCTATTCACCAGGGCTGTGCAGCAAATTCATCCAAATACGAAATCCAGAACCAAATCAGACTGATTTGGACAGATTTGGAAGAAGACTCAATCAAAACAGAGCTCCTCCAAAGCAGACCAAATCCAAATTTGAACATTCCTTAGATTTGGGATTCAGAGGGACACAGAGGCGCAGAGGGTATGTCTGCAAAAATGTATACATTTCTTCCTATATATAAGGAAACCACCAGGGTGGGGAGAAGGGGTATAGTCTCGTAACTCGCAGCTCTAGTTTCTAATCAATGTGAATGATTTTATCAGGGCTGTCCAATCCCTGCTTTGTGGGAGGGATGCTGAAGTTATATGTCGAAGTAATGTTCCATTGTTCAGCGCTCTTTGCTAGTTCTCTATCCCAGGAGCAGGAACATCAAAAAGGGGTTTGGTGGAGTTTGTGGGACCTGAGAAGGTGTTGCAATGGCTGCTTGCTGGGAAAACGCTGACCTGGATGTTCAAGTCCTTCTGCCGTTCCCACTGTATGCTCCACATCCATCATCCACCCTTTCCTATTGTATTTTCTGTGACTTCACTTTGGGGCCAACTGAGCAGAAAACAAAAACTGTTTGTCGTTCATCTAGGGATGTCAGAGAATGCCAGTGCATTCAGCCCCCCGAAATCCATCGCGGAACAAAGCCCTCACCCCCCAACCCAGGAAAGGTGCGCAGGACGAAGTCCCTGCCACCCCCAACGCACAAAAGGCGCACAAAACGGAGCACTTACCTGCTCCCATCTGCGCTGCTTTGCGAATGGCAGCCGTCCTGCGGCCGCCATTCGCTTCGTCTTCATAGCCGTGATAGGCTATGTAAATACTTACGTAGCCTATCATGGCTAATGCAGGGACGTTAGCCTATCATGGCTCAATACAGGGACGCAAATGGCGGCGGCTATGACAGCCGCCATTTGCATCCCTGCAGGGCTGCCCAGCAGCTGGATGTCTGGCTGTGGGTGGCTGGAGCCGGCCGGCGGCTCCATGGCTTGGCCGCGGAGCGGAGCCGGCCGGACAGGATTCCGGGGGGGGGGGAGGACCGGATCGCCTCCCCCCCTGTCGAGGATTCTGGGGGGAAGGATGGAGCACCTCCCCCCCACCGCGGATTGCCCGGCGCGGAGCCAGGTAGGTGTTTCGTACATCCCTACATTCATCATAACTTCCTAGCCCTGGCCTGCATTCATTTTTCTGAGACTGTGAAGGTCTCTTGCATAGGGAACCCTGTATGATATATACGAAGGGTCCCCAGCCTTTTTGGACCCGTGGGCACATTTGGGAATTTGAGATAATTTTGAATTATCTGGTGGCACATACCGCTGTGAGTGCCACCAGAAAATGCCTAATAAGTGGGTTGCAGCTTTGGCATCTACCTTTCATGTCTATGGCTCTTAGGCTGCAGCTTATTCAGCAAACAACTTTGCTTTGTGTCTATTGGACACCACAATGTCTCCTTAGTAAGGGATTGTCTAATTCGGCTAATTGCTGGCAGTGCAAATCAGCTAATGCTTCTTTTAAACATATATTTTGGCAGTGTCCAGTAGTTGCTTATTTTTATGGGGAGGTTATTACACAGATTTTTTTTTTTTTTTTTACTGGAACAGTCTTTCATATTCACTGTACATGCTCTTTTGAATTATTTACCTGTTTCATGGAAAGTAACAAATGGTCAGCCTAAATGGATTCTCTGCACCCTTTTGACAGCTAAAAGACTAATATTACAACATTGGAAGGATAAACACTCATCTCCTATAATGCAATGGGTTGAGGACCTTACCAAGCTTTCAATATTTGAACGGATGGCATATAAACGTCATCTTCAAATGGATACTTATTAAGATATTTGGTCCACTTTTGTTGCAGCCCGTGTATAATTGCTAGAAAGTTGTATGCATTTCATACAAATCCATATATATATATTTTAAAAATAGAAAAAAATAAAAATATTTTTGGGGGGTGCCCTCAGGCAACACATTGGGGACCCCTGATATATACACCATTTTCATACAACTTGCCAAATCCCCCATGGAGTGGGGTAAAGGGAAGTGAATCATTTACCCCCTTCAAATTTGAACTTTTTCCTTCCACAAAAAACACTACACTGATCCTTCTGACATTTTGCAGGTTCTTACCTAGGGCCAAGCCATTTTCTCTACACCATAGAAATGCTCCATGCCATTTTCAGAAAAGTTGTCCACAAAATACATAGTGGGATAAGCGTATCCTTTTTTGGAAATGTCCAAATTGTAAAGGCTACTGTTGCACACAGCTCCCTGCACCTATTCATGAAACCTGGCAGGACTGATCCCCTCAGAAGAGCAACTATCACCTCAAATTTCAACCAGTTCTGCTAAGAAATAAAACAACCTATTGGCAACAGTTCCTTTTTTTATAAAATAAAATAAATCTAAATTTAAAGGCATGTAGCACAAGCCCCCTACACCCATTTGTCTGATCTGGCAGACATAAACCCCTCATAAGGGACTAATGTGCCTGAAAATTGCATCCAATTATGACACACGTACAAAAAGTAAAAGCCATTTGTTGATTTCCAATGACAGTCAATGGGAGCCATGAAGTTGAAGTGGGAGCCGCCTCCAAATCAGTTTGAGCTGAATCAGGCTGTTTTCTGAATCTGTGAATTGGGCTCTGAACCAAATCCTGTGGTTGGTGCACACCCCTATTCAATATCAGCAGAATTTCTAACATGTCCCAAGCACCCAAACAAGATACAACCACTCCAAATTGGCATGCATACTGAAGAGCGACATAGCAATTCTACAGACTGCAATATTTTAAGTATTTGAAGTACTGAAAGTGTATTCATTTATAATTTCTTATTTATTTATTTATTTAATCGCCCATCTGGCTGGTCACCCAGGCACTCTGGGCGATGTACAGATTGTATAATTGTTGTTGTTGTTGTTCAGTCGTTCAGTCGTGTCCGACTCTTCGTGACCCCATGGACCATAGCACGCCAGGCCTTCCTGTCCTGCGCTCTCTCCCGGAGCGTGCTCAAGTTCATATTCATTGCATCCGTGATGCTATCTAGCCATCTCATCCTCTGCTGTCCCCTTCTCCTTTTGCCTTCAGTCTTTCCCAGCATCAGGGTCTTTTCCAGGGAGTTTTCTCTTCGCATTAGGTGGCCAAAATATTGGAGCTTCAGCTTCATTATCTGTCCTTCCAATGAGCACTCAGGGTTGATTTCCTTTAGGATGGACTGATTTGACCTCCTTGCAGTCCAGGGCACTCGTAAGAGTCTTCTCCAGCACCACAGTTCGAAAGCATCAATTCTTCGGCGCTCAGCCTTCCTTATAGTCCAGCTCTCACAGCCATACATTACTACTGGGAAAACCATAGCTTTGATTAGACGGACCTTTGTCGGCAAGGTGATGTCTCTGCTTCTTACTCTGCTGTCTAGGTTGGCCATAGCTTTCCTCCCAAGGAGCAAGCGTCTTTTAATTTCATGGCTACAGTCACCGTCTGCGGTGATCTTGGAACCCAAGAAAGTAAAATCTGTCACTGCTTCCATTTCTTCCCCTTCTATATGCCAGGAAGTGATGGGGCCAGATGCCATGATCTTAGTTTTTTTAATGTTGAGTTTCAAACCAGCTTTTGCACTCTCCTCTTTCACCCTCAACAAGAGGCTCTTTAGATCCTCTTCGCTTTCTGCCATTAAGGTGGTATCGTCTGCATATCGGAGGTTGTTGATAATTATCCCAGCAATCTTAATTCCGACCTCTGATTCATCCAACCCGGCATTTCTCATGATGTACTCTGCATATAAGTTAAATAAGCAGGGTGACAATATGCAGCCTTGTCGTACTCCTTTCCCAATTTTGAACCAATCGGTTGTTCCATGTCTGGTTCTTACTGTTGCTTCTTGACCCTTGTACAGGTTTCTCAGGAGACAGGTAAGGTGGTCTGGTACTCCCATCACTTTCAGAATTTGCCACAGTTTGTTGTGATCCACACAATCAAAGGCTTTAGCGTAGTCAATGAAGCAGAAATAGACGTTTTTCTGGAATTCTCTTGCTTTCTCCATGATGCAGCGAATGTTGGCGATTTGATCTCTAGTTCCTCTGCCTCTTCTAAACCCAGCTTGTACTTCCGGTAGTTCTCGGTTCGCATACCGCTGAAGCCTAGCTTGTAGGATTTTGAGCATCACCTTGCTGGCATGTGAAATGAGCGCAATTGTGCGGTAGTTTGAACACTCTTTGGCGTTGCCCTTCTTTGGAATTGGAATGTAAACTGACCTTTTCCAGTCTTGTGGCCACTGTTGAGTGTTCCAGATTTGTTGGCATATTGAATGCAGCACTTTAACAGCATCATCTTTTAGGATTTTAAATAGCTCGGCTGGAATACTGTCATCTCCGCTAGCTTTGTTGTTACTAATGCTTCCTAAGGCCCACTTGACTTCACTCTCTAGGATGTCCGGCTCAAGTTCAGTGACCGCACTATCATGGCTATCAGGGACATTCAGATCTTTCCTGTATAGTTCTTCTGTGTATTCTTGCCACCTCTTCTTAATCTCATCTGCTTCTGTTAGGTCCCTGCCTTCTTTGTCCTTTATCATGCCCGTCTTTGCACAAAACATTCCCTTGAGATCTCCAATTTTCTTGAAGAGATCTCTAGTCTTTCCCATTCTGTTGTTTTCCTCGATTTCTTTGCATTGTTCATTTAAGAAGGCCTTCTTGTCTCTCCTTGCTATTCTCTGGAACTCTGCATTCAGTTGGGTATATCTTCCCCTTTCTCTCTTGCTTTTCGCTTCCCTTCTTTCGTGAGCTACTTGTAAAGCCTCATCAGACAGCCACTTTGCTTTCTTGCATTTCTTTTTCTTTGGGATGGATTTCGTTGCTGCCTCCTGAACAATGTTACGGACCTCCGTCCATAGTTCCTCAGGCACTCTGTCTATCAGGTCTAATCCCTGAAATCTATTCCTCACCTCCACTGTATATTCATCAGGGATATGATTTAGGTCATACCTGAACGGTTTAGTGGTTTTCCCGACGTTCTTCAATTTAAGCCGAAATTTTGCAAGAAGCAGCTCATGATCTGAGCCACAGTCAGCTCCAGGTCTTGTTTTTACTGACTGTATGGAGCTTCTCCATCTTTGGCTGCAAAGGACATAATCAATCTGATTTCGGTATTGACCATCTGGTGATGTCCATGTGTAGAGTCGCCTCTTGTGCTGTTGGAAAAGAGTGTTTGCTATGATCAGCATGTTCTCTTGGCAAAACTCTATTAGCTTTTGTCCTGCTTCATTTTGTACACCAAGGCCGTGCCTGCCTGTTATCCCGGTGATTTCTTGACTTCCTACTTTAGCATTCCAATCCCCTATGATGAAGAGGACATCTTTTTTTGGTGTTAGTTCTAGAAGGTGTTGTAGGTCTTCATAGAACCGATCAACCTCAGCTTCTTCGGCCTCAGTGGTTGGGGCATAGACTTGAATTACTGTGATGTTGAATGGTTTGCCTTGGATTCGTACTGAGATCATTCTATCATTTTTAAGATTGTACCCCAGTACTGCTTTTCCCACCCTTTTGTTGACTATGAGTGCTACTCCATTTCTTCTAAGGGATTCTTGCCCACAATAGTAGATATGATAGTCACCTGAATTAAATTCGCCCATGCCTGTCCATTTTAGTTCGCTGATTCCCAAGATGTCGATGTTCAATCTTGCCATCTCATGTTTGACCACCTCCAGCTTACCTTGATTCATTGATCTGACATTCCAGGTTCCTAAACAATATTGTTCTTTACAGCATCGGATTTTCTTTTCACCACCAGACACATCCACAGCTGAGTGTCCTTTCGGCTTTGGCCCAGCCGCTTCACTCTTTCTGGCGCTACTTGGAAATACCCTCTGCTCTTCCCCAGTAGCATATTGGACACCTTCCGACCTGAGGGGCTCATCTTCCGGCGTCATCTCGTTTAGCCTTGTGATACATTCCATGGGGTTTTCTTGGCAAGAATACTGGAGTGGGTTGCCATTTCCTTCTCCAGTGGACCACATTTTGTCAGAACTCTCTGCCATGACCTGTCCGTCTTGGGTGGCCCTTCACGGCATAGCTTATGGCTTCATTGAGTTACGCAAGCCCCTTCACCACAACAAGGCAGTGATCCATGAAGGGGAGATTGTATAATAGAATAGTTTAAAACAATAAAATTCTACAGTAAAAACATCGTATTTCTAAAAATACCTTTTTGTTGTTTATTCACTCAATTGCTTCGTGACTTCATGGACCAGCTCACACCAGAGCTTCCTGTCGGCCGTCGCCACCCCCAGCTCCCCCAAGATCGAGCCCGTCACCTCCAGAATATCATCCATCCATCTTCGTCGGCCCCTCTTCCTTTTGCCTTCCACTGTCCCTAGCATCAACGTCTTCTCCAGGGTATCCTATCTTCTCATTATGTGGCCAAAGTACTTCAGTTTTGCCTTTACTATCCTTCCCTCAAGTGAGCAGTCTGGCTTTATTTCCTGGAGTACGGACTGGTTTGATCTTCTTGCAGTCCAAGGCACTCTAGAATTTTCCTCCAACACCACTGTTTGAAAGCATCTATCTTCCTTCGCTCAGCTTTCCTTATGGTCCAGCTCTCGCAGCCATAGGTTACTATGGGGAATATCATTGCTTTCACTATGGAGAGTGGAGGAAATCTCCATAGTTCTGTTGTCATGGACAGATCACTACCTGGTCGGGTTTAGACTTGCTGGCACTCAGAACCTCTGCAGGGGTGGAGGGCCAATTAAGATGGTCCACCCCAGGAGGCTGATGTGTCTGACTGGTTTCCTGACAGCTCTTGGGGATTTTCCTGTTGCCTCGGCAGGTGATTCTGTCAAACCTTGGCTGATCTCTGGAATGGAGAAATGACCAGGGCCGTGGACACAATCGCTCCTGAGCGTCCTCTCTCATGAAGTGGAGCCGCACTAGCACCCTGGTTTTCTAGGGAGCTGGCAGTGATGAAATGAGTGAGAAGACGATTGGAGTGACAGAAAACTCGGAGTGAATCCGATCGAACATGGGCTAGAGCCTATTTGAAGGCCTACTCTGTGGCAATATGAGCAGCAAAGAAAATATTTTTTTCTGCCACTATTGCGTCTGCAAAGAGCCATCCAGTGGAGCTAGGGATGGGGGAGAATTTCTCCCCGAAACTTCGGGGGGCCGAGTGCCAATGTGTTCGGCCCCCCGAAGTAGTTTCGGGGAGAAATTCTCCGCACCCCCCGCCCCCTGCCCCCCCGCCCCCTGCCCCCCCCGGGACGGGACTTACCTTTCCCGAATGTCCCTCCCGGTGGCGGGTCCCGGCGGCGGTTCGTCAGGTCTTCGACAGGGGCAGAGGCGGCAGCCGGTCATTCGACCAGCTGCCGCTGCCGCCATTCCAATAAAAGTAAAAAAAAAAACACGCCCCCGTGATAGGCTACGTGATGATTAACATAGCCTATCATGGCTAGATTTGCAAAGTCAGCCGTGATAGGCTACGTAAATTGTCACGTAGCCTATCAAGGGTGACTTTAAAAAAAAAAAAGCGCGTACGGCTAATGGCGGCCCCCATAGGGAGCCGCCATTCACGTTCCTTATTTGGTCGCTGTAGTCTACGTAAAGATTTACGTAGACTACGGCGAAAATAAGGGCAACGCTATTTGCGTTGCCCTTATTTTCGCCGTAGTCTATGTAAAGCAACCAAATAAGGAACGCGAATGGCGGCTCCCTATGGGGGCCGCCATTTGCGTACGCGCTTTATTATTTTTTTTTAAGTCACCCGTGATAGGCTACGTGACGATTAACATAGCCTATCACGGCTGACTTTGCAGATCTAGCCGTGATAGGCTATGTTAATCGTCACGTAGCCTATCACGGGGGCGTTTTTTTTAAAAAAACTTTTTATTTCGCGGCCGGGCGAGGCGAGGCGCCTCCTCCCCGGCCTGAATTTTGGCCAGGCGAGGCGGGAAGCCTCCCCCCCGGCCTGAATTTTGGCTGGGCGAGGCGGGAAGCCTCCTCCCCCCCAACCTGAACTTCGGGGGGAGCAGCGAAGCGCCTCCCCCCCACCGCGAAGCAAGCTGCAAGACCAGGTAAGTGGCTTTCATGCACCCCTAAGTGGAGCTGTTTTGAGAGGTTAGGGGTCTTTTACATGCTAGCCTGCAAGAGGATAATTTAAACCCCTCGACAGCCCGCTGTGAACAATCTGCTCAGCACTTAGCAGACAAAATCGCTCGGATCCGCTCTGACTTGGATGCTATAGTTGCTACAGACCCAGAGGATGTAACTTTGGCCCCTGCTTGTCCAGTGTTGTTGGATACTTTTCAATTTGTCCAGCCTAAGGATGTGGATAGGATCGTGGGAGAGGTGAGAGCCACCTTGTGTGTTCTAGATCCTTGCCCTTCCTGACTTATAAAAGCAGCCAGAGGCGGACTGGCCGAGTGGGTAAGGGGAGTGGCTAATGCCTCCCTTAGGCAAGGCAGAGTTCCAGCCTGCTTGAAGGAGGCAGTGGTGAGACCTTTGTTAAAAAAGCCCTCCCTGAACCCCACTATATTGGATAATTATCAGCCAGTCTCCAATATTCTATTTCTGGGCAAGATATTGGAGCGCATGGTGGCCTCCCAACTCCAGGGATTCCTGGATGAGACAGATTATCTAGATCCATTTCAATCTGGCTTCAGACCCGGTTATGGGATAGAAACAGCTTTGGTCACCTTGGTGGATGACCTATGCTGGGAACTAGACAGGGGGAGTGTGTCCCTGTTGGTTCTGCTGGACCTCTCAGCAGCTTTCGATACCATCGACCATGGTATCCTTCTGGGCCACCTCGCTGGGATGGGACTTGGAGGCACTGTTTTGCAGTGGCTCCATTCCTTCTTGGAGGGGCGGACCCAGAAAGTGGTGCTGGGGGACTCCTGTTCGACTCCCTGGCCATTGGCTTGTGGGGTCCCTCAGGGTTCTGTTTTGTCCCACATGCTATTTAACTTATACATGAAACCACTGGGGGAGGTTGTCCAGAATTTTGGGGTTCGGTGGCACCAGTACGCTGATGACACCCAACTTTTCCTTTCCATCTAATTCCAAGAAAGCTGTTGGGGTGCTGAACTGGTGTCTGTCGGCAGTAATGGATTGGATGAGGGCAAACAAATTGAAACTTAATCCAGACAAGAAAGAGGTGCTCCTGGCCAGTCGAAAGGTAGATTAGGGAATAGGGATACAGCTTGTGCTTGATGCGGTTACACTCCCCCTGAAGACACAGGTTCGCAGCTTGGGTGTAGATTCAGCCCTGAGCCTGGATGCCCAGGTTTCAGCGGTGGCCAGGAGTGCATTTGCACAGTTAAAGCTAGTGCGCCAGCTGTGCCCATTCCTTGAGATATCTGATTTGGCCACAGTGACATGTGCCCTAGTTGTATCCCGTTTGGATTACTGCAACGCGCTCTACGTGGGCCTGCCTCAGAAGAGCGTTTGGAAACTTCAGCTGGTTCAAAGAGCTGCGGCCAGACTGCTGACTGGGGCTGGTTACAGGGAGCATACAACTCCCCTGTTAAAACAGCTTCACTGGCTCCCAGTCTGTTTCTGGGCACAATTCAAAGTGCTTTGAATCTGAAAGACCGTATACGGTTATCTGAAAGACCGTATTCTCCCCTATGAGCCTACCTGTGCCCTGAGATCTTCAGGGGAAGCCCTTCTCGTCATCCCACCATTATCACAGGCACACCTGGTGGGAATGTGGGAGAGGCCTTCTCGGTGGCTGCCCCAAGGCTCTGGAACTCCCTTCCCAGGGAGGCGAGAGTGGCACCCTCCTTGATATATTTTCATAGGCATGTAAAAATGTTTTTGTTCCAGCAGGCCTTTGGGGATAACTAGTCTGGACCTGTGAAAATATGACATATGGATATTATTTTTGTAGTTGTGGTTGTCCTTTAATGTTTTAATATTTTTACAATTTTAATATTGATGATTTAATTATATTTTTAACTTTTGGTGCTGGAGAAGACTCTTACGAGTCCCCTGGACTGCAAGGAGGTCAAATCAGTCCATCCTAAAGGAAATCAACCCTGAGTGCTCATTGGAAGGACAGATACTAAAGCTGAAGCTCCAATATTTTGGCCACCTAATGCGAAGAGAAAACTCTCTGGAAAAGACCCTGATGCTGGGAAAGACTGAAGGCAAAAGGAGAAGGGGACGACAGAGGATGAGATGGCTAGATAGCATCACTGATGCAATGAATATGAACTTGAGCACACTCCGGGAGAGAGCGCAGGACAGGAAGGCCTGGCGTGCTATGGTCCATGGGGTCACGAAGAGTCGGTCACGACTGAATGACTGAACAAATTTATATTTCTATTCATAGGTTTTAATTGTAGAAGTTTTAACGTTGTAAGGCCGCCTTGAGTCCCAGTATTGGGAAAAAGGTGGGATATAAATTAATATAATAAATAAATAAATAAATAAATAAAATAAACTATGCGGAACTTTGTTGTCAGTGTGATGTCTCTGCTCCTAACTATTTGATCAAGATTTGGCATTGCTCTCCTCCTAAGAAGTAAATGTCTTCTGATTTCCTGGCTGCAGTCAGCATCTGCACTAATCTTTGCACCTTGAAAGACAAAGTCTGTCACTGCCTCCACGTTTTCTCCCTCTACTTGCCAGTTATCAATCCAGCTGGTTGCCATAATCTTGGTTTTTTTGAGGTTTAACTGCAACCCAGCTTTTGCACTTTCTTCTTTCACCTTCGTCATAAGTTCCTCAGCTCCTCCTCACTTTCAGCCATCAAAGTGGTATCATCTGCATATCTGAGATTGTTAACGTTTCTTCCAGTGATTTTAACTCCAGCCTTGGATCCATCAAGCCCAGCACTTCGCATGATGTGTTCCGCATACAGGTTGAATAGATAGGGTGAGAATATACAACCCTGCCGTACTCCTTTCCCAATCTTAAACCAGTCCGTTGTTCCGTGGTCTGTTCTTACCACTGCTATCTGGTCATTAAACAGATTCCTCAGGAGGCAGACAAGATGATTTGGTATCCCCATACCCCCAAGAACTTGCCACAATTTGTTATGATCCACACAATCAAAGGTTTAGAATAGTCAATAAAAAAGAAGTAGATGTTTTTCTGAAACTCCCTGGCTTTCTCCATTATCCAGCGGATATTGGCAATTTGGTCTCTAGTTTCTCTGTCTTTTCTAAACCCAGCTTGTACATCTGGCAATTCTCATTCCATGAATTGCTGGAGTCTACCTTGCAAGATCTTGAGCATTACCTTACTGGCATGTGAAATAAGTGCCACTGTTCGATAGTTTGAACATCCTTTAGTGTTTCCCTTTTTTGGTATGGGGATATAAGTTGATTTTTTTCCAATCTGTTGGCCATTCTTGTGTTTTCCAAATTTGCTGGCATATGGCATGCATCACCTTGACAGCATCATCTTGCAAGATTTTGAACAGTTCAGCTGGGATACCGTCATCTCCTGCTGCCTTGTTATTAGCAATGCTTCTTAAGGCCCATTCAACCTCACTCTTCAGGATGTCCGGCTCTAACTCACTGACCACACCATCAAATCTATCCCCAATATTATTATCCTTCCTATACAGATCTTCCGTATATTCTTGCCACCTTTTCTTGCTCTCTTCTGTTTCTGTTAGGTCCTTGCCATCTTTGTTTTTGATCACACCCATTTTTGCCTGGAATTTACCTCCGATGTTTCTGATTTTCTGGAAAAGGTCTCTTGTCCTTCCTATTCTATTATCTTCTTCCACTTCCGCACATTGCTTGTTTAAAAATAATTCCTTATCTCTTCTGGCTAACCTCTGGAATTTTGCATTTAATTGGGCATATCTCCCCCTATCACTGTTGCCTTTTTTGCTTTCCTTCTTTCTTGGGCTACTTCCAGCGTCTCAGCAGATAGCCATCTTGCCTTCTTGGTTTTCTTTGGGATGTTTTTTGTTGCTGCCTCCTGAACAATGTTGCAAACTTCTGTCCATAGTTCTTCTGGGACCCGATCTACTAAATCTAGTCCCTTAAATCTATTCTTCACCTCCACTGCATATTCATTAGGAATATTAGTGAGCTCATATCTAACTGCTCTGTGGGTCTTCCCTATTCTCTTTAGTCTGATTCTAAATTGTGCAGGAAGAAGTTTGTGATCTGAACTACAGTCAGCTCCAGGTCTTGTTTTTACCGACTGCATAGATGTCTGCCACCTTTGGCTACAAAGCATGTAGTCAATCTGATTTTGGTGTCAACCATCTGGTGAAGTCCATGTATAAAGTCGTCTTTTAGGTTGTTGGAAGAGAGTGTTTGTTATGTGCAGTGAGTTGTCTTGGCAAAATTCTATCAGCCTATGTCCCACTTCATTTTGTTCTCCCAGACCATGCTTGCCTGTAATTCCAGGTGTCGTTTGACTACCCACCTTAGCATTCCAGTCTCCTGTAATGAAAATAACATCTCTTTTTGACATATTATCCAGTAGGTGCTGCAGATCCTCATAGAACTGATCTACTTCTGCTTCTTCAGCATCTGTGGTTGAGGCATATATTTGGATCACTGTGATGTTAAATGGCTTACCCTGAATTCGAATTGAGATCATTCTGTCATTTTTTGGATTGTATCCAAGCACTGCTTTAGCCACTTTATTATTAATTATGAAGGCTACTCCATTTCTTCTGTGGTCCTCTTGTCCACAGTAGTAGATCTGGTGGTCATCTGATATGAATTGGCCCATTCCAGTCCATTTCAGTGCACTGACACCCAAAATGTCTATATTTAATCTTGACATCTCCCCAATAACCACATTCAATTTGCCCTGGCTCATGGATCTTACATTCAAGGTTCCTGTGGTGTGTTGATCTTTAGAACATCGGATTCGTCATTCACCACCAGCACCATCGGCTGCTAGCCGTCCTTTTGGCTTTGAGCTAACTGCGTCATCACATCTGGGGCTAGTTGAACTTATCCTCTGTTCCTCCCCAGTAGCATTTTGACCATCTTCCGAACTGGGAGTCCCATCTTCCGAAGGTATACCGACATATCTCTGGTTGTACTGATCCATTTAGTTTTCACGGCAAGAATACTGGGGTGGGTTGCCGTTTCCTTCCCCAGGGATCGTATTTAGTCTGACCTCTCTGCCATGACCTTCCCGTCTTGGGTGTCCCTTCACGGTTTAGCTCATGGTGTCATTGAGGTGCTCAAGCTCCAGCACCACAACAAGGTAACGATCTCCTTTAATGCCTGCCTGAACAACCATGTTTTTAATGCGTGGTGGAAGCTCATTAAAGAGGGGGCATGGCGGAGTTCCCTAGGGAGGGAGTTCCACAGAGTGGGGGCCACCACAGAGAAGAATATCCTGCCTTTGTCCTCCAAGGTGCCCAAGGAGGCTTACATGACCCTCCTCCTTTCCATTTTATGTTTTATGCTTTGCTGCCTGCTCCTCTTTGCTAGTTCTTTTTACTGTGAGTGCATTTTTATTTTGTAGAAATGTTTTAGATAGACAGATAGGCAGACATGTTTACCCAAAGTTCAAAGGGGCTCCCAAATACGTTCACATGTGACTGCAGCCTTGCTACGGTACATACATCTTGGCCCAATAAACCATAGTTTACAGTGCTGGTTTGGAGCCAGAGTTTAAACCACTGTTCCCCAGTTTAGATGTAAAAGGAAACTATGGTTTAACAAATCCTGGAGGTATTGCCTTAAGACACATAAGGAAAGGAAGGTGGAGGAAAAGAGAGCAGATGAACAATGGGTTGATCTAATTGTAAGATTTTATTTAGTGACATTTGGGGCATAGGGGAGAATTGAAATGAAACTACTGAGTGAAGAACAAAACTCCATTTGACAAAAGAGTTTCTGTGAAACTTTAAGAGGTCTGAGTTTTTGAAAAGATATAATTTTTGAGACAGCTATTTTAGCCATCATCTTATAGTATACTCTTTCAAAATGTTATTTTCGATTTTGTTCAAGCTCCTGTATTTTAGAATTGGTTCACTGTGTTTAAAAAACCCTTTGTAAAAGATGTTAGACTTCATACAGCCCAGTGCTGGAGATGACCTTGTACCACTAGGGGTGTATGAATCCCACTCACCGTTCCGGCTCGGGGCATCCACGGCGGGGGGAGGCGATCTGTCCCTCCCCCCGGAATCCTCCCCAGCGTCCCTCCCCAGAATCCTCCCATTTGCACCCCTGCTTTAGCTGTGATAGGCTACATAAATATTTACGTGGCCTATCACAGCAAAGAGCAGTGGCATCTGCTATGCCATTTGCGTCCCTGCTGTTTTCATGATAGGCTACGTAAATATTTACGAAAAGAGTAGTGACGCAAATGGTGTAGCGGACGCCATTTGCATCCCTGCTCTTTGCTGTGATAGGCTATGTAAATATTTATGTAGCCTATCACGGCTAAAGCAGGGACGCAAATGGCGTCCGCTATGCCGGAAGCCATTTGTGGCTGCAGACTGGGGCAGTGGATGGCAGCGGACAGACCTGGACCAGCCAGCGGCCGGTAGGGTCCATCTGGGGATAATTTCGCGGGGTGGTGGAAGGGAATGGTCTGTTCCACCATGGACTCCGGGGGTCCGGAGCTCATTGGAGTCTGTGGTGGAATTCTCCACCATCCCTATGTACTACTATTCTTTCTTCTTACATCACCCATATTAATTTCATCTTTCATTATCTAGTTCCATTGCTTTATGCAGTATCCATTTTTTAGGGATGTCCAAGAATTCCTCCACGGACTCCACTAGGGCCGGATTCTTTTGAATCCAGCCTCCAGAGTCCGTGGTGGAATGGGTCCACCTACCTCTGCCTTCCACCAGACCTGCGTGAGCCAGATCTGCCTTGCCGGCCGGCTCCATACAGCAAGCGATATGGCCGCCATTGCTGTGCCATATCGCTGAGCACTCACTACAGGAAGGGATCCGGATGCAAATGGCATCTGCTACACCATTTGCGTCCATAAAGGTCTTAGATTAAGCTAAATGAAGCCGTAAATGGCTGCATTTAGGTCAGTCTAACAGCTTTACGGCCACAAATGGTGTCCACTATGCCATTTGCATCCCTGTTTTTTCACATGATAGGCTACGCAAATATCTATGTAAAAACAAATGCATAGCCTATCATGTGAAAAAACAGGGACGCAAATGGAGTAGCAGATGCCACGGAGTGGAGCTGGCCGGCAAGGATTCCAGGGGGAGGAACAGATTGTCTCCCCACCTGCAGACCCCCCCCCCCAGACTGGCAGGTAGGGGATTCATACATCCCTACCATTTTTGTCTTTTCCCCCCAAATCCCTTTCCAGTGCTGTCACCTGCTGAATGCCTAAAAGCTGAGCAAGTTCTTCTTCTTCTCCTTCTTCCTTTTAACAACAACTAAACCAAAACTGCCTTGCCCAGCTTTCAGGCATTCAGCAGACAGCACTACTGCAAAGCCCCAAGGGAGAAAGTCCTGGTCAAGTCCTCCAGGGGGCTTTTTGGAAAGCTCAAGCAGCTGGGGAGGCTGCAAGGACAGGACAGGATAAAAACTGCAAGATAAAGAGCCCACCCCATCCCCAGCCACCTCCTTACAGTAAGGCAAGTGCTGAATCCCTGGGCCCTGAGAAATTTCTCTGAATTTCTCAACATCCCTGCAAAAGAGGCAGAAAAACAACTGTCTCTTTCAAAGGGAAATGAAGAAGTTGAATGAAAGGGCAGGTGGGTTTTCAGCACAGCACTACTTAATAAGCCACCATGAAGCTTATCACTGCAGAGATGATTATTGCTCATCATAGTTTTGGAGATCAGGTGTATTTTGTCTGTTCTTTCCCTGATATTAGGAGGAGACAGGGGCTGCTTCCAGATGAAGAGCCCCTAGTGCTACCAAACAAAAGATGTTGTGCAGCTATTCCTGAACAGATATTTTTGTGGAATGAAAAACAATAGAGGAAGTGGTGGGAAAGCATGGGCAGGTCACAAAGGTAAGATGATGTTATTTGAACATCTTCATGGTCTTCTCAGAGGCTGCTTCCAGGCTTTGGAACTCCCTGCCAAGAGAGGCTGCCAGGGGGGTGGGGCACTCTGTTGTACTTCCACCAGCCGAAAAAGATGCTTTTATTCAGGCTGGCCTTTGACATGTAAATTGGTCTCTTGCTGGAGTGGTTTTTAACTGGCTGGTGCTGCTTGTTTATTTTATTGTTGTGTTTTTAAATGCATTTTAATTTATTTGTTTTTATGTTATGTTTCTTATGTTGTAAATAAGATTTTGTTTCTAATGTGGATTTTTTTTTGCCACTGAGTGCCATTTTTGGTGGAAAGGTGGTATATAACTTAAATGAGTAATTAATAAATAATCACGCACACACACACACACACACACACCCATAACATTATGGGAAGGAAGCAAGGTGATTGCATGATAAAAGCCTCATGGGGAAGACCCAAGATGGAGGATTAGACTAGCTGGGAGTAGTGCCACCAACCAGCAGGTTCCTTGTTTTATTTTTAAAAACAGGCAAGTTAATGAGGTTAGAGATCTACGAATTGTGTAAAATGTATTCACACATTGTCAGGCACGGCACCTTTCATTCCATTGTCCACCCATCCATGGAGTTGGATTTTTTTAGTTTCCAAATTTGCATGAATTTGCATATGCAAAAAGTGCAAATTCCCACAAAATTTTCCCAAATGCGTCTATTCACGCTTTAGCCTATGGGGGAAAAATATACATTTTTGGCCATTTAAAAAAAAATGCATATTTTTCTATGATGAAATTTGTGCAGAATTCCTGAAGGTTAGAAGAACAGTCCGCAAGTCCATGGAATCTGCCCAACAGGGGGAAAACTGGTCCGCTGCGGAATCTGCAGGTCAGATTCAGAAAAACCCAAACTCATTTGGTTCTGTTGCAGATTTCGCTGACATCTCTAAATGAAGTACAAGGTGGTGAGTTTTCACATGCTTTCACTGGCTGACTGGAGAAACACACACATACAATCTCTATTCTATATGCATACACTTCCTGAGTCTGAAGCAACAGTTGGAGTTCTGCATGTATGTATAGCCCTAAAAAAAACAAAAACGAAAGTTGAAATCTTGCTGGTTAGCTGTTAAGTTTGGGGTATGGGGACTGGATTCAGCCCCCCTTCCCTATCAAACAGGTGATTGGCAGGATTTCAAGTTTTTGTTTTTTTTAAAGAGCTACACTCAAGCTACTCAGCACACACTTCAGTGGATCAGAGCCTGGATATGTAAAGTGATGTCTTCGTATAGATCTTAAGCACATGAAGGTTTTGGTGTTTGGCTTGTAAAGATTGGAGCTTTGGGCTCCCTTGCTGTAGTGTTTGAGACACTTTAAGGCTTTAATCCTCAAATCAATGGGGGTTTTCCCAGTGCAGGTGGTTTTGAAGAAGAGCATGTAAATCTCGACAACATCAAAACAAAATGTCAGAAACACTGACAATATAAAAGCCTTATGACTTGTCTTATCCTTTGGGGTATATTTGTACGAGAAAAGATGATGGAAGATAGTTGTTTGCCAGTGGGAGGAGAATTGTTAACTCAAGAAACAAGATGATTAATATACATATATATATATATATATATATGTGTGTGTGTGTGTGTGTGTAGTATTGGTGTGTCCAGCAATAACAATATCTGCTAATATTTTCCTAATTCTTCTCAAAATGAAAATTAGTATGTGTTGTCTTTCACCTAAAGATTAATATATATATATATATATATATATATATATATATATCTCCCCTAGATAATTGTTTCCAACTGGTCAGAACTGGAAAGTGAAATGAATTCTAGATACAAAACACTATCTGCATTATTGTTATCCCGCTTCTAAGCAGACATTAGCGTCATTGCATTTACTTTGCCAGACAGGACCTACCAGTTTGGTATGCTCAATTATCTGTTCTTAACAGCAACACATTATTTTAATATAAAGTTTTCACTGCCGTCAGCAAATATTGTGTATTTTGTTTAAATTGACATGTCACATCCTATTATAAATTATAAAAAGAAATGGCGGAGCCTCGCCGGGTTAGACCGAATCATTTACTGTGGTTTGGCGCACCCATACAGCATATTTTCTGCCAGCAAGCCTCAACAAGCCGACGAGAAAATAGTTACACAAAAAATAAATAAAAAGGAACTGAAATGTTGAAATATGAGCTAATGAGAAATTGTTTACTTATTTTATGAAATTAAAAACAGAACCTCTGGTATGTTTGCCTCCTCCTGTTTATAGAAAGCATAAATATTTCCCATATAAGACATCTAATAACTAAGATAAACCAGCTTTTAGGTTTTTTGAGCCTCCAGACAAATAGGCTTTCCACTCTGAATGCCACTTTATATGTGTTAGCCAAAATTGGATGTCAGGATTTGTGTTTAAAAACAATAACATCTGAAAATAAAGTGTTAATATTTAAAGGTCCTCATTGATAGTAGTTTATTATGCAATTATCTTAATACTGAGCTCAAGGGGAAATGGGAGTCACACATCACAATCTCGCCCTGAAATCAAGACAGTGAGACTAAACAATCCAAAAACAAAACAAAAAGTCTGCTATTGTATCTGTAGTTACTGATTACAATGGAATCAACTATAAATGCCACATGCTATTATAAAAGCAAAGGAGCTCAGAAATCCTTTGGTAATCTGAATGAACTGATGGAACATCTTTCCTTTCTCTGTTATCCTGAACATCACATGGCAAAGGAAGATTTCTTGTGAAAGAAGGTGATAGAATGTTACTGAATTATTAATTCATCTGATACTCTAACAAGGAAGATTTGGTCATTGTTTTCTTGCTGAAGTTGAGATCAGAGGATGGCCTCTTGAAAATTATGTTTCCACAACCGATGTGCTAAAGAAAGTGATTACTCACAGATTTCCCGAATAAGAGTTTTCCTACATAACTTCGTCCAGTTGCCAGAGTGTAAAGACGGAGGATTGATTCAGGGAAAAGAGGAGGAAGAACACAAGGGGGAAAAGTGCACTCAGAAATGTTTGCTTTTATGTAAACCTGAGGTTTACTTTTTTAATCTACTGGGATTATTAGACTTAATTTGAAAAGCATTAGGCAGTAAATATAAATGTTTGGAAAATAACAATAACTACTTGAACTACTATAACTATTTCTGAAAGAAATGTCTTGGGTGAGAGTATCCAGTAGAAGTCTGGTGAGCAAGGGGTGGGGGACAGGGGGAGAAGTAAAAGAAATAATCTATTTCTCCAGTAAACATGCCTTGATTGCACAACCCCATAAAGTTACTTGAAATTAGACAACAATTTCTCAGGTATATGTCATAGAACCAGGATCATTTACAGTCCTTGATGATAGAGGACATGCTCCAGAGCACCTTCAGAGATTTGAATCAATGGAATTCATATGCCAATCATGTGCTGAAGTCCCAATGCTTTCAGTAGGAAGCCCACAGATGCATGTTCCACCTTAAGGTACTTTCTCACTCATCACATACAAATTTGGCTCCTGCAAAGATTGATGTCCTCACATTCCAATAGCGGAGTTTTAGATTGCTCCCATGCATTGAAACTATACGTGAGGGAGGTTGCAAGGCCATGCAGGCTAGTCCCACGCCCCACAAACGTGCACAGTGGACATTCCCACACTGCCATCCATGCGTTTGGCCCAAATATGAAAGGGCCCTATGTGCATACTGATGTACATGTGTAGAGCTCCTCCACATGAAGGGCGACCCTGATTGGACCAACATGCTTCCTCATATGGAGGAATTCTATGTGTTTTCATCAGTGTGATTCCCTTCACACACTGACAGAATGTGTGGATGGTGGGTAGTGTACCCACTGAACACACTGGCAGAGGATCTTGGGGTACCCCTTGTGGCCCAGGCAACCCTCTCACATATGTACAATGTATGAGGGGATCATCTTAAGCCCTCCAGTGTGTTTCCATAACTTTTGTCTTGTATGGAGAATTAGGGGAGGGCAGATCACTTATTTGGCTCCGTTCCGGGGATCCGTGGTGGGGGGGAGGCGATCTGTCCCTCCCCCTGGAATTCTCCCCAGCCGGTTCCGCTCTGCAGTGAGTCCATGGAGCCACCGGCCGGGGCTGCCTGCAGCTGGACCTCCATCTGCTGCTGGACCGCAGCCACAAATGGCGGCTGCTGTAGCGGCCACCATTTGCGTCCTGCGTTAGCCATGATAGGCTACGTATATATTTACATAGCCTATCACGAAAAGAGCAGGGACACAAATGGTGTAGTGGACGTTATTTGTGTCCCTGCTCTTTGCCGTGATAGGCTATGTAAATACTTACATAGCCTATCACGGCTAACGGAGCGAGGGAAATGGCGGCCACAGACTGGGGCCGCTATTCGCACCTGCGGATGGCTGACAAAAGGTAGGTTCTGTCCCAGGAGGTTTCGCAGGGTGGCGGGGGGGATTGTTCCATTCTGCCACGGACTCTGGGGGGATTCTTTAGAATCCAGCCTCACTGAAGTCTGTGGCGGAATTCTCTGCCATCCCTAATGGAGATACTTGCACCCGCATTACAACATTTAACATTCATATGTTAAAATCACCAGTCACAGGACAGAAAGCATGATGACCTAAACTCTTGGTTGCCTATCTGAAAGACCACCTTCTATGAGCCTGCCTATAATTTGAAATCATCAGATGCATGTCCCATCACCAAGAGAGGCTAGGTTGGTGGGTACATAAGATGGGGCCTTTTCTGTAGCAGCACCCTCACTGTGGAACTACCTCCCGAGAGAAGTTAGGTTGGCTCCATCCTAGGGATATTAGATAAATCTGCTGTAGATTCCAAAGAATCCGGCCTCAGGATCTGCGGCAGATTAGCCCCACTTACCTCCTCTCCTGGAGGATTCCGCATGGGATGGCATGGCTGCCTCCGCGCTGATGGCCATTTTTTTTAAAGAAAAATGATGATCAGCAGGATATGCCCATAGACGTATATGCAACATAGAGCCATGAATCTTGCGTACAAGTCTATGTGTCCATAGGCTTATACGCAAGATTCACGGCTCTATTTTGCGTATAACTCTATGGGCACATCCTGCCGATTGCCATTTTTTTAAAAAAAGCTGTGAATCTTTCATATAAGTCTACATAGACTTATACGCAAGATTCATGGCTCTATTTTGCGTATAAGTCTATGGGGACATCCTGCCAATTGCCATTTTTTTTAATGGCGATCGGCCGAGAGAAGGGGTCCGGTTGCAGGTAAGTGGCAGCCCTTGGCTCTGCGGAATCCTTGTGGAGTGGAGCCGCTCTATGAGGATTCCGGGGGGAGGAACGGATCGCCTCCCCCCTCCCCGCAGATTCCCCACCGGAACGGATGGTGGGGAATCTATACATCCCTACCATCCCTACAGAGGTTTCAGACAGGGAGTAGAAGATCTACCGCCCTTGGAGTCCAAAAGGATGGCTGTGCTCCTACAGAACCCCATGCAGTAAACACACCACTAGAAACAGCATGTAGTTAAATTATGGATTTCGCTTCCACAAGGTGTGGTGATAGCTACCAACTTAGATGTCTTTAAAAGGAGAGTAGACAAATTCATGGCTATCTGGTCAACTAGAAGTGGCTACTAGTTATGATGACGATATATTATCTTTGGAGTCACATGCCTCTGAATACTAGTTGCTGGGGGGACAATAGCAGGAGAGGGATATTGTCATCATGCCCTTCACCTGGTTGGCCAATCTAGGAAAGAGGATGCTGAACTTGTTGGATGTTTGGTCTGGATCCAGCAAGGATCTTCTAACATTCTTACAACTACCAATATTACAGGGAACTCTGGAAATGTGGAAGAAATATCTCTTAACCATGACTCATTGTGTCCTTAGACACAGTGAAATGTCTTATCAGCAATAATTATCACCTATTATTTACTTAGTTATAACCCTTATCTGGGATATAAAAGATCATATGTGCACTGTTGTTGTTTTTTGCACCCTCCCATTCTCACTGTAGTAAACCACACAGCCACCTAAGCTTCCCTGGACAGTCATGGAGCAACAGCCTCGTTCAATGAAGGGGAAAACCAGCAATTCCTCCATGGATTCTGGTCCCTATCACTTTTATTCTCTCAATACTGTAATGAGGTATGTCAACATGGTTTCCATAATATGGCCAAGCTACATGTTACTGTGAAGACATAGCTAGAATAAGTCTTACTCACTTACTCATTCACTCACTCACTCTAAAGTGAGCGGGGTGTGTGTGTGATTTGGATAACGACCTTAGCATGGAGGGTAGACAGCTTTAAACATTTGCTCCCCACTGTGATCTCAATCTGCCTATAGTTTTCATTGCCCAAAAGTGATCCATTTGTTTTAATGGATCACTTTGGGGCAATGAAAACCATAGGTGCAGGAACCCCAGTCCAGATCAAGACCACAGCAATGGCAAAGTCTTGAATGAAGACCCCCACACCAAGGTCTTGGCCTAGATTGGGTCCCGTGCTTACTCTAGAATAAAAAAGAACAAAAGATGTAGTTGCTAACTTCAAAGTAGCACAGTCTTTGGCTCTTAAAGAAGAAGGAAGTGATGCTCAGCAGGAGTAGCTTGCATCAAGACCACCCCATGCATTCAGGGCTGAGGGGCTGGCTGGTTTCAAAACACTCTCCTCTTCTTAATGCACAATCAAGGCACTGGTTTGCTTGCTGGTTAGGATAGCTGATAGGGCACCTCACATACTGACACATCTCATTCAAAAGCTGTGTCCTCATTGTTTAGCTTCCATTATGTCTCCTTTTGTTTTCATTCTGGAAGCTACTGACATTAGTGTTAGATTGTTCAGCTTTGTGACAGTGAACTGTCTCTTCCTATATTTGCACAATTGAGTTATTTATGGTAGGCCATTGGGATGTGGTGATCTAGTGAACTGAATATGTAAGTAAAGATGCACTGAGTTGCAGGATGCCAATGTACGATACTTCATTCATTAACAGGGATATCCAGGGAGGTGGTCAAGACAAACAAAGTCTGGTTTTATTAAAACAACTCTGGAACATGCAAAAATGCAGAGTGAGGCCTACTGGAATCTTTCTGTGGATACCTGGTTAGGTCCAGCCTGTGGAAAGGCTGAGAGGTAAGTAGCAAGAGCTGGTGGGAGAGCTTCTCCAGATTCCGGCATTCTAAACTGCTACCAAACATGGGGTCAAGATGACTAGAGTGGGCTTCTGTAGTTCATTACAGTGAACTACATTTTAAAGCCATGTGAACATGTTTATGTTGCCAATCCAAATTTATCAGTCCCCCCCAAAAAAAACCTTATAACAGATGGACTGAGAGAAGCATAATGACCCTTACACATACACCCTTACATGTAGGGATGTCAGAGAATTTCACGACGGATCTCGGTGAGGCCGAATGCCAGTGCATTCGGCCCCCCGAAATCCGTCACGGAATGAAGCCCCCACCCCCTAACCCACGAAAGGCGCACAGGACGAAGTCCCCGCTGCCCCCAACCCACAAAAGGCGCACGAAACGGAGCACTTACCTGATCCCGTCCATGCTGCTTTGCGAATGGCGGCCCTGCTGCAGCTGCCATTCGCTTCCTCCTCTTCATAGCCGTGATAGGCTACGTAAATACTTACGTAGCCTATCACGGCTAACGCAGGGACGCCATTTGCATCCCTGTGGAGGCCATGATAGGCTACGTAAGTATTTAAGTAGCCTATCACGGCAGGGCAGGGGGAAACCCAGCATACGCAAATGGCGGCAGCTACCGCCATTTGCATACGCTGGTTCTTTTTCCCCCCTGACGTGATAGGCTACGTAAGTATTTACATAGCCTATCACAGCTCAATACAGGGACGCAAATGGCGGCAGCTACAACAGCCGCCATTTGCGTCCCTGCAGGGCTGCCCAGCGCTTGGATGTCCAGCTGCGGGTGGCCGGAGCCAGCCGGCGGCTCCGCGGCTTGGCCGTGGAACGGAGCCAGCCAGGCAGGATTCCGGGGGGAGGGGCGGAGCGCCTCCCCCCCACTGCAGATTGCCCGGCGCGGAGCCAGGTAGGTGTTTTGTACATCTCTACTTACATGTGGTCCAGTCTTATGATCACAGACTGTACTCTAGAGTTCTAGATTAGAACCTGCACATGCAAAAGGATAGTCTGTGGGAGAAAATACTGGATTCAAATCTGAGGTACCTTGCTAGACTGGGCTGTGTGATCACTGTCTATGTGGAATACAGATGCTCGAACGGTACGACTGCAGTCCATTGTTACACTTGGGTATCTCTGAGTTGTAGCTAGCAATGGGTGAACTTACCCCAACAGAAATCATAATGTGCTCATCAGGTTACAAATTCCTCTGTCGAACCTCAAATAAAAAGTCTCCATTATTCTGAGATTTCATTATGTATATATGAATTGCTGTTGAAGTGCAGATCTCCTACTGAGCTGCCAGGCTGCATTGCTCACCTCTTGATCTCATCATACTGTTGTTGACATACAAAGTCCTACACAACTTGGAATCAGGATACCTAGCAGATCGCCTTCCCCTAATATCTCCCCAGCTGATGTATGAGAACTTCAGGGAGGCCTTGCTGGTTGTTCCACAACCAACAGAATGTCACCATCTTGAAGGCGGACTTTCTCAGTGGCAGCACCCACCCTTGGGAAAACCCTCCCCCGTGCAGTTCAAGAGATAGAAAATGTTTTCAAAGTCTTCTGAAAATGCACTTGCTCACCCAGGTTTTCTCTGGCTTGTAATTAATTGCAATTAATCATATGCTGCTGCTTCATCCTACTATTCTTTCTATTGCTTTTTATTGTTATTGCAGATGAAATTATTTTAATAGAGTATTTTAAACGGTGATTTTAAATATGTATATGTAAACTGCTTAGATATTATATTATATTAAGCAGTATATAAGTATTATAAATAAATAAATAAATAAATAAAGCCATACCCGCACTCCCTCACAGCAGCAGATTGCCTTTCAGCACTTCCTGGAATGCCAGGGTGACCTTCCAATATCACATGGTCACTTTAGCCCTATTTAGGCATTATTAAACTGAGTAGGCTAAATACGTGAGGAGAGGGAGCACAGTAACCCTGGCTCATCCTCACATGTTTCGCTCAGCCTCTATTCGGGGATATTTCAAGAAGAGAGCCTCCTGTATCTGTGGAGGCTTTCCACGCGATTAAGAACACGGGAAAATCATTTCCCTCCATGGGTGAGGGAAATGTGTGAGAAGGGGGAGGAGCAAGTATGCTCCTTTCCTCACATGTTCAGTCTATTCAGTTTAATAACAGCTGAATAGGGCTACGGGCATTCCAGACTGCCAGACTGAAAGGTATCTGTGAAGAGACTCACACTGCTGTGAGCCCACAAATGTGCAGCATTTTCAAAGTAAAGAAAACAATAGGTTAAAGATAGATACTTTAGTCATCCAGACCATACAGGCACACCTACTCAATCTCAATTTGAATAACAAAGTGTGTTAGAAAGCTGTCCAAGTTCAGTACATATGTTGGCATTACAAACATAAGAGATTCTACTAGCTAAACGCCTAATTTTGAGTTTCAGCAGCATCACTAGTTATAGTCAATAACATTAATACTGAAAATTATGTTCTGTTGTTTGGAGTAAGTTTGTGTATTACTGCCCTATCTTGCATTACTGAGTGAAGAGATGTTCTCTTTATAAGTTATTAGATTTTGGGAGTTACTACATTGAGGATTACTGCATTGAAAGGCTTCCATTTTTACAGAATTTATAAACTTCCTTCTTTTAAAAATGGTATTTCAGGCCTCTGGAGAGTTATATGAATGTTTTCCACTGAAATCATTCTTAGTAAATAAAATTCTTATGAAAGAAGCTCCAGAAAGTTGCTGATAGGGCACCCTAGCACTTCCCATTCTCATGAGTTTCTATTAGAAGATCAGATGAGAAATGGAAACATTGACATTTACTAGATACTTTGTTCTTATGGTGAGGTTTCTGCACTATCCTGATGCAGTACATACAGAGAATATATCCCATCAAGTGGTATAGTGGCAGCATTTGAAGTGCAGATGCTCATCATGACACCGCCCCCCCCCCCATAGTCACACCCCCAAGGACCATCCATTGCCACAAAAATGTTTATCAGTCAACTGGGGGAAAGGCAAAATATATACATGCAACTCTATCTATCTATCTATCTATCTATCTATCTATCTATCTATCTATCTATCTATCAATCATCTATCCATCTATCATCTTTCTATCATATTAGGGATGTACGGACTGTATAAAATCCACTCCATCTGGGTTTCACAGGTTGTCAGGCACCTTTTGTTTCATTGTCCACTCACAGATGGATTTGAATTTTTTTCATTGTGCAGAAAAAGACACAAATAATTCCATAAGAGGGTTTGCAACACTTTACATAATTTACCTTAGTAAGTAACATTTAGTGTATTGTTCCCCATTCTATTCAACTTTTCCCTGCATATATTTACCAGTCTCAGCAGAAACTTGCATATTTCCTATGAAATAATATACATACGTTGGGGGAAATTTTTTAAAAAAAAGAATTCAGAAGTCCAGGGACTCTACACAGCCTGGGGAAGACTGTCTGCACCGGATTCCGCAGGTTGGATTTTTAGAAATCTATGCTCATTTTAGTCCATCTCAAATTTCTACAGCATCTCTCTCTCTCTCTCTCTCTCTCTCTCTCTCACACACACACACACAAACACTAAGCATTTTACGTTATACTAGGAAAAAAACTTTTTCTTTCTTTCTTTACATTGCTTTACTGTTCACTCTTTTTTCAAATGTTAAAATTGCTATAAAAACATTTTATATCATCCAGTGTTAAAGGAGAGTTCCTCCGTTCAGTCAGGCCAATAAACCAAAAAGGCATAAGCTTATATGGCTTATATATCTCCAGTGCACACCTTCTAATACGGTAGCATTTTTTTAAAAAAATAAACAAAACTTTTTTTTTCCTTTTCAAAGACAGTGTGTCTTCCCCTTGTCTCCTCCATTTCAATCTTAACCACGAATGCATGGTACAGATTTCACATCTACAAGTGAATTACTTGCTAATTATTTCTTGGAAATGATTAAGTGAGCAGTATTAAACTATTTGGCCAATATTGGGTAAGAGACTGGGGTAGATGCAGAGTAGCAGAACAATCCATGTTCAGACAAGACAACCCAAAAGTGTTTGAGGGATACACAGGCACACAGAGTTTTTCTATCTGAGGCATTTATTGTCAGCTCATCATTCCCTAGACATGATTGTTTACAGGTTCTTTAGATGACATCATGACCCTTCAGTTTCACATCTGTTTTCAAAGAGCTCTTTCACTGAGGGTTTTTAGAACAGGGAAAATGTGAGATTATTTGTGAAAGCAAAAGAAAATGCTTTTTCCACTTGTGTGTTTGTGCTATTCCGTTATACCGCAGTGCTACCTAGAGGTTATGTAGCAGAAAAACATGAAAGGAAACATTCTTCATGTAGTGCTTGGATCTCAGTTCCGTGACAAAACCGAAAGTAGATACAGCAGATTAACAGTGTCATGTAGAAAAGCTGATAGAAAGGCCTGAGATCCAGCCTCCCCTCCTGCTTTAAGTGAAGAAGACTCAACTTTCTCATTCTCCCTTTGAGAAAGGGAATGAAAACAACACAATATATTCCAAAACAGCTTAAGACTGGTGGCTCAACATTCTCCAGATGTTCCTTTGCCCAGCACCAGGGAAAACCGCTTTCTCTCCAAGTCAACAAACCAGTAGCTGTTTTCAGTTCCACAAAGAGTATGTTGGATTAGGCTGTAACTGTAATTATTTGTTGTAGGTTTTGTCTTGTGCTGGTGTTTTTTTTTGCTCTTTAGAATGTTTGCTGTTTTTATTACTGCATCGGTTTTTATTAAGTGAATTTTACTGTTGTATGCCACATTGGGCTGAAAAGTGGCCAAGAAATATTGTAAAGAAAGACAGAAACAAACAAACAAAGCTAACGGGACTAACTTACCCATTCAAGACCAAGCCACCATAAAATACTTTGCATTACAACAGGCACAGCTCACAACAATATATTGATGCTGGGAAAATGCATCTCCTCCCCTAGAACTACTATGATGATTGCAACTCTGACCTCAGAGAGAACAGGGAAACTTGAGAGCTGGGACATAATGTCACCGTCCCTGCCAGCAATATCATGAGGCTACATAGGACATTTGTCTCAGGCATGATTGGGGCAGTGGGAGAGGCATGTGAGGGTTTGAGGCCTACAGAGGCAAAGGAAAAAGGTGTTGCACTTAGAGGCCTGGAGTTTCTGTTGGGAGGGGGTAGCCCTGAGAAGAGCAGTTTCATTTCTCTGGTTAAGTTTCTGTTTCAATTCCATAGTTAAGTTTCATTTCTTCAGGGTTGAAAGAGTACTTTCAGTTTTGACAGAGGAGGGTATATAAAGGGAGAGAGAGAAACAGTAAGAAGAGAGTCAGAAGGCCAGAACAGGAAAGATCAGCCTAGAGGAGTCTAAGGACAGCTAGGGTAAAGGAACTTGCTTTTTGCAACTTTTGTTTTCTTTTAAGGACTTTTATATCACTTAGCTCTCTTGTGTAAATACCTTCAGTTGTGATTTGCTTGCTTTAATATACCAGTAAACTGTTGTGGTTAAACCCTGTGTCTAGAGTGTTAATCACCCCACATCTACAGACTAACCCCCCTGTTACTGGAAAGGGGAAGGTAAAAGAAGGAAAGTGAGACTCTTAAGGAGACAACAGATCCTGAAGAAGTTGCTCAGGGGGTCCAGGTCATAATGGGAAACCATCTCTCTCTCCCCCTGCACAGGGTCAGCCTTCCAACCAATGAAGAAAATAGCTGTGATGGACAGGCTGCATGTGTGTGCTGGCTCTCCTAGTGTGCAGATGCAGATTTGGGCAAGGCACAGGCAAAAGTGAGCTCTTAGAGGGACTGCACATGCAAACAGGGGACATACTCAGGCAGTGGCTGCTGGGCAAGACTAAGGGCACAATCACAAGAAGCTGTTATCATGCACTCGTGGTGGGTCACTCATGGAAGTTTGTGGGTCCTTTTCATGACATTGTCAACCTCCAGAGCACATCCAGAGGTATTTCCTGGTTATTCCATGTTTAAAAGATCCAGAGATAACGAGGTATTTAAATATATCCCGGATTTCCCCCACTGTATACATTCATTGTTGCACTGTTAAATAGCCACTAGATGGTGCTGTTTCATTGAGAACTATGGAGCAGGAAAACTTCTCTCAGCATTCACGTGGTCGCTGTTTGAGAGCCCGTGGTAAATGCAGAAAGGCTCCACAACAAAGAAAGCCAGGCAGGACTGCAAGTTTTTTCTTTAATGTAGAGATGCCCTAAATTGGGGCAATTTATGAGGGGCTTCTTCTGACCTTGTAATTCCATGACAGCAAATAGCTCTGGCTGGTCTCCCGGCCACTGCCAGGCTGCTGCGGCCGCAAATGGCAGCTGTTGTAGCGGCCACCATTTGCGTCCTTACAGTAAGCCATGATAGGCTCCATAAATACTTATGTAGCCTATCACCGATTACTGCAAGGACGCAAATGGCGGCCGCTACGACGGCCACCATTTGCGGCTGCAGCAGCCCGGCAGCGGCCGGCACTCTGGCTGCGGTTGGCCCTGGCCGGCAGCACCGCGGAACCGCAGCAGAGTGGAGCTGGCTGGGGAGGATTCCAGGGGGAGGGACAGAGCGCCTCCCCCCAACCGCGGAGGCCCCGCAACGGAGCCAGGTAGGGGTTTCGTACATCCCTACCCAGCCTTTGAAGAATTTGGTAGTGTATTTGTTTATTTTTCACCTTATGACTTCATCCATTTTCTTTCTCGTTCTTCCCAGTAAAAGAATGGGTAGGATTTACATTTATATTAACAAGAGAAAATTTTATTTTTAATATACTGGAAAAAGAGAAACAAATACACTTATAAAGTATAGTTTCAGGGATAATTTAGCACTACAATGGCCAAGAAACAGAAATAGAACCCGGATTACCCCAAATGACAAAACTGTGTGTGTGTGTGTGTATTTTCTACCCGATAACCTATACAATCAAGATCACCCATTCTGAGATATGTTGCAACTAAACCAATCCATAGTGTTGCAACCCTACATTTAAAGTGACTGAATCTAATGCTGATTTAAGCCCTCATGGTGTAGACACCTTCTTGCCAATAGCCCTTAGAATTCTGGTCCATAGTTAGCCTCATATAGGCATAATTCCCACTGCTGTTGAATTAGTTCATGCATCTTGCACAGGCTTGGCAGTCCTTACACCATTCATTTATGTCTCAAATCAGTCTCACCCTGCTAATTTTCTTCTCAGTCTTTTTATTCTCCAAATAGGTCTGAAAAATGGTGATGACAAGCAACTAGTACCACCTTGACCCTCCCTTGGTGGAGGGAGTACAATCTGTGTGACCTTTTCATTTCATTTCATTTTCTCCCATGGTCCATGCTGCAATTAGGGTCTTCTTGTCTCTCTCAGTATCATTCAAGAGACATTGATTAAAAAGAGAATGAATTCTGTTGCATTTGATGCTATAATCTTAATTTTTTAATAGTTCCATATGAACAGAACAGTTTTCACCCCTAGGGCTTGAGGCTTTATGTAACTTCTTCCACACACTAATTAGAATGAAAGAAGTATTTTTAAAGCATGATATGGTGGAAATATTTCAATTATCAAGATATATTTTCTTCAAATGGAAAGATTTGATACTCTTGCTAATCGTTGTGATTAAAGAAGTGTGTAAATGGCGCCTTGAAATACTCAACTCTATTTGTGTGTGGAGAAAATGGTGTTGAAATGTTATCAAATTTCTTTAGGGGAAGGAAAAATTCTCCCAACAGTTTCTTGAAGAGGAGGATCACCATTAGCAGTGGCAGCACAACGTCTATCTTCCTAAAGTTTTCTGTTGTTTTTGTTTTTGCTGTTACTACAAGTGGCACCAGCAGCAACTGTATTGGCAACCCAACCACCATTTTGCATCATTCACAGTGCCCTGGACCCAGAGTAGTTCTGGGACATTGTGTGGGGAAATGGAAGAGGCCACAAAAATTAAGGCAGATAATATTTGGATAAAAATCTCTAAAGTGGGAAATCTTTTCCTAGGGAAGTGAGAAGGAATCCCCTCCAGAAACACGTCTTCTGAGAAATTATAGCTTAGTTCTAATTAGGAATGGAGGATTCTGTCAAGTGCATTTCCATGGACTTCTCCTCTGCCCACCTCCAAGTCTATTCCATGCTGGTTCTGTGTGCATATATGGTAGAAAATCATATGTATTTTCATGTGTATTTTTCAAATGGACACATTACTGGGCACATGGTGGCATTGCCTAAAGTGTGTTTGTGTGCATTTTTCAAATGTATACAGTGGTTTGTGTGCATTTTTCAAATGTGTGCATGTTGTCAAACACATTTTTGGTGGGGGTTTTGCAGAATGCATTACAAGCCCCCAAACGTATACATTTCTGACCACACACTACATCAATTTCTGCATTCAGTTCTGGGAGATGCAGATTGGGTAAATCTAAAAAAAAACCCAACAACAACCAATCTTAACAGAGCGAATTTCTCACCCATTCCTAGGTCTAATTGCAACTGGGTCACTTTTGGATACTCCATAGTATATCAAACACACCTTATCTAACAGTGGCTTTCTTCCTAGAAAGAAAAACAGGCAAAAAACTATGAGCAGGATAACATTGGAATGGTGTCTGATTTTTATATGGAAGCACCCATGTTCTTTCATGGGCATTTCCTACGCAAGCCAGATGAATCTACTTTGCAAGGTTTCAGAAGACTGCTGCTCAGAAGATTGGATCCAGACTTGCTGTGAGCAGAGTTCTGGTCACATGATGCTCCCACTGGAGGAAAGGGGGTGACATTTTTTTTCTAAATTCTCCTTCCCCCTGTGCCCCCTGAAAAGCTGCTTAAGAGGGTTGGGGAACCCTCAGGGACAGCATGGGTAATGGTGCAGGGCACTGCAGGGAGAAGAGCAATTCAGCTAAAATGACCTCCCCGCTTCATCCAGTGGGGATCCTCCACTGAGTGTCTGGGTTAATACTGCATGATGTGCCTCTCATTTAACCCCTACTCTCTGCAGCAGCCCCATCATGGATCACTGCCTTGTTGTGGCGAAGGGGCTTGCGTAACTCAGTGAAGCCATAAGCTATGCCGTGCAGGGCCACCCAAGATGGACAGGTCATGGCAGAGAGTTCTGACAAAATGTGGTCCACTGGAGAAGGAAGTGGCAACCCACTCCAGTATTCTTGCCAAGAAAGCCCCATGGAACATATCACAAGGCTAAAAGAGATGACGCCGGAAGATGAGCCCCTCAGGTCGGAAGGTGTCCAATATACTACTGGGGAAGAGCAGAGGGAATTTCCAAGTAGCGCCAGAAAGAGTGAAGCGGCTGGGCCAAAGCCGAAAGGACACTCAGCTGTGCATGTGTCTGGTGGTGAAAAGAAAATCTGATTCTGTAAAGAACAATATTGTTTAGGAACCTGGAATGTCAGATCAATGAATCAAGGTAAGCTGGAGGTGGTCAAACATGAGATGGCAAGATTGAACATCGACATCTTGGGAATCAGTGAACTAAAATGGACAAGCATGGGCAAATTTAATTCAGGTGACCATCATATCTACTACTGTGGGCAAGAATCCCTTAGAAGAAATGGAGTAGCACTCATAGTCAACAAAAGGGTGGGAAAAGCAGTCCTGGGGTACAATCTCAAAAATGATAGAATCCAAGGCAAACCATTCAACATGACAGTAATTCAAGTCTATGCCCCAACCACTGAGGCCGAAGAAGCTGAGGTTGATCAATTCTATGAAGACCTACAACACCTTCTAGAACTAACACCAAAAAAAGATGTCCTCTTCATCATAGGGGATTGGAATGCTAAAGTAGGAAGTCAAGAAATCACCAGGATAACAGGCAAGCATGGCCTTGGTGTACAAAATGAAGCAGGAAAAAGGCTAATAGAGTTTTGCCAAGAGAACACGATGATCATAGCAAACACTCCTTTCCAACAGCACAAGTGGTGACTCTACACATGGACATCACCTGATGGTCAATATCGAAATCAGATTGATAATGTCCTTTTCAGCCAAAGATGGAGAAGCTCTATACAGTCAGTAAAAACAAGACCTGGAGCTGACTGTGGCTCAGATCATGAGCTTCTTGTTGCAAAATTTCGGCTGAAATTAAAGAACATAGGGAAAACCACTAAACCATTCAGGTATGACCTAAATCATATCCCTTATGAATATACAGTGGAGGTGAGGAATAGATTTAAGGGATTAGACCTGATAGACAGAGTGCCTGTGGAACTATGGACAGAAGTCCGTAACATTGTTCAGGAGGCAGCAACTCAATCCATCCCAAATAAAAAGAAATGCAAGAAAGCCAAGTGGCTGTCTGATGAGGCTTTACAAGTAGCCGAGGAAAGAAGGGAAGCAAAAAGCAAGGGAGAAAGGGGAAGATATATCCAACTGAATGCAGAGTTCCAGAGAATAGCAAGGAGAGACAAGAAGGCCTTCTTAAATGAACAATGCAAATAATTGAGGAAAACAAGAGAATGGGAAAGACTAGAGATCTCTTCAAGAAAATCAGATATCTCAAGGGAACATTTTGTGCAAAGATGGGCATGATAAAGTACAAAGAAGGCAGGGACCTAACAGAAGCAGATGAGATTAAGAAAAGGTGGAAAGAATACACAGAAGAACTATACAGGAAAGATCTGAATGTCCCTGATAGCCATGATAGTGCGTTCACTGAACTTGAGCTGGACATCCTAGAGAGTGAAGTCAAGTGGCCTTAGGAAGCATTAGTAACAACAAAGCTAGCGGAGATGACAGTATTCCAGCTGAGCTATTTAAAATCCTAAAAGATGATGCTGTTACAGCGCTGCACTCAATATGCCAACATATTTGGAACACTCAACAGTGGCCACAAGACTGGAAAAGGTCAGTTTACATTCCAATTCCAAAGAAGGGCAATGCCAAAGAGTGTTCAAACTACCATACACTTGCACTCATTTCACATGCCAGCAAGGTTATGCTCAAAATCCTACAAGCTAGGCTTCAGCAGTATGCGAACCGAGAACTACCGGAAGTACAAGCTGGGTTTAGAAGAGGCAGAGGAACTAGAGATCAAATCGCCAGCATTCGCTGGATCATGGAGAAAGCAAGAGAATTCCAGAAAAACGTCTATTTCTGCTTCATTGACTACACTAAAGCCTTTGATTGTGTGGATCACAACAAACTGTGGCAAATTCTTAAAGAGATGGGAGTACCAGACCACCTTACCTGTCTCCTGAGAAACCTGTACGAGGGTCAAGAAGCAACAGTAAGAACCAGACATGGAACAACTGATTGGTTCAAAATTGGGAAAGGAGTACGACAAGGCTGCATATTGTCACCCTGCTTATTTAACTTATATGCAGAGTACATCATGAGAAACGCTGGGTTGGATGAATCACAGGTCAGAATTAAGATTGCCGGGAGAATTATCAACAACCTCAGATACGCAGACGATACCA
Organism: Heloderma suspectum; assembly: GCF_057233095.1. Lineage (NCBI taxonomy): Eukaryota > Metazoa > Chordata > Lepidosauria > Squamata > Helodermatidae > Heloderma > Heloderma suspectum. Next base: position 54,361,494 of record NC_139461.1, read on the forward strand.
CCCTAATGGCAGAAAGTGAAGAGGATCTAAAGAGCCTCTTGTTGAGGGTGAAAGAGGAGAGTGCAAAAGCTGGTTTGAAACTCAACATTAAAAAAATGAAGATCATGGCATCTGGCCCCATCACTTCCTAGCATATAGAAGGGGAGGAAATGGAAGCAGTGACAGATTTTATTTCTTGAGCTCCAAGATCACCGCAGACGGTGACTGTAGCCATGAAATTAAAAGACGCTTGCTCCTTGGGAGGAAAGCTATGGCAAACCTAGACAGCATAGTAAGAAGCAGAGATATCACCTTGCCGACAAAGGTCCGTCTAAGCAAAGCTATGGTTTTCCCAGTAGTAATGTATGGCTGTGAGAGCTGGACTATAAGGAAGGCTGAGCGCCGAAGAATTGATGCTTTCGAACTGTGGTGCTGGAGAAGACTCTTATGAGTCCCCTGGACTGCAAGGAGGTCAAATCAGTCCATCCTAAAGGAAATCAACCCTGAGTGCTCATTGGAAGGACAGATACTGAAGCTGAAGCTCCAATATTTTGGCCACCTAATGCGAAGAGAAAACTCTCTGGAAAAGACCCTGATGCTGGGAAAGATTGAAGGGAAAAGGAGAAGGGGACGGCAGAGGATGAGATGGCTAGATAGCATCACCAATGCAATGAATATGGACTTGGGCACATTCCGGGAGAGAGCAAAGTAAGAGGAAGGCCTGGTGTGCTATGGTCCATGGGGTCACGAAGAGTCGGACACAACTGAACGACTGAACAACAACAACAACTCTGCAGCAGAGTCCTCTGAGCTGATCACACCCCTGCCTACACCACAGATAAAGATTACTCTGATGCCAGCTGGGGATGTATGTGAAATTCGTTTCAGTTCATTATTTGACCAGAATTTGTCCAATTTGCACCTCATAGAACCAGAAGCAGACCCAAATACAATCTGTGGTTGAAGTCCATACATACAGAAGCTTGCAATGTGATCCATGGTACACAAAATTATGTTAGAAAAATGTGTGCCTTTAGAAAACACTAGGGATGTACGAAAGTCACTTACCTTTTCGATGGGGTGGTTCGCGGTGGGGGGGAGGCGCTCCGCACCTCCCCCCGAAATACTAACTTGGCCGGCCCCTCTCCACGGCAACTCCACGGAGCCACTGGCCGGGTGCATTCGCAGACTCTGTGTGGAGCCTGCAGACGCAAATGGCGGCGGCTACTGCAGCCACCATCTGTGTTCCTGTTTTTTGGCCATGATAGGCTACATAAATATTTACATAGCCTATCATGGCCTCCTCAGGGATGCAAATGGTGTCCCTGCATTAGCTGTGATAGGCTACAAAATAGGGAAGCGAATGGCAAACGCAGCCGCAGACGCCATTCTCAAAGCATCGCGAACAGCACCAGGTAAGTGTCCCATTTCGTGTGCCTTTCGTGCGGGGGGGGGCAGAGGGCTTCGTTCTGCCATGGATTTTGGGGGGCCAAATGCACTGGCATTCGGCCTCACCGAGATCCGTGGCGGAATTCTCTGACATCCCTAGAAAACGCACATGAAAAATGCATACTTTTGAAAAATGTGCACAAAAAACACCAGGAAGGAAAAGATCCCAAAGCACCACTGAGTATGGGCTATAATTGTTTATTCATTGTGCACTACTCTGTTCTATTGGCTGTGTTCTATGTATCAGCTGATAGAACAGACTATTTCCTACAGAACTAGACACAGGCTTGACCAAGAGATTAATTGTTCCTGACGAAGAGATTTGGTCTCGAAACATGTAGAGCAGAGCATTTTAGAGATTTGCACAATGAATAAACAATTAATATAGACCATACTCAGTGGTGCTTTGGGATCTTTTCCTTGGTGTTTTTTGCCCATAGCACCTTCCTCTCAGTTTCCCCCAAAATGTGCACAGACACACTTTAATCAATGGGAGAAAATATGTGTATATTTCAAAAATCTGTGCAATTGATGTGTACCTTGGGGTGGGGGAAGCTCATGAAAGTATGCACTAATTTTTGTGCAAAAAGACAAAAAAATAAATCTCAAAATCTGATGTAGTCCTAAATTGGAACAAGCTTCAAACTGGATTTGGAGAATCTTCTCCAAATCACCTAGAGTTTTGCTCATTTTCATATCTTTAGTGCCAGCATAGGAAAAGGAGAAAAGGGAGTATGAAGAAGGGCAGAGGATCTGATGGAAAGCTATCCAGGATTTTCCTTTGGCACCTGGTTTTTATTTGATCCAGTACTGTTGTTTGGATGTCTCAGTTTGTAAGATCAAAGCCAAAAGGGAGAATATAAACAGGCCATAGGTCAATAACTAAGGATCCATGGGCATTACTAAATGCAGGTGATCTTCAATCCCCATACTGCCCAGGCCATGGTAGTTCAAATTCTAATTTTGAAAGGTCTTCCAACATCTCCTGGAACCTCCTGAAGCCTGGCTAGTCTTAGCCTAACTAGTCCTGGCTGGTCCAGGTGTCTAAGAAGCTAATTTGTAGTTTAGAAGTAGCATAATGCCACTTGCCCCCACTTGCCGCCAGCGCAGCTTTGTGTTTCCACATCCAGCTCATGATCAAACCTCCTGTTAGTTATCTCATTCGGTGACTTTGGAATGGACTGTAACCACTATACCATACTTCTGTGATGAAACTCATGAAGAAAAAGAGACAGTATAATGGAAAGTTCTTTCTGAAGCAGTCACACTTGTACAAATGCAGCATGAAGGGAAAGATCAGCAAGCTTCTCTTTGTCTGAATAAAAAGCACACTCTGCACATGCTCAGGGAATGGACAAAATGAGGAATTTGAAGAACCAGGGAATATGAAGAACTATATTCTTCCATTATGTGTGTGTGGGGGGGAATCTCCCTCAATCCAGCTGTTCCCTGGGGAAACCCCCCCCATTCACCCAAGGGTCTTCTGAGATAACTAACAGGAGGTTTGATAATGAGCTGGATTGGAAATACAAAGCTGAGAGGAGAGGAGAACCAACTCTGTGCATGTCTACTCAGAAGTAAGTCTTACTGAGTTCAATGCGACTTACTCCTACACATGCCAGCACCCCACTTGCCCTCAGCTCAGCTTTGTATTTCCACATCCAACTCATTACCAAACCTCCTGTTAGTTACCTCAGAAGACCCTTGGGTCAATGGGGGGGGGGGTTGGTTTCCCAGGGAACAGCTGGATTGAGGGAGATTCCACACACACACACACATAATGGAAGAATATAGTTCTTCATATTCCCTGGTATGTTTATTCCTCATTTTGTCCATTCCCTGAGCATGTGCAGAGTGTGATTTTTATTCAAATAAAGAGAAGCTTGCTGATCTTTCCCTTCATGCTGCATTTGTACAAGTGTGACTGCTTCAGAAAGAACTTTCCATTATACTGTCTCTTTTTCTTCATACGTTTCATAACAGAAGTATGGTGTAGTGGTTAGAGTCCAGCCCAAAGTCACCCAGTGAGATAACTAACAGGAGGTTTGATCATGAGCTGGATGTGGAAAGACAAAGCTGAGCTGGGGGCAAGTGGGGTGCTGACATGCGTAGGAGGGGTAAGATGCATTGAACTCAGTAAGACTTACTTCTGAGTAGTCATGCACAGAGTTGGTTCTCCTCTCCACTTTAGCCTCATAACATCAACAACAATGCTGGATGTGGAAATATAAAACTTAGCAGGGAGAATAATACCTCATGCAGGGCTCCAGACTGGCATGGTCATTTTAAAAGGTTTTTTTCTTTCTTTCAAACAGTGTTGCTTTAAACAAAGAGTGCATCGCTCAGGCACATCTAGGATAGGGATGGGGGAGAATTTCTCCCTGAAACTTCGGGGGGCCGAGTGCCAACGTGTTCGGCCCCCCGAAGTAGTTTCGGGGAGAAATTCTCCCCGCCCCCCGCACCCCCCCCGGGACGGGACTTACCTTTCCCGAATGTCCCTCCCGGCGGCGGGTCCCGGCGGCGGTTCGTCAGGTCTTCGACAGGGGCAGAGGCGGCAGCCGCCATTCCAATAAAAGTAAAAAAAAAAAACAACGCCCCCGTGATAGGCTACGTGACGATTAATGTAGCCTATCATGGCTAGATTTGCAAAGTCAGCCGTTATAGGCTACGTAAATCGTCACGAAGCCTATCACGGGTGACTTAAAAAAAAAAAAAAAAGCACGTATGGCTAATGGCGGCCCCCATAGGGAGCCGCCATTCACGTTCCTTATTTGGTCGCTGTAGTCTACGTAAAGATTTACGTAGACTACAGCGACCAAATAAGGAATGCGAATGGCGGCTCCCTATGGGGGCCGCCATTTGCGTATGCCCTTTTTTTTTTTTTTTAAGTCACCCGTGATAGGCTACGTGTCGATTAACGTAGCCTATCACGGCTGACTTTGCAGATCTAGCCGTGATAGGCTACGTTAATCGTCACGTAGCCTATCACGGAGGCGTGTTGTTGTTTTTTTACTTTTTATTTTGCGGCCGGGCGAGGCGAGGCGCCTCCTCCCCGGCCTGAATTTCAGCCGGGCGAGGCGGGAAGCCTCCCCCCTGGCCTGAATTTCGGCCGGGCGAGGAGGGAAGCCTCCCCCCCCCCAGCCTGAACTTCGGGGGGAGCAGCGAAGCGCCTCCCCCACACCGCGAAGCAAGCTGCGAGACCAGGTAAGTGGCTTTTGTGCACCCCTAATCTAGGACAGCCTTGTTTTGGGAAGCCCCTAGGAGGAGGAAGTGTTTTGGCTGAAAGTAAAAGGAGACGGAGGATTTCAACTGAAAAAGAACACCCACAAACAAGGCAGTGAGCAAAATTCTTTTCTTTTTTTTTAAACATACGTATTTATTATCGGAATATACTACCTTGCGTTTTTATTTACGAAAATTTCGCAACTCTGTGCGGATGACAAAAAAAAAGCCGCATGACTGCTGGCTCCACAGTTCCTCAGAGGATTCCGTGGCACAGACTGAAGGGAATTCGATCCCATTTCAGTCCATGGCGGAATTCTCTGACATCCCTACTTTATTTACGTAGATATTTACATAGCCTACCATGTGAAAAAACAGTGATGCAAACGGCGTAGCGGACGCCATTTGCGTCTGGATCACTTCTTTTTCTGCTCAGCAGTGATACGGCATGGCAATGGCGGCCATATCGCTCATGGGACAAAGCCGGCTGGCGGCTCCATGGACTCACCACAGAGCAGAGCCGGTCAGCGAGGATTCCGGGGGGGAGGAATGGATTGCCTCCCGCACCCGTGGACCCCCCCCCCCCATGGACCCAAGGTAAGGGGATTCGTACATCCCTATGTGTGCATTGTTGATCCCTTGTAAAAAAAAAAGCTATCTTGATGTGATTATGCAGTAGCTATATCAAGATCTTTTATGTAGCATTTTATCAATGCATAGCAACACAAGTATGTCCTGGTAAAAACACTGCATGAAAAGAATTTTAATGGAGTCATATATATCATCTTGATGCACTCATATGATCACATTAGGATTGTTTCTTTCCATGTTTTACCAAAGTATACATGTACATTGGTAGCCTAGAGCAGAGGTGAGGAACCTATGGCACTCCAATTACTGTTAGGGCTGGTTCGTCACAATAAGCCACCCTGAAAATAAGCTACGGTGGGTTGGTTTTTTGCTTGCTAACTCACGTTACACCCAACAGACAATCAGGAGCTCTGTGGCTTGCCATGTCTTGTTTCTGCCTTAGTACTGCAAGGAGGTCAAATCAGTCAATCCTAAAGGAATCAATCCTGAGTGCTTATTGGAAGGACAGATACTGAAGCTGAAGCTCAAATACTTTGGCCACCTAATACAAAGAGAAAACTCGCTGGAAAAGACCCTAATGCTGGGAAAGATTGAAGGCCAAAGGAGAAGGGGACGGCAGAGGATGAGATGGCTAGATAGCATCACCGATGCAATGAATATGGACTTGAGCACACTCCGGGAGAGAGCGCAGGACAGGAAGGCCTGGCTTGCTGTGGTCCACAGGGTCACGAAGAGTCGGACACGACTGAATGACTGAACAACAACAACACTCCCACCTGCTTCCAGCACATATCCCATATGCGATACATCCTCAGCAGCCTACCCTGCTAATGAGATCAAAGGTGCTCATTAGCAGGCTAGAGGTTATTTTGAAGAATTATTGGGGGAATTGATCATATTTAACATTTTTTCACGTTCAGGGCGATTTGCACAAATGTAACTATTTATTTATTTATTTATTTTTAACTTTCTGGGAGATTTGTGCAAATCTGCTAAAACACAATAGTAAATAACATTAGATTTGCACAGATTTCCTGAAGGTGGGAAAAAATGGTATCACTGCCTAGGGAGGCGACAGAGAGGAGTAAACTGACTAGTGTCATTTCAAGATATAATAGAGAGGGAATATCATGAGTGCAATTGCAAAGAGTGACTAGGTTTTTCACCCCCCTTGCCAGGTGGTTCTGTAATCCTTTCCGACAAGCCATGCACAAGCCATCATGCTGGGTTTGCATGTCACAATATGCCACTCTGAAAACAATCCACCCTGAACAACCCAACAACAAGACATGGGTTCTTATGCAGGGTGGCTTGTGCATGGTTAACAACCCACACTGAAGAAACCATGACAGATTTGGACATCACGGCAAGTCACCAGGTCTTAGTCTCCAATTCCCATCAGCTAACAACACATGACCCCTTCATGGATCACTGCCTTGTTGTGGCAAAGGGGCTTGCATAACTCAGTGAAGCCATAAGCTATGCCATGCAGGGCCACCCAAGATGGACAGGTCATGGCAGAGAGTTCTGACAAAATGTGGTCCACTGGAGAAGGAAATGGCAACCCACTCCAGTATTCTTGCCAAGAAAACCCCATGGAACATATCACAAGGCTAAAAGATAGGACGCTGGAAGATGAGCCCCTCAGGTCGGAAGGTGTCCAATATACTACTGGGGAAGAGCAGAGGGTATTTCCAAGTAACGCCAGAAACAGTGAAGCGGCTGGGCCAAAGCTGAAAGGACACTCAGCTGTGGATGTGTCTGGTGGTGAAAAGAAAATCCGATGCTGTAAAGAATAGGGATGGCGGAGAATTTCTCCCCGAAACTTCGGAGGGCCGAGCGCCAACATGTTCGGCCCCCCAAACAAGTTTCGGGGAGAAATTCTCCGCACACCCCCGCACCAGGGGTGTTCTCCAGCCGGCGGTTCGGCGGGTGTTCGTGCGGGGCGGGAGTGGCAGCTGGTCTTTCGACCAGCTGCCGCCCCCGCCATTGCAATAAAAGAAAAAAAAAACGCCCCTGTGATAGGCTACGTGATGATTAACGTAGCCTATCACGGCTGACTTTGCAGATCTAGCCGTGATAGGCTACGTTAATCGTCATGTAGCCTATCACGGGGGTGTGTTTTTTTTTTTAAAGAAACAATGGTGTTCGCGGCCGGGCGAGGTGGGAAGCCTCCTCCCCGGCCTGAATTTCAGCCGGGCAAGGCGGGAAGCCTCCTCCCTGGCCTGAATTTCGGCCGGGGCGAGGCGGGAAGCCTCCCCCCGGCCTGAACTTCACGGGGGGAGCAGCGAAGCGCCTCCCCCCCACAGCGAACAACCTTCGAGGACAGGTAAGTGACTTTCGTCCACCCCTAGACAATATTGTTTAGGAACCTGGAATGTAAGATCAGTGAATCAAGGTAAGCTGGAGGTGGTCAAACATGAGATGGCAAGATCGAACATCGACATCTTGGGAATCAGCGAACTAAAATGGACAGGCATGGGCGAATTTAATTCAGGTGACCATCATATCTACTACCGTGGGCAAGAATCCCTTAGAAGAAATGGAGTAGCACTCATAGTCAACAAAAGGGTGGGAAAAGCAGTACTGGGGTACAATCATGGAGAAGGCAAGAGAATTCCAGAAAAACGTCTATTTCTGCTTCATTGACTACGCTAAAGCCTTTGATTGTGTGGGTCACAACAAACTGTGGCAAATTCTTAATCAGATGGGAGTACCAGACCACCTTACCTGTCTCCTGAGAAACCTGTACGAGGGTCAAGAAGCAACAGGAAGAACCAGACATGGAACAACCGAGTGGTTCAAAATTGGGAAAGGAGTATGACAAGGCTGCATATTGTCACCCTGCTTATTTAACTTATATGCAGAGTACATCATGAGAAACGCTGGGTTGGATGAATCACAGGTCGGAATTAAGATTGCTGGGAGAATTATCAACAACCTCCGATATGCAGACGATACCACCCTAATGGCAGAAAGCGAGGAGAATCTAAAGAGCCTCTTGTTGAGGGTGAAAGAGGAGAGTGCAAAAGCTGGTTTGAAACTCAACATTAAAAAAACGAAGATCATGGCATCTGGCCCCATCACTTCCTGGCATATAGAAGGGGAAGAAATGGAAGCAGTGACAGATTTTACTTTCTTGGGCTCCAAGATCACCACAGACGGTGACTGTAGCCATGAAATTAAAAGACACTTGCTCCTTGGGAGGAAAGCTATGGCAAACCTAGACAGCATAGTAAGAAGCAGAGACATCACCTTGCCGACAAAGGTCCGTCTAATCAAAGCTATGGTTTTCCCAGTAGTAATGTATGGCTGTGAGAGCTGGACTATAAGGAAGGCTGAGCGCTGAAGAATTGATGCTTTCGAACTGTGGTGCTGGAGAAGACTCTTACGAGTCCCCTGGACTGCAAGGAGGTCAAATCAGTCCATCCTAAAGGAAATCAACCCTGAGTGCTCATTGGAAGGACAGATACTGAAGCTGAAGCTCAAATATTTTGGCCACCTAATGTGAAGAGAAAACTCCCTGGAAAAGACCCTGATGCTGGGAAAGACTGAAGGCAAAAGGAGAAGGGGACGGCAGAGGATGAGATGGGTAGATAGCATCACCGATGCAATGAATATGAACTTGAGCACACACTCCGGGAGAGAGCGCAGGACAGGAAGGCCTGGCGTGCTATGGTCCATGGGGTCACGAAGAGTCGGACACAACTGAATGACTGAACAACAACAACAACAACAACACATGAAGTGAGAGACTGTGAGAGACTGTGCATGTTCCAATTCCAGAAATGGTTTAAGAAGTGTTCTCAATTAAACAGAAATTCAAGAGGATCAGAATGCAGGGCAGGTTGAACCCAGTGAAGAATAAAGGAATGGGCCAGGGAAATTCACTCATCCCTGTTTTTCCCCCATTCAGTTTCTTTAGTACCTGGATGACAATGGCAATCTGTAATAGTTACCTGGGTGTTGCGGGTGCATAGGGGGGAGAAATGACGAGACAACACAAATAGAGTTGGGATAAAACGGGGCCACATTTATTGACATATTACAATCTGTGAAGGAAGCACCGGCGGGCACATAGAAAACAAGTAATCATGACAGGTATAGAGTGAGGCATTCGTCATCTGAGGCATGGCGTCTACTGTAGCCACCCTGCAGATCGATCCACCCAATTCTGGGCTGGGAGACCTTCCCCTGTCACCACCCCTCGAGCCACAGAACCCGAGTGGGTGAGGAGGGTCAGCCTCAAAGGTGAGCCTTATCTCCCAACTCGGGGTCACAAAACCCGGAGCCGAGAGCCTCGGGCCTTACCAGTCACCTGAAACGGTGCCCACGAATGCTCACCTGTCCTCTCCCCCAGTGGAGTGCCCACCCGGAACCACCAGTACAGTTATGTGACCGGATAAAAATAGCAATCAGATGATACCAATTAGCCTACATTACTCCCTATCCCACCAGCAGTATGAAGTAGGCAAAAAACCCATAGCCCGGCCAATCTGGCTAAGAGCAAAAATTCCTACTTGGCCCCCAATAGGGCAACCAGTACAACCCACACTGCATGTTGTGTGGGAGGGAGGGAGCCAGAAGAGCCAGAATGAATGAGGAAAGGGGGTGGGGAGGCCTAAATATTGGCCAGCTCAGCCCCCACCCCACCTGGACGTTAGGAGTGAGGGCGAATGGCCCTCGATCTTGTCCCGCCCTTCCCCCCCACCCGCAACACACACCCCCATGGCCAGGCAAGCTGGACGTGGGGTGAGGGGACTTGTGGGTGCATAGGGGGGAGAAATGATGAGACAACACAAATAGAGTTGGGATAAAACGGGGCCACATTTATTGACATATTACAATCTGCGAAGGAAGCACTGGCGGGCACATAGAAAACAAGTAATCATGACAGGTATAGAGTGAGGCATTCGTCGTCTGAGGCATGGCGTCTACTGTAGCCACCCTGCAGATCGATCCACCCAATTCTGGGCTGGGAGACCTTCCCCTGTCACCACCCCTCAAGCCACGGAACCCGAGTGGGTGAGGAGGGTCAGCCTCAAAGGTAAGCCTTATCTCCCAACTCGGGGCCACAAAACCCGGAGCCGAGAGCCTCGGGCCTTACCAGTCACCTGAAACGGTGCCCATGAATGCTCACCTGTCCTCTCCCCCAGTGGAGTGCCCACCCGGAACCGCCACAGGAGGGCGACAAGCCTCTGCTTAGTCACCCTCCCCCCAACCTACACAGCAGAACACTCCAAGATGCCCCTTCGCAGTTACTCCTACAAGAAAACTTTGCCCAGGTCAGAGATGACCACCATCTTCAGGGATCCCAACCGTCATTCCATGCCCCTCTCGGCAGCAGGATGGACCCAATGATGGCAATTCTGGGCCAGCGGCACCAAATCAGCTGTAAATCTCAGGCTTGAAGAATCAGGGCCTTGCCCTTCAGCAGGCATAAATCGTTCCCCCCATGTGCAGAACCAGAATCTGCGGGGGAACCTTCACCAGCCCTTGCTGGAAGAACGTGGACAGGAGGCGCACCAACACGTGCCACGTCTGCACAGCCACTGGATGGTGGCACACCGGCTGAGCCCCAGCTAGGCTCCGCCACTTGAGGAGGGACTCTGACTAGCCCAGAGAACCATGCTGTGCCCCCAGATGAGCACGCATACCGGTTCCATCGCACCCGGACATCTGAAAGAACAAGAGACAAACATGTGAACCCAGCGTCCTCATGTCCGAAAAGGCCCAGCAGGGGCCTTGAGGAGGCCCAATACGCCTTGGAGCTCCACCTGCCGCCAGCCTGCACATTGTCTGATGTGAGCCCCAGAGACACGGCGCAAGCCCAACACCTTCAAGGCCACAGAGTGACTACCCAGAATTGATGTTTGGTCAGGGGAGAGGAGTCACTAAGGCAGAAGAAAGGGCCGGGGAGACTCCTCCAGACCTAGAGAAAAGGCCCCCAGGGTGGTGACTGGACAAAGGTCCAGCACCCTGGCTGGGAACAGCAACGCGCTAACCCCACTCCCGACCTGGTCGGTTTTGGACTTCCTCAGCAGAATAAAGACCACCTGCTGGGGAAATTGCACATCACTAAACTGCCAAGCCTCGTGTAGTGAGGTAACCAAAGGCCACAGAGCCCGTAAACCCAGCAATATGTCTGGCAGCAGAAGGGGTCTGGAGTCTGGAGGTGCCAGGGATCCCCGAGACCAACCTTGGAGCACCTGCCAGACCAGGAAATCAGCAGTGTTGTCGGCCACACCCTTCATCTTTAGCCCAGAAGGCCAGTGCAGTAAGCCTGCCCCAATAGTCTGGGCAGTCCCTTTCATGTTTAAAAATTGATCGTAGTCCTGAATCAGTTCCAGCTGAACAGGATGCTGAGGCCTTTGCTTGGGAAGAAGCTGAAGCCAAAACTATAGTTACTCTAGCAGGATACGCTATGGGTAGGGTAAGAGAAGAGCAAAAGAGCCTAGACTAGATCTTACTTAAAGGCCAGGATTGGACACATCTCCTGTACTGCCATAGCACTGGGCATAGTACAGGAAGCTGAATAATAAGAAAACTCCTGCTGTACATATAAGCCCAAACAGCTCCCATCAACTGCCACAGAGAAAATCTTAACAATTTGTCATCTACTCTCCAAGACTGTCTCCATTCAAAAGTCACCAGGGGGAGCAATGCGAGGTAAGTTAGAAGCCGCACAATGAAACACAAAATGAATATTAGGACCTGTGTGTAGCATTCTAAATGTTTGTTAACCATTCTGCTACTTAATGCTGAAGCATAGCACAGCAAACCTCTAAGTTTTTAAAAGAAGCTGGTTGACTTTTATTTTCTGATTAACACACGGGCTTATAAATATCCAATTCAAAGATCAGGGGAAAAATTAACAACAGGAATTAGCTGCTGGGTACAGCTAAAACTGGAAGACATCAGCTTTTGCCACCCTCGAGGTGATGCCACCCTGGCTTCAACACTGGCACACGAAGTTGGTGTTCTGAGCTTTCCCTGGCCTGTCCACCTTGAAGGTGGACTGAGGGGCCTGTGATTGTTCCAACTCATTGCCCCTGGTCAGCAACCAGTGAGGCAAATTCTGCTAACCACACCCTCCGAAGCTGGCAATGATATAAGTTGGGTTAGCAGCCCATTACCTTCTAGGAGGTGCTCCAAACGCATGCCGCATCTGCCAATCACTGGATGGTGGCATACCGGCTAAGCCCAAGCTGGGATCCACTGCTTGAGGTGGCCCTCTGACGGGCACAGAAAACCATGCTGCGTTCACAGTCGAACACCCGCACTGGTTCACAAACACTCCGACCATCTAACCAAGCGCATTCCTCCAGTAAAGTTGAGGAAGCAAGCTGGACCGATGATCATTATAGCTGGCAAATTGTGCCGCATGATCTGGGAAAGGTCCTTGCCTTTCCCACCCACACAGGTTGTTCCCTCCTAGATGCAGCACTGGAACCTGCAGGGGAACACGCACCAACCCATAATGGAACGGAGTGGGAAGAAAGCACTCTCGCTACAAGCTGCGCCGGTCAATCCACGAACACATGCACCGTGGAATAGGCTGCTCCGGGAGCTGCAGCTTGACGTATATGCGCTACGACCAGCTCGAAACAACAAGCTGTGTCCAGACATGAGAACGCGTGCGCACGGGTTGATGTCCAATACATTGATCAAAGAAAATAAATAAATAAATAAATAACTGTAAGGACAAGAAAAGAGATGCCGAGCAGTAAAGTCCACACTTTAGGAATGGTCACAAGACCATAACTGTAAACTACCGGGAGGGCTACAACTGTTGCAGATGAATGAGAGAGCAACACCCCAGGGCTCCCTGTCAACCGAGGTACAGAAGGCCCTTGTCCTGTGAGACATGAAGCGCAGCATGGCTTACACTACTTAAATACACAACACTCAACGAGAGCCTCTTAGCGTGGTTTCTGGAATTTCCAGCGTCCGGGTATTAGATGAAACATTGGCACTGGTGCTCAGCCTGCCGTTTGTTTGCCTCATGAGAAAAACAGGCATTACGCAGGAGGTGTGTTGCAAATTCAATACTACTACCCGATCCATAAGGATCGGATTGCGGGAGGACTGTGGTTTAATAACCTGAATGGAGGCCTGCCCCTCACACACAAGGAATTTAAGAATGGATGTAAAGCCTTGAATCAGCCTGCATGGGCAATGCTGTGTATAAGAGAATTTTGAAAAACGGGATTTCAAGAGATCATAGGGCAGCCCTTGGGCGTGTCACTATGCACCAGATGATCCTATACATTGACCCTAACAGGGTAGTGTTTCATACCTCCCGTGTTACTGCACAGTTGTAACCTTAATAAATTTAACCAGTTAGCTGAATTGGCACAGACTCCTGCCACTGACTGTGGAGTAAACAAAAAAGGTGGGGGGGCAACCTTGTTTAGCTTCAGCAAAGCAGAAGCTACCTGTTCCTCCCAAGCATGCCCTTGGAGTGAATGCTAAAGCTGCTGCCTTGCAAGATGAACAAAGAACAACCCTTACAATCATCAACCCAGTGAGGCGGGTTACACAGAGAGCCAGGGATTGGCCTAAGTCACACAGTGAGCTTTACGGCCAATTGGGGACTAGAACCCATATCTCCAAGTCCCATTATGGCACTTTAACCACTGCACCAAGCTGGTACTCTAAGCTGCCAGGGAGGATTGAAAACAGGAGAATCCCAAACCCACATAGCTACCAGTCTCCCCTCGCGGGGGTTGGCAATGGCTCTACCAGGGTCGTGAGTCAAGATTCTCACCACGCCCTACCCAGGGAAGCTGGGTATCAAGCCCCAGACTTTGTTAAAAATAAGGGGGCTCTGTGATATGCTCAAAGGCCTGAGTCTGAAACTTAGGCAAGGCGGAGGGCCTTCCCCCTTCCCCCCTGCTCACTTTTCTTCTCATTTCCTTTTGTCCCTTTTCTTCCCTGTCTATGGACCTTGCACTCCGATCTGAAAAATTAAGACCACAATTCGAAGCTGCCTCCCTGCGGAAAGGAGACCTTCTATGTGGGGTGGGAATGGATGGAAACAACGCTTTGAATTGTAGAGGGGGATCTATGTCTTCACCTCCCCACCCAAACACAACTTCCCCTGCAGCAATGGGGCCACATGCACATGTCCCCATTCCTTCCTATGAGGGTGAGAAGGAAGAAATCTGCTCACAGTGCATAGCTCTGATGCTATGTATTCATTTGGCCAAATAAAAGAAAGCCCTTATCTCTTCTTCCAGAGATCGTCTAAAAGATCTCTCTGGAAGAGAGGGAGAGACTAATAATAAACAAAATACGTGGACTTCCCATGCAGAAAATAAGGCCACCAAAAATCATAGAATCATAGGGTTGGAAGGGGCCTACAAGACCATTGGGACCAGCCCCCTGCTAAATGTGGGAAGCCTGATTCCCATGCCGTCACCCAGCCAAGTACAAACCTGGGCTGACCCCGCTTAGCTTCTGAGACCAGGAAAGATCGGGCACATCCAGCCCTTTGACTGATTGCTTGGAGGTGTGGGGAAAAAACTCCGCTGCATGCTTCTTCTTCTTCTTCTTCTTCTTATTATTATTATTATTGCACTGCAGGACGTTCAGGAGGCATGGGCGAACCCCCCCACCCCTCTCTGGGCTGGCAAGGCCGCTCTGCTGCCACCCACAGCAAAGGCAATTCAGGCTGCTTCGTAGCACTGAAAACTCCCCTTCCCTCTGCAGAGGCGGCAAGGCCACTTAGCTGCTGCCCACTGAAATCCCCAGCCATAAGGGCATCACTGGAGGTGCAGGAAGCGCCCGTAGCGCAGCAAGGCCATGCTACTTAGGGGTGATTGCTAGCTGGTAGGCCGACCTGCTATATTGGCCAAACAGGCCAAACTACCCGCAAAATGGGAAGAACCCTCAGGGAATGAACCCCCGTTGGCTGCAGCCACTCCAGGGTGCAGGGGGGGGGAAATTCCCCCAAGAAAGGCAGCAATACAGGGGCCTCAGTCAGCGGCAAATGGGCTGCTCTTAGGGGTGCACGAAAGTCACTTACCTGGTCTCGCAGCTTGCTTCGCGGTGGGGGGGGGAGGCGCTTCGCTGCTCCCCCCGAAGTTCAGGCCGGGGGGGGAGGCTTCCCTCCTCGCCCGGCCAAAATTCAGGCCGGGGGGGGAGGCTTCCTGCCTCGCCTGGCCGAAATTCAGGCTGGGGAGAAGCGCCCCATCTCCCCGGCCGCGAACTTCAAAAGAAAACAAAAAACAAAACAAAAAAACGCCCCTGTGATAGGCTACGTAACAATTAACGTAGCCTATCATGGCTAGATCTGCAAAGTCAGCCGTGATAGGCTACGTTAATCGTCACGTAGCCTATCACGGGTGACTTTGAAAAAAAAAAAAAAGCGCGTACGCAAATGGCGGCTCCCTATGGGATAGGCTATATAGCCTATCACGGGCGTTTTGTTTATTTTTACTTTGCTTGTAATGGCGGCAGCGGCAGCCGGTGATGAAGACCTGCCTAACCGCCGCCGGGACCCGCCGCCGGGAGGGACATTCGTGAAAGGTAAGTCCCATCCCGGGGGGGGGGCGGGGGGGCGGAGAAGTTCTCCCCGAACAACCTTTGGAGGACCGAATGCGTTGGTGCTCAGCCCCCCGAAGTTTCGGGGAGAAATTCTCTCCCATCCCTCTGAGGCACAGGAAAAAGCCTGCGAAAAGGCGGCAATTCGGGCGAGGCGGGAGAAAACTCCCCCCTCCTCCAGTTGGAGCGGGAGGCCGTCGCTGCCACCAAGAAAGGTGGCAATTCCAGGCTGCTCGGGGCAAGGGAAAACTCCCTCGTTGGGCAAAATGGGGCTCCACAGAAGACGCAGGAAGCCCGGAGGGAGCAAGCTTGTGAAAATCCCACTGCTGGGCCGGCAAGGCAGCGCTGCAGCCGCCCGCTGCAAAGCACAGCAGAATCTGGGCCATACAGGGCATGGGAAACTCCCCCCCTCCTCGATAGGCATGGTGAGGGCCTGCAGTCAGCGGCCCTAGGGGCAAGGGGGGGGATGCAGGGAACTACTCCCTCCCCCCCACTCGAGAGTGATGGCCCCACGAGGTCCGGGGAAAAACAAACACAAACAAACAAACAAAAACAGCCCGCCCTAAGAGTGGCTGGCACCCTCCTGTGGCTCGCTGGAGCCCTTGCTGCCGAGCGCCGTCGCTTCTTCCACAACGCTCACCGCCTCCTCCTCGACGCTGCTGCTGCTGCTGCGAGAATGAATCCTGGCCGACCGGCCCTCGTGCTCGCGCTCCCTCGCGCGCTAATAAGCTAATAAGCGGCGGCAGCACACGGACAGAGAAGAGTCTAGACAGAGCAGCACAGAAGGCGAGCCAAGGGCCCGCGCGCGTGAGGTCAGCCCTCGCTCTCCTCGCCCCCATCCTGAGGTGCATGCGCTCTTCGCAATAGGGCAACCAGTACAACCCACACTGCATGTTGGGTGGGAGGGAGGGAGGGAGCCAGAAGAGCCAGAATGAATGAGGAAAGGGGGCGGGTAGGCCTAAATATCAGCCAGCTCAGCCCCCACCCCACCTGGACGTCAGGAGTGAGGGCGAATGGCCCTCGATCTTGTCCCGCCCTTACCCCCCCACCCGCAACATCCCCCCCATGGCCAGGCAAGCCGGACGTGGGGTGAGGGGACTTCTGTAGGTTTCCTATATTTCAGTAATCTATAGAGGTCCTATATATAGCTGTCTAGACAGCTGCGCATTATATACTGACTACCATTTCCAGGAAATTGTTGTTCGTCAAAGAGTGCCCCAGAGATAGTTTGATGGATGGTTGGTAGTTTTTGTTAGAGTTGTGTCTGCTCAGGTAAATAAGCAATGTACTGAGCTATGGTTTGGTTTTCCAGGTACTCCTCCTGAAAGTAGCCCATAAAGATGTGTTTCTTTCTCATTGCCTAACAAAGTGTCTCTTCCTGAAAGACAGCTTGTTGCAGGTGAGCATGAACTGCAAGAACTTGAGTTTAACCCACAGAGAACAAGGTCATGAAGGCCAAATTTTGTGTAGGTTACTCAATAATCCTAATGCAACTCACCAGCCACGTATGGTACCCCCACCCCCAGTGGCTCAACAAATTTCCTGCTTTTGTTGCCTCCCTGGGGATACAAAAGTGGAGGGGGTATCAGGTGTCTACAGCTGATGGATTACATCCGACCTGATGTCACAGCAAGATGACCATAGGCAGTTGATGGTTGATGTAGTTTTTCCCAACCTAATTCCCTTCCAGATATTTTGGACTTTATCAGCCCCAGCCAGCATAGCCAATGGTCAGGAATGCTGGGCGGGAACCAGGTTGGGGGAGGCTTGTCTACAGGGTGCCATACTGAGTTGCAAGGATGATAGGTGATATCACGGTAAGCTACAGAGTTCGCAGAGAAATTCTATGCTGCAATGGGAAAATATGAAGTTTTCTGTGGTAAGAAGTGCTGATTGATTGATTGATTGATTACATTTCTATACTACCCCATAGCTGAAGCTCTCTGGGCAGTTTACAAAAGTCAAAACATTAAAATACAATATACAAAGTTTAAAAACCATTTACATAAAAACATACGAACAATATATACAAACAACACATAACTAAAAACAACGTAGAACTAAAAACAATTTGTTTTAAAAATCCAATAATAAAACACAGCTTAAAATAACACTGCTTCAAAATAATATACAAAAGTCAGCGAAAGGAACAGGAGTTGTGAAAAGGGAAGGCCTGCCAGAATAACAGCGTCTTTAATGCCTGCTTAAAAACCCTCAATGAGGTCAGCAGGTGCATTTCAACCGGCAGGTCATTCCACCACTGAGGGGTAGCAAAGGAAAAGCTGCAGCAGAGAGCCCCCAGAGGACCTTATGTGGCGGATTGCGACGTAGGGGAGAAGGCGCTCCCGGAGGTACCTTGGGCCTAGACCGTGTAAGGCTTTAAAGGTAAGAACCAAGACTTCGTATTTTGCTCGGAAACAAATTGGCAGCCCATGGATACCATGTAGTATCTCGGGTTAGAGATGGAGGGAGGGAGCTAAATGAATGGTTAATGGTATCATTTCTACCGTGTTGCCATGGAATGGTAGAATGTTGCTTCAGTTAATTTTGATATAGCATAAGAATTTACAGATAGTTGAGGTTTTACAGGAATTGCTATTACAATGGGCACCATCCAGCCAAAACTGAACACTTTAAATTCCTAATGATTCCAGTGACACTTGAACACATGCTTAACTTTGCATCAACTTAGCATCAGATATCCCCTGGAGAATTTGCCATGGATTTTCAGTGGCAGTACTTAAATGTTGGGATGGGGAAGATGAGGAGGAGAAACATTTCCAGAAGGGATTCAAGGCCATCCTTTTTTCTTTCTCCCTCTTCTTTTGTGCGTGCAAACCCTTGGAGAAATGATCCCTTCAAGCAAAGAAATGATCCCATGAGAGAAAAGTGGAGAATGAATCACATTAAAATTATCCGATGAGGGTAAAGGTGTTTTTTTTTAATCACTCTGTGCCTGCATCAAATGGGAGCATCTAGCAAAGTCTGTGCTAGACTCTCATCCTCTACATCTGACTATCTCAGATGCTGGTAGGGAGGCAGTTGTGTAGAGTGAGTGATGGAAACCATTCCAGATTTCATGATCCACTTCCATAGTTGACATAGTAGAAAGAATTCATTCCTGACTCTGCCAAAACTCAGGGCGAAACTAAATGTGGCTTTCATTGTATGTCCCCCACCCCCAACTGCAAATAGCCCCTTCAGGGGCTGAGGAAGATTGGGAGGAAGACAAGTGTGTGTGTGTGTGGGGGGGGGGGTAACCCTTTTACCCAGTGTCATAATCCTGATGAAAGCTACCTCTGGAGTTGCTATTAGCCCCAGAAGCCCTTGCCTCTCAGGGCTAATAGAGGCTTAGAAGTGGTGTGTGTGTGCGTGTGTGTGTGTTGGTAGGGGAGATTTTCATTAGGATCATAGCATGGGGAAAAGGCCTTAAACCCACTCTCCTTTGCTGAAATTTTAGGCCTGCTCATCCTCCCCACCCCCAGCAGCTATTTTCATTCCAGGTTAACTGAAGGATAATCTCCTCCCATATGTATCTGCCTGGCCTCTAAGATCATCTTCAGGGGTCCTTCTCTGGGAGCCCCTGCCCAAGGAAGTGAGGCGGGTGGCTACCAGGAAGAGGGCCTTTTGTACAGTGTCAACCCAGTTGTGGAATGAGCTCCCTAGTGAGGTTCGTCTGGCACCTATATTGTGCTCTTTACAGCACCAGGTGAAGACCTTTTTGTTTTCCCAGGAATTTTAGCATTCTTATCTTTTAGCTCTGCTGTTTTAAATTTGTTACTGTGTTTTAAATCTCTGCATTGCTGCTAGATTTTATCCTGGTTGTATTTCTATACTGTAGTTTTAAGCTTTTATATTTCATATTGTTTTTATATTGTACTTGTGGTTTTAATTTCTGTGAACCTCCCAGACACAGTCAACTGTTGTGTGGTACAGAAATCAAATACATACATACATACCATGCACATTAATTGATTTTACGCAATTAAAAGTAGTTCTAACTAGGGATAAATGGATCATTCTATTTTGGTCCATTTCAATGTTGCTTATATTCAATCATAAGTGTATTCTATTGAATTTACATATTAATCTCTGATATATATTTTTAAACTGCACAAAAATTTACATTTACACCGATATTTCTGCATGTATTCCCCCCATATGCATTTGTGTACACATTTTATCCTAATATATGCATGTTGTATGGCTTTTATTCTAGAATATGTATTTTTATACACATTCTGGTATGCTTTCTTACATGATAATTGTATCACAAAAATTGGAGAAGTACAAAATACAAAGGTTAACTATGATCTGATCCTTGCATTAGTGTGGATCAGGTTGGTTTGCTTAAAAACCCAGACCAAATCAAATCATCAGTTATCTCTAGTTCTACCCTCGCTTACATAAAAGTCCTTAACTTTGGATGGATAATGCCCTAAGTTTATCAATTATACTTAAGACAGCAAGGAACATATTGAGATCCCTTAGGAGCTCTGATGAACTGGCCATTGTCAAACAAGCCTGACCTCACACCTCTCCTCCAGATCATCATAATTTGCTATATTCCCTTACATATCAGGGTAAAGAAAATTAAAATGAATGAATAGATGAGTAAATATTCAGTCTGCATGCAAATCAAATCAAACAAAACATCTGCCTGGACAGATAAATGGATTTCTGACCTTTAGAGTGGTCAAATTTCTCCCTCATGAGATTTGATCATCCTTGTTTTGTTTTTGCGGTACAGTGTGAATTTTACCATTGTTAATAAATTCACCTACCCCACCTTTTAAGAGAACACACCCAGCTGTTCTAGTTTTTCCCCATTATATTGCAGCATGCTGAGCTTTAAAAGTAGCAGAGACATAACTGATGAGCTGTGCAGCCCTATTTTTCATAGTGTTATATTTACCATGCCTTATTTATCATTGTTTTGGTACTGCATAGAATATCAGTGATAATACTTGATGTAATGGTAGCACTGAGAAAATGAGCTTAGGGTACAGCACTTACTCCTCCAATGTGCAAAGACTTGGCAAAGTGTCAATTCTGACGCACTCCCAAGATCATATGACAAAACTCCTTTGAAAATATCACACACTTGCAGTCCATCCCCCCACCACCCACGCCCTCCAGAAATATTTTCAGCCTTGAATGCTGATCTTCTGAGAGGGAGAAGCAGTAATCATGGGTCTGGAAGTGTCCTCTACCATTTCAAGAATCATGTGCAAGGGAAATTATGAATATAGTATAATTCTAGTACTTAACAAGACATAGCATGATTCATTTCTATATGCATCACAGCCCATCCTGCAGTCACTGTAAGGTTCTTTGTTAACTGTCCACTCAAACCCAGAAACCAGGATAGATTTCCTTTCAGCTTTAACCCCCCCCCAACATGTGTAGAAAATGTATCTTGTCTTGCAGCACTTGATGAAAGAAAGGTTGAGTGTTTCAATTGGCAAGGCTGAACTTCAAAGCATGAGCTTCTTGTCCAAACAATATTATTTTGGCAACAATATTTATCTTTCAGCATTTTTCAGTGACAACGGCTGGTGAACTCTGGCATCTCCTTTCCCCCTAAATTCTGTGTATAGGAAAGTAATTTAAACTTGATATACTTAGTAGGTGGTAGTGTTTAGTAACTTCATCTATCAGTTAGGTCATCTCAATACTAGGATTCATCTCTCTTGTTTGGCTCATAGGTGTCCAGAGTTATAGTTTGGTACTTACATTGCTCCAGACTGTAATAACAGAAACAACATTTTACAATGCTGATTCATCTACCTCATTTACAAAAAACTGCATTGACAGGGCCTTTCAAAGAAAGAGCAATACTGAGGTTTGCCATTTTTATGTGTAGTTTTGTTTTACTCTCATACTGCTCTCTTTACTGTGTTTTCTTGTAGCTCACTTTTAAAGGTGCAGGCCTAAAAAGGAAAAAAAGAAGAAGCGACAAATGTGACTGACAACAAGGAAAGGTGGATCTCTGGGATCCTTTGAAATATTCAGTTGTCACCTCTGTAGTGTCCCCCATAACATAAAATAGCAGATCTAAAAAAAAATTCCCTTAATTAGCTATGAGCAATGTTCACCAGGGTTTTTTGGCATTTCACAGGGAAAAGACCATGAGCATGGGTGCCTAGGCTAGGGCTGGCCCTACCATTAGGCAGACTGAGGCAACTGTCTCAGGTGATGATGAATGATAGGGGCAGAGAGTGGTGGAGTGGTGTTGAAGGAGATGTGTGGGCCATGTCACCTGCCCTGTGCTCCCTAAGCTAGCCTGCTGCCCTCAGGTGTGGGGAAGGATGCTTTCCCATCAGCAGTGTTGAAGTAAAAGTCATTTCCCCACCCAGACAGCTTCTGTGGGGGGCACCATCTTGTCCTTCACTTCAGGTAGCAAAATCTTTTGGGCTGTCCCTGGTGTCTGCCAGCATATGGGGGATCTAGCTGAAGGACAAAATGGCACACACACCCCTCATTCAATGTACAGAAGCTGTCTGTTTTCTCACCACTGAAATCAGAAACAGTGCTTCTTTCATAAAGCTTTCATTTTCCTTTAGCTAGTAAAAAGGGAATGGATTCTGCCAGTTGAGCGGCCTATCTTTGCCCTTGCTCCACTTGTATAATATTACTGGAGCTGTTGACTACATCACACGTTATCTTTTCCCCACACAGAGTTTCATCTCCATGTTGTAAAAATTGTGTATGTTATAACATGTGCATGGTGGCACAAACTACTTTGAGTCATCAGGGAGCCTCTTGGCTCTTCAAGTATATGCAGAAAAACAGATTTTTGGACTTCTGTGCACACATTATAAGATACACACTTTTTACAACATAGAGATTGATGTAGAAAAAATAACGGGGACGTAAGCCTAGAGGACATCTTTGCCAAGGAAAGTTATGTTACATTTTAAGACACATTGTCCCATGTTGCTGAAGTTGTGTGTTAGTGGGAGCCAATGTTTTGACAAGCATATTACAAGTCCAACTACTCAAGTGTACCCTGCACTACATATGTAGTCCCCCATCTCACCAAGCATTGGAGTGGTTTCCCTGGAGTTGGAGAACAGAAACCAGAGCTGTGCTGGAGAGGTAGGAATTGGAAACCTGACTCGATGCCATAGCCAGACATATGGGTAGTCCTGCTCCTGGGCGCCACTACTATGTCCTACAACCTGTGACTAGGGATGTACGGAACCCCTACCTTTTGTTCCGGGGGGGGGTTCCGCAGGGGGGAGGCGATCTGTTCCTCCCCCCCAGAATCCTCTGGAAAGGCTCCGCATCTGCTGGATTCCGCGGACTGGCACTCCTGCTCTGGATCCTCAGCCAATACAGCAATGGCGGCTGCCATTACTGTTTTGCATGGAGAAAGACAGCTGCAAATGGCGTAGCGGAAATCACTTTCAGCCGTAAAGCCCTGAGTTTTACCTAATCGCAGCCATTTATGGCTCTATTTACATAAAACTCAGGGCCTTACGGCTGCAAGTGGCATCCACTGTGCCATTTGTGGCTGTCTTTCTCCAAGTAAAACGGTAATGGCAGCCACCATTGCCGTATTGGCTAAGGATCTGGAACAGGAGTGCTGGTCTGCAGGGGATCCTCGGGAGACGGAGGTGAGTGGTGCCGTTCTGCTGCGGATTCCGGAGGCCAAATTCCAAAGCATCTGGCCTCATTTGAGTCTGTGGCAGAATTCTCCGCCATCCCCACCTGTGACCCTTTGGTATTTCATGCTATAGCTTGACCATCCATGTCCTGCATAAATATTCCTCACCTACCCCTACCGCTGTTCATATAAATTATGTGGAGATTTGTTTCAAAATATTGGTCAGTATCCAATGGGGTACAACCAGTACTGTAAATTACATTGTGCTAGCATAAACTACGCTAGCACAAGACCAATAGTGTTAGCTGGTGCATAGATTTCCAGGGAAATCAGCGTGCCAGCAAATGCTATTAGAGTTGTGCTAGAGTCGTTTACGCTAGCATAACATAATTTACATTACTGGTTGTGCCCCGTTGGATACTGCCTGTCATCTGCAAATTACTAAGTGCCAGTGAGTCCAGGACCAGTAGTGGTCCAAATGTGCAGGTCCCACTACTGCCAGAAACTGTACTTTTAAACTGAACCAGAAGGGGAACAGTCTGAAGGAATAGAATAAGAAGAATTCATGTACAGTTTAAATTGCAGGGGTTCTTGAGGTGGGGCTCCTTTATTTTGACTTACCAGAAATTAATGGAGATACAAGGCCCTAAAATAGTTGTTCCTATGGTTGCAATACATTCCCCTAAATCCATGCATTGTCCTGTGAAATCCTAAAGGTTAGTGGATCTGCTGCAGTCCAGATTTCCTGGCCCTACTGCCAACATTTGCAGTTTAAATTAAGAGTATTTCTTTTGCATTGCTCCGCATATTGTGATGGGACAATTTATTTATTTTTAAATATTTTGATGTGCACCACTGCATTTCTTTGTATAGCGGATGAACTTACTTAGGACACTGGAAAACACATTCTGGTCACATTCTACTGGGAATGTCTCTCTTGCACACCGGGTTGAAATTAATGCAGCTGTGGATTGTGCCCTCTACAGCCAGATTTTGAAAACTCTTCAGTGGCAGTATAGAACACTTTTTAAAGTGAACTTCAGAGATCATTATGTAACTGAATACAAGAACCAATAATGTCAGCATGCCATAACAACAAGTCACCGTGGTTCGATTTCAAATACTGCTGTGCATTTAATAGCTTCCTGCATGCTTTGTGCTCTTGTCCCAGCAATGTGATTGTACATGGGGGCACAACTTAGCAGATTAGCACTGAGAGGCTACATATTCAATAAGAATATGCATATTGCTCTTGACTTTCAAATAGATTTTTAAAAATATTTCTCTGGAAAATAAACTGCAGTTCTTTTGAAGCACACTCAGACACACGTGGGGTGGGGATGGTTTATACAAAAGTTCCAATACTTTTCTTTGGTTTCTTTGGTTAACAACAATAATAAAAGTAAGCAAATTTGTCTTTGCTGCTTCCCCAGTGATTTGATCTTATGCAGGAATCTCAGAAACATAACTTTTAATTAGATATTTCTTAACTGCAGCTGGGAAAACCCCCCTAAAATTTAGGAGGCAGGAATAGTGATTGTGCCTATCAGAGAACACACTTTAACTATGCAATCCAATGCTCATCTACTCAGAAGTAAGTCTTACTCTCAGGTAAATGTGTACGGGATCACAGCCTTAATGTTAATGATTCACAGGATGCAATCGTATGCTTATCTAGGACTATGCCTGACTGAACACAATGGAACTTACTTCTAGTAAACATGCATAGGATTGCACTGTATATCTTCCCAACATGGACACAAAGATGAAATAGAATATCTGTTAAGACAAAGCTGGAGAACAATTAGACATTGGGACAACAATCAGAAATCAGATCCATTCTTGGGTATAATATAAATCAGTCTGTCTCTCAAGGTAATTTTCCTCTAAGTGGGGAAAGAGAAAGACTTCGTAAAGCTTTAATGGTATGTGTTACCCAATATCCCATACCCAATATCCCTATGTTCCACTAACAGGGAAACATATGCTATACAACACTGAGATGTAAATAATTCCCCAATTTCTTATTAAACTCTCAATAGCATTCACATTCACATATTGAAAAATAATCAACATAAATGATCCTTGTCTGGCATAGAGCCGCCATTGGCCAGCATCCAATGCACATGCTTAAGTCCCATTGATTTCAGTGAGAGTTCAGAGTGCACCTCAGTGAGCTGTATACCTGCCACTGCGGTGTGTATCTGTTACACATGCTCTACAACCAACCTATACAGATCTTTGAAGCAAAATTCCGAAGGGAACAATAAGGTTGTGAATTCCCTACAGTTCAGTTTCACAACAGTAGTCAACAACAAACATGTTTGTGGGAATTAAAGGGCTCCAGATTATTTTGCATTTTCAAGTGCTTTACACAAACAGACAACATTAAAAACAACAGCAACAGCAACAACAACTGGTTATAAGAGTAATTTTGTCAGCAGGAGAAACTAAATGATCGCATATGAGATGCTTCCGTTTTCTATGCACATCTTCTCCTGCATTACGCTTCCTAGATTATTTTACCTTCTCTTAGCCATGCAAAAGCTATAGTGTTTCAAAGCTGCAGATTAGTGATGGTGGCAGCTTATTCCTTTTGGTTATCTACAGCACCATCTTAGTGTCTCCAGGCATAAAAGAATATTATCTGTGTGACAGTTATGGCTGGAGCCATCCATACTGTTCATGCTATCAGCACTCAAAAAGAGCTCCAAAAGAGAAATCATTCAGTTTAAGACATTTTTCCCTCCGTCATTTCATTAAAAGCTTAAAATCGTGGAAGTGCTGTGCGTTACGAGAAAGGTTATATGAAAATTTCAGTAAATCTGTGATGTGGAAAGTATATATGTGGTTGGGGCTTGCTAATCTTTCGTAAAGGCGGTTGACCATAAGCAAGACAACCTATAAATCGGCTTTCCTTCTTTCCTTAATTTTCATCACAAATAACGTGCCACTCTGATTGCATGAAATCATCAGGAGTGTCTTCAATTACTGTGTGCAGCCTCTGATCAAAATGACTTCCTTTATTCTGAATCAGGGTGGGGGGCAGGGGGGAAGAATGATGTCGTGTAAATGGGGTGGGGAAGTGTGAGTGGAGGGGGCAAGCGAGAATGCAGAGCTAGTTATGTATTACAAATGTCAGGTTGCTGGGAAAGTGTATATATTCATATTTAATAATTTCTAAGCTGGAGTTGTGATTGTAATAATGGCTCATTCATATCTGCATTTCATTTCAATGCACTGTTTTGACTCGCTGAACATTTGTCAAAGATATTATAGCTAAACTTTTTCACATGACCACTGAGGTAATGACAAGCATTACATTACCAGTAAAACTGCATGACTTGCTGATACTTCCATTTTCCTCAGCAGCTTATGAAATAATCAAAAAGTGTGCATGAAATGGCGTCCTGCTCTGAATTTATTTTAATACAGCCAGGCTTATAGAGAGAAATGAAGAAGAGCGGAGGACCTCAGACACGAGAGACAATGACTTCACACAAAGCTGAATTTTACTAGCAGGAAAGATGGATATATGGGTATTAGACTTTTTCATAGCTATAGGAAGGATAATCTTTCAATCAGATTAATGAGAAAATATATTGCACAGGCCCTACAGCACTCTTTGCTTTCCAGGCTAATGCGTGATTTAAATCCCCAAAGTACATTTTCGGCATTACAATATCCTTTGATAATAATGTCGCTTGCACAAAGACAGATAAAAATAAAACAGTCCCCCTTGATTTCCCGTTTTATATTTGAAGTATATTTTCAGTCCTTGTCTCGCAACGAAGTGAATTCTATTGAGAAGAGTCACATTTAATAAGACAAAGAGAATTTTCTAATTATGCTACCTGTCAAGATTGGAATCTATGGGATTGCAACTGCAATTGAAGAAACAGATGAGGCAATTGCATATGGTCCGGTTTACTTTGGTGTATGATTACTATTTGCACTTAGATATTGCTTAATGTAAATCAAGCAAACATACAGATGTGTGCATGGAGGTAAACATCAAGAGGCAGGTTTCAAAATGAATTCTACAAACCCACATTTCATTTTTATTTTTTTATTTTTTTTTACTAACCATTGTCCCTAGATTCCCCACATTACATGTAGAAAAAATAGTGGAAACATATGAAAATGAAAAATTCTGGAATTATGTGGCAGAGTGCATAAATATATTTGGCGGATACCAAATGATATAATTAAGTGTAGGAATACTAATAAAGATATATGCATAATTATTTGAGGAAAAAAATGCCTGTCTTTTTAGAAAAAAAGAACTGTAATAAACAACAACCCCAATGCCACTAAAAATTGTTGCAGTAATGCAATGGGCCTATCTGTATTCTCTTTGCTGCTATTAAAATGCATCTGGCTGCTATAAATGTATCCCGGAAAGCGATCATATGCTGTCCTTCAGGGATTTCTAAGGGACTGTCTGGGCCCCTTCAGACTGTACTCTTGGTCAAAGCAAAACAAATCGTAGGCTGCAATCCTATACATACTTACCTGGAAGCATTGTGGGGCTTGCTTCTGAGTAAACATGCATGGGCTTGTACCGTTATAGACACTATGAAAGCAAGAAGGATGTTCATGCTGTTATTTTCATAACAGAGATTGGTATAAATTGGCAGCCTATCATTAATAATGTCATATATGTGTAAAAAAGCATAGACAACTGTGCTGGTCCGTTAGAAAATGAACAAACCCCCCTCCCCCATAGTAGTTCAATGCCTTTATTAGGACCAACTAAAATGTCACAAAATAATAAGCTTTTGGGTTCTCTAGAACTCTTCATCCAGCAGAATACTAAACAAAGTGAATCTGTAGTTTACAACTACTCTTGAGCCAGAATGTAGGAAGAGTTTTGCAGCTATAGTTAGATTAGCATCACAAAGTGCAAGGCAGATTGTAAGATGTATTTGAGACTCCTGGGACACACAGGGAAATATCCAATGGTGTCATTCCGCTAACTCAAATAGTGCTAGTGGAGCTCCATTGAACCTTTCTGTCATGCAAACAGCTGCCCATTATGCTTGTGCAACTGGTTGCACAATTGGTTGCACAAGCAGAATGCACAACCATGCTTGCACAAATTTAACTTTAGTTGGATTCTTCTCTTGCGCATAGTTCAGAATCTAATTTCCACTAACACAACTTCTTTTTTTGCTAATGGAATGACACAGTTGGTTACTGCCCACATACAGGAATAGAAGTGAAAAATGGATGTTCCATCATTGTATATATGTGTATTCATTGTGAAATAGCCAATAGCCAAAAAATATTTCACAAGAAGAAAACACTATTTCTAGTAGCCCAATCCTATTCAGCTTCAGTTAAATAATAAAAAGCCATGGAGCAATCCATGGTTATTAATAACCACTTGCTAGGTTGCCTGCAGTGAGTAAAAAAATTAAGTCCAGAAGACCAGGCAGGGAAACCTTATAAAATCAGGTTTTAAGTTTTTATGTCCAGAAAAGAAACAAAAGAAAAAAAAAAGTTAGTATAGAAGGGCAGGAGGCTAATGAAAAATTATGTGGGCTAGTAAGTTTCCTATGTTGATCTGCAAAGCTGGATTGCTGCATTACGTAATATTAGAAAATGAGATAACACTAAACCACTTTGACTCCTAACAGGGGTTGATGATTATGATGATGCCAAGGAACTTAGAAAAGAACCTGAGAAAAGAACTAGGAGAGACTTCCATCAACCTCTGAGACCATGAAGAGCCACTGTTGGTTAGAAGAGACAGTGTTGGGCTAAATAGGTGAATGGTATGACTCCACATGAAGCAGTTTCATATGGGATGAGACTGGAATCACCGCACATAGAAAACTAGCATGACATAGGGAAAGTGAAGCTAGAACCTTCTCCTGACATCTATTTTTCTTTGTATTGGAAGCTTATATGTAGGTTTAGAGGTTTTTCTAGATGAAACTGATTTTCTCTTTCTAGACCCATTTCACTCTAGTTTCCAGACTAGTAATTGCACTCAAATTGTCTTGGTTGCCTTTGAAGATGAGCTTCACCAAGAAGGTGAAGGGGTTGTGCTGGATGTCTCAGCAGCATTTGATATCATTCACTGTGCTATTCTTGATCATCTCTCTTGGTTGGCCATTGAAGGTGCTGCTTTGTGTGATTCCAGTCTTTCCTGGAGGGTTGCAGAAATGGATGCAAATGGATGCAACAGAAGGTAGTGCTGGGTGACCTTTGGCTTGTGGGCTTCCTTGGGCTACTATTCTGTCTCCTATGCTCTTTAACATGTCTATGAAACTGAGAGAGGTCATCTGGAGTTCTGGAGAACAGTGTCATCAGTATTCTGTTGACACACAGCTCTATTTCACCCTTTCTAAGGATCCCAAGGAGGCTGTAGCTGTCCTAGACCAGGAGTCCCCAAACTTCTTGGATCAGTGGTCACTGTTGGAATTTTGACAGAGTGTTGTCGGCACTCTCCAAAAGTGGCTGCTATGAAGGGGGCCTGGCCTGTCACAAAAAAAGCTGCCTTGAGGGGTTGGGCAGTTCCAAAGTACTCATTTCCCATTGGTGAGACTAAAAGATAAACAACTTAGCCACTCTTTTGAACTTACAGTTTTCTGCTCCAAAATCCAGTTTGCAGAATCACATTGATGAGGCTCAGTGATGGTTGTTGTTCAGTCGTTAAGTTGTGTCCGACTCTTTGTGACCCCATGGACCATAGCACGCCAGGCCTTCCTGTCCTCCGCTCTCTCCCGGAGTGTGCTCAAATTCATATTCATTGCATCGGTGATGCTATCTACCCATCTCATCCTCTGCCGTCCCCTTCTCCTTTTGCCTTCAATCCTTCCCAGCATCAGGGTCTTTTCCAAGGAGTTTTCTCTTCGCATTAGGCGGCCAAAATATTTGAGCTTCAGCTTCAGTATCTGTCCTTTAGGGGTGCATGAAAGCCGCTTACCTGGTCTCGCAGCTTTTCGCGGTGGGGGGGAGGCGCTTCGCTGCTCTTCCCCCGAAGTTCAGGCCCGGGGGGGAGGCTTCCCGCCTCGCCCGGCCGAAATTCAGGCCGGGGGGGAGACTTCCCACCTCGCCCGGCCGAAATTCAGGCCGGGGGGGAGACTTCCCACCTCGCCCGGCCGAAATTCAGGCCGGGGAGGAGGTGCCTCGCCTCGCCCGGCCGCGAAATTAAAAGTTAAAAAAAAAAAAAACGCCCCCGTGATAGGCTACGTGACGATTAATGTAGTCTATCACGGCTAGATCTGCAAAGTCAGCCATGATAGGCTACGTAAATCGTAGCCTATTCGCGTTCCTTATTTGGTCCCTGTAGTCTACGTAAATCTTTACGTAGACTACGGTGAAAATAAGGGCAACGCAAATAGCCTTATTTTCGCCGTAGTCTACGTAATCTTTACGTAGACTACAGCGACCAAATAAGGAACGGGAATGGCGGCTCCCTATGGGGGCTGCCATTATCCGTACGCGCTTTTTTTTTTTTTTAAGTCACCCGTGACTTTGCAAATCTAGCCGTGATAGGCTACGTTAATCGTCACGTAGCCTATCACGGGGGCAATTTTTTTTTTTAGTTTTATTGGAATGGCGGCGGCGGCAGCCGGTCAAAAGATCGGCTGCCGCCCCTGACAAAGACCCGAGGAACCGCCGCCGGGACCCGCCGCCGGAAGGGACATTCGGGAAAGGTAAGTCCCGTCCCAGGGGGGGTGCGGGGGGGCGGAGAATTTCTCCCCGAAACTTGTTCGGGGGGCTGAACACGTTGGCGCTCGGCCCCCCGAAGTTTCGGGGAGAAATTCTCCGCCAACCCTACTGTCCTTCCAATGAGCAGTCAGGGTTGATTTCCTTTAGGATTGACTGATTTGACCTCCTTGCAGTCCAGGGGACTCGTAAGAATCTTCTCCAGTACCACAGTTTGAAAGCATCAATTCTTCGGCGCTCAGCCTTCCTTATAGTCCAGCTCTCACAGCCATACAGTCACCATCGGTGATCTTGGAGCCCAAGAAAGTAAAATATGTCACTGCTTCCATTTCTTCCTCTTCTATATGCCAGGAAGTGATGGGGCCAGATGCCATGATCTTAGTTTTTTTAATGTTGAGTTTCAAAACAGCTTTTGCACTCTCCAGTTTCACCCTCAACAAGAGGCTCTTTAGATCCTCTTCGTTTTCTGCCATTAGGGTGGTATCGTCTACGTATCTGAGGTTGTTGATAATTCTCCCAGCAATCTTAATTCCGACCTGTGATTCATCCAACCCGGTGTTTCTCATGATATACTCTGCATATAAGTTAAATAAGCAGGGAGACAATATACAGCCTTGTCGTACCCCGCCCTTTCCCAATTTTGAACCACTCGGTTGTTCCATGTCTGGTTCTTACTGTTGCTTCTTGACCCTCGTACAGGTTTCTCAGGAGACAGGTAAGGTGGTCTGGTACTCCCATCCCTTTAAGAATTTGCCACAGTTTGTTGTGATCCACACAATCAAAGGCTTTAGCATAGTCAATGAAGCAGAAATAGACGTTTTTCTGGAATTCTCTTGCTTTCTCCATGATCCAGCGAATGTTGGCGATTTGATCTCTAGTTCCTCTGCCTCTTCGAAACTCAGCTTGTACTTCTGGTAGTTCTCGGTTCACATACTGCTGAAGCCTAGCTTGTAGGATTTTGAGCATAACCTTGCTGGCATGTGAAATGAACGCAATTGTACAGTAGTTTGAACACTCTTTGGCATTGCGCTTCTTTGGAACTGGAATATAAACTGACCTTTTCCAGTCTTGTGGCCACTGTTGAGTGTTCCAAATTTGTTGGCATATTGAGTGCAGCACTTCAACAGCATAATCTTTTAGGATTTTAAATAGCTCAGGTGGAATACTGTCATCTCCGCTAGCTTTGTTGTTAGTAATGCTTCCTAAGGCCCACTTGACTTCACTGTCTAGGATGTCTGGCTAAACTTCAGTGACCGCACTATCATGGCTATCAGGGACATTAAGATCTTTCCTGTATAGGGATGTACGAAAGGTACTTACCTTTCGGGGATTATGCTGATGGTTGGGGGGGAGGCGTTCCATCCCTACCCCCAGAATCCTCGCTGGGGGGGGAGGCGCTCCGTTCCTCCCCCCCCAGAATCCTGGCCGGCCGGCTGTGCCCCGCAACAATTCTGCGGAGCTGCCGGCCGACTCCGACAGCAGCCGGACATCCGGGCGCTGGCTAGCAGGGACGCAAATGGTGGTGGCCATAGCAGTCAGCCGTGATAGGCTACGTAAATGTTTACGTAGCCTATCACGGCTGAGTAAAACAAAAAACAAAAAAACGCGCATACGCAAATGGCAACGCCCATGGGCGCCGCCATTTGCATTCCTTATTTTGGCACATCTTAGTCTACGTAAACATTTACGTAGACTAAGATGGCGAAAATAAGGGGAATGCAAATAGCGTAGCGTGGCGCCGCCATTTGCGTACGCGCATTTTTTTTTTTTTAACTCAGCCATGATAGGCTACGTAAACATTTACGTAGCCTATCACGGTGTTTTTTTAAAATCTATCCTATGATTTTTTATTTTTTTAACCTGGAATTGGTGGCGGCGGCAGCCGGTCGGAAGACCGGCCACCGCCGAACCGCCACCGGAGCTGCCGCCGCCAGGAAGATCCGCCCCAGGTAAGTCTAGTCCTGGGGTGGGGGGGTGGCAGACCATTCCACCACCGATTTCGGGGGGCCAAATGCGCTGGCATTCGGCCACCCCGAGATCCGTGGTGGAATTCTCTGACATCCCTATTCCTGTATAGTTCCTCTGTGTATTCTTTCCACCTCTTCTTAATCTCATCTGGTTCTGTTAGGTCCCTGCCTTCTTTGTCCTTTATCATGCCCGTCTTTGCACAAAACGTTCCCTTGAGATCTCTGATGTTCTTGAAGAGATCTCTGGTCTTTCCCATTCTCTTGTTTTCCTCAATTCTTTGCATTGTTCATTTAAGAAGGCCTTCTTGTCTCTCCTTGCTATTCTCTGGAAATCTGCATTCAGTTGGGTATATCTTCCCCTTCCTCCCTCACTTTTCGCTTCCCTTCTTTCCTCAGCTACTTGTAAAGCCTCATCAGACAGCCACTTGGCTTCCTTGCATTTCTTTTTCTTGGGGATGGATTGAGTTGCTGCCTCCTGAACAATGTTATGGACCTCCATCCATAGTTCCTCAGGCACTCTGTCTATCAGGTCTAATCCCTGAAATCTATTCATCACCTCCACTGTATATTCATAAGGGATATGCTTTAGGTCATACCTGAATGGTTTAGTGCTTTTCCCCATGTTCTTCAATTGAAGCCGAAATTTTGCAAGAAGAAGCTCATGATCTGAGCCACAGTCAGCTCCAGGTCTTGTTTTTACTGCCTGTATACAGCTTCTCCATCTTTGGCTACAAAGGACATAATCAATCTGATTTCGATATTGACCATCAGGTGATGTCCATGTGTAGAGTCGTCTCTTTTGCTGTTGGAAAAGAGTGTTTGCTATGATCAGCGTGTTCTCTTGGCAAAACTCTATTAGCCTTTGTCCTGCTTCATTTTGTACACCAAGGTCATGCTTGCCTGTAATCCCAGTGAGTTCTTGACTTCCTACTTTAGCATTCCAATCCCCTAAGATCAAGAGGACATCTTTTTTTGGTGTTAGTTCTAGAAGGTGTTGTAGGTCTTCATAGAACCGATCAACCTCAGCTTCTTCGGCCTCAGTGGTTGGTGCATAGACTTGAATTACTGTGATGTTGAATGGTTTGCCTTGGATTCGTACTGAGATCATTCTATCGTTTTTGAGATTGTACCCCAGTACTGCTTTTCCCACCCTTTTGTTGACGATGAGTGCTACTCCATTTCTTCTAAGGGATTCTTGCCCACAGTAGTAGATATGATGGTCACCTGAATTAAATTTGCCCATGCTTGTCCATTTTAGCTCACTGATTCCCAAGATGTCCATGTTCAGTCTTGCCATCTCATGTTTGACCACCTCCAGCTTACCTTGATTCCTTGATCTTACATTCCAGGTTCCTAAACAATATTGTTCTTTACAGCATCGGATTTTCTTTTCACCACCAGACACATCCACAGCTGAGTGACCTTTCGGCTTTGGCCCAGCTGCTTCACTCTTTCTGGCGCTACGTGGAAATTCCCTCTGCTCTTCCCCAGTAGTATATTGGACACCTTCCGACCTGAGGGGCTCATCTTCCGGCACCATATCTTTTAGCGTTGTGATACGTTCCATGGGGTTTTCTTGACAAGAATACTGGAGTGGGTTGCCATTTCCTTCTCCAGTGGACCACATTTTGTGAGAACTCTCTGCCATGACCTGTTCGTCTTGGGTGGCCCTGCATGGCATAACTTATGGCTTCACTGAGTTACGCAAGCCCCTTCGCCACAACAAGGCAGTGATCCATGAAGGGGGGCTCAGTGATAAGTACACACAAAACCCAGGCTAAACACTAGGGCTGTGCATGGAACCCCCACTTCACTTTGGATGCCACTTCAGACCTCCTGAAGCAGCCCCACTTCACTTCGGACTGATTCAGACCCCATCAACTTTGACTCAGATCCAAAGCAAGATTTGGACATCCGAATCACTCATTTTTGGTGTTTTCTCATTGACTCGCATGAGAAAGCACAAATAGCCATAACTTTTTCATGATACATACATGAAATTAAGGGAACTCTCAACTAGGGATGGCGGAGAATTTCTCCCCGAAACTTTGGGGGGCCGAGTGCCAACGTGTTCGGCCCCCCGAACAAGTTTCGGGGAGAAATCCTCCGCACCCCCCTGCCCCCCGCACCCCCCCCCCGGGACGGGACTTACCTTCACCGAATGTCCCTCCCGGTGGCTGGTCCGGCCGGCGGTTCGGCGGGTGTTCGAGCGAGGCGGGAGCGGCAGCCGGTCTTTCGACCGGCTGCCGCTGCCGCCATTGCAATGAAAGAAAAAAAAAAAACGCCCCCTGATAGGCTACGTGATGATTCACATAGCCTATCACGGCTAGATTTGCAAAGTCAGCCGTGATAGGCTACGTGAATCGTCACGTAGCCTATCATGGGTGACTTAAAAAAAAAAAGAGTGTACGGATAATGGCGGCCCCCATAGGGAGCCGCCATTCCCGCTCCTTATTTGGTCGCTGTAGTCTACGTAAATGTTTACGTAGACTACGGCGAAAATAAGGGCAACGCTATTTGCGTTGCCCTTATTTTCGCCGTAGTCTACGTAAACATTTACGTAGACTACAGGGACTAAATAAGGAACGCGAATGGCGGCTCCCTATGGGGGCCGCCATTCACATACGTGCTTTTTTTTTTTTTTCAAAGTCACCCGTGATAGGCTACGTGACGATTCACGTAGCCTATCACGGCTGACTTTGCAGATCTAGCCGTGATAGGCTACGTGAATCGTCACGTAGCCTATCAGGGGGCGTTGTGTTTTGTTTTTTTTTTTACTTTCTCGTTCGCGGCCGGGCGAGGTGAGGCACCTCCTCCCCGGCCTGAATTTCGGCCGGGCGAGGTGGGAAGCCTCCCCCCCTGGCCTGAACTTTGCGGGGGGAGCAGCGAAGCACCTCCCTCCCACCGCGAACGGCCTTCGACGACAGGTAAGTGACTTTCGTCCACCCCTCCTCTCAACCCTTCTGGATGGGGTGTTCATCTGACAAATTTCAGGCAATTTGGCCAAGTAGTTTTTATACTAGATGCAGGTGAAATTTGTTTTTTTCAAGGGAAGCTCTCAAAGCAAAGAGTATAACTTTTCACTGCTTGTGGAGAAGTGCATGAAAGTTGGGGAACGCACAGCTCTTCTGGAGGGCATCCCATCTGCCAAATCTCAGATAGTTTGGCCCACTACAGTTTGTGCAAGGCACAGGTAAAATGTGCTGTCCTCAGAAACCCAAACCAAACTTCATAAAGGGATAATCAAGTTAGTTGTTGAAGCAGTGAGGAGGTCACTATCCCTAAACTCTGTTGTAATTTTCTTTGAAATGCAAATAATGCTACTTTCCTATTCACAGTGAATAACCTCATGGTCCCTTTGGCTGAACTGCCTGGGAAAACACTGGCTGGTAGGCAGGAAGCAAACAAAGACAGCAACCCTGCCAGGTGGGCACACTGACTTGAACCAAGAGCAACGACAGTTGTCTGCGGGACTGACAGAGGCAGGGAGCAACACAGCAACCCTGTGAGGAGGGCACAGCAGCACTTCGCCCACCTCTGCCCCTGCCAAGCCCCAGAAGATGCCTCATGTTGGGCTTGCTTGCTTTGCAACACACAGTGTAGCATTATATTATTTAAATAAAAGCTGTTAATGTGTGTAGTGCTTTGCCCACTGCTTTTGGAAACATGGACTGTGTGTACGCCTTTGACACACACCGTTTGCTTGTCCACACAGCACAAGCGCACACACACATGAGCAAAAGAAAAGCAAACACTAAACTACAAGCAAAGGGGTGGGGGGACTAACTATAATCCTAATGGAAGAGAAAGGATTTGTTGTTGTTGAAAAGAGGTAAAAATTGGAAGGGAATGAATACATTTGAGAAGGAGAGATGGGGAGGGGAGCCAAGAACAAGGAAAGGAAAGTACTCTCTCTCTCTATATTCTAACAGAATCAAAGTAAGGGCAAACTAATGGTTGGAGAATTGAAAAGTATGTGTGTGGGGGAGAGATAAGCAACTACAGTGAAATTTTCTGGATTTTTAAATGAACAACAAGAACGAACGGTAAACCTATTACAGAAGGGTGGGGTGGGAGACACTAACATAGCTGTCATAGCACGCGCTTTCGTCTTGGCTTCGTTCTGTGAAAGGAGAGTGGGAAGGGTTAAGGCTTCCTCTGCTTGGCAGAGACTGGCGCAGTTCCTCTCAGTGGCCACAGCAGAGGCAGGATAGGACTGGAGCAGAGAGAGAAATGCCATGGAGTGTCCCTCTTGGCTCCCGTCCCATCCTGCTGCTGCCGCTGCCACCACCACCATCATTGCACACAGTGGCAGCTCATCAGGGCAGTGAGAGGCTGCTCAATTATCAGGCGGCTCACACACCCTAATGGATCATCTTGCGCGCCCCCCTGGGGTGTGTGCACCCCACTTTGGAGACCACTGCTCTAGCCTCTAGTCCTTTCCTCTCCAGTAACACCACCTCTCTCACAATGAGCAAACACAGGCTGACTCACAGCAAAGCTCCCTCCCTCCTCCTTCATCTCCTCTCCCCTTCCCCCTCCCTCCTCATCTTCTGCCCCTCCCAGTGGACAGATCTCTCTCACATTGATACATTTGGCACCTCTGCCTCCTCTCCTCTCCTCTCCCCTTCCCCCTCCCTTCTCCTCCTTCTCCGCTTCCTCCTCCTCCCCCATGATGTGATCTTTCAGAAGTTGATGCATTTTGGAGACAGTCTGTCTGGCCTGCTCAGAAGTCATACTAAGAGCTCCAAATATACGACGCTGACCGAGGTGCCTCATAGGTAGCCCGCTTCGGTTTGGGGCACCTCGGTGCTGTTTTGATCTGTTTCATAGCAAGATGAGGCACCTCTGAATCAGCCCACTTCGCTTCATTATTTGGGCTTTGGACCGAAGCAGTGCACAGCCCTACTAAACACACACCATTACAAAACAAACGAACAAGCCATCTCTCTCTCTCTCTCTCACACACACACACACGGGCACACACCCCTTACTCTCCACTCCTCTAGCCCCAGAATGTTCCCCATCAGGACCCCATCTAGAACCCGAGGACACTCCCTACCACCCGAGCTTACCTTTTTATTTTTCTGGGTGAGTGGGCACAATTTAAAATGAAGCACCTGGCTGCAGCTGGTCACCCTTTTTATTTCCTGAAAATGTCTCTGGGGTCCAGATGCATTCTTGGAAATAAAGATGGTACTGGAGATCATTGCTCTGCTTTGCAGCATGTCAGTCTCCCAGTTATTTTTTAATTAAAAAAAACCCCTCTTAAACAATAAGACAAAGACGAGGAGGGGCAGGGAGCCTGGGGGATGCAAAGAGATTTCCTTGAGTAATTTTTGATATCAGTAATGGGCTAGATGAGAGCTGACAAACAAAAGCTAAATTTGGGCAAGGCAGATGCTGTTCTGATCATCAGTAGGAAGAGTTTCAGTTAGGATGTTCAACTGGTGTTGGAAGGGACAACACTTCTGAATGTTCAGGTTTGGACCCAACCTTAGACATGGATTTCAGGCCTTGTTCTTGCAATTGTTGCACCAGTTGCATCCATTTCTGGAACCTCACAACCTGACTATGGTGGTTCATGTCTTAGTCTCCTCTGGTCTTGATTATTGTGATGTGCTTTATGTGGGGCTGCCTTTCATGATCATTTATAATCATTGGTTTAGAATGCTGCAGCCAGGATTCTTACAGGGATGGGATCTAGAGCTCGTTACCCTCCTTTTTTCTTTTTTTTACCAATCTCATTGACTGCCTATTCATCTTTCTGTGCACAATTCAAAGTGCTATGGTTTTCCTATAAAGCCCTAAACAGTTTGTAACTAGGTTGGCTAAAGGACTGCCTTTCTCCTTATAATACTGCCTGAAAACTGAGATCTTCCACAGAGGCTCTATTTGCCCTCCCTTCAGGTATTCATAAGGTAACAATGTGCAAGAAGCCCCCACCCCCACTTCTGGAACACAAACTCCCTTCCCAGGAGTTCCATATGGCTCCATCCATCACTGTGTGTATTTAGGCGGGCAGTTCATTTTGTATTTATTTACTTAATTTATTAATCACCCATCTGGCTGGTCACCCAGCCACTCTGGGCGATGTGCAAGCATATAATAAAACAGTTTAAAACAATAAAATTCTACAATAAAAACATTTTCTAAAATATCCTAACCCACCCCAAATGCCTGCCTGAACAACCACATTTTTAATGCATGGCAGAAGCTCATTAAAGAGGGGGCATTGTGGAGTTCCTTAGGGAGGGAGTTCCACAGAGTGGGGGCCACCACAGGGATGGACGAAAGGGACTTCCCTTGTCCCGCAGCTTGCTTCGCGGTGGGGGGGAGGCGCTTTGCTTCTCCCCCCGAAGTTCAGGCGAGGGGGGGGAGGCGCCCCGCCTCGCCTGGCCGAAATTCAGGCCGTGTAGGAGCGCCCCGTCTACCTGGCTGCGGAAAAAAAAGTAAAAAACAAAAACGCACACACCCGTGATAGGCTACGTAACGATTTACATAGCCTGTCATGGCTAGATTTCCAAAGTCAGCCATGATAGGCTATGTAAATCGTCACGTAGCCTATCACGGGTGACTTGGAAAAAAAAAAAAGCGCATACGCAAATGGCGGCTCCCATGGGGACCGCCATTTGCATTCCTTATTTTGGCACGTCTAGTCTACGTAAAGATTTACGTAGACTACGGCGAAAATAAGGGCAATGCAAATAGCGTTCCCTTATTTTCGCCGTAGTCTACGTAAATCTTTACGTAGACTAGACGTGACAAAATAAGGAACGCAAATGGCGGCGCCCCATGCGCGCCGCCATTTGCGTACGCGCTTTTTTTTTTTTTCCCCAAGTCACCCGTGATAGGCTACATTATGATTTACGTAGCCTATCATGGCTGACTTTGGGAATCTAGCCATGATAGGCTACGTAAATCGTTACGTAGCCTATCACGGGTGTGTTGTGTTTTTTTTTACTTTACTTTTTTTTTTTTGCAATGGCGGCAGCGGCGGCTGGTCAGGAGACTGGCCGCTGCCCCCGCCCCCGCCGAAACGCCACCGAAATGCCGCTGGGACCCGCCGCCGAGAGGGACATTCGGCCACGGTAAGTCCCATCCCGGGGGGGGCGGGGGGCCAGCGGAGAATTTCCCCAACATTTTCGGGGGGCCAAATCCGTTGGAGCTCGGCCTCCCGAAGATTCGTGGAGAAATTCTCCGCCAACCCTACTTCGTCGCCACCAGTCTAGCTGTCCTGGCTGATGGGACAGAGAGAAGTAGGGTTGGCGGATAATTTCTCCCTGAAACTTCGGGGGGCCAAGCGCCAACGTGTTCGGCCCCCCGAACAAGTTTCGGGGAGAAATTCTCCGCACTCCCCCGCAGCCCGCACCCCCCTGGGACGGGACTTACCTTTGGCGAATGTCCCTCCCGGCGGCGGGTCCGGCCGGCGGTTCGGCGGGTGTTCATCCGGGGCGGGAGCGGCAGCCGGTCTTTTGACCGGCTGCCACCGCCGCCATTCCAATCAAAGAAAAAAAAAACGCCCCCGCGATAGGCTACGTGACGATTAACGTAGCCTATCACGGCTAGATTTGCAAAGTCAGCCGTGATAGGCTACGTTAATCGTCACGTAGCCTATCATGGGTGACTTAAAAAAAAAAAAAAAGCGCGTACGGATAATGGCGGCCCCCATAGGGAGCCGCCATTCCCGTTCCTTATTTGGTCGCTTTAGTCTACGTAAAGATTTATGTAGACTACGGCGAAAATAAGGGTATTTTAATAAGGCTATTTGCATTGCCCTTATTTTTGCCGTAGTCTACGTAAAGATTTACGTAGACTACAGCGACCAAATAAGGAACGCGAATGGCGGCTCCCTATGGGGGCCGCCAGTAGCGTACGCGCTTTTTTTTTTTTTAAGTCACCCGTGATAGGCTACGTGACGATTAACGTAGCCTATCACGGCTGACTTTGCAGATCTAGTCGTAATAGGCTACGTTAATCGTCACGTAGCCTATCACAGGGGCGTTTAAAAAAAAAAAAAAAAAACTTTTGAGTTCGCGGCTGGGCGAGGCGCCTGCTCCCCAGCCTGAATTTCTGCCGGGCGAGGCGGAAAGCCTCCCCCCCGGCCTGAATTTCGGCCAGGCGAGGCGGGAAGCCTCCCCCCCGGCCTGAACTTCGCGGGGGGAGCAGCGAAGCGCCTTCCCCCCACCGCAAACAAGCTTCGAGGACAGGTAAGTGACTTTCGTCCATCCCTAGAGAGAAGGCCATCCGAGGCTGATCTTGTTAAAGCGGCCTGTCTGGTGTTGCTAGAGACACTTCTTGAGCTAACTCCTTAAGTTAAGACTTTCCTTTTTCAGCCCTATTAGATATTTTGGTTGTTATGAGTTTTGTTGTTTGTTATTGGTTGTTTATATTATTTACTGTTTTAGCACATGCTGCTCTGAACTCCTTAGGTAGGAAGACTGGGATATAAATTATTTTAAATAGATAAAATGAGAATCCATTCATCTCATTATCCCACCTACAGCCCAAAGTGGCACCATCCAGGAAGTGTTCTACTATCTAATCTTCTGTTTGTGTAGAGCAGCAGTGGGCAACATGTAGCCCATGTCTAATTTTGTGGCCCCTACTTCCCCACCACTGCCTCACCAAATTTGCCACCAAAATTCAGTGGTATGGCGGTGGTGGCAGCAGAGGGGGTGTGTGATGCAGATTTCCCTTTACAATAAAGCATGTGGGTGGGGAGCACGTGCCTTGCTTTAAAACAAAATCCCTGGACACTTCTCCCCACGCACCTTGTTTTAAAGGTAAATTGGCATACCCCCCCCAAGTCACTGAATTTCAGTGGCAAATTTGGCAGCATGGCAGCAGGGTGCAGCCCCTGATGAGCTCTAGGGGGATTGGCCCCTGAACCCACACCTGCTGTAGAGAGTTGTTGGGACAGAGTGGCAATGCCCAAACGTGGATGAGCCACCATCACTTCCTCGATCCCCAGATCAACCTGGCTGTTCCAGTGTTCTAGTCTAATGCTGAAATGCACCACTTCTTCGCAGGTCTCCTGCCCTGTCTGCCAGTTCTCTCCAGAACCCCAAAGGGGGTGGGGACTTATCTGGAAGAAAGGAGGCAAGTGGTGACAGAAAACTGGAAAGTTAGGTAGATAGATCTGTCCAGCCCAGGAAAGGCCCTCTGTGGTCTCTGCTTGGGTACATGGAGCTGTCAATTGAAACTGGACATGATGTGGCTTATGACTATGAGCCCCACAATATCCATTCACAATGTTTGACATGGCCACGCCACCCAGGAGTGGCAGCATAGAGCTGCCAGACCTTTGCAGCTAGGGTTATTTGGACTCATCAGCCCCATGAACCGCAACGGACAGTTCCACAAAAGCTGCAGAGAGACCACACAGAGCTGTCAAACCTTTGCAGCTGGTATCGGGCATTCCTCTCCTTTGCAATGGAACTTTCCAGCGCAGCCAGGGATTGCACAGCTAGCAACCCTCCCAATTTTTGTGGACTTGGGCAGGGTGCAACCCCAATCTGAATCCAGGTAAGCTTAAAATGGGGGGGGATACCTGTCTCAAATTGGGGCCATTCTAATATCTAATTCGAGTTGGGGTGCTAGTCACATTGTAAAAAAATAATGACGGTATATCTCACCATGCTGGGATCAACCTTGGGGCGGAAGTCAAACTCTTCTGGCTGCAAAAGGGCAGCAGCTGTGCCCTTGCCTCTCGGTGGAAACTCTGCTGTTAGGTCCTATAATGTTGCTACACTG
Source organism: Heloderma suspectum (assembly GCF_057233095.1). NCBI lineage: Eukaryota > Metazoa > Chordata > Lepidosauria > Squamata > Helodermatidae > Heloderma > Heloderma suspectum. The sequence continues at coordinate 54,404,301 of NC_139461.1, forward strand.
ATTAAATAGTACCTTGGATTGGACCTAGAGCCATTAGGGTTTTGTTTTGTTTTTTTAGAAACAGATTGCTGAATCTTGCTTTGCAATAACTTACTACTCTCAGTATGGGGTGAAGCTCCTCAAGATTCTCAAATGATTTAATTAATGCCATTTGGGCAGAGGTTTCTAACTGTGTGATGGACTCCATTGCATGCCAATATCTGGCGATATGGTGAACCCATCAAAGATAATAACAAAGGATAAAATGGATAGGCCTGGAATCTGTGCAAAGCTTTGCAGTGCACAACTTCAACATATCTGAGCCCAAATGAAGGGTGCTAGTTATAATATATAACCTGCAAGTCTTTAACTGACTTGTGTGCCTTTGCAGAACATCTTCTGCTATATATTCTCCCTCGTCCTATCAGATCAGAAGGGAAGGCTTTGTTCCACACTTCCGCCTCTAAGAAGTGAGATAGCTTTTTAAAGCATCGCATCTGCACTGTCCAAAGACCTGCCACCGTATAGCTGGACCCATGCCATGGGTAGGCCATTCATACAAAATGATCACCCACAATCCCAGCTGGGTAATGATGATTTAAAAAATAATATGACTGGCTCCACCCATATTATTCTGATTTGAGTTCAAGAAGAATTTCAGGGCTTTAAGCACTTGCCTCTTCCACAACATCCAGCTCTGAGTCCAAGAATGGAGATGTTTGGTGGCACCTCTAGATTAGCTTTATTATTTGAGGTGAAGTTAAAAGGTGTATATGTATTTGTGGCACCATGTGTAATATGATAATCTAGGATGAAGCCAGATGGAACTTGATGGGACTTACATCTAAGTAGGGGTCTATATAGGGATGGGTGGATCACTTACCCCATTCTGGGTGGGGTGGTCTGCAGGGGGGGTGATCTGTCCCTCCCCCCGGAATCTGTCCAGGCCGGCTCCCCCATGCGGTGATCCTGCAGAGCTGGCCACCATCTCCACAGCGCTGGCAATACGGCCAGCCGCCATTGCCGTACCATATCACTGTGCTAAGTCCGGCTGCAAATGGCATCCGCTACACCATTTGAGTCCCTGTTTTCATGTGATAGGCTACGCAAATTATATTTACGTAGATATTTGCTTAGCCTATCGCATGAAAACAGGGACGCAAATGGTGTAGTGGACGCCATTTGTGTCCAGACTTAGCACAATGATACGGCATGGCAATGGCGGCCAGCCATATCGCCAGTGTTGCGGAGCCGACGGCCAGCTCTGCAGGATCACCACGTGGAGGAGCCAGCCTGGACGGATTCCGGAGGGGCACGGAGGTGAGGGCTCCATTCTGCCACAGACTCCAATGGGGCCGGATTCTTGGAATCTGGCCTCATTGGGGTCCGTGGCGGAATTCTCTGACATCCCTAGTTCTATAGGATTGCACTGTAAAGAGTACTAAAAGTATGTATCTAATCTATAGCTTGTGAAATTTCAGCCTGACTGCCTGGAAACTAATCTGTTTTAAAGCTTGTGTAGAATAGGGATGGCAGAGAATTCTGCCACAGATCTCAGTGAGGCTGAATGCCAGTGCATTTGGCCCCCCGAACTCCATGGCGGAACGGCCTGCCCCCCCGCCCCCCCACGGATCCCCCCTGGGATGAGACTTACCTGGGGCGGATCTTCCGGGCAGCGATGGCTCTGGCGGCGGCTTCGGCGGTGGCGTCAACAGCGGCTGGTCTTCCAACCGGCTGCCGCCACTGCCATTTCCAGTCTTGTTAAAAAAAAAAAGACGTGATAGGCTACGTAAATCTTTACGTAGCCTATCATGGCTGGATGGGTTTAAAAAAACACAAAACCGCATATGCAAATGGCGGCGGCTATGGCCGCCGCCATTTGCATTCCTTATTTTTCGCCGTCTTAATCTACGTAAATATTTACGTAGACTATGACGGCGAAAATAAAGGGGAACGCAAATAGCATAGCGGGTGCTATTTGCGTCCCTTTTTGATTCACCGTTTTAGCCTATGTAAAGATTTATATAGGTTAAAACGGCGAATCAAAAAGAGACGCAAATAATGCCCACTACGCTATTTGCGTTCCCCTTTATTTTCGCCGTCATAGTCTACGTAAATATTTACGTAGATTCAGACGGCGAAAAATAAGGAACGCAAATGGTGGCGGCCGTAGCCGCCGCCATTTGCATACGCGGTTGTTGTTTTTTTCCCAGAGCCCTCCGCGGCCGGAAATCCAGCTGCGGACGGCTCTGGGCTGGGCTGGGCCTGGCCGGCTGCTCCGCGGAGCTGCCGTGGAGCACAGCCAGCCATCGAGGATTCGGGGGGGGAGGGATGGAACGCCTCCCCCCCACACCATCAACATAATCCGCGAAAGGTAAGTAACTTTCATACATCCCTAGTGTGGAACAATTTTACAGTCTTTCCTGCACATGTACGTCTACCTTAAGTAGTCAAAAAAAATAATTGTGTATGGTGTTTTCTAAATGTATGCAACGGTGAATTTATCTATTGTAAAATTTCTCTAGGCACTTAATAGCAAGGGGGCTTCTGCCCCCCCCCCCGAGCGCATCCTTGGTTTTATTATTTGTAAATAGATGAGGACAGTTCTCCTATACTTAGTAAACATAACATATATAGTATCCGCTTTTCTTAGTAGAGCAGCCGATATGTCATTTTCAGTTACACAGAACGGTTAATCCAGAGCCTGCTTCATTTCATAAAGAATCCTGCACATCTTGAAAGGTTGCACGGGGCTGCAAAAGTTTGATCCAATGAGAACACAATGCATTGTGCCATCGTCTTCACATTGCATCTCTCTTCGTGACCAACAATCCTAGAAGACTGAGGCCTGGATGAAATGGACTATGAGATGAATTGGAAAATCCAGTACAGTCTCATGCACACCTAGGGGTGGCCATGTACACATTGCCAGAAAAGAGGACAAAAGATGACACTGACTTACATAGCATTTGCATATGCTAATTTATATGTCCAGATGCAAATTCAGAAATAACTCCTATGATGTGAAGATATATACAATAGATCTCACCCTAGTTGCGAAGGCTGTGACCTCGTGACTGGTATGCCTGCACTCTGCTAACTGTATGGGCAACATCAGTGTCCCTGTCTTCCTTTTGATGGTTCTTTCTCTTTAAACCAAACATGGACTGGGCAGCCCTTCAAAAGGAGGATTATCCTTTGTAAACCGCAGAGGACAGTCCTGTACCTGGTCTCCCTACGCATGTAATGTACTTAAGTTCACTTAGGCTGCAATCTTATACCTATCTACCTGGAATTATTGCCCACTAAGTTATATCATCATCACCATCATCATCTGCCCCTTAGCTGAAGCTCTCTTAGTGGTTTACAGAAATTCATAAAAAGATACAGCAATCACATACATAGGATTGTGCTGTTAATATGGGATAGTTAACACATAGTGCTCTTTATCAACCATGTTAACGGCCTAATACAGGTAACCAATTTATCAAGTGATAAAGTTTTCTACTCCAGGTTTGTCTGGTTTCCTGTACTAATAAAACTATTATTATTATTAATTCCATCAGTGTGTATACAGACTGTAAGAGGGAAAATTCCTGTCCCAAAGGCTTACGCTCTAAAACTAGACATAGGGAAGGGACATGGAGGCAGGGTTAAACAGGGAAGCAGTGTGTCAGCCTTCCTCAATCTGGTGCCCTCCAAATGTGTTGGACTACAACTCCCAGCTGGCTGAGTTGTAGTCCCACACATCCAGAGCGTACCAGGTTGGGAAAGGCTGTAATATGTGATTGTTTCAGTTGCATGTTCATAGCTGTAGTTACAGTCTGAGTTACAGTTAAGACATGGGAACTAGGGGGCTGTGCTAAAAGTGTCTTGGGAAAGCTGGGTTTTCAGGAGGAATTTGAAGGATATAAGAGAGGTGGCATCATTCAGGTGTTCAACTTCTGGGAGAGAGTTCCAAACATATCAAGCAGCAAGGGAGTCTTTTGAGGGAGCAAGAGACCTGGTAAAGCACAGGTAGGCAATTTGTGGTCTCCCATATGCTTTGGACTACGCTCACCATTGGCTATCTGGGCTAGTGCCGATGGGAGTTGCAGTCCAATCATCTGGCTACAAGTTTCCCACCCCTGCAGTAAAAGCTGGGGCCTTTATCAAGTGGTAAGCCTTCCTCACATGATCCACTTGGTAGGTTGGTCGGTCATCTGTCTTAGCAACCAGAGACAAGTTACACTGAGTGGGGAAAGTACCAAGTGGGGAAAGTATTGAGCTATAGAGTCTCACAGCTTGAGTTGTGTTTTAAGGTACAGCTTGTCTTCTCTGTTTTTTCCTCCATAGTTTTAAGTTTTAAAAGATTTCAGATTTTTCTTCCAATTTATTTATTTATTGTATTTATTTATATCCCGCCTTTTCCCCAATACTGGGACTCAAGGCGGCCTTACAACGTTAAAACTTCTACAATTAAAACCTATAAATAGAAATAGAAATACAACTGTACAAAAGTTAAAAATATAATTAAATCATCAATATTAAAATTGTAAAAATATTAAAACATTAAAAGACAACCACCACAACAAAAACATACGTCGCATTTTCCCAGGTCCAGACTAGTTATCCCCAAAGGCCTGCTGGAACAAAAAAGTTTTTGCATGCCTACAAAAACCTATCAAGGAGGGTGCCACTCTCGCCTCTCTGGGAAGGGGGTTCCAGAGCCTTGGGGCAGCCACCGAGAAGGCCCTCTCCCACATTCCCACCAGGCGTGCCTGTGATGATGGCAGGATGGTGAGAAGGGCTTCCCCTGAAGATCTCAGGGCACGAGTAGGCTCATAGGGGAGAATACAGTCTTTCAGATAACCTGGACCCAAGCCGTATAGGGCTTTATAGGACATAACCAGCACTTTGAATTGTGCCTGGAAACAGACTGGGAGCCAGTGAAGCTGTTTTAACAGGGGAGTTGTATGCTCCCTGTAGCCAGCCCCAGTCAGCAGTCTGGCTGCAGTTCTTTGAACCAGCTGAAGTTTCCGAACACTCTTCTGAGGCAGCCCCACGTAGAGCGTGTTACAGTAATCCAAACGGGATGTAACTAGGGCATGTGTCACTGTGGCCAAGTCAGACATCTCAAGGAACATCTTCCAAGTATTTATATTATTTGAAAGACTTAAATATTTGCAGTTTTTCTGAGGTGTGTGTTGTTGTTTTTTTTAATCTTTAATTTTTTGGTGTGTTTTGATAGGATTTCTGCCAACCTAGCAGTTCGAAAGCAAGAAATTGCAAGTAGATAAATAGGTACTGCCTCGGCGGGAAAGGTAACAGCGTTCCGTGCACCTCGGTGTTCAGTCATGCCAGCCACATGACCACGGAAGCGTCTTCGGACAGCGCTGGCTCTTCGGCTTAGAAACGGGGATGAGCACCACACCCTAGAGTCGGACACGACTGGTTGGGGACACCTTTTTTTTTTTGATAGGATACTCACTTTGTTGCAGACTAAGAAAACCAACCCCCCTCCTCCAGGTTATACATAGACATGTGACATTAAACAAATAAGCCTGGTACCATTGCATCTCTTTTGACTCTAAATAGTGAGTCTCATGACAGTTTGGGAGACCTGAAGCTTGGGATATCCAATGGTATTGTTCGTTGTTCAGTTGTTAAGTCATGTCCGACTCTTCGTGACCCCATGGACCATAGCACACCAGGCCTTCCTGTCCTCCGCTCTCTCCCGGAGTGTGCTCAGGTTCATACATCCAATGGTGTATGCCCTCTCAACTTCCTTCTGCCTGAAAGCACCTCCCATGAAGGATGGAGGGGTCGTTATTTTGTGGCACCTAACCTTTGGAACCCTCTGCTTAGTGAGATCTACCTAACCACTTGTTCTCCTTCCACTGAAGAGCGAAGAACTTTTTATATACAAAAGCTGTCTCCAGCTACTGAAATTGATGCTTCTGCCCTTTTTAATCTTGGTGCTAGCTGGGATATTTATTTATTTATTTACAATATTTATATACCGCTCCACATCAAAGTTTTTGGGGCAATGAACAACAAGATAAAAGAATAAAACCCCATAATTCAAACCATTAAAACATTTTAAAAGAACAGATTCTGAACTTAATAAACCACGGCTGATCACTCAGGGAAGGCCTCTCAAAATAACAATGTCTTCAGGAGGCTACAAAAGCAACACAGTGTTGGTGACTGCCTGACCTCCAAAGGCAGGGAATTCCACAGGAAGGGGGCCACCACGCTGAAGGCTCTTTTCCTGGTGGACACCAACTGGGCCACCAGGGACATGCCCTCCGATGACCACATGACAGGGCAGGTTGGTAAAGAAAGAAGGCATTCTCTCAGGTAACCTGGTCACAAGTTGTTTAGGGCTTTGTACACTAGTACTAATACATTAAACCTGGCCTGGTAGTGAATAGGCAGCAGTTGCAGTTCCCTCAGTAATGGAGTTACATGCTGAAAAAGGGCAGCTCCTGACAACAGCTGACCTGCTGCATTCTGCACTATCTCCAGCTTCCAGACCAGCCTCAAGGGCAGCCCCACATAGAGCACATTACAGTAATCCAGTCTTGAGGTTACTAATGCCTGTATCACTATGGCCAAGCTATCCCTGTCCAGGAAAGGCCATAGGTGGTGAACCAGCCGAAGCTGGTAAAAGGCACTCCAAGCTGCAGTGGCCACTTGGGCTTCTAGTGACACTGATGGATCTAGGAGTACCCCCAAACTATGGATCTGATCTTTCAGAGGGAGTGCAATCCCATCCAGAACAGGCAATAAGCCTATCTCCCAGATTCAGGAACCACTCACTCACCCACAGGGCCTCCATCTTGCCAGGATTCAGTTTCAGTTTATTGGCCCTCATCCAGCCCATTACTGAGTTTAGGCACTGATCCAGGACTTGCACAGTCTCTCCTGATTCAGATGTCACAGGGAGATACAGTTGTGTGTCATCAGCATAGTGATGGCATTTATCTCCAAATCTCCTATGATCACTCCCAGAGGCTTCATATAGATGTTAAATAACATTGGGGACAAGATGGTACCCTGTGGCATCCCATAGCTCAATTGCCAAGGGGCCAAGGAATAGTCACCCAATGTTACTGTCTGAAATTGGCTCTGTAGGTAGGGCCAGAACCACTGTAAGTGCCTCCAATACCCATCCCACAGAGTTGATCCAGGAGGATACCATGGTTGATGGTATCAAAGCCGATGAGAGGTCAAGCAGAATTAACAGGTTTGCACTGCCCCTGTCCTTCTCTCAATAAAGGGCATCCATCAGGGCGACCAAGGCTGATTCAGTCCCATAACCAGATCAAAACCCACACTGGCATGGGTCTAGATAATCAGTATCCTCCAAGAGTATTTATAATACATAAATACTTTATTTTCCAACAAAGGTTTTTAGTAATTTTCAAAATAACATAAAATAATTAGGATATTTCCATTCTCAAAATCACACCACATACCTTTCAAAGTCTTCCCATTATTTGAGAAACAGCAAATCTGATTTTAAAAAAAATGATTCCCTCCCGCTCCACCAAATTTCAATCATGACCATGCTGATCGTGTGAAGAGTAGAAGAATGTTTGCATATTTGCAAAGAGTGCATGTTCTTGACTGCTCTACCATTGTCTGGATCCATAGAAGAACATTTCCCACTGTGATAGATATCCCATTTCTTGGGCAGCATAGAAATGCAGATAATTCAGAAATCATCATGTGATGATAGAGTGAGGAGGCATCACACCTAGGTTGTAATGTGTTCTATAAGTCATTTATATTTGGTGATGGCTGTGTGTGGAAACTAACTAGCTAACTGGCAAGAATAGCAGGAGTGCTATTCTGGGAACTGCAGGATTAGAGAAGAAACAATGGCTTAGATCTAGGGATGTCAGAGAATTCCGCCACGGATCTCGGTGAGGCCGAATGCCAGTGCATTTGGCCCCCCGAACTCTGTGACGGAACGGCCTGCCACCCCCCCCCCGCCACCCCACGGATCCCCCTCGGGACGAGACTTACCTGGGGCGGATGTTCCGGATGGCGGCGGCTCCAGCGGTCTTCCGACTGGCTGCCACCGCTGGTCCGGATGGCTGGTCTTCCGACTGGCTGCCACCGCTGCTGCCATTTGCAGTCTGTTTCCCCCCCCCCCCATTCGTGATAGGCTACGTAAAGACTTATGTAGTTTATCACGTCTGGGTTAAAACAAACAAACAACGCATACGCAAATGGCGGTGGCTATGGCCGCCGCCATTTGTGTTCCTTATTTTTGGCCGTCTTAGTCTACGTAAATATTTACATAGACTAAGACGGCGAAAATAAGGAGAAACGCAAATAGCGTAGCGGACGCTATTTGCGTTCCCCCTTATTTTCGCCGTCTTAGTCTACATAAATATTTACGTAGAGTGAGACCGTGAAAATAAAGGGGAACGCAAATAGCATCTGCTACGCTATTTGCGTTCCCCTTTCTTGTCTTCGTCTTAGTCTACGTAAATATTTACGTAGACTAAGACGGCCAAAAATAAGGAACGCAAATGGGGGCGGCCGTAGCCGCCGCCATTTGCGTATGCGTTTTTTTTTTTTAACCCAGACGTGATAGGCTATGTAAGTCTTTACATAGCCTATCACGGCTGAATTCAGGGATGCAAACGGTGGTGGCTACGGCTGCCGCCATGTGCGTCCCTGCTAGCCAGCGGCCGGATGTCCGGCTGCTGGCAGAGCTGGCTGGCAGCTCTGCGGTATCCCTGCGGAGCGGAGCCGGCCGGCCAGGATTCCAGGGGGAGGCGTGGAGTGCCTCCCCCCCGGCGAAGATTCTGGGAGGAGGGACGGAGCGCTTCCCCCCCACAGCGGAACCCAGCGGAGCCAGGTAAGTGGGGTTTCGTACATCCCTACTTAGATCCGACTATCACCCACAGAGAAGGGTGGATGGAAGCTGACTTTCCCATCCCTCCCTCTCCTTGACACCTCACAGACACCCCCTGAAAATGCTTCCTTGAGGGCTGGGGACACTGCTAAGTGAAGTTGGCAATGGTACAGGGGCTGAGGAGGAAGGGGAAGATCATAGAAAATTGAGTGGAGGCATCTTCTGTGGATGGAGCAGATGATATTTCCACCCATTTTCCCAGGCTTTCCCCTCAGCTATCCCATGCCCAGCCTATGCACACAGCAGGGTCCTCAACCCTCAAGGGAACATTTTCAGAGGTCTCTGCAATCTGGAGGGGAAAGCAGCAGGCAGGAAAGCCAGCTTCTGCCAGCCTGCTTCTGGGGGCAGATATCTGGATCCAACCCAACATCTTTTCAAATGAGATACTGTATATATGTGTATCCCTGGGAAATAATAAAAATAATAAAAGTAATATTTTATTATTATTGCATTTATAGCCCACCTTTTTTCCACCAAGGAACCTCAGGTGGTTTACACAGCCCTCCTCCTCCTCTCCTCACAACAACCCCATGAGGTAGGTTAAGCTGAGAGTCTGTGACTGGCCCAAAGTCATCTAGTGAACTTCATGGCCTAGTGGAGACTAGGACCCGGATCTCTTGAGTCCCAGTCCAACACTCTAACCACTACACCACACTGGATATAATAATAATAATAGTAATAGTAATAGTTGTAGTAGTAATAGTAACAACAGCAACAACAACAACAACAACAACAATTTGCCTATCCCTTTTATTGTTTAAGAGTGTGAAGTCTGTGAATGTGTATTGCTGGATACTGACAACTTCTCAGTCTCTTTAGGACGTACGACAACTCTGCTAAACTTTAAAGGAACATCTTGGCAGCTGCATGTCACCAAGTTACCTGGAAGCAAAGAGGCAGAATGGCCAATGGCATGAACATTTTGGTGACTGTGTTTCAGTTGTTGATGGAGTGATCCTGTTTATATGTTATATATAACAGGTGTATAGTTTATATTTTTCATAAATACAGGCACACTCTTGCCTACTTTCTCTCTCTGTCTCTCTCTCATACACATACACACACACTTACCAGTTTATATAGAAGTTTGGGAATAATTAGGATGAAGGACACTATAAACGTAAGATATTATTAAAAATGGGATAAGTAAATGGAAAGAAAAGGCAGATAAACCTTGGCCGATCCCCTAGCTATTTCCAACCATGCAAAGGAGAAGGCCTTGAGCAGATTATCTCCCCTTAAGCCTGCCTTTCAGGCCTTGTGTCCTGAATTTATTCAGGATTAATCCTCTACTTCAAAAGAGATGTTGCTACTTAAACAGCAATACATTTCCTTCCTGCACTCATCTATTGCCCTTTTCACCCCAGTGAGACTCAGCGGGGGTAAGTTGAGTGTTCTTTCTCAGTCCACGGTGAGTACTATTGTCGAGTGAGCTGTCTTTTTTCAGAAATATCAGGTACCTTAGCTAGGTATCTTTGGTTGAGGTTGATCCTGTTTCCTTCAACAGTCAATAAGATACCAGTAGAAGTCTCCTCCCGCCTCCCAGGGCCTTTTATTGAAGACATGTATAAAGAGAAGTTAGACCATGCAACATTCTTCATTTTCCCTTCAGTGACCCACTGTTATGAAAATCTGAAATGGTGCTGCTTCAGATGTACATTGGTCTCTCAAAGGTCACAGAAGACTACAATTATTTAAAAAGGCTATTAAGACTGTTTTTCAAATCTTGTACTAGTGTATTGATTGATTTTAGGCAGTAACAGCTGCTCTCTGTAGAGTTCTCATCATCATCCTTTGTCCATCCTATTCTAAAGATATTAGTGAATTCTCTTCTAGGTCTGTTCTCTATTCAATCATAAGAACAAGAAGAGTTGGCCTTTCGAGTGAAACTGTTTTAGGATTTTACCCTGGAAATCTAGACTGGTCTGGACAGTACAGGAAGTGACTGAATGCCCAGAACAACTTTCATCCAGGGTGCAGAATAAAATGGTACATGATGTTGCAACTGGGCACTTTTTGCAAGCTCCTGAATGCCTTGCCACTGACTTGCTTGATCTGCTTATTTTCTCCTCCAAGCTACTGTGTGTCTCTGCCTGTTGAATTCAGGTAATCCTGCAGCACCTGACACAATAAATATGGATGGATGAATCAGTCTCTTTCTGGTCAGTATTGCATGTTATCCTATTCCATTCTCTCCTGCTTCAGCATTATATGCAATTTTTATTTTAATCCTCATGAGATTTTCACTTAAATATGTATTTTAAATGTATTTCTTCTCAAGGCACACATTTCTAAATATTTACTTTCTCAAATACTGATTTTAAGCAGTAAAATCTTGATAGGGTTCTTGGTTTTGTTTTTTGAGCCAAACATATGGGAGGCAAAAGCTAGTGGGTAACTCTTAGTCCAGGAGGTGTGGATCAGGTCAATTTATACTGGTATTCACAAAGTATCCCTAATAATACATGGCTCCTGCTTGCTCATCCACGCATCAACAAGGCAGTAGTTCAACATGCCTTTATGTACTTGGCTGCACTTTCAGACTCTAGTTCACATTTAGTCTTCCTCGCCGGTTTCAAGGAATATTCTTTGCAGTGCCTTCTTCTTTAAAAGAATTAAGATGGATTCACAAAACCATTTGTTCAACATCAAGGTGACTTACTTTCAAGAAGATATGCCAGCATTGTGAACGATTCATCATCATGTCCTCAGATTTGGAGAACAATGCTGTGTTCATAAGTCTTCACAAATCAAGGTTTTCATGGCTTTGCTGCTAGTCTGAAAGCATGTTGTGCCATTCAAAGGAAAAAGATGTATGTGCATATTCATTGTAAGGCATCTTTTTTAAGGTGAAAAAACACTGCACCCTGAACATTTTTCCAGAGTAAAGCAGGTGGCAGGGGCGGGGGATAATTCTCATTTTTGGTAATAAATACATTAGCATTTCATTATAATTGAGACCACTGACATTCAACTGGTGGGTCATGACCTAAAACTGGTATGAAGCAGTGATACCACCACCATTTCATTTGGGGCTGGGTGAGTGGAATTATGTTTTTTAAGAGAAGCTGAGAGTGAGGGAGAGAAAGAGAGAGAGAGAGAGAGAGAGAGAGAGACTTCGAAGGCACAAAAGAGAGAGCAAAGATTAAACACATGCAAAGGGATACAGGCAGACTCACATTAAAAAATAGATGGGGTCCTCTGTTGCAGATTGCCATTAAGGGCACAATCCTATGGGGATAGGTGGCCACCTCTGAACTTGGAGGCAACTGCCTATCCAATGCAGGGTAGAAGACGCATGGAGGGGATCGTTCCCTTTGCGCTTCTCCTGCCCTGCAATTTTGGCTAGACAGCTGATTGTGGGAGGGCAGAGGGAGGGCAGCTGCAGGAGGGCAGAGTGGGGAAGGAGGCTGCTGCGCACTGGATGTGTCGTACAGGCATTTCTGCCCTCCCCACCCTAGAACACCCTCCAGGAACACCCCTTTTTGGCTGCTCTATGCTCCTCTTGCGAGTGCGGAGCACGGGGCTGTTCCACTCTGCCTCCGAGGCAGCGGGCTCCAAGGTCAGTTCCTGGAAAACCAGATATCCTATGGCCATCTAGGTGCTGTCTAGCGGCCATAGGATTGCTCCCTAAAGGTAGTTCCCAGGACTGAGAAGGCTGCACATACACTATTTATTTATACTGTTAGAACAAGTTTGAACCAAATCGACAAGATCTGGTACTTTGAGTTCCTGTGAGCTACTTCATACTCTTTAGAATGTTCAAAGCATTTCATATACGTTATCTTAGTAATCTGACAACAATCCTGTAAGGTAGGTAGGTCAGCACTGTCACCCCATGTTGCTAATGACAGAGATAGAAGTTTGTTGACAGCCACCTATACCTTGTGAGGTCATGGCTAACATGAAATTTAAAACAGAAACTTCTTAGCTTACATCTCTTAGCAACTGTTTTACGTAATAGGTACTTTAAAAGCTATTTTCCACTAGGGATGGATGAATATGTTGATGTTGGTTTCTATCAGTTTCTCATTTTTTCAGTCTTAAATTTGGTTTGTCCTGAACGTTGAGAATTTTTCTAGTCTTATGTTCGGTTTGTTCCAAACTTTGAGATTACATTTTAAGTACGTGTAAATGTGTAAGCATTTTTTGCACGTTTCTCCTAATACATGCATTTTTTGTACGCATTTTGCATAATATGCATATTTTTTTGCAAACAATTTCCCTAATATTTATTATTACATTTATATCCTGCCTTTTCTCCTCTCGCAAGGAACCCAAGGCAACTTACATGGTCCTCCTCCTCTCCATTTTATCCTCACAACAACCCCATGAGGTAGGTTAAGCTGAGAGTCTGTGACTGGCCCAAAGTCATCTAGTGAACTTCATGGCCGAATGGAGACTAGGACCCGGATCTCTTGAGTCCCAGTCCAACACTCTAACCACTACACAACACTGGATATAATAATAATAATAGCAGTAATAGTAACAACAACAACAACAACAATTTGCCTATCCCTTTTCTTGTTTAAGAGTGTGAAGTCTGTGAATGTGTATTGCTGGATACTGACAACTTCTCAGTCTGTTTAGGTATGACAACTCTGCTAACCTTTAAAGGAACATCTTGGCAGCTGCATGTCACCATGTTACCAGGAAGCACAGAGGCAAAATGGCCAGTGGCATGAACGTTTGTATTTGAATAGCTGTGTTTCAGTTGTTGATGGAATGATCCCATTTATATCCCAGTCCAACTCTCTAACCACTATTTCACACTGGCTCTCACATACTGGTTTTCACACACCACACTGGCTCTCACATATAACAAATTTAACATGATATGTTCATTAATATACACATTTTTGTGTGCATATTCCCCTCATATGTGCATTTCTGTAGACATTTTTGTACTCATTCTTTAACTGGAGAACTCCATTTCAAAATTCAGAGAATTTCAAACTTCGAAGAATGACTGAGTTTCATTTCACATTGGTTCAAAAGTACAAAGTTAGGTAAGTTCGCAGTAGGAGTGCACGAAAGCCACTTACCTGGTCTCGCAGCTTTTCGTGGTGGGGGGGAGGTGCTTCGCTGCTCTCCCCCCGAAGTTCAGGCCCGGGGGGGAGGCTTCCCGCCTCGCCCGGCCGAAATTCAGGCCGGGGGGGAGGCTTCCCGCCTCGCCCGGCCAAAATTCAGGCCGGGGAGGAGGTGCCTCGCCTCGCCCGGCCGCGAAATAAAAAGTTTTTTTAAAAAAAACCGCCCCCGTGATAGGCTACGTGACGATTAACGTAGCCTATCACGGCTAGATCTGCAAAGTCAGCCGTTATAGGCTACGTTAATTGTCACGTAGCCTATCACGGGGGCTTTTTTTTTTTAAGTTTTATTGGAATGGCGGCGGCAGCCGGTCGAAAGACCGGCTGCCGCCCCTGCCCCTGACGAAGGCCCGATGAACCGCCGCCGGGACCCGCCGCCGGGAGGGACATTCGGGAAAGGTAAGTCCCATCCCAGGGGGGGGCGGAGAATTTCTCCCCGAAACTTGTTTGGGGGGCCGAACACGTTGGCGCTCGGCCCCCCGATGTTTCGGGGAGAAATTCTCCCCCAACCCTAGTTCGCAGTAAGATGGAAAGTGAACACATTTGTCCCCATCCCTGATTTCCACGTGGATCTTATCCTTGCTAAACTGGGTTCCCCATCAAAAGGAAGACAGGAGAATATCTTTCTAAAGATCAACATCTCTGCACCACCAAAGTTACGTTTTGTATGGATTTCACAGTATTTTTCATCCACAAAGGCCACCTGCTCTTTCGTGCATGTGAGTATTTTAAAAAGAAAGAATTTGAAAAATACACATGCATTATTAGGTCAGATGCAGTAGACATAGGCAAGATGATGAACGCAGGGATATTCATATTAGGAGCATTAATGTCATTGATTTTATTTTTCAAGAACAAAAGGGTTAAAGTGCATTTTCAAGGTGGGGGAGCAGGGCCGCATTATTCTAACCCCATGTATACCAATGAAGCCAGTAACCAGTCCTTTTTGACAACAAAACTGCTTTTGTGAAGATGCCCATTCATTTGCAATCATAATGAACGTGAAATGCTGACTCCCAAAATATGCAAAGATCGCCTACATCCCTAACATGCATTTAAAGCAGCAAGGAAGAGCCCCATACTACAGCAGCAAGTAATTGGTTTATTGCCTTGAAGAGTCAGTGACAAGTAAAGCAGTTGGTAGTAGAGCTTTCATCACAGGTTATTATTCTTAAAAATATATATAACTAATTTAAACCTCCTCAAGTACAGACACAAACTGCTCCACCTGGGAGTGGGTCTCCCGAGGGTTCATTATGTTACCAGCATTTTAGATGTAAGAACCAACAACTAAATACTATTCTATCCTTTGCCAGCTGATTGCTGTAGTATGCTCAGTCTTGGCAACAACAACAACAACTTTTAGAAAAATCTCTGAGTTGGAGACAATTTGAAATATCAACTAATGTGGAACATATACCAAGCTACTTCTCTTCAAATCTCATAAACAGACAGTTTTCTCTTGTGGGTTTTTTTTTTTTTTTTTAAATACACACACACACACACACACACACACAACCCACTGCCAGTACTGCAAGGCTCATGAATATAGTATTGGTGTGAACCTGACCTTGTTTGGAATTAAAGTTCTGGAATTAAATATCTTTAAACTCAGTCCCAATGCACCAGCTAAATAGGGGTCAAGGCTGGGAAATTACACTGAGTTCTTAGGAAGCTGGATCGTATTTGTAAAATAAGATACTGGGAGGAGAAAACAACCACCCACAATATTATTCTGCACAAATACTGAATATTTACAGTACAATCGTATGCCTTTCTACTCAGAAATAGGTCTTATTAAGTTAAATGGGGCTTAATCCCAAATAAGTGTGTACAGGATTGCAGCTTTAGGTACCTGACTGACCAGGTAACTGGAATTTTTCCATCTTGTGTCTACACTTGTCAATGCAGAGTTCATTCTTACATTAGCTTACGGTACCACTGGATTCATCCTTTTAGCACAGGATGAATTATTGCAAACAATACCATTTCATCCCCCACATCCCCTTAGTAATTGTTCTTCCAAGTAAGTACATCAGAGTTCTATGAAATGTGGTGCTATAGTCTCTGAGAAAATCAGTGAAATGGAGGTCAAATTTTAACTCACATGTTCTCTCTTCTTCAGGGACTTTTTAGAGAGTAATCCCATGGTCATCCCAGGGACCATGGGATGGCTCAGATTCCTCCCTCCAAGATTGGAGACAACACTCCAACCTTGGAGGGGGGAGTCAGTGATCCAGCCCTGACCCCTTGCAGCTGGTGCAGAGAGAACCGTGCTAGCTGTCTCTCCAAGACTGGAAAGTCAGCCTCAGAGAGGGAGGAAAGGGGGCATTCTGGTGGGTGGTGAAGACAGGAGGCTGGAGATGCCAGGATATTATTTATCCTGAGCTTGCTCCAGCCTTCTCCCACCCCTGAAGCATCCTTGCTGGATGGGCTGAAAAGATCGGAGGTCAGGGGGGCAAAGATCACCTCCGCTGCTCCTCCTACCCTGCCAGCTTCTGAGTAGCAATGGCACAGACCATAGGATTGTGCTCTTAGAAGGTTATTATGTGCTGGAGTGATGGACAGGGGAAGAGCAGTTCTCAGCTCCAGTAGGATAGTGTCCCATTACATATGCCCTCAGCCACTAGTGGCTAAGCGAACCTCCACACCCATCTTTCTTTCTTTCTTTCTTTCTTTCTTTCTTTTTCTTTCTCTCTCTCTCTCTCTCTCTCTCCCCCCCCCCCCTTGTTGCAGAGTGAGTTCTCACATATTGACACAGGATACATCATTCCTACATGCCCTTTTACAAGTATAATGAACCTACTCAAAGGCGTATGTAATAAATTTAAATCCAACAAGAATCAAATACAAACAGAAATAAAAGATGAGCAAAAGAGCATAAAAGGCCAATGGTAAATAAGACATCACACTCAAATTATGACCATTTGAGCTATGGTAGAACTGAAGCTATGATATTGCTGTTCAAATGTGGCCAAGTACGGAGCATATTGGACAGTAGAGATGCTGGAGAAATCCACCATGGACTCAAATGAGGTTGGATTCCTGATAATCCAGCCTATGGAGTCTGCAGTGGACCAGGTCTCCCTGCTGGCACATCCTCCAGATTCGGGCGGGGGGGGGAGTTCTCTTTAAACAGGACAAGATACACCTATTGCAGCCACAATTCGTGTGTCTTGGGCAAATTACAGCTGTAATTAGCATATTTTATGGCACGTGTAGCTGTAAAGTGCTTCGTAAAATTGCATTATACGTAAATTGCGGCCTGGACCATATGGTGCGAGGTTCGTACATCCCTAGTGGCAAGCAAGGGCCGAAATATATTTGCCATCCCCCTTGACACTCTCATTCATTACTGAAAATGACAAAGACCAATAGTCTACCCTAGACCAAGGCATTCCCCACAAACAGTCTAGGCCCCATCAGTGAAGCAGAAAAAACAGTCAGAAACCTTCTTTACCTCACTTTATTTTGTTCCTGATCTCTGGTACCTTTTCCCATACTTTGGATATCTACCTCTGGGCTTACGTCTGCTCACTGTTGAGACAGAAGTGATCTAAGCCCTTGTCTCTTATTGCTCCTCAAGTCCAAAGTAAGATGTAGAAAATGCATTTCTGGAGAATGCAAAAAGCTGGACCTTACTTTTTGTTCCATCTTTGTGAAGAAAACATTTCTTTGATCTCTCGTTCCTAGGAAGGATGTTTTTTTCCTTCTCTCTGAATAATGTATCCATTGCTGGTGAGTGAGAATCTTCCAGACTCAGTACTTGCATAGTCACTGGCAAATCATACTGCTTCGTAAACCTTCCTTCAGTCTTTTGACACCCTAACAATGGCTACAATAAACTATGCATCAAGTTTATTGTAGACCAGCTCTCCCTGCTGGCACACCCTCTGGATTCTGTGGGGGATACACCTATTGCAGCCACAATTTGTGTGTCTTGGGCAAATTACGGCTGTAATTAGCATATTTTATGGCATGTGTAGCTGTAAAGTGCTTCATAAAATTGCATTATACGTAAATCACAGCACATACTCATAGTACTGGCAGACGTATTGACCATCGGGCCTAACTTGAGCACATAGTGGCTTCATTTGATCAAGGTCAGGAGTGCATGGCACACTAGCAGACTTATGATCTGATCGGAAGTATGGGGACACACCTAATGTGTGAACCAGCAATTCCACCTGTTCACTCAACTGTCATAATTTGCACAATCATGGTGGATTTTTTTTAAGCCATTGCTGCAATCATTCCAAGTGCAGCACGTTTGTGGGAGTAATGGTTCATAAAATCAGCTCCCCTGTTTGATCCCCACTGGAAGGAGTCCCATGTGCTTCCTGAACAATTGTGTGGGGACCACTGACTGTCTAGAGCTTAAGACAGAGAACCCCTCTCTTACTTTGGTACTAGATGGAGTCTAATGGCCACTTGGCAACGTCATGTGTCAGGCAAGTCTCCTTGGAACTTGCTGCACGGCTGCTCCTTCCCCCTGAACCATGTTGCTACTTGCTACACATGATGAAGCTATTTCTCTTTCTATGCATGGATGGCCTTTTCCAATTAGAATCATTTGCCTTAATTTTCTTATGGATTGGGCTGTTTAAAAATCATACTGACACACTACAGAGTGGAAATACTCTGTAGCCTGGTACAATTAAAGTCTTACATGAAATAATACCACCAAGGTCTGCAAATACCTTTCTCCTGATAGAAAATGGCTGTATTAGAGAAGCAATTTAAAATGGAACCAGCTATCTTGTTCTCCCCCGCCCCTCCTCTTCCTCCTCCTCCTCTTCCTCCTCCTTCATAAAAAGTGCACTACTCTGGTTTATAGAACACTTCAAACCAGGAATAAAATGGAAATGAATTAAAATGTATATATCATCTGCGGTACTTTCCATCTTGTGAGAATTTTTCGGGTAGCCAACTGTTTTGAAATAAAATTCCTTGCAGTTGCTATAGTGATGATAATAAAGTTCCTGCCTCAATTTGTGTGATAGAGGTTCCTAGCAGAACAGTTGAAAAGGTAAGCTAATCTAAATGAAGGCACTGTTAGTTCTCAAAGCTAGCCTTCTTGAATTTAGTTCACAATTACAGGACTCCTCCATTGTTCTCAATTGTATTATATGCACATTATCATAATCTTCTTCAAAGTGTCAGTAACAAATTACATAGCAGGAGCAGCACCATTCTCTTTACAGATTGATGCCAGTGGACAAAGGTTATGGACATTTGTAGCAATAATCAGTGCCTAAATTAAAGACATTTCCCTATTAGCTTTTAGTTGTTGTTTCATTATAAATCTTTATTTTTCTAACAATGCAACAATGGGTGTTATTTTGCTTCTGCGCTACATCATGATCCGCTCTCATTTTATCTCTGCACTGATGCAAACGAAATAGCTTAAAAGCAGACAGTTACCTGTCAAAATGGATGACTCATCAAAGCAATGTCAAAGATAAAACAGCATTGCCTCAGATATACATTCTCTTACAGCAATAAATTTTGCAAAATAACATAATTTACTTTTAGACGCTAAAGTCGCTTCCCTAATAGCTGCTCTAGAAGAAATATATGCAAAACACCTGACAGAGCCAGAATGTCATTAAATACTATTTCAGATAAATAAAATACAACAGAAATAATAAGTCTGCCACAAAGAGATAAACCCAATAATCATGAAAACAAGTATGCTTTGTGATGTGAATCTGGGGGGGCGGGGGAGCCCTGAACTTAGCAACTGGGGAATAATTAAGAGCTAAGCAGTTTTCCTTGTTCCATTCTTTTCTTCCAAAAGTTTGTTCGGTGCTGCGTACTGCTCCTCCTTAATTCCTGTTTTAACTAGGAAAATGTCTAAAATTCCGGGATTGGATCATATACAGTTTTCCACAGCTTTCATTAATTTGCATCTCTCCCCCCTCTAAATTACCAGTGAACATTTGTACATTGAAAAAAAATCCACCAAACACACACAGTCCTGATATAATCATACATGTGTCAAACATATTTACACACACACACACACACACAATACATACATACACTCACATCAAAATTACTTTTTTGCAATGCTTTTTCAATGCATGCATGCACATTGGTAATGCAGAGGAGAGAAAAGACAGAACTGAACTGAATGAACAGAAGGTTATGACAAACAGCACATGCACAGCATTGTATACAAAATTCTCATTTTTCTGTTAAATACAACAACCCCAAACAAAAAGAAGTCTCCTGATGCATCAGTTCAGTTCCACTTTGAAAACAAGACCAGATAATTCAAAATTCCAAAATGTTAACTTCGAAAGCATCTAACGCAACTACATACGTCTCAGTGAGTGCCTAGTATGTGGCTAACTTGCCATGCATAGCTGCCATTTTAAAAACCACACACACTATGCTCTTACAGCTCACTGGCATGGCTCCCACTCATCAACATGCTTTTATTTGTAAAAAAAAATGTTAGTAAAGGATAATTAAAAATTAAAGTTCAATGACAGTTCATGTTTGATCCATAAGGGCACAAAAATCATGTTCAGAATATGTCACATAACAGGAAAGATCAAACAAATTAATGGAAGTTTCTGCCAGAGTTAATGGCCGTAATGCCAGTAAGCTTTTCATTAATATCTTTCAGGATATTTTTTTAAAAAAGCTCCTTTGTAGCTGCACTCATTAGGACTTAGTGTTCTGCTAACCAGGCAACCACCCCCAACCCCCAAAACCAGTTGTTTTGATTTTACCACAGTGTGGATAACTCTCTCCTGCAATCTTAGTAACAGCATATGTTCTTTGGTCAAATGTGTGAAGCCTTAATCTGACCAATGACATTCAGGTCATGAGTACACATATGGTATGCCATACTGGCTCAATTAACCATCCATCAATTTAATTGCATAATACATCAGTCCTTGTATTCCTTTACTATTTACAGCAGCAAGATACAGCCTGAAAATACATAAAGAACAAAAACATTGTTCTGATGTTTGTTTACGTGAGATGGGCTATTAAAGAGAAACAATAATATAATTTATAACACTTTTTCCTCCTTTTTTACTTTCAGCAAATATGTTTGACAGCTAAACTGATCAGGGACCGCTGGTTTTATAAATTATACTTATAATAAGCAAGCGTAGGTGGAAAGCAGGCTTACAAGAAAATTACAGTGCTTCAACTGATTCTAATCACATTAATGTAGGGATAAGGGGAAAAGAAGGTGTATTATTTAAACATTATGTAAATTCAAAAGAAAGTTAACATGCTGCAAAGTTATAAGTAGTGACACTGTGAGATTGGTAACTTGACTTTATGCAATCACTCCAGACATCAAATCATTCTGAATGATACTTGACAAAAATACCAACATAGTGACATGTCTCTAGGAAAAAACCCCACTCTGTATCTCAAAGCTGTCCCATGCACAATTTGCATGTGCCTAAGTCCAGTTGAACTGAATAACATTCAACTGTAGCTGTGTGCCAGATTTCAGACTATCAGTTTAACCCAGAGATCCGTGCATGCAGATTGATCTTTTACACATGTGAGGATCCCCATTCATATCAGTGGAGGGAGCAGGCAAAAGAAAGCTCTCTCTTCTTTGAAATGTATTGTGGAACTGTTATGGTTTGTGGAGCACTTTGGAATATCCATGCCTGAAGGAGATAGCTGGAACAGGGGAGAGAGAGAGAGAGAGAGAATCCATACCAATAATAAGTCAAATGTAAGTAAAACCTTCAAAACGTCAATAATTAAGGCGGCAATGCTCCACCCACTTTCCTGGGAGTAAGCCTCATCAAACTCTGTAGAACTTACTTCTGAGTAGTTGTGTATTGGACTGAGCTATTACAGTTTCTGGCTTTGGACTCAAGCCAAAGTTTGTTTGCATTATTGCAATTTTAAAGTCCACATTAATATATGACCAAAAATAAAGTTCAGGTTATCAACAATATTTGAAGATCTTACACACTTCATGTTTTTGTTTTTGTTTTTTCCGTATAAAACTGTTTGTAACCCTTCCAACCAAGGCCTTCATTTGACAATTCTCTGGGTATAACAACCGGTGCACAAAATCACAAACTGTCAGCCACAGGCCATAACATTATTGCAAGATTCTTTCTCTTACATGAACCAGCTCCATACAGCTGGTATCATTCCCTTTCTGCTGTTCCTCTGGGGGTAAAAATCATTCTGGTGTGATTTGTCTTTACTGACCTGCGGTTGTTGCCTAGAATCAGATCTTCCCTTCATTTTTTTTTCATGGAAGAACACCCAGTGCTGGATATTTTCCTCCTTAGCATTGCTTATTCATCCAGAACATACCAGAGAGCTGTCTTTTCCTACAAAGTAACAGTATCCCAACAGGGAAGGGGAGCTTATTTAGCCAGTGAAAACCCTAAAATAATATAATCATTTCTTTTCTCTGTTATAAAATATTGGCACTGTTAAGGCATTTAATAATATCATGCGGACTGTTTCCTCTAACAAAACAAAATGTTACCTAATCTAGTTTCAAAGCAACAAAAATAAAAAATGTGTCGGCCATGGCATTGTTAGATCTCACAAGAAAAATAATGGCATATTGACGAAGGTCAAACACATGCTAGAATAAAGGAGCATTGAGAAGGGGCGAGGTGTCACAGTGTGTCAGCATCAACCTAATGAGTTCAAAAGTGAACATAACATATAATTCTTGTATGTTCAGAGTTGTATTTATTAGGCTTCTATGTAGTTACTCCTGATTCTTTTAAAGATATAGGATAACCACCACAAAGTAAGCTGAACTGAGAGGATCTACCAAAAGGACATGTAACTGACATTTAATAATTGAGGGGAGAGACCCTGAGATCACTTGTAAATATAGAAAGGTGGTTGGCATGAAATGGAGTTAAAGGCGACAAGTAGCTGAACCCTACAGCTTAATTTGTAGAAACACAGCAAAAAATAGACAATTCTAGTGGCATCAGCAACCATATAAGCAAAGGCCGAAACACAGAAACTGAAAAGTTGACAAGTTGTTTTGCTCAATATCAGTAGTAAAGAGTATGGCAAGTGATTAATGGGCAACTAATGAAAGATAAGATTATTTGGAAGGTAAGATGAGCAAAAATGGAAGAGGTTACTGCACTCAGCAATTTGTACAAACATTAACATAGGTTTGTGAGGCAAGTATTCCATATGGAAGCCTGATTTGCATGGTTTTTTCCTCTTCAAAAATCTGAAAGGGGGGGGGGAGATCATGCAAATTAAGCTTACATACACAAGGGCCTCTATGTGGAACATTTGCCCCACAAGCCACATCATGTGTATGGTGGAACTGAGGTGCGGGTGCATGCTCCCTAGCCACGCAAAAAGAGGCATAGTCCTTTAGCCTGGCAAACGTGAACTAGGCCAGTGTCTAATGTCTCTGTGTAATGTCAGAGGATTGTCACATCTTACTAGTGAAAGATGTATGCCTCCACAGCTGGTGGATCCACTTCTGTAAACTGTCTCCATGCACAGAACTTGCATTACATGTAGTAGATATGAACACTGCATACCAGGTAACTGTGTAAGAATCAGATGTGAAAGAGGTCCAGGTAGTAAGGCAGAAACTGAAAATCAGCTGGCCATGACAATATCTGTCCCAAATATTTTCAATTGCTGCTCCATCTGCTGTCAGGAAGGTGTTTCAATAGATCTAGAAGAAAGACAACATGTTTGATGAGTTGTAGAACTTTATGTTATTGGGTAGTATATACATATTAAGTAAACAAATAAATACATAAATCATAATGCTGCTATGTGAAGAAAGCTGAGTCACAAATTTAGCCAGTAATATGACTAACATATATCCCATAGGCTTCAAATGGGTCCGCTCTAGGTATGGCTAAGCCTGGATCCCACCCACAGAGTAGAACAACTTAGCTTTGACTAGAGCAGCAACATTTCATATTTAGAATAGTTGAGTGGATTTGAGTGCAGCAATGATCTCCACACACTGACTTTACCTTGTTGTGTAAACTTGTCCCTTCTTTGTAGTGACAATGTTGCTTAGAGACACCCCATAGTCTGTTCCTTAGGGCAAAACTGATGCTTGTTGGATCTGGTACACTTGGAAGACCCACTCCACAGAACCTGCTTTAAGTAACTACATTGGTGGCTGCCATCACCAATGCAGATAAAAATATTCCTCCTCCTCCCCTCCTCCCACTCCCAAATGGGAATTTTGGTTTCCCTTCCTTTTCCTGAGAAGTAGAAGTTTGTGCACTGAGGAGTCATTGAGAATCACAATTGTCCTTATGAGGCACAAATATATGAGTTTTCACATTTTCTCAGTGCAGCGCTAACTTGGTAAACACATAAGTGAATATGGCTAGCATGTATCAAGGAAGAGTATGAGTGGGTGAATGTACTGAACAACTTTAGAGGGGGTAGGTTTTATCTGCTTTTTTGATGTTGTTGTCCCACCTAGAGGTGAAGGCATCCAGTCACATATCCTCTCTCCCTTCAGCATAATTATAGCAGCATAGTGTAAGGGGCGGGTGTTTCAGGGAGCCACTGTAATGCGGTGGGTAAAGTGTTGGACAAGGATTGGGAACATGCCACTTGAAATCTCTGGTATGACCAAAATTCAAATCCCTGTTCAGCTATGGAGCTCACTGGGTGGCCTTGGGCTGGTCGCTATTTCCCAGCCTAGTCGAACCTACCCTACAGGGTTGTTGTGAGGTTAAAATGAGGGGAAAGGTCCTGCCTTGCGGTCCTTGGAAGGAAGGTGGAATATGAATGAATAAATGAATGAATGGCTATTCTCTCCCTTTCTTCCCTGTTTGTCTAGGTAGACTGTTGGCTATTTCGCTCCTTTGGTAATATTGATGGAGTGGAGAGTACAGTGGAATTAGAAAAGGTTGATTTTTTTTCCCTAAAAGAGCAGCTAGGAGAGGAGAGAGAAGACCACAGAGCACAGGAAATTTGCTACCCTATAAACTATAAAGTACTTAGTTTGTTCCATACTGCCTAAAAGCACATAGACTGACAGGCTCTGTGTGTATACAGAATTCACACATATGCACAGGCTCAGTAGAAAAACAATCTCGCATCCTGCATTTTACAAGATTCCACATTGCAAGGAGAGAGCTTACACACAAACAGCTTGTATTCACTTAGGCTCTGAGGATATCAACACATTTTACTTCCTGACTTACTTATGTAATATACTGGTCCTCAGTCTAACAAGGATCTGCAGAGCGGTTTACAGAAAGAAATTAGAATCCCTAACACCAAAAACCAGTAACACCATGATGTTATTGCATTAAGGGGTTCTATACAGTTAAAGGGGCAGCATGGCCTTGCCGCTGGTTTCCCCCCTGCCAAGTTGTGCAGCTTCTTTGCCTTGACCCCCAACATATTCCATGGATGTCTGCAGAGAAAGCCTATGAGCACTGACCATAGGTTTTCATGACAGCTGGAACCCTGCACAATCAGGGTTCACATTCCATGGAAGCCTATGTGTAGAGTTTTACGCACAGAGGCCTTTTCCCTCTGCACACTCAATACATGGTTGTTGGGGAATGGTACAGTGAGGAAGACACATGACCATAAATCTGGGTATGTATCCTGACTTTTCCTTTCTACATGTGGAACCCCTTTATGCAATTAACATGTGAAGGTGGTTTAGAAAACAATGACCACACCATTTAGCAACTCAGCAGAGAAAAATGCCAATGTAAGGTACACAGAAAACTAAAAGGCCTGGGAAAATGAGAAGGTCCTCATCAGTGTCAAAAAGATATCAAGTGCGTCTTACCGAAGAAAGAAGCTGAGAGTCTTGAAAAAAGGCCATATCCCACTGGCCACCTTAAAAAAGGCCATATCCCACTGGCCACCTGCCTCAACTCCATTGGCAGTGGGACCCAGACAAGGGCTTCCAAGGCAGACCTTAATATATGGGCAAGCTCCCATGTGGAAGATTGTGGTCTTTAAGGTACAGTTGTCCCAAGAGCTTTAAGGCTTCAAAGGTTTAAAAGAGTACTTTGATTTGTGCTCAGAAATGGACCAGGAGTCCACACGTCTGGTCCCACTCAGTCACCTTGCTGCTGTGTTTCAAATCAGTTGCAGTACCCAAGCAGCTTTCAGTACATACATGATATTTTGCACTAATCCAAACATTATGTTGCCAAAGCATGGATAACACATGGGGGACAGGGCCTGCTGCCAAAACCATGATCGCCCTCCACACATTGTGCCTGTAGGATTTCATTTCAGAAGGTTGGACAAGGGCTTTTCAAACCTAGCATCAGCATGTGGAACCTCTGGGCAAGTGCTGGGGTTTCAGCCCCCCCTACCTCCCCCAGCTGAGCCTACCGAGGTGCTGATGCCTGCCTTGTCCCCTGCCCCCAGAAGCTCAGAGCTGCCATTTTAAATTTCCCACAATGCTGCGGAACATGCTACAGCATGGACATTTGAGGAAATTTACAATCCAGCACTCATCACAGTGCTGCTGCTGGTTGCCACTACTGGGACCCACTGACCTTGGAGGGAGTCCTCCAGAGGGCATTTTAGCAAAGGCAACCTCAAACCTGAAGCTGGCACCCTGGGGCTTTTGTTTTCTGTACTTCATATAACAGCCAGTCCCTCCATTATGCCAAGTTGGACAGAATTCAACCTGACCTGAGAAAGAAAGAATGGTGGATCAAGGTAGCTAAAGCACTGTGAAAGCAAAGTTGGTGGGGATTTCAAATGAGGGGACAGCTCTGCACACATATCCCCTTGTGCACATGGATCTGCTGCTCAGTTGAAGAGTAATGGAGAACCAGGATGGAGTGGTCTAGCACTGAGGAGACCTGGGTTCTAGTCCCTACTCGGCTGTCAAATAGGGAGAAATCCACAACAGATTCAAATCAGATTAGATTTCTGTGAGTCCAACCTGTGGATTCTTCAGTGGCTTTTCCTGAGTAGTGTGAATCCACAGACTGTTTTTGTTTTTTGTTTTACTGTGTGTGTGTGTGTGTGTGCACACTTGCAAACCAATAAAATTTTCGTACAAAAAATCAGATTCCATCAATGAGCGGGTAATGGAATGAAAGATACCTGACAATCTGTGACACACAGGCATGTTATATTCAAAATCTGTACACCCCTACCATGAAGCTCACTGGGTAACTTTGGGCCAGTCACTGACTTTCAGGCTAGTCTACCTCATAGTGTTGTTCATTGTGAAGATGAAATGGAGAGGAGGAGGATCACGTAAACCACTTTGGGCTCCTTGGAGGAAAATGTGAATATACTACGGTTGGCGGAGAATTTCTCCCCGAAACTTCGGGGGGCCGAGCGCCAATGTGTTCGGCCCCCCGAACAAGTTTCGGGGAGAAATTCTCCGCACCCCCCCGCCCCCCGCACCCCCCCCGGGACGGGACTTACCTTTGCCGAATGTCCCTCCCGGCGGCGGGTCCGGCCGGCGGTTCGTCTGGTCTTCGTCAGGGGCGGGGGCGGCAGCCGATCTTTCGACAGGCTGCCGCCGCCGCCATTCCAATAAAAGAAAAAAAAAACGCCCCCGTGATAGGCTACGTGACGATTTACGTAGCCTATCACAGCTGACTTTGCAGATCTAGCCGTGATAGGCTACGTTAATCGTCACGTAGCCTATTACGGGGGCGTTTTTTTTTTAACTTTTTAGTTCGCGGCCGGGCGAGGCGAGGCGCCTCCTCCCCGGTCTGAATTTCGGCCGGGCGAGGCGGGAAGCCTCCCCCCCGGCCTGAATTTCGGCCGGGCGAGGCGGGAAGCCTCCCCCCCTGGCCTGAACTTTGTGGGGGGAGCAGCGAAGTGCCTCCCCCCCACTGCGAACAAGCTTCGAGGACAAGTAAGGGACTTTCGTACACCCCTAGAATATACATGAATAAATAAACCCTCCAAAGCCCTGTTTTGAATTGATATGCCAGGGAAGTTCACAGAATCTTTCTTTACACTGTACTTTTTTGGATTCGGTTTTTGTTTTTCTTTACTTTGAATAGTTTTGGCTATGTTGATTTTAATAAGTAGAAAACATATTAATGAATGAAAAAAGTTTGAGTTGGATAAAACTAATCCACTGGTGATGAGGTTGAGAAATACTGAAAAGCCACCAGGAAATGTTGGCAAAATTTGTTAATTTTCATCTTCTCAAGACAGTTGTGCTTTCCATGAAAGAATCCTACAAAACTGGCTTCGTATCTTTATATCTCTCACCATATGTGTACACTCAGTGTCTGCTGTCACCCTTCTATGATTATGCAGCTTAGGGACGCTTATTTGAGACAGACATCAATCTGACATGTTACACACATTCAAGCTTGGGACCAAAAAGATACGGCACATTTATTTATCTGCCTCACTATACTTGAAAAGATATGAAACTATGCTTAGGCTGGTTTAGCAGGACAAAAAATGCTGATAGTCTGTGATAATGGTAAATAATCATAATCAGAAAGCCACCTCATTATGACTGGTTGACTGTTTGATATGAATTTGACCCACGGCAAAGCCTAGGGCTTTGTTTATTTAAAAGGGCAGAGAACTAGACAATCATCTGTACTGTACATTTATATTTTTAGAAGTGTTTATAGATTTACTCTACATGAAGGACAGAAAGAGAAAGGAGAGAGAATACCAAGCCCACTACAAATTTTAAATCTTATATTTTGTCTCACTTTTTACGAGACATAATGAGGCTTTCTGAAAGGTTATGGGCATGCTAATAGCCTTTGTATTATGCCAATTTATTATAATCTCACACTTCAGAAAGTCAGATAGATGTAGCCCTCACATCTTTGGCTCTTTTTGATTTCCCCATGACAGGTTATCAGCTATTATCTGTTATTTTTTTAATTGCAAGGCCTGATGAGTTTAAGTCAACATATTTCCTTATTGCTCCTTCTGCTTGTCAGCTGTAGCTGAATTGATAAAATGCAAATGAACAAATCATTAACGAGTACTGGTTATGAATCTCTCAGGCAGTTCAGGACCCTATCAAATCCTGCACCTATTACTTTGTGTGATTGATGTACTATTGTAAGTGATTGTTCCTGATCTTATTAAATCTTATTGATTTCCCCCCCTGTTTCTATTTTATGCAGGGCCAGGCCTGGACTATTATGAATGTTGCTGAACACTGTTAATCAAGCTTACACAGCTATTTTGATGGCAAACAATTAGAACTCCGCAGCAATACCTTGCAATTAGCTTCAGGGATCTGGACCTCAGCACCATAGTAATGAAAGAGGCCTTCTCCTTCAAGCAAGATAATGAGATTTATAATTATGACCCCAAATAACCTCTAAGAAATAACCAATCTGGAAACTCAGATGTGTTTATCAATAATTTGTGCCCTTCTAAATAAAAATAAATTTAATGTTGGCCTGGCACTATTAACATTTCCCCCCCCCGTGAAAGAATGCAAAAATAAAAATCAGGAACAAGGATTTCAATATTTTATGATGGCTACTATTTATTATTTATCTAGTGTAAACAGTATTTCCACAAATTGCTCATTTATACAATGTGGTTTATTTGATACTGTTGAGGTTTTTTTTTAACAAACAGAAGTGCTTGCAAGGTAGCTGGAAACTGTGACTCACTGATATGCATTTATGTTCATACACAACAATATAGTGCTACATCATATAGAGAATACACTGTAACCATTTCCACAAGCCCTACACACTTATTCTCCACTCACGCAATTATCACTGCATGAGGAGAAGAGTAGGGTCATGCTTGCTGGTCCTGCCCCCTTCACCACACCTCGATTGCCACGTGCCACCCTGCTGCCCTCCACACATTGGCACACTTTCGCTGGAGGAGGATCTGAAGTTGGGAGCATCCTTCATCATTCACAGCTAACCAGGTTCTTCCTGGAATGCCACAGCACGCTGAAGAATAAAAGAGAACACCCCTCCCCTTTCATTGCACACTCTTGGCTGATGGCATGCTCTTGGAGTTGGATCCAAATTAATGCAGCATCAACTGCACTGGTGGAAGTGGCCCCGTCCTGCTCCCTCCTTTCCATCAGAGCCCCTCCGGAGCCCTGAAAATCCTACACAGAGAGGCAGAAGATCTTGTTGTATGGGGTAAGTTGTGGTGTGTGTGTGTAGGAGGGGGAATCTGCAAAAATTCAGAGGATGAGCTTTCCACAAATGGAGCCCTTCCTTTTGCCGAAGGCAGATCCTGATTCTAATGCCTGGATGGTTAGTTAAGTGTTAAGGGTTTTTATCTTGTGCTGTCATTTTATTAGTTCGTAATATTTGTAGATTTGATTTACATGAAAGCTGCTCTGGGTTGTCACTGAAGGGTGCCATTTATCATTGAAGGGTGCTCCCACCCCAGCTAGGAGTGACCTCACCCCAGCTCTCACCACACTTCTGTTTGCGTGGAGGGAGCATCATGGCAGCATCACCTCCCCCAGAGTGTCAAAGCTATCAGTGTGTGGTGCCAGCAAACCACAGAGGAGTGTGACTCCCCATTCCCCATGTCCTAGTGTCCTGGGTCACATGTCTATGGACATGCCTTTAACCTTCTTGGTGCTTCCAGCCATTAATTTCTTTCTCACCATTAATTTCTTTCTCAAATTAATTTCCTGTTCTGTCCTGCCGTCTGGGACCAGGTACTCCGCACCTAGTATCCAGGGAAAAGAATGAAGGAAACCTCCAGGTGCACAAGAAACATATTTTTCTTAAGCCCAAACAAGTTGCGATTTGATACCATGTTGACAATTGTGTTTAAGAATGCCATGGACGAAGAACTGTTCTCCCCCTCCCCATACACCTGGAGGTCTTCTCCCTTCCTTCCCCCACAAAATTGATGAAAATGTCAATTAGTCCTTTCCCTGCAAAATTCATGAATCTCTCAATCTTGGTTTCTCTCAGTTTCTCACTTTTCCAGTCTTAAGTTCAGTTTATATGGTTTATCCTTTGAGAATTTTCTTTTTAAAAAGTTCACATGAAAATTCGTATGCAATTTTGAGCACATTTCTGCTAATAACATGCAATTTTGTACACAATTTTTTTCCAATATACATATTTTTGCAAGCAATTTTACTAATACAATGTACTTTTGAATGTTATTTTCCCTGATATACAGATTTGTGTATGCACTTTCCCTGTATGTATGCATGTATGTATGTATTTTTATTGGAGTACTCCAGTGCTGAATTTGGAGAAGTACAAATTTCGAAGGAAACCTGAATTTGTGTATTGGTTCAAAAGGGCAAAATTAGGTAAGTTTGCATGAATATGCAAACTGAACAAATTTCTCCCCCATTTCTTATTGGTGTCTTCCCATTTATCTTTCCTCCTTATTAGCATTCATACACCACCACTAATGTCAACAACCAAAATGATATATGGGCTGGGTGGGGGGTGGAATTCCTGCCAGTCCCATATGTGACCAGCTAATCTTGTACAGAACAGAATACGAAGTCACTGGCTGGGTGTCTGCTGAGACTGATGGCAGGGAAGGGGTGGATGCAAGCTTATATAGCTTCTGCTCACCTCCTTTTCCTGATTGGCTGGGTGCCGCAACAAGCACCCATGTCCAGCCCCCATTTGCGTAAGACATCTTTCATGGAAAACAATGAATCACAATTCTACACAAAATGGCGGCTCGCTGAGGAGTTGGGCACCCATGGACCACCTAGTAGCTCGACCAGGGAACTTAACAGCGGCAGGTAAGTGGTGGCAGTTTGGTGAGCTGTGCACAGGGTGGGCACAGGGTGATTCATCCATCCCTAGTTGTGATACAGACACTAAACTGCCTGTTCTGAGGCAGTTGCTTCCATATGAAAACATTCAGCTGAAATGAACATCAGTGCACACAGAAAACAACACATGCACACCAGGAAATATTGTAAGTTTGTACGAGGTATACATATACATATATATATATATATATATACATACATACATACATACATATACATATACATACACACACACACACACACACACACACACACTACAGCTTGAATTCAGAGGACTGGTAAAGATGGAATTCTATATTCCAAAAGCTGGGCAAAGATGACAACAGTGTAAGATCACTTTTTAAAAAACAAATATGTTAATCCAGATCTAGGATAGGATTCTAAGGACAAGTAGAGGAATGGGAAGGGTAGAACAGTATTTTTTAGACACACCACTTTAAAATATGCCTACTTTGCTGTGCCAAACTGGGAGCAGGATTATATTTTAAAATGCAGGATTAAAAAGATAAACTCTACTTAACCCATTCCCTACTCCTTGTTCAAGAAAAGTTGACCCAGAAACTGCAGACTACATATTTCCTTAAGTAATGATAGAGACATGTCATATATCTTTTCCTTGCAGTAAAATGTTAAAATGGCCTGAAAAACAATCAACCTCCTTGATCAAATCAAGTAGTGATGAAGGAGTTAAATCTGAAAACCCAGAAAACCTGAAGATGATGATGATGATATACACACATACACATACAGTTTTCCTTATGTCCCCCTAGTTTAAAGACAACTGCTAAATCTGAATCATTTTAGTGCATGTTTTAATTTGTATCAAATAAATACATATTTTACTAGATACAACAGTTAATGAAATGCATATAAAATGTAAAAAAACCCTATTAAAATGCTGTAGTTATACATTTCTTTCTGACTGTCATACAACCTTTGCAAACAAAGTATAGTATATCAACTTTCTTGTGACAATAAGCAGACCTGTTATCTTGGGGACAGCTAAATGAATTATTTAATCAATACAACTACATCTCTGATGATAAGACAAGCTCAGACAAATTAAAATCTGAACCAGGTAAAGCATGTCAGGAACAAGATGCGTAGGTAGTGTAATACACATTTTAATATTAAAGCAGATTCTTTAAAAAACAGCAAAATAAACACCAGTCCTTTCAGTTTCCTGTTAGGATGATGTAAATTTGAAATTGGCTTGGGAAACCACGCCATGCTCGCTAATTTGTTACATGTTTACCGCATACAAACGTAATGCTATTTTAATTATTTAAGGGTTATGAAATCTAAAGACAATGTACAATACAAAGTTAGCAAGGTGATTTGGCAAGGGAAGATAAACCCTCATTTTTAAAAGCTGAATTATTTGTACAAAACTGACTCGGAAATGAAGAATTAAGGCAGCACTGTAGTTCAGTGGTAGAGGACATATTTGGCACACAAACGGTTCCAGATTCAATCCCTAACATCTCCAGAGAGGGCTGGAAAAGGATCCTGTCTGAAATCTTGAAGAGCCTCTGCTAGTCAGTGCAGGCAGCACTGCATGTATTAATATGTAAGGCAGCTTTCAATTCACCAGCAGTTTGAGAGGGATCCCAAACAAGGAAATTCTCCAAAATCCTTTTCAGAGGAATTTTAGCTCAGTTAATATTGAATGAAACTATATGGTTAGTTCATACTGATACAGGTGGACAAAGGAAACAATGGGGTAAGAGAGGAAGACTGGAAAGAGTAGGGGTTAAAACCATTGCTTCTTTCATCAGTATGAAGATAACATTAAACATTATTAACAGTGGAGCCACAGTTATGCCTAAAATTCTCCACTATATGAGGTTGGTGAAATTCGGGCCATCATTTGGGTGAATCCCCCAGGGCTGTGCAAAAATTCTACAATGGGCCAAAAAAGAAAATTCTCAGAAAATGTTTCATAATGAAAAATATTTTCTCAGATATGTTGGCCCAGCTCTAAAATGCAGTTGGTGATGTAAAACTGGTAAAGAACTTTAAATAGATGCTTCCTGTAGGCAATCTGAGCTGGAGAAAACATCAGAGATGGCAATAATGCAGGGGGAAAAATCTATATTTCTAATAGTGATGGATTATTTGCAAGTGGAAAAAACTAAAAGAAAATTGACTGTAGTTAATGTAGTAGTGCAGTTTAAGATAGGGGCTAAATAGCCCTACCACAACAAATCTATGTCTAAACACTCAGTAGTATTCATCTGAGAAATAGGGAGTCTAGATTGGTCAAATGGGAACACCCATCACACACACACACACACACACACACACACCATGCACCTGTATGTTGTGAATTCCAGTGTTCATGAGGGGAATAAATCCTACTTTTGGATGGTCAACTGAATACAGCCCTAGCTAAGTAAGAGCCCCACAAGTGGGTGGAATTAGGCTAAAACCCCAAAAGGGATGGGGAAGAGTTTTGAAGTGCTTCTTACTCTGCTGAAAGATCCTAGCAAATTTGTGTCGTGGCTGCTTGTTTCCTTCCTTTGCTTGTGCAAGGGGTAGATGCAGGGGGAGGGGGAGAGGGATGGATGAATCTGTCAGTTTCACTTTCTCCCAGATTAAATTCTTTTAAATCTCAAATTCTTCCTTTCCTGCATATGAAGAACTGTGTGAATTTTGGTAAATGCCTATTACAACAAAACTCAAAGGAAAGTCTCACCCAATCCGCACCAGCCAAAGTCAATAGGTACAGTGATTCCCAGTATGGAGAAAACCATGATGTGCTTGCCTGCCATACAGCAGCTAAAAAAAAATCAGGAGTCTGTCAGAAAAAAGAGGTGGCAACCTGAATTCAGCACCACAAATATGGTTTAATATGAAAGGATTCAAAACCAGACTTTTAAGAGCAAAACACTCAAAGCCCTGGGCCTAGATGAATGAATCAGTTTTTTTTAAGAGTCTCAAGTTCTTTTTGTCCTGAATATAGATAACTTTGTGAATTTTAGAGGTGTACAAAACTCCGCTTACCTGGCTCCGCCAGGTTCTGCAGGTGGGGGGAGGCAATCTGTTCCTCCCCCCGGAATCCTCAATGGGGGGGAGGCGTTCCGTTCCTCCCCCCTAGAATCCTGCCTGGCTGGCTCTGCTCCACAGCCAGGCCGCAGACCTGCCAGCCGGGCCAACCTGCAGCGGGGCCTCCAGCCGCTGCTGGGCTGGTGCAGACGCAAATGGCGTCCTGAGTAGGGGATGCCATTTGCGTCCCTATGGTAGCCCGTGATAGGCTACGTAAATATTTACGTAGCCTATCACGGATAAAACGGGAACACAAATGGCATCCCCTACGCCATTTACGTTCCCACTTTAGCCGTGATAGGCTACGTAAATATTTACATAGCCTATCACGGATAAAACAGGAATGCAAATGGCGTAGGGGACGCCATTTACTTCCCTGCATTAGCTGTGATAGGCTACACAAATATTTACATAGCCTATCATGGGCTACCATAGGGACGCAAATGGTGTCCCCTACTCAGGATGCCATTTGCATCCACACCAGCCTGGCTGCAGCCGGGGCTGCCGCCGCCGCCACCACCGGAGCTGAAGCCAGAGCCACAGCCAGGTAGGCTCCATTTCGTGGGGCTTTCGTGGGGTGGAGGGGTGGGGGGCTCCATTCCACCATGGATTCCGTGGGGCCGAATTCACTGGAATTCGCCCCCCCTGGGATCTGTGGTGGAATTCTCTAACATCCCTAGAATTCTTATCAAAACAAGACTGGAACAATATTCTCACTCATCCCTAGGGGGAAGTAATAGAGCTGTGTGCAAAAGGCCTCAAAATTCTCTATCCTTTGTTTGGGCAGAGAAAGGGGGGGGGAATTTCACCGAAATTCTCCACGAGAGGAGAAATTATTAACAGTTTCTTACAGGTAAGGCTCACCATTGGCAGGGATTGTACCACAATTCCTTTCTTTTTCCTAAGGATTTTTTTGTGCTGCAATAGCACCAGCTGTGTTGGCAGGCTGGCCCCTCCATTACGCATCGACCACAATGCACGTGTTGTGGGGAAGTGTTGTGTCCAGCTCCAGGGAAGAGGTGGAGATAGTGCTGAGCCAAAATCTGCCCTCCAATTTCCTGAAAGTTTTCTTCCCCCATGAAAGAGGCCTCCATTGTTCTGCCTCACTCTCAACGTGCTGTATACTTTTTTGTGATGTTTTTAAGCTTACCTAATCACTGCAAGATGACCAAGGGTGCTGTGTCTCTGTTAGGGATGGCGGAGAATTTCTCCACGAATCTCCGGGAGGCCGAATGCCAATGCATTCGGCCCCCCGAAATTAGTGGAGAAATGGTCTGCCCCCCCGCCCCCCCGGGATGGGACTTAGCTTTGGCGAATGTCCCTGGCGCTGGCGGCTCCCGGCAGCAGTTCAGCGGCGGTGGCGGCGGCCGGTCTTCCGACCAGCTGCCACCACCGTCATTTCCAAGTAAAAAAAAAAAACAACTCAAGCAAACGTATTAGGCTATGTAAAGATTTACGTAGCCTATCACGGCTAGATTTTCAAAAAACACCGTGATAGGCTACGTAAATCCTTACGTAGCCTATCATGGCTGACTTTGGGGGGGGAAAAAGCACGTATGCAAATGGGGGCGCCCATGGGCGCCGCCGTTTGCATTCCTTATTTGGGCACGTGTAGTCTACGTAAACATTTACGTAGACTACGGCGAAAATAAGGGCAACGCAAATAGCGTTGCCCTTATTTTTGCCGTAGTCTATGTAAATGTTTATGTAGACTACACGTGCCCAAATAAGCAACGCAAATGGGGGCGTCCATGGGCGCCGCCATTTGCGTACGCGCTTTTTTCCCCCCAAAGTCAGCCGTGATAGTCTACGTAAGGATTTACGTAGCCTATCACGGCTGACTGCAGGGACGCAAATGGCGGCGGCTATGGCTGCCGCCATTTGCGTCCTGGCCGGCAAGGAGGATTCGCGGCCAGAGGGACAGGGCACCTCCTCCCCGGCCAGAATTTTGGCCGGAGGGACGGGGCGCCTCCCCCCCACCAAGAATTTCGGAGGAACGCAGTGCTTCCCCCCCACCGCGAAGCAACCTGCGGGACCAGGTAAGGGACTTTCGTCCATCCCTAGTTTTCTTTCTATCACACATCTCTCAGTTGCTCTGCAGCCTCCCAGGCTGCCTGCACTTCCTGATCTGAAAAAGCCCTATGGAAGGAATTGCCTCATGATGACTTCCCCTGGGCTTTAATTGAAGTGTGGGAAGCTGAGGAGGCTATATGCTGTCAGAGAGATGACTGTACAACAAAAGGCTTATCTACCTCATAAGTAAGGCAAGCACAAGGACCCTGAACCAACCCATGAAAATGTCTCCAAAATTTCTCCACCATTGAATTTCTTTTCAATAGCAGTTTCTTTTCTATCCAACTGAATGAGAATGGTTGGAAAAAAATGTGGGATAAAATTTTGGCACAGCACTAAGAAGTACCACAGCATTGGGCTTTGGTAATAAACTAATGATCTTTGCCTATGGCCCATTGTAGTACTATACCCAGCCCTGCTTAGGCACATAATTGGGGTGGAGATGGCTAGCAGAATATAAAAACGCTGTGCTTTTGCTTGATCAGGTCCTGGGACATCTGTAATAGTTGTCAAATCAAGTTAGTGGCTACGCATCTCCCTTTCTTCCAGGGCTTGGCATTTTTTTAACTGTGCCCTGTGGGACACAGTTCCCCAGGGGTAGGAAATCATTTTGGGCCTGCAGGCAGATTTGTTTTGTTTCTTTTATTTTTGGGGGCCCCACGGGCACATTTATCAGGCCTACAGACATTTATTCTTTTGGATTCTCTCAGTTCTTGCCTCTTGCCTGAATTCTCCCTGTTCTTGGTCTTCCCTCACTAGATACTCTCTGTTCTTGTCCTCTCTTGCCTGGATTCTTTCTGTTCCTCAGATTATCTCTTTTCTTGTCCCCCTTCCTCCTGCCACCACCTACCTTTTCTTCTTCCTCATCCTTCTGCTGCCTACTGCCTCTTTCTTCTCCTCCTCCTGCACCCGCACTGCTGCTACTAAGGAGTCAGAAAGTAGGCAGATCAGGAGATTTCCTGCTTCCTGGCTGCTGAGGTGAGCCGAGTGTGGAGGTAAGGAGAAGCAGCAGCCATGGCAAAAACAGACTTGGTTTCTGTGGGGGGTGAGGGAAGGGTCTGGCACGCACAGTCAGGGGGGCTGGTGGGCACTGGTGCACACACAGACACCATGTTGCCAACCCCTGCCCTAGAGCCTTAACCATTAGCCATTGGGGTTTCTTTTCTCTTTTTTTTTGCTCATCTCTGTTTAAGCTGTAATTACTATCCAGGACATAAACAAATACATATTTACAACTGTCTTGCAAAGCTTTTCAACTTCAGTCTTCCTTCATTGAACATTTAAGAATTTGACATGAACTGAAACCCTCAAACATTTGGTTCAGTTCTAATGATAAGCCATGTGATACTGGTGATAATAGCATTTCTTAGGGTGCAATCCTAACTAGATAGGCAGCCGCCTCCGAATTCAGAGGTGACGGCCTATCCAAAGCAAGACAGGAGAGGCACGGGTGTGTGTCTGTCATTCTCTCCGTGCCTCTCCTGCCTTGCTATTTTTCGCTAGACAGCTGTTTTCAGATGTCTCGTGGCGGGGGCGGCCGGGAGAGGAAGCTGCTGTATGACACATTGGATGTGTCGTATGTGCAGCTCCGCTCTCCCCACCCCAGAATGCCCCCAAGCCCTGCCCCTTTTCAGTCACCCCACACTCCTCTTGCGAGCGCGGAGGATGGGGCTTCTCCACTCTGCTTCTGAGGCAGCATGGACAAGGGGGGCAGTCGGTTTTCCAGGAACAGACCTCAGAGCGTGGGCTCCGAGGTCGGTTCCCAGAAATGAGCATATCCTGGGGGTCTCTAGGCAGTGTCTAGTGGCCATAGGATTACTCTCTTAATGTACCACAAAATCCCACTTCATCCCATTTCATGCTTCTATGATACACTGTTTGCTTACCTTCCACAGAACCCTGAAACATTACAAAACAATGTGCAGTGAGAAATATTTTACTGAAAATGTTACCTTGATGTGAGCGTTTTGAAAGTTTTGGGTTTTTGCTTTGTGTGTACATGACTATACTCTCCTCTTCCACTTTTTACATGCACATACCCCAACTTCACATTGCTTATAGGAAAGCAGCTCATTAGTGAAATACTCCAAGACTTGGGGAAGAATTATAGTTTATGCAAGCCTTAATGTCATATTAGGCATGAGAATCATGTTCTGCCACTTATCCATGTAAATTATATCAAAATTGGCCTTACAGCACCAGCCTCTCTAGAATAGGATCCATAGCTGGGACAAATGTAATGAAAGGTTAGACATTAAGTGAAATAAAAATCACCCATCCGTAGAAATCTCAATTCACTGTGTGAGGACATTCAGTCTTGGATTTCCCTTAACAAAGCTTGCAGGGAATAGTAATTGAGAACTGTTGTTCCACACTTTCTCTATTTTTTTTTAAAACATGTTTTGAGAAGGCAGACTGTAGAATGTTAGTTATCCTGTGCCATACCGTAGGCAAGCTGATTTACTTGGTAAGAAAATATAGAGCAAACCGTGAATTGGCTTGGCCGCAGGATATGGATACATAAGATATCTGTCTAAGACATTCAGCTTGTACAGGTCCAGCATCAACCACAGGTATGGCTGGGCACCTGCTGAGAGCATACACACCAGCAGGGACCCACTGACAAGAAACCTGTGGAGTTGCCCCTTCACTTCACAATTACAAATTGCTTGTTCACTTGCTTCTTGAGCTGGTGCAGAAAACCATGGTGGTGAGAAAGAGGAGCAGTAAATGCCACCGTCTGCTTGCTCATTGGCTCTCTACCTGTCAAGCAAGTGGTAGCAATGATGAGAAAGAAGATGAGGAGTAATAGCAGCTGGTGACAATGGTGGTGAGAAGGTAGACTCACTGAGGGAGGGGGCCCATTGAAGTGTCTTGTCCAAGGGCCCTCAAAAAGCTGAAGCTGGCACTGGAACTGCAGAAGCTGTGAAGGGACTGATTGCTGTTCATAATCATGTCTCTTCCAACAGTCACCATGGACCTGAACTAGGGACAGCCAGATTCAAACCTCCACTCAGATATGATTCTCACTGGGTGAAATTGGCAAATCAGTATTTCTCAGCCTAACCTACCTAACCTATGGGATTATTCTGTGAGGATAAAAAGGGATAATGTGACCCACGGTTTGCTGGAGTAATGGCCTGATACAAATGTGATACAACTAAGTAAGTCAAGGGAAAGAGTGAACGCAGAAATCAGTCATAGTAGAATGAGAGGCAAAACTTGATATATCATATATGTGGAGGAAAAGTATGGCAAATCCTGGTCCTCCAGCTAGGACTGAATGTGTGAAAGTATACATAGAGACTGGCTGTGTTTTCCATAATCACTATTATGGGCTTCTTCACTAGCACACACACCTTCAGATGATTGCATAGCAACACACATTGAACAGAAGTTACTAAAGCACTGGGGACAAAAACATGAGCAACTATCATAAGGGCCATCTAATTCTGTATGATAGCTTTGCTACTCTGGTTTGTGCACTGGCAACATCCAGGTTGGATTAGTGTAATGTCTTACAAGTGGACGTTCCCTTGAAAATGGTAGAGAAACATCAACTTGTGCAAAATTCAGCAGCCAGATTCTGACTGGCTCATCAAAATGGGGCTGTATTATACCAATTCCTAAGGACTTATATTGGCTCCCTATTCACTTCTGAATCCAGTTCAAGGTGCTGGTTGTCACCTTTAAAGACCTAAATAGTTTGGGATCCAAATACCTGAAGGACTGCCACCTCCCATACTATCCTGCCCATGCGTTAAGATAATCAGAAGAGGCTCTTCTCCAAGTACCATCAATGGGAGAAATTCATAATGCATTTACAGAGGAGAAGACCTTCTTTGTGGTGGTACCCTGCCTTTGAAATGCTAACATAAAATACATTACACTAGTGTAAATTACTCTAGCGCAGCACCGCTACTGGTGTTGCACTAACACAATGCTAACTATTGGCATTGCGTCAGAGTAGTTATGCTATTGCATCATAATTTACATTACCAGTTGCACCTCCTGGATACTGCCCAGTATCTGCTTTTTTCTGTTCTTATGTTTTTATGAGCTTTTGTGAAGACACCCTAAACTCTGACTATGGCAGAAAGGTGGCATTAAATGGACCCTAGACTGCTGAGCCCTGGTTTAATAGACATAAATGAGTATACGAATGCTCACAAACGTAACTGGGGAAGTGATGTGGGCTCTTAAGCAAGTTGCCCTTGTGTTTGCTTGGACATTGAGCTTTTCTACATGAGTGTGCTGGTCATTCCCTACTCACAGTTGTTTATGGGTTCTTTAGATGATCTCATGACCCTCAAGTTTTGCTTCTGTTTTTAAACAGCACTTTCAATGAGTTTTTTATAACAGGGAAAATGCGGTATTAATTGTGAAAGTGAAAGAAAATGTTTTGTCTGCTTGTGTAATTGTGATATTCCACCATAGCACAGTGCCACCTAGAGGTTACAAAGCAGAAAAGCAGGAAAAGAAACACCCTTCAGTGCTTGGATCTCAATTATGTGACAAAACTGAAAGTAAATAGAGCAGACTAACAGTTTTGTGTAGAAAAGCTCATTCTTTCTTTTGTTATTGATAGTAGCATCACTTGCATTTCTTTTTTCAAATACAATGTACAGAAGCAACCCTGAATAACATCTTGCAGAAGGAAAGTTGCAGAACAAACAATTGCAAAATAAAGGTTTTTTTTTTTTTTAATCTTCATTTTCTTAGGGTCACATAATTGATCACCAAGAAAGAAAAATAAAATTGCTTGTGCACCCTTGAACATTTGGTCACCCATGTTCTTGATCATTCCTAACAGGGGGTAATGGGTTCACACTGCTGTGTGATAATCTTAGGGATAAATCTCTTGCATGATCCAGGACATGGTGGATTAAGACTGAGGTCATCTGCAATCTAGGTTGCATAGGGATACAACTGGATGGGTCACAATGCAAAATATTGTAGGTGGTTGTACGTCAGCTCCAGGCACTGTTGAATGAAACTGATTATCTAGAACCATTTCAATCGGGCTTCAGGCCGGGTTTTGGAGCGGAAACTGCCTTGGTCGCCCTGTGGGATGACCTCTGCTGGGAGAGGGACAGGGGGAGTGCAACCCTATTGATTCTTCTGGACCTCTCAGTGGCTTTCGATACCAT
Source organism: Heloderma suspectum (assembly GCF_057233095.1). Lineage (NCBI taxonomy): Eukaryota > Metazoa > Chordata > Lepidosauria > Squamata > Helodermatidae > Heloderma > Heloderma suspectum. Next base: position 54,446,262 of record NC_139461.1, read on the forward strand.
CGACCATGGTATCCTTCTGGATAAGTTGTTTGGGTTGGGAGTTGGAGGCACCACACTGCAGTGGTTCCGCGCCTACTTGGATGGCCGACACCAGAAGGTGGTGCTGGGGGATTATTACTGCGTGCCATGGCAATTGTGCCATGGGGTTCCACAGGGCTCTATTTTATCCCCTATGCTGTTTAACATCTACATGAAACCGCTGGGGGAGGTTATCCGGAGGTGTGGGCTGAGGTGCCATCAATATGTGGATGACACCCAGCTCTTTATCATCAAAACCAGGTGAGGCAGTGACTGTTCTGAATCAGTGCCTGGGCATGGTAATGGACTGGATGGGGGCCTATAAACTGAAACTCAATCCAGACAAGACGGAGGTACTGTTAGTGGGTGATATTTAACCAGTTCTGGAGGGGGTTGCACTCCCCCTAAAGGCTCACGTTCGTAGTTTGGGGGTGCTCTTGGATCTAGAACTCTCACTTGAGGCACAGGTGAACTCAGTGGCATGGAGCACTTTTTATCAGCTTAGGCTGGTATACCAACTACGCCCTTATCTGGACAGAGATAGCCTAGCTACAGTTATCCATGCTCTGATAACTTCTCGTCTGGATTACTGCAATGCGTTATACGTGGGGCTGCCTTTGAAAACAGTCTGGAAACTTCAGCTGGTCCAAAATAGGGCAGCAAGATTGTTAACAGGGACTGGCCTGCGAGCTCATATTACGCCAGTACTTTTTCAGCTGCACTGGCTGCCAGTCCATTTCCGGGCCCGATTCAAAGTGCTGGTATTAACATTTGAAGCCTTTAACGGCTTGGGTCCAGGTTACCTGAAGGATCGCCTTCTCCCATATGTGCCTGCCTGGACCTTAAGATCATCATCAGCGACCTTCTCCGTGAGCCCCTCCAAAGGAAGTGAGGCGGGTGGCTACTAGGAGGAGGGCTTTTTCTGCTGTGGCACCCCAGCTCTGGAATGAGCTCCCTAGTGAGGTTCACCTGGCACCTACATTGTATTCCTTTCGGCGCCAGGTGAAGACCTTTTTATTTTCCCAGGCATTTTAGCATTTTAGCTTTCTAAACTTTTAGCTCTGCTGTTTTAAAAATTTGTATTTTAAACTCCTGCACTGCTGCTAGGTTTTATTGTGGTTGTATGGTTATATTGTGGTTTTAATGTTCTATATATTTTAAATTGTTTTATTGTGTGTTGTTTGGTTTTAATTTTTGTGAACCGCCCAGAGAGCTTCGGCTATTGGGCGGTATAGAAATGGAATAAATAAATAAATAAATAAATAAAATATCCTTGAGAACAGCCCAGCTGTTCTGACATAGAAATCAAGATGACTAAAGCCTAGTCTACACATCCTTATTATGAGGGAGTACCATACTTAGGTGCTAGAATGGATTGCTTCACTTCAGACTGCAGGTGGGGCATCATGTTATTGAATGTTCCCATATGTTAAAAGCTTCATGCAAACAGAAAAGCAGCACAGCAGACAAATGGAAGGGCTAGAATCCTTCTTCCTGCCATGCTAGTTTTTCTAGAAACTTTTTAAACATGTGTGAGAGGATTCAAAAGTAGTATTTATTTATTTATTTCATTTATATCCCACTTTTCTTCCATCATGGAACTCAAGGTGGCTACATGTGGTTCCCAAGTCTCCCCTCCAAGCAACTAACAGACCCAGACCTGCTTAGGTTCTGCAAGTTGGTGGCTGGCCTCATGTGCCTCCAGACTAGGGCTGTGCTGGGACCGCCCGATCCAGCTCAGACAGATCTGGAGGGCTGCAACCCACCTCAGCCCTGAACCCAAAGAGGGTTCCCCCCGACACCCCCACGCAACCCCTAGCTCTTTACCTGGGCTACCGCCTCCTCTGCTGCTGCTGCCATGCCACCCGCTGCCTCCTGAGGCCTCGATGTGCGGCAACTCTTCTTGCAGGGAGTCACCATTTTTAAAAAGGCAACTTCCTGGAACTTCCAGGAGGTTGCCATTTTAAAAATGGCGACTCCCTGGAATAAGACCAGTCGCTGTGCGTCCAGGCTTCAGGAGGTGGCAGCGGGCGGTGGCAGGCCGTTCCCACTTTTGCTGCCTCTGTTGCCGTACTTCCGCCTCTGCCGCCATCTCCTGAGACCTGGACGTGCAATGACTCTTCTTGCAGGGAGTCAATATTTTAAAAATGGCAACTTCCTGGAACTTCCCTGGAAGACGACCAGGTGCCTCAGGAGGCGTCGGCGGGCAGCGGTGGCAGCAGCAGCAGGCAGTGGCACAGTGGCAGGAGGTGGCAGGGCAGCAGCAGTGGCAGCGGCGGTGGCAGCAGAAGAGGAGGTGGCAGCCCAAGTGAGGAGCTGGAGGCACCGGGGGAGGGGCTAGGCCGGGGGCTGAAGCACACTGAGCTCCCGACCCACTCCAGGTCGCTTCGTGCCCCCTCCACTTTGCCTCAGAAGGTGCACAAAGTGGCCCAAAGCAGCCCGTTTCGACTTGAGGTTCAGGCCTCGGGCTGAAGCAGTGCACAGCCCTACTTCAGACCATGTCCTGGGATCCATACATGCAATTAGGGATATTGGAGAAATCCGCAATGGAATCAAATGAGTTAGGATTTCTATGAATCTGATTCATGGATTCTGCAGTGGACCAGCTTTTCCCAAGTCACACAGATTCTGTGGAGTTGCAGACTTTTTTTTTTTTTTTAAACTGTTCAGAATTTTTAGGGATATACGAATCCCTTACCTGGCTCCGCGCAGGGACATCCGCGGTGGGGGGGAGGGGCTCCATCCCTCCGCCCGGAATCCTCCTTGGCCGGCTCCGCTCTGTGGCGGCTCTGCAGTAGGGGTGGACGAAAGTCACATACCTGTCCTCGAAGCTTGTTCGCGGTGGGTGGGAGGCGCTTCGCTGCTCCCCCCGCGAAATTCAGGCCGGGGGGGAAGCTTCCCGCCTCGCCCGGCCGAAATTCAGGCCGGGGAGGAGGCGTCTCGCCTTGCCCGGCCGCGAACTCCAAAGTTTTTTTTTTTAAATAAAAACGCCCCCGTGATAGGCTACGTGACGATTAACGTAGCCTATCACGGCTAGATCTGCAAAGTCAGCTGTGATAGGCTACGTTAATCGTCACGTAGCCTATCACGGGTGACTTAAAAAAAAAAAAGTGCATACGCAAATGGCGGCCACCATAGGGAGCCGCCATTCGCGTTCCTTATTTGGTCGCTGTAGTCTACATAAATCTTTACGTAGACTATGGCGAAAGTAAGGGCAACGCAAATAGCGTACGCGCTTTTTTTTATCCGTATGCGCTTTTTTTTTTTTAAAGTCACCCATGATAGGCTACGTGACGATTTACGTAGCCTATCACGGCTGACTTTGCAAATCTAGCCATGATAGGCTATGTTAATCGTCACGTAGCCTATCACGGGGGCGTTTTTGTTTTTTTTCCTTTGATTGCAATGGTGGCGGCGGCAGCCGGTCGAAAGACCGGCTGCCGCTCCCGCCCCGCACGAACACCCGCCGAACCGCCGGCCGGACCCGCTGCCGGGAGGGACATTCGGCAAAGGTAAGTCCCGTCCCGGAGAATTTCTCCCCGAAACTTGTTCGGGGGGCCAAACACGTTGGTGCTCGGCCCCCCGAAGTTTCGGGGAGAAATTCTTCGCCATCCCTACTCTGCAGAGCTGCTGGCCGGGGCCGGCCACAGCCGGAGTTCCGGCCGCAGACGGGCTGCTGTGGCCGCAAATGGCGGCCATAATAGCGGCTGCCATTTGTGTCCTTGCTAGCAGCCATGATAGGCTACGTAAGTATTTACGTAGCCTATCACGGCAAAGAGCAGTGACGCAAATGGCGGCCGCTACGCCATTTGCGTCCCTGCTCTTTGCGGTGATAGGCTACGTAAATACTTACATAGCCTATGACGGCTGCTAGCAAGGACACAAAATAGCCTACACGTGCAGCAGAATGAGGTGGTCAAAAGCCAAGGTGATTTTGTAAAATATGTTCCATCTGCATTTTGTCAATTGTCAGGTGCCTTTCATTGTATCGTCCACTCATTGTTGGCAGAATCAGATTTTTCTCAATTTCCCAAATTTCGCAAATTCATACTTGTGAAAATTAACAAATCCCTCTTCCGAAACATGCAAATCCCCCCCTCCACATTTTCCCATAAATACGTATCCCATCACGGCAAAGAGCAGGAGTGCAAATGGTGTAGCAGCCGCCATTTGCGTCCCTGTTCTTTGCCATGATAGGCTATGTAAATAGTTATGTAGCCTATCACGTCTGCAAGGTCACAAATGTCGGCTGCAAAATAAGGGCAAATAGCGTGCCCTTATTTTTGCCGTAGTCTACGTAAATCTTTACGTAGACTAGATGTGCCAAAATAAGGAACGCAAATGTCGGCGCCCATGGGCCACCGCCATTTGCGTACGCGCTTTTCTTTTTTTTTTCAAAGTCACCTGTGATAGGCTACGTGACGATTTACGTAGCCTATCATGGCTGACTTTGGAAATCTAGCCGTGATAGGCTACGTAAATCGTTACGTAGCCTATGCACGGGTGTGTGTGCGTTTTTTTACTTTATTATTTTTTTTTGCAATGGCGGTGGCGGCAGCCAGTCAGGAGACTGGCCGCCGCCCCTGCCCGCGCCGAACCGCCGCTGAACCACCGCCGGGACCTGCCGCCAGGAGGGACATTCGCCAAAGGTAAGTCCCATCCCGGGGGGTGGCGGGGGGGGTGGCGAAGAATTTCACCGCCGATTTCGGGGGGCCGAATGCGTTGGCGCTCGGGCCCCCGAAGATTCGGGGAGAAATTCTCCACCATCCCTAGATTCTAAAGAATCCAGCCTCACTGGAATCCGTGGCGGAAGTCTCTGCCATCCCTAAGGATTTTACGTAAATTTAGTTGTAGAAAAATATGTAAAATATTTTTTTAAATGGCTGAAATGCACATTTCCCCCACAGGCTAAAGCATGAGAATGTGGATGGGGGGGGGGGATTTGCATGTTTAGGAAGAGGGATTTGTTAATTTTCACAAGTGTGAATTTGCAAAATTTGGGAAATTGAGAAAAATCTGATTCTGCCAATGAGTGGATGATAGAATGAAAGGCACCTGACAATTGACAAAATGCAGATGGAACATATTTTACAAAATCACCTTGGCATTTGCCCACCTCATTCTGCTGCACGTGTAGGCTATTTTGTATTAGTTTAGTACTGGCAATATAATCCCAGCTTTCCTGGCACAAGTAGTTGGGAAGTCGTCGCACCAAGGGAATGTGGAAGACAGTTCGTGGGAGAGAACCTATAAACAGTGGAGGCTGAGGGCTCCGGCTTTGGAGGGATGATGATTCCTTTCTGGATTTTAGTTAGAACCACCCAGAACTCTAAAGGTGCTATGCAAGGTGCTGCATCCTATCCCCAAAATTGGTCCAGCACCTTGGATAGCACCTTTAGAGCTCTGGTTGGTTCTAACTAAAACCCAGAATGGAATCAACACCCCTTCGAAACTGGACCCACCAGCCTCCACTGCGTATAAAAGCTCATAGCAGATGGTTGTCTTGGCTCTGAGGTAAGCTTATGAACAGCCCTTTTCAGCCCTGAGGCATCCCTTGATCTCCACTGGCTACTTTGAGAGCTAACTAACTAACATGGAATAAGATTTGCCCCAGAGATAGAGGTCTCTCCCCTCCCCCCATTGTGCTACAGACCTTGTCAATGAAAGTGGAAATGTTGTGATCTTCTCTTGACAGAAATAGGGAAACATTTCACTGCATATTTACACAAGAAATACTGCAACAAAAGTGTACGTGTACTGAGGGGGAAAAGAAGCAATAACATTGTCAATAAAAGGCTATTTTTCTCTAAATCCAAATTTTATTTCCTACTCCCAAATGCCATTTTAATACTTACTGACTATAACATTTTCAGAGGATAATTGAGCCATGTGTGTATTTTTAGGACAAATATTGGGGAAAGCCGTGTTCAATACCAATGTCTATACCATTTAAACAATGAAAGCTTCGGGTAAGTAACAACATTTGGACAGCAAGTCAATATGACTATGAAAGGCCTCCAATAATGAGCAAAGTCAGACCAATATACTGTTTGAGTATTTGGCCTCCCTACTGACAAAGGTTGCTTTCAATCACACTGTATCTATTACCATATCAATCATCACTCTAAACGAATACAGCATCATCATCGACGAAGGCATCACTTAAAGCAGAGAAACTAAAGGGTTTATAGAGCAAATAATGAAATGTAGGCTTATCAAAGAATGAAAATGGGTTCGGTTCCTTAACAGTTAGTTCCTGTGTGCTAAATCGTTCTCTCCCACAACTGGAGTTTAGCCCTGATTCTTGATCAGGATTATGAAATTGCGGAGGAACTAGCCCCACGTCCCTAATTATTAAAGATAATGCAATCCGATACTTTGTTTGCTACACAAATTAAGATATGGAATTGAACTGATGGAAATGATTTACGTGCAGGATTAAAATATTGGCAGCTTTATAGAGTGAAATGTCACTATACTGCTGTACCTTCAAGTTTTACATTTCCTCCTTTGAATCCCTGTCAGCCTTCATGAACACTAGAGACTTTAATCAATGCTTGCAGTAGCTATAACATAACACTGAATATTTTACCTGTGTAATAATCAAACTGCTGTTTAGCTGGAGCCATAAGGAGAAATAACAACCATACATATTCCAATCAGCAAGTTTACAATATCAATAGCGTGCCATGTTTTTTTTTTTTAAAGCTTTCACGTATCAATGGATCCTATATGTTTCCAAAACAAAACCTATTATATTTCACAACAGCTGAAATCTTCCATCTGGCAATGCAATGTACTAAGGAAGACTTAGAAGGTCATAAAAATAAAGATGTCTTAGGCATATTGTCTAAAAATTGCCCAATGAATCCCAGCCATTTCAGTATATATCAAGAAAATAAAATAAATGTCCCACAAATATTTCCATGTCATAGAAATTTAAAAATGGTTTACAGCATCTTCTTCTTTTGTAAAAGAAATAAGTGGAAAAGCCCCTGCTGCTCCATGTTATAATTGTAGGTCCCCTGCCCTCACAGAAAATTCATAAAACACTCCTGATAATGTCCCCCCAACATACAAACTTTCACAGGGTACACGGTCCTTCAAAAAGCACAGGTTGTTATTTGGCATAGCACTACAAAAATACCAGTTAAGATTAACCACCGTTTGGGGCAGGGGTGGACTGAAAGTAGATGATTTGAATTTCACCTGCAATGTTGGCAGGGAATATGCAGGGTTCTGGGAGTTGAATTTCCAACATCTGGAAATCTACATTCTGCCCACCCCTGGTTTGGGGTTTGAATGCTAAACTATGGTTGATTGAAAATAGAATCAAACTCCTCCTTGTGGCTAAATCAGAGCAGAGTGATGACAAGCCCCAAACTTGGGCACGTAGCACTAAGCAATAGTATAGTATTTAGGGATGTCCATCACTGGGAAATCCAGCCCTTTGGGGGCTCACTGGACTTCCATGGCATGCCTGACTCAGCTTGCTTTTGTGAGCCAAGCTGCATGGTTTTCCTGAATTCCAGGGACTTTTAATGAATTTTTTGTTTCGGCTGTAACTTGCAGAAATAGAGATTTGTGCAAATTTTGGCTGTAAATAGCACAAATTTGCATAATTTGTGCAAATTATGGCTGTAATTTGTGCAAATTATGGCTGTAATTTGTGCATAGTGTGCAAATCTGTGCAATTTACAGCCAAAATTTGCGCAAATGTTTTACACAAAAAATAATTTGTGGAAATTCCACCAGCTGGCCCAACTCATTGCACACTGAGTAAGGCCAACTGGCAGGAGATGGAGCAGAGTCCGGGGGGGACGGGCAAGCTGACGAAACCTCATCAAGCTCCACCCCCCAACCAGATTCCTCCAACAACCCTATTAGTACTATGACTTGAACCAGGCCATTGGCTTTGTTTGGGCATATATACCTTGGCTTATTAAGCCAGAGATCAAAGAGCTCTTTCTATCCATGGGAGGCTTCCAATCCAGCAGAGGATTCCCACTGGCAGACAGGCAGCAGCAATCTTTGTCAGTAATTTCCTCTCCCCCAGCAGTTCCCCTATGCTCCAGAGGTTGGGGACACTCTGGAACAGTGGAGGAGGTGATACAAGGGGGAATTGGCAAAAATTGCCTCCCCTCCTTTCCACCGTTCTGAACAGAATTTTGCTCAGGGAATAACCAGCAAAAAAGGCAAGATTTATAGCATATCAAAAACAATTCTTATAACATTTAATACATAAGAATTAAATACAAAGAGCTTCAGCTATTGGGCGGTATAGAAATGAAATAAATAAAATAAATACATTTCCTATGTTGAGGGGTTGAATCCAAGATCTGCCTACTGCAAGGGGAGAGGGCATTCCATAGAAGGAAGGGTTCCACTTGCAGAAGGTCCCACCTCTCCCTGATTTTTTGAATGGGGTGACAGCTCACCCCATTCAGCAGGGCCTCCTGAGTCTCAGTGTAGTATTTTCAAGGGGCTGGATGTGCCACCATGGGAAGTAGGGGCTGGGGAAGTCCATTTCCAACAGCACTGTTGATCCAGAGTAAATCTGGATCCAACACATTGCCTTTATATCCTTTTTCTTAGTTAATAAAACCCCCCTATACGAATCCAATTTTATTTCAAATGGCATGAAAATGAAAATCTGAAGGCACTCCCAGCGTTATTTTGCTTTCAGATAGCTTCACAATAAGTGAATGAATGTATCCATCTGGGATTTTCATTTCCAGCTAGTTGAACTGTAGTTGCTATTTTATTTAAATTCTTGGGGTAATACACTATTGTACATTCGTTTGTAAGGATTTGCTCTTACATTTGTATATAAAGAAGTTGGTGACCTTCTTTCCAGGCATATTCCTAAATTTCAAAGAGTATTCAAATGTGTAGTATTTCAATCTTGCACCTATCTGAATATAAATACTTTAACCTGTTTCGCATTTTAGTTTTAACAATATGTCATTTACTTTTGAAACTCTGTGTAACATTTTGCTAATAATAAATCTTCCAACTCAGTATATATTTATGTATGTTTCATAATTTGTCCAGAATTGAAATTGCCCAACCTCCCTACAGAATACATTTGGGATTGTTTGCTACTAAGGCTGTTGGTAGCTGTAATGGGATTAAAAACAATATATATATATATAATATATATTATATATCTATATATACACACACACACACACTGTTCTAATATATATGCTTTTGTAGACATTTTTCAATTGGAGAAGTTTGAAAAATTTGGAGCAGTGTGAATTTTGAAGGATAACTGAGTTTCAGTTCACATATTGAATTGAAAGTGCAAAATAAGGTAAGTTTGCATTAAAATGCAAACTGAATGAATTCCTCACTCATTCCTACTCCCAACCTTCCCAGCCACAATAGCCATGGAAAATTATGGGAGCTGCAGTCCAGCACATCTGGAGGGCACAGGTTGGGGAAGGCTGCCCTACACCATACTCCCCATTTAATCCAACACACATATATCAAGGTCATGGTATATCTCAAATGACAGGTGTTGATCGAAATAAAGAACAACATATAATGTAGGCCTAGGGATGGGGGAGAATTTCTCCCCGAAACTTCGGGGGGCCGAGTGCCAACGCATTCGGTCCTCCGAAGGTTGTTCGGGGAGAAATTCTCCGCCAACACCCTGCCCCCCGCCCCCGCCGGGATGGGACTTACCTTTCACGAATGTCCCTCCCGGCGGCGGGTCCCGGCGGCAGTTCGGCAGGTCTTCGTCAGGGTGTTGCCCTTACTTTCGCCGTAGTCTACGTAAATCTTTACGTAGACTACAGGGACCAAATAAGGAACGCGAATGGCGGCTCCCTATGGGGGCTGCCATTTGCGTACGTGCTTTTTTTTTTTTTTTCAAAGTCACCCGTGATAGGCTACGTGATGATTAACCTAGCCTATCACGGCTGACTTTGCAGATCTAGCCGTGATAGGCTACATTAATCGTTACATAGCCTATCACAGGGGTGTTTTTTTTTTTCTTTTGAAGTTCGCGGCCGGGGAGACGGGGCGCTTCTCCCTGGCCTGAATTTAGGCCGGGCGAGGCGGGAAGCCTCCCCCCCGGCCTGAATTTCGGCTGGACGAGGCGGGAAGCCTCCCCCCCGGCCTGAACTTTAGGGGAGCAGCGAAGCGCCTCCCCCCCACCACGAAGCAAGCTGCGAGACCAGGTAAGTGACTTTCGTACACTCCTAGGCACTACATAAAAGGTGACATGTCTGGTGTACAAATGTTCTGGGCATGGGAGTTCTGAATAAATGAAGTATGGTATTATTATTGTTATTGTTGTTGTTGTTATTAAGGTAGCAGCCTACAGATGTGTAGTAATTTAAATGGCCGGATGTACCCATTTGTGCAGATGTGATCTCAGAAGCTAAGCAGGGTCAGCCCTGGTTAGTCCTTGGATGGGAGACCGCCTGGGAATCAGGCTTCCTGCAATGAGCAGGGGGCTGGACTCAATGATCTTGTAGGCCCCTTCCAACCCTATGATTCTATGATTCTATGAAAAGATGCAGAGAACCTTTGGTCCACCTAGTCCTTCCTCCCTAGACCGCTGCTCAGCAGGAAAACCTGATTTCAAAAGAGGCATCCTGAAATATCAAATGCTTAATCCACCTCAACAAGATAGCAAATTTCAGAGCATTTATTCATGGAAGCGTTTTGCTTTACTGTCTTCAATTCTACATGTGATCACACACACACTGGTGGTTCTGTAATATAAAATTTGCAGGACTTCAAAAGGTTCATTAAGCCAAACTCCATTGCAAATGTAATTTACATTTACAGTACTCCAGGCCATGGCAGGTGCCACTGGTTAGGCAAACATGAACTGAAATCTAGTGTGGTCCTCCCCCCCCGCTTTTTTTTTTTTTTTACCCCAACCTAACTTGATCTTCATTTTTCTCACAGCCAGCATTCATTATGAGTACAAGGACAGGAGCTTAAAACAGCACCATAGCATGCTGTTTCCTGTCTTGGCCAGCAATAAGCAATATAATACTGTGTCCAGTCTATTGAACACTTTCCCTCATACATACAACAGTATGTGTGTGTATATATACATGCGCACGCACACACATGCACACATGGAGCAGTGACCAGCAGCCTTCAAAATGTTGTATGCCTGGCTCTATTGAGAGAAGCTCCAACTACTGAAAAGCAGGAGCAGTACTTTTTGGCTGTAATTTTTCTATTTCCCGCTCTTAGTTCCTATGCCCATATGCCCAATTTTTTTAGCCCCTGCTCACAAGGGCTTCCTGCTTGTAGCAAACCAGTTTCCCGATAAATTTGCCACAAGCCAAACCTGCAATTTTGCATTCCTCTGTTCAACGCACATGGAGGAAGACTGCATTGTGGGCACAATGGCCTGTTCTGTTCAGCTGAGCCATTTCCTACAAAAAGAAGCAACCACAGGCAGACATCACCAGCAGGCAGACATCACCAGCAGGCAGTCCTGTGCAACAGCAAGAGATAAATATAAAAAGAAACATGTATTTTTGCATTCATGTATTCAGTTTATATCCCATGTGTTCTATAGCAATGAAAGTGGCTAATAGCAGGAACAACAATATTTTTTTTCATTTCATTTATTATATTTCTATAGTGCCCCATAGCCTCTGGACGGTTCACAAAAATTTTAAAAAACCATTAAAATATATTATATAAAATATAAAACCTTTCACGTAATGACATAGAACAAATAACACATACAGCAACAACATATATCTAAAACAGTTTAAAATAATCAGCCAGAGACAACCAAGACCTTTTAAAGTAAATAACAATCAGTTTAAATTTAAGTAGGCCTAAGATTTAAAGGAAGGGCAGATAAAACCAACTGAAGACAACAACAGAGGCCATGTTAAAACATACTGAGTTTGGCCTGTTTCGCTGATTTTACTTTATTTAACATATGCTCATCTTTTTCTTAATGGCTTCAATCCAGACTTACCCATACTTAGAGTAGACCAATTGAAATTAATGGGACTTAAGTTAATCATGACTGCTGTTAGCAGTGCCCATTTTGGTTTTCCCCTAAAAACCAGTAAACATGGCATAATGGGGAAACAAAATGGCTGCCACAATGAAAACACTGTCTAGAAAGGCTGGAGGTTTTTTGCATCTGTGCAGGCTACTCCCATTGACTCGCCTTACTTGCTAAAAAGCTTATTTAAAAAAATGAAATTAAAGGAAAATGAAAAAATTAGTATTCCACCAACTGCACCGATACATGAGGAACAGGAAATCATCAATGTTTTAGATAAAGAAAACCCTTTTTCTCCACAAATTTTGGGCAAAAAAGCTACCTATATAAATTCTCAAAATTAATTTTGAAAGGGGGAGGCGTTCTCGCCTTTTCTCATTAAATTGCTCTTGCTCTCTTGGTATTTCACCAATCATCCTGAAATGTTCAAGGTGTGTAAAACCAACAGTTTTTCCTGGCACCTGTAAGTTTCAGAAAGATTAATGAAAATGTTCAGATTTTATGAGGGTTAGAACAACAACACCCCAATTACCATTTTACAAGGTGGGTGGGTTGCTTTTTTTTTACTGGTGGGTCTTAACACAGGAAACACTTGTGTGTCTTCTTTAATAAAGTAAAATCAGCTCGACAGGTAATGGGCTCTCTATAAAGACTTTTTCCCCTTATGGTGGAAGGACATCAAAAAGGGGACTAAGTGGGCCTCTCAAGGGAGGAAGGAAGCTTGGGCACAGCCACTGAGAAGGCTTTTTCTCATGTCTCCGCCAAACTTGCATCAGATATTACTGGGACAGTGTCCTAAGTTGTGTCTATGGCATTATCATGTTGAAGCAGGACCATGTTTTTAGCCCTGCCCCCCAGCATCACATCACCTTCTTCCGGTACTGGTCAGGTTGAGCATGATTGTATGCAAAGGAACTCCAACTCATGAGCAACTGCTTGTATGTAGGGCAGGGGTGGGGAACTGTTTTTGGGTGGGAGGAACACATGACCTCCCCACCAACTCCTTGGGCTGGATAATAGGGGCTTGGGGAGCAAACTGGATGGGGGCTGGGTGGGAAACCTCCATAGGCTGAATTAGGCCCATGAGCTGGAGGTTCTCTGTCTCTGACGTAGAAGGCTCTGCATGATTGGGATGCCCCCATAACCAGATATCCCAGTGACATGGAGTCACTACATGCGAGCAGTTACTTGTGCATCGCTGTGTAAACAACAGCACTTAATTAATGCTCAGATGTTGGAGAAAGGAGACATGATGTTGGGGGTGGGCCTAAAACCACAGCCCCATTCCTACTTCAACTCAGTAATGATCTACATGTAAGTAATAGAGCAATAGGACTTGACAGAAGGACTTATCTGGAACTTGAAGACATGGGCAGGCTCATATGGGAGAAGGCAGTCCTTCAGATAGCCTGGCCATCCCAATCCGCTGTGGATTCTTTGGAAACTGGCCTTAGGAATCTGCAGTGGATCGGGAGCACTTACCTCTGCTCCAGGAGGACTGGAGGCGGAACAGCACTCAGCTGCTTCTTGCCAGCCAGAGCCGTTCGCCTCCTCCCTGTCCCTGCTGATTGCCTTTAAAAATAAGTCTTTAAAAAAAAAATGGCGATTGGGAGGATGTGCCCATAGACTTATATGCAAATAGAGTCATGAATCTTGCGTATAAGTCTATGTGTCCATAGGCTTATACGCAAGATTCACCACTCTATTTTGCGTATAAGTCTATGGGCACATGCGATCAGCAGGATGTGCCCATAGTTTTATACGCAAAGTAGAGCAGTTTTTTTGCAGATTACGGCAACGAGCAGGGGCGCAAATGGCATAGCGGCCGCCATTTGTGTCCCTGCTCTTTGTCGTGATAGGCTACGTAAATACTTACATAGCCTATCACGGCTGCTTGCAAGAACGCAAATGGCAGCCGCTACGATGGCCGCGATTTGAGGCTGCAGCAGCCTGGCCGTGGTCAGAACTCTGGCTACGGATGGCCCCGGCTGGCGGCTCCACGGAGCCGCAGCGGAGCAGAACCGGCCAGGGAGGATTCTGGGGAGAGGGACGGAGTGCCTCCACCCCACCTTGGATGCCCCTGCGCGGAGCCAGGTAAGGGATTCGTACATCCCAAGTCAGTCCAGCCAGCAATATGGCAATGGCAGCTGTATCGTTGGGGCTTTGGAGCCGGCCGGCACCTCTGCGGGATCACCGTGTAGCGGAGCTGGCTGGCGAGGATTCTGGGGGGAGGAACAGATCGTCTCCCCCCCCCCCGTGGACCTCCCCCCACCAGAACAGCAGGTAAGCAATTCATACATCCTTAGGTTACACCTTGCCATGTTGAACCGGTAAGGTCTGGAAGGGAGTTCTACTCATGTTCACTTGAACGCAAGTAGAATGCATGATCAGGAAACCTGATAAGGCAGCACTGAAATAATAGATAATTTGGCTACTGCATGCCATAATTTTTCTGCACTACTCACTAAACCATGAGAACTTTTTTTGGGGGGGAAAAAACCTTTCAAAATTCACATCAGCACAGGCTGATCAAAATGTCCATTAAAAAATCAAGTGAAGCAACCATAAAATAGCTCCACTCATATTCTGTGTAGTTATTTTCTTGCACTCTACATTTTCTTCTTTGACAAACATTTTTAATGCCACCATTCATCAGTCATGTGGCAATACTACAATAACCTTACCAATATATCACTTTCATAGAGATTCGTTTTTGTTTCTGATTGAGTTCTCATTTATTTTCAGAAAGTATATTTTACTCTTCTTTCTATCTCTTAAGTGAAATCTGTCATTGCTCAAGTAGATTTTTTTTATTTAGCATCATTTGCATTTTCTAGTGATGCAATCCTGGCAAAATGTTTCAACATCTAAATTTTTGGATAAATACCTCAAAACTCTTAATGTCATAATTCTACAAAAGTCATTTGGGTATGCTGGACAATGTTTTAAACCAGAGGCTCACCACAGCCTTATTTTATGTGCCCCCTAGCATCTGCCGTTCCTTCCTGTACCAGCAGCCACTGTGAGATGAACAAGAGAAAGATCAGCAGGCACGCACAAGTGCCATCTCGAAGACCCAACTACGGAACGGCTAGAGTGGAAGAGCATCCTACAGAAATATGCTGTAGCCTCCACACTCCGTGTTTGGTCCGCTGAGTTTGTATGTACACTAGCCTGCCTCCCAGTCTCATTCTTGTTCTCCTTGAGGCAGTGTCTGGATTGCTGTGGGCTGGAAGCACCCTATAAGGCAAGAACTCTGGAGGGGGTGGTGTTGAGAGGCAAAAGTATATTGGCAGAGAGATAGAGACCCTGTTTGCACATGATGAAAATCCATGGGTTGTTTAAACCATGGGTTGTCAGAGCTGTGGGTGAGGAAACAAGCATATTAGCTCCCATGGGCCTGTCACTTCCCCTTTCAATCAACAACCCAGGTTTGTTGTTGGGTTAACTCTGGGTTGTTTAATCCCTAAGCAACCCAGAGTTCTGGGTTTGGACATCACAATAACAATCCAGGAATGGGGCATTGGAAGTGACAGGTATGTTAACCCAGGAATTGTTGTGACATGCAAACTGGATCTAAGAGAGAAAGGCAGGAGAGGGGTGGGGGATAGAAAGGGGGAGGAAAAGAGAGAGAGAAGAGAAAAGAGAATGGAAAGCATGGATGGATATGTGAGTAAGAAGTATGAGTGAATAGATGTGTGTGTATGTGTGTGTGTGTGCAGCGTACAAACACACACCACCGATTTGCTATGCTTAGGGATATAGAGGTATTCTAATTAATTGTTCAAGATGATAGTGATGTTGAAATTAATGAAAAATCAGAGAAGCAGTCAAAAGAGAGTATGTGATAATAAGAGCTAACTTTTGCATTGACTGCATAAATGTTAACTGAGCTCATGACAGACTGATAAAATTTCCAGAAATGATAGGTAAGTGTGCCTTGGAGCAGTTAGAGCCAACAAGAGGAGAGGCAATAATATCTGAGATATTGCAAGGATTAAATGTTACTGAACATAGCAACAGTAACTATAATCCTATTAGATTCAATATACATGGACGCAAGAATTTGCCCCCCTCCCCACCAAAAACCCTTAGTCTGACTTCAAAAGCAGAAATTCAAATGTGACCACAACAGTTCAAAGGGAACTACAAAGATATGGTTTGGAAGGTCAGCCCCTTCGGGCAGCATGGTGGGTTTTTAAAAATGCTATAACAGAGGCTCAATTAGAATGTCAATTTACACCATAAGTCAAAGCTGCAAAGCAAACATGGTCAAACAGCAAAGTCAAGGCTATGCAAGTATAATAATGCAGCCCAAGAAAGAAACTGGAGAGCAAATTATTGGAAATATAAAGAGTAACAATAAATTATTTAACAACCTTGCAACAGCAGTTCAATAAGGCTGCAGCAGAGGGAGAGAAAGGAGGCAGGGTCACTCCATCGGCACTGCTAAGAAGCCAGGTCCATCAGGATCTTCCCTCCATCAACTGTCACCTGTTGGCAGCCAATCCAGCAGTCTACAGCAGAGGGAGGGATGGGAAGCAAAGCCACTCCATTGGCTTAGCTGAGAGACCAGCAACTTTTGGCTCGTCCTCTCCTTGAACAGTTTCCATTTCAGGTGGTTGATATAAGAACTTTGGAACTAAGAAGTAGTACCCGAGTTTGGATTTTTCCTCATTCCTCTCAGTTGCTTTTCCTTTTGAGTTGTGTCTTTTTAGTTTGTTAGCTTGAGGGCAGGGACTGTCTTATTACTGATCCTATAAGTAGGGATGGGCAAACTCACTCCATCCCATACCATGTGCTGTGTGCTAGACCCCTACAGGCCACCTTACCCTGTTCGCAGCACGTGCTGAGCTGCTGGGCAGCCCACAGGTGCCTGGTGAGCAGCCTCCCACTCCTCCGCCAAGCTGCCATTTTGTGCAAAAGCATTTCTGCTTGGCCTTTTCCATAAATCTGCACAAATGGCCATGAAGAGGTCTATTTATGCAAGCTTTCAGGCATAAATAGTCTAATTAGAGCACTGCCTATAATTTTGTGTAAATAGAATTGCAATTTATGGAAAAGGCCGAGCTGCCATTTTGCTCAAAATGGCAGCTTGGCAAAGGAGTGGAGACCACTGTGCTTGCCTGACTCAGTGTGTGCTGAGCCAGGCAAGTACAGGGCTCCGCAGAATGGTGTCCAGGGAGCTGATCTCGGGCTCCAAGCTGGATGCTCTGGGAACCATTTTGGCCAAACAGCAGAGAAAAATATTTTATTAAGCAACCATTCCTTTAAATATTGAAAGCCCTACAGAAAGCCCATGGCTCAATTAGGCAGCAAGGGTGTAAACTAAACATTTAAAAGAAAAATAACAGTGAAACAAATGAATTGCATCTGTTTTCACTGCATACGTCCTGGAGATGAACCCATACCAGGCCACTTTTGTAGGTAATACAATAGAAGAATTATATCAAAATGACAGAGGATAACATTTTAGAACTCATTGATCAAGCTCAGGGGTAACAATTCGGCAGAACTGGATGACAGCCAGGAGTCCTTAGAAATTCAGAATTGAAGTCACAGAACAAACATATCACTAAACTCAAATTTCAGACTAGAATACTGGAAATGGGAATGCAAAAACAACTTTAAAAACAACAATAATGCCAATCTGTATGCATTCCCTCTTAGATGCAAATGCCCTGAGAGGAGAAGATTTTGGTGTGCATTGTGTTGATGGGTTGGGATGAGAGGTTTTAATCTCAAGATAATAGCCCTGGTTTAACAATCTTGAAATCTTGTCTGTGTACACAACTACAAATGTGCATGGTATGAAATCATTCTCCAGGGTTGTTCTTGTATTTGGCTGACCTGGTGTTTAAAGTATTCCAAGTATAGTTTCATGCTGAACATTCCATTCATCTAGCAAAACTGGGTGCTTTCTTTTCAGCACAAGACATACTTTGCTTGCTTATTTTGGTAAAATGGATTTTTTTTTTCACCACGTCTAAAAAAAGTAAGGAAACTAAGCAAAAATGCTTTGCAATTTATTTTTACACATATCTGAGCCACTGCATGCAAAACCCTGTTTTTATAAATACTGCATTATGCTATAATAAATAATTGATTTTTGTCACAAAGCTATTTAAAGGGCATGATAAAATGTCTTCAAACTTGCAGAAGAAGGCAGCATAATTCTTTTCACTCTTGTCTTCTAGTTGCCTTACTGGTGTTGTAAACATCCTATGTTAACACTTGCTCAATTTCTTTATCCAGGATGAGATAAAAGGCAAAAAAATGTTATTTGAAGTAGTGGTATCAGTAGCGCCATAACAGGAGTGTGTATGTAGAGGGGGGCGGGATCAAATGTATTTTGAAATACCTATAATACAATGGAAACAATTCAATGAGGCTAATAATAAAGCTGTTCAAAGAAGCTAGTCTTCCTATACAAATGAGATTTGGAAAGATGAAGAATAGTTTTTCTGTGATTCATCACTCCTTTCCTTGTCAAATTCTTCCTTCCTTATCTAATCCTTCGTATTGCAGCTGGAAGGGCTGATGGGTACTCATAGGCTCAGTTCAGACATGGCAAAACAGGGTTGGCAGCCATGGTTTTCCTTATTTGGATTTCATGACAAATTATGATTATCTGAAATAGTTGGCAGTTACTTGAAGGATCGTGTCCTCCCATATATACCTGCCTAGATCCTAATTCTGTCTTCTGAGGCCCTCCTCTGGGTGCCCCCAACAAATGAGGTGAGGCAGGTGGCTACTAAGAAGAGCGCCTTTTCAGTTGTGGCACCCTAGTTATGGAATGCCTCCCCAGAGAGGCTTGCCTGGCTCCTACATTGTGGCCTTTCTGGTGCTAGGTTTCTGGTACCTTCGTATTCTCCTAGGCATTTTACTTCTTTAGTTGTTGTTCTTAAATCTGTTATTGTATTTTTAAATCTTTACACTGCTGCTGGTTTTTACTTTGGTTTTATACTGTAGTTTTCATTTTTAAAAAAATCTATATTATTTATTAAATTTATTTATTAATTAAATTTCTTAATCACCCATCTGGCCGGTCCCCCGGCCACTCTGGGCGATGTACAACAGTACAATTTAAAACACTAAAACCATATTATGATTTATCATGCTGTATTTTATGTTTAATTGTTTTGAACTGCCCAGAGAGCTTTGGCTATGGGGCAATATAGAAATGTAATAAGTAAATAAATTGCTGTAAAAGGTTCAAAGGGGATGCACTGGGGTGGGGGTGGAAGAGAGCAGGAGAAAAAGGAATGTGTGACCCAGCAGGGCACTCCCAATTGCCAGACCATGATTTAGCTTTCAAAACTTGTGATTTCTGAACCAGGGGATTGTCTTAAAGGTATTCCACACATTATCCAGAATAAGGTGTTATACTGAAGTGGTAGAAGGCTTGAGTATATCATGTTAAAATGCAGGTCAGGGGTAGGTTAGGGATCATAGCTTAGTGGAAGAGTGTGTGCTTTGCATGCGGAAGGTTCCAGGTTCAACCCTTGGCATCACTAGTTAAAAAGATTCTGGAAGATGGTGGCATGAAAGACCCCGAAGAGCTGCTGCCAGTCAGAGTAAACTAGACTAGGACAGAAGGCCAAATAATCTGACCAAGTATAAGGCAGCTTCTGAATGTCCTCCCTTGTAAACAACATCCTGTATGTAGTAAACTAGCACAACAGGGATTTACCCTAAGCCTTTCACTGATGTGCTAGTGTACAAAATGAGGCATGATTTTTACAAAGGAGAGGGGAGAGTATTGAACAATATGATACCCATCTGCAGTCTGAAGTGGTACAGTCCAGAAAGCTCAGTCTACTCTACCCGCTCATCCTATGCATTGTGTAGAATATCTCTTATTTGCACAGGAAGAACATTTACAGAACTATTATGTGATACTAGTTCTTGACAAATCTGTAAGCACTAGACAGTCATAAAAAGTTAGCTGACCACATTAAAAAGTACAGTTCCTCTAAGAAGGGAGAAAGAGCCCATCCAGCTGACAATTCACCCATGAGATTCCTTTGACTATAACCGTATTGGCCTCTCCCTGGCTAGGGCTTCAAAACCTTGCAGTGTAGATCCCAATCAGGAAAGAATACCATGACCAGGATCCAAAAGAATTGGGCAACTAATTCCATGAGCCCAAGAGGAATTTTGATTTCTTTTGTGTAATAGCAGCATTCCCCATCCTGACAAATGTAAGAGTCAGCCAGAAGAAAGAGAGGGCAGGTAGGCAGGCAGGCAGTAGCAGTGTCCTGTAGTGGTTCAACTAGGGTTCTGGGGCCTCAGCAACTGCCATTTGAGGCTGACCCCTGATATCAGCCCTGAGGTCTGTCTTTAATACTTACAAAATATTTCTGTCTTTCATTGATAACCATGCATACTGAGCTTTACATTTTCCATTTGCTACCTAGGGTGCTTCTGGATGGAAAATTCCTCATCTCCATCTAGGAATCCTTCTTGATGGAGGACACCAATAAAAAGCAGACATGTGCACTGACTACAAGATTCGGCTTGGACCCCAATTCAGCACTTTGTAAAACAATTCTGCTTGGACCACTTCAGAGGCCCTCTTCAACTGAACCCAAGTCAAGATTTGGAAATCCAAGGCTTCATGCCTCCCATTGATCGGAAATTCAAACAAATATGCCCAAACCAGCTATAACTTTTTGTGTGTTTATCAGAAGTGGATGAAATTTGCAGATGTAGTTTGAAATGTGCAGGCATCCCCTTAGGATCCCTGCAAATCTTCTGACAAATTTCATATCAATAGATGCAGTGGTGTTTGTGCTACACACACACGCACGCACACACACACACACACACACATAAAGAAAACTGCCAATACTTTTAAAAATATATTTCTTGGCAGAACTGGATGAAATTTGCAGAGATAGTTGACCCTTCTGAATGGATCAAGCCTGCAAAGTTTCAGATGAATAGGTAAAGGGACTTTTGTACAAGAGCAGACTTTACATTTTGAGAGTATCCAAAAAAAGGCACTCTTACTTGTCTCCCATGTTCTTTGTGGACCATTCTTCTGAAAATGAGAGGCAACATAGAGGATAGGAGCAGCTATTTATGTGGAAGGGGAGTCCTCACATTTAGGGTGTGTGAAAGTGATTCATTCACTTTTCCTTCCTTCCCCCATGACCTTTTGGGCACACATCATAGAGGTGTCTCCAGGCAAGAAACCTGCAAAGTTTTAGAAGTATAAGTGCAAGGCACAAGGGAATTATGATGACTGAAAAGCAGTTTAAGATTCTGAAGCCTAGTAGTGTTGGAAGAATGTCCATTTCACAATCACATCCCTGCTCTCTTCCAAAGAAGAGATTGGAAAGTCTCTGGTAAGATGCATCCTAGGATTAGAAGGTGGACCTGTCAGCTACCATTCTGTGATACATTTGCATTCATATTTTACATACATGTATATGTAATCAATTGGATGCTTTCTGAGAACTATTACACTGGAAACATGTCAAAGAAATTAGAAATAGAATTAGAAACATGTCAAAGAAATTAGAATAGCATCAATACTGATATCCATTTCAGTAGGTATTTCATGTGACCCAGTGTTGAGCCAAAGAACATTCACTTCCACAAAATACAGCTATACTATAATTTAGAGTAATGCCCATGAGCAATGGACCCTAAACCTAAATTTATTTTGGTCTGGGGCAGCTATTGAATGCTGCTTTGGATCTTATGAAGTGGTCTTGCTCTGCTTCAGAACAATTTGGACCCCATCCACTTCAACTGGGATCAGGATCTGAAGTGAGATTCGGACACAATGGGAGTGTTTCCCCATTGGCTTGCATTGGAAAACACAAACGGCCATAAACTTTTCAGTTTTTATGGCACACACATGAAAATTGGAGAACTCTCAGCCCCCCTGGAGGGGATTCCACCTGCCAAATTTCAGACAGTTTAGCCCAGTGGTGTTTATGCTAGGCAGAATTAAATTTTGATTTTTTCCCCACAAACACTCTCAAAACAAAGAGCTATAGCTTTTTACTGTTTCCACAGAAGTGCTTGAAATCTGGGTCCCTCTCAGTCCCCCCTGGAAGGCATCCCACCTGCCAAATTTCAGACAGTTTGCCCCAGTTTTTGTGCTAGGCACAGGCAAAATGTGCTTTTCTCAGAAACTCAAACCAAGGTTCATAAAGGGATAATCAAGTTAGGGGTTGAAGCAGTGAAGAGGCCACTGTCCCTAAACTCTGTTGTAGTTTTCTTTGAAGTGCAAATAACCCCTTTCCCCTAGTAAGTACTACTTATTCACAGTCAATAAACTCGGGGTCTCTTTGGCTGAATTGCCTGGGAAAACACTGGCTGGTAGGCAGGAAGCAAACAAAGACAGCAACCCTGCCAGGCGGGCACACTGACTTGAATGAAGAGCAACAACAGTTTTCTGATGGACTGACAGAGGCAGGGAGCAACACAGCAACCCTGCCAGGAGGGCACAGCAGCGCCTCGCCCACCTCTGCCCCTGCCAAGACCCCAATGATGCCTCACATTGGGCTGCCTTGTTTTGCCACACAGTGGAGTATTATTGGAATAATAAGTTAATATAAATAATATGTGTGTATTGCTTTGCCCACTGTATTGCAATGTGGACGTATTGCTGTGCTTGACCACAACACAAGCACACACACACAGAGACACAGACACACAAGAGCAAAAGATAAGCAAATACAGAACTACCTACAAGGACAGAAAAGAGTTTTATTTATTATTTTATATTTATTTATTTTTTAAGGAGAACATATAAAGTTCAAGAAATACAGGAGGGTGGCAGGGGAATAAGAGCCATGAGCAAGCAACGAATAGAAAAAAATCCTTTGATTTATTTTTTTTAGCATCAAGCCGGAAAAGAAATAGACAATTCATTTCAGAACGGTAGGGTGGTAGTGGCAAACACTAAGGCAAGGCATGGGTAGGCTGCTATAGTAATCTTTCTTTATTTTAGAATTTAGAAAGAAAAAAAACTAAATGGTTGAATAACAATTTAAAAAGGTGTGTGTGGGGAGGGAGCGAAGGAACAAGCCAAGAAGTAAAAAAAAAAAAAATCTAGAAAAGACTGTTTTTTAAAAAATTGAGAAAAGACAGGGTTGAATGGAGAATGACTAGGAAGAAGGAGTAAGAAGCTGCAGTGAGTGCCAAACTTAAAAAACAAACACAGCCCTCTCCCAAGTCCCAACCAACCACTTCGCACAATGAACAGTGGAGCGGGGGGGGGGGAGGAATGAGCCAAGAAGAAGCTAACTAGTGCGTGTGTGTGTGTGTGTGTTCTAGAAAAGACAGATTTGAATAGAGAAGGAAGGAATATATAAGAAGCTGCAATGAGTGCATGCACATACCCCAGATCTAACCAAAAATAGCCCTCTCCCAACTAATCACCTTGTGCAATGAACAAATGCAGCCTTTCCCCCAACTATATATATCCCCCTCCTCCACCACTATCTCTGATTGGAGACTGCTGGCTTAGTTTCAGCCCTGGAGTTCCCATTTGCCAAATCACACTCCCTCCTCCTCCTCCTGCATCCCTCCTCCCTCCTCCTGCCCCTCCACATGATCTTTCAGAAGTTGAAACACTTTGGAGACAGCCTGTCTGGGCTGCTCAGAAGGCATAAGAAGAGCTACAAATCTCCAAGGTGGATGAGGTGACTTGTGGAGGAGCTGCTTTGCTTCAGGGTACCTCAGTGCTGGCCTGATTTGCTTTGTATCACAGTGAGGCACCTCCAAATCAGCCTGCTTCGCCTTATTATTTGGGCTTTGTGCTGAAGCAGTGCACAGCCCAAGTTTAAGGTGCCCTCTTATTGCCTTTTATTATAAACCATGGCAATGCATTTGTCCCTTTGCTTAATAGTCTGGCTTCTTAACCCCCAAAGGAATCCCTTCAAGCAGCAGAGTGATGCTTCATGAGGGAGAGATAAACAAAGGCAAGAGTTGGTGTCTGAAAGCTGCAGCAATACATGTGTTGTCCCAATTGGGGGAAGGTGGTGCCATTTAGGCTCCACCTCAGATAGTGCCTTCAAGATAAATTTTGTGCCTTATTTTTTTAATCCTGTTCCATGACCTCTCCTATGGAAAGAATGACCAGATTCTTCTAGCATAAAGAACTGAAGATGACTTCTCCTTCTCCTTCATCTCGCTACAATAAAAGAGAATATATAAGTAGATGTTTCATGAAACCCTTTTTGCCTCCCCCAAAATTATGTGGATTCTGTAGTATATGAATGGTGTCACTAATCCCTATTCCAGGGATTTTAAGCAAACTTTTAATTATCTCCAGAATGAAAACAGTGTATAACCAAGTTGTAGACAAAATAAAAATCAAGTTAAATATGTATGGTTCTGGAAAATTTCTCTTTTTAAAGGCGTCTTCACTTCCACTGTAGTTTCAGCAGTTTGCTCATTGCATTGTGCCTCTCACCTGTTAGCTGGAGACAGACAAGACCCCTAGCATAGACATTTATCCTCAAATGTGACAATCTAGAGAGAACCGCTTGCCAGAGGATAATCATTTATGATGTATGATCAAATCCAGGAGTGTGAGCACCCTGTTCTATTTTGTGCAAAATACATGTGAATGTACCATTCCCCATTCCTTTCAGACAAGGGATACAGACATGAACTAGATTCTGTTGATTTCTCTGTCAAATACCAATAAACAAGAGAATGATACATCTTTGTCAGTTCACCATTTATGTACTGGGCTCCTTTCCCTCCTTTCCCACCCCCTTCTCTCTCCATGCTTCCTTGCCCTATCCAACTAAGGAGATCCAAGCATGGAAGCAGGATTCAATCTGCATGTCACTTGCTGGACGAGGATACACAGCCAAATGTGTGTTCAAGTGCTGTTTTATATGTTATATAGCGTCCTTTCACCTTTCAATAGAATATACACTTGAATGTACATTCAGTTATAGATGGAAATGCACTCTGGGATGTGCATCCAGTTGACACTGTGGTCCTTTAAATTGTTTAAAGGATATCTTGATAGGGAAAGAAATTGGATTTAGAACTCCTCCTCAAAATAGGGTATTGACCAATCCCAACTCCCCAATTCCCTTTTAGGCTCAGTCTGAAAGGAATCAGGTGGCAAGCCATTTCTATCTCTTCAGCCTACCTCCTAAATCTGCCCAATGATTGCTCATGCTAACATTTAGTGGCAACTTTGGTCCACACTGGTTTATTGGGGGGGACGGGACAGGTGTTATTAAGGATAGGTGTTATTAGGGAAAGTGTTGGTGCAGGGCTTAACAGGAATGTCCTGTAGACCTGTACATATTGGGGGTGCACACAGTCTGTAGGGATCTCCTGCAGCACTGGCTCCCCCCCACCCATTTTGCTACTGACCTAGCATGTCTACCTGCATGACTCCTACTTTGCTAATGAAGTGACATTACAGTAGTTTGGGTACATAGGTGTCTGCAATGGGTTTTCCTGCAGCAGCTCAGAACTTCACCCATGGTAACAGCTTGACATAAAGTGGGCTGAGAGGAATATTCTTTAGAGAGATCAAGTCCACTTCAGTTTCTGAAAGCACCATTTTCTTTCATCTCTTAACTCCTACTACTGTTGCATTTCTAAGTGATAACACATCTCTTATGATTCACCTTGTTACTGAATGTAAATGAGTTTCTACTAAACCAAAGAAACAACTGATTGTTTTGTTGATACCTGTTGTAAGTGATACCAAACTACACCCTTTTTGAATTAATAAATGAAGACTACTCTGTTCTGACCCAAATTAATAAAACAATCTGATTAACAAATGTAAGTATATGGTATTATAGTATTTTACAAAACCCTAAAAGAACGCTTAGAATTTATGTGTTAGTTCCACATAATATGTGCCAAAATGTATCATGATAGAACTTGTACCCCATCCAGTTTAACAACAACAACATGACTTAATTTATATGAAATATTCTTTAGTAAAATAGCTATGCAAGTTGTGTTTTGGATAGTCTCTCGTGTCAAAATAAAAGAGTACAGAACAGGTATTTATACAAATCCTTTTTAGATTTCTGAAAGGCAAAATGTTATGGATGCACAAATATTTATACAGCCAGATCCATGTATATGCCAAAGCTTTTCTGTTTCCTTGACCTCCCCTCATTCCCATTCATTCCATTCCCCAACATAATCACAAGATATTTCTAAAGGTCCCAAATACTCAGTGGGCACAGAAGAATCCTAAATCATTGGTGGAGGGGCATTGGAAAACAATAATGGAGGGAGATGGAATGGAGCATGATAGGGCATGGCTGGCTACCTGGAACAGTGAATGCACTCCACACTGCAACATTTGATTAGGTCTCACCTGTCATAACTAAGTCCCATTGAAACTAATGGAACACATTTGTTAGCTGGATTGGCATCTCAATGTTTTGCAGTTCAATGTTGTGAAGAAGAAACAAACAAATCTGTTACTTACAGCCTAAACCTGTGCAGGTTTACTCAGAAGTAAGTTCAATGGGGCTTACTCCTTAGTAAGTTACGTAGGCTTCCATCCTTAATATGTGTCATTCACTGGATCATGGCCTGTTTGAGGAAAGTTAGCCCCTTTATTTTAATGGAATTAGAACCTAAGTATGATAATTCTAGTGATTCTAGTGATAAAATCAGTTCTCTACCACACTTCTAGAGAAGTTATGTCCCAAGTTTAACAATAAATATGCTTGAATCAAATTAGTGAATAATTATGTGATGTGATTGTATGGACAAAGTAACTTTTTGGGTTCTGCAATACTCTAAAGATTATTAATGACATTTCATGAAATTCCTTTTCTTCTTAGCTTATTAGTCATTCTTCTTTTCTGATATATTAAATCTATATGATCATTATTAATAACTGACTGTAATCCTTTTTCCTATAAATTCCTCCTTGTGGTTTGTGTTACACAGAAGCTTAAACTTGGTTACAGTACACAGCTACAATTGTACTTAGCCAAGAAAATCTATTTTAAGAACCCAATTATGTGACAATTCAGCAAGAGATTTCGCACATAAATTCAAGCAGCTGAAGCCACCAACCCCTATATATCTTATACGGTCCACTGGATGATGGTTAAAAAATAAAGTGATGTCAGGGAGGCTATGACACATTGAACTCAAGACTTAAATCACCATGCCTCTCCAGCATCTTTATTGTATGAACTGAACTTGGATATGCTGCCTCTTAAAGATTCAAAGTCAATTATTATTGATAATGTTTATCGTTATGTGATAATTTCAATATCAAGTACAATTATTGAGATGTTAAGCAAAGTTCACATAAATGACTTCAATGGATATTTTGCTGTATGATGATCTTGGCACTGAACTTGATAAAGAATTGCATCACTGCAAGAGTAAAGATTCATCTTGAGAGCTATAAAATACATACACAATCTTCATAATAATACGTACATAAATGAAAGCTACATCTATTCTGATATTACTTTATTTTGAAAACTATCATAACTGTGAAAGGTGAGTGGAGTTTTGTTCACTCTAATTCACAATGCCCTGGGTGCTTTTATTATCAAGAAGGGAAAAAAGGAGAATATAAATTTTTTTTAAGGGTCTTTTCCTAACAGACATCAAACAGGACTTTCATTTACAGAAATAGTCTCTCTCTCTGTGTGTATTCCTTTACTTATTCCCCAGTTCTAAGCACAAATATTTAGAAGTTTCATTATGTCCAAATGCACATGTTTAAGACTGGGGTGTGGGGTGGGAGATCAGGGATATGGATGGACTTGCTAAAGTTTTAAAAAGCAAACTTGCTCTATACAGCTTGCATAAGGTAATTTCTACTATTCTCAGTCTTTAAAGGTGAGGCTAATATACAGAATTCTAGTACAAACCTAATGCCAAGGAAGTCAGTGGAAATGTTAGCAGTGGTATTAATTGGATTAGGATTTTACCCTTGGCAGGTACTGACAAACAAGCAAACTTCAAAATTAGTGGGCTTCTATCAACAGAGCAAGATGCACTGAAAGATAACTATCTGCTAGAGTTGCAATCCTGTGCACAGTTAGGCTTCTTAAGTGTTATTGACTTCAGTGATTGCATCCTAAATCTGTATCCATTTTTGTATTTTTGCCAATAAGACAAAGTGGTGAGAATTTTGCAAATTTACCATAACTTTGATATAACCAGTTACAGTGCAGGTATGGTCAGACACTTTCAAAATGCAGAAACATCATCATTCATTTTCAGATTACTTCATTTATAATGAGCCCAAACACAGCTTAAAGCTTTTTTATTTTCGATCTCCAAATATTAGGTTTCATTACAACATGTTAGCCCTGCAAGAAAAAGAGCAAATTGGTAAGTTAGTAACAGTATTCTTGTATGCTTAATAAGAAGCAGAGCTTTATGAAGTTTGAAATATGCATAAAACCTTGAACCTGGTTCATTTTGTGAAATCTTTTTTTTTTCTTTCATTTTCTCAAGTTCTCCACTGCTTAATTTAGGAAGAAACTTCAAAGATGCAACTGACATCTTTGAAGCATCCTACAGAAACTGAATCTGAATAGCCCCTCTTTACAAAAGCTCGAATCCAGGATCTAACAAGGCTCAAAAAGCAAATGACCCTGCTACTGCTCCTTACTCAAAAAGGGTCAGGAGCAGTTTTGCATTGACAACACAGCCAACTTTGAAATTCTTCCATATGATATGGAATATTCTGTTATAATGAGTGCCATGATTGTTAGCCTGCTGTTAAGAATTTAACAGAGAATTTTAACATCAGCCAATTTAAAATGCACATCTCATCAGAACCTGAACTGGCTCATAACATACTTGCTTTCCCTCTATAATCCTATTTCTTTTTTTGCTTGGAATGACCCTTTAAAACAAGATAAAGGGAAGATCATTTAAAAGAGGCCAAAGGAAGCAAAACTGGTCTTGTCAGCCAAGGGAAGGAGCATGTTCCTGGCTCCAGTATTCACCTCTTGAATAGATTTCATTGCCATTTGTCTTGACATAAGCAGCCACATTCCACTGCTCTGTATTTTGGGGAATATAAGAAGCTGAGACCACACAACACTGGTGCTTTTTTTCAAGCTAACTGTACTTAAACTTTGTATCTGATCAACTTAAGTGTATTGGATTTGAAAACAGTTAGTCAATTGTTTTCAGTCCCTAGGTGGTGGTTTATGGTAATGTTTGCATCAATACTAACAAAAGCCATACTGCAGTACAAAGTACATCAAGGAAATGAAAGAGAAGGCTGCCTGTTGTCAGCTCTGTCTACAATAAAAGCAGGATTCAGGACTAGGGCAGAGATCGTTACAGAACCACAAAAATGAATGAACCACAGAAACCAGAGGGCTGATGGTTCACATCAAAGGTGCAGGGACTGGCTAATGGACAAGGTTGCACACAGGCCACAAGACATATAACCTGGACTCATCTGGCTACACACATACACACACACACACACACGTCACAAAAGGGAAAGAAAATATACATGAAAACAGCCCGCTATGGTCTCATAGAATAACCATGAGAATGGAAAGATGCTGCTCAACTGACTGTTTAAGAACAATAGCCCTCCCTCTTTAGGAAGAGGATATTTGCTTTTGACCATCTGATGTGGAACGTTTAAAATGTGCAGTGTTTCTTGAGTTTCAGTAGGAGATAACAGGTACAGATATTTGAAATGATCTGAAGCATAAGTAGCAAATAGTTAATTGAAGTATCCTGTAGTTCAAGCATAAGCCTAATTTCCCCAAACAATTTATTAATTCCAAGTGGCATTATATGCATGAAAACATATTTCTATGTTTTTTAAAGGTAACGTACAAACAGTTCAATCATAATAATGATAAAAGAGTAGGTTTTTAGGGTGTGTTTTTTTCCTTCTCCCTTGTCTGGGCCTGCCTTATCATATATAATTTAGCAGAAAACAATTAAAGGAACTAAATGCTGCAATAATATGACATTCATACAATGGCATCTCTTAATATAAGGAGGTAGTTATCCTTTATTTGAAGCCTAACCTCTGGATACCTGCTGTGCTGCTAGATGCGAGAATGTCAGAGAAAAATAAGTGAAAGCATATCTCGTCATGGGGTAAATTGCCTGTTGAAAAGAATTGTGCTTAGTTTCTCATTTGAATGCCGCTTTCTGCACACACAAAAAGGGGAGAAAAATTGGAAGGATTGTTATCAAGGTACAGACTAATCTTTCCTGGCTAAATGAGAGTGAGAGAGAGAGGGGAGGGGAATATTCATTTGAACAAAAGATGCAATCCAAAAGGAAAAGGGGAAAACACATCTCTCTTCTCCTTTGTGCTATATCCCCATTTCAATATATTTTGGGCCTTTTCTCATCAATGGATGAATTTTAAGAACTATAGCAAAGTTGCAAAGCAAAAAGGAAACATGATACATGAAGAAACCTTGAAATATAATCTATCAAAAACTTTTATTTCAAGATAGGAGGTATTTTTCACCTTTCATTAGAAAGATTCATACATAACATTTACGCACAGTATATTGGAATGAACAGTGCTAGGACTGCTTGAAGTATCTGTGCCAGGTGTTGTGTTTTCAAATGGTACATGCAACATTTCACTGTCCATTCATTCCTCAGCTAGAAAGGAAAATAAAATGAGGCTATTCAGATAAAAAGATGTATCTGAGGGTAGCAAGCTTTTAATTAACAATGTGGGTGAAGCAAAAGCATCTAATATTGCCAAGTATTTTATATCTCATTTCATATCATCCTCCCATGTCCTAATCCAGTAGATTTCAGAACTGCAAGTTCTACAGCAAACAATGGCTCTCTATCTGATATATAATGAATCTCAACTTTAAAACAGGTTATATCAAAAGAAATATCAGTAAGTAGATAATATTAAAGAATACAAGACAAAAACAACACAGACCCTGAAATAACCATCTTTACTTGACCTACCTTATCTGTTGCAAAATGCAAAGTCCCTGGAGAGGCCTTTGACTAATTTCCCTAGTAAAGTCTTCAGTGATACATAAACCATCAAGGGTTGAATTCACGATTCCCTGATTTTACAAATACTATCATTTTGAGCATATAGAGATATTAGAACTTCCCAATATATATACTGTGCAAAGAAGCACTTACATTTTCAAATAGGACCATCTGCATTTAATTAACAGCTTAACCACTATATGGTCTCTATATAAATACAGCACTGATATATGTATGTGTATATATATATATATACACACACACATGCACGCACGCACGCACACGTATGTCATTATTTGGAATTCTCAAATTGCATCAAATGATAATTTTAAAATAGTGCAACAATGATTTTTAAAGAACAACCCCCCCCCAGCAAACAACCACAGCAAATTAACCAAAACACAAGATTCTTTTTGAAGCAAGTTATTAATGCAGTTTCCAACAACAAGGCATTGTTTGTACCTACGTTGCCAAATTTCATTACAGAAAGGAATTGCTCCAGTTTTATACAAAAATCCCCATCCCATTCAAAATGACAAAATGTGTTTGGATAGAATTTTTTTAAAAAAATTCAAGGACATTTGAACGTTAGCTGTCATTATGGTCCAATACACTATTTATTTCTTTGGTATGCATCTCCTGACCTGTATATAAAATTCATAGTTTCAGAAGTGACATGTGCAAGCCTTGGACAACAGGGGAAAAGGCATATTTCCTGACCTTGTAACCATAGCAACCACTTGCTGATTGGTAGCAGGCAGGCGTTCCATCCTTTACCACTGAAGGCAAGTATGTAAGATTGCTGGCTTTGTTTGTGGTTCTTGCTTTATTTACATGCAAACATGAATGCCAGGTTTTAAAAACTACTGTTTTGGTAAAATGTTCTGTGGCCAGAATGGGAAAGGAAGACTGTTTTTGGGTGTTCCACAATCAAATTAACATGAGCATTAATGACTGTGTCACATCCCATTTAAGAAAATGAACACATGCCACCAACTTAGAAAGAGCCACAGCATCTTTTTGAAGCACTTCTGGGTTTTAGGTGTTCCTGAGGCCACTCTTAACATGTTAGATGTTTCCAGTTGAAATAACATCCCCATTGACTTTAATCTGAATAAGTGCAAGTGACTGGCCTTAATTGAACTTTACACTGGTGTCTTTTATTTTTATTGTAAAGGAAAAGGTATCCCTAAGTGATACATATAGCTGGCCTAGAGTCTTAAAATACTTACCCTGGGATAGTGCCACTGAAGTAAGTGGGGCTATTCCCAGGGAGCAGCGGGAGGGGAATACCAGACAGCATTCTATTCTTGCATTGCTTTTCTCTGGGATTAAGATTTTAAACCTTTCCTTTTAAAATCACAAGCTTAAAGTTCAATAAATCTATACGAAATTAGTTGGGTGCTCTTCGTACAATAACCCTGAAACCTCTGTGGCTAATCGTCCAAAGGTTCCCCTGCTCACACAACCCCCACCTTTTCCCTTCCCATATATGCATTCCCTATAAAAATGAAAATGGAATGCTATATAATGCAGGGCTGGATGAATAAACTATGCTCTGCAGTAGTATAAGGCTCAGCAAGTATGAAGACGCATTTGTATTTATTCCTGTTCTTTATATGGAGGATTCGTCTTCAGGTCAGGGTTGCTATTAGGGATAGAGTGGTAAAGGAAAGAGAACTCTTTGTTCTCTCTTTTATTAAGAAAAAGTCATACACACAATATGGGTGTAACCTTCCTTTTCTGTTTATAAAATATTAATTTATCCCATTGCATTGATTTCTTTTATATTGATTGCAGAACCTCCTGTTCAAAAGCTGTATTATTTCAAAATTACTAGTCAAGTATTTTCACACACCATTTTTAACTAGCAGGACCTTCTCGCTAATATTCATTTTAATTCATATTTATTTTAAAAAGGCAGTCTTTTCTTGGCTAATTACTTAATGGAAACAAAGAGCTTTGTGAAGTTTGTTTTCAAAAGATATACTAGTATAAATTATTTTTATTACAAAATGCACAAATTGTGAGAAGATTTTTACAGGTGGAATCTTTATACCTGCAAAAGTAATAAAATGTTCTAAATGTACAAACTACATAACCATTGTGTATTTTCATATTAAATTATGCATAGAGATTGGGGGAAAGCTAAAGTAAATGATAAATAACATGTTCATGCTTTGTTCATAGTTACAGACAGCTACTGCAGCTTAAGATTCACACACAGGTGAATGACAAATAATTCTTTTATACTATCTAGTAAAAGAAATCAAATATATGATCCATATTTATTAAGCAGTTTAGAACCTGATGTTAACATAAACTGGTACAATGTGTTAATACACTGGATAACGAATGTGAATAAACCTTTGTATGTATACTTCAGATATTAGGAGCTTTGTTTTGGAAATCTGAAATTTTATCACACCCTATATACACAGCAGTAAGATTCAGTAGTCAATCCATTTAAGGGAACCATCTCTCTTTGGGATCTGTTAAAAACAGTCTGAAATGTAGAAGTTTTTGTTGCTTTCTTTTGCATTGTAATTGTCTAATGTGTTGAATCTGAAACTCTCCCAAAGGAGATGCAATTCAAGGCAGCTTTTGGGCATACTTCAAGTTTTAAAACATTATTTTAGCATTTTTTTCATTGTATATAATTACTATATCTCATACCTGATTCAAAACTTACTCACTAAGAAGCAGGGCAATGGTGGAGTGTATTTCTGTGAAGAATCTTTTGATGTATTTAACATACAAACTGTCTCTATATATTAACTGTGGAAATTGCCTTTGTATCATCTGCAATATTTTCTTAATTCAAAGATTTAAAATCACAACATTTTGGAAGCATGAGAAGGCATAACCTTAGTGAAATAATTGTCTTTTTTTCTTTACATAAGAGTTGCAGTCTTTGCTTTTACTAAAAGATTATAAAGTTCATTCTCAGCTGTAGTGTACTGTATAAAATATATTTAATATGCTAATGTCAAATATAAATTAGGTTTCTATTGCATTTTTAACAGGCTAGGCTCTATAGCCAACATATAGGCAATTGTCAGAAATGTTGTCAAACTGAATGCAAATGTATGTATCATCTATCATGAAAGAAAGTAGAAAAGATGCACTGCATTACCTAGGGTGTCCTAAACATAATGCTGATTAATGCAAACCTTTATTGGTGTTTTTTCACACCTTGTAAACTAAAAGGTACTAATTTCAACAGAAGCCATTGTTTCTATCCATGTTATTCAGATATATTGTTTGGCTAAAACATTTGAAGGGTACAGACAATATTCAACGTTCCAATGTCCTGAATCTGATTTCCCCCTCCACTCTTTGAATATCTAAGCAAGCATGTCGTATTGTATTAATATCATAATTCAAAGGGAAATTTATTAAACCCTCCTCCCAGCGTTCTCATCAGAGCTAAAAGTTGCAAATTCTAGGTGGCAGAGCCTAGACAGTAATATCAAATTTTAATAACAATTTCTCTTCTTCAGTCAGTGCTACAGTGAAAAAAAGCATAAATTGCTGTGACTGACCGTTAGTTGTTAGAGAAGCAATCTGACTTCCCCACACCCTTATTTCAGTGTGTCTGTTCTGTCCCTCAGCTGTATTAATGATAGCATGAAAGGTCACATGATAAACGAGTGACAAAAATATCAAAACATATTAGCCTGTAGCTTTGTTATCAGTGTATGGCAGAGATGACAGAAAATTGTATTTTTTCCCCTGAATAATTTTGCCTTACATTTTGCTGGCTAGGCAGAGTGAATTAGGGAGAAATTTCAGCTTCTGACTGTTTGTCTCCTTTTCTGACATACTTGAAATAATAATGTACATTAATAATAGGGTGTATGCACAGGAAAAAGGTAAGAATTCAAGAGCAGACAGTTTGATTCAATTCTACAAGGTGCTATCCTTGTTTCTTCCCTTGCAAAAAACAAATTTTGTTGAAAAATATGCACAATGCCAAATGTTATTAATGCTAATAATAATGATCCACTGCATACTACGGTTACCGCAAAATGAATGGTACACATAGAACGGCAATAGAAAAACAGCTTTAATGCAATGAGACTACATTGCATACAATTATACGTCTCTATGCTACAAATGCATGCATCTCCTAATTAAATAAAGGCAGGCCCATCAACATTTGATCCAACCCCTTCTTATGTTGGCCCAGTGATTACAAATTAGAGACTGATATTGCCCCTGCTGGTTTACAGCCTACAAGAAATTGCAGACCCTGGGGAGATGAGGTTAGCAACACTGGAAAGAGAGAATAGAAATTTGCAGGAGCCTAACAGTCGCCATGGTAAGTAGCTAAGTCCAAGTTTCTCATTCCCTTGGCAAAGAGGAGCTCAGTCCTTAAGCTCCTGCCAGATTTTAAGGTGTTGAGTAAAGAACATTATGAAAGGCTAGCACTGCATATCACATTTCTCATGGAAAATGCATAATTACAAGTTCAGCGAACAGAAACTGTGTGGCCATGCAAAATTCCTTTCTATCAGCAAGGAACTAACTACATTGGGATGTAATGCTAAATCACGGTTTGTTTAGTTTAGCTGTGGTTTGTTTGCACATCTGAACCCACTTCCGTCAATTACCTATGGTTTGTTTGTGGCCACCAAACCAAAATCCAAAACCATGTTTTAAAGTTGCATTGTGAATTTCAGCTTGCATTAATTTGGTTTTTTGTTACATCTGAACCCACTATCCTGGCTTAATCCTAGTCTATTTCAAGGTTCTGCCAGTACTGCCCACCTGCCTAGAGAGATGTAATTCAAGAGTGGTTAAAAATGAAACTGCACACATGGCTAAGGGACTTATGCTGGTGTTTTTCCAGACCTCACTTCTCACTCTCCCTGGCAACAAGCTCCTTTCCCACATACATCCTCTGGCAAGCCCTGCCTCTCTAGCCTTCCTACCTATCTCCACAGCAGCCTTGGGAAGAGGGTTTTTTTAAAGGAACCACCGGTGATTTTACTAATACCTATCCAGGAATATGTGTTCAAAGGACAACTTTACAAGTTAACACAATGGTTAAACTGATGGAAATCGACAAAAACTTTCTGGAAACCTTTGCTGCACACACTTGTGTTCTTTGCAGCCCTGTTCCTGGGGAAGTCACACCTGTGACTCCTCCGGGACTTAGCACCTTGTTGACCAAAGAGTGATCCCAAAGAGTGATCTCCATGGAGCCAGGCAGTCCAAGCACAATTGCTCCCAGCAACCATGTCAAACTGCAGGCATAAAGATTGTGAACAGCATGAGACAGCAATTGTTTGAGAGAGTGCAAAAACTCACGTGCACATCGTCTGCTCCTTTATCTTCCGTTGGAAAGAGGATAATGCCCAAACTGAGGATCTCAGGACGTAAAGCACTCAGAGGTCAGTTTCTGTGCCAGAGCTGCATTAGCAATATCTCAGCTAAGGCAGGCGGGGCCCTTTCCTTACAGACTCCCTGTTTTGCTGTTGAGGAAACTCAGGACTCCCAGCACCTTGCACTGGAGAGGCAAAGGGGTCAAATTTTGGAGTGAAGAAGAGATAGGACAGCCAGCATGGCACAGTGGCTAGAGCGTTGGACTGGGACTCAGGAAATCCAGGTTCTAGTCCCCACTCAGCCATGAAGCTCAGTGGGTGACTTTGGGCTAATCACTGAGTCTCAGCCTAACTTATTTCACAGGCTTGTTGTGATGAGAAAATGGAGAGGAGGGAGACCATGTAAGCCTCTGTTCCTTGCAAGAGGAAAAAGAGGATATAAATGTAATAATCAAACAAACAAATAGGGGCCTCTGTAGACCTGTTGATGAGTGTAGAGGTGCAAAAGGATTTCCAGAGTGTCTATTGCAATGAGAATGTCTACTGCAATAACTCAAGCATACCTACCTCAGTAACTAGGGGGGGGGGAGGGGGGGAGGGGGGGAGTCAATCATTTACCTCACCACTGCTGTGAGAAGACCCTTCTCATGGTCCCACCATCACAGCCACATTTGGAGGGCACCTTCTCAGTGGCTGCCCCCAGGCTCTGGAACTTCCTTCAAAGGAAAGCTAGTGTGCCTTCTTCTCTGTTGTCCTTCCTCTGGTAGGAAAAGCCATTTTTATTTAGGTCTTTGGTATATAAGCTGGTATGTTGCTGAAGGGTTTTTTTAACTGGTTGGGTGTTGTTTATTTCTTTTATTGTGTGCTTTGAATTACATTTTTAGTTTTTAAAAATGTTTTAATTAAGATTTTGTTTTAATCTGTATTTTA
The DNA here is from genome assembly GCF_057233095.1 of Heloderma suspectum. Taxonomy (NCBI): domain Eukaryota; kingdom Metazoa; phylum Chordata; class Lepidosauria; order Squamata; family Helodermatidae; genus Heloderma; species Heloderma suspectum. Next base: position 54,483,501 of record NC_139461.1, read on the forward strand.
TTGTAAGCCACCTTGTGCACCATTTGGGGGGGGGGGCAGAAAGGTGGGATATAAATTAAATAAATAAATAATAAAATATATGTTTTTTAAAAACTAAGTCACAATAAGAGCTTTCTACTCCCCTGTTGCTCTAAATCTCATACAATATAAAGAGGACAATGTATTAAAAATGCAGATGCCACAACCCACCATAGCTTAAAAATTCCATGGTGGGCTGTGGTGATCATACAAACCTGGTCTTTGTCTGTCATGTCAGCCATTCTAAGACAAACACCAAAAAAGTATGACCTTTAAGAAGATTCAAGAGAGTGGGGGAAAGAGTGGATAAAGAACTGCTTCTGTACGTCTTTATATTAACTTTTATCATGATTTTGTATTTTATGGTTTAAAGTTTTGTTTTGCAGGGCATTATAGAAATATAATAAATAAAATAAATAAAGATGGGTGCTGACTTGACTTCAGTTGTGTTCTGGAGGCTGGTGTTTGCAGTAATGAACATATCCATGGGGGGGGGGGGAATCATTTTACAAGCCATAGAGCTGGGGAGTTAGGTGTGAGTTTGCTGGCCAGAGGTTTAATTCTGAGGCAAAAATGGGGGTAAGAGCCATCTGTATTTGTTAGGTTTTCTGATAAAAAATAAATGTCAAAAATTGTATTCTTGCCTGGAGGCTGGGAGACAGTGATTGCTAAAGACTGGGGGTTTCCCCCGAAAGTGGTGTTGGGTAGTTGAATATTTATTTGTTTATTTAAACTACTTTTATACCACTTGATATCATAAGATCTCTAAGCAGTTTACATAAACATAAAATACAATATAAAAACAATATAAAAACAATATAAAATAATAAATGCATTGAAAAGATTTCAGAAACAGTAAAGCAGAGCAGTGCAATTGTACATCAAGGAAAACCTGAGTAAACAGGTGCATCTTCAAGAGGTGTCTCAAGTTCACCATACTTTTCCCATCTCTCAGACCACATGTGGGAGAGCGTTCCAGAAGGTTGGTGACATGACTGATAAGGCCCACTTATACGCCAGTATTTAGAGATAGTGTGGGTTCCCGATTCTGTCTGGGAATCCAGCAGACCCCACCCCCCGCCCATACCCCTAAGTCCCGTTTGCTGAGCCCCTGCCTCCGTTCACCCCTTGCCTTCACTTGGCGAGTGGCCCACACTCACCCCGGCGGCCTTGTTGAGCTTTATTTTTTGAAAAATAAAATAGCGATTGCAAAAATTACTCAAAGTTGTGTATGTTTGAAAATGCACATATTTGCAAATGCACATATTTGCATGTGCAGAAATGCAAAATGTTGCGGACGCACATATTTGCATATGCATAGAAATGTGCATTTGCAAAAATGTGCATTTTTGCTCTCACAAAAATATGCATGTTCACAAAAATTCATATTTTTGCGCATATGCAAATATGCATATTTTTGCGATCATTTTAATTTTCCAAACATGGTGACTGCGGAGCTCAACAAGGCTGCTGGGGCTGCTCGCCAAGCATGGGAGGGGCTCGAGCGAGGTCCGGGGACTGGTGAGTGGGGACAGGGGTTGGGCAGGCTCCTGGAGAACTTGGACAGGGGTGGGTTCGCATATCCCTACCATTATTTGACAACACACTCTTGGATATTGGAGCATCCAATGAGGGAGTTTCATATATCCCTTTGCTGCTGGTCAGTCACCATTTTGGGTTGCTAGCAAATTTCATTAGAAGTATATGGGACTACAGGCAGAAGTCTTGCAGCAAGAGATTCTTTTGTTTATTAGAAATTATTAGAAATGCAATAAATTAATAATGATAAGTTTTAATCAGTCCTGGGTGTGTCTTTAGTTATGACTGATAATTCAGTGTTGTTTTTGGTTATATGTTGTTTGTGTATATTTTCTGTGTGCTTTTATGTGCTATTTTGTAAATGGCTTTTAAACTTTTTATATTGTATCTAATGTTTTAACTTCTGTAAACTGCCCAGAGAGCTTCGGCTATGGGGCGGTATAGAAATGCAATAAATAAGTAAATACATACATATTAGGGCTGGGGGGAAGAGTGAAGAAATAATGGCAACAAGTCTCCATGGGGCATGTCTAGGAATAAGGGAAGGGAGGAAAACTTTAGGACTGCAACTGGCCTGGGGCATGCTGGGAGTGGGCAAAGATCTGTGAGGATAATGTTCATGTTCTCTGCCTTGTTTCTGCTGCCAGCAAATAGTAAGAGAACTGATGATTTGGTGAGGCTATCCTGTGTCTTCTTAGAGAAGGGGTGTGGGGGTGCATGTGTGGGAAACAAACTTTAGGTGAATAAACCACAGCTTCTTTGCTTGTCTGCGAGCTGGATCATGGCATGTTCAAAAAACCATGGTTAAAACAAACTGTGGCTTAGCGTTCCATCCAAAGATGGCCACTGAAAATGAAATTAGCAGAATCACAGGAGAATAGTGTGATTAAACCAAATGAACAACAGGCCTCTGGAACAAGATCTAGATACAAGCATTAGTTTCGGTTCAGAACATTTGGCTTAAATTTTAAACTTTGTTCCTTTTTTCACAGTCTTTGAGCTTCCTGATTTTGTCTAGTAGCAAAAGTGCCAAAATCCCATGGAAATGTCAATTCTAGACAGTGTAGGTGAAGTTCCTTTTTCAGCAAAACATTCAGCCAAGCAGAAGTTGAACAACTTCAAAACTCTACTCTAGGGTTTATCTGCTCAGCTTTAAATATTCTAATCCTGTGATTTTCTAGACATAGAGAGAAGGGTCAGCAGGTTATCAGATATGCTTCAAAATACTGGAAATCTGAGTTGGTCACTGAAGCATGGCCCTTTAAAGCCACATTTTAGCTTCTTGTTAAGCTTTAAATGGTTATAGTGAGAATGATGGGGAAACATACGTTGCCCACCTTTTGGCAACCAAGGATCAGCTATCAATTCCTTGTAAGGCACTACACAGCTAAGTCTGTTTGTAAGCAACTGCACAACTCAGTCTCTTGGCACTGACAACAATCAACATGGTAAAATGAAGAACCAACAACCACTCTCTCAAGAGTTTCAGGTTTTCATTGGAAACCTATTTTTTAACTTGACTTCAAGAAGCACTTAAGCCCTGTTCAGGCAATAGCCTGAACTTGCGAGGGCTAAAAGTGTGTGTGAGCTGGTGAGGGAAATACATACACACATCTTACCTTCCTTCCAAGTCTACAACCTATTACATGCAACTTATTCCTGAGTAACCCTGCTATGTCTGACTTAGTACCCCACAGGATTATAGTAGGAAGGGGTTAAACATGGCAAACATGTAGTGCTTCCCTCCTCTTTTAATCTCTGCCTTTATTTAACTGGTGTGCTTAATTGTTCAACTTGCAGGGGGTGGGGAACTAACTCCACTGAAGTTTCCTGAGTTAGTAAGTGAGCAGTTTAACATTCTTCTTGAGTTGAACGCTTTTTGATTCCTTCCTCTCGTATACAAACTTCTGTTTTTGCAATAGGGTAGCGAGGAGAGAAAATAAACAGTAAATACATAATAAGTAAAATTTAGGAGATGGGAGAGAAATTAATTCAGTTCATTCACCTAATATCACAGTTTTGAACCAAGGCACAACCTGTAACTCAATTGTCCTTCAAAATTCGCAGTTCTCCAATTTTTTCAATGGAGCACTCTAGTTTTACGTGGATTTACGTAGCCTATCATGGTGTTTTTTTTAAATCTAGCCGTGATAGGCTAAGTAAATCCTTACGTAGCCTATCACGTTTGTTGTTGTTGTTGTTGTTTTTTCTGGGAAATGGCGGCGGCGGCAGCTGGTCAGAAGACCGGCCGCTGCCGCCACCCCGCCGCCGGGAGCCACCAGCGCCAGGGACATTCGCCGAAGGTAAGTCCCATCACGGGGGGGTGGCGGGGTGGTGGTGGACCGTTTCTCCACCAGTTTCGGGGGGCCGAATGCGTTGGCATTCGACCTCCCAGAGATTCGTGGAGAAATTCTCCGACATCCCTATAGGCTACGTAAAGATTTACGTAGCCTATCACGGCTAGGTTTAAAAAAAACAAAACGTGATAGACTATGTAAATGTTTACGTAGCCTATCATGGCTGACTTAAAAACAAAACAATACGTGCATACGCAAATGGCGGTGGCCAGGGCCGCCGCCATTTGCTTTCCTTATTTTGGCACGTCTTAGTCTACCTAAATATTTACGTAGACTAAGACGGCGAAAATAAGGGGAACGCAAATAGCGTAGTGTCTACGCTATTTGCGTTCCCCTTATTTTTGCCGTCTTAGTCTACGTAAATGTTAACGTAGACTAAGACGTGCCAAAATAAGGAAAGCAAATGGTGGCGGACATGGCTGCCACCATTTGCGTACGCGTGTTGTTGTTTTTAAAGTCAGCCGTGATAGGCTACTTAAACATTTACATAGCCTATCACGGCTGACTGCAGGAACGCAAACGGCGGCGGCTATGGCCGCCGCCATTTGCGTCCCTGCTAGCCAGCGGCTGGATGTCCGGCTGCTGGCGGAGCTGGCTGGCCGGCGGCTCCGCAGAATCCCTGCAGACCACAGCCAGCCGGCCAGGATTCCGGGGGGGGGGAGGAACGGAGCGCCTCCCCCCCAGCGAGGATTCCGGGTGGAGGGATGGAACGCCTCCCCTCCAACCATAAACATAATCCGCGAAAGGTAAGTACCTTTCGTACATCCCTATCCCCTGGTGAAATTTGGTGAAATTGTCCCCCAAATTTCTCTACCCACAAATAAGGTGGAGAATTTTGAGAGGCTATTTGCACACAGAGCTAGTTTTAACCTTCCCCCTGCCACTTCCAAATCTCACACACACTGTGGTTAAAAAAGGAAAGGAAAAAAGCCTGCACTGCTGCTAATGGAGGCTTCCTTTTCCTTTTTCTTTTTTAAATTGGGGTTGATTGGAGAAGGAAGTGGCTGGGGGAAAGGTTGAAACTTTCCCTTCCCATGTACAGCAGTCCTAATCCAAATCTGGGTCTCACAAAATTACTTCCAAGAGGATCAGCTGCATGCTATGTAATTTATGTAATGTATAGTTTGACCCCTTAGAAGAGGCATTCCTCATTCTCTCATGCACAAATGGAAATGCCCCTTATGATAGTTCTTGCCTTTGAAGTTTTTATAACTACTTTTATTTACTTATTTTTAAAAAATATTCTGTTTTACAGGGATTTTTTAAATAACTATTAATACCTTTTTAATATTTGTAATTTAATCTGATTAATTGACTAATTGCTGCCCTAAAAAATAAATCCTATAAAATTATAGAAAATGTAACTGGCAATTTAGAAATTTGTACTCATACTTCTACATGGTATCAACATAGCAGATAGAAGTACAGTGAATTAAAACTTTACTCTGTGACTCTGAGTGAGCTTTAGTTATCTGCCACAATCTTATAACTGAACCATCACAATCATTGTGCCATAGGGAACGGTGATCAAGTCAGAGTGAAAGCACATAATCCTCTCCTATTGTTTAAAATGTTTCTTAAATCAATATGGAAGAGATTGCCTGCATTACCATCTCTCTGTAATAAACTTCATACAGATTCCTTCTAGTGTACATTGTCACCCTTCAGCGTCCACTCCTTCAGATTTACCGAAATCTTCTGTGCCTTCCTTTTGTTAAAGATTTTAACCATCAAAAATGAAGATGTCATAGCTGTGTATTTGGCGGTATGTGGTTTTTCGTTAAAAACAACAAAAACCCTATGCATAGTTAGAGAATTTTTATTTATGCAACTAAATGATCCCTTCTTGGTCCGTATGAACATAGAAAGAGCCCTGCTGGATCAGACTAGTCATTCATCCTGTTGAGGCAACATACTTAATGCGTATAGCAGGGGTGGGTACACTAGACCCACAGGCCAAATCAGGACTTCCTGGAGACCCAACCTGGCTGTCTGGGTTTTCCCAGATGAGATGACCCCTCCACTTCCCTGGCCATGCCCCCTTTCCCCATACCATTTGAGGTCTTCCAGCTTTTGCACATTTTTCCCCTGTTCTAAAAGGTTGAAATGCCTCTCCCAAGGCTTAGTTATTGGCAGTAAAAACTTTGCGCTCAAATATGCTGGTATTTTGGGTACTTTGGCTCCCATTTCATTTTTGGTCCCACCACTACTGAAATAGAGTCCACAAGAGCTTCTCCAGAACTGAATTTGGCCCTCAGGCTGAAGGAGGTTTCCTACCCTTGGTATATGGTTTCCATCTTGTTGGCATTGCGAGGGCAAAGACTCCCGATGCTAATGATAGCTTGTTTGCTGGCAGTGGCACCACAGCCCATTTGCCTGGGGTGGGGGAAGAGATGAAGGGTGGTTTCAGAATATAGGAAGCTGCCTCATTCCGAGCCAGACCACCAGTCCATCTAGCTCAGTACTGTCTACGCTGTCTGGCCGCAGCTTTCCAGGTTTCAGGGGTCTTTCTCAGCCCTACCTGGAGATGCCAGGGATTGAACCTGGAACCTTCTGCCTGCAAAGCAGGTGCTGCACCATGGAGCTGAGGTCAGGCTTAAGGAAGGCTAAAGCCAGCCAACAATGCGAGTCATCCCTCCTGCTGGTCAACAGTAACCTGAGGCATAATTGGCACAGTAGTCCCAATACGGCTTGCCTGTGAGTCCTTAAGGGCCGGTGTAGGAAGCTCACCACCTAGGCCTTTTGGCTATGCCCATTGCCCAAGATCCAAAGCCACTGCTGACTTGGAGAAAAAAAATGAGAGTAACATGATAAGCAGTCTTCCAACTTAAAAACAAAATGCTAAGGGGGAAACAAAATCCCTGACACCCAACTAGGGACCCAGGTAACAGAATTCCTTTCCAGTTCACTTAATCAGCAAATGACTTTGGGTTTTGAGTAATATGAGCTCACAGGCCAGTCCCTGTTAACAATCTTGCTGCCCTATTTTGGACCAGCTGAAGTTTCCGGACTGTTTTCAAAGGCAGCCCCACGTATAACGCATTGCAGTAATCCAGACGAGAAGTTATCAGAGCATGGATAACTGTAGCTAGGCTATCTCTGTCCAGATAAGGGCGTAGTTGGTATACCAGCCTAAGCTGATAAAAAGTGCTCCGTGCCACTGAGTTCACCTGTGCCTCAAGTGACAGTTCTGGATCCAAGAGCACCCCCAAACTATGAACGTAATCCTTTAGGGGGAGTGCAACCCCCTCCAGAACAGGTTGAATATCACCTAGCTGGGCAGATGAACCACCCACTAACAGTACCTCCATCTTGTCTGGATTGAGTCTGTCTGTCTTGGGTGGCCCTGCACGGCATAGCTTATGGCTTCACTGAGTTACTCAAGCCCCTTCACCACAACAAGGCAGTGATTCATGAAGGGGAAACTATGCCTTACACACTCAATAATCCACAGGTGCCTGGAATTATTAGGGTATATACAATTTACGTAATAAATTTCACTTTTCAACGGAACATCTCTTCAAGCTCTTCCTTATTAGGAACTGAACTGGATTTTTTTTTTTTAAGTTTTGTTCAGCAAACACATTCACTGTATTGTATATAATGACAGTAAGAAATATCATACTTCCTTGGGCAAGGACATGGACAAATGTGGAAAGATAAGTGGTGCATTAAAAAACAAGTTTTAAAGCTCCTCCTTTTTATTCTCCAGAGCTTCCCATCAAGATGGATTGATTTAGTCACCATCATTTATAATGGGTATGAAATATCCTCTCACCTACTGTCCCCATTGATATCTGTGGAATAAGACATGCTCCCTTACAGTCTCGATTGAAATGAATGGGTGCCCTGAAAGAGCATGGTACAAAGTGGATGTCCCATTCTATTGGCTATTTGACTACTATTAGTTCTTAATTCTGTTGTTCTGTTATTGCTGCTGCTGTTTAGTAATTCTAGGTTTACAAAAAGAAGACTTTTCTGTGCTGGCTCCCTGACTCCTTAAGGGAGTCCCACAGGCACTGACTTTATAGTTTTTTTGGTGCCAGGTGAATACATGTTTATGTGACCAGACATTTTAAATTGGTTGTAGTCTTTGTTGCAGTTTTATGATTTTGCTGCCTCTCTGTTTTATGAAGGATGATGTGATACGTTTTGTTGCTTTTATTATCTTTGGTTTGTATTACTGGGCACTGCCCTGGAATCTGTCAGGACAAAGAGTAGTCTAGAAATACTTAAATAATATTTGGATCTATAACATAATGTGCTTGTGGTAATAATGATTCTTCCACTGATTGCCTCAATTGTTTTTGATGGCACAGAATGTTCATGAACATTCCAGCTTCTTAGGGAACAAAGCTGTCTGAATGTTAAGGTCCAGCTTCTGTGAGGAAAGGTAAAGTTCTCAATTTGACTGGGATTATTAAAACCTCACACAGCCATAGGAGTAGTTTTGTGGTGCAATAAAATAATAAAGACTTAGCACAAATTTGAATTTTACTGAAGAATCTTCTGATATGTTGTGGTACTGGTATTTTAACCAAAGATTTTATTATCATAGCTAGACATGGGTCAGCACAAAACTCCAGGGGCAGGCAAGATACAAAAGACCACATTGCACTGGAGGCAATTATTGCAACTGACTCAAGCATTTAAACTGCAAACTTCAAATGTTTCTTCAGCCATGACAAAACAAAGAGAAAAGAACGGTATATTAAATACTCTTAGGCTGCAATCCTTATCCATTTACCTGGGAGTAAATCCCCTTGAATTCAGTATGTCTTATTTCCAAGTAGACTTATATAGGACTGCACTGTTAAAATATTTTCTTAGCTGTTGTAGTTTATGTATGCATGCCCAGCCTCTACCTAAGTTATGGAATTGGTTTTAAAACAACAACAAATGCCATATTGAGCACTGAGAAGATAGACTGACAAATAATAGAGCTTCACTAAATGTTTGCCCTTTTTGATTTGGGGGACAGAAGTAGTGTTTTGGGGGAGCCACATATTTCCTGAAATATCTCTAGTGCTCAGAATGCTAATTCTTTTTTGCACCTATTCACTGCCAGTGTTTTGCCAATCTACTGCTGCTTCTGTACCTTTTTAAGAACATCAGAAGAGCTCTGCTGAACCAGGCCAAAGGCTTATCTAGTCAAGCATTCTGTTGCAACAGTAGCCAACCACCTGCCTCTGGGAATGCCACAAGTAGGACATGAGTGTAACAGCACCCTCCCAGTCATGCCGCCAACAACTGGTACATAAAGACATGCTGCCTCCAATATTGGAAGTAGCATATAGCCATCCTAACCAGCAGCCAGCATTATCTTCCATTAATTTGTTTAATCCACTTTTAAAGGCATTGAATTTGGTGGCCATCATTACGTTTTGTGGTAGCAGATTCCATAGTTTAACAGTGTGTTGTGTGAAGTACTTCTTTTTAACTGTCCTGAATGTCCCACCATTCAGCTTCATGGGATGACCCCAGGATGATTATAATATTATAGGATTATAGGATCCACTTTCTCCAGACCATGCATAATTTTATACACCACTATCATGTTCCCCCACGCTTGCCCTTTTTTTTTTTAAGCTAAAGAGTCCCAGATGTTGTAACCTTACCTTTCCTCATAATTGTTCCAGTCCTTTGATCACTTTAGTTGTCCTTTACTGTACCTTTTCCAGCTCTACAATATCCTTTTTAGGTGCAGTGACCAGAACTGTACACAGTGTTCCAAGTATTCCACCATAGATTTATAAAAGGGCAGTATGATATTGGCAGTTTTCTCTTCTGCTTCCTGATCTTCTGCTTTACAACTGTGATCCCAGACAGTTGTCTGGGATCACAGTTGCCCACTTACAGAGCAATCCTATGGAGGTCTACCCAGGCATTCATTGGGACTTACTCCCAGGTAGTGTGTATGGGATTGCAGTCTAAATGAATGAATTGATGTCATGGCAATACATAGGCACATAGACACATCACTGAAGACAAACAAATATTTTCAGTGGTATCAAACTCTCTTTTGAGGGGTGATTATTAGGGCTGGCACAGCTGCCCAACTGGTTCCAGGAGTCCATAAGGCTCCCCCCCGCCTTTGCCCCCAGACTGTGCCTGCCAAGCCTCTGGCCTTGCTAACCCCTGCTAGCACCCTCCCGGACAATCCCCACACTCACCAGGGCACATTCGCAAGCACCCGCCATTTTGCCAAGCTTATTTTTATGAAAAAAAGGAGGTCATTAAAATACACATATATAATTATGTGCATATTTGGGCTGGGAAAGCTTGATATGTGCAATATTAGAGGCATAAAGGGCGATTTACACCTCTAATATTGCATATATTAAGCTTTCCCAGCCCGAATTTGCACAGATCTAAACATACACATTTTTAATGACCTCCTTTTCCCCATAAAAATAAGCTTGGCAAAAAGGCAGGCACTTGCAGATGGGATCCAGGATGAGTGCAGGTGGCTCAGTGAGCTCATGGGAGCTCAAGGGGGGGGGGTAGAGTTTCAGCAGGTGCCCGCTGATATTGGATGGGGTGGGTTTATCCATCCCTGGTGATTATTTTGTCTTTGTAATAAAAGGAGGACACAGTGTTCACCTATGGAGAGTGAGGGTAACACTTCCTAATGGCTGCTAAATTTGCCCTCAGTGATGCTGTCACATAACAAAATCTGATTGCTTTCACATTGCCATGTCAGCTCCAATAAACTAGCACATCAAGGACAGTATAATGCTATACTTCCTTTCAAATTTTCAGGGTTACATATTTAGGGAGGAATGTGCCCCCCCCCCCACACACACACACACCCTGCAGTTTCAAATGGTACAATCCACAATTCTACAGCTCAATGTATTACCTAATTCTGCATAATATATAGATTGGTGTTTGGGCCCTCTTTTTATATTTTCACGTTATCTTTATACAACAGGAGCTGCTTCCCATACCTTTAAGGTAACATGAGTCATTCTGGCCCACATGGTAGGATTGCTTCTCACATAGCAATGTGGGGACAATATCCTGGTCTTCCATTGGTCAGCACAACCCTTAAAATATACCCTTAGGCAGTGGTGTAGTGGAACCTGGGCTCTCAGGGTCAAAGCGCCAGGACTTTTTGATTAGCAGGGATAATTACATCATCTGCCACCTTTCTCCAGTTTCCCTAGTCCTCTGAGCTTAGCTGCAAGGCAAGCCTCACAATAGCTGGGGAGGGGATAGTTTTTCCTAGCAACAATATATTGTTGTGAGCTATCACTGTTTGTGTAAAACAAAGTGTTTTAGGTTTACAAAGACCTGATTGCTATAACAGGTTTGTTATCTTTGAGATCAGGTGTTTCTGCCTAGTGCTGGGAAAAGCAACTCCAGGAAAATCTTGAGCTGGTGGTCTTATGCAGTTTAGGAACATGTTGTGTTCCTCTCTTTCCCTTTCTGATGCAATCTTAGGTCTCTCCAGCTAAAGTGCAGCATGCGAACCACTCCTCTTTGCCAGCTCACTATTCTAAATCTGTCAGCTGATCTTGATAAATTGGGTATTACACTATGTGCTTTTGCCTTTTGCAGGGGATGCGCGTACACGCATGTATATTAACAAGGATCCCTACATTTCTGGACTGTATTTGGGGGCATGACTATGAGGATTGTCACTCCCAAATTTACTTTTTTTTAATTTATTACATCTCTATACTGCTCAATAGCTGAAACTTTCTTCAAAATTTACCACTACACCACTTAGGCTCACTTAGGTTCAACACTTCAGCTTATTATTTAGTTGGTAACTTTGGTCCTCAGCTTAGAACAGAATGTAATTCTCTGATGGAGTACTCAGCTGAACAGGTGAGTGCATTTTCACACGTGTCATGGAGTTCCTGTGTCAATGCAAGCACACCTTTGCCTTTCTAGTATAGTACAGGACAAACTTTTCATTTTGCAAATGGAAGGGAATGCTGACTTCACCACTGAATAGCTTACAAATCAAAACATGCAGCCATAAACCAAAAAAATAAATGGAGGCAAGAAGCCATCTTTTGCAGTCCTCTGTTAAGTGTAGAAATATCTTATTCTGTCAATGTGATTTCATAGCAGGATGAAAGATGTCAAAAATGAGGATGACAAATCAGTCTAGTGAGGAAACATGACTCTTAGATGAGAGATGTCATTTGTCATGATTGCCATGTGACTGCACTTCCCCGTCTTCTTCTTTTTCAGATGAATGTTATTTTTGCTGTTAATTTAAAAATTATCTCAAATCAACTATGGGTCAGAGAAGAAAAACACAAGTACTATTACAACTGCTGCTACCACTAAAAAAGTTTTGCAGAGTGCTTAAAGTCTTTAAGATGTCAATTGGCAAAGTTTCCAAATTAAGGAAGATGTTGTTGTCATCATGAATTGTGAACTCATCAAATATTCCATAGCATCTGTGCCGAAGTGTCTTTTCCCCCCAAACATAGGTAGGCATGTGGCTTTTGTTCAGAATGGACACAGCTGAGCCCAGCTCTTGCAGCCACTGCATAATACGGGTGGTAATTAAGCCACAGCTTCAAGGTTGCATGGGCAGAAGACAATTCAGCCTAATGAAGTATCGATCGACTCCAGTCGAGGTAAAACAAGTTGACATTCATTTAGAGGTAGCAATGTGAATATACCACATTGCTACCAAAGAGAGAAGGTGTTGATTTGGGGTGGGGTGAGCAACAAAACTGAATTTTAATCTTGCAAATACAATTAAGAATCTTATTTACAACACATTGCTATCATTTAAACCAGTGCTAATTGCATACTTAGAAACCTGATGTAAAATTCTTAAATCAGCTGAAATTTACAGATTGTTAAAACAGAAAATCAACTGTTTCAGTTAGAATCCGTGTGTGTGTGTGTGTGTGTGTCTGTTGGGGGGGGGGTAAACTACTTAGAATTATACATCCTAATTAGGAGATGATTTTGAGAAGACATGCTAAACCTCAGTGTAGTTAACAGAATCATGAAAACTTTATATGACTATGCTTTCTATGTATCAGTTTATTAAGAAACTTGTAAAAGTTGTTGACTATGCTAGAACTTTATTCCACTTTTCATTGTGTTTCAGATTTCAATATTTTGCAAAGCAGCAACAGAAAGATACAAAATAAAACCACTGAACTGGATTTCTGATGTTTAATAATATAAATGTATAATTCAATATATTGTGTTATGCATTTTCCTTGTTGCATTAACATGAACATAAGAACAGCCATCCTGGATCAGACCAAGGGTCCATCTAGTCCAGCATTCTGTTCATACAGTGGCCAGCCAGCTGTCGATGGGAGACACACAAGCAAGACATGAGTGCAACAGCACCCTCCCACCCATCTTCCCCAGCAACTGGTGTACATAGGCATACTGCCTCTGATACTGGAAGTAGCTATAGCCAGAAGTACTAGCAGTCATTGATAGCCTTCTCCTCCAGGAATTGGTCTAACCCCCTTTTAAAGCCATCCAAATTGGTGGCCATTACTATGTCTTGTGGTAGTGAATTCCATAGTTTAACTATGCACCGTGTGAAGAAGTACTTCCTTTTATCTGTCCTTAATATCCCACCAATCAGCTTCATGGGATGACCCTGGGTTCTAGTGTAATGAGAGAGGGAGAAAGAAGTCTCCCAATCCACATTTTCCACACCATGCATAATTTTGTACACCTCTGTCATGTCTCCCCTTATTTGCCTTTTTTTCCAAGAGCAATAACAGCTCTTTTAACCTTCCCTCATAGGGGAGTTGCTCTAGCCTCTTGATCAGTTTAGTGAATGAGCCTCTCCTATATTTTGCCTGACAAACTTGGTGGATGATCATGGAGATAACAAAGGGCTTTAGTGGTTTTTAATGGTCTGGAATCTTTCTCTAGCCTTGAAAATGTGACACCCATTAAAGTTTGGGGGAGGGATGGAAGGACAGCTCAAATGTTTTGAATTTGAGTCACCAAGAAAGAAGGGGTGGGTTGAACAATATTGACCTCCTGGAGTTAAGCTGGACAGGCACTGTGTAGTCATGTCCACATGGTTGGTCTTTGGGAATATGATGCATGATCCACAGCTGGGCTGACTTTTTAAAGAAGCTCCCTTGCCTACAATGTGCCCTGCTTGTATATTTGCATACATTACAAGAACACCATGGCTTGGAACTTCAGTTACTCTTCCATGAATGGAAGTCTCCTGCTTGTGTAAGAGTCTTCTGCTTGTGTAAGAGCGGCTCAGTTTTCACCAGTTTCCACTTTTCTGTGCAGCCCCCTCCCACACTGTTCTAGAAGGTCCCCCAACCCTCCATAGAAGATTTTTGGCTGGGTCTGCTGGGTATTTTGTGTCAAAATAATATTAATTTCATATGATTCTCATCTTTCAAAGGTGTTAATACCTTTTTTATACAGCTTGCACCAATCAGATTTTCCTTACAAAAATACTCCCAAACAATCCAGAAAAGTGCTAATGTGTCTAATTGCATCTAAATTCCCTCTGGCAGACAGACATTCCTTTAAAAGGTAACTCATTAGAACATTCTTATTGCCAGATGTTAAGATCCACATAAATTACCCAACTTCTGTATCAAGTGAAGACAGTATTTGCACTGAGGTAAGTCTTAAAGCATTTTAATAATGAATATATACCTACACAAAATACAGAGAAGTGATGGCTGGAAACCTGAATGTGTTGTCTCTTGGGTTTTAAATACTGCTTTCCCCAATTTTAAATATTTTGTGAATACTAAAGACCAACAGTCCATCTTTATTAGGCAGTGCTTTCATCTAAATACCTTAATTCCAGATCCATTAAAGCACATTTTAAAACAGAAGTGGATGAACCTTTTTCTGTCGAGAAAGAAATAAACACTATGGGTGCTGATGATCTTAAGAGAGAGCAGGGTGGTGATGATAAGTTAATAGCATATTCCATCACTTCACACAAATATGTGTCCATTACATTCTTTGTATTTTCCCTTCTTTCTCTCCCGCCTCTTTCTCTCTCTTCCCCCACCCCATTTTCATTCTCTCTGCAGCCCCACTTTTGCTTCTCCCCGCCCTTACCAAGGACTCACTGCCTGCTTGGGCACCTCCAGTCCACAGTGAACCAGCGACAGCTGCTGCCTCAAGAACAAGAGTGAGACAGAGAGGCAGGCAGATGTATGAACAAGCATCTTTTTAAAGGATGTTCTAGCTGTCACACTTTACGGTTGGACTTCTGAGCTTGCACATGCACCTGCTCACTTGCTGGTCTCTCTCTCTTGTTTTCCCCATGTCAGCGGATGGTATGGGATGAATCATAGAAACATAGAATAGTAAGGTTAGAAGGGGCCTACAAGGCCATCGAGTCCAACCCCCTGCTCAATGCAGGAATCCAAGTCAGAGCATCCCCGACAGATGGCTGTCCAGCCTCGTCTTGAATGCCTCCAGTGTGGGAGAGCCCACCACCTCCCTAGGTAACTGGTTCCATTGTCATATTGCTGTAACAGTCAGGAAGGTTTTCCTGATGTTCAGCTGGAATCTGGCTTCCTGTCACTTGAGCCCATTCTTCCGTGTCCCGTGCTCTGGGATGATGGAGAAGAGATCCTGGCCTTCCTCTCTGTGGCAACATTTCAAGTACTTGAAGAGCGCTATCATATCTAACTGGTCTAACCAGTGCTGAGTAGAGGGGAACTAGTACTTCCCGG
Organism: Heloderma suspectum; assembly: GCF_057233095.1. Lineage (NCBI taxonomy): Eukaryota > Metazoa > Chordata > Lepidosauria > Squamata > Helodermatidae > Heloderma > Heloderma suspectum. The sequence goes on from NC_139461.1 coordinate 54,499,093, forward strand.
GATTTGGAAGCTATGCTTCTATTAATGCAGCCCAAAAGAGCATTTGCCTTTTTTGCAGCTGCATGAGAGAGAGGGGGAGAGAGAGGGAGAGAGAGCGCAGTAGGTAGGTACATATACAGGCTTGGAGGCCCAGTCACAAAGCATCTTCCCAAAGGACTCTGCACTGCTCTACCTGTTGCACTCTGTGGTTGGACTTCTGAATGTGCACATGCGCCAGCTGGCCTGCTTCCTGGAAGTAATGGGAGATGGCAAGAGCTACATCAAATATAGACAAGGGTTGCATGTTGCCTGCAAGCTGTGGTTGCCCAATACTACTTTAAAATAAAAGGAAATCTAATTAAAACACCATTACCAAAACTGCCAATAATAACCTATTTTTTCCATTCCTGCTAAATAAACACATGAACACAGGAAGCTGCCTTATACTGAGTCAGGACATTGGTCCATCTAGCCCCATATTGTCAACACTGACTGGCAGCGGCTCTCCAAGGTTTCAGGTAGGGGTGCACGAAAGCCACTTACCTGGTCTCGCAGCTTGCTTCGCGGTGGGGGGGAGGCGCTTCGCTGCTCCCCCCGAAGTTCAGGCTGGGGGGGGGAGGCTTCCTGCCTCGCCCGGCCGAAATTCAGGCCGGGGAGGAGGCGCCTCGCCTGGCCGCGAAATAAAAAGTTACAAAAAAACCAAAACGCCCCCGTGATAGGCTACATGACGATTAACGTAGCCTATCATGGCTAGATCTGCAAAGTCAGCCGTGATAGGCTACGTTAATCGTCACGTAGCCTATCACGGGTGATTAAAAAAAAAAAACGCGTACGCAAATGGCGGCCCCCATAGTGAGCCGCCATTCGCGTTCCTTATTTGGTCGCTGTAGTCTACGTAAATCTTTACGTAGACTACAGTGACCAAATAAGGAACGTGAATGGCGGCTCCATATGGGGGCAGCCATTTGCGTACGCGCTTTTTTTTAAAAGTCACCCGTGATAGGCTACGTGACGATTTACGTAGCCTATCACGGCTGACTTTGCAGATCTAGCCATGATAGGCTACGTTAATCGTCATGTAGCCTATCACGGGGGCTTTTTTTTTTTTTTTACTTTTATTGGAACGGCGGCAGCGGCAGCCGGTCGAAAGACCGGCTGCCACCTCTGCCCCTGTCGAAGACCTGACGAACCGCTGCCGGGACCCAACCGGCACCGAACCGCTGCGAGGGACATTCGGGAAAGGTAAGTCCCATCCTGGGGGGGGGGGCGGGGGGCGGAGAATTTCTCCCCAAAACTAATTTGGGGGGCTGAAGACGTTGGCACTCGGCCCCCGAAGTTTTGGGGAGAAATTCTCCCCCATCCCTAGTTTCAGGCAGGATTCTTTCCTTGCCCTACCTGGAGAAGCTGGGGATCGAACCTGGGACCTTCTGCATACAAAGCGTGTGCCCTATCACACTGAGCTATGGCCCCTCCCTAATGCTTATACTAACTAGGCTGAAAACATTGGATGCTTTTATAGGAATTCTGTAAAGATGCGAAGCTGTTCGTTGAGTGTACTGTCTGCAGTGTACTAGGGCAAAGGGAAGCAGTAAGTGTCTTTAACCCTTTCCCCCCTCAAAGTTCTACAGGTTGTTTGGATACTAACTGTAAAAATGAACTTCCATCAACCAGCTCTGAGGAAGTATGGTTGTGTGTTTTTTTCAATGTTTAGTTGAATGTCATCTGTTCAAGATAAAAAAACAGATCATGGCATTACTTTGAGACCACATTTCCAAGTGGTAGAAGAACTAGAAACACTGTAACAGATTGGAGATAATAACTAGGGGTGTACGGATTCCCCACCGTCTGTTCCAGTGGGGAATCCGTGGGGGGAGGAGGCGATCCGTTCCTCCCCCCTGGAATCCTCCAGAGCAGCTCTGCTTGGATTCCGGGGGGGGGGGACTGGCTTGGGGGCACTTACCTTCCCTCCTGCCAGCCAGAGCCATTTGCCTCCTCCCTGTCCCTGCCAATTGCCATGTCTTTAAAAAAATAAAAAATAAAAAGTGGCATTCGGGAGGATGTGCCCATAGACTTAGACACAAATAGAGTCATGAATCTTGCGTCTAAGTCAATGGACACATTGACTTAGTCACAAAATTCATGACTCTATTTGCATAGAAATATATATTTGCATATATCACCTTTTTTTTTTTTAAGACATGGCAATCGGCAGGGACAGGGAGGAGGCGAACGGCTCTGGCTGGCAAGAAGCAGCCGAGTGCCGTTCCACCTCCAGTCCTCCTGGAGTGGAGGTAAGTGGTCCCAATCCACTGCGAATTCCTGAGGCTGGATTCCAAAGAATCCGACCTCATTTGAATCCGCAGCGGATTTCTCTGACATCCCTAATAATAACAGAAAAAATTGTAAGCTGACCAGGGATGGATGCCGAAGGTCTTTCTCAACAAGGGCACTATTTCTCCTAGGACCAGCCCTGTCTCACACTCCAACCTGGGCCAGATGGTTCATTCACATAAGCTTCCTCTTATTATTAGGGATGGGCAGATTCCCTACCTGTCGTTCCGCAGGGGAATCTGCCCGCAGGGGAGGTGTTCTTTCCCTCCCCCCAGAATCTATCCAGGCCAGCTCCGCTCCACATCGATCCTGCGGAGCCGGCCGCCTGCTCCGCATCATGCCAAATGTCTATACGGCTGGCAGCCATTGCTGGTGAGAGCATGTGCTGACTACCAAAAGTTAACATAAGAACCAGGGCTGGGTCAATCATTTTGTGCCTAAGGCAAAGGACAAGATGTCCCCTCTTCCCTTCCATGTAAAAAATCCAGCTGGACTGGCAGTTGAATCTTTATCCAATACTGGCCATGGGATAGCCTCCTCCACCACAATGAAGGCAGCAAACTATCTTAGGGGGGTGCAGGGCAGTCCACAAGGCCTACAGCTCCCTCTTCCAACAGCAGTTCCAACAATTGCCCTTCCCAGCAATTGTTGCCTAAGTCGACTGCCTCACTCTGCCTAATGGTAGGGCTGGCCCTGATAAGACCATAAGAAGAGCCCTGCTGCATCAGACTAAAGGTCTATCTAGTCCAGCATTCTGTTTGCACAGTGGCCAACCAGAAGCCTATGGGAAACCCACAACAGGACATGAATGCAATAACACCCCTCCTGCTCATGCTTCCCAATAACTGGGGTAAAGAAAGGCATACTGCTTCTGATTTTGGAGGTAATATATAGCCATCATGACTAGTAGCCATTGATAGCCTTATCCTCCATGAAGCAGTTAGGTGGCTGCTTCATTTTTTGTTCCAATTTATCCACTGGAAAGGAATCTTCTTTTTCTTCCAAAGCAGTAGGAAGCTGCCTGACTACTGTGCCAGATTATAAGCACATTGCAAATATTTTCTGCCTGTCAGATTTGTTGGACTAGATGACTGAGAGGCAGAGCAGAATTCTATTTGTGCAGCCACATTTCTTCCTATAGGATGGTTAATAGTCACCTTAGTAGATACAACTTAGTAGATACAACTTAGTAGTTTTTTTCACTTTGTCATACAATTGAAATAAGGGTCTGATGACGCACCATGTGCTGAAATAAATTCTTATTTCAAGACACTGGGCATCATCAGCTATTTATATCTGCATTTCATCAGCATTTTGACAGATAGCATTTCCTAATTCTGTCATATTATAGAACTGGTTAAGTTTAGAATGATAGGGCATTAGTTTCCACCTTTGCAAGCATTATGTAGTCACAAAACACCAGTCTTACTTCAACATACTATATATCCCTCTGCAGTTATGCTGTTACATTCCACAAATCTTTTTCAACAGTTTTTCTCTTATTGACTGCGTCTAGGGATGGTGCAGCCAGGTGCTCAACTGGGTCAGGGAGTCTGTTGGGCTCCCCGCTGCCTGTGTCCCTGGACATTGTTCACCAAGTCTCTGGCCTCACTCGCCCCAGCTCATGTCCTCCCAGACATTTGTCACACTCACCCAGACCCATCCGCAAGCACCCGCCATTTTCCCGTGTTTGTTTTTATGAAAAAATGAGGTGTTTTAAAAGGTGCATATTTAAATCTGCGCAAATTTGGGCTGGGAAAAGCTGATCTACACAATATTAGAGGCATAAATGGCCCAGTTATGCCTCTAATATTGCATATATCAACCTTTCCCAGCCGAACTTGTGCATATTTAAATATGTGTGTTTTTAAAGACCTCCTTTTTTTCATAAAAACAAGCTCGGGAAAATAGCGGACACTTGCGGAAGGGATCTAGGGTGAGTCTGGGTGGTGTGGTGAGCTCATGGGGGCTCAAGTGCACGTCCAAGGGGGCTCAAGCAGGGGCAGCACTTCAGCGGGCGCTCGCCAAAACCAGATGGGGGTGGGTCCATCCATCCCTAATTGCATCTGCTTTTTTGGCTCCTTCAAATAACATATTCTAGTCCCGCATTCTTGATCCACACTGGCTATTCTGACTTGTTACTATCACTTTGGGATCACTAACATTGACCAAGAATGTAGCTATACAGTACTCACAAGGGCCAAGGGCTGCAGTGCATGAATGAACCATGACAGATTAAATAACACAGACATAGCTTCCTGTCCCCTCAGTCACTATGGGGGGGTGGAGGAGGTACACACAACTTCCATGTCTTGAAAGGATGCTTGGAGGAAACCATAGAGCTGAGCCCTGCCCACTGCTGGAACTGCACTCTGCCTCCCTCCTCCCCTGATGAATGTCTGGCAGGTATTCATGAGAGATTCTCTGCACATACACTCAGTAGGAGACACCCCACTCGATCTGTGTGTTTCCATGACCCTATGAGCGCTCCACATGTGTACGTAGCGCTCCACATGTGTACCCTGGAATCCATGGCGGAACGGCCTCCCACCCCACGGAATCCCCCCGGGATGGAGCTTACCTGGGGCGGATGCGGCGGTGGCAACTCCGGCTGGTCTCCCGGCCGGCCACTGCTGGGCTGCTGCAGCCTCAAATGATGGCCATTGTAGCAGCTGCCATTTGCGTGCTTGCAGGCAGCCGTGATAGGCTACGTAAGTATTTACGTAGCCTATCATGGCAAAGAGCATGGACGCAAATGGCGGGGGTAAAGGCAGCCATTTGCGTGGCTGCCTTTACCGTGATAGGCTACGTAAATACTTACGTAGCCTATCACGCAAACAGCAAGGGTGCAAATGGCGTAGCAGCCGCCATTTGCGTCCCTGCTTTAGCTGTGATAGGCTATGTAAATATTTACGTAGCCTATCATGGGCTACCGTAGGGATGCAAATGGCGTCCCCTACGCAGGACGCCATTTGCTTCCGCACCAGCCCAGCAGTGGCTGGAGGCCCTGCTGTGGATCGGCCTGGCTGGCAGCTCCTCAGCATGGCCATGGAGTGGAGCTAGCCGGGCAGGATTCTGGGGGGAGGACCGGATCGCCTCCTCCCCCGTCGAGGATTTCGAGGGGAGGAACAGATCGCCTCCCCCCCCAGCGGATAACCCGACCTGGACCAGGTAAGGGATTCGTACATCCCTAATTCTATGGAGGTTCATTAGGGGAAGGGAGAGGCAGTGCACAGATCCAGTGGTGGGTAGAGCTGCCCCAGAGAACCCCTCTGCACATTCACTGAACACACTGAGTGGTTCATTTAAGCCCCCTAATGATCCCATTAGGATAATTTCACAAATTCAGCTGCCAGTAATTTACATCTAGATGTAAGCCAGTGGACTAAGAGGCAAAGATGCAAGGCCAGACTATATGCAATGGAACTTCAGTACTGTGGTCACAGTGAGCCACAAGGACAGTGCACGAGCAAGGTGCGCTACTGCAGATTAGCTAGACCAAAGGCCACAGTGTCAAGCATAAGCACCCCACCCCGCTTCTGAAACCTACCATTTAGGAAGGACGGAAACTACTCTGAAAAGAAGTTCTCAAGCCCCATCCTAACCAGGGGGCCCAGAAGGGTAACAATGCTCAGAGATAGGCAATCTGGTGCTCATGGGCACCAATGTGCCCCAAGATACCTTCCTTGGTGCCCACCACCAAGACACCATTTAAAGAGCTGCTTTTGACCTTTAAAGCCTTAAATGGTTTGGGACCAAGTTACTTGAAGCACTGCCTTCACACATATCAGCCTGCCTGCACCTTAAGATAGGAAAGAGAGGCCCTTCTCATCAGCCCACCTGTGAGTAGGCATGGCGGAGAATTCCGCCATGGACTCCAATGAATCTCGAAAGAATCTGGCCCCCCGGACTCCATGGTGGAACAGAAGACTTACCCCCGCCTCTCTGCTGAATCCTCTTCAGACGGATCCTCTGGCTTGGATTGCCAGCGATATGGCCGCCATGCCGTATCACTGGATGAAGGGGACGTACTGCGGCCGCAAATGGTGTCCCAGACGCCATTTGCGGCCGCAGTACATCACGTCCCCTTCAGCCAGTGATACGCCATGTCGGCCGTATCGCTGGCGCTTTGGAGCAGGTCGGCAGCTCGCAGAATCGCCATGGAGCAGAGCTGGCCCACGAGGATTCTGGGGGGGAGGAACGGATCGCCTCCCCCCCCAGCGGACCCCCAGCAGTAGGCAAGGTAAGGGATTCGTACATCCCTACCTAGGGATGTATGAATTGTGTACCTTCAGTGCCACTTGAGTTCCGCAGTTTGCAGCCAGTGCGCCGTTCTGTCCTTAACAAGCCCATGGAATTCTCCTCTTTTTTTCCGCTCCTCCGAAAATTACGAAGATAAATCCGTACCGACAACCGTAATTCTAGTGCCCAGCCATCTCCATGAGTCTGCATAACTTCCATAAGAAAGGCTATTTTTCATAGATATTTACGTATTTTCCCCTGTCCTGAGACATGCAGTAATTACTTTCAGCCAAAACACTTCCTCCTCCTAGGGGCTTCCGAGAACAAGGCTGCCATAGGTGTGCCTGAGCGATGCACTTTAGGGATGGGGGAGAATTTCTCCCTGAAACTTAGGGGGGCCGAGTGCCAATGCATTTGGCCCCCCAAAATCGGTGGTGAAATTCTCCGCCACCCCCCCACCCCCCCCCGGGATGGGACTTACCTTTCACGAATGTCCCTCCCGGCGGCGGGTCCCGGCGGCGGTTCGTCAGGTCTTCGTCAGGGGCGGGGGCGTTTTGACCGGCTGCCGCCGCCACCATTACAAGGAAAGTTAAAAAAAACACAAAACCCCGTGATAGGCTACGTAACGATTAATGTAGCCTATCACGGCTAGATTTGCAAAGTCAGCCGTGATAGGCTACGTTAATCGTCATGTAGCCTATCACGGGTGACTTTGAAAAAAAAAAACGCGTACGCAAATGGCGGCCCCCATAGGGAGCCGCCATTTGCATTCCTTATTTGGTCCCTGTAGTCTACGTAAAGATTTACGTAGACTACGGCGAAAATAAGGGGAACGCAAATAGCGGCGGCGGCTTCGGCAGCGGCGGCTGGTCTTCTGACCAGCTACGGCAGCTGCCATTTGCGTACGCCTTTTTTTTTATTTAACCCAGACGTTTTAGGCTACGTAAAAACTTACGTAGCCTAAAACGACTGGGTTAAAAAAAAAAAAGGCATACGGAAATGGCGGCGGCTACGGCTGCCGCCATTTGCGTTCCTTATTTTCGCCGTCTTAGTCTACGTAAATATTTATGTAGATTAAGACGTCAAAAATAAGGAGAACGCAAATGGCGGCGGCTGTAGCCGCCGCCATTTGCATACGCATTTTTTTCCCCCCCCAGAGCCCTCCACGGCAGGAAATCCGGCCGCGGATGGCACTGGCCTGGCTGGGCCTGGCCGGCTGCTCTGCAGAGCCACCGCGGAGCACAGCTGGCCAAGGAGGATTCCGGGGGGGACTAACAGAGCGCCTCCCCCCTGTCCAGGATTCCGGGGGGAGGGACGGAATGCCTCCCCCCCATAAACATAATCCGCGAACAGGTAAGTGATTTTCGTACATCCCTTTCCAGCTCATTACCAAACCTCCTGTGAGTTATCTCACTGGGTGACTTTGGGCTCGCCTCTCACCACTACACCACACTTCTGTTATGAAACTCATGAAAAAGAGACAGTATAATGGAAAGTTCTTTCTGAAGCAGTCACACTTGTACAAATGCAGAATGAAGGGAAAGATTAGCAAGCTTCTCTTTGTTTGAATAAAAAGCACACTCTGCACATGCTCAGGGAATGGACAAAATGAGGAATAAACTTACCAGGGAATATGAAGAACTGTATTCTTCCATTATGTGCGCGTATGTGTGTGAGGGAGATTCTCTCTCAATCCAGCTGTTTCCCTGGTATGATTGCTGTTGTCACTGTTAATGCCATTGTTGTTGCTGCTGGTTTTATTGTTGGTTTTTATTGTTGTTTTTATCGCTATTTTATTATGTTTATGTTTTTATCGCTTTTAATATTTAAACTGTTTTTATGTATTTTATTGCTATAAGTCACCTTGTGAGGTCTTCTGCCCTGAATGGTGGCCAAGAAATATTTTAAATAAATAAAAAATATAGCCTTCCCAATTTGTATTAATTTTTAAAGTATATATTTTTGTCACTGGCAACTGGTATTGCTTCAAAGTGAAATGGGAGCCTCTAGCTGCTGCCATCTTAATTTCCCATGAATGCAGGTTTGGGCAGGTTACATCTCCTTTGTGACTAGCCATTCCCACCCATGGCAGCCATTTCATGGTTGTGCCTGGGATTGTTTCTCAAATTTCCAAATGTGCCCATGAGACCAAAATGTTGCCTAACCTTGCCATAGCTGATGGTTCTGAAAGCCACTGTGAGGTCCGGCAGAGCCAATACAGACACAGTATGCCTGACCAAGGCCTCTTCAGTCCCCAAGTTGGGACAAAAATATTTAAAATTCTACAAAGAAAATGAGCTTTAACAAAAACATTTTGCAGTAATAGTCCATTTATATGGACATTTTGAAATGAAGCTTTAAAAAAATGCATGGATTGAGTGTGTGACTTAGCAGCCCCCAGATGCACACACTGTTGTACACCTGAGAAGATCCACACAGCTTGTTGCTTTCTGCTTGTGGTGGCCCATTCACACAAATATCTCAACAGGCTGTAAATGGATGTAGGCTGTGAAGAAAAAGGAAAACTAGAACAAGTTGTATGAACAAGCTCTGACACTAGGGGAGTATCTACATGGGGCTTTTACTCTGGTTCTACTGTGCCCCCTCAGTAGCAAGCATGGTTTTTTGTGCTTTAAAAACTGCAGTACTGCAAACTTGTTTTGTGATGGATTTTCCCATCGCAACAGCTTCAGTGTAGTTTGGGTGTCCATGTGACCTGAACTGCTTTCAGTGCGGGTTGTGGTGGGGAGAGCAGCACTGACTGGCAGAAAGGAAAGTGGTGTCATTAAAGGGTGGACCCAAACAAGCATAGGTCCCAGGGCATAGTCTGAAGGCACATGAGGCAGCCACCTTGCTGAAGCTAAGCAGGTCTGGGTCTGGTCAGTGCTTGGAGGGGAGACCCCTGGGAACCATGTGTAGCCACCTTGAGTTCCATGATGGAAGAAAGGTGGGGTATAAATGTAATAAATAAATAAATAGGAAGGAGAGCAAGACTATGAACTTCCCATTGCCCCCAAAGGACCCTCCCTCCTCCTGCTGAGAAAGGGTAGATGCAAGGTTGGCTGTTTGCAGAACATGTTTACTTGGAAGTAACCTTCACTTCACTTCATGAGCATGCGAACGAGGAGAAGGGTGGGGGGTGGGGAAGCCTGTGGTTTCCAAGCTGTGCTCTTACAAATGAGTGTAGCTGCAAAGGAGACTAACAATATCAACTGCCCATTGCTCCCAAAGGAGCCTTCCTCCTCCTGCCAAAAAAGGGTGGATGCAAGGGAGGCTGTTTGTGGAGGAAAGGGGCTAGGAGCAAGCCTCCGCTCATTCGCTGCCCCGCACCTATGCAGTTGATGACATCCATTTCTACTCGTGGGACTCCGCCCACCCAACCCCGAACTAGTGCGAACTATTTGCCCGTGCAAGTGGATTTTTTAAAATGTCTACACTGCTTTACTGGCTACAGTTTGCCCTGGGAGGAGCTAAGCTGATTTCATGAAAATCCAGATTTAAACAGAATCGCCTTAAAGATCATCTCTGTGTAGATCCAGCCTAGAACTCATTCTGGTCAAGTCAGTGCCTATAAATTATATGTAAGAGTTTACTTCTGGAAGAGATTGGTACAATAATAAATGAGTGCAATATGTCCTAAAACAGCATCCATGTATGTCCCTGTGTGTGTGTGTGTGTGTGTGTGTGTGTTTCAGCTGTTTAAAAATAGCTCTCTGTGGTGTTCAAAACCACAGCTAAACCCACAGCTAACTTTTGTGAGCTACCCTCCATCAATAAAGTGGAACATGTCAGGAAATGACAAATACTGCAGAATATATTCCTTCTGTTTAGTTTCCAGTCTCTCTTATTTTGAGTGGCCTTTTTCCAGGGATTTTTTTTTAAAACTCTCAGATTGTTATAACAATTCTCTAAATTAAAAAATTACCAAAGGTTCTGCTTTCCACTTGTATTTGTGGGCAGAGAAACTGGGGGGGGGGGGAGGGGAGGACACACACAGACAATTTCATTGAATTTTCCCAGGGGGAGGAGGAATTCTCAACAGTTTCTCATGAGTAGAGCTCATAATTGGCAGGGATTGTAGCATAGCTTCTTTCTTGTTTCCTAAGGGTTTTGGGGGTTTGTGCTACCACTGCAAGTGGCAACAGCCTCAACTGTGCCGGCAGGCCGGCCGCCTTTTTGCATCCGCCACAATGTAGGTGTGAGGGGAGCTGCATTGTGTCTATCTCCAGGGAAAAAGTCGAGCTAGTGCTGAGCTAAAATCTGTCCTCCAGTTTCCTGAAAGTCTTATTTATTTTAATGAAATGAAATTTCCTCATAAAAGAAGTGTCTGCCTCACTCTTAGGCTATTTTATAATTTATTTCTGTGGTCTTTTTGAGCTTACCTAATGTCTGCAAGGCAGCTGAGGTGGCTGTGTGCATGTTCTTTCTATTGCACATCTCTTCATTGCTCTGCAGCCTCCCAGGCTGCCTTGCTTCCTGCTCTGAAAAAGCCTTATGGGAGGAATTTCCTCATGATGTATTCCCCTGGGCTTTAACTTGAAGTGTGTGGGAAGCCAAGGAGGCTACACACTGTCAGAGCGACAATTTTATAATGAAAGACAGCACACACATCACACTCCTCAGCTACCTCCTAAGTAAGTTAAGCACAAGAAAATCAAACCCAACCCATGAGAAATTTTCTTCACCATTAAATTTCTTTTCAAAAGCAATTTATTTTCTATCAAATTGAATGAGAATGGTAAAAAAAAAATGTGGGAGAAATTTTGGGGTTGGACTCGATGGTCTTATAGGCCCCTTCCGACCCTACTATTCCATGATTCTATGATAATGTTGATTGATTAATTTTCTATTGTATTTGTTTTGTATGGTTTTGTATGGTTTTTTCATGTACGCTGCCTTGAGAAGGTTCTAAAAATCATTTAGAATAAAAGATAGATAGATAGATAGATAGATAGATAGATAGATAGATAGATACGATAACACCAATACCCAGGCATTGGTAAGTTAATGAACACATGTAACATGATAAATCCTGTAATCCCAATTCAAACCACAAAGTGACAGAATTGAATTGCCTGATAAAATTATCCCTAGAGTGTTGACTTGTACAATCATTGTTATCTTCCAAGCAAAGTCTGTACTGTTTTCTTGTACCATTAATGATATTAAGATCCTTTTTATTTGTTTTTTAGCTGCTTTTACTTCTTACTCTACTTGTCCTATTTTCTGCTCTTTTAAATTTGTTTTGTCTTAATTATCTTTTACTTTTTATTATGTTTTAAAAGGAATTGTTTGTGAACCACCCTTGAGGGCTTTTAAGTTGAAAGGATATAATTTTAAAATGAAAGGAAATGCAGAAGCTATGTATTAAAAAAAATCCTGGAGAGGGCTTTAAAACTTGAAAATATGCTTGGAAATACACTGTGCAGATGTACGAAAGTCACTTACCTAGTCTCGCAGCTTGCTTCGCGGTGGGGGGGAGGCGCTTCGCTTCTCCCCCCAAAGTTCAGGCTGGGGGGGGAGGCTTCCCGCCTCGCCCGGCCGAAATTCAGGCTGGGGAGAAGCGCCCCGTCTACCCGGCCGCGAACTTCAAAAGAAAAAAAAAACGCACCCGTGATAGGCTACGTAATGATTAACGTAGCCTATCACGGCTAGATCTGCAAAGTCAGCCATGATAGGCTATGTTAATCGTCACGTAGCCTATCACGGCTGACTTAAAAAAAAAGAAAAAAGCGCGTACGCAAATGGCGGCCCCCATAGGGAGCCGCCATTCGCGTTCCTTATTTGGTCCCTGTAATCTACATAAAGATTTACGTAGACTACGGCGAAAATAAGGGCAACGCTATTTGCGTTGCCCTTATTTTCGCCGTAGTCTATGTAAATCTTTACGTAGACTACAGGGACCAAATATGGAACGCGAATGGCGGCTCCCTATGGGGGCCACCATTACCGTACGCACTTTTTTTTTTTAAAGTCACCCGTGATAGGCTACGTGACGATTAACATAGCCTATCACGGCTGACTTTGCAAATCTAGCCGTGATAGGCTACGTTAATTGTTACGTAGCCTATCACAGGGGCGTTTTTGTTTTGTTTTACTTTTCTTGTAATGGCGGTGGCGGCAGCCGGTTGAAAGACCGGCTGCCACCCCCGCCCCGACGAAGACCTGCTGAACCGCCGCCGGGACCCACCGCCGGGAGCGACTTTCGTGAAAGGTAAGTCCCATCCCGGGGGGGGGGGCGGAGAATTTCTCCCTGAACAACCTTTGGAGGACTGAATGCGTTGGCACTCGGCCCCCCGAAGTTTCGGGGAGAAATTCTCCCCCATCCCTACATTTTAAACCCACAATTTTTTAAACAAATTTGTTTACACATTGTAGCATCATTTGATATTCTCATGATATCTGAAGACTTACAATTCAGGAGCTGAACTCTCTGAAAGGAACTTCCCTCATGGGCTTTGAGGGCTGGCATCCAAGTAGGATTAGAGGAATCCACACCAAGCTGTCTCAATATTAGACAAGCTCCAAAGGTTTTACATGTGAATGCTATGGTCAAATCCAAAGGACGTATTTCAAGCAAGTGTAAAGAAGAGGAAGAGAAGATAAAAAGGTGGGGCTGTGAGAGCTATGTAAGGTATTAGGGACATGTTTGTTTTGTTGGCCATTCTCTCTGAAACTGTCTAGGACCTTCTGAACAGTCAAAGAGCATAGAGTGAATGAGTAAGGGCCCGCATCAAAGGTTGACATGGATGGGCACCTGCTGAGGGCGCACACGCAGCAATTTTTAATGTAAAAGCAACTGATAAATTGAGAATACCAAATAAACACAAGAGCTAATAAACCAGGGTAAAATTTGTGTATAAACCCACTGGTTTAAATGTGACTTCCACAAATAAAACAGAAATGGCCATTCAAGTGAGTGACTTAAGAAGGAAGCCTCTGTTCTTCTACACAGTATTTTGTAGGGTCAAGAATGTAAGAGAAAACTCCTCCCACTCCCATGTATCGATCTGGTGCAGGGAAAGGAAGGCACCAATGCTGCCATTTGCATATTACAAATTGTTGCTTTTTTCTGATGTGTGAGTTAAAAATCACTTTGAGAAAAGTAACTATGAAACAGCCCGAGACAGTATGAAAAGGGAGACATTTATACTGCCTCTTGGCAAGGTATATTAAAGAAACCTATGCAGAGACCATCACCCTTGCCTTATATATAGGTTTACTTTGGGAAGTACATGGGGCTGTGTAATGGGGAATGGAACAGTTGTGTTGCTTGTTATTATTCCAACCATAGGTGCCACTATGTCTGAACTACGGCAGTCAGGACTACACTGCTGTTCTAGTCTGTTCTTGGCCTTAATGTTCTTCTTAATAGAACATCCTGGCATTAAGAAGAACATTGTTCTTCTTAAGAACAATGAAGAACAATGTTCTATTAAGAAGAACATTGTTCTTCTTAATAGGCATTCTGGCCTCTTCTCTGAAATCACTTGGTAGTCTGCATAGTCAGAGGACATTTGAAAATTCCCATGGTTTATTTAGGTGAGGACAGATGTGACATCAAAACAAAGCTTACCATGAATTCTTCAGTTTTGAACTAATTGTTGAATTACTTTTAACTATTTTGAACTAACTACTTAGTTCAAAATACAGCTACTCAGCTGCTAAGTGGGACTGGCCAATATGATCATGTGATATCAATGCTTCGTCAGCTGAACTCGCTTCCAATCCATTTCTGAGCCCTTTAAAGTGTTGGTGTTGACCTTTAAAGCCTTTTAAAACAGCTTGGGACTCGAACCCTTAGGTCGATCTCACAGGCCCTCTTCCAGGTGCTCTGAAGTAAGTTAGGTGGGTGGCTACAAGACAGAGGGCCTTCTCAGATATGGCTTCCTGTTTATGGAATGCCCTCCCCAAGGATATCACTGGCATCTACACTATTATCTTTTGGGCACCAAGCAAAGACCTTTCTTCTTGGGCATTTTGAAGACTTAGTTTTTAGATAGTTATGGTTCTTCTTGTATATCTTACATTTCTCTATTCCTGTGCTGTTTGTAGTTCTGTATTATATCTTCATCTTTCACCTATTTGTATTTTATTATTTTAACTGTTTGATTTATATTTTATTATTTTTATTTATTTGTATTTATTTATTTATTACACTTATATCTTTCCTTTTCCTCCAAGGAGCCCAAGGTGGCATACGTGATCCTCCTCTCCATTTTATCCCCACAACAAACCTGTGAAGTTGTCTAGGCTGAGAGTCAGGGACTGGTCCAGAGTCATCCAGTGAACTTCATGGCCAAGTGGGGATTTAAATCTGGGCCACCCTAGTCCTAGTCTAACACTCTAACCAATGCACAACCACGCTGATTTTTAATGGTTTTCAATCCACCCAGAGAATGCTTGCTATTGGGCAGGTTAAATATAATAAATAAATAAATAAATAAATAAATTGCAGCTGAAATGACTACAGTGAGCTGAACACTGGTTCAGCTGTCAGCCTTGCTCTTCTTCGGGAAAATACTCCTCCCATGCTTCTAGCAATATTTCACACTTTGCTTGCCAGTTTCTACTAATGCACCTGGTTCAAATACATATTAAATTCAGTTTTGCTGGAATATAATGGCTGGCACATGTTTCCTGCATTTGTTTCGCAACGTATGTAATTAAACATTAAGCTCTTTGGGACATCCATTTGTATGATACATACCCTAGAGGGGCCCATTGTTGCTGTTAATGACTAACTGAAGAAAGAGAGAAATTGTAAGATTATTCTATTTGCTCTTAATTCTGCTGTTGGTGAAATTAAAGTTTTAAAATTGTTTTTAATTTTAAAAAATTGTTAACAGCTTTAATTGTAAACCACCTAGGAGGACCAATGTGGGTCAAAAGTAGGGATGTCAGAGAATTCTGCAATGGATCTCGGTGAGGCCGAATGCCAGTGCATTCGGCCCCAGGAAATCCGTAGCAGAAAGAAGCTCCCGCCCCCCCCAACCCACGAAAGGCGTATTGGACGAAGTCCCCGCAGCCCCCAACCTACAAAAGGCACGCAAAACAGACCACTTACCTGCTGTCGTCCACGCTGCTTTGCAAATGGTGGCCATCCTGCGGCCGCCATTCGCTTCCTCTTCATAGCCGTGATAGGCTATGTAAATACTTATGTAGCCTATCTAGGGATGGACGAAAGTCCCTTACCTTATCCTGCAGCTTGCTTCGCGGTGGGGGGGGAGGCGCTCCGTCCCTCCCCCCAAAATTCTGGCCGGGGGGGAGGCGCCCTGTCCCTCCGGCCGAAATTCTGGCCAGGGGGGAGGCGCCCCGTCCCTCCAGCTGCGAATCTTGTCTCCTGCTGGGACGCAAACCGTAGCCGCCACCGTTTGGGTCCCTGCAGTCAGCCGTGATAGGCTACGTAAATCCTTACGTAGCCTATCACGGCTGACTTTGGGGGGAAAAAAAAGCGCATACGCAAATGGCGGAGCCCATGGGCACCGCCATTTGCGTTCCTTATTTGGGCACATGTAGTCTACGCTATTTGCGTTGCCCTTATTTTCGCCGTAGTCTACATAAATGTTTATGTAGACTACACATGCCCAAATAAGGAACGCAAATGGCGGTGCCCATGGGCGCCGCCATTTGCGTATGCGCTTCCCCCCCCCCAAAGTCAGCCGTGATAGGCTATGTAAGGATTTACGTAGCCTATCACGGTGTTTTTTGAAAATCTAGCTGTGATAGGCTACGTAAATCTTTACTTAGCCTATCACGTTTGTTGTTGTTGTTGTTTTACTGGGAAATGGCGGCGGTGGCAGCCGGTCGGAAGACCGGCCGCTGCCGCCCCGCCGCCGAACCGCCGCCGGGAGCCGCCAGTGCCAGGGACATTCGACAAAGGTAAGTCCCATTCCTGGGGGGGCGGGGGGCAGACCGTTTCTCCACCAATTTCGGGGGGCCGAATGCGTTGGCATTCGGCCTCCCGGAGATTCGTGGAGAAATTCTCCGACATCCCTAAGCCTATCACAGCTAATGCGGGGATGCCATTTGCATCCCTGCAGAGGCTGTGATAGGCTACGTAAGTATTTACGTAGCCTATCACGGCAGGGGGGAAAAACCCAGCGTAGGCAAATGGCGGCGGCTACCGCCATTTGTGTACGCTGGTTTTTCCCCCCCCTGCCGTGATAGGCTATGCAAATATTTACGTAGCCTATCACAGCTAAATACAGGGACGCAAATGGCGGTGGCTACGACAGCCACCATTTGCATCCCTGCAGGGCTGCCCAACGGTCGGATGACCAGCTGCGGGCAGGCGGAGCCAGCTGATGGCTCCGCAGCTTGGCTGCGGAGCAGAGCTGGCCGGGCAGGATTCTGGGGGGGAGGACCGGAGCGCCTCCTCCCCCATCGAGGATTCCGGGGGAGGGACGGAGCACCCCAGCGGAAACAGAACGGAACAGAAGGTAAGTGTTCCGTCCATCCCTAATCAAAAGGCAACTCATAAATTTATAAATATTTCTACTCGTGGGACTCCACCCACCCAACCCCAAACTAATGCGAACTATTTGCCCATGCAAGTGGATTTTTTAAAATGTCTACACTGCTTTACTGGCTACAGTTTGCCCTGGGAGGAGCTAAGCTGATTTCATGAAAATCCAGATTTTCTGCTAAACATCAGTGTGTTGTCTTTAATAACCACAGAGTAACTAACGCACTAGTGTATCTTTAAAAAGAAGCATTAAATTTAAGTGTAAATATTGATAATGACACTTCCTGAGTTTTAATGAGGGATCAAATCTATGTTCAAAAGATATGTGGTCTGGGAAGTTATTGTTATTTTAATTCATACAATGCAATGTAACCAAGAGAACCACTAGCTGAAGGGATTTCACCTTTCCCCTGCAGCCCCCCAATCTGTTCCAATGTGTCAGAGGATCATCTGGAGGAGATTTAGAGCACATACAGGGGACTTCGGGATAAGAAATGATGGGGAAGTACAGTCATTAGGGCTGTGCACCACGTCAGTCCAAAGCCTGAACAACGAATTGAAGCAGGCTGCTTTGGAGGTGGCTCTGCATGATACAAGGCAGAGCAGAACAGCAAACAAGGCATTTGGGGTGGGTTAGGGTATTTTAGAAAATGTTTTTACCGTAGAATTTTATTGTTTTAAACTGTTTTATTGTATGCTGTGCATCGCCCAGAGTGGCTGGGTGACCAGCCAGATGGGCAATTAATAAATTTAATAATAAATAATAATAAAAATAAATAAATAAGGTGCCCTGAAGTGAAGCAGCTTGTATACAAAGCACCTCATCCAACTTGGTGATTCGTTCTGAGCAGCCCAGACAGCCTGTCACCAAAAGTATCAACTTGAGAAAGTTCAGTGAGGGGTTGAGGAGGAGGGAAGTGGAAGGGAGGAGGAGGAGGAGGTGGGAAGAAACTTTGATGAATGGAAGCTCTAGTTGCCAAATCAGGGCTGAACGTAAGCGAGCAATCTCCAATCAGTGACAGTGGTGGAGGAGAGGGGGAAGACCGAATAACTGGAGAAAAACGGCTGCATTTCAGAGACAGAGATCATTCTGGTGGCGCTACTTAGGGATGTGAGAACCCACCCCCATCCACCCAGACCCTGCTCCACTCACTGGTCCCTCCTCCTACACTGCGATCGCCATGTTCTTTAAAAAAAACATGGCAATTGGAAGTCTATGTGCACTTAGACTTATATCCCAAAGTGCCTGGCATCTTTAGTATATGGGCGATTCAAAGCATTTTTTGCATATAAGTCTATGTGTGCACATAGACTTATATGCAAAAAGGGCTGTGAATCACCCAGGCAGGAGGAGGAGGAGGAGGTGTAGCACATGCCCCAGCTGCTAGCTGACTCCTCCTCATGAGCAGGAGATGGCTAGAGGTGGGGTCATGCGCCGCACCTCCTCCTCCTCCTCCCTGGTCTGCTGTCAAGGACAGCTGACCAGCAGCATGGCACACTCCCCAGCTGCTAGCTAGCCATCTCCTCCTCGCAAGCAGGATTTGGCTAGCGGCCTTTGACAGCTGAGCAGGCAGGAGAAGGAAGAGGCGTAGGGCTGAGAGGTAGAGTTCTTTGCTTTGAGATTTTTTGTGGAAAAAAATCAAATTTCAGCTGCACATAGCACAAAAAGTATTGGGCCAAACTGTCTTAAATCTGGCGGGTGGGATCCCCTCCATGGGGGCAGAGTGTCCCCCAGGTTTCATTTTTTATCTTGAAAACTGAAAAGGTTATGGCCATTTATGTTTTCCCATGCAAGTCAATGGGAAAACAGCCAAACTGAGTGATCCGGATATCTGAATCTTGCTTCGGATCCAGATCTGAATTAAAGGAGAGGGGCTCCAAATTGGTCCAAGTCAAAGGAGGGCTGATTCGGAGGGTCTGAGTGGCATCTGAAGCAAAGTCCATGCACAGCCTACCAATCATGTGAGCCCCTTTGCGTGACTGGACATCCACTCGCACAAGCATTGGATCCAACTCTATGCCTGAAAATTGCTGAAATATCACTGGCAGTGCAATCCTATATGTGTCTACTCTGAAGTAGGTGACACTGAACTTAACGGGTCTTACTTTGAGATAAGTGGATGTAGGATTGCAGCATAATTCAATTATGCATTAGCCTCAACTAGGGATGTACGAAACACCTACCTGGCTCCACACCGGGAATCCACGGTGGGGGAGAGGCACTCTGTCCCTCCCCCTGGAATCCTCGACGGGGGGAAGGTGATCCGGTCCTCCCCCCCGGAATCCTGCTTGGCTGGCTCCGCTCTGCGGCCAAGCTGCGGAGCCGCTGGCCAGCTCCGGCCACCCGCACCCAGACATCTGGCCTCTGGGCAGCCCTGCAGGGATGCAAATGGCGGCTGTCGTAGCCGCCGCCATTTGCATCCCTGTATTGAGCCATGATAGGCTACGTAAATATTGACGTAGCCTTAGGGATGTCAGAGAATTCCGCCATGGATCTCGGTGAGGCCAAATGCCAATGCATTTGTCCCCCTGAACTCCGTGGCGGAACGGCCTGCCCCTCCGCCCACCCCACGGATCCCCCCCAGGATGAAACTTACCTGGGGCAGATCTTCCAGGCGGCGGCAGCTCTGGCGGCGGCTCCAGCAGCAGCTGGTCTTCCGACCGGCTGCCGCTGCCGCCATTTGCAGTCTTGTAAAAAAAGAAAAAAAAAACCCCGACGTGATAGGCTACGTAAAGATTTACGTAGCCTATCATGGCTGGGTTAAAAAAACAACAACGATGTGATAGCTACGTAAATATTTATTTAGCCTATCATGGCTGGGTGGGTTTAAAAAAAACAAAACAAAAAACGATGTGATAGGCTACGTAAAGATTTACGTAGTGTATCATGGCTGGGTGGGTTTAAAAAAAAACAAAAACCACGTACGCAAATGGCGGCGGCCGTAGCTGTTCCTTATATTTGCGTTCCTTATTTTTGGCCGTCTTAGTCTACGTAAATATTTACGTAGACTATGACGGCAAAAATAAAGGGGAATGCAAATAGCGTAGCGGGCGCTATTTGCGTCCCTTTTTGATTCGCCGTTTTAGCCTACATAAATATTTAGTAGGCTAAAATGGCAAATCAAAAACGGATGCAAATAGCACCTGCTACGCTATTTGTGTTCCCCTTTATTTTCGCCGTAATAGTCTATGTAAATATTTACGTAGACTAAGATGGCCAAAAATAAGGAACGCAAATGGCGGCAGCAGCTGCCGCCGCCATTTGCATACGTGGTTGTTGCTTTTTTAACCCAGCTGAGTTAGGCAAAGTAAATCTTTACGTAGCCTATCACGTCTCTGTAAAAAAAAAAAAAACTTCCGCCGGAGACGCCGCCACCCGGAACATCTGCCCCAGGTAAGTCTCGTCCCGGGGGGCATCCGTGGTGGGGGCGGGGCGTCAGGCCGTTCCGCCACAGATTTTGGGGGGCTGAATTAGGGATGGCGGAGAATTTATCCACGAATCTCGGGAAGGCCGAATGCCAAAGCATTCGGCCCCCCAAAATTGTTGGTGAAATTCTCCACCCCCCCCTGGGATGGGACTTACCTCCCTTGAATGTCCCTCTTGGCGGCGGGTCCCGGCAGGTGTTCGGTGGCGTTTCGGCGGGGGCGGGGGCGGTGGCCGGTCTTCCGACCGGCTGCCGCCGCCATTACAAAATAAAGTAAAAAAAACCCCACACACCCGTGATAGGCTACGTAATGATTAACGTAGCCTATCACAGCTAGATTGCCAAAGTCAGCCGTGATAGGCTACGTTAATCGTTACATTGCCTATCACGGGTGACTTTGAAAAAAAAAAAAAGCGTGTACGCAAATGGCGGCGCCCATGGCTGCCGCCATTTGCGTTCCTTATTTGGTCCCGGTAGTTTACATACAGATTTACATAGACTACGGCGAAAATAAGGGCAACGCAAATAACGTTGCCCTTATTTTCGCCGTAGTCTACGTAAATCTTTACGTAGACTACCGGGACCATATAAGGAACGCAAATGGCGGCGCCCATGGGTGCCGCCATTTGCGTACGCATTTTTTTTCCCAAAGTCACCCGTGATAGGCTACGTAACAATTAACGTAGCCTATCACGGCCGACTTTGGCAATCTAGCCGTGATAGGCTACGTTAACCGTTACGTACCCTATCACGGGTGTGTGTGTGTGTTTGTGTTTTTTTTACTTTTGTATTTTGCGGCCAAGGAGATGGGGCGCTTCTCCCCGGCCTGAATTTCGGCCGGGCGAGGCGGGGCGCCTCCCTCCCCGGCCTGAACTTCGGGGGGAGAACCGAAGCGCCTCCCCCCCACCGCGAAGCAAGCTGCGGGACCAGGTAAGTCCCTTTCGTACATCCCTAGGCTGAATGCCCTGGCATTTGGCCTCACCGAGATCCGTGGCAGAATTCTCTGACATCCCAACTCTCAACTTCCTTCACATAATAAGGCAAGATGCAAGAATGGTGATCTTCTTTGGAAAGCAATACATTTTAATAATAATAAAAAGGGCCTGTATTATTTAAAGTAAGGTTCTACTTCACTAACAAACTATGTATTATAGCTACAAAAAATTAAGGCCCATACTTTTGAAAACTAGCAGGAAGCAATAATAACTGCCTGATCAAGTGACTGCACCAACATGCTTTCCCACTAGGGATGTACGAAACTCATTTACCTTTGCTCCATCCATCCCCGCGGAATGCTTGACGGGGGGGAGGCGATCCGGTCCTCCCCCCCGGAATCCTCGACGGCCGGCTCCACTCTGCATAAGAATTTATGTTGCCTATCACGGCTAAGCTCAAAAAAACCCCTCTAAAAAACCCCACACACAGCGTACGCAAATGGCGGCGGCTACGGTGGCTGCCATTTGCGTTCTCTATTTTTCGCCGATTTATCTTATGTGAATATTTACGTAAGATAAAACGGAGAAAAAAAAGGGGAATGCAAATAGTGTAATGGACGCTATTTGCTTTCCTTTATTTTTCGCCGTTCTAGCCTACGTAAATATTTATCCCTATTTCCCACCAAAAAACACGTCAAGCCTCGTGTGGCGCAGAGTGGTAGGTGGCGGTATTGCAACCAAAACTCCCCACGACCTGAGCTCGATCCCAGTGGAAGCCGGGTCTCGGGTAGCCAACTCAGGTTGACTCAGCCTTCCATCCTTCCGAGGTCGGTAAAATGAGTACCCAGCTTGCTGGGGGAAAGGTAGTCACAAATGGGAAGGCAATGGCAAACTACCCCGCTACAGTTTGCCAAGAAAACGTCAGTGCAAGCGGTGTCCCTCTAGGGGTCAGCAGTGACTCGGTGCTTGCACAGGAGAAACCTTTCCTTTCCTATAATTTATAAACAGCAAATGAAACTATCAGTGGTTTCTGCAGTCATTCTTTAATAATTTATCTCAAAACACAAATGGAGGAATCATTATCCCCCAATTTCCATAAAATCCTTTTATTCTTGATATCTGTGAAGGAGCACATGGACATATTTCATCACAGGTATGCAAGGCTTTGTTCCTAACTTTTGCTATTATACATTTTATATGTTGTGAATTTACAATATGTATATATATTTTTCATGCTGAAAAAAATTGCAGTCAGTATCAAATGAAGCCTTTACTGCATATGTTTCATACTGACACTTCTACTGCTATCAAAACATGTATAGAATGCTACAGGTTGTTACACACTGTACAATGCAAAGAGCTGGCTCAGTCCCTGCCCAAACAGGTCAGGATGGAACACAAAAAGTAAAGGTAGCCAAAAGAAAAACATCCCAGATCTGTATCACTATAGAACCTTAGAGCAGGGATGGGCAGAAAGTATATCTCCAGATGTTTTGGACTTCAACTCCCAGCATTCCTAACAATTGGGCATGACAGCAGGGACTTCTAGGAAGTCCAAATTTCTGGAGACCTACCTTCTGCCCACCCCTGTCTTAGAGCACTTATTTGAATGCCTGCAGCCTTGTCTCACTTTCCATCTTAATGCAGACTCCATGGCATGACCATGAGCCACTTAGAATCATAGAATCATAGAATAGTAGGGTTGGAAGGGGCCTACAAGGCCATCGAGTCCAACCCCCTGCTCAATGCAGGAATCCAAGTCAGAGCATCGACTTCCCCCTCTCCCTGACTTCACCCTGCTTTTGCTTTGTTTAACATCTTGCCTGATAAGAGTTCCGAAGACCTCTAAAGTGTGCATAGTATTTGGTTACTTTAGAGTTGGCCCTAATAAAGGTATTACTGTGATATGGATTTGGGAAATTTATGGTGCAACACTATGCATGCTTGGACAGAAAAAGAGTCCTAAAACTCCTAGCATTCCCCAGTCAGCCATGCTGGCTGAGAATAGGGGTGCACGAAAGTCACTTACCTGGTCTCGCAGCTTTTCGTGGTGGGTGGGAGGCGCTTCGCTGCTCTCCCTGCGAAGTTCAGGCCGGGGGGGGAGGCTTCCCGCCTCGCCCGGCCGAAATTCAGGTCGGGGAGGAGGCGCCTCGCCTCGCCCAGCCGCGAAATTAAAAGTAAAAAAAAAAAACGCCCCTGTGATAGGCTACGTGACGATTAACGTAGCCTATCACGGCTGACTTTGCAAATCTAGCCATGATAGGCTATGTTAATTGTCACGTAGCCTATCACGGGGGCGTTTTTTTTTTCTTTGATTGGAATGGCGGCGGCGGCAGCTGGTCGAAAGACCGGCTGCCGCTCCTGCCCCCGACAAAGACCCGACAAACCGCCGGCCGGACCCGCCGCCAGGAGGGACATTCAGGAAAGGTAAGTCCCTTCCTGGGGGGGGGGGCGTGGGGGCGGGGGGGCGGAGACTTTCTCCCTGAAACTTGTTCGGGGGGCCGAACACGTTGGCGCTTGGACCCCCGAAGTTTCGGGGAGAAATTCTCTGCCATCCCTAGCTGAGAAATGCTGGGAATTGTAGGAACTTTTTTTCTGTCTAAACATGGATGGGATTGCACCTTTAGGGAGCAATCCTATGTCTGCTAGACAGAAGCTAGACAGCCATAGGATATCCTGTTTCCTGGGAACCGACCTCCCCCCACTTCCGCAGAATGGCCCCATCTTCCACGCTTGCAAGAGGAGTGCAGAGCAGCTGAAAAGGGGCGTGTCCAGGTGTCAGGGTGAAAACTGAACCCATAGAGCCCCAGAGCAGTTCTGATTCTGAGGAGGACCAACCACCCATGGGAGAGGAGCTCGCTCATCTCTCACAGGCACAGTGGCAGGGAGAGATTCCTCCTGCCTGCATTCCTGAGAGAGATAGTGACCCTGGCAGTGAGAAAGCGGGGGAGGGGGTTTTGCTGGATGCTCGGTCCAGGCGCAGGGAGTGGCGCCAGATGGAAGGCGCCGAGAGGAGGCACTCTGCTCACTTGGTGCTAAAACAATGGTCGCATCCCAAGGACCCAAGGGTAAGAGGGAGGACCTCTCCATAGCCCATAAGTTCAGAGTCTTCCCACCCTTCTCCTTCAAACAGGGACCAACTGCCTTACCTGGAGCTTAGGCTACTTTGCTAACTACCCCAGTGCAGTTCCTTGCCTAGTCGCTGGTGATTAGCAGCTGAAAGAGTCATTAAGTTGTAAAGGAATAAAGCCTTGGAAAGAATCCTTTTCATCTTGAGTTGGCTATTGCCATTGGAGGGGACTGTAAGAGGCAGCTAGGGCGCTCCTGACACTGGGGGCGTTCGGGGGGGGAGGGTGGAAATGCCTGTACGACACATCCAATGTGTCATACAGCAGCCTCCTCCCCCACTCAGCCCTCCCACAGCTAGACAGCTGCAATCGGTTGTCTAGCCGAAAATGCAGGGCAAGAGGAGCATGGTGGGAATGATCCCCTCTGTGCTTCTCCTGCTCTGCTTTGGATAGGTGGCTGCCTCCGAGTTCGGAGGTGGCTGCCTATCTGGATAGGATTGCGCCCTTAGCCATTTAACAGTGGTGGAAGAGTACATTATATCTCCGGAAATTGGGACTTATCTCCTCCAACTGCAAGGTAAAGCCAATTTGGCTTCCACTGATTTTTTTAAAAATCCAGTACACCATATAAAATTATCCTCCACCCCACCCACTTATGTCTGAACTTCTTATTTTGATGTTTCCCTTCTTTGCCTGGAAAAGCCACCTCCTTACTTTTTGTCAAACTGCCTTTCCCTTTCATCCTCAAAATGCCTTTAACAAGCTATTTATACAAAGTTCCATTCTCACCTAACCCAATGGCAGGGCTGTTCACATAACACACTAACCCACACTCAGTGGTTGAGTGTGTGTTGTTTTGAACTGTGGGTTGTTTGCTGAGCAGTGGGTTCGCATGTTGTCTGAACACAGCACGTTTTCTGCAGGGTGGGTTAGTGTGTTGTCTGAATACAGCCAGGGTGGCTTGTTAACCACTAAAAACAAGCCAGCAACAAGCCATGGGTTCTCAAGGTGGCTTGTTCAAGACAATAAGCCACACTGCATGGTTAACAAGGCTCCCTGGCTGCATTCAGACAACACGATAACCCGTGGTTCAACAAACAACCCACAGTTCAAAACAACCCACACTCAACCACTGAGTGGGGGTTAGCATATGATCCTACAATTGAAAGTAAATCCCACTCTGATGAATGGGATTTTCTCCCTAGCAAGTGTGCATAGGATTACAGTCCAACTATCGTAATCATTCCTGACTAACCCAGCATCACTACTTCCCCAAACCCAGCCATTTTACTTATTGTAAAATTCCAAAAGAAAAGGAAGACAACATCAAAATCAGAAGGACAAACATAGTTCAGGGAGGGGCACACACAAAGAAAACATTACTTTTTTAAAACAGAATTTCAGAACTGAGAAAATGCATTTTTTCACATCTGTGCATTTCTATATTAAAATCTGGAAATACTCAGTAACTGAAACATTTTTATCATTGTTTCCAGTAAAGAATTTATATATGTCTTGAGTTCTCAGTCCTCGCTTCCAAATGGTTTGCCAGTATTCAGAAAACATAAGAATGTAATAATAAGAAAAGAATAATAAAAATTATTCTTTTTTAAAAAAATCAAAATGATATTTATTCATCACAAGATGCTACTCTAAGGCTGCTGCATATACAATTATTTCGTGCATGGATATTTGCCCCATGTGAGAAAACTATAAACATGCTACGTGTACACCATCCTGTACGAAAAGTAGACATGTATCTGTTATCATCATGCGTACACATAGAATGGAATCATGATTGGCTACTGCTTGTCAGCATTGAGAGCCATGGCAAAATAAGCACACGTGCAGCCATTACATTTACAGGGTTCCTACACAAAAATAATATCGGTGTAAAAAAATATTTACTTGCGAAGCAAGCCTAATATTAGTTAGTCCTTCTTGGAGGAAAACAGATTGATTGATTGATTGATTGATTGATTGCATTTACATCCCACCTTTTTCCCTCTTACAAGGAACCCAAGGCGGCTTACATTATCCTCCTCCTCTGCCTTTTATCCTCACACCAACAACCCTGTGAGGTAGGTTGGGCTGAGAGTCTGTGACTGGTCCAAAGTCACCCAATGAGCTTCCATGGCTGAGTGGGGACTAGAACCCGGATCTCCCAGCTCACAGTCCAACACTCTAGCCGCTACACCACACTGGCTCTCATTTCCAAATACATTTTTAAATACATAGTACCCAAGATGTAAAATTCATGCTGATGTATACGGAAGTGCAGCAGAACTTAATGGGTTGCACAGGCTTATCCAGGTTTGACAGAGAGTAACCATGGAGCAATTAATTAATGCATTTTAAACAAATTAAAAATATTGACAGCTGAACCCTCTGTTAACATTTAGAATGTTTTGCAGTCTGTGCCTCTAATCTGGTTTGCACAATATACTCAATTAACTTGTAGCGATTTTTATTTGAAGCTGTGAACTGCAATTATATGCACTTTCACACACAGTCCTTTTTTGCTTATTTTTCTAACTCATCCTTAAAAGTGCTCCCTTCCCTTAATATGTGTTTGCATCTCTCTTCTTGTGACATTCGTTCTAAGTATACATTTTTCTTAATTGGCAGGTTTGCATTTGAGATTCCTAGGCTGCATGACCCCTTGTTCTCATTCCGCAGTGTCAGGAAACAGAAATGTCATTGTTGATTAGGGGCCTGAACCCTCTGGTCCTCTTTTTCATACAGCAGGCAGCCTTGTTCTGTACATACTTTAGCTGCAGGGTCAGCCTTAGGGGAACTCTAAACAAGTGTCCACATGGGACACCAAATGGAAGGGGCATGGATAGGGGCAAGTGTTCTTTGAGCTCATTTGTCTCCCACAAAAAGTCACTTCTGTCCCTTTAAATGTAAAATGTCTGCCAATGCAGCCCATCCAGACACACTTTTGTGCCTCTGGCTTACTACACATGGCACATCAGTGATGTTAATAACATCACTGCCAAACATTGTGACATGGAGAGGCTCCTCTGCTAACACCTTTCCTCTGAACTGAAGTGTTAATGCTTCATTTTTGATTCCAAAAATCTCTGTTATACCAGCTCTGACTCCGTTTCGTTTGCTGTTATCTCTTCTTGCTTGAGGCACACCAAAACTATAAAGATGGCCCTGAAAAGCAGAGGTAGACCACTTACATGCTGAATGTATAGAGAGGCAGAGGCTGAGTCTACAGAGATCATGTTCCATCTTGTATGGAAACCTCAGCTGCCTCCACATTTACTACACATTTAGACCTAAAAAACCACAAGCTAAAGGAGACCAAAAAAGTTTTAAAACAATATTACTTCTGCTGTTATTTAGTAATGATGTCACCGAAATGGTATTTCTAGTCTCAGAAGCATGAGTTTCAGAGGACTCATAATATTTAT
Organism: Heloderma suspectum; assembly: GCF_057233095.1. Lineage (NCBI taxonomy): Eukaryota > Metazoa > Chordata > Lepidosauria > Squamata > Helodermatidae > Heloderma > Heloderma suspectum. Next base: position 54,526,966 of record NC_139461.1, read on the forward strand.
TTAGGAATATATATCCCAACTTTTTCACAAGCTTCAAGGTGGCTAACAAAAATTATATGCTAATAGTAAATGCAATAAAATGTTAAATGGTAAGAAACAAAAACAATTGAACAGCAGATTAAATAATGGGTTGGTAACCAGAATTCCATTTAAAAAACACAGTTAAACCTGGGAGACCAGGAAGGACTTTGCCTGGTGCCTAAAGTGTAATAAAAAAAAAGCTTACGGAGGAAGTTCCCTAAGATCTGGGTACCACCACAGAAAAGGCGGTCTTTCTGGTGTCCACCCACTGAACTGCCAAACACAGGGGGCTCGAAAGGAGATATGTTGGGAACGATCTTCAGTGATGAACATATTAATGTGACTGAAGACAGACCTAAAGACCATTTAAGGCTTTCTAGGCAGGTTGTGCTTTATTTATTTATTAATTAGATGTATAACTAGGCAGGGGTGTGCACTAATAACTGAATGAACACCTGCAAGTGATAAGCCTATCAAAACGCATTAGCAGCAAGGCTTTTGGTCAACAGAAGACCCAACAGGAATTTGTAAGCTCTATTTCTAAAATTCTGTAAAACAGTAAGATGGTCTTTGCCGGGTACCCAAACATAAATAAAGAAGATGGGGATTATGGATATATTTTTGCAGTAATCCGTCTCTGAAGACTAGGATAGGAATTAAATTATTTGGTAGACTTCTGGGAACTAGGTGCCCATCCTTAAGAACAATAGGTGCTAGACACAAATGTTAAAATGCCCTTGGTATATTGCAGGATATTCTCATGAAGTAAACTGGACATCGCATAAATGAATGAAGAAGCCTCTCTTTTTTTTTTGTAGCAAGGATAGCAATAGATGAGATTATTCAAGGCATAAAGACAGCAAAATGAAAGGTGTGAAGGCAGGAACCGTTTCATGAACAATAATTTGCTCATTCGCAAGAACTTCCTTATAGTATGCATTTCCAATTGTATTAGAAGAACTTCCATATGTGACTGCCTGGACCTAGGGATGGCGGAGAATTTCTCCCCGAAACTTCGGGGGGCCGAGCGCCAACGTGTTCGGGCCCCCGAACAAGTTTCGGGGAGAAATCCTCCGAACCCCCCCGCTCCCCGCACCCCCCCCGGGACGGGACTTACCTTCGCCGAATGTCCCTCCCGGTGGCGGGTCCGGCCGGCGGTTCGGCGGGTGTTCGAGCGGGGCGGGAGCGGCAGCCGGTCTTTTGACTGGCTGCCGCCGCCGCCATTGCAATAAAAGAAAAAAAAACACGCCCCCTGATAGGCTACGTGACGATTAACGTAGCCTATCATGGCTAGATTTGCAAAGTCAGCCATGATAGGCTACGTCAGTCATCACGTAGCCTATCACGGGTGACTTAAAAAAAAAAAAAAAAAGCGCGTACGCTAATGGCGGCCCCCATAGGGAGCCGCCATTCCCGTTCCTTATTTAGTCGCTGTAGTCTACGTAAATCTTTACGTAGACTACAGCGACCAAATAAGAAACGCGAATGGCAGCTCCCTATGGGGGCCGCCATTAGCATACGCGCTTTTTTTTCTTTTTTTTTTAAAGTCACCCATGATAGGCTACGTGACGATTGACGTAGCCTATCACGGCTGACTTTGCAAATCTAGCCGTGATAGGCTATGTCAATCGTCACGTAGCCTATCAGGGGGCGTTTTTTGTTTTTTTTTTAACTTTCGCGTTCGCGGCCGGGCGAGGCGGGAAGCCTCCTCCCTGGCCTGAATTTCTGCCGGGCGAGGCGGGAAGCCTCCCCCCCGGCCTGAATTTAGGCCAGGGCGAGGCGGGAAGCCTCCCCCCCCCGGCCTGAATTTCGTGGGGGGAGCAGCGAAGCACCTCCCCCCCACCGCGAACAAGCTTTGGCGAAAGGTAAGGGACTTTCGTCCACCCCTACCTGGACCCTAAGATCATCCTCAGCAGTCCTTCTCCGTGAGCCCCTACCAAAGGAAATGAGGTGGCTGGCTACCAGGAGGAGGGCCTTTTCTGCTGCGGCACCCTGGCTGTGGAATGAGCTCCCTAGAGAGGTTCACCTGGCACCTATGTTGTATTCCTTCCTCTCCCAGGTGAAGACCTTTTTATTCTCCCAGGCATTTTAGCATTTTAGCTTCCTAGTCTTTTAGCTTTGCTGTTTTAAATCTGTATTTTAAATCTCTGCATTGCTGCTAGGTTTTATTCTGGGTGTACTGTTATATTGTGGTTTGAAGTTTTCATTTTTATATTGTTTTATGCTGCACTTTTTGGGTTTAATTTTTGTGAACCGCCCAGAGAGCTTCAGCTATCTGGTGGTATAGAAATGAAATAAATAAATAAATAAATTGTAAAGAAACATATACATGAAAATGAGCCCATGTGAAGCTAAAAGAGCAAGTACCCTTTTACTTAGCTATGCTTTCCATTTCAAAGAAACAGGAAAGTTTTTTGTTTTGTTTTTTTAAATGAAGACATTGTTAATTATATTACAAATAGGCATTGCTGGTCAGAATCAAGTTACAAACTGCCCCTCAAGGGAAAATACAGTAAATGGAAAACATTTGTGCTGTTTGGTAAGATAACAACACAGAGAAGGTCATATTTATACCTCTCATCCTAATCCAACCTCATGGTACAGAGACAGAGGAGTAGCTGCTTACCAAACGTTCATCATTGTTTGGAATGGATCAGAAAAAAACATTCTACTGCATCACTGTTTGTTATCTGATGCACTGTCATTTTTTTCTTGAAGATTCAAAGTCTAATTTGTGCCTGTGATTCATTGGGCTGATGTTCTGTGGTATGGTGGGGTTGTGTTCCTTCCTTACAAAAGATAGTATGCAAATAGAATCCCTTAATATGAAGCTATGCCATTGAAGTAATGAGTGCTTTTTATATAGCAATGTATTCTATAAGGGGGGGGGGAATGAGAAAATCGAGATGGTTACAATAGAATCCTCTACAGGTTATATTTTTATTGGTTAAAATGGCTTAAAAAGTTAATATGATGTTGAGTTAGTTGACTATGAACTGTCTTAATAAAAGTCATCATAACCTTATCCCTACTGAAAATTCAATGTTATCAATCCTCTGCTGGATGAGATGTAGCACAGGAAACTTATTGACAAATTGTCAGTGAAGATGCGACGACACTTTACACAAGAGAAAAGCTATTAACCCTGGCATTCTGGCTGAATTCCACATGAGTTTTTGATTACTACTTCATTTCTAACTAGGAAAATAATTCCCCCACTTACCACTTATAAGCTTCTGACTGAATGGGCTTCGTCAGAAGTGATAATGCTGCTTTATTTCGCTATAGTTAAAACTCTCTTGATGTCAAACTGATTTAGAGTCACTATGACCATATTGATAAATAACAAAATGGAAAATAGGCAAAGGTGAAATAATTGGGCTATACTGTCTGCATATGCCAGATCCATAGTTCACCTTTGTATTAGTCGTCTTTCCATTTATCTATACTACTAGACCAACTGTGACCAGTGGTGGGGCCAGTGGGAGGGCGCATGGCCATCTGGGAATCCCAGAGGGCTGGATTGGGACCCCAAGGCAAGCTGAATGTGGCCTCTGCATCTGAGGTTCTGCAACCCTGCTGTGGTTGAGCTATGATTCTAGTTATACCAGTTCTGCAGCTTTGTTGCCTTTGCAAGAACTTTCTTATTGTAAAGAAACATATACATGAAATAAACTAAATAAATATTGTACACCTAAATGTTCTATTAATCTGCATTTTTCTCTCCCTCCTTTACTCTTTTCTGCATTTTCTCATGGTTAGGCAACCTCTTTGTAAAATTTCCAAACCAGCCACAAAGACTCTAAACTATATTTTACGTGAAAATAAGAAATCACAAAAAAGGTTCTTACTGGAAACCTCCCTGATGACATTTCCCTGCAGTGTACAGAGGACACCAGCAGTTTGAAGTTAGTGAAACTAATGGTGTTGGAAAGAGAAAAAAGGGTGGGTGAAGGGAGTCACTGGACTGGAAAAATTGAACCCGAAAATAAATTTACCTGGGGGAAAGAAGACAGAAAACATGGTGTTGGAAGTTGGGAATAAACAACAGGGGGTAATGTCCTCTGTCCATGCCCTCTGCTGTAATATGGTCCTGAAGCATTCAAAAAATTGTCAAAACAGGATGTTGAATTGAATGGGTCATTAGCTTCACCTATTAGAACTGTTTTGATGCTTAATTACTACTGCAACTGCTACTCATCACCCATACGGTGACACCATGCATTGCATTGTACACAGGAGGAAATTGACAGGATCCAACTTAAAACTCTGGAGGAAAATTAGTGTTTGACATGTTTTCTTCTGTTACTATGAGAAATGAGATGAAAATCCTCTTATAATCTTATGGGTTTCACATTATCACAAGTTTAATATTTAAAAATTACTGTTGCAGCAGAGATGACATGGAAGGTCTGAAAGTTTTACTTTTGTAGCTGAATGAATGTATCTTACATTTACCTTACATATATGAAGACAACAGCAAAAAGGCTACAAGTTGCGAGCGGAGATGGGTTAAAGAAGACGCAGACAACAAGCTTGGGTTGAAAATTGGGCCACATTTATTAAATACTTGCAAAGGGGTAACTAGGACGGGCATCTAACTGTGTCAGCGGCTAGCTGGCACTTCTTGGGCGAAAACATACCCAGCCTGAGGGGTGGCGGTGATCTCGCCATCCCTCGGGACTGCCTCTTCTGGGGGAGGTAGACCTTCTCCTGTCACCCCTGACCCGGTGCCGCACAACACCTGGGCGAGTGAGTAGGTTTGGTCTCCCAGGCAACCCTTATCCCCCCACTGAGCCGCACAACCCATTCGGGGGGCCCTCAGGCATCACCTGTCACCATAAGGTGCCTCTGCATGCACACCATCCCTACTTTCCTGTTTTTTCCAATCCTAGCCACCACAGGAGTCACAAGCCTAGAGCTTGTGAAACTCCCCCCACCTGCGCAGAAGAACTTCCCGCAGTTATTCACTAAATGAGACAGGCGGACACCGTCCCACCTGTAACGCTCCCTCCATGTCCACAGAATTCCCTGGTGGGTGGTGAATCCAACACCTCATTCACCTGGCCATAAGCCAATTCTCTGTGCACTTTCAGACGTGCCCTGCCACTGGCAACGTCATTCCATTCCTTCCCATTGATCCATGGGAGCAGTGAGGGCTGCAATAGGCTACTTCCAGCCAGGTATGCCGGACCACCTGCATCTCAACCAAGGCCTGTTCCATCAGGTCCTCGCCTGGCTTACAGCCGAAGTCATTCCCTCCAATGTGCAGCACCTGGACCTGCGGAGGAAGACTGACAAACTTTGGTGGGACAGAGTGAGGAGGGGACTCCCACCGTATGCCACATGGAGCCACTGGATCTTCATGTGACGGGGTGACAGAAGCTGAAGTCTGAAGATGACATACACGCCCTTCATGCAGCTCCAGACATCATAACATGCCCATGTAAGAGCACCCGTACCGGCGTACGACGAGTCGGCTGGTCTAAGGAATAAGCACATTAGAGCCAGCAAAGCAAAAATTGTGACAGGAAGAAGCGGACAATTCGCGAATGCAGGCCGAAATGCTGCGAAGCCCCATTTAAAATGTCGTAACATGCCTGAGAGAGAAATCTCCAGAGGCTGCCATGGAGACTGCTTCCATGTAACAACAGTGGGTTCTGAACTGCAAATTACCTAGGCCTAGCGGGGTAAATCTAATGCAGAAACTGCCCAATTGCCCTTAAGTCAACAGTAAACTGTTGAACTGATAAAAAACGGAGGCCCCTCCTCAGACCCGTGGCATTCCATAAAACCCGTAAGGTGCCACCAGAGCATATTCCGTTGACTTGCGTTTGGCCGTGGGCCACTGCCGTGCCCTTGCCATACCGATCAGTTTGATCGCAAATATGTACATGGGTTACATTGGGCCAGACCTGTACCTTGAAGCAAATCGAGGCCCTCCGGGACGAGTCGGCCTTGTGAGCCCAGACCAACCCTGCATTCTGTTAAGGCTGCTACATGGAACAGGGAAAGTCTTATTGGAAAACTCAAATGGAGGGCCATTACCCCCAGAGCCCGAAAGGGGTATCCAGAGAGAGAGGGTGATTAATTTACTAATGCAGGCAACATCTGTGCCCAACACTATCTTGCACGCCGAAACCTAAAATCTGACATGGAGTCAGTGAAACCCACCTTTGTGGGCCGAAGGCTAAATGGCCAGCTTGTGACTTATGGTCCCAATATTCTGTTGTTCCTTAAGGAGACGTGAAATTGTGGCCAATGATCTATAGATAATGGCCATGAATCCTATCACTGAGGCTTTGCCTAATGTGCGGCTCACCCCATCTGCTCTGTCGCAGGTGGCTTCTGTACAGAGAGCCATGGAATGCAGGCTGGCATGCCTGGCTTCAGTATCCCGGTCTCCCATAGTACTGCAAGGATGGGATCAGGGAATGGAGCACCCACGGGGCTAAGGCCTGGGAGATGTTGACCTAATTTCATGATAAGGCATCGACAATTGGGTTTGCCTAACCCAGCACATGGTGGAGCCAGAACCAGATGTTGTAACACTGACTCTGGAGCGTGAACACACTGACACATGACATGACCCTCCAATTTCAGGAGGACGGAGAATGAATAACGTGGTCATGTTTTCATACCGAAGGGGGTGTGTGTTACTGACTTGGCTATAAGGTCATCCCACAATGTGCTTGGCGGGGGCAGCAGTCTCCACTCTACAGGCCACTATCCACAGCACGATCGGACCTGCCCTAAGAATCTGAAACCCCATGGGGTAGCGGCGGAACCATGTGAGTCTGCAGTCCGGCTTTGAGGAGAGGCTCACGCTTCCGGAAGGAGGTGCCATTAAAGCCCTACTAAGTAGAAGCCATGCCTGATGTATAACTGCTTGGAGCTGTGCCTAAAAGACCTGAAAGTTGTCCTGAGGGAAGTGAGAATAACACCTAAGTGTATCGGATAGGCTTCACCGAATGTTGCCGTGGAAGACAGGCCATCAGCCTTTGTGAGCTAAGGGGCACCGAAGAAACAGTAAAGGGGAGCAATACTTGCAATAGGTCAGAACATTGACCACCGTCTTTGGACTCCATGTAGCACATGCCCCTCAGGGACCCATGGACAGGATCCCAGACCAAGACAGCTGCCTCATGAAGAGGTGTGTCACAATGAGCAGAGATGATCAGGGATCTTGTGATTAACTGACTGGCCCTCAGGGAAGAGAGGTTACGAATCAGGATAACTCCCTAGAGGATTTCCTGGGTACCATTTCGCGAAGGGAGATCCCTAGAGTAGCTAACGGGGTGTGGAGAAAAAGGGGGGGCTAAAACCCTTCTGCCAGTACTGCCTTGTTAACCGCTTAGAACCTAGCATAAACCGAGTTCCAAGTTAAAATGCCTTCCCCCAGTTGGGGTAGCGTCTTAAAGCCGGAGTAACGGCGCCAACCTAACTAGGCATGGGCCATCCAGAGCTGCCTACTGCCTCGGCTTTTCCAAGCGGGACCTCCCCATCCCCGGGCATTGGACAAGAGGTGCATGAGTACTGACTGCTACAAGGGAGCACCCACGACGGAAACTGCACGTGTCCTGGGAGCATGTGCCCTTGGGGCTGTATTCCCTGCACAGATAGCAGTGCTGAAGCAGCGGACCCGCCATAGGCCGAGGGCCAGTGCGGGAGACCGCCTGGTGAATGCGGCCACTGCCAGATCTGTTGCCAATCCCGACCGGGAAGGAGTCAACAATTGGAGCGAAAAGTCCTGGTCCAACAGGTCCCTACTCAGAGCAGGGCAATGGCGGCCCTCCTGCGAGAGGCCTCAACAAGCCATTCAGACACCTCCTCAGGTGAAAGACATTACGAGAAGGAGTAGCCCTGGTGACAATACAACTCGCCAGATTAGCATAGGGATCTGATATGCCCCTTATGTGGATGCCTGAACAGGCGGGGGCAGGCGAGGGATCCTAAATTAATCCAGCAAAACCCAGTAAGATGCTGCATTAAGCGGCTGGGGTTACTGGGGTGTGACTGGCGGAGCTACAACCGGCCCGGGCGTCCTATAGGGAGATGACATTGGGAGGGACAGCCGCCCCAGGGAGGTAACCTAAGGCGGCAACACCACGGCCCTGAAGGTCACCTGACTGGACAACTGGGGTGAGGTGCAGTCATCTCACCCATATCCATGGCAGCCGTGTCTGGGTCCCTGGGAGCAAGGGAGGCGATGCCACTTGTAGTGCTCCTGATGGAGATGCCCCATGAGGGCAGACCGCCTCCAGCTGTGGTGTGTCGCCTGGCCTGGGCGAAACCCCAAGGAGGAGGATGTTGCTTGGATCACTGATGCCGCAGGAAGGTGGACTGCCTACAGTGGTGGAATGCTGCCATGGTGAACCTGCGAAGGCAAGATGGAGACCTCAATGGCATATGGGTGCACTGAGAGATGAGCTGAAATAGAAATAAGTAGCGAGCGTTGGGTCCGCTGCCGCGTTCACTTAGGCTGGACCAACAGGATCCCTAAAGAATGCTGAGCAAGAATTGCCACCCAAACCGGGTCCGTTATCATCAAACTCAGAATCAGGCCTTGGTAGCAGACTGTTGGGGATGGAAGGCAGGGCCCTACTCTTCCGGGGCCCAACCTTTCTCGATCTTTCAACCTTGGCCCTTCTTGGGGGGGGGGGCATGATGTAGAAAGTGAGGTAAGCTTGGTATGACATTGGCAAGAAGAAGCAAGGGCCCGTGTGCCCGGACCAGTCCAACACATCAACCACCACCCCAACAAGTAAATGCGGCAAGGGTCAAAGCACATAGTAGGAGATTCCAGTGGGCTAGTCACAGGGCACCCTGGGCAACAGGCGACTGTGCCGCCATTACCGCCAGACGGGGGGGACACCCTCAGTGTCTGGCAGAGGCTAGAGAGGTGAGCTCAAAAACATAGACCCTCTCTCTGTATGAGTCTATGTGTTCACGATTAAGACACCGTGTGTCTAGCCATTAACTTTATTAGCTTATAGGGCAGGGGTGGAGAATCTGTGGCTCACTCAATGGCTCTGCAGGGGTTCAGATAGAGTTTTTCTAGTCCTATCAGGAAATGCCGTGACTGGACCTGGGACCTTCTGCATGCCCGGCAGGGGTTCAGCCTTAAACGATGCTCCTGGAAAGGAGTCTAGAACCTGGGACTGTCAAGTCACAGTCCAACACTCTAGCCACTATAACACAGTGGCTTTGAAGGGGGGGGGCGCAGTTGCTGTCTGCTTTAATCCCGGTGCCAAAGAGGCGCAGCAAGGGCCTGCAGCCACGGGAGCCGCTCCTGAGCGCGGGCGTCCCCGGGTGGTTTTGTTTTGTTTGTTTTGTGTATTTTCGAGTTTATTTGTGTATTTTTTGGGGGGGGATGCACGTGCTGCCTCCGTAAGCTCCCCACGCTCACGGGAGGCAGCAAGGGCTGGCGCCCAGGCCCGTGCAACCGCCAACGAGAACAAAAGCTTTTTTTTTTTTTTTTGGCTGAACGTTGGAAACTGCCTTATACTGGGCCAGACCATTGCTCCCTCCAGCCAGAGAGTGCCAGCACTGCTCAGCAACAAGGGCTCTCCAGGGTTGTCCGGCAGAATTCTTTCCTAGCCCTGCCTGGAGGTGCCGGGGATCAAACCTGGGACACCTGGTTTGTCAAGCAGGCGCTCCCCCCCGGTGGGGGGTGGGTGGGCACCTGGCTACAGTTTTTATTTATTTATTTATTTATTTGGGAGCGCGGTCGCTCCAGCAGGGGAGCGCACCAGGAGGCGCCGCACCCGGGCGCACGCCTGCACCCCCCCGCACTCCCGACGGGTGGCAAGCGCCGGCTAAGGGGGCAGCGCCCGCGCACACACGCCCTTGCCGCGAGCCCCGGCAGCCCCGGGGCCGCGGCGGTGTAGGTGCGTGGCAATCCATTGGAGGAGGCGAGCGGGGGGGCGGGTGCCCGGCCGCTGGGAGCGCGGGCGCCACAGCAGGGAGCGCACCGGAGGTGGCGCGCCTGGGCCCGCGATGTCACAGTCGCAGGCCTCCCCATCGGGCGAATAGCGCCAGCAGAGGGGGTGGTGCTCGCGCACACGCGCCCCCCGCCGCGAGCCCCGGCAAACCCAGGGCCGCGGCGGTGGAGGCGCGTGGCAATCCGCCGGGGCAGCAAGTGGGGGGGGCGGGCGCTTGGCCGCCGGGAGCGTGGGCGCCACAGCAGGGGAGCGTACCGGAGGCGGCACGCCCGGGCCCGCGCCGTCCCAGCCAACAGTGCCCCTGTCGGTGAAAAGCACCGGCCGCGGGGGCGGCACCCCTACAAACGCGCCCCCGCCGCGAGCGCCGGCAACACCGGAGCCGCGGTGGCACAGGCACGCGGCAACCGCCCAAGTACAATGAAGGGAGGGCGGGCGCTCGGAGGAGACTCGGCCAGGCGGGGCCGTGCACAAGGAGTGGGCAACCGGCGCCTCCCCCTGGTGAGTGGCGCTGGCGCAGCCGCCTCCACTCCTGCTGACGCGACCAAGCACTGGCCGTCTAGGCGGCGGCGTCCAAGCACATGCGCCTCCGCCGTGGCCGCCGGCAAAGCTGGAGCTGCAGCAGGCGCGCTGAGCCCCCGGGACCACGAAGGAGGAACCGAGGAGAAGGAGAAGCCCAAGTGGCTGGAACGATGACGACAATGACGACGGCCTCCAGCAGGCAGGCGTACCCCGCCGCCCCCTGGCGGAGCTGCAGTTCTCTCAAGCTGCATCGAGCCAGAGAGCTGAGATTGGGAAGGGGGCTGAGTTTAAGGCAACTCAGCCTGCCCCTCCTTGCATGGTGGTGCCACTGGGGTGCACCAATCAGAGGCCCCTACGTCTTGTCACCCCACCCGCCCGCAATGGCCCCCCCCTTTCGGCCAGACAAGCTGGCGCCGGGGTGAGGGCATTTCTCTATAACTTTATGATCCAAGGCATTCTATTTAGCTTACATGACTTCCAGAAAATATTGATTCTGTGTAACAGAGTATACAACAGAAGTAAACAGTTTGCTCCTATGAGATGTCCTTATAGTGGAATGTAGAACTGTCATATAATCGTCCCTTCATCAAAGTACAGTTTACTCATTTTACTATCCCTCGTCCTTTGAACCTTTCAGCATTTTTTGAAATATTTATATCACAAATATTTCAATTATCAATTCATAACCCCTTACACAATATTTATTAAGATGAATGGTTTGGGGATGATACGACACAGATACAGTGTATGCTTCTTATTAACTGTTTGCTAATTTTCTTCTTTTTTAAGTGTAGAAAGAAAGAAAGAAAGAAAGAAAGAAAGAAAGAAAGGTCCCTCTATGCGGTACTCAGGTTAACATATTATAATTAACATATTATAATAGCAATAATAATAGCAATTATTATTATTAATATTAATATACCAATTCAAATCTAGTGGAGAGGAACTGGGAGGAGGGAGGGTAGCCACTAAACTTGGACAGGAGGAGGAGGAGGAATTAATTAAGGAAAGGGGCAGGTAGCTTCAGTGGTTCAGCTAGGTAATTTTAGCCCCTGGACTTAATGGTCTTACGGAGGTCTGCTTTAGATGAGCATGTGTAATTATTTCAGTTATGAAGCATGCAATTAACATTCCTCTTCTCCCCCACACCACCACCATTCCATGCTTTCAAGCTGCTTCTACACTCCCAGTATGTTAGAACAACAACAGCAAAACCAGCAGGGAGGAATGAGCGATCTGTATCAGGGTCACACACATGTGCATGCAACCCTTGCCCCCTGAGCCAGAATCACTTGATGCTCTTGGGGCTGAAAATGTCAAGCACCCATGATCTAATCTAAAATGCATGCCTAAGTGGAAATTGATATGAACATGTAGGAAAGTCAAATTAAAATGTCCTAATAAAAGTAGGAATGTCCAGATCATGTAAAATCAGTTCTGCCTGTGTTTTGCAGATTGTCAGGTACCTTTTTTCCATCACTTGCCCATCGCCAGAATTCATTTTTTGGTTTCCAAATTTGTGCAAATTACATTTGTGCAAATGTGAATTTGCGTATATGTGAAAATGTGCAGTTCTCCCAATATGCGTGACTGCCCCCCAAATGTGCATTTTTATGCTTTAGCCTATGGGGGAAATACGCATTTTTGGCCTGTTTTTTTATTTTTGCATATTTTTCTATGAGAAAATGTGCGCAAAATTCTTGAAGGTTAGAAAAATGGTCCACAAGTCCATGGAATATTCCCTAAAGCACAAAGCCGGTCCGCTGCGAAACCCATGGGTCAGATTCATAAAAATCCAAACCTGTTTGGTTCCATTGTGTATTTCTCTGACATCCCTAAATAAAAGCAGCAAAATCAACCAGCCACTCACTATTAATAATTGTCATTCAACCCTGAATTAGGAACTTTGCATTGGCCAAGCCACTTACGCATCCCCATCTTGTTTCGTTTTATTTATTTATTTATTTAGTTACTATACCACCCAATAGCTGAAGCTCTCCTGGAAAGAATATTGGACATGGCTCTTGTATAATTTGTGTTTCAGATCATTCATGTTTTAAAGAATAGAAGCTCAACTTTATTGATTTTCATCCCACACTGCTATTTGCTAGTCAGATTCATAGCTGTCTCACCATCTTCTCTCAGACACGTAAAACATCCTCTCTAATCTTAACTGATGGACCCAATTACAAAGGTAAGATAACTCTATTATTAAGAAGAACTCTAATATAATAAATCAAGCTATAAATAACCTTAAAGGACTCTTCTACACAGAGCTGTACTTAACATATGCTTTATTAAGTAGAGTTTATAAATTATACAACCTTTCTCTCCAATTCTCAGCATTTCTACTCCATGGCAAGAGCCCTATTTCAAACAATACTATAATGTCAAGCCAATCAAAAAACCTCTTGAAATGGAAAGGATCATATATTTCATAGATATTGCACTCAAATTCCCTTTACCACTTTAAATTTTAATTGCCTTGAAGATGTTCAATAACTCACATACTCCATGCTATATTTTCTATTTCTAGATTATCTCCTCATGAAATAGTTTAAAGGTGGAATCCTATGCAGGTTTAGACAGAAAAAAAGCCTCCAACTCTCAGCATGCCCCAGCCTTCAAAGCTGGCTGGGGCATGCTGGGAGTTGTAGGCCTTTTTTCTGTCTAAATTTGCATAGGATTGCACCCTAAATAGCTGCTAAAGGTGCAATCCTATGCATGTTTAGACATAGAAAAGGCCTCCAACTCCCAGCATGCCCTAGCCTAGCCATGCTGACTGGGGCATGCTGGGAGTTGTAGGCCTTTTCTCTGTCTAAACTTGCATAGGATTGCACCCTAAATATTTTATCTTTTTCAACGACATAAGGTCTGCTTTTAAACCTACCAATTATGCTTTTGAACATGAAATATACCTATGAAACCCTGCTTATGTTTCTTAAATTTTGAAGGGACCATTGCTAACAGGCTAACTCCATCTGCCTGTGACTCATTTCTATTAAGGATGTACGAAAGTCACTTACCTGGTCCCGCAGCTTGCTTCGCGGTGGGGGGGAGGCGCTTCGGTTCTCCCCCCGAAGTTCAGACCAGGGGGGGAGGTGCCTCGCCTCGCCCAGCCAAAATTCAGGCCGGGGGGGAGGCGCCGGTCGGAAGACTGGCTGCTGCCCCTGCCCCCGCCCCCGCCGAACCACCGCCGAACCGCCGCCAGGACCCGCCGCCGAGAGGGACATTCGAGGGAGGTAAGTCCCATCCCGGGGGGGGGGCGGGGGGGACTTACCTCCCTCGAATGTCCCTCTCGGAGATGGGTCAAAGAAGACATGGACAACAATGTTTAGGTTGAAAATTTGGCCACATTTATTGAAGATATCTGCAAAGGGGGTGCCTAGGATGGGACCCTGACTAGCTGGCACTTCTTGGGTGAAAAAACACCCAGCCTGATGGGTGGCATTGATCTCGCCACCCCTCCGGACTGCCCCTCCTGGTGGAGGTAGACCTTCTCCTGTCACCCCCTACCTGTGCCGCACAACACCTGGGTGAGTGAGGAGGGTTGGTCTCCCAGGCAACCTGTATCCTCCCGCTGAGCCGCACAACCCATTCGGGGGGCCTCAGGCGTCACCTGTCACCATAAGGTGCCTCTGCATGCACACCATCCCTAATCTCTTTCTGCTTTTGCCCATCCTAGCTGCCAACTGAAATGTGACCTATGAGAGATTAGAGCTAGGGATGGACGAAAGTCCCTTACCTGGTCCCGCAGCTTGCTTTGCAGTTGGGGGGAAGCGCTCTGTTCCTCCCCCTGAAATTCTGGGCAGGAGGGAGGCGCCCCATCCCTCCCCAACAAAATTCTGGCAGGGGGGAGGCGCCCTGTCCCTCCAGCTGAAATTCTGGCTGGGGGGGAGGCGCCCCGTCCCTCCGGCCGTGAATACTCTGCTCCTGCCGGGTCGCAAATGTCCCTGCGGTCAGCCATGATAGGCTATGTAAATCCTTACGTAGCCTATCATGGCTGACTTTGGAAAAAAACAAAAACAAACCGCCGCCGCCATTTCCAAGTGTAACAAACAAACAAACAAATGTGATAGGCTATGTAAAGATTTATGTAGCCTATCACGGCTAGATTTTCAAAAAACATCGTGATAGGCTACGTAAATCCTTACATAGTCTATCACGGCTGACTTTGGGGGGGGAAAAAAAGCGTGTACTCAAATGGCGGCACCCATGGGCGCCTCCATTTTTGTTCCTTATTTGGGCATGTGTAGTCTACGTAGACATTTATGTAGACTATGGCGAAAATAAGGGCAATGCAAATAGCGTTGCCCTTATTTTCGCCGTGGTCTACGTAAATGTTTACGTAGACTACACGTGCCCAAATAAGGAACACAAATGGCGGCGCCCATGGGCGCCGCCATTTGAGTACGCACTTTTTTTTCTTTTTTTCCCCAAAGTCAGCCGTGATAGGCTGCGTAAGGATTTATGTAGCCTATCACGGTGTTTTTTGAAAATCTAGCCATGATAGGCTACGTAAATCTTTACGTTGCCACTGCCAGGGACATTCGACCAAGGTAAGTCCCATCCCGGGGGGGGTGGCGGGGGGGTGGCGGACCGTTTCTCCACCAATTTCAGGGGGCTGAATGTGTTGGCATTCGGCCTCCCAGAGATTCGTGGAGAAATTCTCCGACATCCCTAGATTAGACCTAATTCACCTATGGGCCGCACCCTACCCCAATAACAGTGTGAAGTAGGCAAAAAGACTCGTAGTAAAAGGCCAATTGAACTGTAAACCAAAAATTCCTACATGGCTCCCCAGAGGGCAACCGGCAATAAACCCACACTGCTTAAGGGAGGGAGGGAGGGAGGGAGCCGTGTGAGCAAGAGAGCTTTGGTTGGGAGGGGGGCAGAGCTTAAGGCAACTCTGCCTGCCCCTCCCTACTTGGGTGTGTCAGTGGGGGTGCCAATGACAAACACTCACGTCATCTCTCCCCACCCACCTGCAATACCCCCCCCTTTCAGCCAGACAAGCTGGCGCCGGGGTTAGGGCATTTCTCTCTAAACATGGACTACACGTAGCTGATCCTATTCAGTTTACTATGTATATAAAGAGCACAATGTTTGTAGCTTAGTATGTGGGTGAATGAGAAGTCAGTTTTGCCAGGGGAAGATTCTCATGCAGGATCTAGGATCAGCTTGTTGAATATGAAGTGGGGGCTAATTTTACATACTAATTTAAATCAGTGGCTTCTGACCTCTAACTCCTTGAATTTTATGAAGAGTAACGATGTC
This sequence comes from Heloderma suspectum, assembly GCF_057233095.1. Classification (NCBI taxonomy): domain Eukaryota; kingdom Metazoa; phylum Chordata; class Lepidosauria; order Squamata; family Helodermatidae; genus Heloderma; species Heloderma suspectum. Next base: position 54,542,727 of record NC_139461.1, read on the forward strand.
TATAATTTCACAAAACGTTCACTCTTCAAGAGGTGGAACACTGATATGGGTCTGCAGTTCTACCAAATCTAGGGAGGGGAAGTGTTTCAAATGGACTGATGTTGGCTGCACTGAAATCATGCACCCAGGGGCAGTGCCCTGCTGAAATTCACACACTCAGTTTTTGATATTGCTTCAGTATTCAGCAAGGCCAGTGGTACAAAGGTCAGCTACATAAAAGAGCTTAGCTCGACATAATGAATGTGACACTTGCTTAAAATACAGTGAACAGAATGCATATACATGTATTCACCACTGATACATGTATCAGTTTCTGAGTCCCTTTGTTCTCATGCTGCACACCTCAGTATAATGAAAAAAAAAATTCAATTATTTTTCCCTCCCCTCGTTACATGGCAATTGCATCACTGCATTTATCTAAGCATAATGTTCAAAAGTACAATTTTCTAGCTAGAATGTGGTGTATGTCTAGGGTATATCTACTTAAATAAACCAATGTCATTTTTAGAAAAATCCAAGGAATAATACTCTTTTTCAGAATTAGTACTTAAAAGTAAGAAGTGGAATGTGATTACCATGTAGTAATGGATATATCCTTTGTAATTCACAAGAATCAGGATCTTGAGAAGCCAATTAGACTGCTCTGGATATCTTTCAAACAGGAAGGCAAAGTGCTAGTAAAGTGGAAATACCATAGTACCGATTCTAAAATTACCATAGCACTGCTGTGATTTATCTAATTCAAAGTACTGTTGAAAATAAACCTCTCAGACATTCTAGTGGCTCAAAATTATACTGTTCAGTATTGGTGTGTCTATCTGATTACAACCTGCTAAAGGCAAGGGATGGGGTGCGGGGAAATGAAGAATCCTTAGTAGCAAGCACTCCATTCTGATAGATACTGCTAAGGAACAGAAGTTGTTCTCTTTCTGGTATGGGCAGTAATCATAAAAGTGTGCATCATATCATCCTCGACATGGCTTTACATCAGCATCATTGAAAATGTCTGTTCCAATAAATGGAAACTACCACCTCGATGTTAGCACTGGTGTGACTCCTGGAACCATTTCTTTAAAACTAGTTCTAGAATTCAGTTAATCTTGACTTTTCTAACTGCACTAGAAGACCTCAGTCCTGCCAAATTATGATGGTTTATTTCTCTCCATCATAACTGATTTTAACTAGTTTGTTGTCCAAGTAATAGAGTCAGAGTCAAACTTGGAGACAGGAAAGAAATTTGTTCAGTTCACATTTTAACATGAACTAACCTAATTTTGCACTTTCAAGCCAATATGTGAACTGAACCTCAGTTATCCTTTGAAATTCACAATTCTTTGAATTTTGCAATGGAACTCTCCAATCAAAAAAATGCTTACAAAAAAAGGAGAGTGCCCACAAAAAATGCATGTATATGAGTCAAAATAATGTTAAAAAATGCATTAGGAAAATCACTTGCAAAAAATGTGCATTTTAGGCAAAACTGAATACAGAAATGTATTCTTTGAATACAGAGAATATTAGGAAAAATGTGCACAAACATGCATATGAATTTTCATGCAAACTTTTTTTAAAAATTCAAATTTCGGAACAAACCGAAGTTGAGATTGGGAAAAATGAGAAACTGAGAGAAACTGAAATGGACAGATTCATCCATCTCTACACTATATATTATGTTAATTATGTAGCTTGCTGCTCCCATTCTTCCTTGTTTGTTTACTTTAAAGCAAGCATACTGTGGTTCAGATCAGGACCACCATACATGGGGAGGGAGAGTTTAATCCATCCCTTCCCAGATGCTTAAAAAAAGGTGGAGAGGGAAGCAGTTTTTTTCAAACTACTGTACATGGGGGAAGGGGAAATTGTGGGCGAAAAGCAGCTGGCATAGGAACCATAAAAAGTAAAAGTACTAAAAAGGGAGTCTGTTTATTTCCTTTTGTAATAACAAGATCCAGGATAATATTAATCCATATGTACTGCTGAGTACAATTTAATGTTTTTAACAATATTAATATAATAGTATAATGTTACTATAATAGTATTGTATTATATTATAATATAATATAATATAATATAATAGTATAATGTTAATATTAACAGTATTAATATAATAGTATAATGTTACTATAATAGTATTATATTATATTATATTATATTAGTATTATATTAATATAATAGTATAATGTTAATATTAACAATATTAATATAATAGTATAATGTTATTATAATAGTATTATATTATATTATATGATATTATATTATAATAGTATTATATTAATATAATAGTATAATGTTAATATTAACAATATTAATATAATAGTATAATGTTACTATAGTAGGTATATTCTCACAGTATTGAAATTTATCTACTTATATTCTGAATGTGTTACAGTTTGACTGGCATTGTAGAATGATTTTGATAAATTATTGTAATCATTTGTAATCTGCTATTAAAATAAATAAATAAATAAATGTGAAAGTAGGACTGAGCTGACAAATTTGGCCCAGACTTGTTGCTGTTGTTGTTGTTGTTTGCGAGGTTTTTTTTTAAATCTCCAAAAGGTTCAGGGGAAACACAGAAATACAGGAGGAGGAGCTTGGTAGCCCCATCGAGAGCATCTGGGTTGAAATAAATGGAGCAAAGAATAAAAGGAACCTGGTGGTCGGAGTCTACTACCGGCCACCCAATCAAGGAGAAGACAAGGATGAAACTTTTGAAAAGCAAATAGCCAATGTTTTAAGGAAGCATGATGTAGTAGTAATGGGGGACTTCAATTTCCCCAATATTTGTTGGGAGACAAATTCTGCAAAACATGGCCCCTCCAGGAAATTCCTCACTTGTGTGGTGGATAACTTCCTCCTACATAAAGTAGAGGAAGGAACTAGAGGATCGGCTATCCTTGACTTGATCCTAACCAACAGAGATGACTTAGTGGATAAAGTAGCAGTTACAGGAACTCTGGGGGAAAGTGACCATGTTGTACTTCAGTTCTTGGTTCTAAGGGAAGCAAAAGCCGAGTGTAGTCAAATGTGTACCCTGGATTTTAGGAAAGCTGATTTTCATAAACTCAGAACAATGATCAGTAAGGTCCCATGGCAAGCGATGCTAGCGAGAAAAGGAGTCCAAGATGGGTGGGAGCTTTTAAAAAAGGAAATTCTCAAGGCACAATCACAAGCAATTCCAACAAGAAGAAAAGGTGGAAGACAACAGAAGAAGCCAATGTGGCTTCACAAAAAGCTTAGGGATGGCCTGAAAACAAAAAAGGACACATATAGGAAGTGGAAAGAAGGCCAAGTAACAAAGGAAGAGTACAGGCAGATAGCACAGAATTGCAGGGATGGCGTCAGAAAGGCTAAAGCTGAGAATGAGCTGAGGTTAGCAAGGGATGTTAAAAACAACAAAAAGGCTTTCTTCAGCTACGTGCATAGTAAAAGGCAGAGGAAAGAAATGGTGGTTCAGCTATTAAATAAGGATAGCAAAATGATAACAGATGACAAAGAAAAGGCAGAGGTGCTCAATTCCTACTTTGGCTCAGTCTTCTCCCAAAAGAGGGTCTATGACCCCCCCTGGCAAAGGCGAAGTACAGGCTGAAGGGGCAGGATTGCAGCTTGAGATCGACAGGCATATGGTCAAGGAAGACCTCATTACTTTGAATGAGTTCAAATCTCCAGGGCCAGATGAACTGCATCCTAGAGTCATAAAGGAACTGGCAGAAGAACTCTCAGAACCGCTGTCTATTCTCTTTGAGAAATCATGGAGGACGGGGGAAGTGCCAGATGACTGGAGGAGGGCTAACGTTGTCCCTATCTTCAAAAAGGGTAAAAAGGAGGAACCTGGGAACTACAGACCAGTCAGTCTGACGTCAATCCCTGGGAAAATTCTGGAGCAGATCATAAAGCAATCCATCTGGAAGCACCTTGACAACAATGCCGTGATTACTTGAAGCCAACATGGATTTGTCAAAAACAAGTCCTGCCAGACAAATCTGATCTCATTTTTTGATCAAGTAACCTCCCTTGTAGACCGTGGGAATGCTGTAGACATCATATACCTCGACTTCAGCAAAGCTTTCGACAAAGTGCCCCATGATATCCTGATGAGCAAACTAGCTCGAAGTGGGCTAGATGAAACAACGATCCGGTGGATCCACAGTTGGCTACAGAATCGGACTCAAAGAGTGCTTATCAATGGGACCTTCTCAAGCTGGGGAGAGGTAACGAGTGGGGTACCGCAGGGCTCAGTCCTGGGCCCAGTGCTCTTCAACATTTTTATTAATGACTTGGAGGAGGAGGTGCAGGGAATGCTGATCAAATTTGCAGATGACAAAAAATTGGGAGGGATAGCTAATACTTTGGAAGACAGAAACAAAATTCAAAGTGATCTGGATAGACTGGAGTGCTGGGCAGAAAACAACAGAATGGCATTTAATAGGGACAAATGCTAAGTTCTGCACCTAGGAAAAAGAAACCAAATGCACAGTTACAAGATGGGGGATACGTGGCTCAACCACACTACGAGAGAGAAGGATCTTGGAATTGTTGTCGATCACAAGCTGAATATGAGCCAACAATGTGATGTGGCTGCAAAAAAGGCAAATGCTATTTTGGGCTGCATTCATAGAAGCATAGCTTCCAAATCCCGGGAAGTACTAGTTCCCCTCTACTCAGCACTGGTTAGGCCTCATCTGGAGTACTGTGTCCAGTTCTGGGCACCACACTTTAAGAAGGATGCAGACAAACTGGAGAGGGTTCAGAGGAGGGCAACAAAGATGATCAGGGGACTGGAAACAAAGCCCTATGAAGAGAGACTGGGCATGTTTAGCCTTGAGAAGAGAAGACTGAGGGGAGATATGATAGCACTCTTCAAGTACTTGAAAGGTTGTCACAGAGAAGAAGGCCAGGATCTCTTCTTGATCATCCCAGAGTGCAGGACACGGAATCATGGGCTCAAATTACAGGAAGCCAGATTCTGGCTGAACATCAGGAAAAACTTCCTGAGTGTCAGAGCAATACGACAATGGAACCAATTACCTGGGGAGGTGGTGGGCTCTCCTACACTGGAGGCCTTCAAGACGAGGCTGGACAGCCATTTGTCAGGGATGCTCTGACTTGGATTCCTGCATTGAGCAGGGGGTTGGACTCGATGGCCTTGTAGGCCCCTTCCAACCCTACTATTCTATGATTCTATGATTCTATGAAATACAAACATTTGGGTGGGTGGGACACTACATACAATTACATGCAGGCAATTGCTTCTTTCCATTTCTTTTTTCTCTTTTGGGACTTTTAAAAAGCCAGGCTGCTTTGAAATTGGAGCTGAGAATGCCCCTAGGAATGATGCTCCATGACGATGTGGTATTGCTGTCACGCGCATTCATGAGTCACAGGGAAGCCATAATCTCCCGCCCCCACCCCTGCCAAGAATGCCTCTGGGAACGGCACAAGAGCCAATCAACATTACAACTTTAAACTGGTTTTAAACCAGTTTATCTAAAGGGATCCTGCAATTTCATGAGGGTACTGAGAATTATTTGCTAGAGACCCCTGCCCACTGCCCAAGCGGTCCCTCTTCCTAGAGCTACAATTCCCAGAATTCCTTATTTGGTAGCTGTAATCGCTAAAAACAGGTCTGAAACCAGTTTAAAGTTGTAATGTAGATTGCCCCTACGTCACCACGTAGCATCACTTCCAGGTGCATTCTTGGCTCTTATTTCATTGTGGTCAACAGTGAGGCTGCTGAACTGCAGCCATGCTGGAGTTTGGCTTTTTTGAAAACTTTAAACAGCAGGAGGAAAAAAAAAAAGAAGCCCTCACCATCTCCTAGTTGTAAATAGTGTTTACCTGAAAGTCCCCCCCCCCCCCACACACACATAGAAACATTACTGGAGGGATTTGAGTAGTATCAATTCAGGCTGTCACTGCACTGATTCTTCATGCCTGGATACAAACAGGGGTGCTCACCTATGCAAGCACACCTATTTAATTACCCTAAATTTTTATATATTCTGTTTCTGGATAGGGATAGCCTGGCTACAGTCATCCATGTATTGGTAACCTCGAGACTGAATTGTGCTCCATGTGGGGCCTCCCTTGAGACTAGTCCAGAACTGCCACTTGTACAGAATCTGGTAGTAGGTTGCTGAGTATGGCAGCATACTGAAGCACATTACACCTTTGCTCAAAGAACTGAACTGGCTGCCAGTGAATTACTGGACCAGGTTCTAGGTGAAATTATTAACATATAAAGCCCTAAGAAACTTGGGACCAAGCTACCTGAGGGAGCAGCTTCTGCCATATCAACTTGCCCATTCACTCATATCTACGGATCAGGGCCTCCTGGTTGTTCAGTTGCCTGCACATGTACATCTGATGGTCACCAGTAGGAAGGTCTTTTAGGTTGTGGCTCCCCACCTTTGACATTCTGTTCCCTCTGCAGTGCAACAGGCACCATCCTTGACCATGTTTAGGCACCTGTTAAAAACTCATCTGTACATCTGCATTGTTCTGATTTTAATACCTAGCTTGGTAAATGTTTTTTCGTTGTTGTGTTTGTCTCTATATTGTATTGTTGTCCTAGAACATTTTGTACACTGCCCTGCTGTGATTTGAGAATGAAGAGTGGTATATAAATGTTTTAATTAAATCAATAATATTATTTTCCCTGTCTTCCTACTTTCATCAGCAAGCCTGGGCCTAGAGACCTAGGATGACTATTTTCAAATTATGACCAGAGATTCACAGGATGGCTTTTCTTTTTTTTTCTTTTTTCTTTTTTACCATTAATAGCTTGAAAAATGACCACATGTTCTGTCTGATACCTGAGGTGTTGAGATACAAACCTCAGATGGAAATATTTGAAGTGATTAGTAGGACCCACAAACAGCTATGCAGAAATAAAAACTGGCTGGATAATTTTTATCTATTTTATATATTTATTTACAATATTTATATACTGCTCCACATCAAAGATTTCGGAGCAGTGGACAACAACATGTTGTTTTGGTTTTGCTATTGTGATTCTTGACATAAAAGAAAGGCAGAAAATTGTATCTTTTCCTGACAACTGTTGTTGAGCTGCACACCTTCTGGCTGAATGGCTTGAGATAATGGGTCTTGTAGTCCAACCAGGGCCAACATCAATGGTAAGCAAGGTTGGGCAACTGCTGAGGGCCCACAACCCAGCAAGGGCCCACTGACAAGAGCCCCCTTCTCTGAGGGTATATTCATCTGCTTCTCATGGTGGCTGAGGAGGAGGTGGAGGAGGAAGAGGAGGAGATGGAAAAGAAGATATCACTGCCTCCTTGCTCACTGGCTCTCTGCCTGTCAAGCAAGTAGTAACAATGATGACAAAGAGGATGAGGAACAATAGCAGCTGGTGACTATGGCAGTGAGGAGATAGACTGATGGGGAGGGCATTGATATCTTGCCCAAAGGCCCTCAACAACCTGCAGCTGACACTGAGTCCAACACAACTGGAAGGCATCAGGTTGGAGAAGGCTGCCTTTGTGAATAGATAGCTTTTGGCCTGTGCTCCACCCAAAATCAGTGGGTGGAGCCCAGCACAGTGCTCTGCTTCTGGACCAATGAAAGATCACTGGGCTCTAGCCCCAACCTGTCAAAAAACCAGGTTTTTGGTCCTCCTCCCTCTTTGCACCCTGGACCTCCTTCCCCACATCCCAGCCAGGTACCAAATTCATATTATAAGAGTTGATAACAGTACTCCAAAATGACCTGGACATTCCTATTGACACTTGATGGCTTTTGTAGTGATGCCTTTTCATCCTAGGAAATTTAATAAATGAACTTGGCCAAAGTGAACAATGCTTGCATGACATTAGGTAGGCACTAACTACAGGTGTGTGTGCGTGTGTGCACACGCACGAGAATATATCTCAATGAGTTCAATAACAAGGCTGTCCTAACCATCATTATGCCCTTGTCATAATCATGCGCTTCTCATTATACCCTTGTCATTATTATTCCCTGAACTCAGAAAATCAGAAAAAGGATTGACATTATGACATTTTATTATTCACAGCACAATTTACTTTCTGGAAAAGATCCACTGGAAAGAATACAACCCATCATTTTAGACTCTAACAGGTTCATGTCCTTCCCAGTGACAGTAGCCTGGAGGATGAAGAGCCTAAACAGACTGTGGATTGAATAGGCATATCCCAGGGGACTGAAAAGAAAAGAATGATCAAAAAATGTTAATAAAAATACTAATGTGCTGCTCCTCATCATTCAGTAAGGAACAACTCAAATATTTAATTTGCAGAATCACTTTCAAAGAAATTCAGCATCTCTAAAGCATTATTTCATTATCTACAAATTACACCATCTACAAAGCCTTTTAGACAATGGTATAAAATCAGTCCTAATTTATTGAGTGAATGCAATATTATTTGTTGTTTTTCTAACCCAGCCTATCCCAAAGACTCAGTTTATAAAAAAATACCTTTAAAAAGGCTGGTTTGGCTGGTACTGATTGAACCATATCCCTCAAAATTAGGTTCAGTGCCTTGGATAGCTCCTTTAGAGTTCTGGCTGGTTCTGTTTGAAACCCAGAATGGATTCACAGCTGCACATAAATCTGAGCCACCATTCTCCACTGGAAGATCCTCCACCCTAAATCTCTGCCACTGTACTCCTTCAAATGCAGACTGGATTAGTTATTCCCCTCTTCCTTGGGGCAAGTCTAGGGCCAAAACAGACATAACTTTACAACCTTATCTAGCATCTCTGGGCTCCATCACACAGGCAGAGAATTCCACATCAATGCCAGTTCTTTCCCTATCCAGTATCAATGCAGGACTGGGTCATTCTCTTTAGATGGCTGTCCCTTTCATGTTATTTTTCGTTTCTTTCCTTCTCGGGGGGGGGGGGGTGATGCCGCTCAGAGGCATCATCACCTTTCCGTGAAGAAGCATTACACTGTCAGTATTCCTTTAGCCCCCACTTTATTTCAGCACCGAAAACAAACACAGATGAGAGGCTTCAGTCTACAGCTTTTAATCCATTACTTCAGAGGGTCATACAGATGCAAATTCTCAGTGACTCTCAGTCTACAAAGGAATGCCTTCAGGGGATTCAAAAGGAAGTTATGAGAGTTGTCCGCCGTTTGAAGAGGAAGGCAGTGTCACTAGCCTAAATTAAGGGGGGGGAGGTCCCACTCTCTCGTGAGGCCTCTAAGCGCAGCTTTTCACATACGGCCAATCAGGTAGACCGTCTAAGTTCCACCCCTGCCTTCTCTTTCTTTGCTCTACACCTGTGTCTGGAGTCTATTAGGTCAGACTCCCCAAATCCCACCTCCTCCTGTTCGCTGCCTCTCACAGGGTGTGTGTACGAAGAGGGACCCTCTCATCCTCAGCCAACTGGATGTGTGTAACCTAAGAAGCTGGCCTAGTTATGTCTGGACTACCCTGAGAAAACACCTCCCCCATGTCTGGTGGTTCTCCTGCAGAATCTGAACTGCTATCCCACTCCCTGTGCTCAGAAACACCCCTGACATCCACACACTTGGGGTGTAGTGACAGTTCCTCCCTGGTTCCTGCCCCTTTCCTTCCCCTTGCATGTTACTGCTGGATGGGAACTGACACGCAGACAGTCCCCCCCCCCCCGTTCAGTGTTTTTGACAATCTCTGCCATTTACTCAGCCATTTTCTCACTGGGAATGCACAGCAGGGGGCATCCCGGCAGGTCAGAAGGCCGGCACGCTGCTCTGCCAACCTGCTGCTCTGCCACTGTGCCGACTTGCTGCTCTACTGACCTGCTGCCTTGCCGCTCTGCTATTCTGCTGAGCTGCTGCTTTGTTCAGAAAGCTGCAGGCCGACAATGGCAAGGACCCAAAGTGGTGCAGACACAGGAAGGCGACTCACCCCACAGCCCGTTGTCACCACCTTCGCCATCATGACCGCACCCCCAACAACCCAAAACAACCGCCCACAGCCACCAACACACAGCAGTTCATTTGCGCTAGGGGAGAAATACATGGGGAGGTCATGACTCTCCATTTGCACAAATTTGGAAAAAATACCACATTTTTTTTCTGTTTGAGGAAACCCTAGGGGTGTACGAAACCCCGCTTACCTGGCTCTGCAAGGTTCTGCAGTTGGGGGGAGGAGATCCGTTCCTCCCCTCAGAATCTTCAATGGGGGAGGAGGCGATCTGTTCCTCCACCCCCAGAATCCTGTCTGGCCGGCTCCGCTTCGTGGCCAGGCCGCAGAGCCGCCATCCAGGCAAACCCGCAGTAGGGCCTCCAGCCACTGCCAGGCTGGTGAGGACACAAATGGCGTCCTGTGTAGGGGAATATTTACGTAGGCTATTACGGCTAAAGTGGGAATGCAAATGGCGTAGGGGACACCATTTGCGTCCCTGCTTTAGCCATGATAGGCTACATAAATATATACGTAGCCTATCATGGGCCGGCGTAGGGACGCAAATGGCAGCCGCTACGACGGCAGCCTTTTGCGGCCGCAGCAGCCCGGCAGTGGCCGGAGCCGCCGCCACTGCCACCAGAGTCACCAGAGCCGCAGCCAGGTAGGCTCCGTTTCGCTGGACTTTCGCGGGGTGGTGGGGCGGGGGGCTCTGTTCCGCCATGGATTCCAGGGGGCCGAATTCACTGGAATTCGGCCCCCCTGGGATCCTTGGCAGAATTCTCTAACATCCCTAGGAAACACATGATAGCTGGGTGGAAACGGTGGGATAATGACTGGACAATGACAATGTCATGTAATGGGCATGAACAATTCAGTGAGTGGCCTATCACTTCCAGGTGGCCAGTCATGAATGTGCAATAAACTAGAGGTGTAGAGACCCCCTATGTCTCTCCCCCCATTTTTTACTCTGCATTGGGGGGGGCTAAAGACCCCCCAATTCAGATCAGGATGCTAGCGTGGGGGGTAAGGGTTTTTTAAAGGACTGGATCAGGGCTCCTGCACCTACTCTAGAGGAAAAATAAAAATGATGTAGCTGCTAGATACAGATTTAAAGTAATGTTTGTTTTGGCTCTTACAGATATTTGAAGAATTCTATCATGTCTTGCTACTTCCTTAGAGGACTGGGTTATAGGTAAGTGTGGCAAAGCATGTGCTTCCAGTAGTTAGCTTCAGAAATTCACGTTTCAGGCTATTAGCTTTCTAAGTATAGGAGAAAGAAAATATCATAGTAATAGTAATTGGCAACAGACAAGAACCTTACTGGAGTACCAATCAATCCATTTTTATTGTTGTTAAGCCTCAGGCCTCACATATACAGGAAAACAACCTGTACATTAACCATAAACAGTGACAGGCTAATATGACCAAATGAGGCCTACCATAAATATTAAACAATGTATGTCAGCACCATTTCTAAAGCTACCTGTGATCTCTGTAGAAAATCATAAAGGTCTCCATTCTAATACATCCTGATGTGCTATATGTACAAACAACATGTGATGGAGTATGCAGAGAATAAAGAAGGCAGGAAATGAAGAAAAAGCTCTGTAGACTACCAGTGAGCCAAAAGCATTCCTATCACCAATAATTTTGTAGTGTCTTCAATGAAACAATATTAAAGTTAATCAAAACAATCCTGATTTTATGAAAGACACACAGCTTTTCCAGCTGCTGAATAAATTTCCTTGACAGTTAACATCTTTTTATTTTTCAAGACCATTTTCCAAGACCAAAAGGACATCACTATCCTAAGCCACTCTGAGATAAGGAGGCATTAAAAATAGAGTTCTGTGACCCGTGGGTCATTAATTGATTGTTAGGCCAAAAATGAACCCATGAATAACTGCTTTGATTCCCTCTGTCATCACAAAAGCATCCTTCCTACATAACGAGTATTCTGATAGGAAAGTTTTAAAAGATGTTTTATCTGTCTTTTTACCTCAAACACTACAGGGTATGGCGCTAACATGAGGTACAGTTCACTAATATACCCTGTATCAATGTTCTGACCTTTAACTGTGACTCTCAGCTCCAGAAAGAACTCAGACTGACAATGGGAGTTTGAATTTGAGGGGGGTTATATTCCAGATCTGTCTTGTTGCTGTTTGGAGGTCAATTGGTTGAAGTGGGAAGAGGTAAAGGATATTTCTAATCAGGGTTAGAGGAATGTATCCTGCTAGAGGGCAATTATATTAAGAGGGGAAAGTAGAGAAACATATAAAATGTAATGAAACTTCTACAGCATAAAGATTTTAACTAAACATACCCTACTTCTGGACTGTTGAAACAGCTTAACAAGCTACAGGCTGATCTGTGAAAAGTGTTTTTTCCAAGGGGCTGAGATTGACAGATGGTTGGGAACGGTAACCCCGTTAACCTAAAAGAATCTGAATTCTGAAGTATACAGCAGAAATTCAGACCTCCTCATTTTCCTGAATGAAAGTAGGAAAAAAGGCAGCTTCCATTTTTTTTTTTTTAGCAACCTTGACCATTAAGGCAATGTATGAAATTGGTGTATTATTAACATTACTGAAATCTATCCACTAGCAGAGAGATATATGGCAGAGGGAAAGTGCAATGGGTTGCTGCTATGACGACCAGTAATGGAACTTACCCAAGATATCTGCTTAAAACAGCTCAATACAATTTTCTGACAGGAATTCCCTTCACCAAAATCTCTGAAATAATTAGGTGGTAATTACAGTCAATAGACCTAGGGGATGTGGCATACAGGCTCTCTGCAAACACTATCAGCAAATGCATTCTCTACTTAATTTTCAGAAGTATTAAAGGGAAAAAACTTAGGATGGAGGACTAAAAGAAATCTTGAATTTGTAAGCAGGGTTTAAAGGGAAAAAACTTAGGATGGAGGACCAAAAGAAATCTTGAATTTGTAAATAGGGATTTCAAGGAAGAATGATGTTCCATTGCGTAGATATACAGTCTGGAAAACATTCAAAAGAACATACCACTAGAACATACTACCCTCTAACAATTTTACCAAGAAAACTATGTAAGGTGGTACTTATTACTGTTAATAAAAGACATTATAAGCTTTGGGGCTTCATGAGACAGCATGCATTCATTACAAACACAACTACTTGTGTTACTGCTTGAAATGCAACCATGTGGAATCCTTAGGGCTGTGTACGCCCCCCCCCCTTCACTTTAGATGCTGATTTGGACCTTTTGAAGCAGACCTGCTTCACTTTGGATCAATTTAGACCCCATCCACTTCGCTTCGGATCCAAAGTGAGATTCGGATATCCAAATTATTCTGATATGATGTTTTCCCATTGACTTGCATTGGAAAACAGAAATGGCCATAACTTTTTGAGTTTTCATGATAAATTCATGAACTTTGGAGACCTTTCATCCTCCATTGAGGTGATCTCACCTGCCAAATTACAGACAGTTTGGCCCAGTATGTTTTGTGCTAGGCACAGATAAAATTTGATTTTTTCGACAAAAACTCTCAAAGCCAAGACCTATAACTTTTCACTGGTTGTACAGAAGTGAATAACATTTGAGGACCTGTCAGGTCCCATGGAGGGGATTCCACCTGCCACATTACAGACAGTTTGGCCCAGTAGTTTTTGTGCTAGGCTAAGGTAAATTTTGCTGTTCTCAGAAACTCAAACCAAAGGTCAGAAGGGATAATCAGAGAAGTTAGGTAATTAGAAGGAGGTCCCTATCCCTAATCTCTGCTGTAGGTTTCTTTGAAGTGCAAAATAACTCCTTTCCCCTAGTACTTCTTCCCTGTTCACAGTCGATGACCTCAGGCTCTCTTTGGCTGAATGGAATACACATTGCCTGGGGAAAAAACACTGGCTGGTAGGCTGGCTGGCAGAGTTGTTTCATGACTATGTGCTTTTTTCAACACAAATTCTCAAAGCAAAGAACTATAATTTTTCTCTGGTTGTACAGAGGTACATGAAATCTGGGCAACGGGCAGTCCCCATGCCAACACTCCAAAGATGCCTTATATTGGGCTGGCTTTGCCACACAGTGTAGAATCATAGAATCATAGAATAGTAGGGTTGGAAGGGGCCTACAAGGCCATCGAGTCCAACCCCCTGCTCAATGAAGGAATCCAAGTCAGAGCATCCCTGACAGGTGGCTGTCCAGCCTCATCTTGAAGGCCTCCAGTGTGGGAGAGCCCACCACCTCCCTAGGTAATTGGTTCCATTGTCATATTGCTCTAACAGTCAGGAGGTTTTTCTTGATGTTCAGCCGGAATCTGGCTTCCTGTAACTTGAGCCCATTATTCCATGTCCTGCATTCTCGGATGATCTGGCCTTCCTCTCTGTGACAACCTTTCAAGTACTTGATGAGTGCTTTCATATCTCCCCTCAGTCTTCTCTTCTCAATGCTAAACATGCCCAGTTCTTTCAGTCTCTCCTCATAGGGCTTTGTTTCCAGCCCCCTGATCATCTTTGTTGCCCTCCTCTGAACCCTCTCCAGTTTGTCTGCATCCTTCTTAAAGTGTGGTGCCCAGAACTGGACACAGTACTCCAGATGAGGCCTAACCAGTGCTGAGTAGAGGGGAACTAGTACTTCCCGGGATTTGGAAGCTATGCTTCTATGAATGCAGCCCAAAATAGCATTTGCCTTTTTTTGCAGCCACATCACATTGTTGGCTCATATTCAGCTTGTGATTTGACAACAATTCCAAGATCTTTCTTGCTTGTCGTGTTGTTGAGCCACGTATTCATCTTCTTGTAACTGTGCATTTGGTTTCTTTTTCCTAGGTGCAGAACTTGGCATTCATCCCTATTAAATGCCATTCTGTTGTTTTCTGCCCAGCGCTCCAGTCTATCCAGATCACTTTGAATTTTGTTTCTGTCTTCCAAAGTATTAGCTATCCTGCCAAATTTTGTGTAGGGATGTACGAAAGTCACTTACCTGATCCCGAAGCTTGCTTCGCGGTGGGGAGGAGGCGCTCCGTCCATCCCCCCGAAATTCTGGCCGGGGGGGAGGTGCCTCGTCCCTCCCCCCCGAAATTCTGGCCGGGGGGGAGGTGCCCCATCCCTCCGGCCGTGAAACCTTGTCTCCTGCCGGGACGCAAATGGCAGCGGCCGTAGCCGCCACCGTTTGCGTCCCTGCAGTCAGCCGTGATAGGCTACATAAATGTTTACGTAGCCTATCACGGCTGACTTAAAAAACAAAACAAAAGCGCGTACGCAAATGGTGGCACCCATGGGCACCGCCATTTGCGTTCCTTATTTGGGCACGTGTAGTCTACGTAAACATTTACGTAGACTACGGCGAAAATAAGGGGAATGCTATTTGCATTCCCCTTATTTTCACCGTAGTCTACGTAAATGTTTACGTAGACTACACATGCCAAAATAAGGAACGCAAATGGCGGCGCCCATGGGTGCCGCCATTTGCGTACGTGCTTTTTTTTTCCCCCCAAAGTCAGCTGTGATAGGCTACGTAAACATTTTCGTAGCCTATCATGGTGTTTTTTTAAAATCTAGCCGTGATAGGCTACGTAAATCTTTACGTAGCCTATCACGTTTGTTTGTTTGTTTGTTTTACTTGGAAATGGCGGCGGTGGCAGCCGGTCAGAAGACTGGCCACTGCAGCTGCCGCCGCCGCCAAACCGCCGCCGAACTGCCGCTGGAGCCGCCGCCGCCGCCACCAGGGACATTCGAACAAGGTGAGTCCTGTCCCGGGGGGGCAGGGGGGCAGACCATTTCTCCACCAATTTCGGGGGGCCGAATGCGCTGGCATTCGGCCTCCCCGAGATTCATGGAGAAATTCTCTGTAATCCCTAATTTTGTGTCATCTACAAATTTGAACAGCATTCCCTGCACCTCCTCCTCCAAGTCATTAATAAAATGTTGAAGAGCACTGGGCCCAGGACTGAGCCCTGCGGTACCCCACTCGTTACCTCTCCCCAGTTTGAGAAGGTCCCATTGATAAGCACTCTTTGAGTCCGATTCTGTAGCCAACTGTGGATCCACCGGATCGTTGTTTCATCTAGCCCACTTCGAGCTAGTTTGCTCATCAGGATATCATGGGGCACTTTGTCGAAAGCTTTCCTGAAGTCGAGGTATATGATGTCTACAGCATTCTCATGGTCCACAAGGGAGGTGACTTAATCAAAAAATGAGATCAGATTCAAACAAAACAAGTACTTGTTTTTGACAAGTACTATTTTAAATAGTACTACACTAAGTGTAGTACTATTTAAATAATAAATGTTATGTATGTAGTGCTTTACCTGCTGTACTTTGAAATGTGGATGTGTGTAGTGCTTTGCTTGACCACACACACACACACACACACACACACACATACACGAGCACAAGAAAAGCAAGTACAGAACTACCTACAGGTAAATAAAAAGGTTTATTTTATATCTATTTTTAAGGAAAAGATATAGAGGTCAAAAATGGGAAGGGAATACAGTAGGGATGTACGAAAATCACTTACCTTTAACGAAATTTGATTCGTGGGGGGGGAGGCGCTCCGTCCCTCCTGCCGAAATTCTGGTGAAGGGGAGGCGCTCTGTCCCTCCCCCCCGAAATTCTGGCTGGGGGGGGAGGTGCTCCGTCCTTCCCCCCCAACATTCTGGCCGGGGGGGAGGCGCTCCATCCCTTCACACCCGAATCCTGGCCGGCCGGGCCCGCAAATGGCGGTGGCTGTAGCCGCCGCCGTTTGCGTCCCTGCAGTCAGCCGTGATAGGCTACGTAAATCCTTACGTAGCCTATCACAGCTGAGTAAAAAAAAACAAAAACCCGCGCGTACGCAAATGGCGGCGCCCATGGGCGCTGCCATTTGCGTTCCTTATTTTGGCACGTCTAGTCTACGTAAACATTTACGTAGACTACAGCAAAAATAAGGGGAACGCATCTACACTATTTGTGTTCCCCTTATTTTCGCTGTAGTCTATGTAAATGTTTACGTAGACTAGACGTGCCAAAATAAGGAACGCAAATGGCGGCGCCCATGGGCGCCGCCATTTGCGTACGCGCGGGTTTTTGTTTTTTTTTACTCAGCTGTGATAGGCTACGTAAGGATTTACGTAGCCTATCATGGTATTTTTTAAAAAAATCTAGCTGTGATAGGCTACGCAAATCTTTACGTAGCCTATCACGTTTTCTTGTTGTTGTTTTTACTGGAAATGGCGGTGGCAGCAGCCGGTCAGAAGACCGGCCGCCGCTGCCGCTGAACCACTGCCGAACCGCCGCCGGAGCCACCACCGCCAGGAGTATTCGCGCAAGGTAAGTCCCATCCTGGGGGAGGGTGGGGGAGCAGACCATTTCGCCACCAATTTCAGGGGGCCAAATGCGCTGGCATTTGGCCTTCCTGAGATTCGTGGCGAAATTCTCTGACATCCCTAGAATACAGAAATTGAGAAGGGTGGGGGAAGCCAAGGAGAAAGAAAGGGAGTTACACACACATACAGGATCTAGCTGGAAGACAATGAAGAAAGAGTTGACCTGAGAATGGGGGGGGGGGAGCCAAAGAACAATTCAATGCAAGGAAAGGAAAGGAAAGGAAAGGAAACTACTTTTAAAATATTTCTTCTTTTTTAATAAAGAATTTACAAAGAAAAACAGAGAAAACTAATAAGATTATTATTAAATCTTATATTTAAATAAATATAAATTATTTATTAAATAATTAAATAAATATTTAAATAAATCTTATATTAGTTGAATAATTCAGAAGGGGGGCAAATAACAATCCAAGAAAAGGAGGAAACTAAACTACTAAAGTACTAAATGTTTTGGGTTTTTAAATAAATAATCTGGAACAGAAAGCAAGGAAATCATTGAACTGAGAAGGGCTGCAATAAGAAGAAGCTGCACTACAACACACACACACACACACACACACACACCCCATAGATCTAGCCAACTAACAGCTCTCTCCAGTAACCACCGCCTCTAACCTCTCTCTCTCTCTCTCTCTCTTTCTTTCTCAATGAACAAATACAGCCTTTTTTCTTCAAGAAATACAGTATTCCCCCCATCTCCACCACTTTCACTGATTGGAGACTACTGGGTTAAGTTCAGCCCTAATCTAGCAACTAGAGTTGCCTCCTCCTCTCCCCCTCCCTGATCTTTCACACGTTGAAACGTTTTGGAGACAGGCTGCCTGGGCTTCAGAAGGCAGCAGACTAGATCCGAATCTCCAAGGCAGTCTGAGGTGCTTTGGCAGTGGCCCGCTTCACTTTGGAGCATCGTAATGCTGTTCTGATCTGCTTCAGAGCTCACTGAGGCACCTCCGAAGCACCCCAATTTGCTTCAATAGTTGGATTCAGCACTGAAGTGATGCAAAGTCTCAGCATCCTTCACTCTGTTTCCCGCCTCGCAGCTGAGCAGAGCAGAGCAAGCTGCTCCAGCTGGTCCAGGGACTACAGAAGCAAGCAAGCGACCAGAGAGCGAGTGACCAGAGCGAGCGAACAGCGGGAGCAAACAGGAGTTGGCCAGGGGAGTTGCAGTGGTAGAAGAGACAAAGGAGACAAAGGACACAGAGGCTAAGAGGTAAGTGGGCTGCAGGAAGTCCAGGGGGCTGCCCTTTATCCTTCTGAGTGGCTGTGAGCTCACCAGGTGCTTCTGAGAGCTCCAACTGAATTGGGTGTGTGTGGCCTGAGTACTCCCAGCAGCTGAGTGGGCGGGAAGCTTCAGTCTTGTTTCCCACCTCCCAGCTGAGCAGAGCAGAGCACAGCAAGCTGCTCTAGCTGGTCCAGGGACTACAGAAGCAAGCAAGCTCCCAGAGAGCGAGCGACCAGAGCGAGCTGACAGGGGGAGCAAACAGGAGTTGGCCAGGGAAGTTCGGCAGGGGAGGTCAAGGGGGAGGCCCCTAACATTTTTTTTTTCTTTTTAACAAACTTTTTTTTCATTTCTTTGTCTTGTAACACACACTTCTACACCAGTGGGACTCTGCTTTTAACCTCTAGTGAGAAGAGAAGCAAGCACAGGCTAGTCTAGAACAATCACAAAGCTAGACACAAAAAGGGAAAAGAGGCTATGGAAGGACAAGACTCTCCAGTGGTGGTGACCTGCAAGGCATGTGCCATGTTTGTTTTCTTGCCTGAGAACAACATGGCCTACACCTGCAACAAGTGCAAGTTGATCACGCTGCTGGAAGAAAAAGTAAGTGGACTGAAGCGGCGACTATTGACCCTCTGGGGAATAAGAGAACACGAAGAGTTCTTGGACAGAATGGGGGAACTACAGCAGCAAAAGGAAGACCAGAAGCTTGAAGAGCAACAGCAAGAGGAAGCAGAAGTGGGAAATGCTGAGGTGAAGAAAAATGGAGTAGAGGATACTCCTTGGAAAAGGGTGACAGTTATGAGGAGAAGAAGAAGTAGATGCCACTCTGCACCAGTGGCAGCAGTGGAGCTATGGAACCGATTCCAGGTACTTGCGGATGAGACTGGAGAACAGCCTGCAGAGGAAGAATCACAGGGGAACCTACATGAGAGTGAGCAAGAGGCTGAAGGTCAGTCAAACATAAGCAATGAAACCCAGGCCTACAACAAGAAGAAGAGAAGAGTGGTAGTAGTGGGAGACTCCTTGCTGCGTGGGATCGAGACCAAGTATGTCGCGAAGACCTGTGGACTCGCCAGGTATGTTGTCTCCCGGAAGGACGGATTAGAGACGTGACTGAAAAGTTGCCTGCACACATAAAGCCCGCTGACAGGTATCCCTTTCTTCTCATCCATGTGGAAACAAATGATACTGCCAAGCGGAGCTACAAAGAAATCACGTCAGACTTTGAAATAGGGATGGCTGTGAATTTCTCCACGAATATCGGGGAGGCCGAATGCCAACGCATTCGGCCCCCCGAAATTGTTGGTGAAATTCTCCGCCCCCTGCCCCCCCCCGGATGGGACTTACCTCCCTCGAATGTCCCTCTCGGCGGCGGGTCCCGGCGGCGTTTCGTCGGGGACGGGGGCGGCGGCTGGTCTTCCGACCGGCTGCTGCCGCTGCCATTACAAAATAAAGTAAAAAAAAACAAAACACCCATGAGAGGCTATGTAACGATTAACGTAGCCTATCACGGCTAGATTTCCAAAGTCACCCGTGATAGGCTACGTTAATCGTTACGTAGCCTATCACGGGTGACTTTGAAAAAAAAAAGTGCTTACGCAAATGGCGGCGCCCATGGGTGCCGCCATTTGCGTTCCTTATTTGGTCCCGGCTAGTCTACCTAAAGATTTACATAGACTATGGCGAAAATAAGGGCTATTTGCGTTGCCCTTATTTTCTCCGTAGTCTACGTAAATCTTTACGTAGACTAGCCGGGACCAAATAAGGAACGCAAATGGCAGTGCCCATGGGCGCCGCCATTTGCGTACACGCTTTTTTTTTCTAAGTCACCCGTGATAGGCTACGTAACGATTAACGTAGCCTATCACGGCTGACTTTGAAAATCTAGCCGTGATAGACTGCATAAATTGTTACGTAGCCTATCACGGGTGTTGTTTTTTTTTCACTTTTTATTTCATGGCCGGGGAGATGGGGCACTTCTCCCCGGCCTGAATTTCGGCCGGGCAAGGCGGGGCACCTCCCCCCCAGCCTGAACTTCGGGGGGAGAACCGAAGCGCCTCCCCGCCACCGCGAAGCAAGCTGCGGGACCAGGTAAGTCCCTTTCGTACATCACTAGTTTGAAACTTTGGGAAATAAACTCAAGAACTTTGGGGCCCAGATAGTTTTGTCATCCATCCTTCCAGTAGTTAGAAGAGGGATAGAAAGGGAACGAAAAATACTCCAGGTGAATGACTGGCTACGAAGGTGGTGCTGACGAGACAGATTTAGATTCTGGGACAATGGGCTATACTTCCTGGAAAATCGACTGTTGGCAAGGGACGGGTTGCACCTCACAAAGGAAGGGAAGAATGTGTTTGGCCACAGCATGAAGAACTTCATCAGGAGGGCTTTAAACTGAATCCTACAGGGAAGGGAGATGTAAAGTTGGGGGTAACAATGGACGTAGATGCATGCACTGCAGCGGAGAGAACAGCTCTGATAGCGCCCAATAATAGCCTTCAGACACATGTAGGAAGAAAGCCAGACTATGAAGCACATAGTCTTCGATGTCTATATACTAATGCCCAGAGTATGGAAAACAAGCAGAACCAACTTGAACTCTTAATACAGGAGGGAAATTATGACTTGATAGGTATAAGTGAGACTTGGTGGGATGACTCTCATGACTGGAATACAGCAATTGAAGGATATAACTTGTTCAAAAAGAACACGAGGAACAGAACAGGAGGTGGGGTTGCACTGTATGTGAAAAATACATATCTCTGCACAGAAATACAGGAGGATGAGCTTGGTAGCCCCATTGAGAGCATCTGGATCAAAATACATGGAGCAAAGAATAAAAGAAACCTGGTGGTTGGAGTCTACTACCGGCCACCCAATCAAGGAGAAGACGAGGATGAAACTTTTGAAAAGCAAATAGACAATGTTTTAAGGAAGCATGATGTAGTAGTAATGGGGGACTTCAATTTCCCCGATATTTGTTGGGAGACAAATTCTGCAAAACATGGCTCCTCCAGGAAATTCCTGACTTGTGTGGCGGGCTGATAACTTCCTCCTACAGAAAGTAGAGGAAGGAACTAGAGGATCGGCTATCCTTGACTTGATCCTAACCAACAGAGATGACTTAGTGAATAAAGTAGCAGTTACAGGAACTCTAGGGGAAAGCGACCATGTTGTACTTCAGTTCTTGGTTCTAAGGGAAGCAAAAGCCAAGTGTAGTCAAACGCGTATCCTGGATTTTAGTAGGGATGACGGAGAATTCCGCCATGGATTTCAGTGAGGCCAAATGTACTGGCATTCAGTTCCCTAAAATCCGTGGCAGAATGGCCTTCCACCCCCCTGCCCCCCCTGCGGATCCCCCCCGGGATGAGACTTACCTGGGGTGGATGTTCAGGACGGCGGCAGCTCCAGCGGCAGCTTCGGCGGCAGCGGCAGCACCTGGTCTTCCGACCGGCTGCCACCACCACCATTTGCAGTCTGGTCTTTTTTTTTTTTTTTTACATAGATGTGATAGGCTATGTAAAGACTTACATAGCCTATCACGTCTGGGTAAAAAAAAAAAACGCGTACGCAAATGGAGGCGGCTATGGCAGCTGCCATTTGCATTCCTTATTTTTGCCATTTTAGTCTACATAAATATTTACGTAGACTATTATGGTGAAAATAAAAGGGAATGCAAATAGCGTAGTGGGCGCTATTTGTGTTCCTTTTTGATTCGCTGTTTTAGCCTACGTAAATATTTACGTAGGCTAAAACAGCGAATCAAAAAGGAACGCAAATAGCGCCCACTACGCTATTTGCGTTCCCCTGTAACTAGGGGTGTACGAAAGTTCCGCCACGGATCTCGGGGAGGCCGAATGCCAGCGCATTCGGCCCCCCGAAAGCAGTGGTGGAATGGCCCACCTCCCGCCCCCCCCGGGACGGGACTTACCTGGGGCGGATCTTCCTGGCGGCGGTCGCTCCGGCGGTGGCTCCAGCGGCAGTTCAGCGGCAGTGGCTGTGGCGGCCGGTCTTCCGACCGGTTGCCGCCACCGCCATTTCCAAGTTTAAAAAAAAACCAAAAAAAAGTGATAGGCTATGTAAAGATTTACGTAGCCCATCACGGCTAAATTTTAAAAAACACCATGATAGGCTACGTAAATGTTTACGTAGCCTATCACGGCTGATTAAAACAAAAACAAAAAACGCGCATATAAATAAGACGTTCCTTATTTTGGCACGTCTTAGTCTATGTAAACATTTACGTAGAGAAAATAAGGGGAACGCAAATAGCGTAGCGTCTACGATATTTGTGTTCCCCTTATTTTTGCCGTAGTCTACGTAAATGTTTACATAGACTAAGACGTGCCAAAATAAGGAACGCAAATGGCGGCGCCCATGGGCGCCGCCATTCGCATACGCGCGTTGTTGTTTTTTTTAAATCAGCCGTGATAGGCTACGTAAACATTTACATAGCCTATCACAGCTGACTGCAGGGATGCAAATGGCGATGGCTACGGCCGCTGCCATTTGTGTCCCTATTAGCCAGCCGCCGGATGTCCGGCCGCTGGCGGAGCCAGCCGGCGGCTCCGCAGAATCCCTGTAGAGCGGAGCCGGCCGGCCAGGATTCCAGGGGGGGAGGGACGGAGCGCCTCCCGCCCAGCATCAGCATAATCCGCGAACAGGTAAGTGAGTTTTGTACATCCCTACCTGTAATGCAAATGGCGGCTGCCGTAGTTGCCACCATCTGCGTACGCATTTTTTTTTTTTTAAACCCAGACATGATAGGCTATGTAAATATTTATGTAGCCTATCACAGTTGAATACAGGGATGTAAATGGCGGCGGCTACTGCAGCCGCCATTTGCGTCCCTGCTACCCAGCAGCTTGATGTCCAGCTGCTGGTGGAGCCGGCTGGTGGCTCCACGGAATCCCCACGGAACAGAGCCGGCTGGCAGGACTCTGGGGGGAGGGATGGAGCGCCTCCCCACCGTCGAGGATTCCGGCGGGAGGGATGGAGTGCTTCCCTCCCCCACCGCGAAGCAGATCCGTGAAAAGGTAAATGACTTTCGTACATCCCTAGATTTTAGGAAAGCTGATTTTAATAAACTCAGAACAATGATCAGGAAGGTCCCATGGCAAGCGACTCTAATGAGAAAAGGAGTCCAAGATGGGTGGCAGCTTTTAAAAAGGGAAATTCTCAAGGCAGAATTCCAAACAATTCCAACAAGAAGAAAAGGTGGAAGACAACAGAAGAAGCCAATGTGGCTTCACAAAAAGCTTAGAGATGACCTGAAAACAAAAAAGGACACATATAGGAAGTGGAAAGAAGGCCAAGTAACAAAGGAAGAGTACAGGCAGATAGCACAGAATTGCAGGGATGGCATCAGGAAGGCTAAAGCTGAGAACGAACAAAAAGGTTTTCTTCAGCTACGTGCATAGTAAAAGGCAGAGGAAAGAAATGGTTGTTCAGCTATTAAATAAGGATGGCAAAACGATAACAGATGACAAAGAAAAGGCAGAGGTGCTCAATTCCTATTTTGGCTCAGTCTTCTCCCAAAAGAGGGTCCATGGCCCCCCTGGCAAAGGCAAAGTACAGGCTGAAGGGGCAGGATTGATAGGCATATGGTCAAGGAACACCTAATTACTATCACAGTGTTTTTTGAAAATCTAGCCATGATAGGCTACATAAATCTTTACGTAGCCTATCACATTTGTTGTTGTTGTTGTTGTTGTTTTACTCGGAAATGGCAGCGGTGGCAGCCGGTTGGAAGACCGGCCGCCGCTTCCGCCGCCAAACCGCCACCGGGAGCCACCGCCACCAGGGACATTCGCTCAAGGTAAGTACCATCCCGGGGGGGGTGGACCGTTTCTCCACCAATTTCGGGGGGCCAAATGTGTTGGCATTCGGCCTCCGGGAGATTCATGGAGAAATTCTCTGACATCCCTAGAAAATTCTGGAGCAGATGATAAAGCAATCCATCTGGAGGCACCTTGAAAATAATGCAGTGATTATTCGAAGCCAACATGAATTTGTCAAGAACAAATCCTGCCAGATGAATCTTATCTCATTTTTTGATCAAGTAACCTCCCTTGTGGACTGTGGGAATGCTGTATAGGGATGTACGAAACTCACTTACCTTTTTGCAGATGTGATTTGCAGTGGGGGGGAGGCGCTCCGTCCCTCCCCCAGAATCCTCAATGGGGGGGCGGTCCAGTCCTCCCCCCCGGAATCCTGCCCAGCCGGCTCTGCTCCGCGGCGGCTCCGTGGAGCAGCCAACCAGGGCCGTCCGCAGCTGGAGTTCCAGCCATGGACGGGCTGCTGCAGACGCAAATCTGCTGCAGTTTGTGGACAAAGTCTGCTGCAGACCTTTTTTTCCGCCGTTTTAGCCTACGTAAATACTTGCGTAAGCTATTACGGTGAAAAAAAATGAACGCAAATAGCTTCCACTACGCTATTTGCGTTCCCCCTTTTTTTCGCCATAATATCCTACGTAAATATTTACGTAGGCTAAAACGGTGAAAAATAGGGAACGCACATGGCGGCTGCAGTAGCCGCCGCCATTTGCATATGCTGTTTTTTGTTGTTGTTGTTTTGCTTGCTGTGATAGGCTACATAAATATGTACGTAGCCTATCATGGCAAACAGCAGATGCAAATGGCGGCCACGGCAGCCGGTCGAAAGACTAGCCACTGCCGCTGCTGCCGGAGCCGCAGCCGGAGCCGCTGCTGCCAGAACATCCGCCCCAGGTAAGCTTCGTCCCGGGGGGGAATCTGCGGGGGGGCGGGGGGTGGCAGGCCGTTCCGCCACGGATTTAGGGGGGCCGAATGCCAGTGCATTCGGCCTCACTGAAATCCATGGTGGAATTCTCCGCCATCCCTAATGCTGAAGACATAATATACCTCGACTTCAGCAAAGCTTTCAACAAAGTGCCCCATGATGTCCTGATGAACAAACTAGCTCAAGTGGGCTAGATGAAACAACGATCCGGTGGATCTAGGGATGTATGAAAGTTACTTACCTGTAACAAAATTTGTTTCACGGTGGGGGGGAGGCGCTCCGTCCCTCCCCCCGAAATTCTGGCCGGGGGGGAGGCGCTCCATCCCTCCACCCCCAAATCCTGGCCAGCATTTTTATTAATGACTTGGAGGAGGAGGGGCAGGGAATGCTGATCAAATTTGCAGATGACACAGAATTGGGTGGGATAGCTAATACTTTGGAAGACAGAAACAAAATTCAAAGTGATCTTGATAGACTGGAGTGCTGGGCAGAAAACAACAGAATGACATTTAATAGGGATAAATGCCAAGTTCTGCACCTAAGAAAAAGAAACCAAATGCACGGTTACAAGATGGGGGATACGTGGCTCAACAACACGACAAGCGAGAAGGATCTTGGAATTGTTGTCGATCGCAAGCTGAATATGAGCCAACAATATGATGTGGCTGCAAAAAAGGCAAATACTCTTTTGGGTTGCATTAATAGAAGCATAGCTTCCAAATCCCGGGAAGTACTAGTTCCCCTCTACTCAGCACTGGTTAGGCCTCATCTGGAGTACTGTGTCCAGTTCTGGGCACCACACTTTAAGAAGGATGCAGACAAACTGGAGAGGGTTCAGAGGAGGGCAACAAAGATGATCAGGGAACTGGAAACAAAGTCCTATGAGGAGAGACTGAAAGAACTGGGCATGTTTAGCCTTGAGAAGAGAAGCCTGAGGGGAGATATGATAGCGCTCTTCGGGTACTTGAAAGGTTGTCACAGAGAGGAAGGCCAGGATCTCTTCTCAATCATCCCAGAGTATAGGACACGGAATAATGGGCTCAAGTTACAGGAAGCCAGATTCCGGCTGAACATCAGGAAAAACTTCCTGACTGTTAGAGCAATATGACAATGGAACCAATTACCTGGGGAGGTGGTGGGCTCTTCCACACTGGAGGCTGGACAGCCATCTGTCAGGGATGCTCTGACTTGGATTCCTGCATTGAGCAGGGGGTTGGACTCGATGGACTTGTAGGCCACTTCCAACCCTACTGTTCTATGATTCTATGTTGCAAACAATTTCTGTGAAACAGCTTCCTATATGCTTGATGTTCACCATCCCACTGTGTACACTGAAAATCACAACGACCACATGACCACTTTATGGATATAGTTTGTCATGTGGAGCCACCTCCATACAGTTGCATTGTTGTTGTTGTTGTTCAGTCGTTCAGTCGTGTCCGACTCTTCGTGACCCCATGGACCGTAGCACGCCAGGCCTTCCTGTCCTGCGCTCTCTCCCGGAGCGTGCTCAAGTTCATATTCATTGCATCCGTGATGCCATCTAGCCATCTCATCCTCTGCCGTCCCCTTCTCCTTTTGCCTTCAGTCTTTCCCAGCATCAGGGTCTTTTCCAGGGAGTTTTCTCTTCGCATTAGGTGGCATTACAATTGGCCAACCATGCAGAGGTTGCTTATGTGAATCAGGCCTCAGAAGTTTATCTTTCCTTTCCTTTTCAAACTAGCAGGCAACCCAGATAACAAGAAAACAATTAACATACGTTAAGGAAAAATCCGTTTCTTCAGCATTTAAGAAAAAAAAAATTACAGGATCCTGCTCCAGAATTATCTTTTTCCACCTTGTAAAGAACAGTTGCCTGCTTTTAAAAGCACTCTTCAAAGCCAACTTACCTTTTCTGTCTAAATATCCCACAGCTATGATGTCCTCTCTAAATCAATTGTAATTGTTTTCTCTATTCCACACCTGACAATTCTAGGTTCAACCAGGGGGTTATTGACCTTCCAATTATCTCGTAGTGTCTACCTATGCACTTTATGAACTCCTTAGGTATTTTCATATATTACTGGGGCTATGATTTTTTTCTCCATCAAAAATTACAGGTAGCTGTTGGTCCACAAGAGAACATCCCCAAACAAAGGTAACATAATATCATTATTAGGACCAACTGAGACATCACAAAATAGTGAGCCAACTTTTGAGGTCATCAGAACCCTTCTTGAAGTTGAGGTTAAGCTAAAACATGCACTAAAACACC
Source organism: Heloderma suspectum (assembly GCF_057233095.1). Lineage (NCBI taxonomy): Eukaryota > Metazoa > Chordata > Lepidosauria > Squamata > Helodermatidae > Heloderma > Heloderma suspectum. The sequence goes on from NC_139461.1 coordinate 54,570,194, forward strand.
CAACAATACCCCAAAGAACAGTTAGAGGGGAGAAGGACAAAAAATATTGCTGGGCAAGATGAAAAGCCTCAGTTTGAACATTGTAACAGTTTATCAATGGAGGAAGTACAGTTTGAAGACCTCCTGAGATTGACCTAACCTGACTAGGTTAAATGGAAGGAATAATAAAAAAGCAATCGATTCATGCAAAAAAATAATTTTTAGAACTGGTTCCAACATTTTACTTATGGAATGTAGTAAGGCCGTGCACGGACCTCTGCTTCACTTCAGATGTCACTTTGGACCTTCCGAAGTGGCTGCGTTTCTCTTTGGACCGATTCAGACCCCATCTGCTTCGACTCTCTCTCAAAGAAATCTCTCAAAGCAAAGAACTGTAACTTTTCACTGCTTGCAGAGAAGTGCATGAAGGTTGGAGAGTGCACAGCCCCCGGCTCCAAGGGCATCCCACCTGCCAAATTTCAGACAGTTTGGCCGAGGAGTTTTTGTGCTAGGCACAGGCAAAATGTGCTGTTATTAGAAACTCAAACAAAAGTTCATAAAGGGATAATCAAGTTAGGGGTTGAAGTGGTGAGGAGGCCACTGTCCCTAAACTCTATTGTAGTTTTCTTTGAAGTGCAAATAGCCCCTTTCCCCTAGTACTACTTCCCTATTCACAGTCAATAACCTCGGGGTCTCTTTGGCTGAATTTCCTGGGAAAACACTGGCTGGTAGGCAGGAGGCAAACAAAGGCAGCAACCCTGCCAGGCGGGCTCACTGTCTTGAATGAAGAGCAACGACAGTTGTCTGTGGGACTGACAGAGGCAGGGAGCAACACAGCAACCCTGCCAGGAGGGCACAGCAGCACCTCGCCCACCTCTGCCCCTGCCAGGACCCCGAAGATGCCTCATGTTGGGCTTGCTTGCTTTGCAACACACAGCGTAGCATTATATTATTTAAATAAAAGCTGTTAATGTGCGTAGTGCTTTGCCCACTGCTTTTGGAAACGTGGACTGTGTGGAGTCCTTCGACACACACCGTTTGCTTGTCCACACAGCACAAGCGCATATGCGCGTGCACACACACACAAAGAGCGAAAGGAAAGCAAATGCTAAACGGCAAGGAAAGGGGGAGGGACTAACTGTGATCCTAACAGAAGAGAAAGGGGTTTTTAATTTTGTTTTTAAGGAAAAGAGATCAAAAATGGGAAGGGGAGGAATACAGGAATTGAGAAGGGGGGTGGAGTGGAGCCAAGAACAAGGAAAGGAAAGTCATACATACATACATACATACATACATACATATATATAATAAAAATCTAGACAGAATCAAAGGGCAAACTAACCGTTGAGAGAGAATTGAAAAGGAGAGGGGACATAAGGAATTCCAGTAAGATTTTCTGGATTTTTAAATTAACAAACAACAAGAATGAATGGTCAACCTCTTACAGAAGGGTGGGGTGGGGAGAGACTAACATAGCTGTCATAGCAGTGATAGCACAGACTTTCTTCTTGGCTTCATTCTGCCAAAGGAGAGTGGGAAGGGTTAATCTCCTTCCTGCTCTCCTTTGTCAGGCTGCCAGCTGTTCCAGTGGCACAGCTTCCTCTGCCATGCCTGGCTGAGACTGGCGCAGTTGCTCCCGATGGCCGCAGCACATGCAGGGTAGGACTGGAGCCTAGAGATAAATGAAGTGCGGCTTCCCTCTTGGCTCCCGTCCCATCCTGTTGCCGCCACCGCTGCCACCACCATCACTGCACACAATGGCAGCTTGTCAGGCGGCTCACTCACCCCAATGGATCATCTTGCGCCCCCACCCCAGGGTGCATGCACCCCACTTTGGAGACCACTGCTCTAGCCAAATAACGTCCAGACAGTCCTCTCCTCTCCAGTAACATCACATCTCTCACAATGAGCAAACGGAGGCTGACTCACAGCAAAGCTCACTCCATTCTCCTCAGCCACCTCCTCTCCCCTTTCCCCTTCCCTCTTCATTTTTTACCCCTCTTGGTAGCCAGATCTCTCTCAAATTGATACATTTTGGTGCCTCTGCCCCCTCTCCCCTTCCCCTCCCTCCTCCTCCTCCCTTCCATGTGATCTTTCAGAAACTGATACATTTTGGAGACAGCCTGTCCAGGTTGCTCAGAAGGCATAAGAAGAGCTACGAATCTCTGAGGTGGACGAGGCGCCTTGTCGATGAGCCACTTTGCTTTATGGTGCCTTGGTGATGTTCTGAACTGCCTTGTATTACGCCGAGGCACCTCCAAATCAGTCTGCTTCACCTCAGTATTTGGGCTTTGGACCGAAACGGTGCACAGCCCTTGTTGTTGTTGTTGTTGTTGTTCAGTCGTTCAGTCGTGTCCGACTCTTCGTGACCCCATGGACCATAGCACGCCAGGCCTTCCTGTCCTGCGCTCTCTCCCGGAGCATGCTCAAGTTCATATTCATTGCATTGGTGATGCTATCTAGCCATCCTGTACCGTCCCCTTCTCCTTTTGCCTTCAGTCTTTCCCAGCATCAGGGTCTTTTCCAGGGAGCTTTCTCTTTGCATTAGGTGGCCAAAATATTGGAGCTTCAGCTTCAGTATCTGTCCTTCCAATGAGCACTCAGGGTTGATTTCCTTTAGGATGGACTGATTTGACCTCCTTGCAGTCCAGGGGACTCGTCAGAGTCTTCTCCAGCACCACAGTTCGAAAGCATCAATTCTTCGGCACTCAGCCTTCCTTATAGTCCAGCTCTCACAGCCATACATTACTACTGGGAAAACCATAGCTTTGATTAGACGGACCTCTGTCGGCAAGGTGATGTCTCTGCTTCTTACTATGCTGTCTAGGTTTGCCATAGCTTTCCTCCTAAGGAGAAAGCGTCTTTTAATTTCATGGCTACAGTCACCATCTGCGGTGATCTTGGAGCCCAAGAAAGTAAAATCTGTCACTGTTTCCATTTCTTCCCCTTCTATATGCCAGGAAGCGATGGGGCCAGATGCCATGATCTTCATTTTTTTAATGTTGAGTTTCAAACCAGCTTTTGCACTCTCCACTTTCACCCTCAACAAGAGGCTCTTTAGATCCTCTTCGCTTTCTGCCATTAGGGTGGTATCGTCTGCATATCAGAGGTTGTTGATAATTCTCCCAGCAATCTTCATTCCGACCTGTGATTCATCCAACCCAGCGTTTCTCATGATGTACTCTGCATATAAGTTAAATAAGCAGGGTGACAATATGCAGCCTTGTCGTACTCCTTTCCCAATTCTGAACCACTCGGTTGTTCCATGTCTGGTTCTTACTGTTGCTTCTTGACTCTCGTACAGGTTTCTCAGGAGACAGGTAAGGTGGTCTGGTATTCCCATCACTTTAAGAATTTGCCAGAGTTTGTTGTGTTGCCCTTATTTTTCTTATTTTATAGCGTTGCCCTTATTTTCGCCGTAGTCTACGTAAATCTTTACGTAGACTACCGGGACCAAATAAGGAACACAAATGGCGGCGCCCATGGGCGCCGCCATTTGCGTACACGCTTTTTTTTTCCAAAGTCACCCGTGATAGGCTATGTAATGATTTACATAGCCTATCATGGCTGACTTTGGAAATCTAGCCGTGATAGGCTACGTAAATCGTTACGTAGCCTATCACGGGTGTTTTTTTTTCTTTTCACTTTTTTATTTTGTGGCCGGGGAGACGGGGCGCTTCTCCCTGGCCTGAATTTCGGCCGGGCGAGGCGGGGCGCCTCCCCCCTGGCCCGAATTTTGGCTGGATGAGGCGGGGCGCCTCCCCCACAGGCCTGAACTTCGGGGGGAGAACCGAAGTGCCTCCCCCCCACCGCGAAGCAAGCTGCGGGACCAGGTAAGTGCCTTTCGTACATCCCTACTTCCTCTGCCTCTTCGAAACCCCGCTTGTACTTCCGGTAGTTCTCGGTTCGCATACTGCTGAAGTCTAGCTTGTAGGATTTTGAGCATCACCTTGCTGGCATGTGAAATGAGCGCAATTGTGCGGTAGTTTGAATACTCTTTGGCGTTGCCCTTCTTTGGAATTGGAATGTAAACTGACCTTTTCCAGTCTTGCAGCCATTGTTGAGTGTTCCAAATTTGTTGGCATATTGAATGCAGCACTTTAACAGCATCATCTTTTAGGATTTTAAATAGCTCAGCTGGAATACTGTCATCTCCGCTAGCTTTGTTGTTACTAATGCTTCCTAAGGCCCACTTGACTTCACTCTCTAGGATGTCCGGCTCCAGTTCAGTGACCACACTATCATGGCTATCAGGGACATTCAGAACTTTCCTGTATAGTTCTTCTGTGTATTCTTTCCACCTCTTCTTCATCTCATCTGCTTCTGTTAGGTCCCCACCTTCTTTGTCCTTTAACATGCCCATCTTTGCACAGAACATTCCCTTGAGATCTCCAATTTTCTTGAAGAGATCTCTAGTCTTTCCCATTCTATTGTTTTCCTCGATTTCTTTGCATTGGTCATTTAAGAAGGCTTTCTTGTCTCTCCTTGCTATTCTCTGGAACTCTGCATTCAGTTGGATATATCTTCCCCTTTCTCCCTTGCTTTTCACTTCCCTTCTTTCCTCAGCTACTTGTAAAGCCTCATCAGACAGCCACTTGGCTTTCTTGCATTTCTTTTTCTTTGGGATGGATTTCGTTGCTGCCTCCTGAACAATGTTACGGACCTCCATCCATAGTTCCTCAGGCACTCTGTCAATCAGGTCTAATCCCTGAAATCTATTCCTTACCTCCACTTATATTCATCAGGGATATGATTGAGGTCATACCTGAATGGTTTAGTGGTTTTCCCTACGTTCTTCAATTTCAGCCGAAATTTTGCAACAAGAAGCTCATGATCTGAGACACAGTCAGCTCCAGGTCTTGTTTTGACTGACTGTATAGAGCTTCTCCATCTTTGGCTGCAAAGGACATAATCAATCTGATTGCAATATTGACCATCAGGTGATGTCCATGTGTAGAGTTGTCTCTTGTGCTGTTGGAAAAGAGTGTTTGCTATGATCAATGTGTTCTCTTGGCAAAACTCTATTAGCTTTTGTCCTGCTTCATTTTGTACACCAAGGCCATGCCTGCCTGTTATCCTGGTGATTTGACTTCCTACTTTAGCATTCCAATCCCCTATGATGAAGAGGACATCTTTTTTTGGTGTTAGTTCTAGAAGGTGTTGTAGGTCTTCATAGAACCAATCAACCTCAGCTTCTTTGGCATCAGTGGTTGGGGCATAGACTTGAATTATTGTGATGTTGAATGGCTTGCCTTGGATTCGTACTGAGATCATTCTATCATTTTTAAGATTGTACCCCAGTACTGCTTTTCCCACCCTTTTGTTGACTATGAGTGCTACTCCATTTCTTCTAAGGGATTCTTGCCCACAGTAGTAGATATGATGGTCACCTGAATTAAATTCGCCCATGCCTGTCCATTTGAGTTCGCTGATTCCCAAGATGTCGATGTTCAATCTTGCCATCTCATGTTTGACCACCTCCGGCTTACCTTGATTCATTGATCTGACATTCCAGGTTCCTAAACAATATTGTTCTTTAGAGCATCCGATTTTCTTTTCACCATCAGACACATCCACAGCTGAGTGTCCTTTCGGCTTTGGCCCAGCCGCTTCACTCTTTCTGGCGCTACTTGGAAATACCCTCTGCTCTTCCCCAGTAGTATATTGGACACCTTCCAACCTGAGGGGCTCAACTTCCGGCGTCATGTCTTTTAGCCTTGTGATATGTTCCATGGGGTTTTCTTGGCAAGAATACTGGAGTGGGCTGCCATTTCCTTCTCCAGTGGAGCACATTTCGTCAGAACTCTCTGCCATGACCTGTCCGTCTTGGGTGGCCCTGCACGGCATAGCTTATGGCTTCACTGAGTTAAGCAAGCCCCTTCGCCACAACAAGGCAGTGATCCATGAAGGGGCACAGCCCTAGAATGTAGTAATTTATTCATACTATTTATTTGGTTATTATTAGCACTGAGCCAAATTTTTCAATCTATTTATTTTTTTTACTATTTGTTGCGGGGAGGTGAAGGGGTGAAAAGAAATTGCACCTGAAAACTGTGGGAAGAGGTGAGAATTTCAGAGAAATTTCTCAGGGTGTAGGGCTTCAATGTTTATTGTACTATAAGGACGTGGCTGAGGTTGGTGGTGCGTGTGCTCTTTATTTTACCATTTTTATCCTGTTATGTCACTGCAGCCAGTCTGGGTACTTGAGCTATCTGACAGGCCCCCTAGAAGACTTAACCAAGACTTCTTCTCTTGGGGCTTTCCAATGCTGTTTCCTGCTGAGTGCCTGAGTGAGTTCTTCTTCCTCCTCCTCCTCCTCCTGCCCTCCTCCTCCTCCTCCTCCTCAAGGACTTTTAACAAAAACAAAACAAAAAAAGCCTCATTCAGTTTTCAGGCACTCAAGGCTGAAGCGCTGGAAAGCCCCAAGGGAGGAAGTCCTGGTTAAGTCCTCTAAAGAGCTTTTTAGAAAGCCCAAGCAGCTGGAGATGGTGCAAGGACAGAACAGTATAAAATTGTGAAATAAAGAGTAGGGATGTACGAAAGGTACTTACCTTTCTGCGGATTATGCTGATGCTGGGGGGGGGAGGCGTTCCGTCCCTCCACCCGGAATCCTGGCTGGGGGGGAGGCACTCCGTTCCACCCCCCCCGGAATCCTGGCTGGCCGGCTCCACTCCGCAGGGATTATGCAGAGCTGCTGGCCGGCTCCGCCAGCGGCCGGACATCCAGCCACTGGCTAGCAGGGATGCAAATGGCGGCGGCCGTAGCCGCCGCCGTTTGCGTCCCTGCAGTCAGCCGTGATAGGCTACGTAAATGTTTACGTAGCCTATCACAGCTGATTTAAACAAAAAAAACGCACATACGCAAATGGCAGCACCCATGGGCACCGCCATTTGCGTTCCTTATTTTGGCACATCTTAGTCTATGTAAACATTTACGTAGACTAAGATGGTGAAAATAAGGGGAACGCAAATAGCATAGACGCTATGCTATTTGTGTTCCCCTTATTTTTGCCATCTTAGTCTACGTAAATGTTTACGTAGACTAAGACAAGCCAAAATAAGGAACGCAAATGGCGGCGCCCATGGACACCACCATTTGCGTACGTGCATTTTTTAAAAAAAAATCAGCCGTGATAGGCTACTTAAAGATTTACGTAGCCTATCACGGTGTTTTTTTAAAATCTAGCCGTGACAGGCTATGTAAATCTTTATGTAGCCTATCACTTTTTGGGGTTTTTTTTGTTTTTTTACTTGGAAATGCCGCCGAACCACCGCCGGAGCCGCCGCCACCAGGAAGATCCGGCTAAGGTAAGTCCCGTCCCGGGGGGGCGGGGGGCCGTTTCGCCACCGATTTCAGGGGGCTGAATGTGCTGGCATTCGGCCTCCCCGAGATCTGTGGCGGAACTTTCATACATCCCTAATAAAGAGCACACATGAGCACCCTCAGTCACCACCTTACAGTAAGGTAAGCACCAAAACCCTGCACCCTGAGAAATTTCTCCAAAATTCTCAATGTCCCTGCATAGGGATGTCAGAGAAGTGTGCTGTGGATTCAAATGAGGCCAGATTCTTTGGAATCTGGCCTCAGGAATCTGCAGCAGATTGATCTGCCTCTGCTATAGATAGACCTCTGCTCCAGGAGGACCGGAGGCGGAACGGCACTTGGCTGCTTCTTCCAGCCAGAGCCATTCGCCTCCTCCCTGTCCCTGCTGATTGCCTTTAAAAAAAAGTCTTTTTTTTTTTTTTAAGAAAAGTAGGGTTGGCGGAGAATTTCTCCCTGAAACTTTGGGGGGCCGAGCGCCAACGTGTTCAGCTCCCCAAACAAGTTTCGGGGAGAAATTCTCCGCACCCCCCCACCCCCCGCACCCCCCCCGGGACGGGACTTACCTTTCCCGAATGTCCCTCCTGGCGGCGGGTCCCGGCGGCGGTTTGTCGGGTCTTCGTCAGGGGCGGGGGCGGGGGCGGCAGCCGGTCTTTCGACTGGCTGCCGCCACCGCCATTCCAATAAAAGTAAAAAAAAACAACGCCCCCGTGATAGGCTACGTGACGATTAACGTAGCCTATCACGGCTAGATTTGCAAAGTCACCCGTGATAGGCTACGTAAATCGTCACGTAGCCTATCACGGGTGACTTAAAAAAAAAAAAAGCACGTACGGCTAATGGCGGCCCCCATAGGGAGCCGCCATTCATGTTCCTTATTTGGTCACTGTAGTCTACGTAAAGATTACGTAGACTACGGCGAAAATAAGGGCAACGCTATTTGCGTTGCCCTTATTTTTGCCGTAGTCTACGTAAAGATTTACGTAGACTATGGCGACCAAATAAGGAATGCAATTGGCGGCTCCCTATGGGGGCCATTTGCGTACGCGCTTTTTTTTTTTAAGTCACCCATGATAGGCTACGTGACGATTTACGTAGCCTATCACAGCTGACTTCGCAGATCTAGCCGTGATAGGCTACGTTAATTGTCACGTAGGCTATCACGGGGGTGTTTTGTTTTTTTAACTTTTTATTTTGCGGCCGGGCAAGGCAAGGCGCCTCCTCCCTGGACTGAATTTCAGCCAGGCGAGGCGGGAAGCCTCCCCCCCCAGCCTGAACTTCGGGGGGAGAGCAGCGAAGCGCCTCCCCCCCATCGCGAAAAGCTGCGAGACCAGGTAAATGGCTTTCGTGCACTCCTAATTTAGAAAAGGCGATCAGGAGGATGTGCCCATAGACTTATACACAAATAGAGTCATAAATCTTGCGTATACGTCTATGTGTCCATAGGCTTATACACAAGATTCACCACTCTATTTTGCATATAAGTCTATGGGCACATCCTCCCGGTCACCATTTTTTTTTTAAATGGAGGGAAGGTAAACGCCCCCAAGCCAGTTCCCCCCCCCCAGAATCCGAGTGGAGCAGAACTGCTCTGGAGGATTCTGGGGGGGAGGAACAGATCGCATCCCCCCCACGGATTCCCCACCGGAACAGACGGTGGGGAATCCGTACACCCATATCCCTGCAAAAGAGGCAGAAAAATGACTGCCGGTTTCACAAGTAAACGAAAAGGTTGCAAACGGGCACGTGGGTTTTAGCACAGTATTGGTTATCTAACACTTCTTTCATATTCAGAAGTATGACATGTCTACAGAAATCCTTGGGCAGAGATTATCATTTTTCTTAAAATAGTTTCCTAGAATTTAAGAACTTTTATCTTAGCATCTCTGATCCTAAATATTTTACCAGTGTTTCTCACTGAGATATTATTGGGCAGAGGAAGAGGAAGAGAACTGAACTGGGCTTGGTCCTGGGGCTTTTTGGAGAAATGGAGGGCCTTTGGATACAGTGGATCTGATAGGGATGTCAGAGAATTCTGCCACGGATTTCGGGGAGGCCTAATGCCAGCACATTCGGCCCCCCGAAATCGGTGGCAGAGCGGTCTGCCCCCCCCGCCCCCCCGGGACGGGACTTACCTTGGGCGGATCTTCCTGGCAGCTCCGGTGGCGGTTCGGCGGCGGTTTGGCGGCGGTTCAGCGGCGGTTCGGCGGCAGTTCGTGGGCAGCGGCTGGTCTTCCGACCGGCTGCCGCCACTACCATTTCCAGTTAAAAAAAAAAAAGTGATAGGCTACGTAAAGATTTACATAGCCTATCACGGCTAGATTTTTAAAAAACACCATGATAGGCTACATAAATGTTTACGTAGCCTATCACAGCTGATTTAAAAGAGAAAAACACACGCACGCGTACGCAAATGGCGGCGCCCATGGGCGCCGCCATTTGCATTCCTTATTTTGGCACGTCTTAGTCTACGTAAACATTTATGTAGACTAAGACGGCGAAAATAAGGGAAATGCAAATAGCGTAGACGCTACGCTACTTGCGTTCCCCTTATTTTCGCCGTCTTAGTCTACGTAAATGTTTACGTAGACTAAGACGTGCCAAAATAAGGAATGCAAATAGCGGCGCCCATGGGCGCCGCCATTTGCGTACACGCGTTTTTTTTCTTTCTTTTAAATCAGCCGTGATAGGCTACATAAACATTTACATAGCCTATCACGGCTGACTGCAGGGATGCAAACGGCAGCAGCTACGGCCGCTGCCATTTGCATCCCTGCTAGCCAGCGGCTGGATGTCCGGCCGCTGGCGGAGCCAGCCAGCAGCTCCGCAGAATCCCTGTGGAGCGGAGCCGGCCAGCCAGAATTTTGGGGGGGAGGGACGAAGCGCCTCCCTCCCCGGCCAGATTTTCAGGGGGAGGGACGGAGCACCTCCCCCCCACCATGAATGTCACCCTTCGAAAAGGTTAGTGACTTTCATACATCCCTAATCTGAGACTTCCTCTGACTTGCCCGACAACATTTTGGGTCCTACCACCAGTGGAAACACCTCTGGCAGTAGCCCATGAAGCTTTCTGTAGGCATACCAGATGCCTCCTGGATGAATGTACCACCCTCACCCCCACCCAGTAGAGCTCATCTCTACCAGCAGAGAAGCATTTCCACCCCATCCTAAACCCCTCAAGCAGTAAATCTGAAGGTCAGTACTATTCTCATAATGTCCCATGCAACTGATGATGTAGGCTACTTCTAGTTAGCCTTTAACAAAGGACAGGATGGCATATTGAAATATCTCTGCATCATTAGTATAAAATAATGTGGAGATGTCTAGGAGTTGCTCGCTAGTACATCACGATAAGCATTTATATACTGGAACAGAATATGATGCCCTTAATATATTTTGTCATCATATCTTCCAAGAACATTTGTCCATATATGTTTGCCAATGGCAGCATTCCATGCGTATTTTTTCCCTCACTTCTTTCATACTGATTTGATTAATTTGAATATGAAGCATAAAACAAGCTATCATCTGTATTTCACATCCAGAATGTTGTCGAAAATATGTTCAGTAAAAAGTCTGAGATATCAGCAGCCAGAGGGTTTGGAAGCTGTGAACAATTTCTGCAACTGAATCCATATTTTTGAGGGCTATGCTGATGTCTGTTATTTATGGGAAGTACCTTTCCCCCACATCTGGCTTGCCTGGCCATGGGGAGGATTTTGCAGGTAGGGGGAAAGAGGAGATGAGCAGGAATGCTATTGGTCTTCCTTAGGGTTGGCGGAGAATTTCTCCCCGAAACTTCGGGGGGCCGAGTGCCAACGTGTTCGGCCGCCCGAACAAGTTTCGGGGAGAAATCCTCCGCACCCCCCCGCACCCCGCACCCCCCCCGGGACAGGACTTACCTTCGCCGAATGTCCCTCCCGGCGGTGGGTCCGGCGGGTGTTCGAGCGGGGCGGGAGCGGCAGCCGGTCTTCCGACCGGCTGCCGCCACCGCCATTGCAATAAAAGAAAAAAAAAAAAAAACGCCCCCTGATAGGCTACGTGACGATTAACGTAGCCTATCACGGCTAGATCTGCAAAGTCAGCCATGATAGGCTACGTCAATTGTCACGTAGCCTATCACGGGTGACTTAAAAAAAAAAAAAGCGCGTACGGATAATGGCGGCCCCCATAGGGGACCATGAACTCTCCCCACGACCTGAGTTCGATCCCAGCGGAAGCCGGGTCTCCGGTAGCCAGCTCAGGTCAACTCAGCCCTCCATCCTTCTGAGGTCGGTAAAATGAGTGCCCGGCTTGCTGGGGGAAAGGTAGTCACGACTGGGGAAGGCAATGGCAAAGCACCCCGCTACAGTCTGCCATGAAAATGCCAGCACAAGCGGTTTCCCTCTAGGGGTCAGTAATGACCCGGTGCTTGCATAGGAGGAACCTTGCTTTCCTTTCTTTCTTCAGCACATCCCGGTGCTTTCCAAACCTTTTATAGTTCCACACTTACCCAGTGAGCTGGGCCGAGTTCTGTGTCAGCACTTGCGGGATCAACTCTCTCCCCTACACCAGCCATATCTTAGGTGTCTGCAGCGGTGGAACCATGCCGGGCTCCTGATGCCATCGCCACAGTAACTCAGGATCAAGGTGAGAAGGGTCATGTGCTTGTATTACCTGGGGCTGAGGTTGCCTGTGGCACCTTATGGGGGGCCGTGGCGTAGCAGGGGAGGGTGGGCCCTGGCCCAATGGCACAATCCCACTGGACCTTAGGGATGGGTGACTCATATGTCAAAGCTGATCAAGATGCAATTCCAGCTGGTGGTGCTACCATGTATGATAGGTAATATCTACTGCCAGCTATTACAGAGAAGGTTCTGAGGGATGAGTTCTTAGATACATTTCCCTTCTTGTTCTGTGAACAGGAATTAAAGGATAATGACAAGCCTGGGGATGAGGAACAGGACAGGGTGAGATGGAAGAAGGTGTCCCACATGGGTTAATTGGCGCCTGGTTTCCTCATGTACACGGGTGTTCTCCATCAGTAATTGTTGCGGGAGTGGATTGGCATGTGACCCCTTCATTCCTAGGACATCAAGGACCAGGACTGCTGGCTGCCAGGCCAGGTTTTGGAGATAGGGCCTATAGTAGCCATGTTCTGGCCACACAACCCGCCTTGGCTGGGGAATTTTGTTCATGAGGTTTCTGTGACTGGACCTGCATATCCTGCCATGAAGGCTCAATCTGTTGTGGATTCCCTGGTTGCTCCAGCTGCTCCAAAAATGTAGGGGTTGGCAGGGCCTTAGTTGGGATAAGCGGGGTGGGGGCCCCAGGAAGGCTGGCTGAGGCAGTAGCCCTCTTCATAAGGGAGCCAGCTCAGTTAGAATTGAGCCCCTCATGCGACTGTTGCAGCGGACCTGCAGCAGGAGGAGGCAGTGGGCTTAGAAAGGGGATTTTCAGAGGGGTTCTGGATTCCATTTCAGGGCCAGCACAAGGCCCACTTTTCTCAGCATCTGAACTCTATCCACAGCATTGAACATCTGGTTAAGTCAAATGCTGATAAAGTGGTGCAGCTAGGGGTGTATGAAACCCCCTTACCTGGAGTCTGCTGGGGGTTCTGTGGGGGGGAGGCAATCTGGTCCTCCCCCCCAGAATCTTCCCCAGCCAGCTCCTCTCCGTGGCAACTCCGTGGAGCTGCCAGCCAGGGCTGGCCGCAGCCGGACGTCCGGACGCGGCCAGTCTTCAGACACAAATGGCGTCCGGCCTAGCGGATGGCATTTGCATCCCTTCCCCTTCCCATGATAGGCTATGTAAATCTTTACGTAGCCTATCACAGGAAAGGGAAGGGATGCAAATGGCATAGTGCATGCCTAGGCAGGACGCCATTCACGTCTGAAGACCAGCTCGGACTTTACGGGGTGGTGGGGTGGGGTGGTCTGTTCCGCCACGGACTCCAGGGTATGTGTGGATTCTTGGAATCCCCCCCCCCCCGGAGTCCATGGCGGAATTCTTCACCATCCCTAGGTGCAGCAGACAGGATTTTAGACCTTTTGAGCGATAGTGCCTAAAAAGGTGCCTGGGGTAATACAGGTTGACCACTATTCATTTTAATGTCTCTAGAGGATTGTGCTGGATTCCATTATCTGTGCAGTAAAATCCCAAGGTATAGGCTCCAGGCATTAAGAGAGAAGATCTTGATGGTTGGCCACTCAGATCCATCAGGATCTCACTTACTGGAATTTCTCCCTTATACACGGCAAACCATAATCAGGCAGATCGAATGTCTAATTCTAAGATTTATTCTGGGCATGACAATCAGGCCTCCATTCATGTCATTAACACATTCTCCTCCTGTGATCTGAGAGTGATGGCTCTGGTATGAATATTTGACTTGCACTGCCTCTGGCGCAATATGTGTTTTTGCATAAGGCATATAATTGACCGGAACAATGCCAGTGCCAATGCTTTGTCACTTAACCAGATGCAAAGGTTCTGGTAAAGGGCTCCCTGGGTGCTGGCACTTTTAACCGTGCTTTCTGGGAGATTGGTGAATTTAGGCAGAGAAAGCCATGGTGCTCTCCATAGCTCACAGTACAAGGGTCTCTTATACCAAGGCAGATATGGAGCCCTTTGCTTCTGGGTCGGGCATTCAGCTACAGCACTTGTAGGGAAGTCAGAGAATTCCTCCACGGATCTCGGGGAGGCTGAATGCCAGTGCATTTATCCCCCGAAATCGGTGACGGAACGGTCTGCCACCCCCCAGCCACACCCCTGGGACGAGACTTACCTGGGGCGGATCTTCCTGGCGGCGGCGGCAGCTCCGGCGGCGGCTCCGGCGGCGGTGTGGCGGCGGCTCCGGCAGCGGTGCTGCGGCGGCGGCTGCGGTGGCCGGTCTTCCGACCAGCTGCCTCCGCCACCACCATTTCCAGTAAAAAAAAAAAAAAAATGTGAAAGGCTACGTAAAGATTTTCGTAGCCTATCATGGCTTAGTTGAAAAAAAAAAACGTGATAGGCTACGTAAATGTTTACGTAGCCTATCATGGCTGACTTAAAAAACAACAACAACAACAACGCGCGTACGCAAATGGTGTCGGCCACCAGCGTCCGCTACGCTATTTACGTTCTCCTTATTTTCGCCATCTTAGTCTACGTAAATCTTGACATAAACTAAGACGTGCCAAAATAAGGGACGCAAATGGCAGCGGCCGTGGCTGCCGCCATTTGCATACGCATGTTGTTGTGGTTGTTTTTAAGTCAGCCGTGATAGGCTACGTAAACATTTACGTAGCCTATCACGGCTGACTGCAGGGACATTTGCGTCCCTGCTGGCCAGCGGCCAGATGTCCGGCTGCTGGTGGAGCTGGTCGGCAGCTCCACAGAATCCCTGCGGAGCACAGCCAGCAGGCCAGGATTCCGGGGGGGGGGGAGGAACAGAGCGCCTCCCCCCCCACCATCAACATAATCCACGAAAGTTAAGTGCCTTTCGTACATCCCTAAGCACTTGTGGCCCATTTTGGTGGATCACCTTTACAGTTCTGTGTCCATTCATGGATAAGATTCTCGGCCAGGACTCTTGGAGGTAAGCTGGCATCACTTGCCTTTGGGTCCAGAATAAAGGATGCCTGACAACACCATAGATTTTAGGGTCTGGGTGCACCCTACAGAGTTAGGCAAGAATGTTGCCTGCAGAATTTTTCAAGGCACCCACTGTATTGCACTATGTCTGTGGGATCAGTGGCCCTTAGTTAGGGGTGGACGAAAGTCACTTACCTGTCCTCGAAGGACGTTCGCGGTGGGGGGGAGGCGCTTCGCTGGTCCCCCCGCGAAGTTCAGGCCGGAGGGGGAGGCTTCCCGCCTCGGCCCGTCCAAAATTCAGGCCGCGGGGGAGGCTTCCTGCCTCGCCCCGGCCGAAATTCAGGCCGGGGAGGAGGCTTCCCGCCTCGCCCGGCCGCGAACGTGAAAGTTTAAAAAAGAAACAAACGCCTCCTGATAGGCTACGTGACGATTCACGTAGCCTATCACAGCTAGATCTGCAAAGTCAGCTGTGATAGGCTACGTCAATCGTCACGTAGCCTATCACGGGTGACTTTAAAAAAAAAAAAGCGCGTACGCTAATGGCGGCCCCCATAGGGAGCCGCCATTCGCATTCCTTATTTAGTCGCTGTAGTCTACGTAAATGTTTACGTAGACTACGGCGAAAATAAGGGCAACGCAAATAGCGCTTATTTTCGCCGTAGTCTACGTAAATCTTTAAGTGACTACAGCGACCAAATAAGGAACGGGAATGGCGGCTCCCTATGGGGGCCGCCATTATCCGTACACACTTTTTTTTTTTTTTAAAGTCACCCGTGATAGGCTACGTGACGATTCACGTAGCCTATCATGGTTGACTTTGCAAATCTAGCCGTGATAGGCTATGTGAATCGTCACGTAGCCTATCAGGGGGCGTTTTTTTTTTCTTTCATTGCAATGGCGGCGGCGGCAGCCGGTCGAAAGACTGGCTGCCGCTCCCGCCCCGCTCGAACACCCGCTGAACTGCCGGCCGGACCCGCCGCCGGAAGGGACATTCGGCGAAGGTAAGTCCCGTCCCGGGGGGGGGTGCGGAGTGCGGGGGGGTGCGGAGGATTTCTCCCCGAAACTTGTTCGGGGGGCCGAACATGTTGGCGCTCGGCCCCCCGAAGTTTCGGGGAGAAATTCTCCACCAACCCTACCCTTAGTGCAACTCTCCTTACGAAGGGATTATATTCCCTGTGGTAGAATGGATAGGCTTCCTTAGGGCGTTTCAAATTTCCTAACTAGTGGTGGCAGCCAAGGAAAATGTGGCCAAATGGGTTTTTTAGTTGGGGTTATTCAGTTCTTACAACTGGTCATACATATCTGGCCTGGTGGCTAAGGATGGACGAAAGTCCCTTACCTGGTTCCGCAGCTGTTTTTTGGGGGGGGAGGCGCTCCGTTTCTCCCCCTGAAATTTTTGGTGGGTGGGGAGGTGCCCCACCCCTCCCCGCCAAAATTCTGGCTGGGGGGAGCACCCCGTCTCCCTGGCCGTGAAAGAAAAAAGTAAAGTGTTAAAAAAAAAAAAACCATGACAGGCTACGTAAAGATTTACGTAGCCTATCATGGCTAGATTTTCAAAGTCAGCCATGATAGGCTACATAAACCTTTACATAGCCTATCACGGCTGACTTTGAAAAAAAAAAAAAAAGCACGTACACAAATGGCGGCGCCCATGGGTGCCGCCATATGTGTTCCTTATTTGGGCATGGGTAGTCTACGTCGCCATTTGCATACGCACTTTTTTTTTTTCAAAGTCAACCGTGATAGGCCACTTAAAGATTTACGTAGCCTATCACAGCTGACTTTGAAAATCTAGCCGTGATAGGCTACATAAATCTTTACGTAGCCTATCATTTTTTTATTTTTTTTTACAATTTACTTGGAAATGGCGGTGGCGGCAGCCGGTCGAAAGACAGGCCACCGCTGCCACCGCCACAACGCTGCTGCAATGCCGCCGGGACCAGCTGCCGCGAGGGACATTCACGCGAGGTAAGTCTCATCCCGGGGGGGGCGGGGGGGTGTCGGAGAATTTCCCCACCAATATCGGGGGGCTGAATGCGTTGGCATTCGGCCTCCCGGAGATTCATGGAAAAATTCTCTGACATCCCTACTGGTGGCCCAGGACCGACCTGAGGGGTACAGGTGTGTGAGTGTCCTCATTTCCCATCCAGGACATGGAATTTTGCCCAGTGAAGGCTGTCCAGGCTTTACTTGGCATTAGGAGTAGGGATGTTGGAAAATTTCTCCACGAATCTCCTGGAGGCCAAATGCCTACGCAGTCGGCCCCCGAAATTGGTGGGGAAATTCTCCGACACCCCCTTGCCCCCCCCCCGGGATGGGACTTACCTCGTGCAAATGTCCCTCTCAGCGGCGGGTTCTGGCGGCAGTTTGGCGGTGGCCGGTCTTCTGACCGGCTGCCGCCGCCGCCATTTCCCAGTAAAGTAAAAAAAAAAAGTGATAAGCTACGTAACGATTTACGTAGCCTATCATGGCTAGATTTTCAAAGTGAGCCGTGATAGGCTACATAAATCTTTACGTAGCCTGTCACGGCTGACTTTGAAAAAAAAAAAAAAGCACGTATGCAAATGGCGGCGCCCATGGGCGCCGCCATTTGCATTCCTTATTTGGGCATGGTAGTCTATGTAAAGATTTACGTAGACTACGGCGAAAATAAGGGCAACGCAAATAGCGTTTGCTTTTTTTTTTTCAAAGTCAGCCGTGATAGGCTACGTAAAGGTTTACGTAGCCTATCACAGCTGACTTTGAAAATCTAGCCGTGATAGGCTACGTAAATCGTTACGTAGCCTATCTAGGGGTGTCAGAGAATTTCTCACCGAAACTTCGGGGGGCCGAGTGCCAACGTATTCAGCCCCCCGAAGTAGTTTTGGGGAGAAATTCTCCACACACACCCGCCCCCCACACACACCCCGGGATGGGACTTACCTTTCCCGAATGTCGCTCCCGGTGGCGGGTCGCAGCGGCGGTTCGGCAGGGTTTCGACAGGGGCGGGGGCGGCAGCCGGTTCCAAGAAAAGTAAAAAAAACAAAAAAATGCCCCTGTGATAGGCTACGTGACGATTAACATAGCCTATCATGGCTAGATCTGCAACGTCAGCCGTGATAAGCTACGTAAATCATCACGTAGCCTATCACGGGTGACTTAAAAAAAAAAAAAACGCGTATGCGAATGGCGGCCCCCGTAGGCCCCTTATTTGGTCGCTGTAGTCTACGTAAAGATTACGTAGACTACGGCGAAAATAAGGGCAACGCTATTTGCATTGCCCTTATTTTCGCCGTAGTCTACGTAAACATTTACGTAGACTACAGTGACTAAATAAGGAACACGAATGGCGGCTCCCTATGGGGGCCACCATTAGCGTACACGCTTTTTTTTTTAATGTCACCCATGATAGGCTACGTGACGATTGACGTAGCCTATCACGGCTGACTTTGCAGATCTAGCTGTGATAGGCTACGTGAATCGTCACGTAGCCTATCAGGGGGCGTTTTTTTTAAAAAAAAACTTTCGCGTTCGCGGCCGGGCAAGGCGGGAAGCCTCCTCCCCGGCCTGAATTTCGGCCGGGGCAAGGCGGGAAGCCTCCCCCCCCAGCCTGAACTTCGCTGGGGGAGCAGCGAAGCGCCTCCCCCCCACCGCGAACGTCCTTCGACGACAGGTAAGGGACTTTCATCCACCCCTAATACAGGTAAATGGGTTTAAGGGTGTGAGATTAGTCTTCAGTCAAAAATTCTTCAACCTCAAGTCCTTCCAGTTAATAAACAGACTAGAACAAGTAGAGTTGTAAAGGGAATGCTCTGCCAGAAGAAAATTTGATTGGTGGTTAGAAGGTCCATTGGGTGCTAAAAGAAAACCAATAGGTGAGGGTAATATTAGGGTTAAGGACATCCTTGGGTAGAGGTTCTGGCCAGGAGAGAAGAAAAGGCCCAGTCAGGAAATGGTTCAATTGGAGTCAGTTGGTTTTCATCTCCAGAACATTGTATCACACTCAGAGGTAAACTGGCAGGCAATACAACTGAGAAGGGCTGGTAAATTCAGCTCCCCCAAAAGTCGAAGTAATAAAACGAGGCCTCACAGCATGTTTTCCATAACACAAGCTCATAACAGAACTAGCAGACAACTGTACCAGCAAATCCAGTGCTGGATCAAACTCATCTAACTTGTTTCCCCTTCCCCATATGCTTACTCCTTCATTCACTGAAAACGGACTCCTTCTCTTCTGGCTGGAGAAAGTTAACAAAGTTGAGTACCTTAAATGTTGCTTTGGTACTGGCTTAGGTATCCAGATGCAGGTTTCCACAGCTGAAGATGACAGTGGTACTGGGTGAACAGCGGCAAGACTGTTGGGCTTCAGTCTGAGTCACTGGTATCCTTGTCTGACACTCCAGCTTTGAAGACAGAGGCTCATAGAGTGACTGAATGCACAGTGAGTTTTCTTTTTATATGACATTTGTTTTCAGCCTCCAGTTGGTGACTCCAGATTACAGCACTAACTGCAGTTTCTGAACAGCCTTTAAGTGCCGCTCTGCATAGAGCACACAACAGTAATCCATCCATACCATGGCATGAGTGACAATGGCCAAGTCCCCCTTCTGTAGGAATGGGAAGCCAGTAAATGGGAAAACAATGAAATGAATGTAACTGCTTAAAAAGTGCTTCTGCTCATGCAGAACAAGATCCAGAAACACCATCATATTACAAACCTGCTGTTTTGGAGAGACTGCAATACCATCAAAAATAGGCAAACCCAGCTCCCCCTCGATTGCATGACCCCAAAGCCACCTTCGTCCCTATTTATATGGATTCTGTTTCAGCCTCTGAACCCTCATGTCACCCACAACAGCAATTATCCAGGCATTGCACATAATGATGCTTGTTGGAATCCCAATTAGTTATCAAGATCACTAAGGGCAATTGCATTCACCACACCACACTTCTAAGAAAAGTGGAAGAAGTGTACCATTTTACCACACTTAAGCATTATTTTTTGTGTGAATGAAAATTATGGGGGTGAGGGATTGGGGTAGGAGGAGACCTATAACTAATCCACTATGTGATCTTGGGGTATTAGACAGATTTGGCAGGAAACCACTGAATAATGTTGATATTCTCGTGGTAGGAGTACCCCAGTTCGGAATAGTTTTCTTGGCAAGCCCTTTTTCTCTTGCATTTTATATTGGCTTCAAGACAAATGCAGCAAGAACAAGGGCATGCGGGGCCATTTACCATCTGAAACAAAGCCCCATGAGAAAATGCATCCTTGTTTAAACCTGGTACGATTTAGAAGCTGCAGTATGGAGATCACATCTTCTTGGGATGCAGGATACATTAGCACTGCCCCCAGGCTGTATGATTACTTACTACTCTAAGGACTATTGGCTTGTTGAGTAACACTTCAGTTTAAGCTATTGTATTTCAATAAAAGTGGCAACCTTGGTCTTTAAACCAAATTGTTAGTGTTTTCCGTTTTTCTTTCTGCATCATCTAGAATGGCATTTTCGAATACATTCTTCCGAGTATTTATAGAAAGCCTTTCAATTATTTTCCAAGGCAAAAACTGTACAAATAATAGCTAATTAGATGCTCTCTTTTAAAGTATACTAAATTAAATTCCACTTCCACATACATAAGCACAACCTCCATTTCAAATTCAATGGGAGCTGAGCCCAGACCTTGTATATGAGGGCAGAATTTGACCCACTGTGTCCATTAACTGGGTCCATTCTGTGTGGCTCTTTATCAAGTTACTTAAAAATGTGAGACATAGATAAATGAATAGAGAAAAAGGCTTGCCCTGAGGAATTCTGATGAGTACAGAGACAACCCTACAGCAGCTTTTGAAATACTAGGGAGATAAATACAAATGTTGCAATCCAGTCCATGGACTGCTTGCATTCAGTTTAAATCAGTGGGAGTTCAACAATCTGAAGTTATTACTGAGTTACAGTAGTGAGCAAAACATTTTTTTGTAATGCAATATTTTAATATAATCACATTATACATTGTAATATTTTAAATGTAAGAAAAATTAGATAGATGCAGAGATTTAATATAATTTTAACCAAGCATGATGCATTATCTAGATGAATTCAGGCTTCTTTTATTTATAAAAAATATCTCATCAACTATATTTCAATTGTCAACTGTTTAGAAATTAATATTTAAATCCAAAGATGATTTTAACTTCTGTGTAAATAGTGAACTTTTGCTAGAGCATCCAATGAATGGTATTACTAAAACAAATGGCTTAGCACTAAATACCACATTTCAATACCCACTTTTACAACTAATCCTACAGAGGTTAGTGGGTGATTAAGGGTTGAGTTTAATAAAGATAGAGCTCATAGACTCATAGACTTGTAGAATAGTAGGGTTGGAAGGGGCCTATAAGACCATTGAGTCCAACCCCCTGCTTAATGCAGGAATCTAAGTCAAAGCATCCCTGGCAGATGGCTGTCCAGCTTCATCTTGAATGCCTCCAGTGTGGGAGAGCCCACCACCTCCCCAGGCAATTGGTTCCATTGCTGTATTGCTCTAACAGTCAGAACGTTTCTCCTGATGTTCAGCTGGAATCTGGCTTCCTGTAACTTGAGCCCATTATTCCATGTCCTGCACTCTGGGATGATCGAGAAGAGATCCTGGCCTTCCTCTCTGTGGCAACCTTTCAAGTACTTGAAGAGTGCTATCCTATCTCCCCCCCAGTCTTCTCTTCTCAAGGCTGAATGTGCCCAGTTCTTTCAGTCTGTCCTCAGAGGGCTTTGTTTCCAGTCCTCTGATCATCTTTGTTGCCCTCCTCTTAAGTGTTCTGGTCCAGGGGATGATAGCATGCTCCCAGTATTGTCTCATCTCCTCACTGAGACTCTTCGGCTTGACCTGTCTGTCTGCTCTGTGCAGAGCACAGGCACACAGGTAGCATTTCACAGAATGACACCCTCCTTCCCCGGGACCCCTATTCTCTGTGGCAGTAGCTGAGCTGTCACCCAAGAATTAGGGCACAGCTATCAGGTTCCCAAAGCTCTTGTCTAACAACCTCTCTCTGCTTCTCTCAGCTTCTCCAGATCAGCAACCTTGGCTTCAAAGGAACAAACTTATTCCATGAGATCCCAGTAGGGATGGTGGAGAATTCCGCCACGGATTCCAGTGAGGCCGGATTCTACAGAACGGCCTCCTGCCCACCTGCCCCCCCTCGTGGAATCCCCCGGGATGGCACTTACCTGAGGCGGATTTGGCGGTGGCAGCGGCGGATTTGGCAGTGGGAGCAGCGGCTGGCCGGCCGCGGCCGGGCTGCTGCAGCCACCATTGCCGTCCCTCCAGCCTGCCATGATAGGCTACATAAGAATTTACGTAGCCTATCACGGCTACCCCCACAAAAAAATGCCATACACAAATGGCGGCGGCTACGGCGGTCACCATTTGCGTTCCCTATTTTTCGCCGTTCTAGCCTACGTAAATATTTACGTAGGCAATTACAGCGAAAAAAGGGAACCTCAAATAGCGCCCACTACGCTATTTGCGGTTCCCTTTTTTTCGCCATAATTGCCTACGTAAATATTTACGTAGGCTAAAACGGCAAAAAATAGGGAACGCAAATGGCGGCCACCCTAGCCACCGCCATTTGCGTACACCATTTTTTGGGGGGGAGGTAGCCGTGATAGGCTACGTAAATTGTTACGTAGCCTATCACGGCAGCATGGAAGGACGCAAATGGCGGCCGCTACAACGGCCTCCATTTGCGTCCGCACCAGCCCAGCCGCGGCTGGAAGTCCGGCTGCTGCCGGACCTGGCCGGCTGCTCTGCGGAGCCACCATGGAGCAGAGCCGGCCAGGCAGGATTCTGGGGGCGAGGACCGGATTGCCTCCCCCCCAGTCAAGGATTCCGGGGGGAGGGACGGAGCCTACCCCCCCAGCGGATGCCCCGACCGGAACAGGTAAGTACATCCCTAGATCCCAGAGCTCAAGCACCTACCCATGTTTTCTGTAGGGATGTAAAAATCCCTTACCTGGCTCTGCGCAGGGGCATCCGTGGTGGTG
This sequence comes from Heloderma suspectum, assembly GCF_057233095.1. NCBI lineage: Eukaryota > Metazoa > Chordata > Lepidosauria > Squamata > Helodermatidae > Heloderma > Heloderma suspectum. The sequence continues at coordinate 54,593,071 of NC_139461.1, forward strand.
GGGGAGGCGCTCCGTCCCTCCCCCTGGAATCCTCCCTGGCCGGGTCTGCTCCACAGTGGCTCTGTGGAGCCGCAGGCCAGGGCCATCCACAGCCGGAGTTCTGGCCATGGCCAGGCTGTTGTGGCTGCAAATGGCAGCTGTCGTAGCGGCTGCCATTTGCATCCTTGCAAGCAGCCGTGATAGGCTATGTAAGTATTTACGTAGCCTATCACGGCAAAGAGCAGGGATGCAAATGGCAGCCGCTATGCATAGCAAACGCAAATGGCATAGCGGCCACCATTTGCATCCCTGCTCTTTGCCATGATAGGCTATGTAAATACTTACATAGCCTATCAGGGCTGCAAGGCCGCAAATGGCAGCTGCAGAAGCCTGGCTGCAGTCGGCTGGGAGACCAGCTGCCGCCGCCACTGCTGCTGCCAGAGCTGCTGCCACATCCGCCCCAGGTACGTTCCATCGCAGGGGGATTTCGTGGGGGGGGGCAGGGCGGGGGGGCGTTCCACCACAGATTCTGGCCGGATTTAGAATCCGGCCTCACTGGAATCCATGGCGGAATTCTCTGACATTTCTAGTTTTCTGTCCAGAGGGCAGATAGTCATACATGTGGAACTCAGTGCAATACACTGGATGAATCTCATACTGCTGCTGGCTTTCTACCTGCATAACTTATTTTTTACTGTTATGATTGTGTTTGCTTACCTGGAAAACTAAGTTATTCACTAGAAGAAGGTGGGGAAGAGTCGACGGCCCTGGCCTCCTCACTCTGTTGCTAAAGTCGCACAGGTGCTTAACTCACTTGTATACTTCTTAACTTGAGGCTTTGTCACTGGGGCTAAGATGCTTCAGAGAGGCATTTCAAGCATTTAGAATAGGGGAAAAAACTGCACAAAAGCCAAGAAACCATCAATTATCAGTGGTTGGTGGAAAGGGATGTGGACATCTGAAAAACCCAGGAGGGCCAGATTGGGACCCAAGGAGGTGGGGAACCAGATTGGTCCCCCACCTCTTATTTAGACATTCAAAGGTAAATCATTACTGAAAATCTTACTGTAGAAATTATGTAGAAGAGAACCAGTTAGAAGGCCATCTGAATCAGAGATGCTTAAAATTCTCCACATCAACATTTTTTCCTGGATTTGTGTGTTCTGAATTACATGGGCTTGTTTGTGGAGTAGCAATCCACCATTCTTCTATTTTTGATTGCCAGGCTTGGTACAGACAGCTGAACATATGCACTTTGCCACTGCTTTCACCCTCCTCTGTTCACTTGGACTACCACCACCCCGGTCCAGTTACAAATGTGCACAATTGGTTGCACACACTGAATGAAGTAGAGAATAAAAAGAAGAATATTGATGCTGTGTGTGCATGTAAGGAATAACACGAATGCACAGAATAAACTGACTGCATGTGTGCCAAATCTGGAATAAATTTAGAATTTCTCCATGTTAAAACTGGAAGGAAGGCAGAATGGAGCATGGAGCAGACACAACTCAATAATAAAATAGAGTAGAAGAAAATAATTAGTATTTATTCTTAAACCGAATTAAGAAAAGTATATGCAGAAGCGCATCAATTAATTCCTAAACCTTCGTAGGTACTAAGAACCTCTACCTGCCCAGGTAACAGAGAGGGATGGGGTGGTAGTAGCTAACAGAGTTTGTCCCACAGTGCAGTCTGGTTGGCCTAATCTAATCTATTTGTAAAAGTTGACACAGGAAGTTGAGAGCATGATAGGCATGTAGGGTCACCAGAGAAGCCTTTGGACTCAAGCTTCACTACTAACAAGCTCCTCTACTAACTAGGGTTGGCGGAGAATTTCTCCACAAATCTTCAGGAGGCCGAGTGCCGACACATTCGGCCCCCAAAAGTGTTGGGGAAATTCTCCGCCGGCCCCCCGCCCCCCCAGGATGGGACTTACCTTCGGCGAATGTCCCTCTCGGCGGCGGGTCCCGGTGGCGGTTCGGCTGCATTTCGTCAGGGGCTGGGGCGGCGGCCGGCCTCCCGACCGGCTGCTGCCGCTGCCATTGCAAAAAAAAAAGTAAAAAAACACACACACACACACACACCCGTGATAGGCTACGTAACGATTTACGTAGCCTATCACAGCTAGATTTCCAAAGTCAGCCGTGATAGGCTACATAAATTGTCACGTAGCCTATCACGGCTGACTTTGGGGAGAAAAAAAAAAGCATGTACGCAAATGGCGGCACCCATGGGGCGCCGCCATTTGCGTTCCTTATTTTGGCACGTCTAGTCTACGTAAAGATTTACGTAGACTACGGCGAAAATAAGGGCACGCTATTTGCGTTGCCCTTATTTTCGCCGTAGTCTATGTAAATCTTTACGTAGACTAGACGTGCCAAAATAAGGAACGCAAATGGCGGTACCCATGGGCGCCGCCATTTGCGTACGCGCTTTTTTTTTTTCAAAGTCACCCGTGATAGGCTACATGACGATTTACATAGCCTATCACGGCTGACTTTGAAAATCTAGCCGTGATAGGCTACGTAAATCATTACGTAGCCTATCACGGGTGTGTGTGTGTGTGGTTTTTTTTTTTACTTTTTTTTTCGCGGCCAGGTAGACAGGGCGCTCCTACCCCGCCTGAATTTCACCGGCGAGGGATGGGGCGCCTCCCCCCCTCGCCTGAACTTCAGGGGGAGAAGTGAAGCGCCTCCCCCCCACCGTGAAGCAAGCTGCGGGACGAGGTAAGTCCCTTTCGTCCATCCCTACTACTAACCTGTTCCGCTACAGAAGGATTTATATTTTATCTCATATTTAGACAGAAAAAAGTCCTACAACTCCCAGCATTTCCCAACCAGCCAGTTATTTAGGATTACACCCTATTTAATCTTCCAGGTAGATGATGGGTAAAATAGGCACTTCAGTTCCCCAACTATAATGCTCCCTTCTACTCTAGAAATGTAACCTTAGGGTGCAATCCTATGCAAGTTTAGACAGAGAAAAGGCCTACAACTCCCAGTATGCTGGGAGTTGTAGGCCTTTTCCCTGTCTAAACATGCATAGGATTGCACCCTCAATTTATTGTTTAATCTAGTTCTTGCTCCAGAGGTTGTATCCAATTGAAACTAACCCAAAGATTAACTTAGTGCTGGTTGACTTAAGGTTGACTTAGACCTGTGTTGTTCAAGTTTTCTTTTCCTATCAGACAAGGCTCTTCAGTTTGAGAAACAGAATAAACAAGTATGTGTATCTGACTCTCGACTTACTTTAAGTGAAGTAGACAGTCAAGATTCTTTTAAATATGGTTCAGCTACATTTTATCTTTTGTGATTCTAGTTTCTGAAGGCTAGTCACCAACATAATCTGATCACCAATCATTCCCAACTTCAGTAGGATCTCACCTCACTTTCAGCAGTGTTCATGAGTAGTCCTCACTTAGTGACCTCACCTCAGTGGCTCAGAGTACTTTTTTCCAGTTTCATCTGGTATCCCAGCTATGACCACTCCTGGGCAGGGATAGCTTGGCCACAGTGGTGCAGGCTTTGGTAAAATGTTTGCAGTGCAATATTTTAATAAAATCACAGTATACATTGTGATATTTTAATTTGGATTATTAGCGAGAGAGAAATTGAGTTCCATATACCATCATACTTTCAATAGAACCATGATCAGGTTTTAAATACTCCTCAGATTAGAATCATATAGTTGGAAGGGACCTCAAATGTCAACAAGTCCAACCCCTTGCCAAGGAAATTCATTACTACAGCATCCCTGATGGGATGCTATCCAGCTTTGCTTATATACCTCTAAAGAGAGTCCACCAACATCTAAGGCAGTCTGTTTCACTGTTAAGCAGTTCATGCCATCAAGAAGTTCTTGATATTTAATTGAAATCTCTTTTATTGTAATTTGAAGCCATCAGTTTGGGTCCTGCCTTCTGGTGCCAAAGAAAACAAATTTGCTCTATCATCTGTCAGCTTTTCAGAGGCTGTTATATTAGGAATGGGTGAACTCACTCCCGTCTGCGCTACACACGCCTCGTCGGGCCCCTGCTGGCCACTTGATCCTGCTCATCACGGGCATCCAGCATGCAGCGCGTGGTGTGACACTCCTCCTCCGAGCTGCCATTCTGCACAAAATGGTGCACTTGGCCTTTTCAGTAAAGGTTGATTTTGCATAAATGACAACCATAAAGAGGCCCATTTATGCAACACGGGTAAAGAGACCCATTTATGCAAGGTGTAATGGCTGCCATTTACATAAAATTGGCCTTTACAAAAAAGACTGAACTGCCATTTTGTGCAGAATGGCAGCTTGGCAGAGCAGCAGGACCCACCTGAAGTCCAAATCGGCCCCCTGTTAGTAGCCACGGATGTGGACAAAACACACTCTAGTGGTGGCTTAGGAACAGACTTTACTTGAGGTATAACAGGCTTTCATCTTGAGGTAAGTTGGCTGAGATCAGCCTCATGGTCAGCATCCCATGCAGGAGGAAGTAGGAAGAAGAAAAAGGAGAATAGCGGGAGGAGACAAGGAAAAGGCAATACAATCTCCCAGAGACCCTTCCCACCTGACTCAGGTACATATCAAGTTCAGTTTAAGTGACTCATGGCCCGAGTCCCTCCAACACCACCGAGTTGGGCAAATGTGGCAGTCCACGGGGGGGGGGGAGCTGGTGGCAATCTGCCAAGCTTGAGCCCCCAACTGGATGCCACCACCATCCCTATATTATATTGCCTTTTAATCATCTCTTCTCCAGGCTAATCATACCCAATGTTTTCAACCTTTCTTCATAGGACTTAGTGTCCAGGTTCCTCGCCATCTTTGTTACCTTCCTTTGGACATGTTCCAGTTTGTCAATATTCTTCTTAACATGCACTGTCCAGAACTGTGAGGTTTGACCAAAGCCAAATACAGTGGTACCATTACTTCTTGGGTTCTAGACATTATACTTCTGTTTATATATTCTGGAATTGCATTAGCTTTTTTAGGCACTCACTCTGCTGACTCATGTTTAGCTTGTAGTTTACTAACCCCCCTAGATCCTATTCATATATACTGTTGTCACCCCAGGTATCGCCTATCCTGAATAGGGATGTACGAAAGTCAATTACCTTTTCGCAGCTTGGCTTCGCGGTGGGGGGGAGGCACTTCGCTTTCCCCCCCGAAGTTCAGGCAAGGGGGGGAGGCGCCGCGCCTCGCCCAGCCGAAATTCAGGCCGGGGAGAAGCGCCCTGTCTCCCCGGCCGCGAAACAAAAAGTAAAAAAAAAAAAAAAGACTCCGTGATAGGCTACGTGATGATTTACGTAGCCTATCACGGCTAGATTTCCAAAGTCAGCCATGATAGGCTACGTAAATCGTCACGTAGTCTATCATGGGTGACTTTGGAAAAAAAAAAGCGCGTACGCAAATGGCGGCGCCCATGGGGCGCCGCCATTTGCATTCCTTATTTTGGCACGTCTAGTCTACGTAAAGATTTACGTAGACTACGGCGAAAATAAGGGCAATGCAAATAGCGTGCCCTTATTTTCGCTGTAGTCTACGTAAATCTTTACATAGACTAGACATGCCAAAATAAGGAACGCAAATGGCGGTGCCCCATGGGTGCCGCCATTTGCGTATGCACTTTTTTTTTTTCCAAAGTCACCTGTGATAGGCTACGTGATGATTTACGTAGCCTATCACGGCTGACTTTGGAAATCTAGCCGTGATAGGCTACGTAAATCGTTACGTAGCCTATCACGGGGTCTTTTTTTTTTACTTTAGTTTTTTTTTTTTTGCAATGGCGGCGGCGGCAGCCGGTCGGGAGACTGGCCGCCGCCCCCGCCCGTGATGAACCACCGCCGAACCCCCGCCGGGACCCGCCGCCGAGAGGGACATTCGCAGGAGGTAAGTCCCATCCCGGGGGGGGGGGCGGGGGGCCGGCGGAGAATTTCCCAACCAACTTCGGGGGGCCGAATGCGTCGGCGCTCGGCCTCCCGAAGATTCGGGGAGAAATTCTCCGCCATCCCTAATCCTGAATGTGTACATTTGATTTTTCCTGTCTGGATGCAGAACTTTCCATTTACCTTTGTTGAAATTCATTTTGTTACTTTTGGCCCAGTTCTCCATACTTATTGGTATAATGTGATTCCATTAATCTAATAGCCATTTTGCTATTAACCTCAGTGGATCTCTGAGTACCCAGTCATTTGCATTTTATGGGATGGGGGGCGATTGGTGGAGTATGGATTTGAAGGAAGACAAAATTAATTATTCTCCATATTTCTATAGAGAAAATATAAATATTGGTACGTTTTTATATACTTTAGCTTACAGTTTTATATTTTGAAATACATGTTTTCCCCAAGAATATAACCACAGGTTTGGTGTGTGTTTTTTTTATTTCTCATTGCAATTTGTTTTCACACCTAATATGAGACTCTTTCCAAGTTAATGGATAAATTCGCTCATCTCTTTCTTTATTATAAGGTAAAGATAAATAAGCCTTTTTCACTCAATCTGCTGAGATAACTTGTGCCCATGCCGAAAGGTGATCTGTTCTAATCAACTTCACGAAGTCTGATGGAATTACACCGAACATATTTCATACCTGACACAACTACAGAATGATACAGTTCAGGACAAACATTGGTGACCTGAATAATACATGACAGACAGATGACCGGGTGAGAAAAGTAATTTTTCACCTACAACACTTGAGTTTCTTTATTAAAGGCTGAGAGATATTTGATGGAAAGAAGGTTGGTTTGCCAGCTAAAATCTGGTGTTTTTTATTAATAGCTCAGTCAGTATTCCCTTGCTATTTTACTACTTGAAACATATTATTTTGACAATAAAGTGTTGCATGCATCTAGTTTGCATGGAAAGGAAGCACTTAAATGACCTTCCATAATAACAGTAAGTTACCAGTCATCAGACATTATAAATTCATCAGTAGGGCTACCGAATGCATGAAGAAAACTAGATGATGTGATGACTAATCCAATACTCATTAAATACAGTTGGTTTTATAGGTTCACACATCAAGGCACAGAGAAGAAAGATGGACTCATTAATTATATGTGTAAAACATGCACCTCTCGCTCCACCCACCAACATGTGGCTCCCCCAGCCCCACCATCCAGGCCTGGATGCCTGAGACAAGGCTCGTCCTTCACATGAGAAGGCTTCCCCGGGATCCTGGAACCTTGATTGTGGAAAAGCATTCCTACTTCAGATGCCCACCTCAGATACACCAACCTTTGTCCCTTCACATAAAAGGGGCTTGTTCTCAATAACACATGGTGCTGCAAAATTCAGATAAAGTGATAGCTATGATCGGACGGGTCAAAGACAGCTATGATCCATACTCTCAGGCTGTGGTCCAAAGCTCCATAAAACCCAACACAGCAGAAGCTTTTCTGTTCCGTCTGTATGAATGCATGACTGCATGCACAGAGGACGTCCTGCCATTGTAAACAGTGGCTTTTGTTTCAATTACTGTTTGGCAAGCAAGAACTAGACGGTATAGGTTAGATGCACACAGCCATGAAACCAGGTCTCCTCCTTTTCTTCCTGTCTTCCCTGGTAATGTGTAACAATGCAAAATGTGTGACATGACATCACAATTCCATGAGTTTCTCCACTTTTCTTTAAGGAAAAGCCGATAAAGTGAAATGGAGAGAGGGAAACATGCAGCTCAGCTCAGTGATGTCATGCAGTCTGAATTGCTAGAGAATTGGATTGGATCCAAAGGTGCCCTTCTGACCTAGCAGAACAGTGTGATATGAAAAGTGTGACAACCAGACCCAGAGAGGTTCTTTCATTTGTACAAGCTCTTGCACACAAATTTTCACAGCGCTCTCTCTCTCTCTCTCTCTCTCATCCCTTCTAAAAGCCCACTAGACACAATATGCCATTGTTTGTAACTTATTTATTCACAGTATTTCTCATAATGTAATTTAACTCCCATTCCTTTCAGTGCTGCAGTGTGAGAAGTTGTCCTGTAGCTTGTGTGAGAGTTCACAGAATGGCACTAATATATTTTTACCCCCTTTGGTCAAGTTTTTGGATCCAAGCCATTGCCTGGGTAAAGAGGAGGTAACAACACAGCGTACTCTTTTAAAGCGGCAATCGCGTGTCTCTCATAATGTCGAGTTCTTCAGTACAAAATGTTGTGTTCATCTTGGAATCCTTCCATACAGACTGAAGCTGCTAGAGAGGGAACACAAGACAGTGGTCTATCTGGGAATAAATTCTATTAAAATCAGTGAAGCTTATATTATTTATTTATTAAAACATTCATTTCCCTCCTTTCCATCTATGATCCTCAAGACAGCTAACAACAACAAAATTTTAAACTATCAATCAATAAAAAGAAAAAGAAAAAACAATATGAAGCAGCCACTCCAAAAGCAACAATAAATCACAACAGCCACAACTGTACTGTAATGCAACTAGTTCAGCCCAAAGCCTTCCTTGCAAAGCCAAATTTTGGCTGTTCACCAAGAGAGAGGCTGAAAAGTGGTCATGAGGAACTCTTTCAGAAAACCATTCCAAAATTCAGACACTGCAGCTGCAAGGTTATGTTTCATTTCTCCCGTTAGACTTCAGGTGGTGTGGTAACAATCAGCAAGGCCTCAGTTGTTCAACTGAGTGCCCAAGCAGGTTTTTACAGAAGGAGGAGGTTTTTTAGAGTACTCTTAATCTTTTAGCACTTAGGGCCTTAGAGGTTAAGACCAGCACTTTGGGCATAGAATCATAGGGAGTCAGACCATAGGGAGTCAGACCATAGGAAGTCACACCAGTCCATTTAGCCCATTACCGTCTACTGCAATCTTCTTCAACCTGGTGCCCTCCATCTGTTTTGGACTACAAACCCCATCACTGCTGACCATTGACTATGCTGATAGGATCTGAAGTTGAAAATATCTGGAGGGCATCAGGATGGTGAAGGCTGGTCTACATTCAATGGTAGCAGCTCTCCAGTATTTCAGACAGGAGTATTTCTCAGCCATTCCCAAAGATACCAGGGATTGTACCTGAGACCTTTTGCAGGTAAAGCATGTGCTGTATTACTGAGTTTCATCCCTTCCCCAAAATGAAGCAAACTGGCCACCAGTGCAGCTGAAAAAGCACTGGTCTGATATGATCAGAACTGGGGTGGCTAGTTACATACAGGGATTTATGATTGTGTAAAACCCATTCTGTCTGTTTTATGAATTGTCAGGCACCTTTTGTTCTATCATCTGCTGTTCAATGGAATAGCATTTTTTGTTATTTACTCAAATGGGCATTTGTGCAATTTTGCACATGCAAAAATACCCAAATTCCTCCCAAATGTGCATTTTCATGCTTTAGCCTATGGGGGAAATTCACATTTTTGGCCAGGTTTTCTTTAATTTTGCGTATTTTTCTATGATGAAATTTGCACAAAATATAGGACACCTTCAAATAGAAGACAGTCTACTGACGGACCTTCATATAGAAGGCTGTCCTCTGTAAAGTGGGGCACAAGGCCACTCTAGAACACCTTACACCAAACAATAGTCCAGCTGCTACATTCTAAAACAACTGAAGCCTCTGAATGCTTTTCAAAGGCAGGCCCACATAGAGCATGTTGTCACAACAATTCAGTATGGACCTAACTAGGGCATGAACAGTCCTTTTTCCCCAGAAAGGGTCTTACTTCTAAGACCATATATGATTGATTACAGCCTAGCAGAACTGCACCTCCAGATTGCTGTTGGGGAAATGGTTCACATTTTGCTTCCTACAAAAGGGAGCTAAAGTGCGATGCTGATAGCAAGGCCTAAAATGGGCAGCAGAACATATGTGAAGTTAACATCCCTATTTCTTATTGCTCTTACCAAGCTCTTTTTAAAAGTATTTGCATCTCTTTATAATATTTAAATCAGCCTGAACATTCATCTTTAGAATGTTCAGCATTACCACAGAGAATTACTGGAAATCAGTGGTATACATTTGTGTCTTTTTCAGTGCAAAATGTAGGAGCTGAAATGCCAAGAATAGACAAGAATTTATCCTACAGAAATATATGCAGCAATTAACATGTTAAAATATTTCCATCTAACCAATGCCATAATAATGTCATGTTTTTGCTCACGTTAGAAACTTCTCTCCTTTATACAAGCATTGAGGTGCCGCTTGGAAGGTATACTACGTAATCAGATCGACAATAAATTGTACTCAGCTGTAATTGAAAATTGTCCTAAATCTGCAAATGGCTCAAAAACCCTTGGCTTCCTAAGCCATTAAAATAAAAATAAATAAATACTGCAAACATCATTTTTTATTTTACTTAGGAAGATTAGCCTTTTAAGTCCATAGGTCTTGGTTTTCCAGACGTTTAATCAACAGTGAGTAGAGCAGCCACAAAGAAATGGGTTCTTGTTGCATTATCAAGTGTTAATGGAACCTCTCTCAGATCCCAACAACAATAGAGATTATCTCCTAGGCAGGGAGCTTCCATTTCTCTGATGGAGCATTCAGAATCCCCTAATTTGGATCAGTGTGGACATAATAGTTACTCACACAATCAACAATAACGATCTCCATTGGGTGACACAGATTTGTTTGCATACTTTGACTAGACCAGACAGCAAGATAAAATGCATTAATGGGGACTAATTTCTTAGAGATGCAAAGCTTTTATTATTTCATGTTAAGCAAAATAATTCTTTGGGATGGGGGCTATGGGTGTAATTCAGGCTCTCCAAGGGCTGCACTGCTACGATCCTCCTCCAGCACAGGCCGATTGCAAGAAAAGTCAGTAGTAATGCAGTAGTGACACTAGAGTGGAGACACAGGGCAGGTGCAATCTGGACAGGGCCACAAAATAGCATGGAACAGCTATTAAAAAAAATAGATACAGCTATTAAAATAATGTTAAAATACAATAACTAAGCATGTTTTCAAGATAATAGATGTAGATCCACAAATCAGTTTCACCAGAGGCTTAGTGAGGGCAGCAGGACAGATAGAATGGCCCATTACTGCTTATTGACACTGTGCCTGCAGCTGAACACTGTATAGAACATTGATCCTACAGACATTACAAAATGGACCCTCAGCTTCATCAAACATGTGGCAGGTGGCAAAGTTGGGGGATTTATGTGGGGGATTTTCTAGGCGGGAAAGGTAAACACCAGGTGAAACTGACCAGTGGCATTCGTATTTATTCAGTTCTTTTGCCAAAATGCCCCATCACCATGTTGCTGTCATCATATAGCATTGTGGTGAAGGGATTTCTGGGTAAAAAAGGGGGACACCAGCAACAGCTGCAAGGAATAGTGCTACCCTGCCATGAAATGGATGGGCAGTTTCAAGGGAACTTCCCCCCACACATTGTAACCCCCAAATTTCAGCTGAAAGTTCTTATCTGAGAACCTTTGGCTCAGCGCTAATTTAGCCACAAAATACTGCTAGTGGGATAGCTGAAACTGCTCATCTGTATTATGAACTGATTGCCCTTTCTCACACAATTTATCCTGCTCAAAATATAAAGTGAGATTTTGCAAGATTCTGCATATTCATGGTCAGTGTTCAGAAAACCAGGTGCCTAAGGTCTGCTGCTTTGTAGGTGCATGCACCAATGTTCTGTTATGAGTTGGGGGTTGGTCTAAATGACCTCTCAATAACCCCCTTTATGAGTTTGTGGTTGTGAAAAGAGATAGCTAGGATAGGTCAAACACATTGGACATGTTTAGCTTGGCAGATTCTCTACTGTTATGGAGATTAGCTGAATGATGGCTGTCCTCAGAGATGGCCAGAGATAAGACTACGCAGAATAGGGCTTACCTTTCTCTCCCCCACCCCTAAGGAATGTGCTAACTCTGAGTTTGGGGTGAGAACAGTAAAAGCAAACTAAGTTTGTATAGGAGACAGTCTGTGCTGAAACTGGATCTGAAAAGGAGGCAGAGAGCTGACCTGACTTCACTCTCTGTTGGAAAGCCTATGGCACCATGGTTTCCCACGAACATCTGATGGGGAGCAGGAATCTGTTAGAGTGTTAATGTTGTGAATCCTCATCTTATGCTCAGCCTGTAAATAGGCTGGATCTTGGATCTGCTTTCCTTAAGAAGAAAGGACCTTCCACGAGAGAAAAAGCTCTGCTCGCGGAAGGTCTCTCCATCTGATTTTGGGGGGTTCCACCTTTCCCTCACACCACAGCTCCTCCTCCCCATCCAGCAGGGATTCCTGACTCGGTGTAGCATTTTCAGGGGTCTGGAGGGGCTTCTGTGGGAAGGAAGGCATGGGTATATCCACTTCCATTGGTGCAGCTGATCCAGCATAAATCTGGATCCAACCCTATATGTCTAAGTAAACCTTATATCACAGAAACACGGTACGTGTCCAATGACCTCCTTCTAAGGAAACTAAATCCTGGGTAAGTGCTGGAACCCTTAAAACTTATATCCAGTCAGATATGGGGTGCACATTAACAACAAGAACAACAACAACAGGAAGTGCTACATTTTTATATGCTGTTACTTCTCCCAATCAACTGTACTTATTTTAAAAATTCCTCTTTCAGGTCTGTTACCTTGCTAAACAAATATAGAAAATGGTACTGCTGCTACATCTGTTCTGTAATTCTATGCAAAGTGCAAGAATTTTCCCCAAAGAGCAGCAGAGATCTGATTTTGCATATGAACAGGAAGATAAATTGGGGAAATCTTTGCTTAATTTTTATGAGACATAGCAGCATTGTTAATTCAAATCTATTTTTTTAGTTTCCAGCATAAGTGGTCACAACAGGCCACTCATCTGTGCTGTAGGTCTCCTAAATGAGCCAATGTAGCCATATGCTACATGTTTGATGCCAATGTTCTATTTTTTCTCATCTGATGTATAGTTTTATAAAGGTATTTCTAGCCACATTATAAAATATTAGGCTTATTACACCCTCCTCCCTTCCTGCTCTTAAGCCTATCTTCATATTCAGCCCATGGTACTGAACTTTAAATAACAAAAAGAAAGGAAAATACCATTATCAAGGAAGACTGGAAAACTAACACAACTGAGAGGAAATTTTAATTAGGAGGTGAAAATCCTTCTGCTCCAGGTATTTTAAAAAGAGGTCAGCCAACACTCGCAATTCTTAATGTACATTCTACCTTCTAACTACTGTGTATATACTACCAGAAGGAAGCAGAGCCAGTTTTATGAGGGGCCAAGTACAATAATGAACTCTGCAAACCACAAGAACTTTCAGAAATCCATGGTTGAAACAGCTGGGGGGGGGGGGGCGGACCATTTTCTCCCCTTTCATTTAAATGCAATAAAAAAAACCCAACACTATAGCGATCTTTATCGTTTTCACCCTGATCTTGTTGGAACTCCTAGTGTATATTTTCTTTATTTAAAAAGGTCAAGAATGTGAGCCAGTAATCCATGTTAACAACCAGTCGTGTCACTTTCTTTTAAGCAAAGTGTTACAGACTATAGCATTCTTATATGAATTCCCCTTTTATCATTCAATCTCCTTTAGACTCCTGAGAATACTGGCAAAATATCTCTTCAGAAGTGGAAGGAGGATAAAGCCCCACTGACTCTTTCACAAGGCCCCAAACATCTAAGAGAGACATGCCTCAGTCTGTTCTTATACACCGTATAGTTTAAGTCAGTGATAGTATAAGTAACTTCATCTGACAAGGTAGGTGGAGGAGAATGTTTAACACAGAAACCATTGCTAAATGACAATGCTACAGCATTTTGAAGGCATAAGTTCTGGCTTGCTCCTATAGCTTAGTCTAAAGTGAGCCAGTGAAACATCCTGTGCTTTATTTAAACAGGCATTGTTCTCCCAAATCACTTTGGCTCAATTTTCACAGAATGATCAGCCAAAAATTCCGGTTTATTAATCCACAGTGTGAATGAGCAGTGTGCTTGGGAACACAGCCCCTTGCTCCTCCCTTCATGTGCAAGTTAACAAACCAGGCAGGGATAGCTTAATGTGATATCCAAACCCAGGATTATGGCTTCTTGCACCCAAACAAGCCAGAATTCATAAGCCAATAAGAAACCCTGGTTTAAAGCTGTTTTATGATCCTGGTTTATTTGGGTGCAATAAACCATAATCCCAGGTTTGGGAGTCATGTTAACCTATATGCCTGGTTTGTTTACCCATTTGCATGAAGTGGGAATTATGCACTAGCACACAAATTTACACACACACACACACACGAAATATGAATCCTCATACATGTCCATCACCATGTGCAGAAAGTGTCTTCAGACACTGCATACATACACTACCCTATTTCTGTTTGCCTTCCCCCTCAAAAAATAAAGAGGTACAAGGATCTTAGAAATCAGAGGCATTGTATGTACAGATGAGCTGTAAGCACTTACACATAATTCATATATTACTTGCTATGTGTAGTGGCTGATGTACATGAATCTATACCCCACTGTGCATAGATAGCTCCCACATTCATGAATGAGTGAGGTTAGCCAGCCAAGTGTGTATCTATGTGGAAATACAATGGATTGTCACAATGGTGAACTTTTCTATTGTTCTTCTAGCAATGAAACGTCTCATTCCATGATTCCAAAAACAGCAACTGGTGATTAACAGTAAGACTTGCTGAAAATGCCAGCATCTCCCATTTCCAAGTAACAAAACAGGTGTCATCACTTCATGTTGCTAAGACAACAGAACACAGTTTGGTTTACAAACGTTCAAAGGTAAGGCATTTTTTTTTTTTCCTTGCAGGGAAGCCAAAGAGGAATAACAACTCACATCTTACAAGCACTTTAAGGATGTTTGAAGTCTGTGAGCTCCCTTAGTGAATGCAATAAGTGTGTTCATGTACATAAAGTATATCTCTGAATAGTTTTTTCTCCCCAGAAACCAGAGCTGCTAAGTATTGTATTTTCTCCAAAACACTTTCAAATCCTGAGTGTTCTTTCATGGAGTGAACCATTAATTTGCCAAGAAAATTGAGCATAATGAGATATTTCTTCTCTATATTCTCAACTCAAATGAGGCCTCTAATCTTTTGCTAACTTAACCCTACAGAGGCCATTTGGGTTTAACAAATAATTGGGCTTAACAAATAATGTACACAAACAGCTCTCTGCAGAAAATTTAGCTTAGGCCGGAGCAGTGTTAATAAATTATCTTTCACAAAATTCTTTGAATATATTTATGAGCTAACAATGCTTCATTGAATGTATTATGTTGTCTCCATAACTATTCAAGGAAGTGTTGGGACAGCCCAAAATATTTTTTGCTGCCTGAGAAGGGCACCAGCAATCCACTTCAGCCTCCACTTCACCTGAGGGCAGCAGGCTAGCTTAGGGGGTAAAGGACAGGGGCAGGGCACATGACACACACAGGTCTGTCCTCCAGCACCTTGCCGCCACTCCCTGCCCCTAACATCCACTGCTTGAGGAAGGCCATTTGTTTTCATAGATTTCATTATAAGATATATTCTGGAAAAATTGTGAGTTCGAGTGACACAGCTCTAGCATGCCTACCTATTAAATTGAGTTTGGGTGTGGATAAGTGCATCTGGCCTTTGTCAGAAAAGCTCTAGTTGACTAGGCTGGCATCTGCAGCATTAGTAGAGACATGGGACAGCTCTCTCTCTAGGAGCTAGTGGCAGTCCTGGCTGCAGGTCTTTGAGGCTTCTTGGGCAAGACAGCCTCAATGGGCCCCCTCCCTCTGTGAGTCTGCCTTCTCACCACCCTTGTCACCTGCTGCTATTGCTCTTCATCCTCTTTCTCATCATTGCTACAAGGCAGTGAGCAAGTAAGCAGTGGCAACTACTGCTCCTTCTCACCACCAACTATGTCTGGGCCAGAACAAGACACAGTTGAACAAGCAGGTTGCCATGGTGAAGAGGAGGAGCAACTCCAGGGGGCTCTTGTCAGTGGGTCCTTGCTGGGGCATGGGCCCTTGGCAGGTGTCTGTTCATGACTACCCTTGATACTGGCCCTGCTCAAAGAAGAGGTTCAGGGTGCAGCTAATGACCATTAACCTTGCACCGTGACTCTGTCTTATTGAAGCCAAGCAGAGTCAGTGCATGTAGGAAAGCAAGAGGGACTTTGTGTCCAATGGCTGTTGCATGGATGATGAGCACTGCGCTTCCATTTTCGAGAGGTGGCTTAAATTATCAGCAGCAGCAGCGTAGTGCTATAATTTTATAACAAATATGTTATCCCATTATATTCATTAACACCGTGTTTCTGTAATTCCATTAGAGAAACTCATTTTAATTCATGGATCTACTTCATTTACAATGTTCTCTAACACTTTAGGATAAATCTAACTGCTCAGTTCCACGCTTAAGACAACTCCTGTTTAATTTGGCATTCATTCATTCATTCATTCATTCATTCATTTATTTCATTTATATACCGCCCAATAGCCGAAGCTCTCTCACAATTCTGTGGGGCTGTTACGATTGTATTCAATCTGAAGAAACAGATCAAATTTTTTGAAAGAATTCTTCCTAAATTAGATTCAGAGTAAGCATGCTGTAGTAAGCTTCTTTACAAGGGTACACAAACAAAACACAGTTTGTATTTTTATATCAGAACTCTTGCAAAATGAATGGGAAAAGAAAACAAACAGTGAAGAGTGGTAGAGAGAAACAAGGGGAGATGTCTTGGAGGTGTCTTGTGGGCAGGTGATTTAGTAGTAGTAATAGTATTTGCTGTCCAACAATCACCTTAGGAACAGAGTAGAAGTGCTGGGTGCCTGAGATAAGTGTAGCATGTGCACAAATCTACATACAACAATCTATTAAGTGTAGGGGGGGAAAGGCAGATGAATAGATGCGTATTCCTCACTTGACAGTTGCACCCATTACTGCTGTATATGGCAAGCCTGACAAGATGCAGATGTGGGTACGTATTATGTATACCAAATTCCCCCCCCACACACACACACACAGTGCAGGAGAAACATCCTCATATACAAATTAAGCAAATGCAGCTCTATAGTTGTAATTTAAGAATAAGGAAAATTACATGCTACCATATTTGCTTACACAGTTGTCTTCTACAGCCTTTCCCAACCTTTGATTCCCCTCATCTCCATCCAGTATGGCCAATGGTCAAGAATAATCCTGGGAGTTGTAGTCTAAAACATCTGTAGCACACCAAGTTGAGGAAGGCTGGTCTACAGGTTGGACAATAATTATTTTCTACTCACAGGGAATAAAGAAAAACATGGATCATAAGCTACATGCATATATGTCATTTTGTATATACAAAAATGTATACAATAAAACACACTGCTTGCCATTTTAAAACAAGGGTGCCCTTTAAAACATACAAAGAAAACTGAGAGACAGTACAAAGAAAACTAAGAGAAAGGGGGGAGGAACCAAAATCAGAGCTTTAGAATACATTTTTAAACCCCATTATTCTACTGTGAAGAAAGATGGGATGAAACATACTCCAGGAAAGACAGCATAAGTTTCCACCTCAAATAATTGAAAGGGGCCCAAATGAATAGCCATTTTACATGTGGTTTTCAGATCATTAAGCACTGGGTATTTTTTTGAACATAGATACCTATCATATTGAGGCAGAAAGAGAGGCTGGAACTTTCAATATCAACGGTGTCTTACTCGACATGAACTTACTAGCACTACTATTTAACATTTATTAAGAGTACCAACAGCCCACCACTTGATAGTCTGCCAACACAAAGAACGCAAGCCTGCTGGTTGTAATATGATCATAATTCAGCAAGCCAGCACTCAGACGTGCTGCTGCATTCTGAACAAGCTAAAAGCTCTGGAGAAGCCAGAGTTTAATTTGATTTCAAAACAAACTTCAACGTTAGGTTTGTAAGGTTTTGCTGTGGCAAAACTAAGTATAAAGAGATTTAGATAATATGAGATATACACCAGCATGTTGCTTTAAAGGCCAATTTATCAACCAGGCCCAAATTAACCATTATGCCAAGTATTCTGCAGAGTGGGGCCACAATCAAATGGGCTCCTGGGTGATTTAATTATGAGGGAGTGTCTTTGCCTATCACACTCTTGCATGTCCTGCCTTACCTGAGTAGTGGGGAATTTGGAGCAGTCTTCGTGGTATTCATTTTCTTACAAGAAAGGATGTGAGTGTCTTTATTTTAATTTGTGTAGACACTGGGAAGAGGGAATGGAAAAGAAAGCACATAGACAATGCCAAATTCTCAACAACGTTTTTATAATACTAATAACCTGGGGCTTGTGACTTGACTTGTGGTCTCCAACATTGCAATCCCCACAAGATCTGGGACTTCCAGCAATACCAGAGTGGTACAAGAAGAAGAAATGCTACAGTGCTTCCACTTCCAGGTAACATCAGAGGGTTACAGGGAACTGCCCCGAATCTTGATATGGAGCAACAAGCCAAAGTGGAGATTTTTATTTTATTTTATTTATTTATTTATTTACAATATTTATATACCGCTCCTCATCAGAAGATTTCGGAGTGGTGAACAACATGATAAAAGAATAAAACAATGGTTAAAAGAGTTAAAAAATTAAAAAAAAAAAGACAAATCCCAACGAAGTGGAGTTCAACAAACCACGGCTGGTCATGCAAGGAAGGCCTCTTGAAAGAACAACGTCTTCAGGAGGTGCCGGAAGGAACACAATGTTGGCGCCTGCCTGGCCTCTAAAGGCAGGGAATTCCACAGGAAAGGGGCCACCACATTGAAGGCTCTTCTCCTGGTGGACTCCAACCGGGCCATAGGTCCATGTGGAACCACCAGGATCATGTCAGTGACCGGGCAGGTTGGTAGGGAAGGAGGCGGTCTCTCAGGTATCCTGGTCCCAAGTTGGTTAGGGCTTTGTACACTAGTAATAATACCTTAAACCTGGCCCGGTAGCAAATAGGCAGCCAGTGCAGTTCCCTCAGCAAAGGAGTTACATGCTGAAAAGGGGCAGCTCCCCACAACAGCCGAACTGCTGCATTCTGCACTAGCTCCAGCTTCCGGACCAGCCTTAAGGGCAGCCCCACATAGACTGCATTGCAGTAATCCAGTCTTGAGGTTACTAATGCCTGTACCACTGTGGTCAAGCTATCCCTGTCCGGGAGGAGCCGCAGCTGGCGAACCCACTGAAGCTGGTAAAAGGCACTCTGAGCTGCCGTGACCACTTGGGCCTCCAGCGACAATGATGGGGCTAGGAGTACCCCCAGACTATGGACCTGATCATCCAGAACAGGCAATGAGCCTATCTCCTAGGGGTGTACAAAACCCTGCTTACCTGGCTCTGCCGGGTTCCACAAGTGGAGGGAGGCGATCCGTTCCTCCCCCCAGAATCCTTGATGGGGGGGGGGAGGCGATCCATTCCTCCCCCCTGGAATCCTGCCCGGCTGGCTCCACTCCACGGCCAGGCCGCAGAGCCTCCGGCAGGACCAACCTACAGCAGGGCCTCCAGCTGCTGCCGGGCTGGTGCGGACACAAATGGCATCCTGAGTAGGGGACGCCACTTGTGTCCCTATGGTAGCCTGTGATAGGCTATGTAAATATTTACGTAGCCTATCATGGCTAAAGTGGGAACGCAAATGGCGTCCCCTACATGATGCCATTTGTGAACGCCATTTGCGTTAGGGATGGCAGAGAATTCCGCCATGGATCTCAGTGAGGCCGAATGCTAGTGCATTCGCCTGCCACCCCCCCGCCCCCCGCGGATCCCCCCTGGGATGAGACTTTCCTGGGGCGGATTTTCCGGGTGGTGGCAGCTCCGGTGGTGGCTCCAGCGGCGGCGGCTGTGGCGGCCGGTCTTCCGACCGGCTGCCACCGCTGCCATTTCCAGTGTTAAAAAAAAACCACCACGATGTGATAGGCTACGTAAATCTTTACGTAACCTATCACATCTTACTTCAGACTACCCATCTCATAAGTTGGAGCAAAAAAACCAAATCAAGGGTGTGCCCTGCTTGATGTGTTGGGCCGATGACATACTGAGACATCCCCATGGTTGTCATGGAGGCCATGAAGTCCTGAGCTGGAACTCCAGAGACAATGCTTCCTCAGCATGGAAGTTGGAGGGTTCCTCCAACACCACACTTGCGACTGCCTCCACCAGCTCAGTCAGGGAGGATGCTGGGCAGCAGGGTGGGCAGAATACCAGCAGCATCCCCAATCTGTCTCTATGGCCCAACACAAGGTGCAACCCCTCAAGGCTCGCTCCAAGGTGGAGTGGTCTCCTGGTGATAGAGATGGAAGTTCTATGAACCACGGTAACTCCCCCCTCTGGCCCTCCAACCTATGTTGGTGCTGCACTGAGTACCCAGGTGGGCAGAGCTGAGTCAGGTTGACTCCACCCAGCTCACCCACGCAAGTCTCAGTGATACACGCCAGGTCAGCCCTCTCATCCACGATTAAATCGTGAATGAGTGCGGTCTTATTGCAGACCGATCTGGCATTAAATAGCAGTACCGCAAGACAGGAGGGCATAGTGGAAGAGCTACCAGCTACATGAGAGCTAGAGGAGGGGGGTAGAAGGGGAACAGTGTATAAACACCTGTGGCCCATTCTGCTTTGATGTCCCAACCCTCTCCTCCTGCTGTATCTCCTTCTGCCCCAAGTCACTGGAATAGTGGTGCCTTTTCCATGGGTCCCCGCATTAGAGTCTCCTAGGCACATCCTTACTGCCGTAAAATACCCACACACTCTCCACAGCCACCCAACATTCAAATATACAATCAACCATTCAACTCATACACTCTACTCATCCAACAATCACTCCCAACCAAGCTAATACAGTCACAGTTTATAATTATGGTTGTAACCAGCTGCTGGTCACAGTTAGGACATCAGAGTTGTTAATCAACCAAATAAAGCAGAGAACAAGTAAAGTGGTATCTCCTAGCCATGTACCCGTCTTCCATTGGTTCATGTTCATTATATCTCACCTGGAAGGTGGTAAAGCAGTTCTCCCCCCACCCCACCCTGGCTCTCACCCAGGGTAAACTCCACTTCAAGCTCCCACAGGCTCCCATCGTGGGCAGAGAAGTAGTTGTGGGATATGAAGCCCCTATCCCCTGTCTCTCACCCAGGGTGGGCAATAATAACATATGAAGAACTGCTGTTGGCAGAGGGTCCCTGCTCTTCCTCAGGGACACCTCACTTCACACACATCACTTCACACAATACAGGCAATCAATAGATGATCAGGATGTAAGTAATCCAAAAGGAAAAGAAGATGGAAGGCACCCTTGCCCTTGTGGCAAACCGAAGGGGCAAACCAAAGGGGCACACCCCCTTTGATGTCGCTCCCTTTGGGGGTGCCCCTGCTGGGGGTGGCCCACTAGGGGCGGCCTGCTACCTCGTAGCAGGGCAGTTTTTAAGTCTCCACGATGCCTGGAGATCTCAAGGCTCAGAGATAGCACTCTGCTCCGGTTGGCTGGAGAAACTTCGGCAGGTGTTCCCACTCACTCTGCAATCAGCGCAGGCCGAAGGAAGGCAGGATACTGGGAGATGGGGCAGGGGTTACAGGCAGCAAGCAACCAGCCAGCTGTAAATGGTGGAACAATCCTCTCCCCTCAGTTCTTTCCTCTCACCAGTCCAGCAGTGCAGAGTGGCCAGTCCTGTGTCAGTGAGCCTCAACTCTAGATTCTCCAATGGTGAATAGGATGCTTTAAGACAAGAACAGATTTATCAGAGAAGCATTTATTAAGGATGTGTAAGGTTCATATATAATTTGATTCATTTGATTTTAGGATCATTTAATCCCTGACTGTAGTCCTATACAGAAGTTATTCCCCATGCATTCCAAGAATATGAGGCCCTGTGCGCTAGCCCTACCCCCTAATGTCCCTATCTCTGCTGACGCCATCTCAAACCACCATGGCATGCATTGGACAGAAGGTCTGAAGGGTGAACCTATCCCCATTCAGATGAACACATGTAGGTTCCATGCAATTGGAAACTACAATTGTGCAGTAATCCCAATCATGTGGAGGAGCCTATATACACATTGTATACACACTATATTGTATATATACACTATATACACACACATATTAGCTATGTACACATTGGCTTCCCCTTCAGACTTCCTGGCCCTCCCACATTCTTGGAACGTGTGGAGGATAATGTTTGTGTAGTGCTCGCCTTATGAACACAATTATGGAAGGCATGAAGAGGACATCTACACTTCTTTTAAACCTGCAGCATTAATTATTCTGATATGCTGTACATAAGGTGCCTCCTAGAACTACAGCTGGGGCCATTGACTTGCCCACCTCCTCATAAGGATAAGAAAGGAATGGAGGTCCTGTAGGTGGGCAGTTCCTAGCTCTGAGAATTAAGCAGGTTGCTTGTTCTGGATGGGGTTGCACTCCCTTTGAAAGAGAAGGTACATAGAACATAGTCTGGGGGTGCTCATGGAACCATCACTGTCACTGGAGGCCAAGTGGCTGGTGTGTCATCTATGGCTATTGATGGACAGGGATAGCTTAGCCACGGTAACCCATCCATTGATAATCTCACATCTCGACTAATGTGATGCACTCTAAGTGGGGCTACCCTTATGCTTGGTCCAGAAGCTGCAGCTAGTGCAGAATGCAGCAGTGATGTTGTTGTGTGATGTGCCAGGAAAAAAAAGGAAAGGTTCCTCCTGTGCAAGCACCGGGTCATTACTGACCCCTAGAGGGACGCCACTTGCGCTGGCATTTTCATGGCAGACTGTAGTGGGGTAGTTTGCCATTGCCTTCCCCAGTCGTGGCTACCTTTCCCCCAGCAAGCTGGATACTCATTGTACCTACCTTGGAAGGATGGAGGGCTGAATCGACCTGAGCCAAGCCACTCCCATATAGCACCGTTGCTGAAAGAACCGCATTGGCCACCAATTTGGGACTGGGCCAGGTTTAAGACAGTGGTATTATGTTAACCTATAAAGTCCTAAACACCTTGGTTCCAGGATATCTAAGAGAAGGGCTTCTCACATATAAATTTGCACGACTGCTGCGATCAACATCAGAGTCTTTCCTGGTTGTGTCACATCCTGCAGATTTCCATTTGGGGACAACCAGGAAGATAACCTTTCTGCAATGGCACCCACTTTCTAGAATACTGTCCCCACAGAAATAAAACTTTGCATGGACTCTGTTAAAGTTCAGGTGCATGTTGAAGACTTTTTAATTCACCTTGGCACTTTTCTTATGATTTTGTAATTCATGGCCACTGAATGGTTTTATTGGTTTTATTCATTGTATAATGACTGTTTTAGCTTAATTAGATTTGCATTGTAATTTTAGTATTGTAAACTGACTGGATATGTTGTACATAAAAATGAATATATATTTGTAAATAAAATAAACAAACTTGTCCATTCCCATCTGTGGTGGCTGCTGACAAGGGCTGAGTTTTAAGGGGTTGGTTTTGACCTTTAAACCCCTATGTAACCTGGACCTAATATACATTATTTGTTTGTTTAGAAATTCATACCCTATCTTTCAAACCTCCAAGGTATCTCACATTTCTAAGTAAGAAATAAAACAACACCTAGTAATTAATACAACAAAAAACAAAAAGCAGGAAATGGCCAACATGGGAAACAGATACAAATTGGGAGTACGTTAATAGAAGGCACACCTAAACGAAAAGGGTTTTAAGTAATTTCTGAAGGTATACAGCAGGGGTACAAAACCTCAGGCCTGAGGGCCAAATCTGGATCTCCTAGATCCAAATCCAGCCCTCGAGTTTCCCCTGGCCCCACCCCCTTCCCCAACCACTGACTGTTTGGTATTTCCCAGTTTTTGTGAAGTTTTCCTCCATTCTAAAAGCTTGAGATGCCTCTCTTCAGACATTGGTGAGACACAGAACCCTCTATGAATTGAAATGTTCAGGGAAGCTCATATGGGCAGAAGTGGTCCATCAGGTCTCCAAGTCCCAAACTGTTTAGAGAATTAAAGTTTACAAACAGCAGTTGGGCCCAGAAACAATTTGGGAGCCAATGAAATTGGTACAATATGAAGTTGATCACAAGAATGGGCTCCTGTCTGCAATATAGCTACTTCATTCTGCATCAACAGAAGTTTCGAGACACTTTTCAAAAGCAGCCACATGTAGAATGCATTACAGTACCTTAGGACACAATCCTATGTCTCCTAGGCAGCATCGGGGGGGGAGGGATATTTCAGTTTCTGGGATCTGAGGTCAGAACCAGGTCTCTGACCTCAGAGCCCAGAAAACGTGCTCTCTGCCCTGCCCAACCCCCCCCCCCTTTAGCTGACGTGGTTCTCTCCATGCCGGTTGCATCTCCATGCTCAGAAACAGAACATGGAGAGAGCAAAAAGGGGGCGGTCCCAGGGGCAGAGAGGGGAGGAGACCAAGGAAGCTGCTTTACACAGCTTTCTATGCGCGTCCCTGCCTCCTCCTCTCCCCCTCCCCAAAGCTGTGCCTAGATGGGCAAAATCACCCATCTAGGGAAAATGCAGGGCAGCCAGAGCACAGAGGCAAGGATCACCCCCATGCTCCGGCCACCTTGCATTGGATACTTGGCAGCCTCCAACTTCAGAGGCTGCTGACTATCAAGATAGGATTGTGCCCTCCATCTGGATATCACCGAGGCCTGTGTAACTAAAGGCATGAAGAACCACCTTCATTCACTAAGACTGCAGTTGGTGCAAAAGCACTTCTGGCCATAATTATAATCTCTTTCTTATCCAATAGCAAGGTTGGATCCAGGAGCACCAACAAACCATGAATCTGATCTGCTCCTTACAGGGAAATGCAATCCCATCCAGAACAGCTAGACTTCCACTTCTTCCAGCCCTAGCCAGCATAGCTAATGGTCAGGAATCTTGGGAGTTGTAGTCCAAAATGCCTGGACAGCACCAGGTTGCGGAAGGCGGCCTTAGATCATGGCTCTCTTTGCATGAGCCTGCTAAAGATCCCCTAAATGCAAGAAGTGTGGTGTGTGAGAGAGGGCAAGGCAAAGAGAGGCAATACAGAAACTACTAAAATTAAATATATAACCAGGCCTGGGTTAGCCACTAGGCCTAACTAGGCTATAGATGAGGGGGAGAATTATCTTGAGGCCCCCTTTGTGGAGATGGCATTTTTCTTTTCTCTTTTAGTGTTCCTTCTGCTAGGTTTCTTTAAAGTGCCCCCAAATTCAATATACAATTGTATCTGTTTCTTTAAGAAGAATGGTGTTCTTAGAAACAGAGAAATTCAATATTCAAATAGCCTGCAAGGCATAAGGAGTGATAAAAGTATGCATACTATACTATGGGGTAGGATTAGTGGGACATGAGAGGGATGTCTGCATGATTACCCCATTGAACACTGTGGGAGTGTACATGGGAAGAAGATATGGGATATGATTCCCAGATGTGGAACCTCCATATGTCAGGATTACACATAAGATCCCTATGTATCTTAATAGCAGCACTGCCTATAATAAAGAAGGCTGAAATACTATATTCACTTACTTGGATTAAGCCCTGTTGAACACAGTGTGACTTACGTCTAAGTGAACATGTATGTGTAGGATCGTGCCGCATATCCTCTGAAGTTGCAAACTGTACCAGATTTGTGAAATTGACTGACTATAGGTCAAATCAAATAAAGTGCAAAGACTTCCAGTTTTGTCACAATATGATTTGAGGCCAAATTTGAAATCAATTGCAATGCAAATTTAAAATTTGAAGGGTAAATGCTACTAGCTTTATTTGTTTCTGTTAAAGGGGGGGGGGTCAGTAACAGCATTCAGTTTTAAAACCCAGACTATCAAAGAAAGCATGTATATACACAGAAAGCATTATTGTCAATAACAATAACAATATTGTATTGAGGTCTAAAAATTGTTGAAGTCAAAATAACTGGAATGATTCTTAATGCCTTTCAGGCACATCTGAATCAAATAAGGTAATTATTCTTTAAAATGCTTACACAAAGTCTGATTTGCATGCTAGTAATTGCTATGCCTTGTGGCATATAGCAATTGACACAGCAATGATTTTAATTATTGTAATTTCATCAGTATAAATACTTCAAAGTTATGCAAATAGTCTTTCATAATCCACACAGACAGTTTGCAGTATTTGATTTACTGGTCTTGTAAGTCTCTTTGTCTATGCAGTTTACTCTCAGATGTGACTATGCATTGCAATTGAAGCCTCTCACTCACATCAAAGCTCCCAAATCATAACAAGATGAGCTAATTTTACAAAGAATGACACTTCAAACATTAACTTGCAAATACAATTATAAGATGAAATATATTAAAAAGAGAGACTTCGCTGTGGTATCATCTGGCTTTGATACCTGCAGCTAATCATGGCTAACGTTCTCTGTGACACCGGCAAGGAATGATAACTCTTGGGCATTTGACCATGTGGTCCTGACAGGTCTAAATGTCTTCTTCTAAATAGATCTGTTATTAAAACGTGGGAAATGCTCTCAATTTATGAGTTTTCTGCTTATCAAAATATCTATACTTCAAATAGCAAAACATGTTAGTGTTAATATTTCCTACATCATATATATTATGTTATACTTAAATGATCGAGAGCATGTTAAAATGAGTGTTCCCTTTGTTTCCCACATATTTGCTTGAAAACCCAGTCTGCTATTATTATTATTATTATTATTATTATTATTATTAACATTTTTATACTGCCCAATAACCAAAGCTCTCTGGGCAGTTTACAAATATTAAAAACATTAAAAATAGGTTAAAAGCCATTTACATTAAAACAAAACAAAACAACAACCCACGAACAGGCAATACACACAAGACAACATATATCTAAAACAACTTCAACCAAGCAATCTCAAGCAATCAGCCATAACCATAAGACAAATCCAGGATCGATTAAAACTCATCCTATGTTGCCAAATGCCTGGGAGAAGAGAAAGGTCTTGACCTGGCACTGCAAAGATAACAACATTGGCATCAGATGGGCCTCATTGGAGAGATCATTCCAAAATTGGGGGGCCACCACTGAGAAGGCCCTCTCCCTTGTTGCTGTCTTCCGAGCTTCCCTCGGAGTAGGCAGCAGAGGAGGACCTTAGATGTTTATATGTGCCCAACACTGGCATTGGACATGATCTGGCAATCCTAGGTTCTTCCACAATGCACTCAAAAAAGAGCAAAATGCCATCCAGGCTTAATGGTAGGTTGTAACTGAAGCTTAATCTTGACAAGACAGAGGTGCTGTGTAAGTAGATAGTTTATCGGCTCAGGGAAATGGTATTCAGCTTTGTTCTTGACAGGATTACATGCTCCCTAAAGGATCAGGTTCACAGTTTGGGGATACTCCTACATCATAAAAACGTAAGAGGTGCCGTGTTGGGTTAGACCAAAAGTTTATCTAGTCCAACATACTGTTTCCATTGTGGCCAACCAGTGACCTATGGGAAGCCCACAATTAGGATATGACTGCAGTAGAACCCTAATGCTCATGCTTCCCAGCAACTGGTATTCAGAGGCCGCCTGCTTCTGATAATGGGAGTAATATGTAGCCATCATGACCAGTAGTTATTGATGTGTTCTTGATTGAACAATGTGTTGTCACTGGAGGCTCAAGTAGGCATGGTAACTGTGGCCTGTTTTGAACCCTGAGTTACCCTGGCCACGATCCTAACTGGTAACATTCAGAATTGAATGTTACCTAACTGGTAACATTCAGAATTGATTACTGTAATGTGTTATACATGGCACTACCTAACTCTGAAGATGGCCTATAAATTACAGTTCAAAATATGCTACTAATGGGGACCCGATGCTTGGAACATGTTATTCCAGTGCTTAAAGTGTTACATTGGTTGCAGGTCCATTTCTGATCATAATTACATTATTGATGCTCACTTCAAAGTTGGCAGTTAGGTACCCACATCAACCTGATCATGTGCTGAGACCATCAGGTGAAGCTCTCCTTGGGGTGCCCCCACTTTCTGAGGTAAGGCAGGGATGATTGGAGAGGGGGTCTTGCCAGTGGTGGCACCCCATTTATGAAAATTCCTCTTCATCTGCCATTCTTGTGGGAGGGGAAATGGCAATATGGGAAGGATTCATGTTTTGGGTTCTTCCCACATGACCTGGACCTTCTGGACATTGCTGGAGAAGTGTGCAGAGGACCTAAGTCAAGTACTTCTAGGAAGTTCTCGATCAAGTTAAAAAGCAAAAGTAAAATACCAATTATTACTATTCCAGTAAATAATAACAATATAAAACTGAACAGCGCCTTTCCATACATACCTAATTTTTCTTTCATAATATTTACTGTCCTTTAAAAAATCATACCCTCTCTGAATTGTATTTGGGCTAAGAATTTTCAGTGTAGCAGAAAAGAAAATTGTCCATAGAGGACAGAGACATAATATGCATAGCACGTGAAAAATTAGCAGGCAATCTATTTTACTGTATCTACACCGTCATCTATTTACACATTCATGCTCTCAAACATTGCATACATCCAAAAGCAAGCTGACAAGGAACAGGAGGGGGAAAAAGATGTCAACATCAAGCATTTCAAGCAAGTTGTAAGTAACCTGCTTAGCTCAAAGAGGGACGACTTGCAAATCCATCTAATACAAGTAAAGGAAAAGAGTCACTTGAAAGAAAACACAAAACACTAGAAAACAGACAGCAGTATGAACAGCTAAACACATTCCACACAGCTAACAATGAGGTTCCGAGAGATAACATCAGACTGACATGTAGTATAGAAGTACAGTGACAGAAATAGCATAACAGTGGAATCACATGCAAGCCATTGAAAGCACCACAGAAAGGTAAACTTGGTTTCATATGACCTAGTACCAAGGTTGTTATCTTTGCAGTATTTATTACTCTGTAGAAAAAAGGTTTAAATTTATTGGTCTCACATTCCCACTGTTCGTGCGCTTTTCTTGTTGATTGAGGACAGAGGAAGAAGATTATGTCAAATAAAATTCCATATGTTTCATCTTGACTGATTATAAATGATCTTTACAATTGGTCCCTTCCACAGACTTTTCCTATATAAATGGGGCATCTAAGCAACCTTAAATTTTCTGCAGACTTTTGTCTATGGAAAGAGAAATAGTATCCATAGAACTTTGCAGTTAAATTTGTGCATACAAATATTCAGTGTGCAAAATCATTAAAAAAAATAACTTGATTTAGGAACTGGTATGTTTAAAACCTGTTTCTCCAAAATAGAATATATATCCACATTCACCCTCGTACATAACAGCAGTATGCAAAAGCTGGTATTTCCACAATCCCATGCACTGGGGCTGTATGTTTGGGACACTCATCTCTAAAAGTGGGTATGTGATTTTTTGAAAAAGGATGCAAACTATTATTGTTCAACACATCTGTGTATGAGTCACAACTGTATATCATGTTCCCCATTCAAAGCATCTACAGCAGAACAGAACTAAATCACTGTTGTGCGCTGTGTATACAATTGGCTAATAACAAAGCAGCAAAGCACCTCTCTGCCCCCCCCCCCCATGATCTGATTATATTCGCAAACCTGATGCCTGCCTGGGACATTTATTCGCATCAGTGAAATATGTCGCTTTTGTTTTGAGTGTGGAAAATCATGGATATTTGTGCCATCCCAGCTAAATAAGTAGAATCATTTTCTAAGTATCTTTCTCTTTTACCATCTTTAATGTGCTTCGAAATCCCCCTTAGGACCAGGCCACATTAAGGGGCAAGGCGGCCCCACCCTATTGATAGGTTTTAGCTACCACGGTGAAAATGCTGAGATGTGCTGAAACAGATGAAATATGATCTATTGGAGGGTGCATGCAAGGCAAGAAGAGTGGTAGAGGAAGCGTGTCAGGATCTGTGTACAGCGGCCCTGTGTGGTGAACTACTGAACTGCAGGTGGCAGCCTTCTCAGTGTAGTAACTTCAGGCCCTGGACTGGCCTGAAGTTACTGGCCTAGATCCTTCTATGCAGGAAGGAGGATAAGGAATATGTGTTCCAGGTCAGCCACACATGCACAACATGGTCTTCCTGAGTCTTGGCATCTTCATGTGTCCTCCTCGGTTATTCTTCAGTCCTGACTTCTCGCTTGCTCCTCAATCCTGCCTCCTCCTTCGTCCTCTGGTTGTTACTTGCTCTTCAGTCCTGATCTCTGGCTAGAAAAAGGCTTGTCCAAGGTCAGTTGATAAGCTTCCTTAGGGATGGTGCAGGCACCCAACTCAGTCTAGGAGTCCAACAGACTCTCCCCTGCTTGCACGTCTGGGCTGTGCCCGCCAAGCTGCTGCCCCTGCTCGTGCCCCCCCCCCGCTCGGTGAGCTGCTCTCACCTACCCTGAGCTGTCCTTGAGCTCTCGTTGTTCCTGCAGTCACCATTTTGCCCCCCCCCCCAAAAAAAAGTGCCTCAGGAACTTCCATAAATCTAATATTGTGCATATAGCAGATATAAAGGCCCCATCTACATAAATGGGTCATTTACACCTGTAATATTGCATAGATGGGGCTTTCACGGCCACTTTTTTTGCACAATGGCAACCACGGAAACGATGGGCACTCAAGGATGGCTCAGGGTAGGTGAGGGTGGCTCGGTGAGCATGGGGGCGTGAGAGCAGGTCTGAAGTGCACAACCAGGGGCAGTGACTTTGTGGGCACCCAGAGGACCCAGATTGGGGGGTGGGGTATCTGTCTGTCCCTAAGCTTCATGGTTGAATGGGAGACTTGAATCTGGGCCATGTATGTACACAAACACTATACATTGAACATTTCCAACAGGGCCGTCTCAAGACATTTTGCTGCCGGAGGCAGAGCAGCAAATGCTGCCACCCACCCACCCAAGTCAAGGTGCATAGTACCCAAAGTCAGCCAACTTAATTTGGCACATGAGACAGGAAATCCCACAAGAAACTCCCCCCATCCCTTGCAGTAAAAATACAACTAGGATAAATTAAATAATGAACCATTTGCTGCCCTCTTATGCCATCCAAAATCTGTTGCTTCACTGAACTTAGGGAGGCCCTGTGTCCTCTTTTAGAGTCCTCATTTGGAAGGGCTGTCAGAGGACTGTTCTCTATTTGAAGGTGTCCTCTGTTTGAAAGGCTGTCCTGTCCAATTCCAGGTTAAAGATAAAGGACCATAAGGACGGTTGCCCATAACAGTGAGCACATGAATATGAGGAGGGCTCTGGATAGGGGCGAATGCTCCTTTCTTGTTCTCCTTGACCTATCAGTGGCTTTTGATACCAGCAGGCATGGCAGAGAATTCCGCCATGGATCTCGGTAAGGCCGAATGCCAGTGCATTCGGCCCCCCGAAATCCATGGCGGAACGAAGCCCCCCCGCCCCCTCACCCCACGAAATGTGTGCGAAACGGAGCACCTACCTGCTGCCGTCCATGCTGCATTGCGAATGGCAGCCACGTCTGCAGCTGCCATTCGTTTCTTCCATATAGCCGTGATAAGCTACATAAATACTTACGTAGCCTATCACGGCTAATGCAGGGATGCCATTTGCAGGTAGGGGGTAAGGGGGAGGGGGAGGCGATCCGTTCCTCCCCCCAGAATCCTCGACAGGGGGGCGATCCATTCCTCCCCCCTGGAATCCTGCCCAGCTAGCTCCGCTCTGCGGCCAGGCCGTGTAGCCACCAACTGGGCCAACCCGCAGTGGAGCCTCCAGCCACTGCCGGGCTAGTGCGGACGCAAATGCCGTCCTGTGTAGGGGATGCCATTTGCGTCCCTATGCCAGCCCGTGATAGGCTACATAAATATTTACGTAGCCTATCACGGCTAAAGCAAGGACGCAAATGGTGTCCCCTATGCCATTTGCATTCCCGCTTTAGCCGTGATAGGCTACGTAAATATTTACATATGTTCTTAGCTGTTTAAATTATTTATTGTTTTATACTGTTTACATTGATTTTATATGTACACTGCCCTGACATCTTAATGATATAGGGTGGGATATAAATGTTTAAATAAATAAATAAATAAATAAATGGCCACCCTATTTCCTAGCTTTCTATTTTCCTCAGCCTCCCTGACTCTAGAACCAACCATCCTTGTTCTATCATTTATATATCCGCTAGCCCGCCCTTTAACTAGATAGTTTACCCTGATTCTGATCCCTTTTCTTTTGGTGTTACATCTTCACACATTGAGCTGAATTATGGTTTGACTACTGACAACTACAGACAATGCTCTTGTGAAGCCAAACCCTCACATGGCCATAGTGTGTCTGCTACAGAGCCTCAAAAGGCATTATTGACCCTTCTTCAAATGACAACATAGTTCACTATTTGTGAGACCTTCTAATAGGGAGGAAAAAAGAAAACAAAATGAGCAAGAAGCTTCAAATTAAATATGAATCATCCTAATAAAAGGCACATTAAAGTTCCAAAGCATCTAACAGTCTCATCTTCTTTACCCTGGCGGAATGTGTACACATACAGAAATCCACTGAAAGGTCTCCAGAGGTCAATAGCCCTGTGCAAGCAATGCTTTTATTAAGCCATGGAGTTTTAGGCTTGATTGGAATGGGAAATGCATTCTGGGATATCGTCAATATATGCCAGCTTATTTCTGGGCAGCTAATGATTTAATATTTATGTCACAATGTGTATATGATATAGTTAACAAAAGGTAAGAAGAACAGGGATTGGCTGTGGTTTGTCTCACCTGCAGACCCACAACAATATCTTATTACACAATGTATTTTACATTTTTCAGTGTTCAGCTTTTTTTAAAAAAGCAACCAGAAAAATGAGAAATCAGCTATCCTCCATAACAAGCCAATCAAAAGATGGCATTACTATTCTCTCATTTATATAGCCTTAAGTCATCCTTAAGGGTCTTCTCTCTTAAGATGAGTAACTGTTCCTTAAGGGCTGCCTGTTGTTATATAGTGATGAGGGAGATATAGACACACGCACACTCCACATATGTTCAGAAGCACCATCTTTATAATTTCTTCTGTTCTTGGGCATTCAAAGCAGGTCACAGGCCTGAGCTACTGACCAAAAGAAGCCCTGTTCATGAGAGCTGGTGTAGCGTGGTGGATATTTTATTTATTTATTTATTTATTTATTTCATTTCTATACCGCCCAATAGCCGAAGCTCTCTGGGCGGTTCACAAAAACTAAAACCAAACAACACACAATAAAACAATTTAAAATATATAGAACATTAAAACCACAATATAACAATACAACCACAATAAAACCTAGCAGCAGTACAGGAGTTTAAAATACAGATTTAAAACAGCAAAGATAAAAATTTAGAAAGCTAAAATGCCTGGGAAAATAAAAAGGTCTTCACCTGGCGCCGAAAGGAGTACAATGTAGGCGCCAGAGGAACCTCACTAGGGAGCTCATTCCAGAGTCGGGGTGCCACAACAGAAAAAGCCCTCCTCCTAGTAGCCACCCGCCTCACTTCCTTTGGCAGGGGCTCACGGAGAAGGGCCGCTGATGATGATCTTAAGGTCTGGGCAGGCACATATGGGAGGAGGCGATCCTTCAGGTAACCTGGCCCCAAGCCGTTAAGGGCTTTGAATGTTAACACCAGCACTTTGAATCGGGCCCGGAAATGGACTGGCAGCCAGTGCAGTTGGAAAAGTACTGGCATAATATGAGCTCGCAGGCCAGTCCCTGTTAACAATCTTGCTGCCCTATTTTGGACCAGCTGAAGTTTCCGGACCATTTTCAAAGGCAGCCCCACGTATAACGCATTGCAGTAATCCAGACGAGAAGTTATCAGAGCATGGATAACTGTAGCTAGGCTATCTCTGTCCAGATAAGGGCGTAGTTGGTATACCAGCCTAAGCTGATAAAAAGTGCTCCGTGCCACTGAGTTCACCTGTGCCTCAAGTGACAGTTCTGGATCCAAGAGCACCCCCAAACTACGAACCTGATCCTTTAGGGGGAGTGCAACCCCCTCCAGAACAGGTTGAATATCACCTAGCCGGGCAGACGAACCACCCACTAACAGTACCTCCGTCTTGTCTGGATTGAGTTTCAGTTTATTAGCACTCATCCAGTCCATTACCGTGCCCAGGCACTGGTTCAGAACAGCCACTGCCTCACCTGGTTTTGATGAGAAAGAGAGGTAGAGCTGGGTGTCATCCGCATATTGATGGCACCTCAGCCCACACCTCCGGATAACCTCCCCCAGCGGTTTCATGTAGATGTTAAACAGCATGGGGGATAGAATAGAGCCCTGTGGAACCCCATGGCACAATTGCCATGGCACAGAGCAATAATCCCCCAGCACCACCTTCTGGAATCGGCCATCCAAGTAGGAGCGGAACCACTGTAGTGCAGTGCCTCCAACTCCCAACCCAGACAACCTATCCAGAAGGATACCATGGTCGATGGTATCGAAAGCCGCTGAGAGGTCCAGGAGAATCAACAGGGTCGCACTCCCCCTGTCCCTCTCCCGGCAGAGGTCATCCCACAGGGCGACCAAGGCAGTTTCCGTTCCAAAACCAGGCCTGAAGCCCGATTGAAATGGATCTAGATAATCCGTTTCATTCAAGAGTGCCTGGAGCTGTCCTACAACCACCCGCTCAAGCACCTTGCCCAGGAAGGGGATGTTGGCCACTGGCCTATAATTGTTAACATCCTCTGGGTCCAGGTTAGGCTTTTTCAGGAGTGGTCTAATTACTGCCTCTTTTAAAGCAGCAGGCACCACTCCCTCTCTCAAGGAGGAATTTACAACCTCCTGGACCCAGCCGGACAACCCCTCCTTGTTTGATTTAATAAGCCATGAAGGGCAAGGGTCAAGCACACAAGTGGTCGATCGGACTTGGCCAAGCACCTTGTCCGCATCCTCAGGCCTCAGTAACTGAAACTCATCCAATAAAACTGGACCAGACAGTGCTCTGAACGCCTCTACCAATGGAACTGCATTAATGGTGGTGTCCAATTCATGACGAATCTGAGCGACTTTATCCTCAAAGTGCTGCGGAAACTCGTCACAGCGTGCTACCGAGGGTTCCACCGTCTCTCTCCCTGGCCCAGAATGTAAGAGGCCGCGAACCACTCGGAAAAGCTCCGCCGGACGACACTGAGAAGATGCAATGCTGGTGGAAAAGAACTGCCTCTTTGCCACCCTCACCGCCACAGAGTAGGCTCGATAGTGGGCTCTTACCTGTGTTCGGTCAGACTCAGCACAAGTTTTCCTCCACCTGCGTTCTAGCCGTCTCCCCTCTTGCTTCATTGCCCTCAGCTCAGGTGTATACCAAGGAGCTGGCCGGGCTCTGCTCAGAGGGAGAGGGCGCTTGGGTGCAATCGTGTCAACCGCCCGAGTCATCTCTGCATTCCACAGAGCGACCTGGGCTTCGACAGGAGCACCAGCCATACCAGCAGGAAAATCCCCCAGAGCCCTCTGGAATCCATCGGAATCCATTAATCTCCGGGGGCGGACCATTTTAATAGGTCCCCCACCCTTGCAGAGGGGAAAGGCCGCCAGAAGTCTAAACCTCAGCAGGAAGTGATCTGACCATGACAAAGGGACAGATGTTAATTCCTCTACTTTCAGATCACCATCCTCCTGCCCAGTCGAGAAAACCAGATCAAGCGTGTGTCCTTTTATATGCGTTGGGCCGATGACATGTTGAGACAGCCCCATGGTTGTCATGGCGGCCATGAAGTCCTGAGCCGCCCCGGATACAGCGGCCTCGGCATGGAAGTTGAGATCCCCCAGGACCATCATCCTGGGGGTCCTCAACACCAAGTCCGAGACCACCTCCGTCAGCTCAGGCAGGGAGTCCGATGGGCAGCGGGGTGGGCGGTACACCAACAGAATCCCTAATCTGTCCCGGGTACCCAACACAAGGTACAGACACTCAAGATCTGCACTCGAATGAGCAGGAAGCCTGGAGAGGGAGATTGAATTCCTATAGACCACGGCAACCCCCCCTCCCCGACCCTCAAGTCGGTGTTGGTGCTGCACTGAGTACCCAGCAGGGCACAGCTGGGAGAGAGTGACCCCTCCCAGTTCCCCCATCCAGGTCTCAGTAATACATGCCAGGTCAGCCCCCTCATCCACAATCAAATCATGGATGAGGGAGGTCTTATTTTGGGCCGACCTGGCATTCAGCAGCAGCACCACCAGACCCGAGGGCAGACTGGTAAGGCTGCCAGGAACCATCAGGTTAGGGGAAGAACCAGAAGAGGGGACAGCTGTAAGGTGTCTAGCCCCTCTTCTCCTCAGCTGGCCTGTTAATCCCCCAACGCCATACCTCCCCCTGCCCGTGACCACAGTTATGGTGGCACCTCCCCCACCCCCTGAGTTGCCCAATAGTCCTCCCAGGCACATATTAAAATATTAAGATATAAAATATACAACAGTTTAAAAGAATATAAAAGAGATAAAAGAGATAAAAGAGAACAGCATCGAAGAAGGAGCAGATAGTCCATGTTTGCCCCTTCCCCTGGTTTTTAAAGCTGCTGCCCTCTGCTGCTGCTGCTATTTGCTGCTGGTGTTGTGGCTGCTGGTGTCTCTGGAGAGGCAGGTGGGTAGGTCTTGCGACTCCAAGTGCGACGCTAAGTGACGCTGGCAGCCCTGCCTTAAGTACCTGTGGGCGGGGGCAGAAGCAGGCTCAGGCTCAGGATCACCCGGTGCAGCTGCTGGCTGGTCCTCCTTCCCCAGGCTCCCTCCCGAGCAGCCTCTGGCAGCCCCGCCTTAAGTACCTGTGGGCGGGGGCAGAAGCAGGCTCAGGCTCAGGATCACCCGGTGCAGCTGCTGGCTGGTCCTCCTTCCCCAGGCTCCTATAATGAGACTGAGCTCTGTATCACAACATCCTTGGTTTGAATCTCATGTCTGCAGTTCTCCCTCTCTCCCTCTCCCTCTCTCTCTCTCTCTCACCTATACTTAGGGAAAGGCAAATATGTCAAGTTAACTGCCTCTTGCATTCGAATTTTAAAAATTTCACATTCTTTCTCTACTGAATATGCAGAACTTTGCAAATTTTGGTAAATTCTTACCAAAAATAAACTGAAAGGAAATTCTTATCCATCTGTACCAGCCAAATTCAATATGTAGAGTGATTTGCAGCATCAAGACGACCAGGATTAGGGATGTCAGAGAATTCCGCCATGGATCTCGGTGAGGCCAAATGCCAGTGCATTCGGGCCCCCTAAATCCGTGGCGGAATGAAGCCCCCCCACCCCCCCATGAAGGGTGTGCGAAAGAGGACACCTACCTGCTGCCATTCACGCTGACTTGTGAATGGTGGCCGCGGCCGCCATTTGCTTCATCACTATAAGCCGTGACAGGCTACGTAAATACTTATGTAGCCTATCATGGCTAATGCAGGGACACCATTTGCTCCCCTGCGGAAGCCGTGATAGGCTGCGTAAGTATTTACGTAGCCTATCACGGCAAAAAAAAGGGAACGCAAATGGCGGCAGCTATAGCGGCCGCCATTTGCGTTCCCTTTTTTTTGCCGTGATAGCCTAAGTAAATATTTGCGTAGGCTATTATGGCAAAAGAGAGGGGCGCAAATGGCGTAGTGGATGCCATTTGCGTTCCTTTTTTTTTTTTTTTGCTGTAATAGGCTATGTAAATATTTACGTTGCCTATCACAGCAAAATACAGGGATGCAAATGGCGGTGGCTATGGCAGCCGACATTTGTGTCCCTGCAGGCTGCCCAGCGGCCGGATGTCCAGCTGCGGGCGGCCCCGGCTGGTGGCTCTGCAGGATCTCCACGGAGCGGAGCTGGCCGGAGAGAATTTCAGGGGGAGGGACAGAGCACCTCCCCGCTACCGCAAATGTCACCCTTCGAAAAGGTAAATGACTTTCATACATCCCTAACCAGGATGTACCTGTCTGCTATATGGCTGGTAAAGATGAGAAGCCTGTCAGAAAAAAGAGGTGGCAACCCTAATTCTGCAGTTACAAGGTTAAATCCACAGGGATTCAAACCCAGACTTTTAAGTAGGGATATCCGGCATGGGAAAGCTGGCCCTCTTGGGGTTCAATGGATTTTCCCTGAGCCCCTGGATCAGTTTGCATTAGCGAATGAAACCGTGGGCTCCCCACTGGAACTTGTAGGCACTGTGCACAAATGGCTCCTTTCCCCCCCTAGGACCTGAGAGGGAAAAAGAGCCATTTATGCACAGTGGCAGCAGGGCCACTAAATGGCTCCTTTTCCCTCTCGGGGTCCTGGGCAGGGTCACTTCTCCCAGGGCAGGGTCACTTCTTCCAGGGAGGAGGAAGGAGACGTGTGCACAGCGCGGCAATGGCGGAAGTCTGTGAGCTGGTTTGATTCAACCTGTGTCGAGTCGGGCCAGCTTGCGGACAAGTGAGCTGGAGTTTGAGGGACCAAGCTGGCAAAAACGCACTGAACTGCATCCCCCTGAACAGATTCCTCTGACATCCCTCTTTTTAAGAGCAAAGCACTCAATGCCCTGGGCAAATCTGTCGGTTTCACTTTCTCTGACATTAGAAATGTTTAAATCTCCCCCCCCAAAAAAAAAACACCAGAAAATGTCTCGAATATGGAGAACTTCATGAATTTGGGTAAATTCATATAAAAAAAACAAAATGAAACAAAATTCTTAGCCATCCCTACCTGTGCTTCCATCAATGCATATATAAGGGACTTTTCAAAGGGAAATTGTGGTCTTTGGATTGACAGCTGTGTGGGCCTCCCTGTGCCAGAAAAGGGATGAAACGTCATGGACAAAATAGCTCCAAGCTCCCTGTTCCCCTCTCTGCAGTACATGACCATCATCATGCATACTTTGGGGGTGCTGCACAAAGCTAAGCAGGCTACACTTTTTCCAGTAGCAGAATTCAAAGCGTGCTGAATACAGTGTATGTTCATTTCATGTCACAAACATATGAAACATTTAATATCTACTATTAAATATGCAACACCGTTTCCTGGTACAGAAAGAACAAAGGTGTGGGAGAGCAGTTTTTAAAAAGGTTTTAAATAATGCTGTTAAGAAATATCCTAGCATTATTAAAAAAAAAAAAATCTGTCTTCAAGCAGCTCCTTTTGGAGTATTCTCTTTGTTGTCAATGTGGGCCTATAACTCAATCAGTAACTGCAATGCTGCTTTTGGGGGGCACGAGGAAGAAGGGAGGGAGGCTAAGCAATAAAAATGTTATTTACTGGAAAAAAATAAGATAGTCATAGGAAATTAGAGAGTTGCTAACAAACAAGGCGCTTTATTTAAAAAGGTAATACAATCAACTAAGATTTTATAAGCATGCACACTTCTAAATCATTTTTAATTCATTCTTGAAAAAGCACTCATTTGGGGGCTCAGTTGATAAGCAGAACATAATTTTCATGTCACACATTCCAACATTTATTTTTTTATTTTATTTTTTTGCTGTTACTCCCGATCTTACATTAATCACAAACTAAAGCTAATTCCAAACAGATCCATGGCCAGATCGTAAGCTTCAAAAAATGATAAGAGTCTCATAAATTCACTATTGTGTACTGAAATTCTATAAAACAAAACACTAGGTAGGAAAAAAGGCAAACCCACACAGCTCCTGGTAAGTGAGAGATACGGTTCCCTGGTAGTAAAACAATTAAAACCAAATCTGATTCAGAGTGAATGGAGATGCCACGATGGGAGAGAGGGAAGAAGGAGTAGTAGCTTGCCATCTTGGTGTCATTTGTGGTGGACTGCAATCCCCATCATCCCCAGCACTCCTGGCTCCAGGCTTTTGAAGGCCCTTAGGCAATATACCCTCAGTGGGGCCCCTCCCCCAATGAGTCTACTTTCTCACCACCGTTGTCCCCTGCTCTTAATGCTCCCGATCCTCTTTCTTATCATTGCTACCACTTGCTTGCTTGACAGGCAGAGAGCCAGTGAGCAAGTAGGCAGGGGCATCTGCTTGCCCTTCTCACCACCACTGTTGTCTAGGCCAAAGCGAGAGGCAGGTGAACAAGCAGGTCGCAGTGGTAAAGAAGAAGAGCAAGTCTTGCCAGTGGGCCCCTGCTGAAGTGTGGCCTCTCAGCAGGTGCCCAACCATGCCTACCCTTTATGTCAGCCCTGATCCCCAGCCAGCACCAGGGCACTGGGTTGGGAA
Organism: Heloderma suspectum; assembly: GCF_057233095.1. Lineage (NCBI taxonomy): Eukaryota > Metazoa > Chordata > Lepidosauria > Squamata > Helodermatidae > Heloderma > Heloderma suspectum. Next base: position 54,632,982 of record NC_139461.1, read on the forward strand.
AGACTGGTGTATGGCATCTTGGAGGATTGAGAACTGGCTGAGTAAGGATGGAACAGCCTTCCTCAACCTGGTGCCCTCCAGGGTTGGGACTACAACCCCTGTCATCACTGACATGGTCCATGCTGGATGGGGATGATGGGAATGGTGGTCTAAAACATCTGGAGGGCACCAGGCTGCGTTGAAACATCTGGTGGTGACCTGCAGCTCAGGTGTAGAGACACAGGAGGCAGATGGGAACATGATGCATACCTCAACAAGTGATTGTTGTACTAAACTTTTCATGCATGGATGTCCATTATCTCACTGAGTGATTATCTTCACATATGGCACACATCAAACACCAGATAAAGCTTTTGCATAATTTGGCAGAATCTCAAACACAATGAGAGTTTTAATGGTACGCACTTTACATGTTCAGCTCTGAGACTTCAAGTGATGTCAGTGTTTTGATACAGAATGAAGTATGGACATAGGTGTATTGGTCCTGGGTATATGGCTAGGGATGGTCCTAGAATGCTGTCCTTCCAAGTGTCCCCCTAAGTTTAGCAGAAGGGTGTCACAAGCATTTGAGCAAGGGTTGCTTGCATTCAGCAACCCTATCCAAAAACCTGGAAGCAGAGCTGAAGTGACCACAGGTGCTTTGATTTGGCAAGCTGCTGCTGCCACCTTTCCTTGCCCCAAGGCTGAGAAATTAGGAATGTCAGAGGAATCTGTTGGGGGGAGAGGGGATGAAGTCCACTAAATTCCTGGACTCTGGCCTGCTTACCCACAAGCTGGCCCAACTCAATCTGTATCAAGTTGGGCCAGCTCACAGATTTACGTGGTTTTGTTTTTAAAAAAATCACCATTTGCACAAATCGCAGCTGCAATTTACATAATTTGCACCAATTGTTGCTGTAATGGCTTAATTTGCACAAATTGCAGCCAAAATTTGCTTAATTACACACGTTGCAGCCACAATTTGCATAAATGGCACTTTTAAAAAAAATCCAAGAAAGTTCCTGGATTTCAGGGGGAAAGCCCACAGCCCACCTCACAAATGCAAGCCAAGCTGGGGACTCTGGGGAAATCTGGTGAGCCCCAAAAGGGCTGGATTTCCCAGCAATGGGCATCCGTACAAGAAATTTATGTTTGGGCAGGGGAAAGCAGCAGCAGTGGAAGCTGGTAGTCCCAGAGCTCCAGCGAAGCATGTTTTCCCATTAGGGACTGGGACTACAAGTCCCAGAATCCCTGGCAGGAAATTGACAGTACATTGTCATTGCAGAAGGTTGTGTCAGTTTCCTTCAGGGGTTCTTGGACCTGTGGTCCCAATCAAGCTGGGAAAAGATGCTTTGCATGTACCCTGAGTGCCTACCACTTCCTCTGCCGCCACCTTCCCCTGCCTGCCCCAAAACTAAGTTTCTGGGTGGAAGACAGAGTTAGGAAGGCCTGAGGCAGGAAATCTGCTGCTACAGGATCCTTGATAGGTGGTCATCCAGCCTCTGCTTAAAAACCTGTAACAAAGGTCAGCGCTCAATCCCACTGTGTTGAACAGCTTTGTTGTTCAGTCGTTCAGTTGTGTCCGACTCTTCGTGACCCCATGGACCATAGCACGCCAGGCCTGCGCTCTCTCCCAGAGTGTGCTCAAGTCCATATTCATTGCATCAGTGATGCTATCTAGCCATCTCATCCTCTGCCATCCCCTTCTCCTTTTGCCTTCAGTCTTTCCCAGCATCAGGGTCTTTTCCAGAGAATTTTCTCTTCGCATTAGGTGGCCAAAATATTTGAGCTTCAGCTTCAGTATCTGTCCTTCCAATGAGCACTCAGGGTTGATTTCCTTTAGTATGGACTGGTTTGACCTCCTTGCAGTCCAGGGGACTCGTAAGAGCCTTCTCCAGCACCACAGTTCAAAAGCATCAATTCTTCAGCGCTCAGCCTTCCTTATAGTCCAGGTATCACAGCCATACGTTACTACAGGGAAAACCATAGCATTGATTAGATGGACCTTTGTCGGCAAGGTGATGTCTCTGCTTCTGACTATGCTGTCTAGGTTTGCCATAGCTTTCCTCCCAAGGAGCAAGCGTCTTTTAATTTCATGGCTACAGTCACCATCTGCGGTGATCTTGGAGCCCAAGAAAATAAAGTCTGTCACTGCTTCCAATTCTTCCCCTTCCATATGCCAGGAAGCGATGGGGCCAGATGCCATGATCTTCGTTTTTTTAATGTTGAGTTTCAAACCAGCTTTTGCACTCTCCTCTTTCACCCTCAACAAGAGGCTCTTTAGATCCTCTTCGCTTTCTGCCATTAGGGTGGTATCATCTGCATATCTGAGGTTGTTGATAATTCTCCTGGCAATCTTAATTCCGACCTGTGATTCATCCAACCCGGCATTTCTCATGATATACTCTGCATATAAGTTAAATAAGCAGGGTGACAATATGCAGCCTTGTCGTACCCCCAATTTTGAACCACTCGGTTGTTCCATGTCTGGTTCTTACTGTTGCTTCTTGACCCTCGTACAGGTTTCTCAGGAGACAGGTAAGGTGGTCTGGTACCCCCATCTCTTTAAGAATTTGCCAGAGTTCGTTGTGATCCACACAATCAAAGCCTTTAGGGTAGTCAATGAAGCAGAAATAGAGGTTTTTCTGGAATTCTCTTGCTTTCTCCATGATCCAGCGAAAGTTGGCGATTTGATCTCTAGTTCTTCTGCCTCTTCGAAACCCAGCTTGTACTTCCAGTAGTTCTCGGTTCACATACTGCTGAAGCCGAGCTTGTAGGATTTTGAGCATCACCTTGCTGGCATGTGAAATGAGTGCAATTGTACAGTAGTTTGAACACTCTTTGGCATTGCCCTTCTTTGGGATTGGAATGTAAACTGACCTTTTCCTGTCTTGTGGCCACTGTTGAGTGTTCCAAATTTGTTGGCATATTGAGTGCAGCACTTTAACAGCATCATCTTTTAGGATTTTTAATAGCTCAGCTGGAATACTGTCATCTCCGCTAGCTTTGTTGTTAGTAGTGCTACCTAAGGCCCACTTGACTTCACTCTCTAGGATGTCCGGCTCAAGTTCAGTGACCACACTATCAAGGGTATCAGGGACATTCAGATCTTTCCTGTATAGTTCTTCTGTGTATTCTTTCCACCTCTTCTTCATCTCATCTGCTTCTGTTAGGTCTCTGCCTTCTTTGTCCTTTATCATGCCTGTCTTTGCACAAAATGTTCCCTTGAGATCTCCGATTTTCTTGAAGTGATCTCTAGTCTTTCCCATTCTCTTGTTTTCCTCAATTTCTTTGCATTGTTCATTTAAGAGGGCCTTCTTGTCTCTCCTTGCTATTCTCTGGAACTCTGCATTCAGTTGGATATATCTTCCCCTTTCTCCCTTGCTTTTCACTTCCCTTCTTTCTTCAGCTACTTGTAAAGCCTCCTCTGACAGCCACTTGGCTTTCTTGCATTTCTTTTTCTTTGGGATGAATTTAGTTGCTGCCTCCTGAACAATGTTACGGACCTCCGTCCATAGTTCCTCAGGCACTCTGTCTATCAGGTCTAATCCCTGAAATCTACTCCTTACCTCCACTGTATATTCATAAGGGATATGATTTAGGTCATACCTGAATGGTTTAGTGGTTTTCCCGACGTTCTTCAATTTCAGCCAAAATTTTGCAAGAAGCAGCTCATGATCTGAGCCACAGTCAGCTCCAGGTCTTGTTTTTACTGACTGTATGGAGCTTCTCCATCTTTGGCTGCAAAGGAAATAATCAATCTGATTTCGATATTGACCATCTAGTGATGTCCATGTGTAGAGTCGCCTCTTGTGCTGTTGGAAAAGAGTGTTTGCTATGATCAGCGTGTTCTCTTGGCAAAACTCTATTAGCCTTTGTCCTGCTTCATTTTGTACACCAAGGCCATGCTTGCCTGTTATCCCGGTCATTTCTTGACTTCCTACTTTAGCATTCCAATCCCCTATGATGAAAAGGACATCTTTTTTTGGTGTTAGTTCTAGAAGGTGTTGTAGGTCTTCATAGAACTGATCAACCTCAGCTTCTTCGGCATCAGTAGTTGGGGCATAGACTAGAATTACTGTGATGTTGAATGGTTTGCCTTGGATTCATACTGAGATCATTCTATCATTTTTAAGATTGTACCCCAGTACTGCTTTTCCCACCCTTTTGTTGACTATGAGTACTACTCCATTTCTTCTAAGGGATTCTTGCCCACAGTAGTAGATATGATGGTCACCTGAATTAAATTCGCCCATGCTTGTCCATTTTAGTTTGCTGCTTCCCAAGATGTCGATGTTCAGTCTTGCCATCTCATGTTTGACCACCTCCAGCTTACCTTGATTCATTGATCTTACATTCCAGGTTCCTAAACAATATTGTTCTTTACAGCATCGGACTTTCTTTTCACCACCAGACACATCCACAGCTGAGTGTCCTTTCGGCACTTTCGGTCCAGCCGCTTCACTCTTTCTGGCGCTACTTGGAAATACCCTCTGCTCTTCCCTAGTAGTATATTGGACACCTTCCGACCTGAGGGGCTCATCTTCCGGCATCATATCTTTTAGCCTTGTGATACGTTCCATGGGGTTTTCTTGGCAAGAATACTGGAGTGGGTTGCCATTTCCTTCTCCAGTGGATGACATTTTGTCAGAACTCTCTGCCATGACCTGTCCGTCTTGGGTGGCCCTGCATGGCATAGCTTATGGCTTCACTGAGTTACAGAAGACCCTTCACCACAACAAGGCAGTGATCCATGAAGGGGGTTGAACAGCTTACACCATCAGAAAGTTCCTCCTAATCTAGTCAGTGGAGGCTCTGCACCTTGCATAGCTCCTTTAGAGCTCTGTCTGGTTCTGACTGAAATCTGGAGCAGATTCACTACACCACTGACTTCAGAGCCACCAGCCTCCAATGAATCTAGTCTAAATCCCCTTTGCTTGTCACCTGAACCATTGGTTCAAGCCCTACCCTCTGAATGACAGAAAACAAATTTGCTGCATTGTCTGTGTGACATCCTTTCAAATTTTGAGATAGCCATCATACGGCCTCTTAATTGTCTCTTCTCCAGGCTAAACACTCACAACTCATTCAACCTGCTTCAAAATGCTAATGGGTTCAGACCAGATGGAATTTAGCAACAAAGATATCATTCTGGCCCTGCAGGATGACCTTGGAAGAGAACAGGGGCTTCCCATTTTCAATTGTGATCTGTTTTGCTTTTTGTTCATGTGGATAATGTACACATTTCAGTATACATTTTTGGAAAGTGCACACCCAAATGCACACTTTCCCCATAGCATGAAAATGCTTCTCTCTTTTTTAAAAAAGTGCACATTTTCTGGATGTGAACGCAAGCTTTGGGATGTCCGAGCTTTTTCCAGAAACTGTTCTCCCATTTGTGTTTGCATTCAGGGTTGCAAATGGGGCAAATTCGAATCGAAATGAAATTCTTGTACCACCCTCTCCTTATTGTGCACCTTAGCTGCTCACAAGCCAAGAGACAGGAAAAGGGTAGTGATTGTGTTTCAGTAGTGGCAGGCATGGATACGGCCAGCTTTTCAGGATTTGTGAAGAAACCTTAACCTTGCATTTCAGTTTTAAGTCTAAAAGGTAGGCTTTTCTTCCTCTTATGGTGTAATAAGGAGAGTTCATTCAGGTAGCAGTGACTCTTGGGAATGGTGGTACAACTCTAGTCCTGGTGAACAACTGTGTCAAGTCCCACTAGGGACTGCGGAGCCAGGCAAGGCAAGGCAAAAGGTCCAGGGGCAACATATCCCATATGGGGTTATAAAGCCCCAGAGCAGGCTGGTTTTGTTGTTTTCTTTCTTTTTCTCCTTTGAGCTTTAGCCTTTGAACAACAAGGGCTTCCAAACCCAAGCTCCAGGCAATATTTGTGAGCCTTGTGGTAGTGATGGGAATTCAGAGGGGGAAAAACAAACTCCTGGTATCTCAGGAAACATACAGATGATAGATAGATAGATAGATAGATAGATAGATAGATAGATAGATAGATAGACAGACAGACAGATCTATCTCCAGGATAGACAAATGATTATTAACTAGGTGTTCTATAGAACACTGGAAATTATCCACTGGTAGGTCTGATTCATGTTAGACCCCATGGAAATGTGTGTGTGTATGTGTGTATATGTGTGTGTGTGTGTGTGTGTGAATGAGTGTGTGCGTGCGCGAGCATGTATTTAGAAATTGTTTGCCACCAGAGATGCTTAGGAAGGTGGCATCAAAATAATTACATAACTTAGGGTTCAACCCTATGCATGTTTAGACAGAAAAAAAAAACTATGCATAGGATTGACCCTCTGAAAAAATAAAAACAAAAGCTTAATTGTTTTTAGTACCTTTTGTGTCTTTTTAAATTGTGCACCACTGGAGATGTGTAGGTGGGTGGTGTCTAAATAATAAAACCAATTCCCATCCTCGTCAGCTGATTAGACATTCTGGTTGTTGTTGTTGTTGTTGTTGCTATTAGCAATGCAATCATATACATGCTTACTCAGAAGTTGGTCCCATTAAGTTCAATGGGTATTTAAGGGCACAATCCTATGGATGTTTAGACAGAAAAAGCTCCTATAACTCCCAGCATTCCTCAACCAGCAAAATTTGCTGGGGAATGCTGGGAACTGTAGGACTTTTTTCTGTCTAAACATCCATAGGATTATGCCCTAAAGGTATTTTTTCCTCACCATTCCCCAGGATGGAGAGTATTCTAAAAACACAATGTCAATGTTTTAAAATCTTACAATTTAAAACCAGTTAAATAGAAATAACTAAAGTCTCAAGTTATATTATATTATATTATATTAATTATATTATATTATATTATTAAATTTATTAATCGCCCATCTGGCTGGTCACCCAGTTACTCCCCTCACACATGCCCCACCCTGATGCTGATGGGAAATAATTAATTCTTCTGATCACAGCCAGCAGTTTAATGGTAAATACACTCTCTCTTTCCATATAGGGCCTGGCCAGGAAACTCTTTTTATAGAACCAACCCTGCCATTAGACAGAGTGAGATGGCTGCCTTAGGCAACTGATTTGGATGTCACAAAAAGGGCATCCATTTTTTAGTGGTGTACTTTACAATCCTGTTTACTCAGAATTAAGTCCCACTGAGTTCAAAAGAGCTTACTCTCCAGTAAGTGTGCTTAGGTTTCCCACCTTAATTTATTATGATTGCATTTTTACTGCCAGGGAGGGGGAAAATGCTTCTGAGATTCTTTGCTTCAGGCGCCAAAATAACTTGACCAGCCTTCATATTAGTGTAATTCCTTTATGAGGTTGACCTAAAGATCACAAAACATGTGCAAGCATTTGAAATCTGCATATCTGTTTCTCAGGAAAGATATTACAAAAAACAGCGTGGGGGGAGAGGGGAAAAAAAAACTGAATTGATTCATGACATCATTGTGTCTGCATATTCAGAGGCCCAAGATGAAATGGAGAGGAGAGGTCTGCAGACATTCAGATTAGGCTCCGGCAGATTATGTGATGGTCAACCCAGTGTGTGGCTGAATGAAAAGCAAATTCCATGTTAGGCATAATTAGGAAAGGAACTGAAGGTAAAACTGGGAAGTTCATCTTCCCCTTGTATGAATCTATGGTGCGACCACACTTAGAATACTGTGTACAGTATTCTGGATGCCACACCTAAAAAAGGACCTTGGAAAAAACACAGAAAAGGGCAACTAAAATGATCAAGGGACTGAAGCAACTCTCCTATGAGCAAAGATTACAACTGGGGTTGTTTAGCTTAGAAAAAGGTGAGTAAGAGGAGACACTACAGAGGTTTACAACATTATGGATGGTGTGGAGAAAGTGGATGAGGTGACATGTTCGTCCCTCTCTCATAGTACTAGAACCTAGGGCCATCCCATGATTGGTGAGAGACAGGGCAGATAAAAGGAAGTATTTCTTCGCACTATGGAATTCATTTCCACAAGATGTAGTGATGGCCACCAACTTGGATGGCTTTAACAGGGAACTGGACAAATTCATGGAGAATAAAGCTATCAGTGGCTACTAGTCCTGATGGCTATATGCTACCCCCAGTATCAGAGGCAGTATGCCTACGTAGACCAATTTCTGGGGAACATGAGTGGGAGAGTGCCCTTGCACTCATGTCCTACTTGTGGGATTCCCAGGGGCACCTGGTTGGTCACTGTGTGAACAAAATGCTGGATGGGTCTGAACCAGCATGGCTCTTCTTTTGTTCTTATGGTTAAAGGTTGGACGTGGAGCTGCCCCTAAGGCTGCTGGGAACAAGAAAGAGAGAAAAGCTGGATCTCCATTTTCAAAAATATAAAATCCAGCTGTTACTCAGAACTGTTTCCATCCTCAGCAAAGCACACAAGCTCCTTTTCTCAGTGGACCATACATCTTGACTGGGAGAGAATGTTGCTCAGCGTCAAGCAGCAAAAGGTTTTGGGCTACCCTTACATGTTAGATTCCAAAAGCAATAGCAGCAAGTCTGATAGAAAAATGGAATACTTATTCCTATCCCAGTCTTTTACCACCTCAGAGAAGGCAGAAGTTGACTCATGGAGCAGTTCCTGGAGCTCAATTTTCCCCATCCTTTCAGAGGCAAGAAGTCATTTTATAGCTCCAGGTCAGTGACATGCCGCCACTGGAGGAAACCTCTTCAGAGGAGAAGCTAGAGCTCTCAGAGACAAACAGCACTGAGGAGCAGCCCATGCCAGAAGACCAGGAGGAGCCTGGGCCCTTGGGAGAGAGGGCTGCAGGTCCATCTCTGCAAGAGGAGGGGAATTCTTCCTCTGAGACAGATGCTGAGTGACCACCTACTAGTCCTCGAAAGTGGTGGCATCTCAAGAGCCAGGCCAGATGAACCACTGGGAGAAGGAGTGCCCATTTGCAAAAGGAAGTTCCTCAGTCATGAGTAAAGGACTCCTTGTGAGTAGGGCCCAGAACTGTCTGATGTGCTACAGCTGAGTCCTAGGTGTGGCTCTGGAAACTCCAGTTTATAAGCCTCATCATCCCTAGACAGGGAGAGATGCTACAACAACATCTTTATCTCAGCTCCCAGCACCTTAGAACCTAGCTTTCCTGGCCTTCTTTCTTTGTTCTGCTGATCCTTGGATTCTTTATGAGGCCCTGTTTCTTGGATTGTGCTTGTAACTCACTGTTTGCCTGTCCTGCTGACTTCTGCCTGTCTTTTGACCTTTTAGATGGACTTGTTCCACAGACTGCCTCGGGACTGAGCCTGAACCAGCCACAGAGCAGGACAGACATGGCTAAACTCTAAAGAGAGGCAGCAGTAGGCCTAGTCATAAAATGGAGCACTTTTTAAAGTTAATGCATTTTTCTACTTTGTACCACTAGCTAGTAAGAAAAACTGGCCCCTCCCCATGATGCATTAGGAAAAAAAATATTGTAAAGAGAGATTTACTAGTTAACAACATTCCTGTCGTTGTTAGAAACCTGAGGGCTTTGAAACATCACAAATGTGTTTGAATTGAATTCCAATAACTTGCACAACTCCTGCGTGTGATATTTTGTTGTTGTACGAAAGTAAGTTTTTAATGTATGTTTTGTTGTATATTCTGCTCCACCCATTTCAGTCCAGCTTGGGGTAGTGAGGATTAAAGTGTCTATATGTTCATTGCTACTTATTTTCACTCACAGCATAATAAGACAATGAATCAGGCAGAGGCAAAAAGTTGCACCTTCCCAGGCCAGGCGTTTGAAAACTTTTCAGAGAAATGTCTCCAATTTATGTTGGAGACGTGGTAGAGCCAAGGGTTCATTTACTCATATTTGGTGGGAATGTGTGAAGGTGAGAAAAAAATTGTTGAATATGCCTACCTCACAGGGTTGTTGTTGTGAGGCTAAAATGGAAGGATTATGTTACGCCGCCTTGGCTTCCTGAAAGAGGGAAAAGGCGGGATAGAAATGTAATAAATAAATAAATGATACTATAGGCTAGGGATATACGCATCCCCCTGGGTCCACTCCAGGGGATGTCCATCGCAGGGAAATCCGGTGGTCTTGGGGCTTGACAGGTTTCCCCAGAGCCCCCAACCTGGTTTACATATTTATCTAAGTTTTCCCCTTTAAAAACAGCAAGATACATAAGTTGTATAAGCAATTTGCATATCTTGGGCAAATTACCGCTGTCATTAGCGTAATTTATTGGGGGCTGCAAAGTGTTTAGTTATGTGTAAATTGTGGTTGCAATTTATGCATGACTAAGCACTTTACAGGCCAAAATTTGCGTAAAATACACTTATTACAGCCATAATTTGCCCAAGATACACACATTGCTTATGCAATGTGCGTATCTTGCCATTTTTAAAGGGGAAAATTTAGATAAAATCTGCAAGCAGAGCACAAGCCTCCGGCTGTCTTTGCCTGGGCCAAAAGCAGCAGGGTGAGCCAATCTGCGATTTTGGAGGTCAGATTCTTAGGAATCCAACTTCATTTAAATCCATTGAGGATTTCTCCAGCATCCCTACTATAGGCTACAAAATACAATTCAATCCTAAAATATTATCATTGGGAGCAATAAAGGGCATGATGCAGCAATGTTAGTGTGTATGTTAATGGGGGCTTGTACGTTGCTGGCAAAGGCATGGAACTCACCAACTCTGAATCAATGGAAAAGGAAGATGTGGAACATGATGCTGATGAATAAGATCAGAACTTATAAACAACTTTGGGGAGGAAGAAATATTTGGTGGAAACTTTCCAGAGTAATGGGACTTCATTTATCAATTTTTGGATAAATCCACATTCGATATAAGCCAAATTATTTGATATTAATGGATATTTTGACTACATGATAAGATCAGTGCTGTTTGTGACTGTAAATGTTTGATTTTATGGAACATAAATAAAATAAGAAAAAAAGAAGAACCTTTTGGAGAAGAATTGGACACATAGGCCTGGGCAACTGGAAAATATACCATCCTGTCTGACTGAAGGCATGAAGGTCCATATGGCCCATTTGCCAAACTCATAAACAAAAGGCATCTGCTTTCTTAGATCACAGGCTGTTGTGGTGGTATGTGCTTTTGCTCCCACTGGTACCCTCTTTATCCTTCACTAAACATGTTCTCTTAATGCACTCTTTCAGTCCCCAAGAAATTGTTCCCTTGAAGGCTGTCATTCCATTCCTTTGGCTCCCTCAAACAAAACAAAGAAGCTGTCCCACTCTCAGTTATTCAGGGGTCACTTGAGATCAATTCTAACAACTCTCATTAAGTGCAGATTAGGTGGCATTGTCTCTTTGATGTTAACAGATCTATGGCAAAGAATGAGTCAAGTCAATTCCCAATTTAAATGACAATAAGGAAATCATCTTTGGTAGCTGGTTAATGACTAGGAAACTGGTGAAATGAGGATTTTTTTTTACTGGAACCAGTATCATAATTTCCTTTACTTCAAGCAAAATCTATATACTCTACTATATGGCTCTCCAGCATGGCTGCACCCCCTAACAAAAGATGATTCCTTCTGTTTGTGAGTCTACTACAACAGAGATTGTAGTATCAAGGTACACTGGAGACTGCTAAACCGGGATGTTCTTATGAGCAGATTCTAAGAGAAAATGAGTAATGAAAGCATGAATGACAACCTAGGCTTGTTGATATAATTATCTGAACTGAACCCTGTAGAACTGGATCCACTTCAGTATCCAAATTCTAAAAAATATGCATGCTTGTCTCATGGACTTATATGCATTTAAGAGCACTTGATATCTGAATCCAGTGGATTCAGTTTAAAGGTTCTTTTTTTCCAATCTCTGTTGTTGACTTGTGCAACCATTAAAAATCTAGGTTGATCAGTTAGTATTGGCTCCCTCTCTCCACTATGACCCCTTGAATGATTTTGCAGGACAGGGTCAGTTCTTCATTCTTGCCCTCCCAATGTCATACACACACAGAAACCATTCTAGTCTTGTACTAAGTGAGAAAACATAAGGGACATGTTGCATTTCACTTCTGAAACATGAAAGGGCAACAACTAGTAATTTCTGCACATAGCCAGTTTGCACATGCAAGATTATCACTTCTCAACTACAGGATCAAGTGAAAACTTGAATGTTTGAAAGAGTCATCATAAATAGATCAATGCAGATGAAACTCTCCAAACACAAAGTGGTTGCATTCACACACAATGCTAAACTATTTATTTATTTATTATTAAATTTATTAATCGCCCATCTGGCTGGTCACCCAGCCACTCTGGGCGATGTACAACATACAATAAAAACAGTTTAAAACAATACAATTCTACAATAAAAACATTTTCTAAAATACCCTAACCCACCCCAAATGCCTGCCTGAACAACAACGTTTTTAATGCACGACAGAAGCTCATTAAAGAGGGGGCATGACGGAGTTCCCTAGGGAGGGAGTTCCACAGAGTGGGGGCCACCACAGAAAAGGCCCACTCCCTCGTCCCCACCAGTCTAGCTGTCCTGGCTGATGGGACAGAGAGAAGGCGTCCGAGGCTGATCTTGGTAAGCGGCCTGTCTGGTGCTGCTGGAGGCGCTCCTTAAGATAGGCTGGGCTGGAACCATATAGGGTTTTAAAGGTCAAAACCAACACCTTGAATTTGGCCCGGAAAACAACTGGTAACCAGTGCAACTCCTTCAGCACTGGAGTGATGTGATCTCGCCGGCGGCTGCCTTTAATCAGGTGAGCCGCCGTGTTCTGTACCAGCTGCAGTTTCCAAACCGTCTTCAAGGGTAACCCCACGTAGAGCGCATTACAGTAGTCTAAACGAGAGGAGACCAGGGCATGTACTACCGATGGGAGCAGATGGTCGGGAAGGAAGGGGCGCAGCCGCCGTATCAGATGGAGTTGATACAGCGCTGTCCGGCTCACAGCTGACACCTGAGCCTCCATGGTCAGCTGGGAGTCCAAAATGACCCCCAGGCTGCGGACCTGGTCTTTCAAGGGTAGCCGTACCCCATTCAACACCAAGTCAACATCCCCCAGCCTCCTCTTGTCTCCCACCAAAAGTACCTCGGTCTTGTCAGGGTTCAGCTTCAGCCTATTCCTCCCCAGCCACTCACCATCTCCAGACATTAGGACAGGGATTCTACGGCCAACCTTGGTGAAGATTTAAACGAGAGGTAGAGCTGTGTGTCATCCGCATATTGATGACACTGCACCCCAAAACTCCTGATGATAGCCCCCAGCGGCTTCGCATAGATGTTAAATAGCATCGGGGAGAGGATGGAACCCTGTGGCACCCCACAAGTAAGTGGCCACGGGTCCAAAACCTCTTCTCCCAGTGCTACCCTCTGGTACCTGCCGGAGAGGAAGGACCGGAACCACCGCAATACAGTGTCCCCAATGCCCAACCCCTCCAGGCGGTCCAGGAGGATACCATGGTCAACGGTATCGAAAGCCGCTGAGAGGTCGAGGAGAACAAGGAAGGAGCATTCACCCCTATCCAGAGCCCTCCTCATATCATCTACCAAGGCGACCAAGGCCGTTTCTGTCCCATGCCCAGGCCTGAAGCCTGACTGAAATGGGTCTAGATAATCAGTTTCTTCCAAGTGTGCCTTCAACTGTACCGCCACCACCCGCTCAATCACCTTGCCCCAAAATGGCAGATTTGAGACTGGGCGAAAGTTGTTCAAAACTTGAGGATCCAAGGAGGGCTTCTTTAAGAGCGGTCTTATCACTGCCTCCTTGAGGGCTGATGGCATCACTCCCTCCTCAAGGGAGGCGTTCACCACCGCCTTGATCCCCTCACCCAGTCTCTCTCTGCAGCTCATAATGAGCCAAGATGGGCAAGGATCAAGTAAGCAGGTAGTCGGCCGTACCGATGAAAGCACCTTGTCCACTTCATCAGGAGGAAGAAGCTGGAACCGATCCCACAAAACCGGTTTGCCACAGGCCGCCTCTTGCTCACTAACTGTATCCACAGCATGCAGAGTAACACAGCTAATCTGATCAATTTTATCTGCAAAGTGCCTTGCCAAGGCCTCACAGGAGGCCTTAGAATGCTCCAGTGGTTCCAGAGCCACAGGACCGACCAGGCTCCGGACCACTTGGAACAGCCTCCTGGGACAGCACTCTGCAGACGCGATGGAGGCAGCATAATATTCCTTTTTTGCTGCCTTCACCGCCATGTGATAGGCTGAAGATACAGCTCTAGCCCGTGTCTGATCGTCTTTGGAGCGAGACTTCCGCCACCGGCGCTCTAGCCGTCTCACCTCCTGTTTCAGAGCTCGTAACCGCAGATTGAACCATGGTGCAGTCCGAGCCCTGTTCAGAGGGAGAGGGCGTTTCGGAGCCACCTGATCTAATGCCCCAGTGATTACGGCATTCCAGCCACCCACCAGGGTCTCGACCGAGTGGCCGTTGGCATGCCCCAGAGAATCCCCAAGCACGTTCAGGAATCCATTTGGATCCATAAGACGCCTGGGGCGGACCATTTTAATGGGTCCTCCACCCCTGCGGAGGGGTTGTGGAACTGAGAAGTCCAACATCACCAGATAGTGATCTGACCATGACAAGGGGGTGGTGGATATACCCCCGACTTCCAGATCACTCCCCACTTCTCCAGAAACAAACACAAGGTCTAGTGCATGACCGGCTACATGGGTGGGCCCAGTTAGAATATGGTGCAGCTCCCAGGAGGCCATGGTCTCCATGAAGTCCCAAGGTGCTCCTGTGAGGATGGCCTCCGAATGTACGTTGAAGTCCCCCAGCACCAGTAAGTTAGGGGACTGCACACGCACATCAGAGACCACCTCAAGCACCTCGGCCAGGGAGTCAGTCATGCAGCGGGGTGGACGGTACACGAGCAGAATCCCCAGACTTCCCTTCGGGCTCAACCTCCAGTACATGCACTCAGCAACCTTGGTCTCCTGGAGAGGGGGTCTGGTGAAGACCAAGGACTCTCGGTAGATAACAGCCACTCCCCCTCCCCGATCCCCAGCCCTCGGCTGCTGTGCATACGAAAATCCAGCTGGACACATGGCTGCAAGGGTTGGAGCAGCAGCCTCGGCCAGCCAGGTCTCCGTAATACATGCCAGGTCTGCACCCTCATCCAGGATCATGTCATGGATGAGGGAGGTTTTCTGGGTAACAGACCTGGCATTGCAGAGCAGCAAACGGAGGCCAGAAGATGGGGTCACGCCTCCCCCAGCCATCCTTTGGCTCTGGACAGGCCCGGAGCAGGGGACAGATACTACACATCTCTCCCTTGTTCCCCTTACCTGGCATGGCCTGCCCCTAGCGCTCCGCCAGCGCCTGCCGCCCAGCCTCGGTATGTTCTGGCCCCCAACACTCCCCCCACTGCCTCCATCAGGTGGACACATGCCCCCTCGCTCCCGCCTATCAGGCAGGCTACCCACCCCTAAAACCACAACAAAATCCCCCAGGAAAAAGAAAACACACACACACACACACACACACACCCCAATTAAAAATCCCCTTAAAAATAATGCCAGGCCAGAGTCCACAGGGAAGGCCAGGTGGTGGTGGCGGTGGTGGTGGCGGCAGCAGCAGCAGCAGCAGCAGCCGGCTCAGCAGCAGCAGGCGCGCCTCTTCCCAGGTGATGGTGGTGGCCTCTCCTGCAGTCCTTGGCTGTCCCAGGCCACCTCAGCCAGCCAGCTTATGTAGCCCTTCCAGGGAGGGCAGATGGAGCAGCTAGGGATGTACGAAAGGGACTTACCTTGTCCCGCAGCTTTTTTCGCGGTGGGCGGGAGGCGCTTCGCTTCTCCCCCCGAAGTACATGCAAGCGAGGGGTGTCTTCCTGCCTCGCCCAGCTGAAATTCAGGCCGGGGGGGAGGCTTCCCGCCTTGCCCCCAGCCGAAATTCAGGCCGGGGAGAAGCGCCCCGTCTCCCCAGCCGCGAACTTCAACAGAAAAGTAAAAAAAAAACAAAATGCCCCGGTGATAGGCTACGTGACGATTAACGTAGCCTATCACGGCTAGATTTGCAAAGTCAGCCGTGATAGGCTACGTAAATCGTCACGTAGCCTATCACGGGTGACTTAAAAAAAAAAAAACGCGTACGCAAATGGCGGCCCCCATAGGGAGCCGCCATTCGCATTCCTTATTTGGTCGCTGTAGTCTACGTAAAGATTTACGTAGACTACGGCGAAAATAAGGGCAACGCAAATAGCGTTGCCCTTATTTTCGCCGTAGTCTACATAATCTTTACGTAGACTACAGTGACCAAATAAGGAACGTGAATGGCGGCTCCCTATGGGGGCCGCCATTAGCCGTACGCGCTTTTTTTTTTTAAAGTCACCCGTGATAGGCTACGTGACGATTTACGTAGCCTATCACGGCTGACTTTGCAAATCTAGCCGTGATAGGCTACGTTAATCGTCACGTAGCCTATCACCGGGGCATTTTTTTTTTTTTTACTTTTCTTGGAATGGCGGCGGCGGTAGCCGGTAAAAAGACCGGCTGCTGCCCCCGCCCCTGTCGAAGCCCTGCAGAACCGCCGCTGCGATCCGCCACCGGGAGCGACATTCGGGAAAGGTAAGTCCCATCCCGGGGGGGGGCGGGGGGCGGGGAGAATTTCTCCCCGAAACTACTTCGGGGGGCCAAATACGTTGGCACTCGGCCCCCCGAAGTTTCTGCGAGAAATTCTCTGACACCCCTAGGAGCAGCACAGCTGGCTCGGTACCTGGGGGCCTGGTCCTGCAGGGACTGGCGGTCTGCCAGGCAGAAGTCTCCAGGGAAGGCCTGGTGGTGGTGGCAGCGGCAGCAGGCCCAGAAGCAGCAGGCCCGCCTCTTCCCCGGTGGTGGTGGTGGTGGTGGCCTCTCCTGCAGGCCCTGGCTCTCCCAGGCCACCTCAGCCAGCCAGCTTATGTAGCCCCTCCGGGGGGGGCAGGTGGAGCAGCACAGCTGGCTCGGTACCTGGGGGCCTGGTCCTGCAGGGACTGGCGGTCTGCCAGGCAGAAGTCTCCAGGGAAGGCCTGGTGGTGGTGGCAGTGGCGGCAGCAGCAGCAGGCCCAGCAGCAGCAGGCCCGCCTCTTCTCCGGTGGTGGTGGTGGCCTCTCCTGCAGGCCCTGGCTAAAGTAAAGTAAACTATACTTTAGTGTTATATGCAAAAGCCTCAAACTCATGCATGGTCCCACCCCTTTTTTCCTCCAGCATGGCCTCAAGGAGGAGATCAGAAACTTTCACTTCCATTTTCAACTAACTGTAGTTTCTTGACAAACTGTGGTTAGTGTAAACTATAGTATAGAAACAAGCCACCTTTAGACTATGGTTAATTTTCTTGTTAACAGGCGATCCTTAAGTTTGAAATGATGTTGGTTTGTTCCATTACTTATGAGCCACCAACAATGGGTGTGTGTGTATGCCACTGGCTGTCCTTCCTGAATGGTTAGTGCCCCACTTTTGTCAAACCCCTTGAATTACAGCTGAAAGTCCTGACTTTGCTCCCATCTGGGTGTGTTTCCTTTCAGCTTCAATGTGGTGGTGTACGGAGGCCAACTGCCAAAACAGTTATCCTTGTTCCAGTATTTCTGGCCCTGACTATATGTATGAGAGATCTTTTTCGTGTTCTTGTCTGAAGCAAGGGCAAATGATACCCAAGCCAGGTAACAAGGAGGCGAGGGGGACAAAAGCATTGACATGCTCCAGGACAAAATGTTAGCACCCTTGAAAAGTATTATTTGAGCTGCCATGGGCCTGGTTCACACATAATGCTAAGCCATAGTTTAGTGTTATGTGCATGAGCCTAAAGATCAAGTATTCAACCTTCCCCTCTCGGCTTCCGGTGCAGCTGTGAAGAGGAGATTGATACTTTTGCTTCCATTTTCTACTAACAGACAGTAGTTTCTTATTATATCCAAACTGCCTGAAGTCTGGAACCCATGGACATGACCAAATGCTGAGTTTCCTCCCTCGAGATGCTTTGCCAGGCTTTGTGGGTCTTTCTGCCTTCAGTCTTGTCTTCAGTAAGTGAAAAGCATGCTCTATTGGGTTGAGATCAGGTGACTGACTTGGCCATTGAAGAACATCCCACTTCTTTGCCTGGAGAAACTCTTGGGTAGCTTTTGCTGTATGTTTTGGGTCATTATCCATCTGCAATATGAAGCATCGTCCTATCAGTTTGGCAGCATTCGGCTGAATCTGAGGAGAAAGTATAGCCCTATACACTGCAGAATTCATCCTGCTGCTTTTATCAGCAGTCAGGTCACCAATAAACCCCAGTGACCCAGTTCCATTGGCAGCCATATATGCCCATGCCATAACACTGCCTCCACCATGTTTGACAGATGATGTGGCATGCTTTGGATCATGAGCTGTTCCTTTCCTTCTCCATACTTTTCTCTCCCCATCATTCTTGGACAAGTTAATCTTGGTTTCATCAGTCCAAAGAATCTAATTCCAGAACTGGGCAGGCTTTTTAAGGTGTTTGCTGGCAAAAGCTAATCTAGCCTTTCGGTTCTTGAGCATTACCAGTAGTTTGCACCTTGTTGTGAAGCCTCTGTATTTACATTCATAAAGCTGTCTCTTGACTGTAGATGTTGACAATGACATGCCTACCTCTGCAAGAGCGTTCTTGACCTGGCTAGATGTTGTGAAAGGGTTCCTCTTCACCTTGTCAGCATTCTGCGGTCATCCACTTTAGTTGTCTTCCGTGGTCTTCCAGGCCTTTTGCTGTTGCTGAGCTTGCCAGTTAATTCCTTCTTTTTCAGGATGTTCCAAACTGTTGTGTTGGCCACTCCCACTGTTTTTGCTATCTCTCTGATGGGTTTGTTTCCTCAGCCTACTGATGGCCTCCCTCACTCGCATGGACACCTCTTTGGACCTCATGTTGGGAGTTCAGTGAACAGCTACCAAATGCAAATGTGACACTCAGAACCACCTCCAGGTGTTTTAGCTGCTTGCTTGGTCATGGGGTACCCAGGAAACAGGCCACACCTGCCATGCAGCTGCTTGTCAGCCATTCGTTCCATTACTTATGAGCCACCAACGATGGGTGTGTGTGTATGCCACCAGCTGTACTTCCTGAATGGTTAGTGCCCCACTTTTGTCAAACCCCTTGAATTACAGCTGACAGTCCTGACTTCGCTCCCATCTGGGTGTGTTTCCTTTCAACTTCAATGTGGTGGTGTACAGAGGCCAATTGCCAAAATAGTTATCCCTGTTCCAATATTTCTGGCCCCGACTGTACCTGATTGCAAATCATCCTGCAGTGCTGATACACTGAGATAATAAGAATGGAGAACTTTGTTTCCCTACTTATAGTGCTTTCCTTTCCAAAGCAGATTAAAGAATGCAGCATCTCTTCATCACGATGCCTGCACAAGTGTGGCAAGAGGAAAAGGCTTATTTTTAAAAGGGCATTTTGAGAGTTCAGAGTGCAGAGATGTAAGCATAGGTATGTTTTATTAAAGCTCTCTTGGCTGCCAAGTGCTCTCAGGAGCAGCTGACAATTGCCAGATGAAAGTGAGTGAAACCAAGAGAAGCATGGAGGCACTCACAGAAGGATGCTTTACCGGCTACTGTAACCCTGGGTTACCTATCTTCTAAGTCAAGAAGCAGAGCTAGTTCAACCTTGTACAGCGGCCGAATCCCCTAAACTACATTATTCACACACACACAAAATGTCTAAGGAAAGATTGTATTAAGAAAAACAAAATAGAAATAATGGTGAAAATAGAGTGCCATCCATGTGCACAGTTCAAGTACAGCCACACAGCCATTGACCGCATCATAAAGGTTCATGGGAAAAGGCAGGTATGAGCGAAGCATCATGTGCTTATATTGGAAAGTCAGCAGTGTAGCTGCCACTGTCTGCATTGATATCACTCCAGCTGCTGTCAGCTGCGTGCATCTCTATATCTCCCTGGGTAATATGGCCTAAGAGAAACAAGGCCTTGAGCTCAGGAACCTTGTAGTATCTTCCTCTTAAGCAACTGTGTTGCATGCACTTACCCCAACCTGATAAGCTCTCTTAACTTGCTTTTATATACATGTTCACAAGAGTTCTAAAAAATGGCACGGGCGCTGTGACATTGTTCTTCTGTCTTTTTTATTTCTTCACCAATGTGAAATCTAGAGTGACACTTTACCATAGATCATCTGACACCAACATTAGAACCAGAATAATTCACCAGTACCAGTAGTGTCTGGCTTCCTTTTTACTTGATGCCTCTGATTATGTGAGGGTTACAAACATATTTCAATAACTTTAGGTTTCTATCTTCTAGTCCAAAAAGCCCGTTAGCTAGGCTCTCATTGTGGCATGCAAAAGTGAAGGTCCAAGGCACAGAGAGTTCAAAATCTGCTATTGTTCCACAGGCTGAATTTTTTTTTAAAAAAAGGATCTATAGCACCCAGACATTTTTATCATAGGACATACTTGTTTTCTGCTGATAAAGCAAATAAAGTATAGCCAGGCAAATTTCATTTATAGTGGCATTAATGGCACAGTACAGTAGTGTCTTTCTCCTTCAGATGATGTAGGGATGCAGCAGTCCACCGCAGTGAATGAAAGATATTGAATGAAATACGGGATGGTTTAATAACCTAGTGTAAATAACTATCCAACAGCCAGCTGGCCATCAGCCATTCAACCCAAATGCCAGCTGCCAATTTGTCCTCATAACTGTCCCTCTGCCATATCCCCCTCTCAGGATTTACAGATTATCCTGGACAGTGGATGAATTGTGTTGAGCATTAGCAATTAGCAGAAGTATTAGCAGCAAGAGGCTTGTTTCCTGCCCTAGTGTGAATAATCAAGGAAAAGCCATTTGGCTCTTGGCCCTATAATGCTGGAAAGCCAACTGGCAACGTAGTTAGAATGATCTTGTGTGTGGCTGGATGGCACAGGGATTTATTTGTATATGCAGCAGTGGGATATTTTAAAAAATATATATATTGGAAGAGTATAAAAAGGTAGCCATTGTGAAAGTAAAACCCTTTTTTCTCCTACCCCGCCCCCCAACAAAAAAATCCATGCCAATCTGAAAAAGTTTATGAAAGAGTTCATTACAGATGGGAAGTAACCCTTGTATCCCAAATTTTAGAAGAAAACAGAAAATGATTTGTTTGTGTAAGAAATTATGCAGAGCAGTAGGAGGTGTTCTTATTTTAAAATAGCTATACTCTTCCTACAATAAAATATATGCATCTTTGCAGAACACAGAATATTGAGGAGTCATGTCAGTCTGTTGTAGCACAAAACAAGAGAGAAATTATTGACAAAGTGCCTGAAAGAAACTTTTATTTTGCCCAGCCCATTTCGAAAACACAATTCCCACAAGACAAAAAAACAGTTCAGGAGAGGAAGGTGAAAAAGGGCTCATTGCTGCATATTTTATTATTTTTGGGGAAGACAAAAGCCCCTGAAGAAGGGATTGTATTTCTGAAACGCGTTGGGCAGAATAAATGCTGCAGGCACTTTGACAATCATTTCTCTCTTGTTTTTGTGCAGCATCCAGCGCCATTCCCTTTTGTTAGTTTTGTCTGTTGTAACAAACCAATAATAAAAATGAAACCCAAACCTGTAACTCCAGCAACAGTTTAAAAGGGAAAAAAAATTATTGTAGCATAGTCTTCCTTGGGCTTTTTTTTTTTTTGCCCAATCTATTTCTCTTTCAATGTTAATTAAAGGCAAACAGAGTTGCATATTCTGTATTTAAAAAGAAAAGTAATAGCAATTATGAGTTATATGATATTTTAATGATTTTTTTTAACACACAAGGACGAGCATCACATAAGTACTCCTGTAGCTCTTCAACAAGAGAAATAACCTTAGACTTTAAGGCTACCTCCCCTCACAGAAATGCCACATCATTCAAGCGGGCTTTAAAAAGCTCTCTCCCCCTCCCTCTCTTTCCACCCCACTCCCTCCCTCTCTGTCTCCCCCTGAGTGTGAAATTGACTAGATCAGAAATGATTGTGAGCTAGTCTAGTCAATTTCAGCACGTAACTGATTTTAATGGAACTATAGCTCCAGTAAGCAATTAACTCTTAAGACAGGTGTATCTGCAGATAGGAAAAAGACTGAATTGCCAGCAGCATTGAATCTGCCCATGGACACACCTACATAAGCGAAGGCATAAGCAAAGGGCTCTATAACACCCTCTGTCCCAGTGTCAATACTGGAGGCTTTGGCAGAGCCCTTCATTTAAGCACCTCAGTTACTACAGTTTATCTGCATCTTGCATTTTGCATGGGGGTATGCAACTGAGATGCATAATATAAGAGACCAACACCTCTTTTGCTTTTGAAACAGCAGGAGGGTTTTTTAAAAAGCCCTTTGGCCTTGTTTCGGCTTGGGAGAAAAAGGCTGAGGTGCTATTTTAATAGGGCTGGAGGCAATCCTTGGAATCAGAGACCTGGTTTGCACAACACAGTAAGCCACCATGGGTTATTTCACCCCAGGGATCTGTGGCACATGGTGGGCACCATTTTGCATATGCAAGCCACTGTGCGGAGATGCTGCGGCTTGTTGTGTTGTGTGAACCCAGTGAGGGTGGGTTGTTGGCATGATTAACAAACCACCCACAGCTCATGGGCTGTTTTAGGATTGTTGGTAGTTTATTAACTATGCCAAGAACTCACTTTTGCTCTCAGGCCTCTAGTTTGCCCATCCCTGCAATTAGGATAGGGGTAAGTACCAGCCCCACACCTCCCTTTATGCATGCACAGTTATCAACCTATCAATACTGGATCTGAACTAGTGTCACAGTAGCATTAAGAAGTTGTTCCTATTGATCTTTACAGAGTTCTATATGTAGCATTAACACAGAAGCCCTTCCCTCTATTGACTTTGGCAACCCCCATGAGGGAAAACTGTTAGACTGCTATGCAAATGTCATTATTGTCCTGATAGAGAGCAGCAATTAGAGAACAGCAAAAAGGTGGAGACCTTTTAAATTAATAAACTGAGTTGCAAATGTACAAGTAAAATGGAGTTCATGTTGTCCAACCACTTGGCCACAAGCTAATGTCTTCCACGCTGTAAAAGCTCCTGCAGAATATTCCCCATCTTCTGAACAACAATAGGAGCAAAGAGGAAGCACCTGCGTGATCCATACCCAAGGAAGAGTTATGAAACAAAGAAATTATTTTGCTGTCATCACAGTAGTAGGGAGGATGTTCCAGTTACATCTCTAATAGTTTTAAAACTTTTGATATTCAGCCAGAATTTATTATAGCCAGTAGTTCTTATATCTAAAATGATATTTAATCTGAGTAACTCTCTCATCCCCTCTGCAATGTTAACCCCTATGATGTATTTATGGAGAGCAATTCCTGTAGGGATATAGGTAAAATGAAAATCTGTTATATCTTTGAAACACATCATTTTAATAAATTTAAGGCTATTTCAACTTGGTAGCCTCCAAGATTTAGTATCCCTCAAGAGATGAATCTCTGTTTCTCCTCTTTCAGTCCCTCATAAGACCCATAAATCTTTTATCTCCACACTGTATATCTATATAGTATAAAGTCAGATAAACTGAAACCAAAAGAGCAAATCAGTGGAAGGTCTGAAAAACCCAAAAGTCCTACATCTCAATTATTTCCTTTTCTAGTGCTAAACTTTAAGCACTTTTGGTGATCAAAATATTCTGAGATATAGAGTTTGCCTCAAATTCTTTGTCTTCAAGCAAGACAAAATGAGCTGGTACACTGTATCTAAAGTAACTTTATTTATTTTAAGACGGTGTTTTAGGTAAGCCCATAGCATCCAAGAAAACCTTTTCATTTTTGATATTTCCCTAATCCAACTTCTTGCCATTATATTTCCGTCTAAAGGGGAAAACATCCATCTTCCTTTAAACCCACATCCTGAACAAAGACCAGAAACAACCCTATGTGATCTATATGAGTTATCATATAACCTGTTTCTGCAATGTTATTGATGTCATTTTAGTTGCTTGTTAAGTTTAGGCTGCAATCCTGTACCCACTTACCTGGGAGCAAGCCCCACTATACACAATGGGACTTACTTCTGAGTAGACATATATCATGGATCACTGCCTTGTTGTGGTGAAGGGGCTTATGTAACTCAGTGAAGCCATAAACTATGCCGTGCAGGGCCACCCAAGATGGACAGGTCATGACAGAGAGTTCTGACAAAATGTGGACCACTGGAGAAGGAAATGGCAACCCACTCCAGGCTTCTTGCCAAGAAAACCCCATGGAATGTATCACAAGGCTAAAAGAGATGACACCGGAAGATGAGCCCCTCAGGTCGGAAGGTGTCCAATATACTACTGGGGAAGAGCAGAGGGTATTTCCAAGTAGCGCCAGAAAGAGTGAAGTGGCTGGGCCAAAGCCGAAAGGACACTCAGCTGTGGATGTGTCTGGTGGTGAAAAGAAAATCCGATGCTGTAAAGATGCTGTAAAGGTCCCTTGGGGGACCTTGCAGACAAACCTTGGGCCAAATGGCCCTAGAAGAAAATTGGGGCTGCCCTTAAAAGGTTGGCGCCTGCTCAAAACGAGCAGCAGCTCCCACGCAGGAGCAGTGGCCAAGCTGGCGCCACCCCCCAGCTGAGAAACGAGGGGCCATGAAGGCCCTGCCGGCCACAGTCAGGCTGTCGCTGCCCTCGCCACTCCCTCTGGGGCTGGAGAGCGCGTGCTCAGCCAGCTGCCCTCACCCTCGCCGCTCCAAGATGAGGCTGCTGCCGCCACAGCAGAAACTTCCTCCAATCCTCAGCCCAGAAGGAGGCGCACCACCGGGAGGCCTCGCTGCCGCTGATCGGGTCACCGCCGCCTCTTCTCTTCGTGGCTGCAGAGCGTGTGCAGACACACAGCAGCCGTGCGAGCGAGAGACAGGTTGGGTGTGGTGCGGAGCGTAAAAAGCCTCTCCAGCCCCTCCCCTTTGGAGCGGTGCCACGGGGAATGGCCAATGGCAACCTGCAACCTCTACTCACCCCACCCTCCCACAACGTCCCCCCCATGGCCAGGCAAGCTGGATGTGGGGGTAGGGCATTTAGTTTTTATTATGTTAGTCATTTTGAACCTTAGAAAGAGGGATAAGATGTTTTAAATATCTATACTATACTATACACTACACTATATATTGTGGTATAATATATACTATATTATATTATTAAAAATCCCATCTGTAGACTGCAAGTCCCCATCACTAAATGGATTACTTGCAAAATTTTCATTTATCCACTTACGTGATATCCCACTGAATGTATACTATTAATCTTGTACAAACTTCTTATGTCTTATGGCTAAAACAAACAAATTTGAACTGAACAATTATGGCATAGGTAAATAAAACTACTGTGAAATGAAGCTATTTGCCAGAGTGGTTATTATTTAGACAAATGAAAAGTTAAATAAAAAGAGAGACTCATCCTTTTTTGACACAACATAGAAGGAAATGTTAGAACAAAGCCTCTGGGAATGAGGATGAGGAGGGGAAATATAGATTAGAAAACAACACCAGTTTAGTGAAACAAAGAAGGCAACATGAGATGAATTAAATTTTTAAATGCCCACAACAGAATTCTTGTGCAGATCGACTGGTTTCCTTCCGAGTCATAAATTCAGTATACAGAAACAATGCATTGCAGACAGATGCCTTTTATGGGTTTTTTTTCTTCTTAAAATAAGGAACGATTATGATTCTCTCATGCAGATAATAAATTTAACTCAGAAATCTACCCATTGTGAATTCTACCAAAATACAGTTCTGAGTGAGCTGGGAGAGAATGAAAAGCAATATTTCCATGGAGGGAGTACAATCTGACTATATCAGGTGTAACTGACATGTGGGAGAAGTAGAGAAAATGCTTGAAAAATATGTTACAGCCAGAACTGGCTTTAACTGAAAATATATAAATTGTTTACAATTAAAATCTCTGCAAAATCTAAAGGAACACCTGCTTCATTGTTGTTGCTAAGTTTTCCTGAGTTGTTTCATATTGTTCACAAAGATGTACAGTAAAATATGCATATAAGGATGGAATCCTATGCAGGTTGACAGAAAAAAAGTCCTTCAATTAAAGCATGGCTGGCTGGGGAATGCTGGGAGTTAGGACTGTTTTCTGTCTGAACATGCATAGGATTACATCCTAAATAATTTAAGGACAGTATAACCTGACACTGTCTCCAACAAGATACCCCATTATACCCTATTCCTTTATAGCCCAACATCATATAATGACACCCCCACACAGAACCTACTGTTTACTCCCTCACCCAGCCCATACATCCTTCCCCCCAATAATAATAAAATGTAAGAAGAGGAAGAAAGAGCAGAAAGGTAGAAAACAAGGGCAGGGAAGGGGGAGGATACCAACCGAGTCACCAGGATGTTTTATCAGGAGTTAGGGTGCAAGTTTGTTAACCATTACAGAGAGAACGACACCAAATATATTTTGTGTAGTGGATGTTTTCCCAAGGAGTTCCAAAATCGGGGGGGGGGGGAATCAGTGTTTTCTTTTAAAATGATGATTTATCTCATTCTTTCTCAGAGGCAATCAGGTCAGTGGCATACATGGTTGCCCCCACTTTATCACCACAATAACCCTGCCAAGGAGTTTAGGCTGAGAGATAATGATTGGTCAGTGTGGTAGGGATGTCCAGGTTTTGTGAAATCTGTCCTGTGTGTGTCTCAGCAGAAAGATGTGTATTTTCCTATGAATACATTTGTGTAAATTTTGGGAAAATTAAAAAATAAAGACTCCATGTCACCAGAGGAGGCTGGTTCACAGAGGATTCCTCAGATCAGATTCTTAGAAATCCAAACTCATTTTAGTCCATCTCGGATTTCTTCAGTAACCCTAGTTAGGGGTGACCTGAGATATTTTGCTTCCTGAAAGCAGAGCCCAAACCCCAGCCCTCTACTGCTAGAGATATCCCTTTAAAATGTTCCGTGTCCCCCCCCCCCCCCGGAATTACTTGCTTCACCCTTCTCTATGGCCCAGTTTATGTCACCCAGTAAGCTTTATGGCTGGGTGAAGATTTGAACCCTGCTCTTCTTGGTCGTTGCTTAATATTCTAGCCACAATTTTTGTGGCATTGTTGAAAATGAGGATGAAAAAACTGAGTAATTTTTGGCTTGAGTCTATTTCCATTTCAGCTTTTGGAATATATTATTCTTTAAGGCATTTCAGATTACTTGTGTGAGGTGTGTGTGTGTGTGTGTGTGTGTGGTACAGCAAAGCAACTAAAATAAGAAAGACATTTGGCAAGCACAATTCAAAGAGGTAAACATTGGCTCCTTTTCCTTTCCTTGGGTTCAAAGCTAAAATATTTGTAATTTTAAAGGATGATTATGGAAACATGATTATGCGCACATAGTCAGCTCTCCATACAGTGGGAGATGTTCTTAGTTTTAAAGAGAGTTTTGAGGTGTAAATGAAATAAAACTGTTCTAAAAATATTAAGCCCTTGAACTATTCCAGCCATTTGCAATAGCACTGTGATGTGCCAGCAAAGAACTTCAGTTATCAGGACATGGGAACTCTGTAGGTTTTTAATGATAACTTTACACACCCTGACATGCCACACATGTCTGAAACCATCATTTCCAGCCTGAAGTGGTTTTAAAAAACATGTGAAGTACTCTACTAATTTCAAATTACTCTGAAAAATGTAAGGTTAGAATTCTGATTACCTCTAAACTTAAAGATGTTATGAACCCTTGAAGTAGTATAATATTGTGTGTTGTGATTTCGATCTTATTAAGTGTTTCAGTCTGGGAGTTCATCGACTAACTCTGTTATAGCTGTGGAGGGATCAAGCTAGCAATAATGTAATGGGACATCAGAATAGAATGTACTTTCATAGCTCACAAAACTTTATACCTGTGCAAAATGCAGTGAAACAGGAGAAATACCCCAGATCCTAACACTCAAGGCTGTTAATCTGCTGTTAATCTGCTGTGTCTGCTCTCAGTTTTGTTACAGAATTGAGATCTGAGCATTATACAAGGAGCATTTCTTTCCTGCTTTTCCACTACATAACCTCTAGGTGGCACTGTGGTATCATGGAATAGTGCAATTACACAAGAGTTAATCGCACTTTCTTTCGCTTTCACAATTAAATGCTGCATTTTCTGCTTAAAAAAAAGACAGAAGTCAAACTGGAGGGTCAGAACATCATCTAAAGAACCCATAAATAACCATGACAAGGGAATGGCAAGTGCACAATAAATGCCTTGTGTAGAAAAACTCACTGTGTACCCAGAAAATGCAGTATATGGTAGGGATGGCAGAGAATTCCGCCACAGATTCCAGTGAAGCTGGATTCTGTAGAATCCACCCCCCCCCCGGAATCCATGGTGGAATGGCCTCCTGCCCCCCTCCCCCCCCACGGAATCACCCGGGATGGCACTTACCTGGCGGTGGCGGCGGCAGCAGCAGCTGGTATCCTGGCCGGCCGCGGCTGCGCTGCTGTGGCTGCCATTGCCGTCCTTCAAGCTGTGATAGGCTACGTAAGAATTTACATAGCCTATCATGGCTAGCCCCCCAAAAAAACCCCAGCATACGCAAACGGCGGCGGCTACGGTGGCCGCCATTTGCATTCTCTATTTTTCACCGTACTAGCCTATGTCAATATACGTAGGCAATTACGGCGGGGGAAAAAAGGGAACCGCAAATAGCGCCGACTACGTTATTTGTGGTTCCCTTTCCCCCCCCCCGCCATAATTGCCTACATAAATATTTATGTAGGCTAGAACGGCGAAAAATAGGGAATGCAAATGGTGGCCGCCGTAGCCACCGCCATTTGCATACACCGTTTTTTTGGGGGGGGGATGCCGTGATAGGCTACATAACTTCTTATGTAGCCTATCACGGCAGCCTGGAAGGACACAAATGGCAGCTGCTATGGCCGCCACCATTTGCATCCGCAGCAGCCCGTCCATGGCCAGAAGTCCGGCTGTGGACGGCCCTGCCTGGCTGCTCCACAGAGCTGCCACGGAGCAGAGACAGCTGGGCAGGATTCCAGGGGGGGAGGACTGGATCACCTCCCCCCCCGTCGAGGATTCTGGGGGGAGGGACAGAGCACCTCCCCCCCCAGCGGATGCCCTGACCGGAACAGGTAAGGGATTCATACATCCCTAGTATATGGAGGCCAACCATGGTTAGTTAGTGCTGGTGGAAAATCCGCAATGCAGTTGTTTGGATGGACTCTATGATGATATTACCTGGGTTACAGATGAGCTTTATTTAGGATCGATGAATTGCCCAATCATATCACTATGGGATACAACAGGAGAATGTTTGGCCACCATTTGTGTGGCTGGCTTTACCATGATTGGCTACATAAATACTTATGAAGCCTATCACGGAAAGAGCAGTGGCGCAAACGGCGTAGCAGCTGCCGTTTGCGCCCCTGCTCTTTGCCGTGATAGGCTATGTAAATTGTTACATTTGTGGCCACAGCAGCTGGCTGAGAGACCAGCTGCCGCTGGAGCCACTGCCGGAGCCGCCACTGCCGGAACATCCGCCCCAGGTAAGCTTCGTCCCGGGGGGGATTCCGCAGGGTGGCAAGGGGTGGGAGGCCGTTCCGCCACAGGTTTCGGGGGGCCTAATGCATTGGCATTCAGCCTCACTGAGATCTGTGGAGGAATTCTCCGCCATCCCTAGTTTGTCTGCCTTAAAGTCAAGGTCCTAACATTATAGAACTCCTTCCCCAAGAAGGCTTACTAGTGTATTGGTGTCTGGGCAGATTTGGGTGGCATTGTAAACATGTTGATTTAAAGAGCCTTTTAGGGTTGTGTAGTTTTCACATTGATTTTCATGGTTCTTAATCTATAGTATGAAATTAGGAAACACCAGGATTAAATTAGATTCTTTTCTCTCTCCAGAGACTTGCTATTACCTAATTTAGAGAAATGGATGGATTTATGAAATTTTGGAGCAAACATTCTCCTTTTCAGTCTTCTATAGTTTCTAGCTGGTATAAGAGGTTTTGACACTAAATGTCCAGTTTTTATGAACAAATCATGAGAGAGTGAAGACAACATATTATTCCTAATCTCCCTTCTTGTTGTGGCATATTTAAAACCCAGTTCCACACTCCCTTTTGGTTCAAACAGAAAAGAAATATTATGGAGCTCAATTTCTTACCAAATCAGAGAAATTCCTGGTAGATGTTATAATTCCCAAAGTGGGGCTCATTTTCTTAAGAAGGAACAGGTTGTGTAGGTTCAGGTAGGTGCCAATCAGAAATAGGTCAGATGTGTAGCTACTGCTTGCCTCACTTGGGAATGTTTAGGGCTCTGCAGCTAGGAGAACCAGCATTCCTGGTACAAAATCAGAGCACTGAGTATTTCGTAGAGAACAATGAACAAAAACCACGCCACGACTGATAGGCCAAGGGGTGCCATCAATTCCCACCTTTCAACCAGTGCCAAGACCTATTGCCCCCCGAGTTTATCTACTTTAAGTTTGATTCAATAAAGCAGTGGCCTTTAGGTCACTTTCTATATAAATTTGTGCCTGTGTCCTCGTTGGTTTCTGTCCACAGGAACATTCCATTTAACCCGTTGCCTCACAAATTAGCAATGTTCCAATTTAATGGCTTCAGATTTAAAGACAGATGGACTTCTTAGTCTGAGATACCATGCTTGTATGTTGAGCCCATAGCAACAAAAAGGCAGCCAACCTGTTCATGGAGGGGATGACTTTTGGTTTTTAAACCCCCACTTTTGTCTGTGGCACCTTAAAATGTATCTGGGTCAAAGGAACCCTGGCGCATGGTATTGAGATATAGAGTCCAGGTGTCTTCTTTGAAGGAATTGTTGCATCAACTGGTTGTTGTTTGGGGACTCCAGGATCACAAATACTCCAAAATTTCCACCCGAAATCGGTGGCAAAACGGTCTCCCCCCCACCCCCCCCAGGATGGGACTTAACTTTGGCGAATCTCCCTGGCGGCAGCGGCTCCGGCGGCGGTTCGGCGGTGGTTCGGCGGCTGCGGCTGCGGCGGCCGGTCTTCCGACCGGCTGCTGCCACCGCCATTTCCAGTAAAAAAGAAAACACAAAAAACAAAAAAACATGATAGGAGGCTATGTAAAGATTTACATAGCCTATCATGGCTAGATTTTCAAAAAATACCGTGATAGGCTATGTAAATGTTTACGTACCCTATCATGCCTGAGTGGAAAAAAAACAAAAACCGCGCGTATGCAAATGGCGGCGCCCATGGGCGCAACCATTTGCGTTCCTTATTTTGGCATGTGTAGTCTACGTAAACATTTACGTAGACTATGGCAAAAATAAGGGGAACGCAAATAGCATAGCGTCTACGCTATTTGCATTCCTCTTATTTTCGCCATAGTCTACGTAAATGTTTACGTAGACTACACATGCCAAAATAAGGAACGCAAATGATGGCGCCCATGGGTGCCACCATTTGTGTACACATGTTTTTTTTTTCTCACTCAGCCATGATAGGCTACGTAAACATTTACGTAGCCTATCACGGCTGATTGCAGGGACGCAAATGGCGGCGGCTACGGCCGCCGCCATTTGCGTTCCCGGCCGGCCAGAAATTGCGATGGGAGGGACGGGGCGCCTCCCACCCTGCCAGAATTTCGGGGGGGAGGGACGGGGCACCTCCCCCCTGGCCAGAATTTCGGGGGGGAGGGACGGGGCACCTCCCCCCTGGCCAGAATTTCGGGGGGGGAGGGACGGGATGCCTCCCCCCCGGCCAGAATTTTGGGGGGAGGGATGGAGTGCCTCCCCCCCACCTCGAAGCAAATTTCGTCAAAGGTAAGTGACTTTCGTACATCCCTACTCTGGAGGTATGTAAGCAGAGGATGCACTGGCCATCTAGATGGCTGCACCTGCATCCTGCATTGAGCAAAGGGTTGGACAAGATGATCTTCATGGTACCTTCCAATTTGATTATTTTATGATTTGTCTGGCAGGGTAGGGGAGATAAATTGTAACAAGGATGGCCCTCAATCCAGCCCCTCCTATCTCTTTTTCTTTACATCCATGATGAACTCAAAGCTCCCTGAAGAAAGGTAAGGAAAGGAAACAATGAGGAGGGTGGATCAGGGGCCTCATCCTAGGCCAAATGTTTGTTATAAAGTCAGATGTTTAAAGTACCCTTTTAAAAAATGGGTGAATGTAGGGATGTGCAGTCCCTACTTATCTCGCAGCGCGGCCGCCATTCGCTTCCTCATCATAGCTGTGATAGGCTACGTAAATAATTACGTAGCCTATCACGGCTAACGCAGGGATGCCATTTGCGTCCCTGCGGAGGCCATGATAGGCTACGTAAGTATTTACGTAGCCTATCATGGCAAGCTAAAAAAAAAAAACAGCGTACGCAAATGGCAGCGGCTACGGCAGCCACCATTTGCATTCCCTTTTTTTCGCCACAATAGCTTATGTAAATATTTCCGTAGGCTAAAATGGCGAGAAAAAAAAGGAACGCAAATAGCGCCCACTACGCTATTTTCATTCCCCTTTTTTCACCGTAATAGCTTAGGTAAATATTTACATAGGCTAAAACAGTGAAAAAAAGGGAACACAAATGGCGGCCGCCGTAGCCGCCACCCTTTGCATATGCTGTTTGTTTTTTTTTCCCTGCAGGCTGCCCAGCGGCCGGATGTCTGGCTGTGGGCGGCCCCAGCTGGCAGCTCCGCGGAATTTCTGCAGAGTGGAGACAGCCGGATTAGGATTTCGGGGGGAGGTGCGGAGCGCCTCCCCCCCCACTGCAAATCACCCCGTCGAAAAGGTAAGTGACTTTCGTACATCCCTAATGTCAGCCACTCGAATTGCAAAGCTGGGAGGAACCTGGCTTGGCACCATAGCTACATAACTTACAAGATATGTCTTTTTTCAATCATTATATATTTATTATTATTAAATATTAAGTTATTTTTATCCCGGCTCACAATTACTGTCCTGTTTCAACGCAGGCAAGGGCCTTAGGCAAGGGCTGTGGGCAAGGCACAGATAGTCCCAGGAGCAGCAGCAAGAGAGCAACCAGTTTAGTCCAAAGTCATACACAAGAGTTCTGAGGAGGTTTTGTAGGCACAAGCAGAGGTGAGGTTAAAGCAGTCTAAAGGTCAGTTCACCAGCGTCTGTTTTATCAAGCATCAAGGCCAGTCAGGGTGGTGTCTAAAAGAGTTGTCCAGATGGGTAGCTGAAGGTCTAGGAGCCTATCAGATCTGGTATCTCGGAATGCCAAAGCCCAGGTTACGGTGCTGTGGTTTGCAGCAGAGAGTTGGTGTCTGTGGTGTAGGGATGGATGAAAGGGACTTACCTTGTCCCGCAGCTTGCTTCGCGGTGGGGGGGAGGCGCTTCGCTTCTCCCCCTGAAGTTCAGGTGAGGGGGGGGAGGCACCCCACCTCGCCCGGCCGAAATTCAGGCCAGGGAGAAGCGCCCCGTCTCCCCAGTCACGAAAGAAAAAGTGGAAAAAAAACACACCCTGTGATAGGCTACGTAACGATATACGTAGCCTATCACGGCTAGATTTCCAAAGTCAGCCGTAATAGGCTACATAAATCGTCACGTAGCCTATCATGGGTGACTTTGGAAAAAAAAAAAAGCGCGTATGCAAATGGCGGCGGCCCATGGGCGCCGCCATTTGCATTCCTTATTTTGGCACGTCAAGTCTACATAAAGATTTACGTAGACTACGGCAAAAATAAGGGAACGCCTCTCCAGCAGTGAAAGTTCTTCTCTTGCCGGGATGCAAATTGTGGCGCCCATAGCCGCCGCAGTTTGCGTCCCTGGCCTGCAGTCAGCCGTGATAGGCTACGTAAATCTTTACGTAGCCTATCACGGCTGACTTTGAAAAAAAAAAAAGCGCGTACGCAAATGGCGGCACCCATGGGCGCCGCCATTTGCGTTCCTTATTTTGGCCTGGGTAGTCTACGTAAATATTTACGTAGACTACTGCGAAAATAAGGGCAACGCAAATAGCGTTTTTTTTTTTTTTTCAAAGTCAGCCGTGATAGGCTACGTAAAGATTTACGTAGCCTATCACGGTGTTTTTTGAAAATCTAGCCGTGATAGGCTATGTAAATCTTTATGTAGCCTATCACGTTTGTTGTTTGTTTGTTTTTTTACTTGGAAATGGCGGTGGCGGCAGCCGGTCAGAAGACCGGTCACCGCCGCCGCCGCTGCTGCTGAACCGCCGCCAAACCACCACCTGGAGCCACCGCCGCCAGGGACATTCGCCGAAGGTAAGTCCCATCCCGGGGGGTGGCGGGGGGGTGGCGGACCGTTTCTCCACCAATTTCTCCTCCCGGAGATTCGTGGAGAAATTCTCCGACATCCCTACTTTTAAGGGAGGCCCCACGCTAGGGATGTCAGAGAAACCTGCTGCGGATTCAAATGAGGCTGGATTCTTTGGAATCCAGCCTCAGGAATCCGCATTGGATTGGGACCACTTACCTCCACTCCAGGAGGACTGGAGGCAGAACGGCACTTGGCTGCTTGTTGCCAGCCGGAGCCATTCACCTCCTCCCTGTCCCTGCAGATCTCCATGTCTTTTCTTTAAAAAATAAAAATAAAATGGCTATCGGCAGGATGCAAATAGAGTCATGAATCCTGCGTCTAAGTCTATGTGTCCATAGGCTTACATGCAAGATTCATGGCTCCATTTTGCATATAAGTCTATGGGCACATCCTGCTGATCGCCATTTTTTTAAAAAAAGAAAAGACATGGCAATCGGCAGGAACAGGGAGGAGGAGAATGGCTCTGCCTGGCAGGAGGGAAGTTGAGTGGCCCCCACGCCGCTCCCCCCCCACCAGAATCTTCACAGAGCGGAGCTGCTCCGGAGGATTCCGGGGGGGAGGAACAGATCACCCCCCCACGGATTCCCCACCTGAACAGATGGTGGGGAATCCGTACACCCCTACCTCACGCTGTGACTTCCTTTTGTTCTTTTGCTGCTCATGTCTGATTCTACGCCGTTCAAGGTGGATCAACTCAGGTTCTGCTTCCAGCATTTGGGGAAGTTCAGGAGCTGCTCGAGAGGGGCCAGGTTGCTCCTGTAATGTAATGTTAAAAAAAAGGACTGTCATCCAAGGCCTCCTGTTCCCTGCTTAGCTCTGGCTGGGGCCCATTGTGCTGGCTCTCCCCCTCCTCTTCTTCCTCAGGTGAATCCTCCTCCAGGTAGGGCAAGACACTTACATATATCTTCACCCATAGACTCTATTTTCTACATTAGCATGTATGGATGCTTACTAAAGAAACGTTAGCTCTAATCTCCCAAAATGAAGTTGTTGTTTTTAAAGCAATGAAGACTCTCTTTAGAAAACACCACCAGAATTAAGTCACTGGGGGTTAATTAGTATTTACATAAAACAAGGGTTTACATTTCCCATTTGCAAAGTGAGTGTTAATTTTCTGTTTTTCTTGATTAGGCCTTTGTTACAGATACTCCAGGTTTAGTGTTATCATCTTTGCCCTTCATTACTGCCTTGTTTATTTTAAGTTAAATGACATCACAGCTCCATCCAATCAAATTCCAATGGGGAAAAAAATGGAATGAGGCAAAGCAGCAATATTTTACATAAAATTGTAAACTACATTATTTCAGACATATGTAGAACTACAAAAAACATCCTAAGTCAAGAAAACCTGCTTAAGGGGGTGGGGGGAAGACTTCGACAATCACATTTTAAGGCAATGTGGAATATGAAGTTGGAATATGCCAGTTTTGACATACCATCAGAATGACTCGTCTTGCTCAAATACAGCCACACATCATGATTCATTAATGTTGCATAATGTGATATGTTGACATAACCAGATGTATTATCAAAATGAGATGTCAAACCTGAAAAGCTCAAAGGAAGCAAAGTTCATAGGAAAAAACTATCTTTAGATGTGACACTTAGGACATCTGGTTGTGTTCTGCTTTAAACATTTGTAAATATACATGTGCTTGCATTGTTTTATATGTGGTTCAAATATCCACATGTTTTTCCTCACAATGAATAATTGTATTTTGCAGCTAGAAATCATTAATGAGGGGTCTAAAACATGTAAGGTTTGCACAAATGTCCAGAACATGAGTGCTACTGTGTGTGACAGCTGCCATCTTGACTACCACCAGTGAAGAACTGAACCAGGAAAGCTGACAAAATAAACCCTTATATGTGGAAGAATGTCACCAAATTTTGTTCCATCGGGAGAACGAGTGCTGTATTAAAATTATGTAAAGTGTGCTCTTTCTGATTATAGATTGAAGGCAGACTTTTCTATACAAAGAGTCTAAACACATTAATAACCTGAAACCACATGAACAGTCTGATCCCATGTAGGGTTCATAGAATCACAGAATCATAGAATAGTAGGGTTGGAAGGGGCCTACAAGGCCATCGAGTCCAACCCCCTGCTCAATGCAGGAATCCAAGTCAGAGCATCCCTGACAGATGACTGTCCAGCCTTGTCTTGAACGCCTCCAGTGTGTGAGAGCCCACCACCTCCCTAGATAATTGGTTCCATTGTTGTATTGCTCTAATAGCCAGGAAGCTTTTCCTGATGTTCAGCCGGAATCTGGCTTCCTGTCACTTGTGCCCATTATTCCATGTCCTGCACTCCAGGATGATCGAGAAAGGATCCTGGCCTTCCTCTCTGTGACAAACTTTCATGTACTTGAAGAGCGTATTCAGTGTAAGGATGTCAGAGAAATCTGCAGTGGAATCAAATGAGGTTAAATTTCTATGAATCTGCAATCAAGGATTCCGCAGCAGACTGGCTTTTCCCAAGTCACACAGATTCTGTGGACCTGCAGACCTTAAAAAACAAACAACTTTTTGGAATTTTACACAAATGTAGTAGTAGAAAAAGACATAAAATTTAAAAACAACAACCAAAAATGTGCATTTCCCTCAAAGTCTAAAGCATGAAAATGCACATGGATTTGCACATTGGTGGTGGGGGGGAATTGTGCATTTTAGCAAGTGCGAATTTGTGCAAATATGAAAAATGGGACAAAATCCAATTCTGCTAATGAGTGGACGATGGAACAAAAGGCACCTGACAATATGCAAAAAACAGACAGAATAAATTTGACAAAATCTGTACATCCCCATTTCAGTGGGCCTAAACCTGAGTAGGACCGGGTAGCTCTAGAGTTTCTTGAGCAATGCCCAATTTGCCACCCCAATTTAAAGCAGGTAAAAATGTGGAGGGGAGTTTCAAGGGATTTCTGTGGCTTGGCAGCAGCAGCAGCACCACTTTCTCTTGTATAATCTCCTCCCCCCCCCCTTTTTGCCACCATGTATGATTGGTCACAGCAGGGCTCCTTATGGTGTGTGTGTGTGTGCGTGTGCGTGTGTGCGTGCAAGTGTGTGCACACATGCATTTGTGTGTAGGGGGGAAGGCTGTCAGCTGCTTTTATTATCCCCTAGAATGCCCCTGGGATACCAGTAGAAGTACCAGACCCTGCCCAATTGCAAATTGTAATCATGAACAATTTCAGTTATAGCCATATAAACATGAAGAAAGGCTCAGTGGTGGAGCCCCTGCTTTGCATACAGAAGGTTCCAGGTTCAATCCCTGGCATCTCCAGGTTGGGCTGGAAAGTCTCCTACCTCAAACTCTGGAGAGCCATTGCTGCCAGTCAGTGTAGATAATACTGGGCTAGATGGACCAATGCTCTGATTCAATATAAGACAGCTTCCTATGTTCCTGTGACCCTTGAATCATGTGTCCCTGAAATCTCTCCCCCTCCCCACAGTTTGGG
The DNA here is from genome assembly GCF_057233095.1 of Heloderma suspectum. Lineage (NCBI taxonomy): Eukaryota > Metazoa > Chordata > Lepidosauria > Squamata > Helodermatidae > Heloderma > Heloderma suspectum. The sequence continues at coordinate 54,670,585 of NC_139461.1, forward strand.
GTGCCCTTTGCAGTTCCTGTAAAAAATGAGTCCAATGCTCATCACCACCCTAGTGTATTCTGGCTCAGTTAATCACTGCCCAGCATCAGGGCTGGTGTCAAGGATAGGCATGGTTGGGCACTTGTCAAGGCCCCACTACCCAGCAAGGGCCCACTGACATGAGCCCTTGGACTTGCTCCTTCTCTTCACCATTGCAGTCTTCTTGCTCACCTGGCCCAGTGGTGGTAAGAAGGAGGAACAGTAGATGCTAGGCAAGCAGGTGGTAGCAATGATGAGAAAGACAAGAAGGAACAATAGCTGCTAGTGACAATAGCTGCTAGTGGTGAGAAGGCAGATCCACTGATGGAGGGGGGCCATGGAGGGGGTCTGGCCCAAGCGCACTCTAAAACCTGGAGCCAGCACTGTCCAGCATCACTCATACTCTAAGATCTGAACCCTGATGAAACTATGTTGTCACCAACAATGCATACAAAATATGTGGTGGCTGTAATGTCACCAAGAGATTTGATATGGGTGGTTCTAACCATCTAGCCTTCTTGGAAAGGCTTTTCTTCATGAAGCTCCATATACTTCAGGCATCCTATTTTTCATCTCCTTGATAGTGATACTATTAGGAGGGGTATTTATTTTTTTCTTGTGGCAGTTACATCACCACAGTCTGAACGGAGGGATCTGTCTAGCAAGGGAAAAGAGAAGCACCATGAAACCCAGAATGGTCGCCTTCAGGCTAAACTACAAACTGTGTTAAATACACAGCATGCAGATAATCTTAACTCTTATTTACTTTCAAGGAGTGGGACCAGAATTCTCAGGTAGGGAAGGTTTCAATCTTCCCATTCAGCTGCTTTCCCCACTAAATTTCCTCCTCCCACCGACACACACACACACACACACACACATCACACGGGCTGAAAACAACAACCGTCCATTGGTGCTAGAGGAAAAGGGCTGGGAGGTGATCTTCATGATTCCTCTGTCCTCCTGTGCCTCATGGAAAGCTGCCCTGGAGGGCTAGGGGGAATATCTGGAGCTGCATGAGAGGCAATGCAGGGGGCAGAAGTGGGGGGATTGGTGAAGGTCTTATTGGGGATCCTCTGCTGAATCCCTGTGCCTTCCAAGAATGGAAGGAGCCCTTCCATTCACAAAATTGCCAATCTGGATTCAACCCAATATGTGAAAAGCATGATCACATTACACATCTCTGGTGGAGGGGTTGGTTGAAAAGCAGTCCTGGAATCTTGCACACTGCTAAAGGGAGCTGACCCTGTTTCTTCTTGTGCTACAGTGCAGACAGAATTCCTTCCCACTGACCTACCCAGGTGCTATTTGCCACAGGAAGTTGCTATTGACACATCATCTAGAGTTATCTTAAGGCAGCACTCCTAAAGTTGGGAGTACATTGCCCAGGAATTGGTGGGATGTACTACTGCATAAACATGGTTAAAATGAGATTGCAAGAAAGGGATGAAGTAAACATCAGGACAAAAGCATGGCTGCCACCAAAAATAGTACAGCATATTTTGTTCTTCCCCATTTCTTCTAGCTAGGGATGGATGGACCCATCTCTGTCTGGGGTGTGGGGGAGCTGGACGAGCCACCCACTCCCCGCTCATGTGGCCTGGACATACTTGGCGAGCCTCTCTGCTCGCCCCACCCACCTGCTGAGCTGCCCCTCCTCTCCATGCCAAAGACTCTGGCAGTCAAGCCCTTGTGCTTTATGCACACAAGGGCTTGACTGCCAGAGTCTTTGGCACAGCACCCCCCCCAGTGCTCTAGCCCTGGCCTCCTCCTGGGGTGCTACCTCCTGGGGTCCTACCAAGGTCCTTCCTCCCCACTCCAGCTGTCAAACGCTTCCTTGACAGCCAGGGAAGGCAGGATGGCCAGGGGAGCCATGGCCAGCCCCCAGCGCTCTTGCCCTGGCCTCCTCGAGAAGGCCAGGGTGAGAATGCTGGGGTGCCACTGAGGTCCTTCCTCCCTGCACTGGCTGTCAAGGGCTTCCTTGATACCCAGCAGAGCCAGGACAGGTCCTGACGCAGCCAGCCCCCAGCACTCTCACCCTGGCCTCCTCAAGAGTGCTCCCAGCCACTCTCCAAGCTCCAGGATGCTCAGTGGCTAGGTCCGTCAGCACTCAGGGCTCAGCCAGCAGGATCCAGGAGGCGGGGGGGGGGGGCTCCATTGGACTCCACCCCTTCTTCAGACTCCTGCACTATCCCTACTTCTAGCAGATCTTATCTCAGGTTGTGACATCAGATGTCCCCATCCTCACTTTATATTATTAGATGCTGATGTTGCAAATATTTACTAGTCTGATACTAACATAAACAGCAAACAAACAATCCTTTACTGAGGATTCATCTGGCACCTACACTGCTAAATTTTCAGCTTCTGGTGAAAACCTTCGTGTTTTCCCAAGCTCCTTACAGAATCTTCAGTCCTGAAGTGATTGCTTTTGTGCAACTCCCATTGCTATTTGAACTTTGTAATGAATGTATTTTTATAATGCGGATTGTTTTGGTGATGTGACTTTTGTAAGCAGGGTAGAAATGTATTAAATAAATAAATGTTACTCATATTTTTGTTAGCGATACGTCTGGATCTGTATTACAATTTGCCCCAATTTTACATGTTAATTCAAAAGAAGGTCGCACTGATTTCAATGAGATTTATTCTTAACATTGCATGTATCCTCAGAAGTAAGGCCCATTCAGTTTGATGGGGCTTACTCCCAGATAAGCATGTATAAGATTGAAGCCTAAGTGTGCTTAAGACTGCAACCTAAATTATGGGTATTATTGTTATTATTATTTCCATTTCTATATCACAATAGCTGAAGCTCTCTGGGTGGTTCACAAAATTTTTTTTTGAGGAATTTAGAAATAACTGCATGTATAGGGTGTGTGTGTGTGTGTGTGTAATTTGAAGACCTGAGAAATACAGCCAGGATAAAAAAAATACAATATTTTCATGGAAACATTAGAGATAAAGCATTATTTGGGCATACTGATACTTCACACATTCAGCATGCAACATTTTTTAGCCATCAGCCCAATTCTGATGAAATAAAATCCTTTACTAATATGTGACCGGTTAATTCAAATCCTACCTGAATGTCACCACATGATAATACTGATGACAACATCTAGGCCAATAATACAAAATCAATAGCAAGCAATGAAGTGCTATCTGAGGCAAATCTAGAATGTCATTAGATTATTAATTAAATTGACACCTGCCAAACTAAAGCCAACCAATCTTTGCTTTACATGGAATATTAAAGTCGTTTCTCCTCGCCTTGTAAAACGCTTTATAAAAGTAAATGTATGGTGGTATTAGAAGAAAAGCTTCAAACAACTTTTAATTTAAAGCTAGAAGCTTGACATATTTAAAGAATAGGAGAAATCTGACTGTATAAATTCCATAAATACAGCTTTTGCAAATGGTCTTTTAACTCTTATTGATCATGACCTAGGCATTCAAAGTCTAATTATACTAAAAACTGCCCTATGTCTCTAGTGTACTGAAAAATCATTACCTGAAATTAATCAGTACTCAAAATACACCCTTCTTAATTACACTTATGTTTGATTAGGGGAGGGAAATGTACTCCTTTGCTTTGCTTTTTTGCAGGAGCCACTATAATAAAGTGCACAATAAAAGAATAAATAATCACTGCTCTCCTAAAAATCCTCATCCACTCTTCATGTGAATATTTAGGTATAATCTCAGGTAATATTTGTGCAGTCACATTTAGTTATTTTGGGGAACATTTATCAAACTTAAGAAAATAGTCTACACTTTTAAGGCTGCAATCCAATGCATACTTTCTTGGCAGTAAGTCAGTCCCCTTGGACACAGTGGGATTTACTTCCATATAAAAAAGCATAGGATTGCACTGTAACAGTTGCATCGTATACATGTCTAGTCTGAATTAATTTCCATTGAGTTCATTGGGGATTATTCCCACGTAAGGAAGTGTAGGACTGCAGCATGGAGTGCAATCCTAAATAGGGATGTGCAAATCAGCAAAACCCGACCTTGCCAAAGTTCTCCAAATTCCATCCTGAAGCTCATTTCAACTTGAGTCTGTATCAGATTGTGAGCTTTGTTTTTTTCTTTCTGTGTGAAAATCCGTGCATATTTCCGTGCGTATTTTTCCAAATGTAAGCATCAGCTGGGCACATCTTTGAAGTGTCTTCTTTTCCCATTGATTAAAGCATATTTGTGGGCATTTTTCAAAGGTACATATTTTTTCATGCGTGTTTTTCAAATGTAAACATGCTGTTGAACGCATTTTTATTGGTCTGCGAATTACACTGCAAGCTTGGAAATGCACGGATGAGTCCATGTTCAGCTCGGAAGGTGGGAGCTGAGGAAAGCCTGATAAAAAATGAACTAAAACAAATTGATCATACATCCTAGGGATGTACGAATCCCTTACCTGGCTCCGCGCAGGGGCATCCGCGGTGGGGGGGAGGCGCTCCGTCCCTCCCCTCGGAATCCTCAATGGGGGGGAAGGCACTCTGTCCCTCCCCCTGGAATCCTGCCCAGTTGGCTCCACTCTGCGGCCAAGCCACGGAGCCGCCGGCTGGCTCCGGCCGCCCGCAGCTGGACATCCAGCCGCTGGGCAGCCCTGCAGGGACGCAAATGGCGGCTGTCGTAGCCGCCGCCATTTGCGTACACTGGTTTTCCCCCCCCCTGCCTTAATAGGCTACGTAAATACTTATGTAGCCTATCACGGCCTCCGCAGGGACGCAAATGGCGTCCCTGCGTCAGCTGTGATAGGCTACATAAGTATTTATGTAGCCTATCATGGCTAGGAAGAGGAGGAAGTGAATGGCGGCCAGGACGGCTGCCATTCGCAAACCAGCGTGGACGGGAGCAGGTAAGTGCTCTGTTTTGCGTACCTTTTGTGGGGTGGGAATGGCGGGGACTTCGTCCCACGCGCCTTTCATGGGTTGCGGGGGGTGGGGGCTTCATTCCGCGACGGATTTCGGGGGGCCGAATGCACTGGCATTCGGCCTCACTGAGATCCGTCACGGAATTCTCTGACATCCCTATACATCCCTAATCCTAAGGAACTGATGCTTGATAGACAGAGGGCTCTGATCTCAGAGCCCTCTACCTATCCAAAGTCCTGCTGGCAAGAGTCAGTCAGGGCAGGAGGAGGAGCTTTTACAGACTATCTGTTCTCCATTTAAAAACTTTTCAGCAAGACAAGCTCCTCAACCCTTCTAGCTTGCTTACCAGGGAGTGGGTGGGGACGGTGACAGAGAGGATCTTGGACTCAGCAGATCTTGGCCTCTCATCCTTCCTTCACTCCCTGCCCACTGAAACACCCCTTTTTTCCTCTCTCTCCAGTGTCTCTTCTGAGGTTGCAGTTGTGACCTTGAAAGAGAAGCCACCATAGAGCTTTCCACAGTCGCTGGTAGGGGTGGCTTGGGGAAGGGGGAAGATCCACGATCAGATCTCCTCCTCCACAGTCATAGCTCTCTCTATGGCTGCAGAGAGCAGGAGATCTGCACCATTCTATGGCTCCCCAGAAGCTGTCTGTGAGCCACAGAATTTCTTTATTAGTTGCTTAAAACCAAAGCACTCTAAGGAAAAGTGCAGGTGTTATGAACAGGGATGTCATGAAAGCCCAAGAGCATACTGGAGTCATACTGGAGTCAGGAGATCCAGGCTCTAGTCCCCACTCGGCCATGGAAGCTCACTGGGTGTCTTTGGGCCTGTCACAGACTCTCAGCCCAACCCACCTCACAGGGTTGTTGTTGTGAGGCTAAAATGGAGGAGGTGGAGGAAGAGGAGGATTATGTACACCACCTTGGGTTCCTTCCGGATGAGAAAAGGTGGGATATAAATGCAATAAATATATCAATAAATAAAATAAACTGCTAGAGCTTTATTTATATGTGCCGTTTTGAATTGTGAACAATGTATGTTTCCACAGAGTTCATCAGAAAATCAAGAGTGGACATAGGAAACACCAGGCCTTAAACTATACACATTTGTTGGCACTTGTGTCTAATGGTTGATCTAGGAAGCTACATCACTTACAGCACAATCTTTTACATGTCTACTCAGATGCCAGTTCCATTGAGTTCAATTCGGCTTACTCCCAGTCCCAGCTAAATTGGCACAGTATTGGCTTTGACTGACATCTAAATCCAGATATGTAAATATAAGCAAAGCCTTCATCTTCCGGATTCTGTATTGTGTTGTGTGGAGATTTGGCAGCTGAGACTATTCTAGTGTAGTGTTTAAAGGACTTCTGACATTCACAAGTGTAAATGCCATTTCATTTCCAGATCTGACGTGTGGTCATCAACACTGCCCAACTCAGCCAAGATTTCCCCTCTTTTCTTGATTATGCTGTGCTCCTGGAAAGCCTGAACAAAGTATTACACAATCTATTATATACTTCAGAAGTGGGGAAAACACAATCTTTATCTCACTATTGATCTAAAAAGCGATCCTCTGGCCATCGCAGACAAGCCGTTTTCACAGTCTTTAAACAGTAATTTGAACAGCACAAGTATCTTCCTCAGAAGTCCACTTCTAACAAGTATATAGTCCATTTTAATTTACAACTGATTGAAGAGAAGGAAACTACATATTGGCTTTTCTGTGATTCTGAAGTATTACGGATGCCTAACATATAACCAAAACAGCTGTTCTATTTGATTTCTAAATACGTACCAAAGTCTTGCACATGGTAGACTGAGGTGGGAGAATTCTCAGTGTAACACTTCAGACTTCAGGTTGGAGGGCTTATTTGTGAATGCTTCCACACTGGGAACAGAGGATATTTCCTACACATAGTAAGAAGCATACCAGAAAGAAATATTCAGCAGTCCTCTCCCTGATACTTTACTGCATGGAATGAGCTTTTGTGTGTGAGACCATTCTAAAAATAGCCACACACAAAACAACCCCCCCCCAAAAAAACCACCTGCAGTCTGAACTACCCGCACGGTGCCCTCCAGATGAGTTATATTACAACTCCCAGCATGCCCCAACATATCTGGAGGGCACCAGGTTGGGGAAGGGTGACCTAGAAGACTACCAAATCAGCTAATCATCTTATACTGTGTAATGTGTAAAATGTCCCTTACCCCTAGCATGGCTAACTGGGGTATGCTGGGAGTTGTAGGCCCTTTTTTTCTGTCTAAACATGCATAGGATTGCACCATAAGTGATTGACCCCCTGATCCTAGTTATGGTTAATTGTAAGTCCCATTCATTTCATAAAGGGGATTTACTACCAGGTAAAGCGATGGATTCGCTTTTGCCTGCCAAGCACAGGTGTTCATATGAGTTGCTGCTGCTGCACCCCCACCCCCTCAAGCTGGGCTGCGCAAGGCCTGGAGGGCTCAGCAAGCAGTCCGAGGCACTCTGCCCCTGCTAGTACCCCAGCGGGGACAGGCTGCTCATTTTACGTTAATCTCTTACACTTACATAAAACAAGCAGCTTGTCCCTGCTGCCACTGTAGCAAGGGTGGGGGAAGGAGGGAAGGAGAGGAGCACCGCACCAGTCTTTCTCTCACATCCCTGCTACAGCTGAGGCAGCAACAGGCGGCTCTCTGAGGGACTGGGTGCCCGCGAGCTTGCCCAAATCAGCACACGCTGAGTTGGGTAAGTGCTGGGGTCCGTGGAATGGCATCCGCGGGGCTGAGCTGGTGATTTTTCTCGCCAGGCTTCAAGCCCAAACCAGGCAGCCGTGCCATCTCTACTCACAGGTAAGCGTGAAGGAGATTGCAGCCTAGGGATGGGCGAATCCATCAAGCTCAGTTTCACTCAGGTTCTCCTTTAACCAATGCTAACTTCCATCCCAAGTCCGCATCGGATTGCAATGTTGTGTTAGTTTGCATGAAAGTTTGTATGCCTGTTCTTGCACATTTTTAAACGCTGCATTTTTGTATGTATTTTTACCCAACTGTATGCATTTTTTTTTTTTTGTAATGTATGCATTTTTTGTGAACTGCAGTGCAAATTCTGGAAATGTATGAGTTTTGGTGGCAAACTGCATTCCCATCTGCTATAGGTTAGCAAAGTGCAAATTTGGTAAGTTCACATTGAAATGCAAACTGAAGACATTTCTTACTCATTCCTACTGCAGGATATCCCTGGTTCAAAATCCCACATTTGCCACTCACCCAGTTTGCAGAATGAATCACAGCATGGTTAATAAGGTGGTTTGTTAACTTCTCCAACCAACCACCCTTGCCATCACAACAAGTCGTGCTGGCAAGGGTACTGGACAGCTCACAACTGGCATGTGCAAGCTTGCATGACACTGGCCCAGTTTGCGTGACACGAGAGTGGTTAATAAACCACAGTGACTTGTTAACCATAGGGATGGGCAGATTACTCACCCTGTTCTGGTCCAGGGCATCCACAGTGGGGGGGAGGCAATCCATCCCTCCCCCCAGAATCCTCCCTGGCCAGCTCCGCTCTGCAGCAAGTCCACGGAGCTGCCTGCCGGACCTGCCTGCAGCCGGACTTCCATCTGCTGCCAGGCTGCGGCCGCAATTGGCATCCAACATAGCAGGCAGTATTTATGCCCCTGCATTAGCCATGATAGGCTACGTAAATATATACGTAGCCTGTCACGGCAAATCAGGATGCAAATGGCGCCCGCTACGCCATTTGCGTCCCTGCTCTTTGTCATGATAGGCTACGTAAATACTTATGTAGCCTATCACAGCTAAAGTAGGGAGGCAAATGGCGGCTGCAGACCAGGGCAGCAGACAGACCGGACCGGCCGATGCCAGGTAGGGTCCATCCTGGGAAAATTTCGCAGGGTGGCAGCGAGGGGGTGCTCCGTTCCGTCATGGACTCCAGGGGGCTGGAATCTAAAGAATCTGGCCTCATTGGACTCCGTGGCGGAATTCTCTAACATCCCTAGTTAACCACCCCTGCATATGCCGATCATATGCTGGCTCATTTCCCTCATTACCCTTGCCAGGCACATGTTGTTGTGATGTCCGAACCCAGCAAGGGTGGGTGGCTGGGGTGGTTAACAAACCACCATGAACCCATGCTCTGTTGTAGAGTTGCTGGGTGGTTTGTCAACTACTGCAGCCACCCACCCTCGCTGGGTTCAAACATCACGTCGATAACCCACGTTTGGCAAGGATAATTAGGGAAATGATCTGGCATGAAACAGGCATGTTTGGGGCTCTTTAGCAAGCCACCATGGCTTATTAACCATCCTCGTGTCATTCGAACCCAGGCACTATCTCTTTGCCTCAGTCCCCCATTTACAATTTGGGGATAATAATAAATAAAACTATCCTCTCTTATAAGGTTGTTATAGGGGTCATGTATTGTTCTTTTAGAACTCAAAGCCTTATCTGAATGTTGTTTATTATTCTTATCATCAATTTAAAAATGCTTGCATATTACGTTATGTCCAGAAATAGTCCATGTTAATACTCTCCATCTGTTTTTTAACTTGGGGGGGGGAGGGGTCTACAAAAGCATACTTAAGGCACAATTTGCAGAAACCATGTGGTACTGATGACCTTTACGATTCATTTGTGCACCGTATGTGCAGTGTTATCCTATGTGTGTCTACTCAGAAGTAAGCCCCATTGAGTTAAATGGGACTTACTCCAAGGTAAATGTGTGTCAGATTGCAGCCTTAATATGTTTAATTACTCCAAAGATATATATGACTAGAGATTTGCTGCTGCATTGTATAGCTCAAGACAACAATGGCTTACAGAAGCCAAACAGCATTAACTTAAAATATCAAAAAGATTTTTTAAAGAACACACATGTATACACAGAGACAGACACAGACATGGGAATAAATTACTTCCATTTGAAATAATTGGCAGGACACTGAAGCAAGATTTTTTTTCATCTGATGAAAACTAGAAACCTTGATCTACAATTGTTTTGATATAAACTTATGTGAGCATTGGTTAAAATAGTGGTTATTTCTGGCTTTCGGGTGCTGTTTGATCATTTCTATGCGCTTAATTCCATTGTGCTTCAACTTTCTCATTTAAATATCCCTTCCCATCAATCATTAGTGCTTTCCTTCCTGGGTCATTGAGAGCATAATACTTCATTGTGTCAGCTGAAGGTGTGCTGACCTACTTTTCTTGGTTAATTTCAAGGGTAGGATCAGATGTTCCATTGCTTTTAGTAATTGATCTGACGATACATCTTTTACTGGAGCACCCATGACATGGTCTGGGGGCATTCTAGGCATCACTGGCTTCAAGGTCATTATTGAAATGAAAAATTCTCAGATCAATTAGGTAACATGACTGCAGAGGCTGCTCTTGAAGATGGGCCTCTCAGTTTAACCAAATAAAACAAGCAGGATGCTTTTGAGGTGGGGGGAGGGGAGGGCAGAGAGAGAAAACAACCCATTACACCAACTTGCATTTTACTTCTTGAAGTGTATGCAATCAGCCCTATTGGGCTGAGATCAAGAATGGCTTGTGCATCACCACCAAGCTTTAAAAAAACCATTATTAGAACTAATGCACCGTTAAAGGATTGGTTCAGCAAAACCAATCTCTCCAGCTTTCCATGATGCAAAATTTAAAAGGCAGCAGATAACAGCACTGTAGTAGTCTGGCCTGTTCATCACAAACAATAGCCTGCTGTAAAAAAACAGGAAGAGATTCCTCGAAGACAACCAGAATCAAAATAAAATCTTGCTCTGGAATGAGAGGCAAAGGTGGGTGCGAGAAAGGATGGCAAATGTCTCATGCAAATTACCCAGGTACATCTTGCAACACACAATTTCATACACCTTTAGTCGGAAGGAACGTGAACATCCTGCTTGAAAATGGTGATGGTGGTGGGAAATACTATAGCATAACCTAAATGTGCAAATCTGAGCAACTGACTCCTGCCAGGTTAAAATATTTTTATTTAACCTAAACTTGCCTTATTAAGGGAGGAAATTACATGCTTCCAGTCACTGCTTTAAGATGTTTCATGGCTTAATTCTATGAGAAAATGGCACCAGTTTAATGAAATTGATCTAGGTAATGATTTACCGAAATTGGGCAACCCTCTCAAATAAACATCCTTTCGTGAGATGAGAGCTGCTCATCAATTTGGCTTAAGCCAGGAAGAAGGCATGTGTGGCTTTTATTCCCTGGAAGCCATTTTAAAAACCAAAACCAGAAGTGGCTAAAAAAGAGAGGGAGCCAGTACCCTAGCCCCAAACATTTGGGTCTGCTTATCAAACCAGTACCTTGGCCCAGAAATGTGGGTATGTGAGATCCCTGAAATGCTTGGTTTTAATCCATGCTACAGTTCCTTCAAAACAGTTGTGGCATCAGGTTTTTCCTGGGAAAGCTAGTGTGGTATAGTGGAGAGCATGTCAGCTTAGGACTGTTAATGGCCTTTGGCTTGCAGATAAATGGCATCTGACTAGGTCTAATCTGACTAGGCATCTGACTGGGGTCTAATCCCTAGTCAGCCCTGAAGCTCACTGCATGACCTGGGGACAGTCATGATTACCTCACAGGCCCTAACCTTCCTCACAGTGTTGTTATGAGGAAAACATCTGTGCTCCCTTGAGCTCCCTGGAAGGGCATGCAGGGCCAGCTCAAGATAAATTGCCACCCAAGAAGTACAAGATGGCGCTCCCACCCCTTCCATGTACGAAAGCTGACTGGACTGGCAGTTGAAAATTTCTTCATTTCTGATAATGGGACAGCTTTCCTCCACCATGCTGGAAGGTAGCAGGCTTTAAAGTAAGAGATTTAAGCTAATATATGCTGGTATTTTTTGAATTTTTGCTCCACCCCTTTTGCATTTGGCCTCACCCACCACTAGGAGTGTATGAAACCCCCTTACCTGGAGTCCGCTGGGAGGTCTGTGGGGGGGGAGGCGATCCGGTCCTCCCCCCCCCGGAATCCTCCCCGTCCGGCTCTGCTCCGTGGCAAGTCCACAGAGCCACTGGCTGGGGCAGGCAGGAGCCAGACTTCTGGCTGCGGCTGGTCTTCGGACACAAATGGCATCCAGCTTAGTGGATGCCATTTGCTTCCCTTCCCCTTCCTGTGATAGGCTACATAAATCTTACATAGCCTATCATGGGAAGGGATGCAAATGGCATAGTGCACATCATTTGCTTCCCTGGTCTTTACCGTGATAGGCTATGTAAAGATTTACGTAGCCTATCACGGGAAGGGGAAGGGACGCAAATGGTGTCCGCTAGGCAGGACGCCATTTGCATCCGAAGACCAGCCGCAGATGGACCTGGCCGGACCCAGACCCAGCAGTGCCAGGTAGGATCCGGCCAAGTCGGACTTCACGGGGGGGTGGGGTGGGGTGGTCCGTTCCACCACCAACTCCGGGAGGGGCGGATTCTTAGAATCCGGAGTCCGTGGCAGAATTTTCTGCCATCCCTACCCACCACTGGAACACAGCCCTTGAGAACTTCTCTGAAATTTAATTTAGTCCTCAGACTGAAAGAGCTCCTAGTGTGTGGAAATGTAGCCACAAAAGGTGGGCTATAGCTGAGAGAGTGTCAGAGCCAACTCTAGGGCTTTCCTTCCTTTGACATCTGCCTTCTCTCCTGGAGTCCTGGCTCTGCATACTATTTTGAGCTTGAAAATTCAAGCAAGGGACTATGGGAGAAGAAAGGGCATGGATTGGCCTACTGGCTGCTAATGTCATGCTGGCTCTTAACTCAGCAGGAGCCTTTTTCTTCCTGCTTTCCTTAAGACAATGGGGAGTTGGGGGGAGGGGCTCTCTCAGGGGGAAGATGCAATTGCCCATTATTTTCACCTTTCAGCATCGATGAGACATCTCTTGTGAGCATCGGTCTGGTTCAGAAGATGGGGGTGGGATGAATGGCCACATGAGCAACTGACAAATGTCTGAAAATTATTGCAGAGATCTGGGTCATCAGATTGGATTAAGGACTTTAAGGGCATTACATAAGAACATAAGAAGAGCCATGCTGAAACAGACCAAAGGCCTATCTTCTCCAGCATTCTGTTGCAACAGTCACCAAACAGATGTCTCTGGGAAGCCCAAAGGGACACATGAGCACAACTGCACTGTCCCCCTAGTGTTCTCCAGAAACTGGGATGCAGAAGCATACTGTGGGTAATATGTAGCCATCATGTCTAGTAGCCCTCTTTTAAAGACATCCAAGTTGATGGCCATCACAACATCTTGTGGTAGCAAATTCCAAGGTTGGAAAATGGGCTGTGTGTAGGGATATAGGAAAGTCACTTACCTTTTTGCAGCTTGGATTCGCGGTGGGGGGGAGGCGCTCCGTCCCTCCCCCCGGAATCCTCCCTGGGCCGGCTCCGCTCCGCGGCAGCTCTGCAGAGCTGCCAGCCAGGGCTGTCCGCAGCTGGAGTTCCAGCCATGGACGGGCTGCTGCGGACGCAAATGGTGGCATTTGCGTCCTGTGAAGCTACCATGATAGGCTACTTAAGTATTTACATAGCCTATCACGGCAAGCCCCCCCCCCAAAAAAACAGTGTACGCAAATGGCGGTGGCTACAGCGGCCACCATTTGCATTCGCTATTTTTAGCCATTTTAGCCTACGGAAATATTTACGTAGGCTATTACGGCGAAAAAAATGGGGAACGCAAATAGCGCCCACTACTCTATTTGCGTTCCTCTTTTTTTCGCTGTAATAGCCTACGTAAATATTTATGTAGGCTAAAATGGCTAAAAATAGGGAACACAAATGGCGGCCGGCGTAGCCACCGCCATTTGCGTACGCTGTTTTTTTTTTTGGCTTGCCATGATAGGCTACGTAAATACTCATGGCCTCCGCAGGGATGCAAAAGGCATCCTTGCATTAGCCGTGATAGGCTACGTAAGTATTTACGTAGCCCATCATGGCTATGATGGAGAAGCGAATGGTAGCTGCAGGGAGGCTGCCATTCGCAAGTCAGCGCGGACGGCAGCAGGTAAGTACTCTGTTTTGCGTGCCTTTTGTGGGTTGGGGGGGCGGAGGCTTCGTTCCACCATGGATTTTGGGGGGCTGAATGCACTGGCATTTGGCCTCACCGAGATCCGTGGTGGAATTCTCTGACATCCCTAGCTGTGTGAAGAAGTACTTCTTGTCTGTCATTCATCTCCCACCATTAGCTTCACCGGATGACCCCAAGTTCTAGCGTTATAAAAGAGAGAGAGAGAGAGAGAGAGAGAGAGAGAGAGAGAGAGAGAGAGAACCTATCCACTATTTTCACACCATGCATAATTTTTACATCTCTATCATGTCTCTCCTTACCCACATTTTCTCTAAGCTAAAGAGCCCCAAATATTGTAACCTTTCCTCATAAAGGAGTTACTCCATCTCGATGATCATTTTGGTTGCCCTTTTCTGTACCCTTTCCAGCTCTACAATGTCCTTTTCGATGTACAGTGACCAGAATTGTACACAGTATTCCAAGTATGGTTGCACCATAGATTTGTATGAAGGAATTATAATATTGGCAGTTTTATTTTCAGTTCCTTTCCAAATGATCCCTAATTTGGTTTTCACAGCCACTATGCACTGGATTGATGTGTACAATGTTTACAATGAGCTATCCACCACATCAACATGCAGTCAGGGCGAGAAATATTGGAACAAGGATACCTGTTTTGGCAGTTGGCCTCTGTACACCAACACATTGAAATTGAAAGGAAACACACCCAGATGGGAGTGAAGTCAGGACTTTCAGCTGTAATTCAAGGGGTTTGACAAAAGTGGGGCACTACCCATTCAGGAAGGACAGCCAGTGGCATACACACACACACACCGTTGGTGGCTCATAAGTAATGGAACAAACTAACATCATCTCAAACTTAAGGATCGTCTTTAATACCTCGATGAAAATTCTTTGCAGTCAATGACTGCCTGAAGTCTGGAACCCATGGACATGACCAAATGCTGAGTTTCCTCCCTCGAGATGCTTTGCCAGGCTTTGTGGGTCTTTCTGCCTTCAGTCTTTCTTCGGTAAGTGAAAAGCATGCTCTATTGGGTTGAGATCAGGTGACTGACTTGGCCATTGAAGAACATCCCACTTCCTTGCCTGGAGAAACTCTTGGGTAGCTTTTGCTGAATGTTTTGGGTCATTATCCATCTGCAATATGAAGCGGTGTCCTATCAGTTTGGTAGCATTCGGCTGAATCTGAGGAGAAAGTATAGCTCTATACACTGCAGAATTCATCCTGCTGCTTTTATCAGCAGTCAGGTTATCAATAAACACCAGTGACCCGGTTCCATTGGCAGCCATACATGCCCATGCCGTAACACTGCCTCCACCATGTTTGACAGATGATGTGGTATGCTTTGGATCATGAGCCATTCCTTTCCTTCTCCATACTTTTCTCTCCCCATCATTCTAGTACAAGATAATCTTGGTTTCATCAGTCCAAAGAATCTTATTCCAGAACTGGGCAGGTTTTTTTTAGGTGTTTGCTGACGAAGGCTAATCTGGCCTGTCTGTTCTTGAGTGTTACCAGTGGTTTGCACCTTGTTGTGAAGCCCCTGTATTTACATTCATAAAGCCGTCTCTTGACTGTAGATGTTGACAATGACATGCCTACCTCTGCAAGAGCATTCTTGACCTGGCTAGATGTTGTGAACAGGTTCCTCTTCACCATGAGCAGCATTCTGCGGTCATCCACTTTAGTTGTCTTCCGTGGTCTTCCAGGCCTTTTGCTGTTGCTGAGCTTGCCAGTTAATTCCTTCTTTTTCAGAATGTTCCAAACTGTTGTGTTGGCCACTCCCACTGTTTTTGCTATCTCTCTGATGGATCTATGCTGTTTCCTCAGCCTAATGATGGCCTCCTTCACTCGCATGGACACCTCTTTGGACCTCATGTTGGGAGTTCCAGTGAACAGCTACCAAATGCAAATGTAACACTCAGAACCACCTCCTGGCCTTTTATCTGCTTGCTTGGTCATGGGGTACCCAGGAAACACCTGGCCATGCAGCTGCTTGTCAGCCATTCGTTCCATTACTTATGTTGTTGTTGTTCAGTTGTTTAGTCATGTCCAACTCTTTGTGAACCCATGGACCATAGCACACCAGGCCTTCCTGTCCTGCGCTCCCTCCCGGAGCGTGCTCAAGTAAGGATGGCGGAGAATTTCTCCCCGAAACTTCGGGGGGCCGAGCGCCAACGTGTTCGGCCCCCTGAACAAGTTTCGGGGAGAAATCCTCCGCACCCCCCCCACACACACCCCCGGGACGGGACTTACCTTCGCTGAATGTCCCTCCCGGCGGCGGGTCCGGCCGGCAGTTCGGCGGGTGTTCGAGCGGGGCGGGAGTGGCAGCCGGTCTTTCAACCGGCTGCCGCTGCTGCCATTCCAATCAAAGATTAAAAAAACGCCCCCGTGATAGGCTACGTGACAATTAACGTAGCCTATCACGGCTAGATTTGCAAAGTCAGCCGTGATAGGCTACGTTAATCATCACGTAGCTTATCACGGGTGACTTAAAAAAAAAAAAGCGCATACGGATAATGGCGGCTCCCATAGGGAGCCGCCATTCCCGTTCCTTATTTGGTCGCTGTAGTCTACGTAAAGATTTACGTAGACTACAGCAAAAATAAGGGCAACGCTATTTGCGTTGCCCTTATTTTCGCCGTAGTCTACGTAAAGATTTACGTAGACTACAGCGACTAAATAAGGAACGCGAATGGCGGCTCCCTATGGGGGCCGCCATTAGCGTACGCGCTTTTTTTTTTAAGTCACCCGTGATAGGCTACGTGACGATTAACGTAGCCTATCACGGCTGACTTTGCAGATCTAGCTGTGATAGGCTACGTTAATCGTCACGTAGCCTATCACGGGGGTGTTTTTTTTTAAAAAAAACAACAATGGAGTTTGCGGCCGGGTGAGGCGGGAAGCCTCCTCCCCGGCCTGAATTCCAGCCGGGCGAGGTGGAAAGCCTCCCCCCCAGCCTGAACTTCACGGGGGGAGCCGCGAAGCGCCTCCCCCCCCACCGCGAACAAGCTTCGACGAAAGGTAAGTGCCTTTCGTCCACCCCTATGCTCAAGTTCGTATTCATTGCATCGGTGATGCTATCTAGCCATCTCATCCTCTGCCGTCCCCTTCTCCTTTTGTCTTCAGTCTTTCCCAGCATCAGGGTCTTTTCCAGAGAGTTTTCTCTTCGCATTAGGTGGCCAAAATATTTGAGCTTCAGCTTCAGTATCTGTCCTTCCAATGAGCAGTCGGGGTTGATTTTCTTTAGGATTGATTGATTTGACCTCCTTGCAGTCCAGGGGACTCGTAAGAGTCTTCTCCAGCACCACAGTTTGAAAGCATCAGTTCTTCGGCGCTCAGCCTTCCTTATAGTCCAGCTCTCACAGCCATACATTACTACTGGGAAAACCATAGCTTTGATTAGACGGACCTTTGTTGGCAAGGTGATGTCTCTGCTTCTGACTATGCTGTCTAGGTTTGCCATAGCTTTCCTCCCAAGAAGCAAGCGTCTTTTAATTTCATGGCTACAGTCACCATCTGCGGTAATCTTGGAGCCCAAGAAAGTAAAATCTGTCACTGCTTCCATTTCTTCCCCTTCTGTATGCCAGGAAGTGATGGGGCCAGATGCCATGATCTTCGTTTTTTTAATGTTGAGTTTCAAACCAGCTTTTGCACTCTCCTCTTTCACCCTCAACAAGAGGCTCTTTAGATACCACTGCCATTAGGGTGGTATCGTCTGCATATCGGAGGTTGTTGATAATTCTCCCAGCAATCTTAATTCCGACCTCTGATTCATCCAACCCAGCATTTCTCATGATGTACTCTGCATATAAGTTAAATAAGCAGGGTGACAATATGCAGCCTTGTCGTACTCCTTTCCCAATTTTGAACCACTCGGTTGTTCCATGTCTGGTTCTTACTGTTGCTTCTTGACTCTCGTACAGGTTTTTCAGGAGATGGGTAAGGTAGTCTGGTACTCCCATCACTTTAAGAATTTTCCACAGTTTGTTGTGATCCACACAATCAAAGGCTTTAGCGTAGTCAATGAAGCAGAAATAGACGTTTTTCTGGAATTCTCTTGCTTTCTCCATGATGCAGCGAAAGTTGGCGATTTGATCTCTAGTTCCTCTGCCTCTTCGAAACCCAGCTTGACTTCCAGTAGTTCTCGGTTCGCATACTGCTGAAGCCTAGCTTGTAGGATTTTGAGCATCACCTTGCTGGCATGTGAAATGAGCGCAATTGTGTGGTAGTTTGAACACTCTTTGGTGTTGCCCTTCTTTGGAATTGGAATGTAAACTGATCTTTTCCAGTCTTGCGGCCATTGTTGAGTGTTCCAAATTTGTTGGCATATTGAGTGCAGCACTTTAACAGCATTACTTATGAGCCACCAACAATGGGGGGTGGTGTATGCCACTGGCTGTACTTCCTGAATGGTTAGTGCCCCACTTTTGTCAAACCCCTTGAATTACAGCTGACAGTCCTGACTTCTCTCCCATCTGGGTGTGTTTTCTTTCAACTTCAATGTGGTGGTGTACAGAGGCCAACTGCCAAAACAGTTATCCTTGTTACAATATTTCTGGCCTTGACTGTAGATGGGTTTTCCCCCCGATGTACATCACTTTATGCTTGCTTACTTTGAACCTCATTTCCCATTTTGATACCAATTCCCCCAGTTTGGAGACATCCTTTTGGAGCTCTTCACTGTTGCTCATTTGTTTTAACCACCATAATTAATTAATTTGTGTCATCAGCAAACTTGGCCACTTCACTGTTCCCCCCTAATTGCATATATGAACCAGTTTAAAAACCCTGGTCCCCAAATTGCCTGTTTTGAAGTTCCTTCTCTCTTCTGAAATAATGCATTAAGCATAGAAACAATGTAACACCTCAGTAGGTTTTGGAAATGCCTTTCAGAGTTGGTTAAATCAATTATAATGCATTTCAGCACTACCTATAATTCCACGCTGAATAATTCATGCAGGATATCAGCAGCTAACACAACTCACTCTAGGATGATTATGTTCTTCTGGATGCAGTCAGATGCTGCCTTGACTTGGCAACTTTGACAATGCTAGTGCCTGTAAGAACCCTGCACTTGATGATCTTAGCAACAGCAGTGCTGAGTTTTTCTTGTTCTCTTATTATTTACTCGGGAAAGAGAGGTTTCACCTTTTCGTCATGCATCAACACCTTTCTGGGACACCTCAGGTATTTCACTTAAATCTTGACAGCTTCTGAATGCGATGAATAAATTTTAGTAATGAGCTGTAATTCCACTCCCCACCCCCCATGATAGCCTGTGACTCCCTAAAGTCTTCAATGCTGTAACTAGTCTGTTTGAAGAACTATATACAACTTTGGCCAACTCAAGGCTAAGTAAATGGGTGTAATTTTAGGGAGGAAAATATAGGTACATAGCACCATTTTGAAGTGCAACCATAATGCATGAAGTCGCCTTTCCAAAATGTATGTTTTGCTATTCAGGAACCAATTCCAAGCTTTGGATTTCTATTCCATTTCATTGATAACCTGCCTTTCTTCCATAATGATCAGTGCGTGGGTGTGGTGGGGGGAGGGGCTGTGACAAAGGGGATTCCAGGGAGGTCTCCCATCTGGGCCCTGAGCAGGCTCAGACTCACTTGGCTTCAGCAAGATGGCTGCATTATGTGACTTCAGACTAGGGAAGGGTGAACATTTTTTGAGAGCATTTTGAGGGCTTTTGTGAGTTCTCAAAAGTAATCCTCCAACCCCCACCAACACCCAACATTTGGCCCTCCCCCCTTATGATTTGAAGGGCTGTTCCTGAGGAAACTACTGCTGGTGTGCCAAAGCTCTCTTCAACTGCTGTCAGGCACCAAAGGACACTGGTGAAGTGACCTTTGCCCACCATAAGCAGTAGCTAATGCTCAAAAATGGCATTCAAAGCAGCCCCTGTGCAAACCTACAGAGACAGGCAAAATAAGAAGAGCCCTGCTGGATAAGACCAAGGGTCCATCTAGTCCAGCATTCTGCTCACATAGTGGTCAACCAGCTGCCTGTGGGAAACCCACACAAATAGGACATCAGCACAAAAGCACCCTCCCACCCATGTTCCCCTGCAGCTGGTGTACACAGGTATATTGCCTCTGATGCTGGAGGTGGCAAATAGCCATCATGGGTTATAGCCATTAGTGACCTTCTCCTCCATGAATTTGTCCGATACCCTTTTAAATTATTAATATTATTATTTATTTTATATATTTCATTTCTATACTGCCCAATAGCCAAAGCTCTCTGGGCGGTTCACAAAACCCTTTAAAGCCATCCAAATTGATGGCCATCACTACATCTTGTTGAAGTGAATTCCATAGTTTAATTCTG
The DNA here is from genome assembly GCF_057233095.1 of Heloderma suspectum. Taxonomy (NCBI): domain Eukaryota; kingdom Metazoa; phylum Chordata; class Lepidosauria; order Squamata; family Helodermatidae; genus Heloderma; species Heloderma suspectum. The sequence goes on from NC_139461.1 coordinate 54,690,863, forward strand.
TGCTGTGTGAAGAAGTATTTCCTTTTATCTGTCCTGAATCTCCCACCAATCAGCTTCACAGGAGGAACCCTGGTTCTAGTGTTATGAGAGAGGGAGAAAAATGTTTCCCTATCCACTTTCTTCACACCATTCATCATTTTGTACACCTCTATCATGTCTCCCTTCTAAGCTAAACCGACCCAACTGTTGGAAGCTTTCCTCACAGGGGAGTTGTTCCAGCCCTTGATCATTTTGGTTGCCCTGTTCTGTACAATCATTGCAGCAAAATCTTGCTCAAGCAAATTTCATGATTTTTTCCCTTCGTTTCTTCTCTAGAATGTTTTGAATCCAGTTCCGTTTCTGATGGACACTGAGACCAGGTTGACCATTCCTTTGTAAACAGAAACAAATTAAACAGACTTGTTAAAAGACGTGATGTGTGATTAAATATTATCTCTGATAAAAATGCAACCAGAAAATGAGAGTAGGGAAAAATCAGATAAAACCTTTGCACCATTGACCTATTTTTATAGAAGGTAAAATAAGTAATATCCATTGATAGGATCTCTTAAAAGCTGTTGTCTGGATTAACAATGTAGTATTGTCTTTATTGCAGGCTGAACCAATTACATTGTCAATGAGTTCTTCTATGAAGCTGATAGAGAAAGATATAAACTGGTTTCATATTAGGAATTAATGTCCCATTTCAGAAAGAAACACAGCTGTTTGACGTTTATACAGATTCCTGTACACACATATTCCACTGCTGTTTTAGTGGTAAAAACATTGTGACTTTGTATGCTCCTTTCAGGTTGTCTCCATGTGGAACTTCAGTATGTTTTCTTTTTTCCTTTTAAAAATATATGAAGACATCGTTGAAGATATGATTCAATAAAATGTGTATCCAGACTTCGATGCCCTAGATGCTCAAACAAGGCTGGAAAAGATGTAGAAGTAGGACATATTTTCTATTAAATTGGGCAGAGTGAACGCTCGTAAGTTTTTTGTATTGATTTTCGTACACAGCCAGTGGTGGAAAATACAGGCTGTATTAGCTGTTACCACCACTGCAGGCACGTGGATTTATTTTTGCATACAACAGGGCATATAAATAGGAATTAAAGAGCCAGACATTAAGAACAGGGGCCTAGGTAATCCCCCCCTCCCACAAACACACTGGATAATTATATTTTCCATAGAAGTATCGGCAGACATAAATCCTCTTCTTTCTTTTAATGAAAAGGTTAAAGATGACCACTGATACATTCATATATGTTTTCATAAGTTTACAGTGTAAAGCTATACATTAGAACTAAGTCCCACTGAGTTCAATGGAATTTACTCCCAGATAAGTGTGTACAAGATGGCAGCCTTAATGAAAAATTTGTGGACTAACTTTTATACCTGGCTAGGTTAAATACCCCTGTAATTAGAAAACAACATCCAGGGAGCTGGCTGTGTTAGTCTGTTGCAGCAAAAATCACAAAAAGCCTTGTGGCACCTTAAAGACGAAGACAGTTATTATCGCATAAGCTTTCATAGACACTGTCCGCTTCTTCAGAGGTACTTATTTTTCTATTTTTTAAATTAGATTTATTAGCTGCCCATCTGGCCAGCCACCTGACTACTCTAGGAGGCGTACAATACAAATAACACAAAATACAACATAATCAACAAAACAACATTGCTCTAAAAAAAACCCTAACCCACCCCAAATGCCGTCCTGAACAGCCAGGTTTTCAAAGCCAGGCAGAAGCTGATCAAAGTGACGGCATGGTGGAGGTCACAAAGTGGGGGCCACCAGAGAAAAGGCCCTCTCCCGGGTCCTCATCAGCCTAGCTGTCCTGGCTGATGGGACAAAAAGAAGACCTTCCGAGGCTGATCTCACTGAGCGGCCTGTCTGGTGTTGCTGGAGGTGCTCCTCAAGATAGACTGGACCGGAACCATATAGGGTTTTAAAGGTCAATACCAACACCTTGAATTGGGCCCAGAAAACAACTGGTAACCAGTGCAACTCCTTCAGCACTGGAGTGATGTGATCTCGCTGATGGCTGCCATTAAACAGGAGGGCCACCGTGTTCTGTACCAGCTGCAACTTCCAAACCATCTTCAAGGGTAACCCCACATAGAGTGCATTACAGTAGTCTACGCGAGAGGAGACCAGGGCATGAGCTACTGATGGGAGCAGATGGTTAGGGAGGTAAGAGCACAGCCACCTTATCAGATGGAGTTGGTACAGCACTGCCCAGATCACGGCTGACACCTGAGCCTCCATGGACAGCTGGGAGTCTAAAATGACCCCCAGGCTGTGGACCTGGTCCTTCAGGGGTGGCCGCACCCCATTCAACACCAGGTCAACCTCCCCCAGCCTCCCCTTGTCTTCCACCAAAAGTACTTCGGTTTGGTCAGGGTTCAGTTTCAGTGTATTGTTAAGTATGAAGTGTTAACCTAAAATTGTCTGATTTAAATACACATGCTGGGCAGGGGGGATGCAAACCATGTGGTCAGAGGGAAATGAAATGCAAATAGTACAGGCAGTGATAATTAGGGCTGTGCACCTCTTTGGCCCAAAGCCCAAGTTCCAAGCCAAAGAGGGGGCCTTCAGGCTGCTTCAGGCCACTTCCGAAGTGAGGTGGAGGGGGCACGAAGTGGGTCGGGTCACTCTGAAGCTCTTTGGCGGTGCTTTGGAGCGATCCGGAAGCCCAGCCACACCATCGCTGCCGCCCAACCCCCAGCTCTTTACCTGGGCCCTCGGGGTGCATACCGGCAGCAATCTTCCTGTTTCAGGGAGTCGCCATTTTTAAAATGGCAACTCCCTGTATTTCTGGAAATAGATCCTGCACAAATGGTGCAGGAGCTTTTTCCGGAAATACAGGGAATCACCATTTTAAACATGGCAACTCCCCGGAACAGGAAGATTGCTGCTGGCATGTGTCCCCAGGTCCCAGGAGCTGGTGGTGATGGCAGAGGCACTGGTAGTAGCAGTGGAGACTTCCTGGAACAAGAGAATGGCTGTCAGCACGCATCCCAAGGGCCCAAGGGCTGGCAGCTCATGTGGCGGGGGGGCGCTTCGGTCTGGAGGCCAAGGTGGGTCGAGGGGGCCCTGAAGCAGTCCAAAGTGAATCAGACCCACCTCAGAAACCCCAAAGCGGCCTCCGAGGCAGATTGGGTGGTCCCTGCACAGCCCTAGCAATAGTTACCTTAAAAGTTGCCATTCACAAAACATTGTTGGGTGATCATACAGCCATCATTGCAATGGTGAGCAGATGAACAAATGCAGTGTAATAAAAAAGAAGACGACTTTTATCATTGTTGAATCTCTTGATGAATCGTATGTCAGGAATGTTGTGTTGATATCTGTGTTTCAAATGCCTTTGTTCAAGAATGGCCACCTTAGGCTGAAACGCTCCTCTGCTGGTTTTTTGAATATTGCTGTTCCTGATGTCAGGTTTGTGTCCACTTATTCTTTTGCATAGACTCTGGGGAACCCAGGAGGGCAGGATTGGCACCCCAGGTGAGCTAGATTTGGCCCCGTGGGCATGAGGTTCAACATTCCTGGCATAGACACTGGCCTGTTTGTCCTACATAGAATGGAGTAGGACATTTCTGGCAAATACCACCTTAAAAGAAGAGCAGGTGTATAAGAACATAAGAAGAGCCATGCTGAATCAGACCAAGGGTCCATCTAGTCCAGCATTCTGTTCATGCAGTGGCCAACTAGCTGCCCACAGGAAACCCCCAAGTAGGACGTGAGTGCAACAGCACCCTCCTGCTCATGTTTCCTAGCAACTGGTATACTGAGGCATACTGCCTCTGATACTGGAGGTAATATATGGCCACCATGACTAGTAGCCATTGGTAGTCTTATCTGCCAAGGATATGAACCTGTGCTGTGGTGGATGGCATTATTAGGTACCGTAATAATGTTGCCAGAGTAGATATAGGAGTTGGCATTTGGGTTTGGCACAGGGTCTGGTTCCTGTGTTTGTATCTCTGTTGCAAAGTCTGTTGTTGCTGGTAAGCAACTTTTTTAGATTGGCTCTCTGTAAGCAAGTACAGATCTACCAACCCAAGGCCAGTCGGAGGGAAATGTCATTGTCCAGGATGAATTGTAGATCACTGATGATACCTTGAGTGGTCTTACCTGGGAACTATCAGTAGGAATGTACGAAAGTCACTTACCGTTTCGCGGATCTGCTTCGCAGTGGGGGGGGAGGTGCTCCATCCCTTCCTCCGGAATCTTCGATGGGGGGGAGGCACTCCGTCCCTCCCCCTGGAATCTTGCCTGGCCAGCTCCGCTCCGTGGGCATTGTGAGCGGAGATGGGTTAAAGAAGACGCAGACAACAAGCTTGGGTTGAAAATTGGGCCACATTTATTGAAATAGCTGCAAAGGGGTAACTAGGACGGGCATCTAACTGTGTCAGCGGCTAGCTGGCACTTCTTGGGCGAAAACATACCCAGCCTGAGGGGTGGCGGTGATCTCGCCATCCCTCCGGACTGCCCCTTCTGGGGGAGGTAGACCTTCCGGTGTCACCCCCAACCTGGTGCCGCGAAACACCTGGGTGAGTGAGTAGGGTTGGTCTCCCAGGCAACCCTTATCCCCCCGCCAAGCCGCACAACCCGTTTGGAGGGCCCTCAGGTGTCATCTGTCACCATAAGGTGCCTCTGCATGCACAACATCCCTACTTTCCTGTTTTGCCCGTCCTAGCCGCCAACTGGAATGTGACCGATGATAAAGACCATATTCCCTTACAGGACACACTCGACCCGCAAAACAGTGTGACGTAGGCAAAAAAGACGCACAGTAATAGGCCAATCGAACTGTGAGCCAAAAAATTCCTACATGATTCCCAAAGGGCAACTGGTAATAAACCCACACTGCTTAGGGGAGGGTGGGAGGGAGCTGCGTTGAGCCAGAGAGCTGAGTTTGAGAAGGGGTCTGAGTTTAAGGCAACTCAGCCTGCCCCTCCTTGCATGGTGGTGCCACTGGGGTGCACCAATCAAAGGCCCCTGTGTCATGTCACCCCACCCGCCCGCAATGCCCCCCCCCCTTTTAGCCAGACAAGCTGGCACCGGGTGAGGGCATTTGCGAGCGGAGATGGGTTAAAGAAGACGTAGACAACAAGCTTGGGTTGAAAATTGGGCCACATTTATTGAAATAGCTGCAAAGGGGTAACTAGGACGGGCATCTAACTGTGTCAGCTGCTAGCTGGCACTTCTTGGGCGAAAACATACCCAGCCTGAGGGGTGGCGGTGATCTCGCCATCCCTCCGGACTGCCCCTTCTGAGGGAGGTAGACCTTCCGGTGTCACCCCCAACCCGGTGCCGCGAAACACCTGGGTGAGTGAGTAGGGTTGGTCTCCCAGGCAACCCTTATCCCCCCGCCGAGCCGCACAACCCATTCGGGGGGCCCTCAGGCGTCACCTGTCACGATAAGGTGCCTCTGCATGCACACCATCCCTACTTTCCTGTTTTGCCCATCCTAGCCGCCACAGGAGTCACAAGCCTAGAGCTTGTGAAACTCCTCCCACCTGTGCAGAAGAACTTCCCGCAGGCCCCTTTGCAGATCAGACAGACATATGTTATTCACTAAATGAGACAGGCGGACACCATCCTACCTGTAACGCTCCCTCCATGTCCACAGAATTCCCTGGTGGGTGGTGCATCCATCACCTCATTCACCTGGCAATAAGCCATTTCTCTGTGCACTTCCAACGTGCCCTGCCACTGGCAACATCATTCCATTCCTTCCCATTGATCCATGGGAGCAGTGAGGGCTGCAATAGACTACTTCCGGCCAGGTATGCCGGACCACCTGCATCTCAACCAAGGCCTGTTCCATCAGGTCCTCGCCTGGCTTACAGCCGAAGTCATTCCCTCCAATGTGCAGCACCTGGACCTGCGGAGGAAGACTGACAAACTTGGTGGGACAGAGTGAGGAGGGGACTCCCACCGTATGCCATGTCTATGGAGCCACTGGATCTTCATGTGACAGGGTGACAGAAGCTGAATTCTGAAGACGACATACAAGCTCTTCATGCAGCTCCAGACATCAAAACGTGCCATGTAAGAGCACCCGTACCAGCGTACAACGAGTATGCTGGTCTAAGGAATAAGCACATTAAGGGAAACTACACAATTGCCCTTAAGTCAACAGCAAACCGTTGAAGTGATAAAAAAGGAGGCCCCTCCTCAGATCCGTGGCATGCCATAAAAACCCATAAGGTGCTGCCAGAGCATAATCCGTTGACTTGCGTTTGGCTGTGGGCCACTGCCGTGCCCTTGCCATGCCGATCAATTTCATCACCAAATATGTAAATGGATTACCTTGGGCCAGACCTGTACCTTGCAGCAAATCAAGGCCCTCTGGGACAAGTCGGCCTTGTGAGCCCAGACCAACCCTGCATTCCGTTAGGGCTGCTACGTGGAACAGGGAAACGTCTTATTGGAAAGCTCAAATGGAGGGCCATGACCCCCGGAGCACGAAAGGGGTATCCGGAGAGAGAGGGTGGTTAATTTACTAATACAGGCAAACATCTGTGCCCAACACTATCTTGCACACTGAAACCTAAATTCTGACATGGAGTCAGTGAAACCCACCTTTGTGGGCTGGAAGGCTAAATGGCCAGCTTGCGACTTATGGTCCCAAATAGTCTGTTGTTCCTTAAGGAGGCGTGAAATTATGGCCAATGATCTATAGATAAGGGCCATGAATCCTATCGCTGAGGTTTTGCATAATGCGCGGCACACACACCCTGCTTTGTTGCAGGCGGCTCCTGTACGGAGAGTAGGGATGGCAGAGAATTTCTCCCCGAAACTTCGGGGGGCCGAGCACCAACGTGTTCGGCCCCCCCAACAAGTTTCGGGGAGAAATTCTCCGCACCCCCCCGCCCCCCGCACCCCCCCCGGGACGGGACTTACCTTTGCCGAATGTCCCTCCCGGCGGTGGGTCCGGCCGGCGGATCGGCGGGTGTTCGTGAGGGGCGGGAATGCCGCCGCCGCCATTCCAATAAAAGAAAAAAAAACTCCCCCGTGATAGGCTACGTGACGATTAACGTAGCCTATCACGGCTAGATCTGCAAAGTCAGCCGTGATAGGCTACGTAAATCGTCACGTAGCGTATCACGGGTGACTTAAAAAAAAAAAAAAAAGCACGTACGGATAATGGCGGCCCCATAGGGAGCCGCCATTCCCATTCCTTATTTGGTCGCTGTAGTCTACGTAAATCTTTACGTAGACTACGGCGAAAATAAGGGCAACGCCAAATACAGCGACCAAATAAGGAACGCGAATGGCGGCTCCCTATGGGGGCCGCCATTAGCGTACGCGCTTTTTTTAAAAAAAAGTCACCCGTGATAGGCTACGTGACGATTAACGTAGCCTATCACGGCTGACTTTGCAGATCTAGCCATGATAGGCTACGTTAATCGTCATGTAGCCTATCACGGGGGCGTTTTTTTTTAAAAAAAAAACTTTTGAGTTCACGGCCGGGCGAGGCGGGAAGCCTCCTCCCCGGCCTGAATTTCGGCCGGGCGAGGCGGGAAGCCTCCCCCCCGGCCTGAATTTTGGCCGGGCAAGGCGGGAAGCCTCCCTCCCGGCCTGAACTTCGCGGGGGGAGCAGCGAAGCGCCTCCCCCCCACCGTGAACAAGCTTTGAGGACAGGTAAGTGACTTTCGTCCACCCCTACTTTAAAAACAATCAAATTTCACCAGCACCTAGCACAACAACTACTTGGTCAACTTGTCTGAAATTTGGCAGGTTCACCCCTCCAGGGGGGTGGAGGGTTCTCCAAATTTCATTTATGTATCATGAAAACTGAAAATTTTATGGCTGTTGGTGTTTTCTCATGCAAGTCAATGGGAAAACACCCAAATGAGTGATTCGGATGTTCAAATCTCAGTTTGGATTCGGATCTGAGTCGAAGTGGATGGAGTCCGAATCAGTCCAAATCCAAGTGGGGCCACTTTGGAAGGTCCAAAGTGGCATCCAAAGTGAAGTGAGAGGTCCATGCACAGCCTTGGTCTTTGGGATTGTCCTTGTAAATACAGTTAATTAAACTAAAATATCTCACTTGTGTTTTGGAATCTGAAATTTAGAAAGTAAGTCTGTGTTTGAAGGCTGTAATTATTATTTGCAGATATTCCCATTTCCTACAATGCTGTGTATAAATGTTCAGAAAAAAGTGAGTGGGTGTGGGGAACAGAAGGAAAAAGCTCTATGTATAAGATAAGAATAAAAAAGAAGCTTTTACAAACATTTCTGTAAGCTGAGTATTTCAAGGCTTTGCTTTTTTTTTAATGCGGATATGTGTTGTTTTTTCCTCTGTAGCTCTTTTGAGGTTCTTATAGAATCTTATGGGAAATTACATGCCCATTAATGAATGGATGGGTCAAAAAGCCGACATAAAATGTAGGGTAGATTTTCAGGATGCCTTCTAAAAATCCTATTTGATTTCTGGAGAACTTGACAATTCTGCATTCTCTATAAGGACTTTCTGAAGAGAAAATATATGGTTACATTTCTTGGGGTGTCTAAAAGTTCTCCTGGCATAAAGGCAGGGGCAAATCCCATATGCCATGGAAGGGTTACATCAATAAAAGAATTAGTAGTCAATTATCAACATTTCCTTGCTTCTGCCAGGTCTCGAATTAAAAGAGAAATTGTCCTGAGGGAAACAGTAGGGTTGATAAGATCAAATGATATTTTAGACTGTTGATGCTCATTTGGTGAACTTAGAAGGTCTTAGCTTTAATGATCACATTTCTTACTTTCTTACAGTATCTTTACCATCAAAAGCTTAAATTAGGTGAACCTCTGACTGTCTACAGACTTTACAATAACTAAAGTATTTTCAATAGATGACAAATATTCATATCTTCTTAGTGTGCAATCCTATGCATGTTTAGATATGGCTGGCTGGGAATGTTGGAGTTGTAGGACTTTTTTTCTGTCCAAATATGGATGGGATTGTGCCCTTATTTATTTATTTATATTTGGGCTTTAACCTAAGAAGAAGGATTTATTGGGCCCAAACCAAGGATATACAGTTTAAAAATGCATATTCAAGAGAGAAAATACATATGCAGATGTGGATGTGGATTAAAAAATATATTGGATTAATGTGGAAATGGAACAGAATGGTTTTGAGTGAACACATGAACCAGAAATAGGTTTAGTATCATCTCAAGATAGTAGCAGGTGTGTAGTCTGCTACAAAGAGGTTTGAACAAGAGGTTTGAACAACAATATACTTGTAATAACTTGAGATCTTTAGGTTACATTGGATGTAAGGAAAGGCAGAAGAGCAACCACACAGAATATAGGGAAAAATTAGACCCTGGCTGTATGCAGAGTAAATGTGGAAACAGATGTTCATAATTAAACCAACAATTCATTTAGTAAGAAGTATATTTCAGTACTATTTACGGAGTTAGGTGCATGAACTCCAAAGATGGTGCCCTTATTTATTTATTTATTTATTTAGGTTTTGTGAAATTTGATTTTTTCAAGGAAATCTCTCAAAGCAAAGAGCTATACCTTTTCACTGGTTGTACAGAAGTGCATGAAACTTGGGGAATGCACAGCCCTCCTGGAGGGCATCCTACCTGCCATATTTCAGACAATTTGGACCAGGAGGCGTTGTGCTAGGCACAGGTAAAATGTGCTGTTCTCAGAAACGCAAAGCAAAGTTCATAAAGGGGTAAACAAGTTAGATGTTGAAGCGATGAGGAGGTCACTATCCCTAAACTTTGTTGTAGGTTTCTTTAAAGTGCAGATAACCCCTTTCCCCTAGTACTACTTTTCTATTCACAGTCAATAGCCCCAGGGTCTCTTTGGCTGAATTGCTTGGGGAAACACTGGCTGGTACGCAGGAAGCAAAGGCAGCAACCCTGCCAGGCGGGCACATTGGCTTGAACGAAGAGCAACGACAGTTGTCTGCGGGACTGACAGAGGCAGGGAGCAACACAGCAACCCTGCCAGGAGGGCACAGCAGCACCTCGCCCACCTCTGCCCCTGCCAGGACCCCGAAGATGCCTCATGTTGGGCTTGCTTGCTTTGCAACACACAGCGTAGCATTATATTATTTAAATAAAAGCTGTTAATGTGTGTAGTGCTTTGCCCACTGCTTTTGGAAATGTGGACTGTGTGTAGTCCTTTGACACACACCGTTTGCTTGTCCACACAGCACAACCACACACACAAACACATACAGGAGTAAAGGAAAGACAAACACTAAACTACAAGCAGGGGCGAGGGACTAACTGTAATCCTAATGGAAGAGAAATGGGCTTTTATTTTATTTTTTTAGGGAAAAGAGATTAAAAATGGGAAGGGAATGAATACAGGAACTGAGAAGGGAACATGGGGGGAGCAAAGAACAAGGAAAGGAGATGATGATAGATGATAGATGATAGAAGATAGATAGATAGATAGATAGATAGATAGATAGATAGATAGACAGACAGACAGACAGACAGACAGACAGATAGACAGAATCAAAGTAAGGGCCAACTAATGGTTGAGAGAGAATTAAAAAGTTGTGTGTGTGGGGGAGATATGAAACTACAGTGAATTTTTTAGGGATGTACGAAAGTCACTTACCTTTTCATGGATTCTGTTCATGGTGGGGCCGGAGGCGCTCCGTCCCTCCCCCTGGAATCCTCAATGGGGGGGGGAGGCGATCCGGTCCTCCCCCCCGGAATCCTGCCCGGCCGTCTCTGCTCCGCGGCGGCTCCGTGGAGCAGCTGGCCAGGGCCAGCCGCAGCTGGATTTCCGGCCGCGGACTGGTTGGTGAGGAAGATGCAAATGGCAGCTGCCATAGCGGCCGCCATTTGTGTCCAGCCAGGCAGCCATGATAGGCTACGTAAGTCTTTACGTAGCCTATCACGGCTGGGCAAAACAAAAACAAAAAACGGTGCACGCAAATGGTGGCGGCTACGGTGGCCGCCATTTGCGTTCCCTATTTTTTGCTGCTCTAGCCTATGTAAAGATTTATGTAGGCTTTTACGGCGAAAAAAAGGGAACCGCAAATAGCATAGTGGGTGCAATTTGTATTTCTCTTTTTTTTCGCCGTAAAAGCCTACGTAAATATTTACATAGGATAAAACGGCGGGGGGGGGGGGGGAGAACGCAAATAGCACCCACTACGCTATTTGCAGTTCCCTTTTTTTCGCCGTAATTGCCTATGTAAATATTTATGTAGGCTAGAATGGTGAAAAATAGGGAATGCAAATGGCGGCCACCGTAGCTGCCGCCATTTGCGTACGCTTTTTTTTTTTTTTTTACACAGCCGTGATAGGCTACATAAAGACTTACATAGCCTATCATGGCTTGAAGGACACCAATGGCGGCTGCAGCAGCCCGGCCACAGCCGGCCAGGAGACCAGCCGCCACTGCCGGAACTGCCGCCGCCACATCCACCCCAGGTAAGTTCCATCCCAGGGGATTCTGCGGGGGGACGGGGGGCAGGAGGCCATTATGCCACGGGTTCCAGGGGGCCAGATTCTAAAGAATCCGGCCTCACTGGAATCCATGGCGGAATTCTCTGCCATCCCTAGAATTTTCTGGATTTTTCAATGAACAAACAACAAGAATGAATGGTAAAGCTATTACAGAAAGGTGGGGTGGGGAGACACCAACATAGGTGTCATAGCACATGCTTTCTTCTCAGCTTTGTTCTGCCAAAGGAGTGTGGGAAATGTTAAGACTTACTCTGCCATACCTGGCAGAGACTGGCACTGTTGCTCTCAGTGGCTGCTGAACAACCAAAGGTAGGATAGGACTGGAGCTGAGAGAGAAATGCCATGGACCTTCCCTCTCAGCTCCCATCCCATCCTGCTGCCTCCACCATCACCACCGCCATTGCACATAAAGGCAGCTCGTCAGGCCAGTGGGAGGCTGCTCAATTATCAGGTGGCTCACGCACCCCAATGGATTGTGTTGTGTGTCCCCTGGGGTGTGTGCACCCCACTTTGGAGACCACTGCTTTAGCTTCTAGTCCTCTCCAGTAACACCACCTCTCTCACAATGAGCCAAAGGAGCCTGTCTCACAGCAAAGCTCACTACCTCCTCCTTCTCCTCCTCCTCCTCTCCCCCTTCCCCCCTCCATCCTCATCTTCTGCCCCTTCTGGTGGCCAGATCTCTCTCAAATTGATACATTTGGCACCTCCGCCTTCTCTCCCCTTCCCTCCCTCCTCCTCCTCCATGTGATCTTTCAGAAGCAGACACATTTTGGAGACAGCCTGTCTGGGCTACTCAGAAGGCATAAGAAGAGTTCTGAATATACAAGGTGGACCGAGGCACCTCATAGGTGACCCGCTTTGGTTCGAGGCACCTCAGTGCTGTTCTGATCTGCTTTGTAGCAAGATGAGGCAATTTCAAATCAGGCCGCTTCACCTCATTATGTGGGCTTTGGACCAAAGCAGTGCACAGCCCTACCAAGGACCTAAACATTATTGTTTTGCAAAGGAGAAACATTTGCAGTTGCTATTCTCAACAATGCCTAGTATCTTAGCATACTGGTTTATTTTTTTTTTGGGGGGGGGAATACTATCTTATACTGCAATCCTAAACACATCTATTCAGAAGTACACTCCGCTGAGTTCAGTGGGACTCACTCCCAGGTAAGTGTGTGTAGAACTGCGGCCTTAGTGTCCGAATGATGCTGATATTTATGCTGGGTCTCTTTGCTAATATTTATCACTGTCCCCAGTACAGCACAACAGTGTATGTTTTGTTTTGATTTAATTTTGGGGGGTTTTTTTAATCGTTTGCCCTGAGATGCAAGGGAAGGGTGAGATTAAGGAAAACACTGGTCTTGGTTCAATGGCAGGGGATGGAATGAGATTTCTCCCAAAGCTTGGTGTAAATAGAATCTCTGTCAACTGGCCAGAGAGCTTTGGCTGTGGGGTGGTATAGAAATGTAAATAATAATAGTCCAGTTTTTTGAGGGCCCTTGAAGAGTCACCCTTAGTGGGGCCTCTCCCTCAGTGAGTCTACGTTCTCACGTCCATCGTCCCCAGCTGCTCTTGCTTCTCGTCCTCTTCCTCATCATCACTACCACTTGCTTGCTTGACAGGCAGAGAACCAGGGAGCAAGTAAATGATGGTACCAAGTGCTCCTCCTTTTTTCTGGGCCAGAGAAAGAAGCAGGTGTACAAACAGGTTGCAATGGTAAAGAAGAGGAACAAGTCCAGGGGCTCTTGTTAAGCTTGGCAGGTGCCCAGCCACATATACACTTGATGCTGGCCCTATTTGTGAATGTCGATGGCACCTAACTTACCAAAAGTTTTTACCAAAATATATTTTTAATTAAAAATAATGGGGTTCTCCCCCCCCCGACACATACACCCCCCACAGACGCACGTGCAGACACACCAAGCATCATCCTTAGTTCTGAAAACTGACTACAAGGGAGCCTATGCAGGGCCAAAGCACACATTATGTTTTTCTTTTTTACTCTGAAGTAAGCACAGTGGGCCTGATCCAGATTGGGACCACAGCAGGGGAGAAGGGTAAAAGGCCCTTAACCCCAGAGCTAGGGCTCCAATTCAGATCAGGCCCCCCGCCCTTCTCTCTAGATTTTTAAACAAAGACGTGGCCCGCAGCAAATTTAATCAATACATTAATCGATTAATCAAGTAAAACTCATAGGACTAATCAATTAAAATGTATTTAATCAGTTTGCAGCCCTACTGAAACCCAGTAACGTTTAGAAGACAGTGAGAGTGCAATGCTACAGTGGCATTCATTGCTAAGATGTGCTATTCCAGGGCAGTAGAGGCTGGTGGCTCTGATTTTGGTGGGGCTATGCATCCATTCTGGGTTTCAGTCAGAACCATCCAGAACTCTAACGGAGCTATCCAAGGTGAGAAACCTATTTTGCGTATAGGGTTCAGCACCTTGGATAGCTCCTTTAGAGTTATGGCTGATTCTGACTGAAACCCAGAATGGATTCACAGTCCCACCAAAATCGGAGCCACCAGCTTCCACTGTCCTTAGGGTATGTTGGGCAGCACATCAGAGGCAATTGGCCAAAGATCCACAAGACCCTAAGCCCCTTCATTTTCCCAACATGCCCCTGAAAAGGGTCCAAAACAGTTTCCTGGGGCTGGTGTAGCGATTTTCTTCCTATTTGGAATCAATGGCATGGTTTTAAAAAATCCCCTCTACCTTCACCTCCCACCCCACCTCCTCCACAGTACCACACACACATACACACACAGACAGAGATGGATTGCTTTATTAATGGATTAAAAGCTAGATGTGAAACTTCTGCTGCAAAAATGACAAGAAGAATAATTACAGCAATAAATACAGATTTTTTCAAATCGGGGGAAGAACATTCAAAAATTACAAAGAATTTGGGGAGCTAGATTAACCTCCTATTGTGTTTTTAAATAAATAATATCACATTTGTAAAACTGCATCAAAATGATAGTATTTTAGCTGGTACATTCTGACTCAACAGTGCATTCCAAGGCTGAACAAGTCTCTTACTATTTTCAAAATAACTTCTTTCATTTTTGATTGCTGTTTTTCTCCTTCCTCAAAAATTAACTAACAGTGCAATCCCATAATATCTACTCAGAAGGACATCCCACTGAGTTCGGTGGAGTTATTTCCAACTTGCAATTTAGATTGCTGCCTAAATTCATTAATAGATATACATTTCATCCTTTAACTCTTTTAGGGCACAATCCTATGGCAGCTAGTCAGTGGCTAGATGGCCATAGGTTAGGCCAGTTCCCGGGAACTGACCTTCACCCCCTCCCATGCTGCCTACGAGGCAGTGTGGATCAGCCCTGCACTCGGAAGAGCAGCACGGAGCAGCGAAAACAGAGCGTTCGGGGGGGGGGGGCAGAAGTGCCTTTCCAATGCTTCCTATGAGTTATCTGGCATCTGCCTCCCCCCACACACTCTGACTTCCTGTAGCTAGACAGCCAAAATCAGCTGTCTAGCTGCGAATGTAGGGTGGCTGAAGTGCCGAGGAGAAGATTCCCTCCATGCTGCTCCTGCCCTGCATTGGATAGGTGATCGCCTCCAAGTTTGGAGGCGGCTGCCCATCTTGATAGGATTGCACCCATAGCCAATCTTCAATTGCAAAAAAGCAAATGTGGCCATGTTGTTCCTACGAAAATGCCAAAACCCTTATTAGTGTTAATACCTTCATTAGGCCAATCACAAAAAACCATCACAAAAAATACGCAAGTTTTTGAAATCACCAGATCTCTTCATCAGACAAGATATTATAAAAAGTGGGGGTGGGGGAGAGAAAAAATATGGTGTCTGCATGATCACAAGCTTTAGCTGGAAGAGGTGGAATAGGAAGGATATGCCAGCATTCAAATAAGCCTCTAGCAGTTGATGCGATAGTTTCACATTTCACCTGAAGCTGCTCCAAGGGGTCCTGGAAGGAAGAAAGGCAGATACGTTTTATCCCCATTTTTAAAAATATAAAATCCAGCTGTTACCCAGAAAGGTCTCCATCTTGCCTGAAGCACACAGGAACCTTCTGCAGGGGAAACAGAGACAGACATCTGAAGATCACCTTCAAATTTCCATTTGTAAACAGGTTCAATCTGTGCAGATAAAGCTAGATTTGTAACCAATTCTTCATGGCTTTTATCTATTGTGGGTTGGACTCATACTGGCTGTTCTGTGAATGGAAAGGCTCTTTCTGTTTGTGGAACAGATTTAGGGATGTACGAAAGCCACTTACCTGTGAGGAAATTTGATTCGCGGTGGGGGGAGGCGCTCCGTCCCTCCCCCTGAAATTCTGGCCAGGGGGGAGGTGCCCCATCCCTCCCCCCCCAAATTCTGGCCAGGGGGGAGGCGCCACATCCCTCCCCCAAAAAACTCTGGCTGGGGGGGAGGTGCCCCGTCCCTCTGGCCGCGAATCCTGGCTGGCCGGGACTGCTATTGGCGGCGGCCGTAGCCACCGCCGTTTGCATCCCTGCAGTCAGCCGTGATAGGCTACGTAAATGTTTACGTAGCCTATCACGGTGTTTTTTAAAAATCTAGCCGTGATAGGCTACGTAAATCTTTACGTAGCCTATCACGTTTTGTTTTGTTTTTTAACTTGGAAATGGCGGCAGCGGCAGCCGGTCGGAAGACTGGCCGCCGCTGCCGCCGAACCGCCGCCGAACCACCGCCGGAGCCGCCGCCGCCAGGGAAATTCACCCAAGGTAAGTCCCGTCCCGGGGGGGCGGGGGGGCAAACCATTTTGCCACCAATTTCGGGGGGCCGAATGCGCTGGCATTCGGCCTCCCTGAGATTCGTGGCGAAATTCTCTGACATCCCTAGATGAGATCCAGCAGAGGGGGCAGGGTACAATTTTCACCAGATCCTCCTTTGCCATGCAATTCCCAATCTGCACTATTGCTCATGCTGCTCTGGAGGGTCCTGCAACTAGGTATATGGAAGAAATTCATTGGGTTCTTAAATTCATACCCCCTGGAACCAAACACGGACCCAAATGCAATTTGCAGTCAGAAATCCACACATTTGCAATCCAATTCGTGCACCCCACCCCCCAAAAAAATGTGTTCGAAGAATATGTATGTTTGGGGAACACACAAACATGCTTTTCTTAATGGGAGAAAATGTGGACTTTTCAAAAATGTGCACCAAAAATGTCCACATTTCAAAAAATATGACCAGAAATACAGTCAGGGCCAGAAATATTGGAACAAGGATAACTGCTTTGGCAGTTGGCCTCTGCACACCACCACATTGAAGTTGAAAGGAAACACACCCAGATGGGAGCGAAGTCAGGACTTTCAGCTGTAATTCAAGGGGCTTGACAAAAGTGGGGCACTAACCATTCAGGAAGTACAGCCAGTGGCATACACCCCCCCATCATTGGTGGCTCATAAATGATGGAATGAATGGCTGACAAGCAGCTGCATGGCAGGTATGGCCTGTTTCCTGGGTGCCCCATGACCAATCAAGCAGAGAAAAGGCCTGGAGGTGGTTCTGAGTGTTACATTTGCATTTGATAGCTGTTCACTGGAACTCCCAACATGAGGTCCAAAGAGGTGTCCATGCAAGTGAAGGAGGCCATCATTAGGCTGAGGAAACAACATAAACCCATCAGAGAGATGGCAAAAACAGTGGGAGTGGCCAACACAACAGTCTGGAACATCCTGAAAAAGAAGGAATTAACTGGCAAGCTCAGCAATAGCAAAAGGCCTGGAAGTCTACAGAAGACAACCACAGAATTCTGCTCATGGTGAAGAAGAGGGACCCTTTCACAACATCTAGCCAGGTCAAGAATGCTCTTGCGGAGGTAGGCGTGTCATTGTCAACATCTACAGTCAAGTGACAGCTTTATGAATGTAAATACAGAGGCTTCACAACAAGGTGCAAACCACTGGTAATGCTCAAGAACAGACAGGCCAGATTAGCCTTTGCCAGCAAACACCTAAAAAAAGCCTGCCCAGTTCTGGAATAAGATTCTTTGGACTGATGAAACCAAGATTAACTTATACCAGAATGATGGGGAGAGAAAAGTATGGAGAAGGAAAGGAACAGCTCATGATCCAAAGCATACCACATCATCTGTCAAACATGGTGGAGGCAGTGTTACGGCATGGGCATGTATGGCTGCCAATGGAACCGGGTCACTGGTGTTTATTGATGACCTGACTGCTGATAAAAGCAGCAGGATGAATTCTGCAGTGTATAGGGCTGTACTTTCTGCTCAGATTCAGCCGAATGCTGCCAAACTCATAGGACGCCACTTCATATTGCAGATGGATAATGACCCCAAACATACAGCAAAAGCTACCCAAGAGTTTCTCCAGGCAAAGAAGTGGGATGTTCTTCAATGGCCAAGTCAGTCACTTGATCTCAACCCAATAGAGCATGCTTTTCACTTACGGAAGACAAGACTGAAGGCAAAAAGACCCACAAACAAGCAGCCACTGAAGGCAGCTGCAGTAAAGGCCTGGCAAAGCATCTCGAGGGAGGAAACTCAGCATTCGGTCATGTCCATGGGTTTCAGGCAGTCATTGACTGCAAAGAATTTTCATCCAGGTATTAAAGGTGATCCTTAACTTTGAAATGACGTTGGTTTGTTCCATTACTTATGAGCCACCAACGGTGTGTGTGTGTGTATGCCACTGGCTGTCCTTCCTGAATGGTTAGTGCCCCACTTTTGTCAAACCCCTTGAATTTCAGCTGAAAGTCCTGACTTCGCTCCCATCTGGGTGTGTTTCCTTTCAGCTTCAATGTGGTGGCGTACAGAGGCCAACTGCCAAAACAGTTATCCTTGTTCCAATATTTCTGGCCCTGACTGTACATACCAATTTCCAAGAACCCAATGAGTTTTGAGATCACGGACTCAAGTTCTGCTGATTCTCAGATCTTTACCCGCAACCCCCAGAACAGGGCATGCAGGGGGATGGTCTTGCAAAAATCTCCTACCTGCTCTTCCTCGGACATTAGTGGATCTGTGCCAGTTGTAAGCCTGGATCCAACCCCGTGACTTTATATACAAAGCAGAAACATTATGGGGCTTCTACCTACCATAATTCTAAGCAATTATTTTAGGATGCATTTAAAAAACTTCCTCAATTTTTAAAAAGAAATATAAATAAATGTAGACTAAATTACTCCTCTCCTCAGAACTTTTGGAACACATCACAGAAAACATGCATTTTAAGAAGTTCGGAAATGGAGCAAAAACCACACAAGGACTTTATGAAATTGTTTTGATCTCTGTCTCCATTAGAAGTATCTTCAAGAAATCTACAGATTATTAGACTGCATTTTATTTCTCTTTCATTTGTACATCAGACATTTAACTCAAGGATAAACTCCTAAACATAAGCATAATGAAATTCTACTTATATTGCATCTTAAATGGTTCATTTTACCTTTAAAACACTCTGATCTGTTCTAGTGTGTGACCCTCTGCTACAAATAACAGCCAAAGCAAATAACATTAACTCAGAATTACATGAGGAAGTTGAAAAAGATCCCCTTGACATTTCCTTCATGCAAGTCATACTTCGAGAAGTATTACTGTACCAATAAATGCAGATCTCAACCTATGTGAAAATACAGTTGTGGATGTTCAGGAGATACTGCAATTAAATATAAGTGGTGTGTGTGTGTGTGTGTGTGTGTGTGTGTGTGTTTGCAGCTGGAGCCTGAAAGAAAGAGGCACGACATCAAGAGGCAAGACTGAACACAGGCCATTTATTTAATCTTAACAGGGGGATTGAATATGTGGAGATCACCAACCCAAGGCCGTACAGGCAACGAGCCTGGGATCTGTTTGGGTGACACATGGTCCACCCAAAGCAAGTGATGGAGTTTCTTCCCAGCCTTCTCTTAGGCCACGCCCATGCAGGTTTGGAGGATTTTATTGATTGATTGATTGATTTCTATACCGCCCAATAGCCGAAGCTCTCTGGGCGGTTCACAAATAGCCATATTGAGTTATCCCCTCCAGTGCTCCACAACTCCAGGTGGATGAAACAGGTTAGCCACAAAGGCCATGTATAGCCTGCCCACGTGTCCCACAGGTGTGAGTGGCAAGTCTCAGGAATGGCCAATCATCATAAAGGTGTCTCAGGGTGCTCACCAAAACCTGCACCTTCTTGACCAAAACCTGCACATCTCTGCCACAGGAGAGGGGCACACTAGACTTGGTTTCTCTTCCCCTGCCTATGGAGAATGAAATCCTGCGGGCTCCACTGCAGATTAGATAACAAAACCTCACTACCTGCATCAGACAAATGGATGCCGTATGCCCAGTATTGTTCAATCCTGTAGTAAAAACGTAACCTAAACGCCATTGTATGTGCCTCAAGCAGCACGTAGTATTGTAAGAGCTGCACATTCAAGCAGCACGTAGTATTGTAAGTAACCTCACTACTTGCATCAGACAAATGGATGCCGTATGCCCAGTATTGTTCAATCCTGTAGTAAAAATGTAACCTAAACGCCATTGTATGTGCCTCAAGCAGCACGTAGTATTGTAAGAGCTGCGCATTCCTGGAATGAGTGAGCAGTAACCCTAAGATAAGGTAGCTAGGCAAACTGCTAGCAACCAATCGAAGTGACACGCTAGCTAAGGAATGCAAGCTGAAGTGATGAAACTGTAGCGCACGAGTTGCCCAGGGTCGACTCTGCTTTTGAGCGTGAGGTCCTTTGTCGAACTGTTTGCAAACAATAAAATTGAGTTGGGCCCAGCCTGAAGTTGACTCTCCTCTTTGGGGCAAAGTGGACTAGCCTCCAGGGGGCGACACTAGCAATTTGTGCAACAATCCTAGAAGCCAAATATCTGGAAGGGGGATTACACTACCTTCCCAGCCTTGCAAGGCAACTTGGATCTCGCGGTTCACCTTTTCCCATGCTCTGTTCAGACCCCTTGGATCACTCCTGCCCCTTCAGACAAATCTGCAGCCCAGGCCAATGGTACCAAATTCACTCAAAAATCCATTCAAGCCTGCAAAACCAGGGCTTTACTCTTCAGGCAACCTAGATCATTTCACACAAGATTAACAACAATAACCTGTGGGGAAAGGGAAACAGAACCAAACTGGAAAAGAGTGGGAGGTAAACATTTCCCATTTCATGCCTCTCATTCAACTATTGAATGGTGGCAAACTGGCTGAGACTGGGCTGTGTTCTCATTGTTGATCTTGCTGCCCTGCAGCTGGCCCAGAAAATCATACCGTGGCAACAAATGAGAACTCTCGCTTGCTCCGTTCCTTTCCAGCAATTTGCCAAGAAAAACAAGTGAGAGTGAATGAACTAGATGGATGGTGAACTTAATTAAAGGCACCAGGCAGTGGCCGAACGTATCTGTGGAAGTTGTTGGAACACCCTTGGCCAATTGCCTGAATACCTCTGTCACTTATGCCTGCTGAAGATGCTCCAGGTTTAAATGAATGGGTCCCAAACTTAAGGACACCTAAACCCAAAGCCTGTAAAGCCTTCCTTGATACAGCACAGAATTGGAACTAAGTTAAAGGTAGCTTGGACTGATGACAGAATAACAAACCTGCATCTGCACTCCTAATTTGCAGACAATTTCTAAAGGTGCATGTATAGGGACAAGATCCAGCCTGCAGCAAAGCCACGACAAAGGCAGCACTTGGCTCTAGCCCTCCCCCAACATGCTCCCAATCAAAGGCCTCCAGGCCAGGAGCACTTTGTAGATTGTCCTTGCTCACTACCAAAGGGAAAGAGGCCTACACTGGGGGGTGGTTATGCCTTAAATGGGGTGAAGCCTCCCCCACATCAGCATGGTGCGCATCCACATGTCACATTGACACTGTCCATCTTCCCTTCAGCGGGCAACTGGATTGCATAATTTGGTTACCTTGTACTATATGCCAGTTCTTATTAAGATCTTCTGGAGAGGCCCTTGTTTTGAGACCGCTGCCTTCAGAGGCATGTTTGGAGGCAAGGCGAAAGAGGACCTTCCCGGTGGCTGCTCCCAGCTACTGGAACTTCCTGCCAAGTTCACTCCCTTTTTGCTGTCCTTCTGCCGGCAGGCAAAGTCTGCTTTATTCAAGCGGGCCTTTGGCATGTAAGCGGGTCTGTTGGGCTGGATGCTGTTTTTATTCTGTTATTGTTGTATTTTAATGGTTTTTCATTATGTTTAATGTATTTGTTTTATTATTGTTTTATCAAGTTTTATTAGAGTTAGTGCTATTTTTTGTAGAAAGGTGGGGTATAAGTGAAATAAATAAATAAGCAAATAAGCAAGCAAGCAAGCAAGCAAGTGTGTCTCCACATAGGACCTTGCAGGCCAGGGGTTAGAGTATTATTTTTTATAAGCATTAAGAAAACTAATCCCAGACCTGTACACAATAAAAATGTCTTACCATGATGTAGATAGTTTCAGTCCAGCTTCACATTAAAATCCTTTGATTAGCATTTAAAATATTAAAGAGTAAGTATTTTTCATCATCAGTTTCAGAGATTGCCAATATCCATGCTGATTCCCCTTCAGAGTAAGCAGAAGTGGCCAGGGACAAAAAAAAAAAGGGGGGGGACTGTAGAAAAGATGTTAAAAACAAAATCAAGCTGTAGCAACTATCCCAGGCTCACCATTTTGACGATGTTGTGATTCTGTTGCAGAAATTCTGCACTCATAAGCAGCAGAGAACACTGTTTAGACTCCTTGAAAACAAAAGTCTCTGGTGTATTCTTTTCAGGAAGCTGGGTTTGCCATCCCCAACTCTACTGAAGTAAGTAAGATGCAATACATGGTATAAGCAGGGACTTAGAGCTTTATGTCCCTTGGACTTGCATTGATTTTGGTCAATTCAGAGCCACACTCAGTCCCTTCAAGGAGGATTGATGGCTGTGGGGAGAGGGGGGGTGTCTACCCTCGACCAGAACAAGTCCCAAGAGGCAGCTACTACAACTTCTAACACTTTATTATTGGTTAATTTGGGGGCTTCTTTCACTCAGATGACACGGAGAGAAAGATGTCACTGCACAAATCAATACCTACTGCCTGGCCATTGATGTGCCTGCTACCTTAAACAACAACAGCTGTGTCAACAGTCATCTTGGAGTTGCTCAGGATACTAATTATTGAAAAGCACACACCACTCTTACAGCAGGCCATCCAGGAAAACGGTGGCCTCCTAGCTCAAATGTGAAGAGCTCGCTGGCACTGCACTTTCTTCCCGCCACCCCAGCTGCCTTTGTCATTTCCGTTCCTGACAGGCAAAGCCCCCTTGGCTGACAGTGTCATGCAAATGGTTTCCGTTATGTTTAAATTAGAATCCCCACCTATCTCCAGTGAACATGGGATTTATGAAACGTACATGATTGCACACCATTTGTGCTGCTGGGGATTGATTAAACAGAGATCTATTTTGTTTAGACTAGAAAAGCTCCCTTCTTCCTTCTTTCTAAGCAGTTTTTCAACTACATTCCGGATACTGGATTTATTACTGTCAGAGTTGGAATGAATGAATAATTTGAGTTTTATTTTAGTTACAATAAGGTCCAGGATTTCTAAGCTGAATAAACTTAACTTTCAAGTTAATTCTGAACCTCACTCACTGGTGCAGAGTTCACAGGCAGCATTCCAGCAGAAGTGTAGACAAACAGTGCTCTGTAATAATGTATTCATTGGGGCTTATATTTATCACTTGGTTCAACTCAAAATCATGATGGTTTTCAGAAACAGTTTGAGCAACTTAGAGGTTGTGGTACCAGAATCCATGACCCTTTACCAAGTGGCCATAGCCCTTTTCACACATTCATTGAATGCACTGAAGGGAAAGCAAGATCACGCTTGCTGTCTCGTCTCCTGACATTCACTGTTCACAACATTCATCAGAAAGCAGGAGAGGCTGGTGGCTCCTATTTCAAGGGGGGGGGGTGAATCCACTCTGGGTTTCAGTCAGAACCAGCCAGAACTTTAAAGAAGCTATTCAAGGTGCTGAACCCATTTGTGGAGAGCTCCTTTACAGTTCTGACTAGTTCTGACTGAAACCCAGAGTGGATTTAGTGCCCCACTGAAATAGGAGCCATCAGTCTCCACTATCAAATAGTCTGAATCAAGACTATTTGTGTACAGTTTGGATGCACACAGGCTTTCTCTGAGTGAAAGACAGAGTACCCAATCATCCATATAGAGACTAAATTCTAGAGTTCTAAATTGCCCCCTACTCCCGAGCTTGAGCCTGCATTGAACAAAAGAGCAATGGGATGTGCTCTTTGAGCTAGGAATGCTGGAGAAATTTGAGATGAACTAAAATGAGCTCAGATTTCTAAGAATCCAATTTGCAGAGTCTGCTGTAAAGTGACACCCTCAGACCACACAGAGTCCATGGACTTTTGGATGATTTTTTTTTTTAACTTCCCCGAAATTTACGCATCTTTATTTGTAGGAAAATACACACGTTTCTGCTGAGGAAAAGTTGAATGGAATAGAGGACAATATGCTAAATGTTACGTACTAAGGTAAATTACATAAATTGTTATGAAACCTCTTACGTAATTATTTGTGTATTTTTCCGCATGACAGAAAAAAAATATTCGTATCCGTCTGTGAGCGGATGATGGAACAAAAGGCTCCTGACAATCCATGAAACACAGATGGAGCAGATTTTCCACAGTCCATACATCCCTACTTTGAGCTTGAGGGATGTGCGCTTTGAGCTTGAGGGAGGCATGGCAGTCAAGTGCAGTGCATGGGCAGGGCATTGGCTATATGTGACCATCCCACTCAACACAGGCCCTCTTTCCATCCTGCTCAGCACCCACAAATGCTGAAGGTCAATATAGTTTTCGCCTGGTCAGTTAGGGGCCAAGTAGGAATTTTTTACCTGTCACCAGATGGGCCCAAGGTGATGGTGGTGGGTTTTGCCTACTCAGCCCAGACTGGTAAGGGAAGGGGGAAATTGGGCCAGGGTGCGTATGTGCTGTATTAACTAGGCTGCTCATAACTGTGAGGTTGGTATGGGTGAGAGATTGTCAGCTGCTCACAGATGAGCACTGAGAAACTTTTAGCGGGGACTGGGGAGGGGAATGTCCTAGACCTGTCCTTTGGGCTGTGGGACTTGGTGGTGGGAAAGGAGCCCCCTGAGGCCTGCCTGATGCCCACACTCAGTCATGGGGCTTGGAAGGGGGAATAAGGCTCTAGAAGGCCATTTATCTGGCCAATAATGGGATGGCCACATGCAAGCTAGGAAGTACAGCTTGCTCCTGGAACAAGGGGGGCTCACCAACAAGATAAGGAGGAGGGCTTCCTAGAAGAACCCTTGCCTTAGCATATTCTTGCACAGTAGTCCCCATGGGCACCATGTTGGAGACCCCTGTAGACCCACTGAAATCAGTGGGACCTGATTGATTTAAGTCTCATTGTTTTCAATTGTTGTTGTTCAGTCGTTCAGTCGTGTCCGACTCTTCGTGACCCCATGGACCATAGCACGCCAGGCCTTCCTGTCCTGCGCTCTCTCCCGGAGCGTGCTCATTGTTTTCAATAGATCTTCTCTAAGTATGATTATGTCTAGATCTAGCTCCATGTCACGGATCTACCAATACTGCTGAAATCAACCTCTGTCTTTTGTGTGTGAATGGAATGGCCATTCGCCATCGAGCTGAATGAGGAAACTTGAACACAGCCATAGAACTCTGAACCTCTCGCATAGCAAAACTAAGAAATAAAGTTTTGAGCTCAGTGCTTTAATTCTTGATGCCACACCTGTATACTTTCAATTAATTTTTGTTGTGTTCCAGTGTTCTGAGTCTGAGAAAGTCACACTCTCTGGGCAAGGGCAATATTTCTCTTGCATTCCAACCAGCACTTATGACACTGTTGGTGTTAAGGGAAAAAATGTTAAATACCTTCTAAAAATAACAAAGCATTTAGAAGGTAGCTTCCTGCAGACTTCCATATCAGAATAAACACCATCTGATACTCAGAAGGGGATTTTGATTTTTGAAGTGGTTCCATACATACACATTCAAATGATGCCAAGAAAAACCTACACGATCTTTAAGTGGAGATTTAGCTTCCATGTCTGCGGAAGAAAAATAGCCGTGAACAGGAGCATTCGAAAACAGTCTTAAAAAAAAAAAAAAATCCCTATTGGATTAAAGGTTAATATCCAAATGTGAAGACTTGCATAATATAGTTACAGGAGACCCGCAGAATTAACGTTTCCAGTTTCTGAGTTGCTGTGGAGCTCAAAAGATGGAAACTGTTCCTGCTTGGCTGGTAGCTTGCTCTTATTTTCATTAGCTGTGCAGGAGAAAGATTACTGTTTGGGGAGAGTTACATCTCTTCAAGCATGAGAATCATTTGTCCCTTGAGGTATTGAAGTTCGATTAATACAGTTTGGTTTCTTCTTTTTCTTCCTAACTCTTCAACATCTGCTGGCTGGAACTGCGGGATCCATTTTGTTCCTTTCCTAATTCTGTGCTATTCCTAGCTCAATATTTCTTCCTATCTTTTCCTCCAGCACACTATTCTATAAACCCCAGTCAGCCATAGCTGACTTGGGCCATCATCTGTGGCAGCCAGAAGGCAATATGATTCCAACCCTAAACAGCTGTGACTGATAGCCCCTTACAGAATAACACACTATGGGAATGGGTATGTAACTGGACCACTCCCAGTGGTCAGTGCATGACAGTGTTCACCTATCATGAGGTTGTTAGTATGACTTGCCCCTAGTGATCACACTTTTTTTCATTACATATGAATTCCTCATATTAGATTGGGTTGGAAGTTTTAACTTAATTCTTCACATTATGATGAGTCACACTGTGTTGATTTGAAAGCTTTGATGTGTGCAATTAATCTAATGCCTTAAATGCAGATTAAAATCCCCCCAATTAATTGGTGGATTATCTCCTTTTGTCTTTGCTTCTTAGTACTTCCTATTCTATATGGTCAAATTTGATGAAAAATGAACTCTTCTTCTCCTCATAGTAACATGTACAGTGGTATATTAAATATTTCTCTAAGGGGACTGTAATGTAACAGTTACCCCTCTGATACTTCTCTGGTGTGGTTTAATCCCACTGGGTGTGGCTGTCATTGCTTTCCATCAGTTAAATCCAGTGTTGTGCTAGTGGTATGATGGGACTTTCTCCCTCTCTCCTTCCCCCTGCAGCCCTCTGTGCCCCACTAAAATCTGTTCTGGAGGCCTCCAGAACAGCTTTTGAGGGTGGGTGTGGGAATCACCCCCCCCCCCAGTTCCACTCACAGAAGTATTTCCATCAACAGAACAACAGTGTTAGATCCAATGCTTATGTATATTGAAGCATGTGGAAGTCTGCTTAAGATGCTTTGCTTTCCTTTGCTAACATAAGGCTATGTTCCCATTTGTTGTACTTAATAAAAAGGAAGCTATATCATCCTACTAGTGTCTGCTAAGTGTTGTTGACTTATTGGGGCATGGAAGCCAGACTATTCCACCCTTGAATAGGCAAAGAGGAAATGTGGGGTTAGATCCAGACTTGGCCATACTTAGAGTAGACCTTTTAAAATCAGTGGGACTTTAGTTAGTCATGACTAATGTAAGTCCCATTAATTTCAGTGGGTCTACTTCAAGCATGTCTAAGTCTGGATCCAACCAATGATATGTATGGCAATACACCAACATGTCTTTAAATCTAGGTTCTCCATAATCACAATGGTCCAAAATGTGATGAACACGTGGCTTTCCTTCTACCAGATGAATGGAAGCTTTGTTTATTAATTTCATCATTTTCTGACTTAAGATGAAGTGTTTTTTTCTAGATACCTGAGAAAGGCATCTTCATTGGGGTTTGCAATATGTAATTATTTATGTGCAATTGATCCGTCTATTAAGTAGTCATTAATCAGCTGATGACCTTCTTCTCTCTCTCTCTCTTCCCCTCTCTGCTTTCACCAGCTACAACACAGTCAACACTGATTTTGACATCTTCATGACTAATTATCATGAAATCAAACCTTTGGCCCTGTTAGACCATTTGGACTATACACAAAAACATGGCAACATCTTCTAGATTTGTGTTCTAGGGCAGGTTGTCTTCATCATCATTACATGTAGTTTTCAGACTGCTTGTGCCTGAGGAAATGGCACACTGAGTTCAAGCAGGTGGCAACTGAAGGAAGCATCAGCAATGGGTGAATTGAGGTTGCACCCTCCATTCTTCCTTGAGCACTTTCTACCAGTATGTAATGGGCCATCCAAGATTGCTAGGATGCACTTTTCAGCTCATGCTACAACTGCTTCTCTTGGTGATCTCATACTGGAGTTTGGTGGTCCATTTTTTCAAGGCCTCAAAATGATCCAAGCATTGGGTTAAAAATTCCCATCCAGGCCATGCTCCACTGAGAAACACTAACATATAACCACGAGGGGGAGCCATAACCTACTGTCATCCAAAATTATTGGCATATAGAAAAGCATGGAAATACAGCTAAAAATAAATCTTAATCTAAAACAACTCAGTGTTCAGTTCTGGGAGATTTATATAGACAGTTGCTCTGCTTTTTTAGAATAAATCTACAAAATGGGAATGGTGATAGAACCCCCTTTGGTTGGTTTAAGTCCAGTTGATGCCAGGTACAATATTTTGTTTTCCTGGGCTTTTGAAGGTTTTTAAAATGGCTTTCAGTGGATCTCAAAGCTGTTATGGTTTTGCAGCTGAAAAAAATGCTGTTTTATCTGTCTATTGTCGTTAATTTTTCTTTGCAATTGTTTTAAAATAGATTTTGTAATACAAGATTTTGGAAATTGAATGAATACATTCTTGTATTGAATGGTAGGGTAAAAATATATTGAATGAAAGGGTGCAGGACAGAGTTACCCAGAAAAAAACCCTAAGGAAGCAGGCAGCTAAAGTGCAACTCTCAAATGGCTGCAGAGTGGTCTGACTAGTGCACAAACGAATGCAAGAGCCAAAAACTGGGCTTGATCCCTGTGTTACAGATTCCTTGACTGCAATATTATTGCTGCATACAGATGGCATTGGAAGCTGTTTTGCAGTACAAATTTTAATCCCAAACTCCAAGGCCTTGTGTATCTTGCACTTATAACTACATGAAAGCCTTCAAGTCATTGATAACCTGGAAAGCACTTAGGCCTAAAATCCATTCAGAGAAATACAGAGAGATGGGCAATTTGGATTTTGTTTTCCAAGACAGCTGGCTTCTTGATGTGGCCGCCCTGTCTTATGACATTGCAATCAGTCCAATTATCCACTGACGAGTGCCATCTCGTTTCTTCTCCCAGCTACCCGGGAACAACCACCCTGACACTGACATATAGGGAAAGCCAAAGGCCTCTGGCCACAGCTTTATTTTGAACCAGATTAAAACAAAAGTCATTAATTCAAACTGATTAACCTTGTTACTTGTCTAGTCTGACCTCGTGCTTTTACTTCTGAAGATTTAAGTGGCCCACCAATACAGCAACACTCAGTTCCAGAGGAATACATGTCACATCTTCTACCAAGAGATAAAGCATTCTACCTGTATGCAAAAGAGAGATAACTGTAATCACTCGGAGCTGGCTTGATGACCACTTCAAACATTGCATTTTTACATGAATGTATACGTAAAGAAATCAAATTACCAAAATGAAGGAAAGAGCATGTTTTTCACAACAGAGAGAGTCTTGTGGGCTCTCTGTTGAGAGACAGATATAAGCAATTATGGCAAAAAAAAGAGAACGTAGCGTAGTGGGCACTATTTGCATTTCTTTTTTTTTTCGCCGTAAAAGCCTACGTAAATACTTATGTAGCGTATCATGGCAAAGACCAGAATGCAAATGGTGGCCGCGGCAGCCGGTCGAAAGACCAGCCGCCGCCACCAAAGCTGCTGCTGGAGCCGCCGCCATCCGGAACATCCGCCCCAGGTAAGCTTCGTCCCAGGGGGAATCCATGGGGGGGCAGGGGGGGCAGGCTGTTCCACCACAGATTTGGGGGGGGGCAATGCCAGTGCATTCGGCCTCACTGAAACCCATGGCGGAATTCTCTGCCATCCCTATGGAAAATATGCTAATATATCTATGGCTTTTTTAATGCCCCCCCCCGCAAATTGTATGCATCTCCAATCTCTCTTCAGCCTCTGCTGTGTAGTGCTAAGAAAACTACACAAGATATTTCATACCAGCAAAGGTTACATACGTTGTGGCAGACTTTTACACAGACTTTTCCAAAGGGGAAAAAGATCCAATTCCGTCAGCGAGTGGACAATGGAATGAAAGAACATAAGAAGAGCCATGCTGGATCAGAACAAGATCCATCTAGTCCGGCATTCTGTTCACACAGTGGTGAACCAGCTGTCGACTGAGAACCCACAAGAAGGACATGAGCGCAACAGCACCCTCCCACCCATGTTCGCCAGCATCTGGTGTACATAGGGTCACTGCCTCTGGTACTGGAGGTAGCACATAGCCATCAAGACTAGTAGCCACTGATAGATCCACTCCCAACTCACAGTAGACTGGAATTGCCCACAGCTCTCTCCCATATAAGGTGTTAAGCAGCTTTCCCAGTGGCACAGTAAAGGGGGGTGTTTTCAAAAGATTGTTCTAATCACATGAGGAGGGAAAATGGGCATGCAACTGTGGGCCTTGTCTCTAAGGAGCAATGGGGCTGAGCAAGCTTGGCTTCATGCACTCCTGCATTCTCTCCAATGGGGGAAGGCACAAGTAGGGATGTACGAAAGTGACTTACCTTTCACAGATTATGTTGATGGTGGGGGGGGAGGCGTTCCGTCACTCCCCCCAGAATCCTGGCCGGGGGGGGGAGGCGCTCCGTTCCTCCCCCCGGAATCCTCTAATGGCCAGCTGTGCTCCATGGCAGCTCTGCGGAGCAGCCGGCCAGGCCCAGCCCGGCCAGGCCAGAGCCGTCCGCAGCCAGATTTCTGGCTGCGGAGGGCTCTGGGTAAAAAAAACAACCCGCGTACACAAATGGCGGCGGCTACGGCTGCCGCCATTTGCGTTCCTTCTTTTTGGCTGTCTTAATCTACGTAAATATTTACATAGACTATGACAGCAAAAATAAAGGGGAACGCAAATAGCGTAGTGGGCACTATTTGTGTCCCTTTTTCATTCACCATTTTAGCCTACGTAAATCTTTACGTAGGCTAAAACGGTGAATCAAAAGGGGACGCAAATAGCGCCCGCTACGCTATTTGTGTTCCCCTTTATTTTCGCCATCATAGTCTACGTAAATATTTATGTAGATTAAGACAGTAAAAAGAAGGAACACAAATGGCGGCGGCCGTAGACGCCGCCATTTGTGTACGCGGTTTTTTAAAAAAAAACAACCCACCCAACCATGATAGGCTACGAAAAGATTTACGTAGCCTATCACGTCTTTTTTTTCTTTTTTTTAAAACCTAGCCATGATAGGCTACGTAAATCTTTATGTAGCCTATCACGTCTTTTTTTTTACACAAGCCTGGAAATGGCGGCAGGGGCAGCCGGTCGGAAGACCGGCTACCGCTGCAGCCGCCACCGCAGCCGCCACCGCAGCCGCCGCCGGAGCCGCTGCCGCCCGGAAGATCCACCCCAGGTGAGTCTCATCCCGGGGGGGATCCTCGGGGGGACGGGGGGTGGCAGGCCGTTCTGCCACAGAGTTCGGGGGGCTGAATGCACTGGCATTTGGCCTCACCGAGATCCGTGGTAGAATTGTCTGACATCCCTAGGCATAGGGTGGGTGAAGTGCCAGGTGGGTGAGCCAAGGTGTCAGGGCAATGCAAATTTAGTCCATATTGCACGGTGTCAGACAGCCAATGCATCTGGAGCTCTTCTGTAATAATTTCCCTGAATACAATGTAATTTTTATACATTTTCACTAATACATTCATTTTTGGTCACGCTTTCCCCTAATATACCCATTTTTAATTGGAAAACTGCATCACAAAATTCAGAAAAATGTAATATTGAAACCTGTGTTTTAGTTCATGCATTGGTTTGGGAAGTGTGAATTAGATAGGTTCACATTAAAGTGCTAATCGAATGAATTGCTCTCCATCACTACCTACGCATAGGTAATACCAGGAGGAAACGAGGAACTCGGTTTCCACTTTGAGTATGCTTCTGGACTCAGCTTTGCTTCTGGATAGTCATAGCTATGATCCATGAACAGCTTTTGCAACGCTTTGGCTTGGGCAACAACTGCACCCAAGTTCTAAGGCACCCCAGTGCCCTATCTCCAGCTTCCTAGCATGTCAGATTGGGAGAAGGGCGAAGTATCCTTTTGCCTGGAAAAGATGCTGGTAAGAAGGACTGCATGAAGTCCAGTGGGAAATAATTGGATTCCCCACCCCCACCACCTTTGCAACGTACTATGTAAAACAAATTATGACTGATGTACTAAGAGGAAAACTGGGAAGGGATTAAAAGAAGAAGCAGCTGATGAGGTGAACTAATGTATGCCCATGGTTTATATGTACTATCCATAAATATATGAAGAGTAAAAAAAAAAAAGTCAATGAGGATCAGCAGGAAAGGCCAGCAAGTAATCAAAGGAAGAGAGGAAAAGGATACAAGGCATAAAACATCAGCCACAGAGGCAAACGGAGAAGATTACAGAAAGAAGTTAAGAGAGAGTGCAAAAAATGATAAGGAAATTAAGGGTAGAAAATGAAAAGCAGATTGCCCAAGATAAATCGGAATATTTCAAGTGCAAGTAGAAGAACAGGTCAGCAAAGAGGAATGGAAAGTATGACCTCTAAGAAATGGAAAGTGTAATTTATTCACAGAAGAGATAGTTATTTCTATCAAACAAATCTCCATATCACTGCTTAGAAATGGGGATATGGAAAGAATACTAGAAAACAGGCATATGTTTGCATTTTGTCGCATAAGTAGAACATATACCTAAATACATCCACATCGTTAAAAGGCAGAGCTCACTGGTGAGTAGGGGTGAGAAAGCCTGGCACAGCCATCCATGATCCTTCATATGGCTCTCACAGACAGGGAGGGCAAAACAACATGAGGAGAACAAATCCATGCACATGGCAGCCAGTGCTCGCACAACCAGCTTGCTTTGTGATGGAAGCAAAAGCATAAATGCTCTTTCCATAGCCACCACATGCTAAGAGGATACCATGGACAGGCCTTCCATCCATATTTCTAAGGAACATGTATGCACCTCCATTCCTGATTGTCTCTTCCAATCAAAATGGGAAGTGGGGAGAGCCCAAGTCAGGAAGAGAAGTCCTTCTGAATATGCAAGGCAAGATAAGAATGTTTGGCAAAGAGAAGACAGGAAGAGATCATATGAGGCTACTTTAGATAAGAATAGGGCTGTAGCCACCTAGTTGGAGCTCCATAGGAAGATAAGTTGCAGTGTAGCCAACTGTGACTGGGGTCAATGGTGGAGAGAATCATCTTTGGGATCAGAAAAGGGAATACTTGCATCTCCATGAAAAAAAAGGTTGTTTGGGGGTGAGTTTGGGACATTTAAGTGGATCGTGTGCCTGAGTATATCTGGGGTCAGTGAATCTTGTGTGTCTGTGCACATACAAATGTGGCCAAGGGAAACTCTGCTGTGGGATACAATGAGGCAGGTAGGCAACACCTTTGCATCACCAAATTCTTGAAGTTATCAGTCAAGGAAAGCTCTTAGCTATAAGGAAGGGAGACATAAGCTGAGGCAGAGGTTCAAGGATTGAGTGCACTACTTGTAAGTATGTTGCTAAGTTATATTGCCACAATGTGCACAAATGAGATTCAACATAAAAAGTCAGAGAGGAAAAGACCATATGCGTCTTCAGCAACTTTTTAAGATTTCTCGAAGAACCTCAGGAAAGCAAAAAGTTCACTGAAAGTGTAGCCCATAACATTGGCCATGTTCAGATGACCATATTTCAGCTTAATGAGCTGAGATATATATGCCTGAGCATTTTGCCCATGTGCCCCTTCCTTCCTGATATGCTGAGATAAGCCAAGACATTTCTAATTAATCAGAATTTCTTGTTTCATTTGAACTGGGAAACTGTGATTGCCAGGTTTGGAAGAAGCCAGGGCCTTTATGGTCCCAAGGCATAGTCCGAAGGCACATCAGGCAGCCACCTTGCTGAAGCTAAGCAGGTCTGGGTCTGGTCAGTGCTTGGAGGGGAGACCACCTAGGAACTGCATGCAGCCACCTTGAGTTCCACAATGGAAGAAAGGTGGGATATAAATAGAATAAATAAATCGTAAACCGTGGTTTGAAGCTGGTTTAAGATCCTGGCTTATTCCAAGCTTAGTAATCATCATTTCCCAGTTCAGACTAGGGATGCACGAAAGTCACTTACCTGGTCTCGCAGCTTGCTTCGTCGTGGGGGGGAGGTGCTTCGCTTCTCCCCCCAAAGTTCAGGCCGGGGGGGTGTCTTCCCGCCTCGCCCGGCTGAAATTCAGGCCGTGGGGGAGGCTTCCCACCTTGCCTGGCCGAAATTCAGGCCGGGGAGAAGCACCCCGTCTCCCCAGCCGCGAACTTCAAAAGAAAAGTAAAAAAAAAAAAAAAAGCCCCATGATAGGCTATGTAACGATTTACGTAGATCTGCAAAGTCAGCCGTGATAGGCTACGTTAATTGTCACGTAGCCTATCACGGGTGACTTAAAAAAAAAAAAAGTGCGTACGCTAATGGCGGCCCCCATAGGGAGCCGCCATTCGCGTTCCTTATTTGGTCCCTGTAGTCTACGTAAAGATTTACGTAGACTATGGCGAAAATAAGGGTAACGCTATTTGCGTTGCCCTTATTTTCGCCGTAGTCTACGTAAATCTTTACGTAGACTACAGGGACCAAATAAGGAACGCGAATGGCGGCTCCCTATGGGGGCCGCCATTTGCGTACGCGCTTTTTTTTTTTTAAAGTCACCCGTGATAGGCTACGTGACGATTAACGTAGCCTATCACGGCTGACTTTGCAAATCTAGCCGTGATAGGCTACGTTAATCGTTACATAGCCTATCACAGGGGCGGTTGTTTTTTTTTACTTTTCTTGTAATGGCGGTGGCGGCAGCCGGTCAAAAGACCAGCTGCTGCCCCCGCCCCTGACGAAGACCTGCCGAACCGCCGCCGGGACCCGCCGCTGGGAGCAACGTTCATGAAAGGTAAGTCCCATCCCGGGGGGGAGGGCGGAGAATTTCTCCCCAAACAACCTTCGGAGGACCGAATGCATTGGCACTCAGCCCCCCGAAGTTTTGGGGAGAAATTCTCCCCCATCCCTAGTTCAGACCATATGGTTAATTGAAGATTTGCAGTGCACCAAGAAGACAGGAGGGAAGGCGCTGGATGTATAGGCACAACTCAAAGCCAGCAAGTTTACAAACTATGTGTACAACCTGCCTAATTTAATCACTGGAAATTCACATTTCAAATATGATTTTAATGTACTGACTGAAAATCTCTCTCTCTCTCTCTCTCTCTCTATATATATATATATATCTATGGAGGGAGAGAGAGAGATCTATATATACAAACACAACAGTTTGTCTGTATGTCCTCAATGGTCTCAAAAACCATACATCTGATTGTTATGAAACTTTCAGGATTTGTTGTATCTCTATCTGGGATGCTTTTAGGCATAGTGAAATTTTTGTCTGCCATCAGATACTCAGCCTATATTATCACAGAGGTACAGTAGGGGCCAGAGGAAGGGAGAGAGTTGCCCAGCTGATGTTGGTAGTCGATGTGGTGGGAGGGGGAGAGAAGGAAGAACGGAGAAGAAGGGAGTCATGGCTGACAGACAGGAGGCTCAAGAGAGTCTTCAGGAGACAAAGAACAAAACAGACCCCTCTCTTAATGGGCTATGGGGGTCACCATGGCAGGGGCTGTGCCCAGGGGCCAGGGCAGGCAAAATGTGTCCAACTCTGGCACAAGCGTAACTTTGCTTGAAGAATTTGCTGTATCCAACTCTGACAGGTGTGTAAAGCTTTGTTGTATCAAACTAAGGGCTCTTCCCAACCCATGCAAACCTGGGTTCATTTGTTTGTGTGTGTGTGTGTGTGTGTGTGTGTGTGTATATATATATATATATATATATATATAGAGAGAGAGAGAGAGAGAGAGAGAGAGAGATGTTTAGTTCAATAATACCTACTGCCAGTGTGTATAGGATTGTTAGATTAGAAGCCAGAGTAAATTAGCCCATCGTTCATTGGCCTCTTCTATAATCTGCTGTCTTTATTCCCACTTAACTTCATCATGAATTCTAATTTGTTACAGAATTGGGTATAACACCCAATCATAAGCCTTTTGTTTATAAATGATGTAATGATCTATTATTGTTACCCTGAGTACACATGCTTCCATTATGCAAAGTGACAGCATCTTATATTAAAATGAAGTAAATTAATTATATTTTAATATAAGTGAATATTAAATTTGTATTATTCCTTGTGTTTGCTCTTCAGGTTTATGATGGCAGCATTGCTTTGCTTAGAGATTTGTTGTTGTTTTAAAACTCATACATATTTTGTTAATTGAAATGAGGTAGAAAATGACACAGTAATGAATGAAAAGTCTTCCAAATATAGTTGTATATGACATTCTGCTATTTCCATTATGTAAGGCAAGAAATAAAGGTTTTCCTATTCCAAGTAGATTATATTTGTTGGTGGGGAGAGACACAGTCACATTACATCTCAAAATAGCAGGGTGGGTGGGGTGAGGGACATATTCTAGGGATGGCGGAGAAATCTGCCACGGACTCCAATGAGGTCCCCGGAGTCCGTGGCGGAACGGACTACCCCCCACCCCCTGAAATCCCCCTGGGATTTGGCGATGTATGAAACACTTACCTGGTTCCGGTCAGGGCATCCACCCTCCCCCCGGAATTCTCGAGGGGGGGAGGCAATCCGCGGCTTCTGGCTGCGGACGG
This sequence comes from Heloderma suspectum, assembly GCF_057233095.1. Taxonomy (NCBI): domain Eukaryota; kingdom Metazoa; phylum Chordata; class Lepidosauria; order Squamata; family Helodermatidae; genus Heloderma; species Heloderma suspectum. The sequence continues at coordinate 54,727,155 of NC_139461.1, forward strand.
GCTGCTTGGACGCAAATGGCGGCCGCCGTAGCGGCCGCCATTTGCATCCTTCCAGGATGCCATGATAGACTATGTAAGTATTTACGTAGCCTATCATGGCATGCCCCCCCCGAAAAAAACGGCATACACAAATGGCGGCAGCTACGGAGGCTGCCATTTGCGTTCCCTATTTTTCGCCGTTCTAGCCTACATAATATTTACGTAGGCAATTACGGTGAAAAAAAGGGGAACCACAAATAGCGTAGTGGGTGCTATTTGCGTTTCTTTCTCTTTTTTGCCATTACGTAGGATAAAATGGCAGGAAAAAAAAACGCAAATAGCTCCCACTACGCTATTTGCGGTTCCTTTTTTTTCCACCGTAATTGCCTACGTAAATATTTACATAGGCTAGAACGGTGAAAAATAGGGAACGCAAATGGCGGCCGCCGTAGCTGCCGCCATTTGCGTATGCTGGTTTTTTTGGGGGGGTTAGCTGTGATAGGCTACGTAAATTCTTACGTAGCCTATCACAGCTGCAAGAACGGCAATGGCGGCTGCAGCAGCCTGGCCACGGCCGGCCAGGAGACCAGCTGCCACTGCCGCTACTGCCGCAGCCACCACCGCTGCCGCCGGATCTGCCGCCACCACCGCCAAATCCACCGCATCTGCCCCAGGTAAGTTCCATCCTGGGGGATTCCGCGGGGGGGGGGGGGCGGGGGGCAGGAGGCCGTTCCGCCACGGATTCCGGTGGGCCGGATTCTACAGAATCCAGTCTCACTGGAATCTGTGGCGGAATTCTGTGACATCCCTACCCAGGATGGACCTTACCTGCTGCCAGCCGGTCCGGTCCATTCGCTGCCATCCGCTGCTCCAGTCTGCAGCCGCAAATGGTGCCCAGAGTTTACATAGCCTATCACAGAAAGAGTAGCGATGCAAATGGCGTAGCGGACACCATTTGCGTCCCTGCTTTAACTGTGATAGGCTACATAAATATTTATATAGCCTATCACGGCAAAGAGCAGGTGATAGGCTATGCCATTTGCGTCGCTACTCTTTTTGTGATAAGCTATGTAAATGTTGACATAGACTATCACAGCTAAAGCAGGGACGCAAATGGCGTAGCGGATGCCATTTGCGTCCCTGCTCTTTGCCATGATAGGCTACGTAAATATTTACGTAGCCTATCATGGCTAAAGCAGGGATGCAAATGGCATCGCCTACACCGGATGCCATTTGCGGCCACAGCCCTGCAGCGGACAGAAGTCCGGCTGTGGACGAGCCCGGCTGGTGGCTCTGTGGACTCAACGCAGAGCGGACCCAGCCGGGGAGGATTCCGGGGGGAGGGATGGATTGCCTCCCCCCCCCATGGATGCCCCCTGAACCTGGAGGTAAGTATTTCGTACATCCCTAACATATTCAGTAAAACAAACCTACATGCCTCAAGAAAACTATCTTTCTCAACTAATGTAAGGCATCCAACAAGTCTCCGAATTACCCACCAGTCTGAGTGAAGAAAAACATACTTCTTAAACCACAGTATTGCAAATAGCTATATTCTGAAATGTACAAACAGACTGGACCTTTAGGGAGGAATCCTATGCTCTCAGAGTACCGCCTTCGATATTGGATGTTCTGCTCCTTCCTATTTCCTGTTGGCTCTTGCCAGCAGGGCAGAAGTCAGGAGGGAGGGGGGCGTTCCTTACATTTTTCTTCTGTCTGTGGATGGAAGAAGAATCACTCCCTCTCACTGCTGGCAATGGGAGGAAAACCTCCAGATGCACTTTTGAGCACACCTAACTCTTTCCTGAGGGTGGAGCAGGTCCAGAGGCTGAGACGGCTTAGGTTTCCCTCAGATCCTTGATCACTCCCTCCTTGCCCACTGGAACACCCACAGAACACCTCGTTTTCCCCACTCTACACAACTGCAGTTCTGACCTCATAGAGGAATTCACTGTGGAAACCTCCGTGGTGGTTGGGAGAAACCAAGAGGGGGCTGTGAGTGACATTAAACAACAACAGTGACAAAACTCCGAAGTCGTAGTTCTCTCTGTGGCCTCAGCAATTTTTCTCTGAACAATCCTATGGCCCCTGGTTGTGATCTAGGGATGACAGGATTGATCTCTTACTCAACATTTAATTTGCATTGGATTTCAAAGGGCAGGTTGGGACCCAAAACTGGGTCATGAGCTGACATAAAATGGGTCATGCCAAGGGTGCTCCCGCCATTTTGGGATCCTCCCAAATCATATCTGCCCAGCTCTGATGCCAAGTCAGCCATTCGAAGCATGGATTAGGACTTCCATCAGAGCCAGGACTTCCAACAGAGGCAGGTGGGCCAATTTACCACCTTATTGGCCCTGCCTGGGACTTTGTAGCAGCCAGTGAGAAGCCCCCCGCTTGCTGGCTGGAGCTGAAGAGGGAAAGGAAAAACTCCCCCAGGAGACCTTTGGCTATTGGGTGGTATAGAAATGAAATGAAAAAATAAATAAATATGGCTGATTCAAGCTGGCTGGGCCCGAGCTCCCTGGAAAGACTCTTATCCGCCCACCTCTGACGCGGGGTGGCAGCGACGCCAAAGGTGGCACCACCAAAGGCAGGGTTGCCCCTTCGGGGGGAGATGCTTCGGGGGAGACGCATCTGTGGGGGCCACCCCTCTAACACTGGGTTGACTGGTTCTTGTGGCTTCTATGTGTGGGTGTTGGTTGTTGTTGTTTTGTTTTGTGTCTGTTTGCTTAGGATCCTGTTATGTGCATGAGTGAGAGGATATATGGCCAAGTCAGGGCACTTGAGGGGGCCCCAGTTAGTGTGGTTATGCCAAGGGAGATATGGCATTGGGAGGAGGGCTAGCCAGGTTAGGGGAACACGGCCCAGACAGTTAATGGCTGTGCTGTGTTACAGCCCTCCCCCCAACCACAGGCATGGTGGTTGCTCTATCAGCCTGCTCTTGGGACTCTGGATGCTGGTTTTAAATGCCAGATTGGTTCAAAGTAAGACCTCCCTCATCCATGACTTAATAGTGGATAAGGCAGCTGATCTGGCATGTATAACTGAGACCTGGGTGAGAAGATAGTCTCTCCCAGCTCTGCCCACCAGGGTACTTGGTTCAGCATCAGGGAAGACCTGAGGGCCGGGAAGGGTGGGTTGCTGTGGTCAATAGGAATTCCATCCCCCTCTGCAGGCTCCCTGTCCATGTAACTACTGGTCTGGAGTGTTTTCACCTTGTGTTGAGCCAGCGGGACAGATTGGGGACTCTGTCGGTGTACCGCCCACCCCGCTGCTCAACAGACTCCCTATCTGAGCTGACGGAGGTGATCTCTGGTGTGCTGCTGTGATCTCCCAGACTGTTACTTCTGGGGGATGTCAACATTCATGCTGAGGGCACCTTGTCTGGGGTGGCTCAGGATTTCATGGCCTCCATGACGACCATGGGACTGTCCCCATATGTCATCAGCCCAACACATGTAGCGGGGCATACTCTAGACTTGGTTTTCTCAACTGGACATGGAGATGGTGGTCTGAAGGTGGAGGACTTTGCATCAGTCCCCTTGTCATGGTCAGATCATTACCTGCTGAGGTTTAGACTTACAGCACCTTTTCCCCTCTGCAAGGGTGGTGGACCTATTAAGATGGTCTGCCCCCAGAGGTTAATGGATCGGATGGTTTCCAGAGGATTCTGGGGAGGTTCCTGGCTGATATGGTGGGCTCTCCTGTTGTAACCCTGGTTGATCTGTGGAATGCAGAAATGACCCGGGTGGTTGACATGATTGCTCCTGAGTGCCCTCTCCTGAGTAGAGCTCAAACTGCTCCGTGGTATACCCCAGACCGGAGAGCGATGAAACAAAATAGGAGACAGCTTGAATACAGATGGAGAAGAACTCCTAGTGGATGCAATGGAATCCTGGTATGTGCCTATGGAAACGTGTATTCAGGGGCAGTGAGGGCAGCAAAAAACCATAATCTTGCTGCCTCTATTGAATCTTCTGTCTGCCGCCCAGTGGAGCTTTTCAGAGTCATCCAGGGGCTATTACATGCCGGCCCTAAGGACACTGTAGATCTCTTGGAGGCCTGCTATAATTAGGGATGGCAGAGAATTCCGCCACAGATTCCAGTGAGGCCGAATGCACTGGCATTCGGCCCCCTGGAATCCATGGCGGAACGGCCTCCTGCCCCCCGCCTGCCCCGCGGAACCCCCTGGGACGGCACTTACCTGGGGCGGCTTCGGCAGTGGCTTCGGCGGCGGGTGCAGCAGCGGCGGTGCGGTGACCGCGGTGTGGCCGCAGTGCAGCCGCGGCGGCGGAAGGTGCAGCAGCAGCGGGGGCAGTGGAAAGTGCAGCGGAAGGTGTGGCAGTGGCGGGGGCAGCAGGTGCGGCGGCGGCGGTGGCGGTGGCGGAAGGGGTGGTGGCAGGGGCGGCGGAGGCAGCGGAAGGTGCGGCGGCGATGGGGGCAGGAGGTGCAGCGGCAGGTGCAGCGGCGGCAGGTGCGGTGGCAGGGGTGGTGGGGGTGGCAGGTGTGGCAGGTTCAGTGGCAGCAATGGCAATTGCAGAGGTGGGGGCAGCAGTTGCGGCGGTGGGGGCGGGTAGTCTCCTGGCCGGCTGCAGCTGGGAGCAGCGTACGCAAATGGCGGTGGCTATGGCGGCCACCATTTGCGTTCACTATTTTTAGCTGTTCTAGCCTACGTAAATGTTTATGTAGCCTATTACGGTTAAGTACAGGGATGCAAATGCTGCCATTTGTGTCCCTGCTGCCCAGCGGCCGGATGTCCGGCTGCTGGCGGAGCCGGCCGGCAGCTCCGCAGAATCCCCGCAGATCGGAGCCAGCTGGGCAGGATTCCGGGGGGAGAGACAGAGTGCCTCCCCCCTGTCGAGGATTCCGGGGGGAGGGACAGAGCGCCTCCCCCCCGCGAAGCAGATCCACGAAACGGTAAGTGACTTTCGCACATCCCTAGCTGTAATGTATTTGTTAGGCACTTCAAGGATATGATCTTTTGCATCCACCAGGATTTTAGGGGTGTCAGAGAATTCCGCGACGGATCTTGGTGAGGCTGAATGCCAGTGCATTCGGCCCCCGACATCCATCATGGAACGGCCTGCCACCCCCTTGCCCCCCGCTGATCCCCCCTGGGACGAGACTTACCTGGGGCAGATGTTCCGGATGGCGGCAGCTCCAGCGGCAGCTTCAGTGGTGGCGGTGGCGGTGGCGGCGGCAGCTGGGCTTCCGACCAGCTGCTGCTGCCGCCATTTGCAATCTGGTCTTTTTCTCTCCCCCCCCCCCCATAGACATGATAGGCTACGTAAAGACTTACGTAGCCTATCATGTCTGGGTTTAAAAAAACAAAACAAAACGCGTACGCAAATCGCAGCTATGGCCGCCGCCATTTGCATTCCTTATTTTTCGCCGTCTTAGTCTACGCTATTCTACGTAGCCCACTACACTATTCGTGTTCCCCTTTCTTTTCTTCGTCTTAGTCTATGTAAATGTTGACGTAGACTAAGATGGCGAAAAATGAGGAACGCAAATGGTGGCGGCTGTAGCTGCTGCCATTTGCTTACACGTTTGTTTTGTTGTTGTTTTTTACCCAGAGCCCTCTGTGGCCGGAAATCCAGCTGTGGACGGCCCTGGCCTGGGCCTGGCCAGCTGCTCTGCGGAGCACAGCCGGCCGTCGAGGATTCCAGGGGGGAGGACCAGATCGCCTCCCTCCCCGTCGAGGATTCCAGGGGGAGGGACAGAATGCCTCCTCCCCCACCATGAACAGAATCCACGCAAAGGTAAGTGACTTTCGTACATCCCTACAGGACTTAAACTCCGGTGTTATAGCAGGTGAATCTGGTGAGGTATCCAGAGCACAGCCTTGTCCTGTTCTCCTGGATGAGTTTCAGTTGGTACAGCTTGAGGACATTGACAAAGTGCTTGGACAGGTTCATGCAACCACTTCCATACTGGATCCTTGACTCTCTTGGCTGATAAAAACTGGCAGGGAAGGAACAGCTGGCAGGCCAGGGAGGTGATTAATGCCTCTTTGTGAGAGGGGGTGGTCCCGGGCCTCCTTAAAGAGGCGGTAGGGAGACCACTCCTAAAGAAACCCTCCCGGGACCCAGAAAATCTTAGTAATTTTAGGCCAGTGGCAAATGTTCCTTTCCTGGGCAAGGTTCTTGAGTGGGTGGTTGCCAACCAGCTCCAGACACTCTTGGATGAGACTGATTATCTAGATCCATTTCAGCCGGGGTTCAGGCCAGGTTTTGGCATGGAAACAGCCTTGGTCGCCTTGTATGATGACATATGTCAGGAGAGAGACAGGGAGAGTGTGACTTTGTTGATTCTCCTTGATCTCTCAGCGGCCTTCGATACCATCAACCATGTTACCTTTCTGGGGTGATTGCCTGAGCTGGGAGTGGGAGGCACTGCTTTGCAGTGGTTTTGCTCCTACTTGGCTGGTTGGCTGGTTCTTGGGGAATACTGCTCAGCCCCGTGGATTCTCCAGTATGGAGTGCCATAGGGGTCAGTTCTGCCCCCCATGCTATTTAACATCTACATGAAACTGTTGAGTGCGGTCATCCAGAGTTTGGGGGCACATTGTCATCAGTATGCTGAAAACACACAGCTCTATTTCTCCTTTTCAACTTCTTCAGGTGAGGCTGTGGATGTGCTAAATCGGTGCCTGGCTGCGACAATGGACTGGATGAGGGCTAATAAACTGAAACTCAATCCAGACAAGACTGAGATGCTGTTGGTGGGTGGTCCTTCTGACCGGATGGAGGGTGTTCAGCCTGTTCTGGATGGGGTTGCACTCCCCCTGAAGGAGCAGGTTTCTAGCTTGGGAGTTCTCCTTGAGCCATCTTTGTCACTTGAGGCTCCGTTCAGGTGGCCTCAGTGGCACGGAGTGCCTTCTACCAGCTTCAGTTGGTGGCCCAGCTACGCCCCTATCTGGACAGGGATAACCTGGCTTCCGTTGCCTATGCTCTGGTAATCTCCAAGGTAGATCACTGCAATGCACTCTACGTGGGGCTGCCTTTGAAGTAGGGATGGGGAGAATTTCTCCCAGAAACTTTGGGGGGCCGAGCGCCAACACATTCGGTCCTCCGAAGGTTGTTCGGGGAGAAATTCTCTGCCCCCCCGCCCCCCCCCCCCCCGGGATGGGACTTACCTTTCACGAATGTCCCTCCCGGCGGCGGGTCCCGGTGGCAGTTCGGCAGGTCTTCATCAGGGGCAGGGGCGGCAGCCGGTCATTTGACCGGCTGCCGCCGCCGCCATTACAAGTAAAAAAACCCCAACACCCCTGTGATAGTCTACGTAACGATTAACATAGCCTATCACGGCTAGATTTGCAAAGTCAGCCATGATAGGCTATGTTAATTGTCACGTAGCCTATCACGGGTGACTTTAAAAAAAAAAAGCGCGTACGGCTAATGGCGGCCCCCATAGGGAGCCGCCATTCGCATTCCTTATTTGGTCCCTGTAGTCTACGTAAAGATTTACGTAGACTATGGCGAAAATAAGGGCAACGCAAATAGCGTTGCCCTTATTTTCGCCGCAGTCTACGTAAAGATTTACGTAGACTATGGCGAAAATAAGGGCAACGCAAATAGCGTTGCCCTTATTTTCGCCGTAGTCTACGTAAAGATTTACGTAGACTACAGGGACCAAATAAGGAACATGAATGGCGGCTCCCTATGGGGGCCGACATTTGCGTATGCGCTTTTTTTTTTTCAAAGTCACCCGTGATAGGCTACGTGACGATTAACGTAGCCTATCACGGCTGACTTTGCAGATCTAGCCGTGATAGGCTACGTAAATCGTTACGTAGCCTATCACGGGGATTTTTTCTTTTTTTTTTTACTTTACTTTTGAAGTTCGCGGCCGGGGAGATGGGGCACTTCTCCCCAGCCTGAATTTCGGCCGGGCAAGGCGGAAAGCCTCCCCACCCCGGCCTGAACTTTGGGGGGAGAAGTGAAGCACCTCCCCCCCACCACGAAGCAAGCTGCGAGACCAGGTAAGTGACTTTCGTACATCCCTACTTTGAAGATGGTTCAGAAACTGCAGCTCATGCAAAATGCGGCAGCCAGATTGATAATGGGGATCATAAGGTCCAAACATATAAGACCAAAACTGGCCCATTTCCACTGACGGACTGTATGTTTCCAATCCCATTTCAAGGTGCTGATTTTAATAGGGATGGTGGAGAATTCTGCCACGGATTTCAGTGAGGCCGAATGCACTGGCATTCAGCCCCCCGAAACCCGTGGCGGAACGGCCTCCCACCCCCCATCCCCCCGTGGAATCCCTCTCGGGACGAAGCTTACCTGGGGCGGATGTTCCAGTGGTGGCGGCTCCGACAGCGGCTCCAGCAGCGGCAGCAGCAGCTGATCTCTTGGCCGGCTGCTGTGGACTCAAATGGCGGCCACGGTAGCAGCCGCCATTTAGTCCAGCCAGGCTGCCATGATAGGCTACGTAGCCTATCACGGCAAAGGCAGCCACGCAAATGGCAGCCATCATGCCATTTGTGTAGCTGCCTTTGCCGTGATAGGCTACTGAAATACTTACGTAGCCTATTTTTTAGGCAAGCTAAAAAAATAAAAAACAGCGTACGCAAATGGCGGCTATGGCAGCGGCTATAGCAGCCGCCATTTGCGTTCCCTTTTTTTCGCTGTTTTAGCCTACGTAAATATTTACGTAGGCTAAAACAGCGAAAAAAAGGAAACGCAAATGGCAGACGCCATAGCCGCCATTTGCGTACATTAGGGATGTCGGAGAATTTTTCCACGAATCTCCGGGAGGCTGAATGCCAATGCATTCGGGCCCCCGAAATTGGTGGAGAAACGGTCCGCCTCCACCACCCCCCGGGATGGGACTTACCTTCGGCAAATGTCCCTGGCGGCGGCGGCTCCCGGTGGCGGTGCGGCGGCGGCCAGTCTTCCGACCGGACGCCGCCACTGCCATTTCCAAGTAAAAAAAATAACAACAACAAACGTGATAGGCTACATAAAGATTTATGTAGCCTATCACGGATAGATTTTCAAAAAACACCGTGATAGGCTATGTAAATCTTTACGTAGCCTATCACGGCTGACTTTGGGGGGGGAAAAAGCGCATACGCAAATGGCGGCACCCATGGGTGTCGCCATTTGCATTCCTTATTTTGGCACGGGTAGTCTATGTAAAGATTTATGTAGATTACGGCGAAAATAAGGGCAATGCTATTTGCATTGCCCTTATTTTCGCTGTAGTCTACGTAAATATTTATGTAGACTACCCAGGCCAAAATAAGGAACGCAAATGACGGCGCCCATGGGTGCCGCCATTTGCGTATGTGCTTTTTTTTTTTTTCAAAGTCAGCCGTGATAGGCTACGTAAAGATTTACATAGCCTATCACAGCTGACTGCAGGCCAAGGACGCAAACGGTGGCAGCTCCGGCCGCCACCATTTGCGTCCCGGCAGGAGAAGAACTTTCGCGGCCGGAGAGGCGGGGCGCTCCCCCCCGGCCAGAATTTCAGCAGGGAGGGACGGGGCGCCTCCCCCCTGCCCAGAATTTCAGGGGGAGGGACAGAGCACCTCCCCCCCACCGCGAAGCAAGCTGCGGGACCAGGTAAGTGACTTTCGTCCATCCCTAGCGCTGTGTTGTTTTTTTTTCCGGAAGGCTGCCCAGCGGCCGGATGTCCAGCTGCAGGCGGCCCTGGCCAGTGGCTCCACAGAATCTCCATGGAGCGGAGCCGGCTGGATTAGGATTTCAGGAGGAGGTGCGGAGCGCCTCCCCCCCGCCGTGTATCACCCCGTCGAAAAGGTAAGTGACTTTCGTACATCCCTAGATTTTTATAGGGATAGGGGAGAAATCCTCCATGGACTCCAGTGAGGCCAGATTCAAAAGAATCCACCCCCCTCTCAGAGTCCATAGAGGATCGGAAGACTTACCTGCCGGCCGGCTCTGGAGTGCCAGCAATACGGCCACCATTGCCGTATCGCTGGCTGGATGGATTGACCGCAGCCACAAATGGTGTCCAGGATGCCACTTGTTGCTGTGAAGACCTTAGTTTAAGGTAAATGCAGCAGTAAATGGCTGCATTTACCTTAAACTAAGACCTTTATAGCTGCAAATGGCGTCCCAGATGCCATTTGCAGCTGTGCCGCAGTCAATCCACCCAGCCAGCGATATGGCAATGGCAGCTGCATCATTGGCACTTCGGAGCCATCTGGCAGCTCCACGGACTTGCTGCGGAGCAGAGCCAGCCAGCAAGGATTTCGGGGGGGAGGGAAAGATCGCCTCCCCGCCCTGCAGACCCCCACGGATGCCAGGTAAGACAGTTTCGCACATCCCTAGATTTTAACCTATAAAGTAGGGATGTCGGAGAATTTCTCCACAAATCTCCGGGAGGCCGAATGCCAACGCATTCGGCCCCCCGAAATCAGTGGAGAAACGGTCCGCCACCCCCCGCCACCCCCCCGCCACCCCCCCTAGAATGGGACTTACCTTTGTCGAATGTCCCTGGTGGTGGCGGCGGCTCCCGGCGGCTCCCGGAGGTGGTGCGATGGCAGTGCGGCGGCAGCAGCGGCTGGTCTTCCGACCGGCTGCCACCGCCGCCATTTCCAAGTAAAAAAACAAAAACAACAACAAACGTGATAGGCTACGTAAGGATTTACACAGCCTATCATGGCTAGATTTTAAAAAAACACCATGATAGGCTACGTAAATCCTTACGTAGCCTATCACGGTTGACTTTGGGGGGAAAAAAAGCACGTACGCAAATGGCGGCGCCCATGGGCGCTGCCATTTGCGTATGCACTTTTTTTCCCCCCCAAAGTCAGCCGTGATAGGCTACGTAAGGATTTACGTAGCCTATCACGGCTGACTGCAGGGACACAAACGGCGGCGGCTACGGCCGCCGCCATTTGCATCCCAGCAGGAGAAGAGGTTTCGCGGCCGGAGGGACAGGGTGCCTCCCCCCCGGCCAGAATTTCGGTAGGGAGGGATGCGGCGCCTCCCCCCTGCCCAGAATTTTGGGGGGAGGGACAGAGCGCCTTCCCTCACCACGAAGCAAGCTGCGGGATCAGGTAAGGGACTTTCGTCCATCCCTACTATAAAGCCTTACATGGCTTGGGACCACAATACCTGATGGAGCACCTCTCCCAACACGAACCTATCCGTATACTATGCTCAACATCTAAGGCCCTCATCCAGCTGCCTACAACGAGGGAAGGTCAGAAGACGGCGACAAGGAAGAGGGCCATTTCAGTGGTGGTTCCAAAATTATAGAATGTTCTCCCCGATGAGGCCTGCCTGGCACCAACATTGTTATATTTTGGGGGGAAGATTAAGACCTTTCTCTTCTCCCAGGCATTCAGCAGTATATGATTAGTGTTTAATCGATCCTGGAATGTCTTATGGTTATGGTTGTTTGTTTTTGAGATTGTTTGTTTGAAGTTGTTTTAGATATATATTTCTTTTGTGTATATTGTCTGTTCATGTGTTTTTTATGTAAATGGTTTTTAATCTCTGTATATTGTATTTTTAAGGTTTTAGTCTTTGTAAACCACCCAGAGAGCTCCGGCTATTGGGTGGTATAGAAATGTAAATAATAATAATAGTAATAATAATACTTTTCTGTTGTTATTTTTAAATAGAAGGGGGAAAGGTGGGAATGGATGGAAAGAGACATGAGGAAACAGAGAGCATCAAAAAAATGGACATATATATCAAGAAACTGAAAAGTGACCCATGCAGGAGATTTAGGTTAAAAGTGGGTCCTGGTCTGCTAGACTGAAGGCAACTATTATAGAGGTATAGCTCTGGTGAAGAAGATCAGCACTGATTGAACTATATCACTTCAGTACAAGGATTTTAATACATACCTTCAAAAAAGAATCTCATAATTATAAACATGTATATTTGAGCAGCAGACCAAAACAATTCTTGGTCAAAGTATATGGCGTGTTGAATATAGAAAGAATGGATATTGATGCCAACATGTGGCAGTTTTTTTTCTCTTCAGCTACTGACCAATACTGGCATTTGACCTTAGATATCATCATCTTAACGTGGTTCTGTGCCATGAGAGTTGCATCCCAAGAATAGAAGTTTCAACACTACGTCCTAAGAAGACATGACTGGCAATGTGTTGCTAACTTCAGTTCTTCAGTTATCTATTGATCATGCCAAATTTCTGAGAAATGTGAAAAATCTGGAAAATCTGTTCAAGTATGACTAGAACTAAGACAGAAGAGCATCCCAGGAATACAGTAAAGAAATACACTTTCATTTAAGAAAAGGTTATGGCCCAAGAACAAGACACATGATCTTGACTCATCTGGCAGTCTTCAGTTCAAATCACTCCTGCAGGGCAGAGTCTCAACATCTGCCAAAGAGCTGCTGGAGCACACTGAAAACAATTATTGCTAAGGCATTCAGGGTATCACACCAGTGTCAACAGAGATGCATGCTCAGTTCAGTAGTGGAAGAGGCAACTGTGATGACCTGCTAGAGAAGACAAATAGAAAAACATAAAGCAGATATGTGGTCCTCACCAAACTGTAGAAATGTATACATTTAAATTTGGGATTGTGACTTGATGTCTGGGAGAGATGAATTTCGGAATCTTCTTTCCTTTCTGTTTTTGTTTTGTTTTTAACCACAGGAAAATATACTGTTCATAAAGACAGTACTTCTAACCATGCAATGGAATTTGACTGAAATGAGGAAAACAGCATAGCACACCAGAGAACAGAAGGCAGCAAAAAATATGAAATGAGAGATAATGTGCATTTCAGTGTACACACACACACAATATATATATACATATATACATGTGAGTGTGTGTATGTATATATCTCTTACACAACACATTATACTACTACATGAGAACACTGAAATCCTATTAAAACTCAGCCAAGATAATAAACTTTAAATAAGGTTTAAAATCTATGTGTGTGTCAGTTTGCACTCTTCATGTTGGACATAAATAGTTACATAACTGTATTTATTAGGTATTTGTATGTTCAACATATTTCAGCTTTGAGGGGCACTGCCATGCATCATTGGCTTGGCTTGGGGTCTGTAGCTTTCCAGGGCAGATTGCAGGGCTGCGGCCGACTTCTTGGTTGTGGTGCCAACTCAAGTGCTGCTCTCTCTGGAGTGCGTGGGAGGGATTTAGTAGGCATGCATTCCTTTAAAGTGATCAGCTGATGTGTCTTCTAATAAGGGGAAAAAGTTTTGCTGAGCCCATCCTATCTTGGGGCATATGCGATTTGCATATGCCCCAACACCATTTTGTCTCCCTTCTAGGTCATGTGCACAATGTCATGTGCAAGTTCCCAAAGGGCTGAAATGGAAGACTTTTCCAGACATGTACTATGTGTATGTGTTGAAAAAATGTGAGATGGCACAGAGAGAGCATTGCTGCGTGACAGGGTCCACCACTGACCCGTGTGCATTGATTTCCAGCAGGCCAATGGTATGGTATTATTGTATTTTTACGGCCAGAGATGGGAAGAGGTGCTTATGCGATTTCCTGTCTCATGTGGCAAAATAACTTGCCTGGCTGTAGCTACTGTGCACCTTGAAAGGGGGGGGGTGTCCATCTGCTGCTCTGCCTCAGGCAGCAAAATGTCTTGATCCGGCCCTCAAATCAGTGTCGCTCAAGGGCAGCGTCTGCCACCGCAGTGCTACCACCACCTCATGGATCTGCATTCTTTCAATCTGTGCTAAACATCTAAAGAGGGCTTCACATTTTTATCCCATTGAGAGATGGCATTTAAGACAATATGTGACCTAGAAGCAACACAAGATGCTGGCATGGAATACACTGAAGACCAGACACCTTGGCAGAGGAATTGCATCCATACGATAATGGAATGAACCTCCTATTTAGAAAAGTAAGAATTAGATGTAGCTTGGCAAGAGGGAAGATGTCAGGTATCTTGCAGAATGGTTTGAAAATACATGAACTATGAACATGTAGAGCCCGGACATCATGCATAAGAATAAGTACAATGATAGGGATCAATCGTTCTTGCAAATGTATCATGTCGAGCGAAGTATTTACTACTGGGACTGTGCACAGGCTATTATTCAGAATATCGAGATTTTAAAAAAGAGTTGTTATCAAGCACAACAAGGATTATGACCTTAATTCCAAAATTTACTCATTTTATCAGAAAATAAAAAATGTTAACAGAATAAAGCATGACGATAATTTCTTTTCTAATCAGTTGTAGAGAGGTTGGGAGGGGGGATAAGTGATGGCTGGGTTTTCATAAACCTTTTCTATTCACTTTAAAATACTGATTGTTATGCAAATTCTTTTTAAAAAATCCAATACAAATCTAAATAGGGGTTAAAACCAGTTTTCATTTGTGCATTTCTGTCAGATTTTGAAGGACAGGACTTTTCAGTGGATGCACATATTCTCTCAAAAACAATGTTTATTATTTGTGTTTTCAGCCTTACATTAACTTTAATAATATTTCATTTGTGTGGAATTATTAGACATAGTACTTCAGTGGCACTGAGTCATTCACTGTGCATTCCAAGTTAAAATAGACTCAACTTGATGAAGTATGTAATTTGAAATTCTTAAGTTTGTAATTTGAATGATTACTTTGTCTCGCTGTAAGCTGCTTAGGATTTTTCATCTATAAAGCTAAAACATTTGGCTTCACAAATATGGCATCAACATAACTTGACATACAATCCTTTGTTTTTTAATCATCTTCTCCTGATAATCTAAATGATGATTAGTCTTGTCTCAGTGATTTCTTTGCTCTTCTAATACACATTTGTTTTAATCCCTACTACATATTTTGATTTTTTAAAGAACAAGACCATGCTAAAATCCTTTCTAAAAAAAATAATGATTAGGAAAACAACATTTTAAATGTGTGCAGCATTGTGAAAAATATTTTGAGAAATGCCAGATGTCCTACTTAATATAGAAGTGCAAATCTAAAAATAAAATGTGCCTTAGGGTGCAATCCTATCCAGATAGGCAGCCACCTCCAAACTCAGAGGAGACCACCTATCCAAAGCAGGGCAGGAGAAGCACAGAGGGAATCATTCCTTCCGCGCTCCTCCTGCCCTGCTTTTTCGGCTAGGCAGCTGATTGTGGCTGTCTAGCTGCGGGAGCACAGAGTGGGGAAGGAGGCTGCCATGTGACACATAGGATGTGTTGTACAGGCAGCTACGATCTCCCCACCCTGGATCGCCCCCAGACACACCCCTTTCTGGCCCCTCCATGCTGCTCTTGTGAGCGCAGAGGACAGGGCTGTTCCGCACTGCCTCTGAGGCAGCCCAGAAGTGGGGGGAGGTCGGTTCTCTGGGAAACAACCTCGGAGCACAGGCTCCGAGGTCAGTTCCCGGAAAACGCCATATCCTATGGCTGTCTAGCTGCTGTCCAGCATTAAGGGAGCAAATAGGATTGCTCCCTTAATGCCATCAACTAGAAATACTGAAATTTTAAAAAATCTGAAGGCTAAAGAAAGTTAGTATATGCATTTAAAACAGTATAAAAGTATGGTGATGGTCAACTCCAGCCCCTTAGTTGAGATCTTCCCCCAGAAAGAATGAGGAAAGGGTTGTTCCCCACAGGAATGTGTGTGTGTGTGTGTGTGTGTGTGCGCGCACACGCGCACGCACATGCACACATGTAGATAAATAGACAGATGAGAGAGAGAGAGAGAGAGATGCCCTGTGCATTTCAAGAACAGCTCTTCACTAGGGATAGACTCTATACAGTTACACCATACATTGCCAAGTCAATCACCACACTGTTCTGAATGTTTCTTGACATTCAAAAAATGTCAGTATTAGTAAACAAACACCCTTGAAAAATCAGGCAAGAGTATTGGTTGTGTCGGCCCTTTTCAACAGTAGTTTTTAGGGCTGTTACCCATTTAAAGAAATCTTAGCCAATTAATCAGGTGATGAAATCTGCATACATTTTCAGAGGAGAAAAAGCAACTGCTTCAAGGAAAAGAAAGTGCACGCACACTTCGGGTTGGATCCTGACTTGTCCTTCTGAATACAGAAGGGCTCCTTTGAATCACAGGGGGAACCATGATCCAGCAGAAGGGGGAAGGGAACACAGTGCAAATTTTCTTTAATTTTCCTCTTCCATCTGCAGCGTATCTCCAGCTGTGTTTTGGAGGGTGCCCCCAAGCCTCCAGAACAGCATGAGAAACGGTGCTGCTAGCTTCAGAGGGAGTAAAAAAAACATCACTGCCCTTCCCCCTACCTGCAACACCAGGGGGGCTGGGCATGCTAGTCCCAGATTACCCAGTGGGAAACTATGCTGTTTGTATCATTTCCATCAGGGAGATGGTCCTGTGACACTCCTTATTTAAAGTTCACATTTATAAACTTCTGCTATGCTGGTCTCTATGTGTTCTAAACCACCAGTCTCTACCCTGCCCCTTCCCTTCCTCCTTCAAATCTATCCTTGAATATACCGTCAACTCCAAACCCAGGCACACAAGAACTGTTCAGCCTCAGTCGGTCGTTAATACCTGAAGCTAGCCCCCACTCCCAACTCTGGCAACAACCTTAGTGCCCACATGATTCTTGCTTTCTGCCCTTTCCCAACAACTGCAATGCCAATTTTCTCCATCATGATGTGACTGGGAGATGATGATTGATGATTTTAAGGAGATGCATGCATTCTAAATCGAATGTTTGGAGGGGGAAGATTCCTCAGAGCTGCCTGTGAAAACTAGTTATGAAATAATCTGCAATCATCACATGATAACATAATAGATTAACATACTCCTGGAAGAAAAATGAACTCGGATACTGAAATCTGTGAACCATCTTTCTGAACTAAGGTTTTTGGGTATCGTCATAAAATTCACCTAAGTCCTGAATTAATTTGCATTATACCAAATACACATATTATTGAATTAATTAATTAATTAATCCTTTATTTACAGTTAACTGACCACCAGCAAAAAATACAAAAATACATAACAATAAAATGTATTGTTCTACATCATAAAATTAAGTGGCAGCACCGTAGAGGATCTAGTTAAAATAGCAACATTCAAAAATTTAGCAACTTGCTCGGTAATTAATTTGTTGGATCCTTCAAGTAAGATACACATAAGAGATTCTAAAGACTGACCTGGAAAAGATTGAGTAATTGGAAGTATCAGAGCATCTCTGACCCCCTGATAGTAACAGCAATTGAACAAAACATGTATTACAGACTCCACTTCGACATTGTTACAAGGGCAACATCTCTCATTTACTGGTGTTTTGGAATATGTTCCAGTTAAGAGTTTAGAGGGTAAAACATTACACATATTATTAAAGCAGAAATAAATACAGAAATAAATAAACCTCCAAAACCAAACTGAATATATGGAAACCCTCAACTTTACAATGTGACTATACATTCATTTTTTATATAAAAAAGCAATGTCAGATTAAGAAGCATTCTACATTCAAATCTAAAGTGTTTAATTTTTTTAAATTCTAAAATGCTAAATTTAAAGCTCCAGAGACCCCTAAAATTTACCTGTTTTAATGGAAATTAAAAGTTAATAGCTGCTGTAGCTGCAGAGAAAGGTTTCTGCCATTTATTGAAGTGGAACAATCAATATAAAAGCCAGTGAAGTAATAACAAAGACCACAGTATGGTGCTACCAAGGAAGATGACATCTTGAATTTTCACAGGAAAAAGGGGGAAAATGAAGCATTCTTATAATAGAACATGATCCTTTGAACAGCCCCGAGTCCATTACACCTCTTGGATAATATGTCCTAATTGGATATGGAGAAATAGACAGACAGACACAGAGAGAGTGAGAAAGAAAGAGAGAAATAATCCTACAAGTATTTTGGAAACTATTCCAGAGTTAACATCTAAATGTATCCTTTTAATGGAGTTATACCATACTAAAATATTATGAGAAAAATCAGAACATTTTAGACTGCAACATATGAAGTTCCAGGAGAAACTTGTTGGAACATTTGATACTGAATATCTGCACACAATGCATAGAAATTAGCAAACCCCCAACTTATTACCAATGTATCACAGTGTATTAGCAAAAATGTATTACCAAAAAAGAAGAAATGCATCACCGAAAGAGAAGACAGAAGAGGACATAGATTTGCAGAAAATTAACACATGCTAATTTGTAAGCACAGGGGCAAATTTGAAAATAATTACTAGAGTTTAAATATAAATACATCTCACCAAAATGGGGAAGGCTGTGATCTTGTGACTCATGTGCCTGCTCTTCAGCTGCTAACTATTGATGGGAAACTTCATGGCTTCTGTTCTCCTTTCTTATTGTTCTTTATCTTTAAACCAGACCCAGACTGGGCAGCCCCTTCAAACAGAGGATGCCTTCAAGCAGAGGACTGTGAAGTCAGACACATAGCCACCCCAACTGAGTTCTGACACTGTTGAAAATGTTCACCAAAATCTGACAGGAGTTTTTGGCTCATATTCATCAAGATAGCCTTGGCATGGTTTCAAAAATGTCTTGGGGCCAGCTGTGTATCTAAGCCAGTGTGGTGTACTGGCAAGAATGTTGGACTGGGAGCCGGGAGATGTGGGTTCTAGTCTCCACTTGGCCATGGAAGCTCACCGGGTGACTTTGGCTCATCACAGACTCTCAGCCCAACCCACCTCACAGGGTTGTTGTGAGGATAAAATAGAGAGGAGGAGGATAATGTAAGCCACCTTGGGTTTCTCGCAAGAGGAAAAAAGGCAGGATATAAATGCAACGAATGAATGAATGAATGAATGAGGGGGATAGAGGAGTGCTTAACAAGGCCACTTCTGAGGCGGGAGTTCTCATTCCATATGATGAATTAGATACAGCCATGGGAAAGCCATGTTAGTTTTCAATGGATTGATTTCATTGCGGTTCTATTAATTACACTATGTATGTGTCATCATGGAAGAATTACAGAAAAATATGACCTTGCCGCTACACCATTTGCATGCCTGCCTTTTGCCATGATAGGGTACGTAACTACTTACATAGCCTATTACTGCCTAATGCAAGGACGCAAATGGCAGCCGCTACGATGGCCGCCATTTGCGGCTGCAGCAGCCCAGCAGCAGCCGGAAGACGAGCCGGGGCCACCGCCGCATCTGCCCCCACCGCATCCGCCCCCACCGCATCCACTGCCAGGTAAGCTCCGTTCCAGGGGGGATTTTGGGGGGTGGCAGGGGGCAGGCCGTTCTGCCACGGACTCCAGGGGGCCGGATTCTTTAGAAGAATGACTGGAGTTGGTGGCAGAATCACTGATTGGCTGTGATCTCCCATATGAATATGGGAGAGCCAGTGTGGTGTAGCGGCTAGAGTGTTGGACTGGGAGTCGGGAGATTCGGGTTCTAGTGCCCACTCAGCCATGGAAGCTCACTGGGTGACTTTGGGCCAGTCACAGACTCTCAGCCCAACCTACCTCACAGGGTTGTTGTTCTGAGGATAAAATGGAGGAGAAGGAGGACTATGTATGCCGCCTTGGGTTCCTTAAGGAGGAAAAAAGGTGGGATATAAATGCAATAAATAAATAAATAAATAAATAAATAAATAATTCAGGGAATAAAACAGTATCCACAGAGTTGGCTGCCTCCTGCTATATGCAGATTCGCTGTACGCATGTCAGGGGTAGGCAACTGGGAGCCTTCCAAATGCTTTTCACTACAACTCCCAGAAGCCCCAGCCAGTATGGCCAATGGTCAGGGAATATAGGAGTTCTATTCTAAAACATGTAGAGGGTACCAGGTTGCCTACCCTTGCTCTAAGTAGTGTTTGTTTGTGATTGTGAAAAATTATATCCTTCAAAACTGCTACTACTTCTACCAGAAAATCAAAGGTAGAGAATATTCCATGCGTGTCTAGTTGGTTACTTAGCACTGAAGTCAAACTCAAGATACGGTTCCAACAGGTGCATGCCAACAGGACAAACATTAACCTGGTTACCTGAATCATTGAACACCAAGGAAGAACATGGATTTCAACTCAAAGTAAGCGAAGCACCAAAGTGTGCCGACATTAATGTATTCAATATTAGTGTTACTAAGTGCATTTGTTCAACATGCTTTTATTTGGTTTCTACTTAAATTGTATCGATCACAATAAATATGATACTGGCCAATCCTTTACTTCTCACAGTCATTAAATAATGGGAAAGCTGCTATGAAGCAGAAGCTCCATTCTCTTAAAGCCCAATGCTATTTTTGATTTCACACGGTAGAGGAAAGAGAAACTTCCTTTCATTTCTATGGCGCATGCAGAGCTTGTCATTTAGGCAGCTCCAATCCTCTTTATTCAAATGCATAAGTGCAAACCACTGTTTAAAAACTAGCCCTAGGATATCAGCTTGAGGTGGTGGTGGTGGAGGGGGAAAATGTTCCACCTTGGTTTAAACTCCAGTAGAAGAAAACAGTTTTCCAGAGACAATTCGCCATCTGTCTCGCAACCATGTGAAAAAACAAGCTTTTAAAACCTAGCCACTGCTAATGTGACATGTTGAAACATTAATCACCCCCTAAGGCCAACATAATTGTAGCTCCATGTTAATTACCTAACAATTAACAGCAGTATTTCCAAGGGGCAATCAATGAATTAGCTAGTGATTTTCCCACAGACTTCAGGCTCACACTGCCAATCTGAATGCATTTCAAACTCCACACCATGGCTCATCAATGACACTTCTGGTGTATGAAATAAAAATTCATTTGCACCCTCACTAATTAGGCTCGATTATATCCCTGTGTGTATTACAAACTCTATTCATTTACACAAAATCTCTGCCACAGGCATTTCTCTCCATTTAAAAATTCATTTTCTATTAAATTATAAGGTCACCTAGAAGGAAAATGTACTAATCAAGATTTTGTCACTAACGAATTAAAGGGTTTTAATCAGCTAGCTTAATTAAGTTATCCTAATAAGTGATAATGGCTATCTACAGCCTATCAGTATTCACATGCTGGTGTGGTGTATGAAATGGGCTATTTATAAACACATGGATGCAGATCGTGTGTGAATGGACACTATTGCGAGTGCCTGGTCCGTTCAAAAATCCCTTTAATCATTTCTCTTCTCCACGCTGTCTACTTTCCATCAAATCAAGGCTGGGGAATGCACAGCCCTCCAGATGTTGTTGGACTGCAATGCCCATCATGCCTCACTATTGGCTATGCTGGCTAGGGCTGTTGAGAGTTGCAGTCCGACAACATCTGGAGGTCCACACATACCCTGCCCTACTTTAGCTTACCTTTTAGATGTGATGCTAAGTGGGGCAGAATAGGAGATCTTCTGCGGAGCCTCCAAAGCCCTGCTCGTATACAGACAGCCAAGCTGGGAAGTAGAGATGACAGTTGTTGCCATTTTTTTCCCCTCCCAATGGGTTTTCCTTTCATTTTCCTTACCATTGAAGCCAATAGGAAGGTAGCTGGCTTAAGTACTGAGTCCGATCCTGGGGATTCACAGGAGAATGGGGGGACTTTGGATCCAGGGCACCTAGAGCAGTGGTGAGATGCCTGAGTGCCAGCATGGAGCCCTTGATGGCTTGGTATGACCAACATAGTATCTTTCAGTTAAACTCCTTGTATTCACACAGAGTTAGACACCATGGTTTTAACAGGGATGTAGTTAATGCACCATCTTGTCAAGTTCTTATAGATACTTCTTTAGCTCATTCAGCCAGAGGATATGGACAAGCTGCTTTGAAGTTTGAGACTCTTCTCTAGATCCTTGCTTACTGTGAAATACTGAAAACTTGGACACTAGAAGGTCAAAGGGAGGCTGTGGCCACTGCAGCCATTAAGGAAGTAGTGGGGTGACCCTTATTAAAGAAACCAGCATTAGATCCTTTGAACTTACACAACTCCCATCAAGTCTCCAACCCTCCCTTTCTGGATAAGGGGTTGGAGAGGGTGGTGGCCTGTCAGAGAGGGTTGTCAGAGAAATCCACCACGGACCCCAATGAGGCCAGATTCTATTGAATCTGGCCTCTGGAGTCCATGGCGGAAAGGATCTCTTGCCTTCGCCTCCCTGCAGAATCCTCCCTGGCCGGATCCTCCCCACCGGCAGCTCCAGAGCACCAGCGATATAGCCACCATTGCCGTGCCGTATCGCTGGCTGAGGCTGACTCCAGACACAAATGGCGTCCACTACGCAATTTGCAGCCATAAAGCTGTTAGATATACAGTCAGGGCCAGAACTACTGGAACAAGGATAACTGTTTTGGTAGTTGGCCTCTGTACACCACCACATTGAAGTTGAAAGGAAACACACCCAGATGGGAGCGAAGTCAGAACTTGTAATTCAAGGGGCTTGACAAAAGTGGGGCACTAACCATTCAGGAAGGACACCCCCCCCCATCGTTGGTGGCTCATAAGTAATGGAACAAATGGCTGACAAGCAGCTGCATGGCAGGTGTGGCCTGTTTCCTGGGTACCCCATGACCAATCAAGCAGATAAAAGGCCTGGAGGTGGTTCTGAGTGTTACATTTGCATTTGGTAGCTGTTCACTGGAACTCCCAACATGAGGTCGAAAGAGGTGTCCATGCAAGTGAAGGAGGCCATCATTAGGCTGAGGAAACAACATAAACCCATCAGAGAGATAGCAAAAACAGGGGGAGTGGCCAACACAACAGTTTGGAACATCCTGAAAAAGAAGGAATTACCTGGCAAGCTCAGCAACAGCAAAAGGCCTGGAAGACCACAGAAGACAACTAAAGTGGATGACCGCAGAATTCTGCTCATGGTGAAGAGGAACCCTTTCACAACATCTAGCCAGGTCAAGAACGCTCTTGAGGAGGTAGGCATGTCATTGTCAACATCTACAGTCAAGTAGGGATGTTAGAGAATTCCACCACGGATCCTAGGGGGGCTGAATTCCAGTGAATTCGGCCCCCGGAATCCATGGCGGAACGGAGCCCCCCGCCCCACCACCCCGCGAAATAGAAAGCCCCACGAAATGGAGCCTACCTGGCTGTGGCTCCGGCTCCGGCTAGTTGGTTTGTCAGCGGCAAGTTTGAAATTATCTTGGTTTGTTCCGTTACTTATGGGCCACCAACGATGGGGGTGTGTGTATGGACAGTGAGGATCCCTGGGGGAGCTGGCCAGTGAGGATTCCAGGGGGAGGGAGGGATCACCTCCCCCCATGGGCAGATACCCCCCCCCCAGAGCAGCAGGTAGGGAATCCGCCCATCCCTACTGTCAGCTCCATGTGGTTTGGGAAGAAATGTATTACTTGGATCCATTCCAGTTGTCAGGGCCCAGCTTCAGCACTGCAGTGGGCCTTGTAGGTTATAGTAGGGATGGTGGAGAATTCCACCACGGATCTCAGTGGAGTCGAATGCCAGTACATTTGGCCCCTCGAAACCCGTAGTGGAACGAAGCCCCCTGCCCCCCATCCCAAGAAAGGCGTGCGAAACAGAGCACTCACCTGCTGCCGTTTGCGCTGCTCTGCGAATGGCGGTGGCATCTGCTGCCGCCATTTGCATCACCATTTTAGTATTTACGTAGCCTATCACGGCTAATGCAGGGACGTCATTTGCATCCCTGCGGAGGCTGTGATAGGCTACGTAAATATTTACGTAGCCTATCATGGCAAAAAGAAAAGGGAATGCAATTGGCGGCGGCTACGGCAGCCGCCATTTGCATTCCCTTTTTTTTTCCCCCCATGATAGGCTACGTAAATATTTATGTAGCCTATCATGGCAAAAAAAAAGTGACGCAAATGGCAGTGGCTACAGCAGCCGCCATTTGCGTCCCTGCACAGCCCAGCAGTGGCCGGATGTTGCTGCGGGCTGCCCTGGCCGGCAGCTCTGCGGAGTCGCCGCAGAGCAGAGCCTGCCGGCGAGGATTTCACGGGGAGGGATGGAGCACCTCCCCCCCCCCCCGTGGATGTACAAAACAAAACAGGTAAGTCATTTCGTACATCCCTAGGTTATAGCCAGAATTTGATTAGAAGTCACCTGGAAGGGCTTGGGCCTATTCAACCTCTGGAATGTCAGAATCCATGTGAGCTTCTCTCTATCAGTGTTCTCAGAACAGAGCCAAGGGGAGTCACCCAGCTCTGTGTCCACCTGCTGGTCAGGCCTTGGCAGGCAGGGAGGCTGGAAGCTGTCCAAGAGAACCTGACAGAGGTGGGGTGGGGTTTGCAGAAGGGTCGCCCAGGTTGAAGTGTCACTACTGGAGTGGCTTACATATAATCAGTAAAACAAGACAGTCTCTGCCCGTCTAATATCTAAAATGACACGACACAGAAGGAAAAAGCAATGGGAAGGCAACAGGGGCAAATTAAGTCTTTTAGCAGGACTGCTGGAATGACCCAGTTTCCCAGTCTCATCTCCCTCAGTACAGCCTGACACCTGAGGGAGGCAGAATCTCCATTAAGGTTGTGCACCACTTCAGCCCCAAACCTGAGTTCCTAGCTGAAGCAGGGTGCTTCAGGCCACTTCCGAAGTGAGGTGGAGGGGGCACAAAGTGGATCAGGTCACTCTGAAGCACTTCGGTACTTCAGAGCGATCCAGAAGCTCAGCCATGCCACCTGACTCCTTACCTGGGCCATCAGAACTAGGGAAAGCATGGATGCCCTACTGGGTCTGGGAGTCTTTTTTTTTAAATTTCTTTTTCTTGTAACACACACTTCCATACCAGTGGGACTCTGTTTTAAACCTCCAGTGAATAGAGGAGTTTGCCGCCCCCTAGCAAAGGCAAAGTACAGGCTGAACTGAAGGGGCAGGATTGCAGCTTGAAATTGATAGGCAAATGGTCAAGGAACACCTAATTACTTTGAATGAGTTCAAATCTCCAGGGCCAGATGAACCGCATCCTAGAGTAATAAAGGAACTGGCAGAAGAACTCTCAGAACCACTGTCTATTATCTCTGAGAAATCATGGAGGACGGGGGAAGTGCCAGATGACTGGAGGAGGGCTAATGTTGTCCCTATCTTCAAAAAGGGCAAAAAAGGAGGAACCTGGGAACTACAGATCACTCAGTCTGACAACAATCCCTGGGAAAATTCAGGAGCAGGTTATAAAACAATCAGTCTGTAAGCACCTTGGAAACAATGCAGTGATTACACAAAGCCAACATGGATTTGTCAAGAACAAATCCTGCCAGACGAATCTGATCTCATTTTTTGATCAAGTAACCTCCCTTGTGGACCGTGGGAATGCTGTAGACATCATATACCTCGACTTCAGCAAAGCTTTCGACAAAGTGCCCCATGATATCCTGATGAGCAAACTAGCTCAAAGTGGGCTAGATGAAACAACGATCCAGTTGATCCACAGTTGGCTACAGAATCGGACTCAAAGAGTGCTTCTCAATGGGATCTTCGCAAACTGGGGAGAGGTAATGAGCAGGGTACCGCAAGGCTCTGTCCTGGGCCCAGTGGTCTTCAACATTTGTATTAATGACTTGGAGGAGGAGATGCAGGGAATGCTGATCAGATTTGCAGATGATACAAAATTGGGTGGGATAGCTAATACCTTGGAAGACAGAAACAAAATTCAAAGTGATCTGGATAGACTGGAGCGCTGGGCAGAAAACAACAGAATGACATTTAATAGGGATAAATGCCAAGTTCTGCACCTAGGAAAAAGAAACTAAATCCACAGTTACAAGGTAGATGATACTTGGCTCAAAATACTACAAGCAAGAAGGATCTTGCAATTGTTGTAGATCACAAGGTGAATATGAGCCAGCAATGTGAAGTGGCTGCAAAAAAGGCAAATGCTATTTTGGGCTGCATTCATAGAAGCATAGCTTCCAAATCACATGAAGTACTAGTTCCCCTCTACTCAGCACTGGCTAGGCCTCATCTGGAGTACTGTGTCCAGTTCTGGGCACCACACTTGAAGAACAATGCAGACAAACTGGAGAGGGTTCAGAGGAGGGCAATGAAGATGACCAGGGGACTGGAAACAAAGCCCTATGAGGAGAGACTGAAAGAACTGGGGATGTTTATCCTTGAGAAGAGAAGACTGAGGGGATCTCAGTGATAGCGCTCTTCAAGTACTTGAAAGGTTGTCACAGAAAGAAAGGCCAGGATCTCTTCTCTATCAGCCCAGAATGCAGGACTTGGAATAATGGGCTCAAGTTACAGGAAGCCAGATTCTGGCTGACATCAAGAAAAACTTCCTGACTGTTAGAGCAATACGACAATGGAACCAATTACCTAGGGAGGTAGTGGGCTCTCCCACACTGGAGGCGTTCAAGACGAGGCTGGACAGCCATCTGTCAGGGATGCTTTGAATTGGATTCCAGCACTGAGCAGAGGGTTGGGCTCGATGGTCTTATAGGCCCCTTCCAACCCTACTATTCTATAATTCTATTAGTCTGTCAGGCTCCCTCTGAGCATCCCACCAGACCACGCCTGATGAGCCTCTGGCCTTGCTCACCCATGCTTGTACCCTCCCAGATGTTCCCCGCACTCACCTGGGCCCATCCGTGAGCATCCGCCCTTTTGCAGAGGATGTTTTTACAGAAAATAAAAGGAGGTCATTAAAATGCGCATCTTTAAATATGTGCAAATTCAGGCTGGAAAAGGCTGATCTATGCAGTATTAGAGGCCCATAATTATAAATGGCCCATTTACACCTCTAATATTGCATAGATCAAGCTTTCCCTGCCTGAATTTGCACATATTTAAAGATGCGCATTTTTAATTACCTCCTTTTCCCCATTAAAATAAGCTTGACATAATGGCAGGTGCTCGCAGAGGGGATCCAGGGTGAGTGCAGGTGGCTTGGTGAGCTTATGGGGGCTTGAACCTGGGTTGGGGGGGGCTTGAGCAGGGGCAGTGCTTCAGTGGGCTATACCAGATGGGGATGGTATCTATCCCTACTCAGGACACGCACTAGCAGCCTTCTTCCTGTTCCAGGGAGTCACTGTTTTTAAAATGGTGACTCCCTGTATTTCCAGAAATAGATCCTGTGCAAATGGTGCAGGATCTGTTTCTGGAAATACAGGGTGTTGCCATTTTAAAAATGGCGACTCCCTGGAACAGGAAGAAGGCTGGTGGTGCACATCCCGAGTATTCAGGAGCTGGTGGGGGCAGCAGTGATGGCAGCAACGACACCCTGGAACAGGAAGACAGCTGCCAGCATGCATCCTGAGGGCCCAGGTAAAGAGCTGGGGGCTCACCTGGTGGGGGCAGAGTGGGATTTGGCCATCCAAATCCCGCTTCTGCTCCAGAGGTTGCAGCAGGTTGCCCCCCCCCCCGAAGCAGCCTGAAGTGAATACGGCCTCCGAGGCAGATTGGGGGGCTCCCTGCACAGCCCTAGCCTTCATGGGGTTGGTCTTCAGCATGGCTGGTAGAATAGCCATGCTTCCCCTATCATCTCTCTTAGTACAGCCTGTTGGATTGGAAAGGAAGCCTTCTTGACTCTTATAGTTTCCTTCCGGCTGGATCTACACTTACCGCCTTTTTTCGCTTCCAATGAAATTTCACCGCCTGCCTTTCACACTACGCAATAGCCGCCTTGAATTGGAATCGGAATTTCCCACTTCCGTGCTCCCACTTTCAATACCCTAATATCCCAGTATTTCCCCTTAATGTGCTCTGATTTTCCGCCTTCACTACCGTATCCAGTCGTAGTCCCCTCCCCGCCTGTCCATATGCGGCGGTGTTTGTATTTCCCTCCTGTCCAATCACAGCTCTCGACGGCCCCATGTCTTCTTCTGGCTACCAATTGCATCGCTTCCTCAGCAGCCCCCATTTCCTCAGCAACAAGCAAAGGGCTGGATGTGTGCACGCTTGTCTGATCTCAGATGCTAAGCGGGGTCGGCACCGGTCAGTAGTTGGATGGGCGACTGCCTGGGAATCAGGCTTTCTGCACTGAGCAGGGGGTTGTTGTATCCCTTCAAATGAGACTAAGTTTTACCCCCTCCTATCCCCCGCTCTGGATGTTGTTGTTTTTAATTAAGGTGTTATCCTCGCAGAATTGGGGCTTCTCCGCAATTTTTTTTTTTTTCTAACTGAGGCATGAACTTCAAAGCTTCGAAGTTGTGAAGCTTCTTCACAACATCCAGAGGGAGGATAGGAGGGGATAAAACTTTGTCTCATTTGAAGGGATAGAACAGCCCCCTGCTCAATGCAGGAAGCCTGATTCCCAGGTGGTCACCCATCCAACTACTGACTGGGGCCGACCCCGCTTAGCATCCGAGATCAGACAAGTGCGCGCAGGAAAACAGCAGGAAAACAGCACAGAGCTCAAGTGTGAACCGAGCTTGCGCATTCGATGAAGCACTGCAATGGGGAAAATGGGTGAGTGTGAATAATCACATTTTAATGTGAGAGCGTTTAACCCGACGGGATACCGAATTTATTGCAATGGCGGGCGCAATGTAGGTCAGCCCTCCCTCTGCTCATTAACCATGCTGGCATTCTCTTGGACTTGGTGGTACATGTTCTGATCTGTAGTATACATTCTAGCTGAATTATTATTGCTAAGCAGACAGTAGGGTTACCCCAAAGAACACCTGAACTGAATATCGCTAAAAATATTGAGACCCACAATAAAAACAATAACCACCAAGCTCTCCGAAGAGCTTGACTTTCCCTTTCAACTACTTTTTTACAAGTCCCCTTCTTTTTAGAGGTTTCTGAAGTCAAATCTGAATATCATTGACTTCTTCAGCAATTGTTCACTTACCTGTTGGATTTGATAACACTGTGGTCACTGTTTCCAATTGGGTCCACAACTTATGTTTGCACCAGGTCCTGGTGTTTCATAGTCCAGTTGACTGAGCTGTTTCTTATATTCTTATACTTTTATGTTAGGTTCAAAATACCTGGGCGTTCTGTTCTGAGCATTGGGTTGGATCCAGAATTGCAGTGAGTGAAGTTCTGTTCCGGCTGGAAGAAGGAGGCAGGAACACAACTTTCAGTGATTCTTCTTTGCCACTGCAGCCACTGCGCCTCCTTTAAAATTGCTCTGTAGGGTTGGTGGGACCCTCTGGAGTGAGGTAGAGGGCTGCAGAAGAGGAAGGATTGGGAAATATTAATTTTCCTCCCTCCCTTACTTCAGTGGGGAGCTTTGGCTGGATTCTGGTGACTTCCATTTATGGAGCAGACATTCAAGACCCAATTCAATGTGAATACTGGAATGTTGGCGTAAAATGTATATGCAAGTAATCAGTATTTTCAATAAAGGATAATTGTCACAAGCTGTAGGGATGTATGAAAGTCACTTACCGTTTCACGGATCTGCTTTGTGGTGGGGGGGGAAGCTCTCCGTCCCTCCCCCCGGAATCCTCGACGAGGGGGAGGCGCTCCATTCCTCCCCCCCGGAGTCCTGCCCAGCCAGCTCTGCTCCGCAGGAATTCTGCGGAGCCGCCAGCCGGCTCCGCCCACAGCTGGACATCCAGCCGCTGGGCAGCAGGGACGCAAATGGCGGCTGCTGTAGCCACCGCCATTTGCGTCCCTGTATTTAACCGTGATAGGCTATGTAAATATTTACATAGGCTAAAACAGCAAATCAAAAAGGAATGCAAATAGCGCCCACTACGCTATTTGCATTCCCCTTTATTTTCACCGTAATAGTCTACGTAAATATTTACGTAGACTAAAAAGGTGAAAAATAAGGAATGCAAATGGTGGCTGCCATAGCCACTGCCATTTGCGTATGTGTTTTTTTTTTTTACCCAGACGTGATAGGCTACGTAAGTCTTTATGTAGCCTATCACATCTGGGTAAAAAAAAAAAAAAGAAGACCAGACTGCAAATGGCGGCAGCGGCAGCCGGTCGGAAGACCAGCCGCTGCCGCTGCTGCTGCCACCACCAAAGCCACCACTGGAGCCGCCGCTGTCCGGAACATCTGCCCCAGGTAAGTCTCATCCCAGGGGGGATCTGCGGGGGGGGGGGCAGGCCGTTCCGCCACGGATTTTGGGCCTCACTGAAATCCGTGGCAGAATTCTCCGCCATCCCTAAATAAAGCCCATATATTTTTAGCCACAAATAACTACATATTAGCTGATCAACATGCTTTTATAACCATTAGTTACCTTGTTATAAGCATGACCTTTCTGCCAACCTAGCAGTTCGAAAGCAAGAAATTGCAAGTAGATAAATAGGTACCGCCTCGGCGGGAAAGGTAACAGCGTTCCGTGCACCTCGGTGTTCAGTCATGCCGGCCACATGACCACGGAAGCATCTTCGGACAGTGCTGGCTCTTCGGCTTAGAAACGGGGATGAGCACTGCACCCTAGAGTCGGACACGACTGGTTGGGGACACCTTTACCTTTTTTATAAGCATGACCAAAATGTAATGACCAAACT
Organism: Heloderma suspectum; assembly: GCF_057233095.1. NCBI lineage: Eukaryota > Metazoa > Chordata > Lepidosauria > Squamata > Helodermatidae > Heloderma > Heloderma suspectum. Next base: position 54,757,380 of record NC_139461.1, read on the forward strand.
CAGGAGCCACATGCAGTTCGCTGATGGTTCAGTCATGGCTCTTGAGCCAGCAAAGGTGTCCATGCAGTTTGCAGCTCACATCACACTAGGGATGTGAGAACTCAGCCCCGTCTGGGTTCTCCAGATGCCCGCCCCGCCCCTGCCCCTGCCTGCTGGTCCCTGGACCACACTCGAGCTCCTCCCATGCTCAGTGAGCAGCCCACACTCACCCCAGCAGCCTCGTCGAGCTCCGTGGTCGCCATCTTTTTTAAAAGAAAAAATGGTGATCGCAAAAATGTGCATGTCCTTATATGTGCAAAAATATGCATTTTTGTGAATGAATATATTCTCATGTGTGAAGCGCACATTTTTGTGATGTGCATATTTGTATGTGTGCAAAAATTCATATTTTTAAAAATGTGCATTTTCACACATATGTGAATATGTGCATCCGCAAAATGCGCATTTTCATGTGTGCGTGAATATGCACATTTTTGCAATCGCCATTTTATTTCTCAAAAAATGGCAACTGTGAAGTTCGGCGAGGCCACCAGTGTGAGTGCAGGCCATTTGCCAAGCAGGGGCAAGGGGCGAACAGGGGCAGGGGCTTGGCAAGTGGGGCTCGGGCAGGGGTGGTTTCGCCGAATTTCTGGACTGAATCAGGCACCCGCACCATCCCTACATCACACTCTGAGGTGCTGACAGACTGGACAGTTCCTGCCCTCTGCAGCAGCTTGGGCTACAGCTGCTGCTGAGGTCAAAGGGGAAGCGTCTGGAATGCAGGACAGAGAGAAGTAACTGAAGAGGCATGGAGAGCTTGTGAAAGAGAGAGAGAGAGAGAGAGAAAGAGAGAGAGAAAGGAGACTTCTGAAGAAGCAAGGAGGGGGAGGAGACAGAAGCATCTGCCAAAGAGATGTGGATCACATGGAAAGGCGGAGAGAGTGGCTGGCTGCCAAAGACCACTGAAGAGATGTGAACAGTGTAGGAAGGAAGGAGAGTAGGCTCCGCCAAAACGGAACCAGCTCAGCCTGGGAAAGGGAGAAAAGAGAAAGGGTGATTAAGGCCTAGGGAAGAATGAGGGCAGTCAGCAGTGTCTTTTTTTTCTGGTGGAACTCACCAGTTCCGGCACATTTTCTTCTGAGATAGTTTGTCCACTATTTTAATGTTCTTCATTACAGCTTAATTGCCATCTACTCCCAAGGAAGTGTAATCCAAGAGTTCTAGTACCTTTTTCTCCTGAAAAAAAGCACTGTCAGTCAGTATATATACAGCCCTCTTTTGCATACTAATGGCCAATTTGCAGGACTTTGATCCAGGCTACGGGGCTTTTCCTACCCCTCTTCTGGCCTCACCTGGGAAAGAGAGGATTAACCAGTCCCTCCACGGGCTTTCCCCATTTTATAGGGCATTAAACTGGGGGCGGGGGGGGGGACACTAATCTACTAACCTGTCCCCTCCAAACCCTCTTCCCTTTTCCCAGGCCATTACAGGAAGACAGTGTAGTAAATGTGACTGTTGCTTTAAGACTGACTCTCTAACAGGAGGAAACTAGTCACAGGCCTAGGAGCTGGAGGGAGCTCAGTGCAGACTGAGACCAGCTGAGGCCTCTTCTTAGTATGAGTTACCCAGTATTATTATTATTATTACTAGTACTACTACCACCACTACATTTCTGTACTGCCACATAGCTGAAGCTCTCTGGGCAGTTTACAGAAGTTAAAACATAAAGTACAATATAAAAAGTTTAAAAGCTATTTACATAAAAGCGCACAGACAATATATACAAACAACATATAACTAAAAGCAACTTTGAACAGTCAGTCATAATGAAGATATATCCAGGAGTGATTAAAACTTATCATGTTCTGCCAAACGCCTGGGAAAAGAGATAGGTCTTAACCTGGTGCTAAAAAAATAACAATGTTGGTGCCAAGTGGACTGCATAGGGGAGCTTGTTCCACAGATGGGGGCCACAACTGAGAAGGCCCTCTCCCTCATCGCCACCTTCCAAGCTTCCCTTGGAAGAGTCGCTTGGAGGAGGACCTTAGATGTTGTACGTAGAGTATGGGTAAGTTCATTTTGAGAGAAGCATTCTATCAGGTATTGCGGTCCCAAGCCATGTATGGTTTTATAGGTTAAAACCAGCACCTTGAATTGAACTCTTGAATAGGCCACCAGTGCAAGTGAGCCAGAATTGGCCTGATATGCGCAGACCTTCTAGTCCCAGTTATCAATCTGAGTGTTGCATTTTGCATGAGCTGCAGCTTCCGAACCATCTTCAAAGGCAGCCCCATGTAGAGCACATTGCAGTAATCTAACTTGGAGATTACCAGAGCATAGACAACTGAAGCCAGGTTATCCCTGTCCAGATAAGGGTGTAGCTGGGCCACCAACTGAAGCTGGTAGAAGGCACTCTGTGCCACTGAGGCCACTTGCTCCTCGAGTGACAAAGATGGTTCCAGGAGGCCCTCCAAGCTACGGACCTGCTTCTTTAGGGGGAGCACAACCCCATCCAGAACGTGTTGAATACCCTCCATCTGGTTAGCAGAACTACCGACCAACAGCATCTGAGTCTTGTCTTGAGCTTCAGTTTATTAGCCCTCACCCAGTCCATTGTCACAGTCAGGCACTGATTCAGCACATCCACAGCCTCACTTGAAGAAGATGAAAAGGAGAAATAGAGCTGCGTGTCATCAGCTGATACCTCAGTTAAGAAAGAAAGAAAGTTATATTTCAACTGTCTTGTCTCAACTGTTAATCCCCTGATCTCAAGAGACTACTACGGAAGTGTTAAATTGTCCTTTCCCGCAGGCCTGCCCACCCTCTTCCACCACCCATGATCTGCAGGTTTTGCCTAGGAGAGGGGGTTAATCTGCACCCTCCAAAGCCTTTCCCCTGATCAACCAGACTGCCAAAAGACTTATCTCTAATATGGAAAGAACATAAGGCCTCTACCCCTCATTAGCTGAGATAATGTTAATATCATTTTATATTATTAATATAACATTAATATTTAATGTGCACATACCAGTTGTTCATGTCCTGTGGCTCTCAGTTTTTAGAAGGTTGAGATCTGTGGTGCAGAGGGTTTGAAATGTTTGCCACCCCTGCTCCATTAGAAATTCTTCTTCTGAGACACCTCAGAGGAAATTGCTCTTACCTATGAGCCAGCTGCAAATGTGCTCCAAAATTCCAGCACTCCAGCAGATTTTTAGCCTGATTTTTTTTCCACATATTATTCAAATGGTTTTAGCTTCATGAACATTTTTAGAAGACACAAGGGACTCTCCTCTATATCCCGTATCAAATGGAAAGGAAAAAGAATTCCTGCTTTTCTGTTACCGAATAAATCATTCCAGTCTCATGAGTAGCCATAGGATGCTGGAGACTTACTCCCCCTCTCATCCCCAGAGACTGTATACAGAGTTATAACCTGGGGGGTGGGATCCAATCCAAACAAAGATTCTTACCCCATCCAACCCCTCTCAGGTGCCACAGAAATCTCAGCGGTGTCTTACTTTCCCGAGGTCACTGCTATGACCTCAGAAGAGAGATAAGGAAGAACAAAAGGGGGCATGTTGGTGGGTGGGGGAGGTGAAAGTAGAGGGCATGGATTCACAAGCCTCTTGACTTTTGTCAGCACCCCCTGAAAACTAAGCAAGCTACACGGGCTGAGAGGCCCATCTAGCTAAAAATAGAATGCAGGAGGAACAGGAGGCAAAAAACACCCTGCCTGGCAGGGATTAGGATAAATGGAAGTCAGCAAAATTGGATTCCCATAGGAACTGAAATCCCACAGGATTGCACCCTTACTGCACTTTTTCAGGCTGGAACCCTTCTAAGGCAATATACAAGATAAAACAAACAATACAAAACAATAAAATTCATTAAAAACAGTAATTATAAATAAAATTAATATCACAAGAATTAAGGAAGTGTCACTGAAAACAGGTTTATAATGGTTTTAATTGTTTAAAAGTAGTAGCATATAGTCTACAAAAGCAGTGAGAAGATTGCAAAATATTCTGAATACCCTGTATATGAAAGTAACTTGTCAGCTTATTTTATGCATTAAATACACTCAAATAAAAGAGCATGCTGGTCACACTCCCATTCACCTCCCAAAACCAAAAGGAAGGGACACAAAATATATAGCTTTAAAGCAAACCATTTTTGGTCTCCCTTTTTCTTGCGTTTTGTGAGGAAAAGTCTCTCCTTCCATATGGATAGGGATTTGAAGTGACAGGTTTTTTTCTTTTGTAAATGCAGACAGAACTATTATGACACTGTTACGACTATCAAAATTCTTTATTATTATTCATGATTATCAAAATTCATGACTATTAAAATTCCTTTAAGTTCACTCAGAATTCCTACAGAGGTTTTCTTTAAGATGGAACCTCTAGTTACACCTCTAGTTTAAGAACGTCAAAATTTCAGGGGCAATTCAACTTTATATAAACTTGGTAGTTGTAATACTGTAGCTAGCAAATAAAACAATTACAAAGACATTTAAGATGAGAAGATTAGAAGTCATGTTGAACCACTAGAATGACAACTGAAATAAGAGAAATGAATCTACTCATGCACTTCAGTTATTACTATGAGGTTTTCAAGAGGTGCTTTGGTGATGATTAGTAGAAATTCAGTGAAAATAGTATCTGTTAGAAGAAGAAAAGTTAATGGTTTAATAAAGAAATTACACTAAATGAAAATATGGAATATATTATACATGGCATAATGACAGTATCAAAATGGTGTGTAAATCTATAATTAATACTGCATAAAATAAATAAATAAATAAATAAATAAATAGGAAACAGACAAGGGAGAATGGGGCACAGTTTTTAGATTCAGCCCTCTGTTGGAGATGCTATTCCAGATGGTCATCCAGTTTGGGTTGTAGAGATGGATGGGTGAGCTGGAGCTACTAAATAAGGAGAAAATATTTCCGTGCAGTACCAAGTACATGTTCCAGCACTGTAATAAGTATAATAGTAGCAAGAGCAGCATGTCTATCCAAGATTTCACTCAAAGATTTGCAGAAACCATAATCCCTTTCAGACATTTTGCTTTGAACCAGTGCATGAGCATTGTGGGCTCCACCAGCTAGCCCCCTCCCCAATGGCATGTGTTCCGCCTTGCCCCGAGAGATGTGTAAGCTTCCACACAATTAGGAACCCTGCATGATCAGGGTAGAAGATCACATGGAAGTCTACTTAAGCAGTCTCTTCAGACATCCATGCTCAATGTGCGGATATGGGCTGGTGGGGTGTACTTCATCAGGGATAGGGATAACCAATGCGGTCTTACTCCCTGCTAATGTGTTCTTTACAACCTCAGGAAAACACTTGAAAGGGGCTGCGGTGTCCTGCGTTTCCAGGTTTGTTCCCTGAAAATCCCTTCGTGCACCTGATCCAAAACAGATTTACGTGGAAATCAACACATTGATTTCTGACAGTCACTTCCAAGTAGATTTGTTTGGGATGACAGCTTGTTTGGGACTACAGGAGGATCACAGGGGCAGGGCAGGTAGAGTGGTTCTTGCTATCTCCAGAGTTTAGAGCTGCTGTTCCTGCTTTGGCTTGACAGTAGCTGTGTTGCCTGTGTTATACATGACATGCAAATCTGTGTAGACAAGCACTCATCAGTATCTCCAGTGTTTGGACTGTGAGTGACCAGTCACCTGTAAAATACTACAATTCCTCATAAAGTGAGTTTGCATAGTCAATCTAATACTATTGGCAATCACATGATTATTAATTGCCTTATCACCTTTCATTTGGGCTGCCATTTGGGTACTGCTTGCAGTGATAAATGATAATAATGAGTGATCAATGATGCAATGACTGATCGTAGCATTTACATAAAAAGACCGCATGAACTACAATATTACATTTGAATAAAACAACCACTTAAAACAGAAATAAATTCACAGGCCAGTGACACACCACTGTAATAAACTAAAGAACTGAAAATGTTTCAGACCAGCAATACTATCAGTCCTTCAAGATGAAGTAACCTAAAATAGGTGGGGCTTTAATATCTGTTTAAAACCATGTACTGATGGGGCCACATTACATACAGTACAAGAATTATATCGTGTGAGCTCACACTTAGGAAGATCACATGGAAGTCTACTTAAGCAGTCTCTTCAGACATCCATGCTCAATGTGTGGATATGGGCTGGTGGGGTGTACTTCATCAGGAATCCCTTCATGGATCACTGCCTCATTGTGGTGAAGGGGCTTGCATAACTCAGTGAAGCCATAAGCTATGCCGTGCAGGGCCACCCAAGTTGGACAGGTCATGGCAGAGAGTTCTGACAAAATGTGGTCCACTGGAGAAGGAAATGGCAACCCACTCCAGTATTCTTGCCAAGAAAACCCCATGGAACATATCACAAGGCTAAAAGAGATGACGCCGGAAGATGAGCTCCTCAGGACGGAAGGTGTCCAATATACTACTGGGAAAGAGCAGAGGGTATTTCCAAGTAGTGCCAGAAAGAGTGAAGCGGCTGGGCCAAAGCCGAAAGGACACTCAGCTGTGGATGTGTCTGGTGGTGAAAAGAAAATCCGATGCTGTAAAGAACAATATTGTTTAGGAACCTGGAATGTAAGATCAATGAATCAAGGTAAGCTGGAGGTGGTCAAACATGAGATGGCAAGATTGAACATGGACATCTTGGGAAGCAGCGAACTAAAATGGACAAGCATGGGCAAATTTAATTCAGGTGACCATCATATCTATTACTGTGTGCAAGAATCCCTTAGAAGAAATGGAGTAGCACTCATCGTCAACAAAAGGCTGGGAAAAGCAGTACTGGGGTACAATCTTAAAAATGATAGAATGATCTCAGTACGAATCCAAGGCAAACCATTCAACATCACAGTAATTCAAGTCTATGCCCCAACCACTGAGGCTGAAGAAGCTGAGGTTGATTGGTTCTATGAAGACCTACAACACCTTCTAGAACTAACACCAAAAAAAGATGTCCTCTTCATCATAGGGGATTGGAATGCTAAAGTAGGAAGTCAAGAAATCACCGGGATAACAGGCAGGCATGGCCTTGGACTTGGTGTACAAAATGAAGCAGGATAAAGGCTAATAGAGTTTTGGCAAGAGAACACGCTGATCATAGCAAACACTCTTTTCCAACAGCACAAGAGGCGACTCTACACATGGACATCACCAAATGGTCAATATCGAAATCAGATTGATTATGTCCTTTGCAGCCAAAGATGGAGACGCTCTATACAGTCAGTAAAAACAAGACCTGGAGCTGACTGTGGTTCAGATCATGAGCTTCTTGTTGCAAAATTTCGGCTTAAATTGAAGAACATAGGGAAAACCACTAAACCATTCAGGTATGACCTAAATCATATCCCTTATAAATATACAGTGGAGGTGACGAATAGATTTAAGGGATTAGACCTGATAGACAGAGTGCTTGAGGAACTATGGACAGAGGTCCGTAACATTGTTCAGGAGGCAGCAACAAAATGCATCCCAAAGAAAAAGAAATGCAAGAAAGCCAAGTGGCTGTCTGATGAGGCTTTACAAGTAGCTGAGGAAAGAAGGGAAGCGAAAAGCAAGGGAGAAAGGGGAAGATATATCCAACTGAATGCAGAGTTCCAGAGAATAGCAAGGAGAGACAAGAAGGCCTTCTTAAATGAACAATGCAAAGAAATGGAGGAAAACAAGAGAATGGGAAAGACTAGAGATCTCTTCAAGAAAATTGGAGATCTCAAGGGAACGTTTTGTGCAAATACGGGCATGATAAAGGACAATGAAGGCAGGGACCTAACAGAAGCAGATGAGATTAAGAAGAGGTGGCAAGAATACACAGAAGAACTATAGAGGAAAGATCTGAATGTCCCTGATAGCCATGATAGTGCGGTCACTGAACTTGAGCCGGACATCCTAGAGAGTGAAGTCAAGTGGGCCTTAGGAAGCATTAGTAACAACAAAGCTAGTGGAGATGACAGTATTCCAGCTGAGCTATTTAAAATCCTAAAAGATGATGCTGTTAAAGTGCTGCATTCAATATGCCAACAAATTTGGAACACTCAACAATGGCTGCAAGACTGGAAAAGGTCAGTTTACATTCCAATTCCAAAGAAGGGCAACGCCAAAGAGTGTTCAAACTACCGCACAATTGCGCTCATTTCACATGCCAGCAAGGTTATGCTCAAAATCCTACAAGCTAGGCTTCAGCAGTATGCGAACGGAGAACTACCGGAAGTACAAGCTGGGTTTGAAGAGGCAGAGGAACTAGAGATCAAATCGCCAACATTCGCTGCATCATGGAGAAAGCAAGAGAATTCCAGAAAAACGTCTATTTCTGCTTCATTGACTACGCTAAAGCCTTTGATTGTGTGGATCACAACAAACTGTGGAAAATTCTTAAAGTGATGGGAGTACCAGACCACCTTACCTGTCTCCTGAGAAACCTGTACAAGGGTCAAGAAGCAACAGTAAGAACCAGACATGGAACAACTGAGTGGTTCAAAATTGGGAAAGGAGTACGACAAGGCTGCATATTGTCACCCTGCTTATTTAAGTTATATGCAGAGTACATCATGAGAAACGCCAGGTTGGATGAATCACAGGTCGGAATGAAGATTGCTGGGAGAATTATCAACAACCTCCGATATGATACCACCCTAATGGCAGAAAGCGAAGAGGATCTAAAGAGCCTCTTGTTGAGGGTGAAAGAGGAGAGTGCAAAAGCTGGTTTGAAACTCAACATTAAAAAAACTAAGATCATGGCATCTGGCCCCATCACTTCCTGGCATATAGAAGGGGAAGAAAAGGAAGCAGTGACAGATTTTACTTTCTTGGGCTCCAAGATCACCGCAGACGGTGACTGTAGCCATGAAATTAAAAGACACTTGCTCCTTGGGAGGAAAGCTATGGCAAACCTAGACAGCATAGTAAGAAGCAGAGACATCACCTTGCCAACAAAGGTCCGTCTAATCAAAGCTATGGTTTTCCCAGTAGTAATGTATGGCTGTGAGAGCTGGACTATAAGGAAGGCTGAGCGCAAAAGAACTGATGCTTTCGAACTGTGGTGCTGGAGAAGACTCTTACGAGTCCCCTGGACTGCAAGGAGGTCACATCAGTCCATCCTAAAGGAAATCAACCCTGAGTGCTCGTTGGAAGGACAGATACTGAAGCTGAAGCTCCAATATTTTGGCCACCTAATGCAAAAAGAAAACTCTCTGGAAAAGACCCTGGTGCTGGGAAAGACTGAAGGCAAAAGGAGAAGGGGACGGCAGAGGATGAGATGGCTAGATAGCATCACCGATGCAATGAATATGAACTTGAGCATACTCTGGGAGAGAGCGCAGGACAGGAAGGCCTGGCGTGCTATGGTCCATGGGGTCACGAAGAGTTGGACACGACTGAACGACTGAACAACAACAACAACAACAACAACAACACACTTAGGAATGTGAATAAGTAAGTACGATAAAATCAAATTTATGCAAGAGTGCCCATGATGGTCTGGTGAAGCTGTAGATTTGCTAAATCAGTGCCTGTCTATGACAATAGACCAAATGAGGGCTAATAAACTGAAGCTCAAGACAAGCCTGAGATGCTGTTGGTGGGTGGTTCTGCTGACTAGATGGAGAGTGTTCAACACATTCTAGATGGGGTTGCATTCCTCCTGAAGGAGCAGATCCGTAGCTTGGGTGGCCTCCTGGAACCATCTTTGTCACTTGAGGCTCAGGTGGCCTCAGTGGCACGAAGTACCTTCTACCAACTTCAGTTGGTGGCCCAGCTACACCTCTGTCCGGACAGGGATAACTTGGATTCAATTGCCTTTGCTCTGGTAATCTCCAAGTTAAATTCTTTCACTGCCTTCTCAGTGGTGGCCCCCCGACTGTGGCCACTGAGGCCCTCCTGGTGCTGACACTGTCATCTTTTCAGTGCCAGGTAAAGACCGCCCTCTACTGCCAGGGATTTAATGGCTTATCATGGGGCATCTATGCCTGTTGTTTGGACAGGTCTATCAGGGAAAATATTTTTCACTTAAATTGTTTTTTAGCTGTTTACGTTGTTTTAATTTTTATGTGTTAGCATTTTTAGGCTGTTTTTATTATGTTGTATTTTTTGTAATGCTGATGTATTTTTTTATGAATTGTAAACTATCCAGAGAGCTTTGGCTATGGGGTGGTACAGAAATAACAACAACAACAACAACAACAACAACAACAACAACAGTTTGACCCTAGAATTATAGTATGGTCTACTGTGTTGGACCATCACAAATTCTGGCCAATACAAGATGGCTTCTACACTTCCGCTGAACAGTGGGAAGGTTTGCTATAGACTTTAACTGCTTCAGACAACTCAATTCCTCTGGATTCCCACAATTTTGATTTCAGATGTCATTGTTTAGTGTGTGTGTGTGTGTGTGAATACAATCTATAGCAGCAAAAAAAAATTTAAATTTTTTTTTTATAAGCTAGAATGGTGTGTTTGGTGTAATCCTAGGAATAATCCATCCACATTTTTCTAATGACCAGCATACGAAAGTTTGGTAGCACTGCAGTATGTAAAACAGCAACATTTTAATTCATATTCAGAATAAGGGGGGGAAAGAATTAAAACAATTTATATTGAAACAAGTGACCTTAAGCCTTCTAATTGACATCAATAAAAATCCAGTATAATTGTATGGTGTATGCTTCCCCCCGCCCGCCACCGCCAAGTCAATCGCTTTAATAGAAGTTTGGCTTGTTCTATAGCAATAATATAACTTGTTTCATACATGAATACAGAAGACTATAATTTGATGATTTCTGCTGTTAGCTTTTGTTATATGGATTTTACATAATCATTACTCATAAAGTTCTGACAGATAATATTATTACTAAAGTTACCTTCTTTGCTGTTATTACAAAAAATCTCCCAGCTTCGTGGAAATGTTAATTTATTAAAATGCAATAAAAAGAACCTCCAAGCCGAACCCTAAATTGCAAATATTTTATAGGTGATGCCCGACGTTCCTGTCATCTTTGCTTCAAATGTTTTCACATTTGAAAGGTGAAATCATGCTAAGTCATAAAAAAAATTCTCTTTCAGCATGCTGGCTGTCACTATCTTTCCTAAGATGTATATTTTTGCTTTAAAGAGACAGGTGTATGTAATTTTAATGTCAGCACCAGCATCACCAAAAAGTGCCCTGGCAATCAGTGGAAAGGTTTAATAGGTTTCCTGTCTTGTTCTTAATTTGCTGAAATTACAAAATCAATACTTTCAGTTGTAGCTGCTGCTACCCGTTTTACTGCTGTAAGATAAAGTCTACAAAGAAAGTAACCTTCACTTTCAATTTGCAGCACCGAACGTCAGGGTGTTCTTAGCCACTAACTAACTAGTCTGTTTTCTCTTATCCAGTGGGAGACGTTCTGGATGTGCTATGTCTCCCTTTAAGGGACATATACATCCTGAAGAGAGCAGTGATTAATAGCTGGCAAATTATGATCTGTTTGTTTGCTGCTAAAACTCCTTCATTCGTTTGTCTTTTCTAAAGTCACCTCCTTATTTGTTTATATACCCTTGTTGTGCTGAACTTACATAGTGGGTTAAATAGCCTAATCTTGATTCTACATCATTCAGCATTTCTTACCATAAAGGCAACAAGTCTTTCTTTGGGCACAGATGACATGAATATTCTCAGTCATGAGAGAGGACAAAAAACCCAAAAGGGAGAATTAATGTAAAAGAACACACATCCAGGAGAGTGTTCAAGTTACTGGGGCAATAAGAATAAATATATACATAACCATTGGATCCAGAGGATCCTTACCATGAACAGAAAGACTCCTTCCATTCACAGAAGAGACCAAAATCCAGCAGAGCCTTCCACTGGAGGAAGAGGGGAGGTGATCTTCACCCCTACATCTTCCTCCTGCAGCCCCCAACACACCTTCCGTGCTGTTCTGGAGGTTCTCTTCACTTTACAGAACAGCTTTTTGGGAGGCACAGTGGTCTGCAGGGGGGAGGAAGAATCAGTAAATATCATCTCCTGCTTCTTCCAGTGGGAAAGTCGCAGAACTCCAGCTATGGGTAGTCAGGGTCTAAGCCTATATGCAAGTTGAATGTATTCTGCAATCTGTAACTATACCATACAAGAACAGATTTCTAGTCCTTAATATGGCTTAATCATGACAGCAGTGCCACATTTCCTCTCAGTCTGGGTTTGCACACTAGGTTCAAACCCTGGTTTCAGATTCTGGTTATGATGGAAATCCTGGTTAGCCTTAAGAGTTATTTTGATTAAGGCTACTGGGGAAGGGTTAGAGAGAAGAGAACACCCAGACCACTCCCAATCACTTAATCATAGTCACAGCTTGATTACATAGTTATATCTGCACCAGCCTCAGGAGTACTTAGGTTTGAATCAGTCTGGCCTCATCATAGTCCATTAGTTTGCTGGTTATTGATTTGTGGCCTATAGCTCAAGAAGTCTTGGACAATTCACGGTATCCCAATGGTTTGCCAGCTGTACATTGGAAATAATCAAAGGCTTCCTGAGATGAGTAATTATTCTGAAACAGTTTGCAGAGGTAAATAAATGGGGGCACATTTGTAAGCGATCAACAGTAATACAGACAGACTATGGTTAATTAATAAGGCTGACACAACATTATGCTATTGCTTCATTGGCAAGGTTCAATGTAAAAATAGGTTTTAAAGACATGTGTATTGAAGGTGCTCTGTTATGCCAAAATGAGACCATCTTACAGGAAACAATTTCATTCTACGTACACTTTTAATTGTAATAGATACTTCTACCAGCATACTTCAATGCAGGATATTTCAAAGCATGAAAATAGTGTCAATCTAGGTGAACAGCCAACAGCTATGGAAAATGAAGAGTAGACAGAGATCATATGTGTCTGCCACTTTGTTTTGAATTGTCCTATGGTCTTTACTGCATTCAGCTCAGCAGGAACTGAACCCCAAATCTATATTTAATTTAGAACATTGCACCATTACTCAGAAATCTTTCAACATCCTTGCTACGATCTGAAGAATAAGGGCATGGGAACCTGTTTACAAGGAGCACCTTTTATGTGCTTGAAAGAATCACAGGGCAAATTCAAGAATATTTCGTTAACAAAATAAAATCCCTGGAAGGATCTTATATCTTCAAAAGATGGAACTAAAGCATGCTTGTCAAGACTTCATTTATCTTACGACTCTATCCCTGAAGACACAAAAATTATTCCCTTCACAAGGCTGTCATAAAATGTTGGGTGGAAGGGTTGTACTACCAAAAAACAGAAACAAAAATCGCATCCACCCAAGTTTTTAAGAATAAAACCTTCCAAACTGAGGTGATCAAATAGAACAAAATGATATTCCTACCCTCCATACTCCACAGTTGTTCCACTGGGGTCCAGGGAATTATTTCAGAAGAAAATGGTTTATCGTTTACTTTTAAAAACAGAATTGTACATCTATTTGATTGGATCACTTATCATGTATCCTATCCCCACACACATCTACTGGCCTCATTCCTGGCTTCCATGTGTTCAAGTGTAAAGTGAGAGCAGGCTATGTGCATGGTCAACTATCTGTGCATAGGGTCTGTTCATGAATTTGGGAACCTTGTCAGTATTAAGGGTCCCAGTCTATGCTGTTTATGTATAGCGCCTGTTCTCACTTCCCAGTGAACACAAGGATATTGGGGTGAGTGTGATTCCGATGTTCCTCCACGATCCATTGGGGTGTGCGAGCCGCCTCATAATTGAGCAGGCTCCTGCTGCCCTGACAAGCTGCCATTGTGTGCAGCGATGGTGGCAGTGGGGGCAGCAGGACGGGACAGGAGCTGAGAGGGAAGCTCCATGGCATTTCCCTCTCAGCTCAGGTCCTATCCTGCCTCTGCTGTGTGCATCCACTGAGAGCAACTGTGCCAGTCACTGCCAGGCACAGCAGAAGAAGCCAAGAAGAAAGCGCACACTTTCCTCTCAGAGCTGCCATCCTGCCGAAGGAGAGTGGGAAGGGTTAACAGCCCAGGAGGATGCTGACCCTTTGGTTCCGCTCCCCTTTGGCAGAATGAAGCCAAGGAGAAAGTGTGTGTGATGACAGCTGGGACAGGCAGCCGTTAAAACCAAGTATCAAAATAATAAGCTGAACGTAGAACCTGACCTTCAGATTGCTGTATCACAAAGTGTTAAACCAAGATTTTCAAAACTAATGAAGCATCTTCAGTCACATTACTCTCAGTAAAAATTATTATTATTAATAATATTTTTTTAGTGAGAGCAAAAAGTTTTTTTACCATTAATAAGTAAAATAAATAAAACATTATTTTAAAAATATTGTTTATTTCATCTGTATCTCCTCCTTTTTCATTTCTATTTTTGTGTATGTTTTATAATGTACATAATATATTAGTACAGTAGTACATGTATATAATTTATAAGTAAATAAATATACATATATTGGGGTGCATGTTCAAGAATATTTTATTTATAGGGGTGTGCAATCAAAAAAGTTTGGAGACCACTTTCCTATGCTAGGAATGGATACCATATACGTATATGATGGTTTATTAATCAAAGGTTGGATCCAGACGTAGTCATACGTAGAGTAGACCCACTGAAATCAGTGGGACATAAATTAGGTATAAGTAGCTTAAGTCCCAATGAAATCAATCAGTCTACTCTAAGTATAATTACACCTGGATCCAACTCAACATGATTCACCCATGGCATATAAAGGTCTGAATAGCAGGGCACCCTGATCCTAAGCATATTTATTTGGAAGATGTTCATATGCAAAAAAAAATGGTTGGTGAGTTCGCAAGATGAGGGCAGGAATAGAGATGCTTAGAATCATTGAATCATAGAATAGTAGGGTTGGGAGGGGCCTACAAGGCCATTGAGTCCAACCCCCTGCTCAATGCAGGAATCCAGGTCAGAGCATCCCTGACAGATGGCTGTCCAGCCTCGTCTTGAACGCCTCCAGTGTGGAAGAGCCCACTACCTTCCTAGGTAATTGGTTCCACTGTCATATTGCTCTAACAGTCAGGAAGTTTCTCCTGATGTTCAGCCGGAATCTGGCTTCCTGTAACTTGAGCCCATGATTCCGTGTCCTGCATTCTGGGATGATCGAGAAGAGATCCTGGCCTTGCTGTCTGCGACAACCTTTCAAGTACTTGAAGAGTGCTATCATATCTCCCCTCAGTCTTCTCTTCTCAAGGCTAAACATGCCCAGTTCTTTCAGTCTCTCCTGATAGGGCTTTGTTTCCAGTCCCCTGATCATCTTTGTTGCCCTCCTCTGAACCCTCTCCAGTTTGTCTGCATCCTTCTTAAAATGTGGTGCCCAGAACTGGACACAGTACTCCAGATGAGGCCTAACCAGGCTGAGTAGAGGGGAACTAGTACTTCCTGGGATTTGAAAGCTATGCTTCTATGAATGCAGCCCAAAAGAGCATTGGCCTTTTTTGCAGCCACATCACATTGTTGGCTCATATTCAGCTTGTGATTGACAGCAATTCCAAGATCCTTGTCACTTGTAATGTTGTTGAGCCATGTATCCCCCATCTTGTAACTGTGCATTTGGTTTCTTTTTCCTAGGTGCAGAACTTGGCATTTATCCCTATTAAATGTCATTCTTTTGTTTTCTGCCCAACGCTCCACTCTATCCAGATCACTTTGAATTTTGTTTCTGTCTTCCAAAGTATTAGCTATCCCACCCAATTTTGTGTCATCTGCAAATTTGATCAGCATTCCCTGCACTTCCACCTCCAAGTCATTAATAAAAATGTTGAAGAGCACTGGGCCCAGGACTGAGCCCTGCGGTACCCCACTCGTTACCTCTCCCCAGTTTGAGAAGGTCCCATTGATAAGCACTCTTTGAGTCCGATTCTGTAGCCAACTGTGGATCCACCGGATCGTTGTTTCATCTAGCCCACTTTGAGCTAGTTTGCTCATCAGGAGATCATGGGGCACTTTGTCGAAAGCTTTGCTGAAGTCGAGGTATTTGATGTCTACATCATTCCCACGGTCCACAAAGGAGGTTACTTGATCAAAAAGTGAGATCAGATTCGTCTGGCAGGACTTGTTCTTGCCAAATCCATGTTGGCTTCGAGTAATCACTGCATTGTTTTCAAGGTGCTTCCAGATGGATTGCTTTATCATCTGCTCTAGAATTTTCTAGGGATGGACGAAAGTCCCTTACCTGGTCCCGCAGCTGTTTTCGGTGGGGGAGAGGCGCTCCGTTTCTCCCCCCGAAATTCTTGGTGGGTGGGGAGGCACCCCGCCCCTCCCCGCCGAAATTCTGGCCGGGGGGGAGCACCCCGTCTCCCCGGCCGCGAAAGAAAAAAGTAAAGTAATAAAACAACAACAGTAAAGTAAAAAGAAAAAAAAAGTGATAGGCTACGTAAAGATTTACGTAGCCTATCACAGCTAGATTTTAAAAGTCAGCTGTGATAGGCTACGTAAATCTTTACATAGCCTATCACGGCTGACTTCGAAAGAAAAAAAAAAGCGCGTACACAAATGGCGGCACCCATGTGTGCTGCCATTTGCGTTCCTTATTTGGGCATGGGTAGTCTACGTAAAGATTTACGTAGACTACAGAGAAAATAAGGGGAACGCAAATAGCGTTGCCCTTATTTTCGCCGTAGTCTACGTAAATCTTTACATAGACTACCCGTGCCCAAACAAGGAACGCAAATGGCGGCGCCTATGGGCGCCGCCATTTGCGTACATGCTTTTTTTTTTCAAAGTCAGCCGTGATAGGCTACGTAAAGATTTACGTAGCCTATCACGGCTGACTTTGAAAATCTAGCCATGATAGGCTACGTAAATCGTTACATAGCCTATCACTTTTTTTTCTTTTTTTTTTACTTTACTGGGAAATGGCGGCGGCGGCAGCCGGTCGGAAGACCAGCCGCCGCCGAACCGCCACCGAACCGCTGCCGGGACCCGCCGCCGAGAGGGACATTCACGCGAGGTAAGTCCCATCCCAGGGGGGGGGGCGGGGGGTGTTGGAGAATTTCCCCACCAATTGTCAGGGGCCGAATGCGTTGGCATTCGGCCTCCCGGAGATTCGTGGAGAAATTCTCCTACAACCCTAGAATTTTCCCAGGGATTGATGTCAGACTGACTGGTCTGTAGTTTCCAGGTTCTTCCTTTTTACCCTTTTTGAAGATAGGGACAACATTAGCCATCCTCCAGTCTTCTTGCACTTCCCCCATCCTCCATGATTTCTCAAAGAGTATAGACAGTGGTTCTGAGAGTTCTTCTGCCAGTTCCTTTATTACTCTAGGATGCGGTTCATCTGGCCCTGGAGATTTGAACTCATTGAAAGTAATTAGGTGTTCCTTGACCATATGCCTATCGATCTCAAGCTGCAATCCTGCCCCTTCAGCCTGTACTTCGCCTTTGCCAGGGGGGTCATAGACCCTCTTTTGGGAGAAGACTGAGCCAAAGTAGGAATTGAGCACTTCTGCCTTTTCTTTGTCATCTATTATCATTTTGCCATCCTTATTTAATAGCTAAACCACCATTTCTTTCCTCTGCCTTTTACTATGTACTTAGCTGAAGAAAGCCTTTTTGTTGTTTTTAGCATCCCTCGCTAACCTCAGCTCATTCTCAGCTTTAGCCTTTCTGATGCCATCCCTGCAATCCTGTGCTACCTGCTTGTACTCTTCCTTTGTTACCTGGCCTTCTTTCCACTTCCTATATGTGTCCTTTTTTGTTTTCTGGTCATCTCTAAGCTTTTTGTGAAGCCACATTGGCTTCTTCTGTTGTCTTCCACCTTTTCTTCTTGTTGGAATTGTTTGTGATTGTGCCTTGAGAATTTCCTTTTTTAAAAGTTCCCACCCATCATGGACTCCTTTTCTCGTTAGAGTCGCTTGCCATGGGACCTTACTGATCATTGTTCTGAGTTTATTAAAATCAGCTTTCCTAAAATCCAGGGTATGCATTTGACTACACTCGGCTTTTGCTTCCCTTAGAACTAAGAACTCAAGTACAACATGGTCGCTTTCCCCCAGAGTTCCTGTAACTGCTACTTTAGCCGATCCTCTAGTTCCTTCCTCTACTTTCCGTAGGAGGAAGTTATCCGCCACACAAGTCAGGAATTTCCTGGAGGGGCCATGTTTTGCAGAATTTGTCTCCCAACAAATATAGGGGAAATTGAAGTCCCCCATTACTACTACATCATGATTCCTTAAAACATTGGCTATTTGCTTTTCAAAAGTTTCATCCTCAATTTCTCCTTGATTGGGTGGCTGGTAGTAAACTCTGACCACCAGGTTCCTTTTATTCTTTGTTTAATTTATTTTGATCCAGATGCTCTTGATGGGGCTACCAAGCTCATCCTCCTGTATTTCTGTGCAGAGAAATACAGGAGTGCAACCCCACCTCCCTTTCTGTTCCTCCTGTTCTTTTTGAACAAGTTATATCCTTCAATTGCTGTATTCCAGTCATGAGAGTCATCCCACCAAGTCTCAGTTACACCTATCAAGTCATAATTTCCCTCTTGTATTAAGAGTTCAAGTTGGTTCTGTTTGTTTCCCATACTCTGGGCATTAGTATATAGACATTGAAGACCATGTGCTTCATAGTCTGGCTTTTTTCCTACATGTGTCTGAAGACTATTATTGGGTGCTATTAGAGCTGTTCTCTCTGTTGCAGTGCATGAGCCTACATCCATTGTTACCCCCAACTTTACATCTCCCTTCCCCATAGGATTCAGTTTAAAGCCCTCCTGATGCAGTTCTTCATGCTGTGGTCAAACACATTCTTCCTATCCTTTGTGAGATGCAACCCATCCCTTGCCAACAGCCCATCTTCCAGGAAATATAGCCCGTGGTCCCAGAATCCAAATCTCTCTCGTTGGCACCACCTTCATAGCTAGTCATTCACCCGGAGTATTTTTCCTTCCCTTTCTGTCCCTCTTCTAACTACTGGAAGTATGGATGAGAAAACTATCTGGGCCCCAAAGTTCTTGAGTTTCCTTCCCAAAGCTTCAAAGTCTGACGTGATTTCCTCATAGCTCCGCTTGGCGGTATCATTTGTTCCCACATGGATGAGAAGAAAGGGATACCTGTCAGTGGGCTTTATGAGTGCAGGCAACCTTTCAGTCACGTCTCTAATCCGTCCTCCCAGGAGACAACATACCTGGTGAGTCCATGGGTCTTCGCGACATACTTGGGTCTCAATCCCATGCAGCAAGGAATCTCCCACTACTACCACTCTTCTCTTCTTCTTGTTGTAGGCCTTGGTTTCATCGCCTCTGCTTGACTGACCTTCAGCCTCTTGCTCACTCTCATGCAGGTTCCCCTGTGATTCTTCCTCTGCAGGCTGTCCTCTAGTATCATCTTCAAGTACCTGCTGGAAGTGTGTGTTACAAGACAAATAAATGAAAAAAAAAAGTTTGTTAAAAAAGAAAAAAAAAGTTCACGTAACCTATGCCAAGACATTTCTAGCCTTAATCCAACAACGTAGGTTAAATTTGTCCCAGATGCACTGCTTCCACTGGTGCAGAGTGGTGTCTAGTTCTTCTTCTCCTAACTGTCACCCTTTTCCAAGGAGTATCCTCTACTCCATTTTTCCTCACCTCAGCATTTCCCACTTCTGTCTCCTCTTGCTGTTGCTCTTCAAGCTTCTGGTCTTCACTTTGCTCTTGTAGTTCCCCCATTCTGTCCAAGAACTCTTCGTGTTCTCTTATTCCCCGGAGGGTTGACAGTCGCCGCTCCAGTCCACTTACTTTTTCTTCCAGCAGCGTGATCAACTTGCAGTTGTTGCAGGTGTAGGCCATGTTGTTCTCAGGCAAGAAAACAAACATGGCACACACCTTGCAGGTCACCACCACTGGAGAGTCTTGTCCTTCCATAGCCTCTTTTCCCTTTTTGTGTCTAGCTTTGTGATTGTTCTAGACTAGCCTGTGCCTGCTCCTCTACTCACTAGAGGTTAAAAGCAGAGTCCCACTGGTGTGGAAGTGTGTGTTACAAGACAATTAAATGGAAAAAAAAAGTTTGTTAAAAAAGAAAAAAAAGTTCACGTAAGCTATGCCAAGACATTTCTAGCCTTAATCCAACAACGTAGGTTAAATTTGTCCCAGATGCACTTTTCATTGCAGAATTTGCACAGAGGTAGACATACAATGTAGGGCTGGGGGAGAAATCCATTCATGCATTAATTCACCTAAATTTTCCATACAAAACTGTGCATAGTATAAATGCATATATTAGTGACATTTTAAAATGCATTAAATTTGGAAAATTCCTTGCAAAAAGTGTATATATTAAACAAGATACATAAAAGCATGTTTTAGGAGAAATGAGCACAAAAATGTATACAAATGTTCATGCAAACTTAAGAAAAAAAGCAATTCAAAGTTTGGGACAACTGAACTTAAGACTGGAAAAATAAGAAACTGAGAGAAACTGAAACAGACAGATTTGTCTGACTCAAGATAGTATTTCTAGAATATTGTTATCTGTACAGTAGTAAACAATGTTCCCAAATTACAACTACTCACCATTTACAGTTTTCTTCCTGAAAAATGCAAGAAGTGCCTGGAATAGTGTCCCTCAAAAAGCAACTGAATTACTGGGTTGAGAATATGTTTTGTCCCAGCCAATGTAACATATTGCAATAAAAAAACCCAATAAAACTGATGCACAGAAGCAGATTTAAGTGCCTGTACAGAGTTATCTTTCTGAAAACCTTTATGGAACCATGGTTTCTCTTTATTTCCTGCTGGCGAATGGATGGGTTGGAATAGCTCTTAGTTTGATGCCACAAAGCCCTCAGGCACCCCTTGGCACAGCCTCTGCCATGCTGCCCCCCATAGCCCCCTGAAGGAAGGGTCTGTCCACTCCATTTCCCTGAGGGGGGCTACCCCACTGCAGTAGGGAGGGGCAGCCATATAACTCTGCCTCCTAGATGACTTCCTTCTAGCTTCAAAATGTATTTTCTACAAAGCTATGCACAGGTTAGAGCATTCTTCCACCTAGTGACTGAAGGTGGTACTGCAGGCTTCAAACTGACAGACACATTTAAATTCATTAAAATTAAAATTAAAAAAAAAACGTTTTGAAAACTACATAACTGTGAAGTATACATCCTAGGGGCCCATAAGTATACATACTATGTTTCAAGTGTCTAGGTTTTATGGTCTTGGCACTATGGCACCAACAGACAGACACATCCTTTTTTATTGTTATAGATGTAGAAGCCCTTCAAACCTCTGATCAAATTCCAGTCAAATACAGATCCCTGTATTTTTCTGATATTTATACACACATGCATACACACATATGCACACAGACCCTTTATATAGATGAACTTTCCTTAGATAGTGAACATTTCCTTAGGCTGTTTTAGGGCACAATCCTAACTACATAGGTGGCCACCTCCGACCTCAGAGACAACCGCCTATCCAAAGCAAGGCAGGAGAGGCATGGGGGGATCGTTCCCTCCGCGCGTCTCCTGCCTTGCTATTTTTTGCACTGTTTTCGGCTGTCTAGCAGCAGGGGGGCCGACTGGGAGAGGAAGCTGCTCTTGTCTCCCCACCCCAGAATGCCCCCCAGCCCCACCCTTTTTCAGTCGCTCTGCACTCCTCTTGAGAGCGTGGAGGACAGGGCTTCTCTGCACTGCCTCAGAGGCAGTGCGGACGAGGAGGTGGTCGGTTTTGAGCATATCCTATGGCCCGCTAGACAGTGCCTAGTGGCCATAGGATTGCTCTCTTACTCTAGCTATCAAAAAGCATATCCATGACAAATGAATTTCTTTATTTCTTTGATGAGTTTCTTTATTTTTTGGTGCCCTTGTTGTATTGTTACATATGTTATTTTGTTTTCTCTGTTTATTTATTTTTTAAAACTTAATTTTAAAATAAAATAAAATTCCATGTAAACAAAAAGAGTCTGTTTTATAAATAATCCAAGAAATCTATTGATTTTTTGCCATTGGGATGCTTTTTTGTCCCAGCCAATGGGAAGTATTGGGATAAAAATGTCCCATAGGGATAAAGAAACTGCCCTACAGTACAGGTGAGCCAAATTAAGTGCACTTTTATTGTAAGCACATATATGGCTAAGTTTTGGGGACATTTTACTACCTTAAGATGCATTTGAATGTGGCTTGGGGTAGTAAAATACTATAAAACCCATGTCACTTTGTTTGGTTTGGTTCCATGGAGACTAGCGACAACTCAGCCAGGTATGTTGGCATAACCATACATTACTGATATAGCCTGTTTTGTCTCATGCTTGTTCTCACAAAATAGGGTGGGGAAAGCCCTTTTAGAAAGCAGAAATATCTGGGACATTTTCTGTAATCTGCTCTCTATAAGCAACACATTATAATACATATACAATACTAAACTGTACCTATATATTCTAACAACATAGTGTGAAGGAAATTTGAATTCTTCATTAGCAGAAGCAGTTGGATTGACATAATGCCCTATAAAATTTTAAGTTGGCATCTGGAAATTGTCGAGAAAGTCATTCTGTTTCATTTTTAATAAATAACTGTTAAAAACTGAATATAAAAGCTGCAAATACTTCTTTGCATTAATTTATTAATACTTGTTTATTTAATGTGTCAGGAAGAAATAAGGAAATGAGAGCATTATTGAGTTTTCAGTTGGAAAAGCAGGATCTAGAAACAATTTTGTGAAAATTGAACTGTTTATTGTAGTTATATTGCAACTGCAATAGAATTTCAACAGTATTGAAATTCAGACTGACAGACAGACCCGACCCACTAACTGTGTAGAGGATATATGACTATCACTCTTTTGGTACAAACCATTTCCCATCCATTCCAACTATGCACTTCTAAAAGGACTGGGATACCACTCTGCTAGCAGGACACATGGCATTATTAATTCCACTCTGACATGTCTGTGCACCTTTGGACAACAAACATATGATCATCTAAAGCAGGGTTGGGCAACCCATGGTCCTCAGCCTAATTTCAAAAGCCCTCTGCAAGCAGTCAGTCAAAAGTGGCAAAACTCTGGCAAAAGTGGCCTGTCCCTCCTCCAGCAGCCTGCTGGGTGGGAAGAAGAGGGTGAGAGAGAGGGAAAGAGAGACAGAAAGGGGGGTCACAGAAAAAGAGAGAAAAGTGGTGGCCTTGCCCACTTTTTGCTCTGGCATTGTCCTTCTCTGGCTTTGGCCCTAGCCACCTGCAGCCACCTACAGATTACCTCCTCAGCACAATGTGGCCCTCAAAAGCAGGTTACCCACCCTTTTCTAAGGACAGATTATTATACTTCATAATGCATAAAAAGCCCTTTCTCTTGGTATGAACATATGATTTTGTGATCATAATTTTCATCTGTAAAGAATGGACTTCATAAAGTGGAAGGCTACCTTTAATTTCATCAACATAAAATTATTCAGCCTCTAGTCATATCTTTAGTTACTGTGTTAGTGGTTGTCATTAAAGTGGTATTTTTCAAAAGTAGACTTCATTCAGAAGAGTTTAGACTTTGCCAAGCTGAGACAGTTTCCATTAAAAAAAAACAAAAACAGAACGGCAATGTTACAGTTCGATAACTTGACTGCCTCCTAGACCATGGTATCTTCTTCAGAGGGCCTTCTGAGGTGTCACCATCAAATGAGGTACTCTGGGTAGCTATCAGATAGAGGGCCTTTTTTGCAGTGGCACCACAACTGTGGATTGCTCTCCAGAGAGAGTCTCTCCTTGTACCTACATTACAGTTGTTTCCATGGTAGGTGAAGACCTCGTTGCCACCAGGCATTTTAAGATTGTTTTAAGAACATTTTGAGATCATCGGTAGTACTTGCAATTCTGCTGTGTTAATGTTTTACTGTTGATGGGTTTATTGATTTATTCAACGTTGTAATGTGGTTGGATCTTAATCAATTTCATTTGCACATTGTTTATTAACTTTTTTTTAACTTTCTGAAGAGGAGAGCCCTCTTTATCCATGAAGGCTCCCCATGCAGTGGAGAACTCCAATTTTCCAGTGTTCACAATTGAATGGCAAGCCTCCACAGATACAGGATGCTTTCCTCTTCAGAATGTTGCCCTCCATGAGTACAGGGTGATGGAAACACCCGACGAGGGGGAGCAAGGCTAGAGTGCTCCCCCTCCTCATGTGTGTACTTTACACAGATACAGAAGAAGTCTGGATACAGCTTGTAGTGCAAGGCTACAATCCTGCATCTAGTTAGGTTGGTTAAATTGCAGTATTTTGAATGATATTTTAGCAGTCAGTTAGCCTAATGGGCCAAACCCAAGCTCTTCTAGATTTGCAAGTCACTTTTCACAATCTGATAGGGTATTTGCTAGAATGGTGATAAATTTCCAGTAAAATCCCTCTTTTAGGGATTAACACCGGGCATTTCATCACACACTACAATTTCCCCTAAAACATTAAAATGTACCCATTAAAAATTACCAGCAAAAATTACTGATGAATTCAAATCTGTTTGATAAATTTCAAGGACACTAATGGATATCAGATAGCATCTCTGAGGCTACTCTGCTACAAGTACCACAGAATATATAATGTCATAATTATCATGAAATGTTATTAACTGAACCTAGTCTTAAATGTCCAGCATAGATTTCAGACTAAGGTAGACTAACAAAATATTTTAGGAAGTTTCCAACTTAAAAAAAAAAAAATCTATGTGTCCATTTTAAATACTTAAGGTGCTTTATTATATGAATTTGATTGTTGCATGCCACTTTACCTGCCCTGAAATGCACCCAATAAATATTTAAAATAATAATAATAATTATATTATATGCCATAATTAACATTTTAAATCCATATTATACTCCTGCATTTACTTTCACATATTTAATAATTATGCCCATACTGTCCATGTACAATATTTTTTTCTGATTTTGATATTAAAAACATTTTGCATAAATATATACAAAAAGTATATTGCAAGTACTTCACAAGAAAATAGGGGAAGGACTGCAGTCTGTAATGTGGCTGGACTGATATGATGCTGTATAGGGTGTACCATGCTGCCAGTTTATATGCAGATGAAATGAGATATAGCAACAGAGCAAGCAACAGAGTCTTTGAAATGGACTTTTAAATTTTATTTTTTGTAGTACTCTTCAAAAGATCTTCACTAGAGCAGCATTGTGCAGACGAATGTGATGTCAGATATGCGTTTTCATTTGTTTTGGACAAAGTAGTACAAATGGTGGTCCTCAAATCACTAATGTCTTAAATACCTAGGCTAATACATATACCTACAGACCCAGTACAACATCCCTACAGTGCTGGTAAAATACCATATTTTGAGACGCACTGACGATATAAGAGTCTCTGTGCTCAGCTACAACTTATTTATAGATGCAGCAAGTACTTAGGGGTCAGGTGATTCAGCTGATATGGTTCAACCAAAATTTTCGTGCTGCTAAATGTTTAAGAAAGTGTTATTCCAACTACGCTACACAGTCAGGCAAAGTGTGAAGATCAGGTACTCTTGCTATTGCTCTAACATTTACACAGCAATTTTGTTTCCATTCTGTTCTAACTTCTAAAGAGCTTTATTAAACAAAACTTGCACATTAGTGGGAATAGTAGGTACAATTTTAACATTATATTGGGTTTGAATGTATATAGAGGACTTTCACATTTTATATTCTGATCAGCTGCTGGTTTCTCCCCTTTTAAGTGATGTTCACCAACATCCTTTTACCATTACAATCAGAACCAGGACAATGTTTCTTCGGTCTTATGCGCTGTAATCCACACAACACAGGATTTTGCAGTGCTTAACAGCCCTGCTTAGAAGTTCACTGGTATATTACGCAAAATAAATTAATGTATTAAGGCAACCCAGTTTGTTTAAAAGAGAGAAACATGCACACATGTATGCTCACACACACTCACACACTCCCTCACTCACATCTTGGGATGCTCAACAGGAAGTTTTCTATGATTCTCTTGCAAGCTGATTGTAAACACATTTGCTAAGTGCACAGCTATAATAGAGTAAAAGAATGCAAATGGAATAAATTGCTCACGTTCATGACAGAAGGGCATTGTTGCTTGAAATAAAAAAAAAAGTCAATATGGTATGGTGGAGGAACAACAAAACCAGCTTGTCTTGTTGTTTCCCCACCATACTATATGGTAAACTCAGTGAAATCCCACCAAAGTCTTTTTATCGGGGCACAAAAAAGAAGGCAGCCCGTTGCTTCTGTGGATTGCCATCAGTCAGCTGTTTGTCTAAAGGAAGTCGACCAACCCATTTATATAAAAGTGTTTGGGGGTGAAATGGAAGTTAAGGGGATGCTTGAAACATAGTTCCACTTCTCTTTCCAGCCGGCATGAATTTCCAACCACTCTCTGCATGTAGGTACACCTGTAAATTACCTTTCTGGACATAACATACTTTCTTTCTCGAGATAAAATGCGTGTGCTGTCTTGATTCTACTCTTCAGTGATAAAGAAGTGATATGTCTGATACACAGCATTCAAACTTACCCAAAATTAACACACCAGTCCAAAGTTCAGGGAAAGGTGGCACTAGGATTTCAGGAGAATAAAGCTGCAGTCCTAATCAAAGTTATTTGGGAGTAATCTCCAATGGACATAGTAGGACTTCTGAGTAAACGTGTATAGGATCCTGCTGCATTATGCAATCCAATCCACACTTCCTTAGGAGTGCATCATATTGAACTAAAGGGGGGGATTTACTTCTAATTAAACATGCATAGAATTGAGTTGTTAGACTCATTGACTTCTGTAAGGGTGAGCTAATTTGGGGATTGAAAAAAAACAAAAAACAAAACAACCCTTCATTAATCTTGATGGATATTTCCTTGTGTTCTCTTTTCAAGTGGAAGTATCACATATATTTATATCTATTTTAGCATTTTTCCCCCTTCTCAGTTTAAAAAAATGGCTCTTGTCTGAGGCTGAATCAATTCCTAAGCATGCTTCTTTGGAAGTAAGTCTTATTGAAATCACAGAAGGTCTGCTTGTTTCTTTTTCCCCAATAATGACCAAACAAAATAACATTTCTTCAGAATAAATTGCAGCTGTCCTTAAACACTATGATTTTTATCTGTTAATAATTTCATTTAATATATTAAATTAAGTGCAAAATTAAATGTGCAAAATGTAATAATCTCCATTTTAAAGATTGCATTGCCTGCAGTTTGATTACATTTTCAGCTATCGGTATATTTATAATTTGCAAAGAAAATTCTTTTGTACCACTCTTCTGACTGACTAGAATGGGTGTCATCCTTTGATTTATAGATGTCTTTGTTAATGTTCCCCCAGTGCCGCCCACACCTTCTCCTCTGTCCCTACCCTGTTCCTTTATTTCTGCTTGTCACTCTCCTGTTTTTAATGTATGTGGCTAATAAAATCAGTTTTATTAGTCACATATTCTACATCCCTTCTGTTCTATGAAGTAGCACTGTAGGGGGTGGGGGTGGGGGTGGGGGTGGGGGTGGGAAGGCATCATCACCACAAAGCCACAGTCTTTTTCTAAATAGTAAATAGGGTGAATCTGCTCATACAATTATAAAATCTTACCCTGTAACCAGAAATTAGGTAAGGGTCCCATTTTCAAAAAGAACACAACAGTCATTTTGCAGTGGCCTGACAAACATTAGAGCAGAGATACAGGAAGCCACATAAAGTGAGGTCTAGAAACTTCTATCCTTCCTGAATTATGCCATGTATTAGAATTGTTTGGTATTAGAATTGTTTGGTAATTGTTCAGTTCTTTCTTTAAAAAAACCCAACCTTGACAAAACTTTACTGATTTTGTTGTAATTTCCATTGCACAAGATTGGTGAAACTTAGTTCTTATTAACAATTGAATCTGTAGTGGTTTCCAGTTTTAGGGAAATGATGCCTTTCAATCTGATGATATGTTTCTGTACTTATACAAATATTCTGATATCGCTATAGAGCCTTTGCCAGGTTATTGCTGAATTCAACATGCCAAACCTGATGCCTTGGAGACATCACAATCTGGATTCTAGAGGACGGCTACCACCATAAAATTTACATTTTCCATAAAATAAAAGCAGCCACCATTTTCTGTAATCCCACAGCAGCAACGAAATGGTGGTACAGAAGAAAACTACCCTATCAGACACATTTCATCATTGCTTCTATCCGTTGCTATCTTCTTTTCCCAGCATGATTATCCTATATCTTCTCCCACCCACCACACACACACACACACACAACACACTAGCAATATGCTAATTTGGGATTTTTAAAAAATTAAAGTAGTTATTGAGCCAAAAAAAGGTTAATGCCTTTTAGGCCGCTAAGATATCTCTCGGCAAATGTTTTCTGATTTAAAGAAA
Source organism: Heloderma suspectum (assembly GCF_057233095.1). Classification (NCBI taxonomy): domain Eukaryota; kingdom Metazoa; phylum Chordata; class Lepidosauria; order Squamata; family Helodermatidae; genus Heloderma; species Heloderma suspectum. The sequence continues at coordinate 54,785,687 of NC_139461.1, forward strand.
AGGGTACTAAAAGTACAGCATGATGCTTGTAGCACACACTGATGAACGTATTTCTTGGAGAAGGCACAATAGAAAAGCTGTACCTAGAAGTAGAGGATATAAACATGGAGCAAGGATGCAGTATTGGTCAGTATGGTATTTTTATTTTATGCTAAAACTGCCATATATAGATGCAGATTCATGTCATCAACTCCATTAAAGCTAACTGAAATCATTTTCCATTTGTACCGTGTGATTCTGCCTTTATTACATTTTTTTTAACATTTCAGGCAAATATATGTATTGGCATATTGGATTTATGCACCCATCTCCCTTGTAAATAATGTTATTTCACATTTTGGTTTTGAATACTCCTTTCTTGAAGATATTGCATAAGAAAAACAAGCTCTTGCATGGAAATGTGGAGTAAATATAGATACAGACATAGTGATATAGGTACAAGTAGAGGTAAAGGTAAAGGTATAAGGGTTCTCATTCAACTAATCATATAGTAAGGATTGTAAGTTTTTAAGTTGTGTTACAAATTACATCTGGATATGAAACTGATCCTAAATTTAGTGATTGTTAATTTCCTCAAAATTATTCACCACAGCTGTCCATGTATCATGTAGCTACAGTTTTCTGCTGACATTGTGTATTACTTTTAATCGACAAAATTTAAAACATGATTGAAGATTTATATCTACAAGTTGTAGTTGAAAAAGATGATTTCTAGGATGTTATACAATAAGTACCTCTTAAGACTGTGTAATGTTTTAATTAATAATGTTTAAAAGGGGGGAAACAGGCTATGTAAATATTGGTTATTTCAAGTAAAAGTAACTTGCTAAGAAAAGTTTTCTAATACATCTTGAACCAGATTAAATTTGCTTATACCTGCAATTATGTACACGCAAAAACAATGCAAAGTCCCTTTTAAGTGTTTCCATCCTTTTTTGAAATCCAGAGAAAAGTGTATTTAGGTAACACTGCCACCTATTGTTCAAATACAATATCAACACTGTTATGATTTATGTAACCTTCTTTAGGAATATGCTTAGACTCTTAAAATGTCCTGTTATCTTTGCTTAGTTTTTAAATGTAATGATCTCACCAGCAATGAAAACAAATAAATGTTGTTTATTTACATAATTGTAATGACAGCAATATTGGGCACAGGGAAAACAGGAGTATAATCATATGGAATATTTCAGGGGTAAAGTATTAACTAAAGTCCTGTTCAAAGGCAGAATTCTAACTTTTTTATAGTACAGACATAACAGGTATCAAAAATCAAAATTCCACCACTTATATGTGTAAGTGGCCAAAATATCCCAGAATGGATTCCATAAGAAAAACCTCCAGTTTTCTAGATAAAGATTAATCATATACAATCAGGCACAAATTATGAACTTGTACCTCCAGTTTTACCCAGCTCCAACAGTTGCATTAAGTTCATTAATCTTAAGCAACACAGTATTGGGATCTATGAATAAGGAAATATTAAAACAAATAAATATTTACCTTAGCAAAAATTGTAAATGGCAAAAGCTGAATGCAAAATTGCAGTTATTTATTATAAGGAAGTCAAAGACACATCCACCTACGTTTAAATTCAGCAAATCTGTATAAATAGAATACAGGTGTGATGATATATTGTGTGTGTGTGTGTGTGTGTGTGTGTGTGAAATCTTTCAAGCAAATTGGAAGTTTCACACATCTATGTAAGTTCTATCCAAACTAAGCACAAGAAAATGGAAAAGAATTTACATTTGTTTGCCAAATTGTATTGAAATATATTGTTCAATGATATTTTGATATCTGTTTCATAATTAAGGGAAGTGTGTGTGTGTGTCACTTTGCAGTTTCAAATTCTTTAAAAGATGTTATTGCTAGACTCTCAAAAGAGCTGCAAACCTGCTTGAGAAAGATCAAAGGTGTATGTTTGTTAAATGATATGTATTCCTAATCTGATTAGACTTAAATGCAGCTGAATTTCAAGGATTATAAACCAGGTTATTAAGAAAATAGATTCTTGAAATAGCTTTAGACAGAAATAGCAAAATACCCTGTTTTCAAGACTGTTCTAATAGTTAAATAACCCTCACACAGAGAAGAGTTTTTGTATTACTTATTGTACTTTAAATAAGATTCAATTCTAGCTTTTATAGAATGATCATGAAAGTTTTGACGGGCATCAAACAAACTTTAATTTCTGTACAAATGTATTCAATGGCATTTTTATTATTTTACTGCTCCAGAAAGTTACCGATCGAACCATTGTTCCAGAGGCAATCAGATAGTGAAGCGATTACTCTACAGTTTCAATACCACAAAAAAGTCAGTAGTGAGCTTCAAACCTGTTGGCATTATGAAAGCAATTGATATATAGTCTTTCCTTTTCAGTGCAGTATCATTTTCTCTGTACTGTAATTCCTAGGTTTACATCGCAGTAATGTTGAAATTGAAGAGGAAGCAGAAGCTGAACTGTATAAAGGGTAGGGAAACACACACACACACACACACACACACACACTTATCCTCAGGTCAAACCTTGGACAATCTATAAGGCTAACATATTGATTCCAATACTTCCAAACCATTCAAAACAAAGTACCTTTAATTTTGGAGGACCTTACTTGGAAGTAAGTGTGTAAGTAAATTGAGTAAATAGAGTAAATTGACTAAGTATTTGATGAAGGTGGGATTTTGTTGGGTAATGCAGAAAAAACCCCTAGATGTTATTCAGATATCATTTGGTCTTCATGTATTTTACATATTTATAATTTGGCATTAACATATACAACGAATTTGGTTATTTCACCACATATTGACGCATTTTAAAATATGCAATTGATAAATAATTAGATTATAACTAATTCAAAGGCCTTGAAATCTAAAAGATTTATAATGGGAAACTATGATGCATTCAATAATGCTGTTGTGATGCATAACACTTGTTGGATTTTGAAAGGCACCAGAAAAATCTCATTTGCTAGGATGACCAACAAACTTCTTTCATCACTAAACTTCTAATACTTGATTTTCTGCTGTATTTCCTCTCTCTTACTAGTGACTAAAATTACGATAGACACAATCCAAATGGGCATTTAGAGCTTTAGAGACACGCATGTGGCTTATACTAATTTTGAACCATGTGAACCAAAGAGCCAATGTAAAAGACAGCATACTTAAAAATAATAATCTGAAATATTTAGAACACTAAAAGGGCCTCTGAATGTAATGCACGGGAGGAAAACAATCCATTGTAGCCTATGAGTAATTTCTTAATTGCTTCTTCTAAAAATATCATGTAGTTACTAGTTACATTCAAATTTGGAAGAGGACATGATGATTTTAGAAGTTACTCTTCTAATTACCACATCTTGGCCTTGTATATAATTCAAGAGAATTTGAGAAAAACAGATTCATGCATTTGTACAATAAAGAGCACACTTGTTTGCAGAGCTTGTATATTAGCAGTGGTAAAGATATTTAGAAAAGGTATAATTAAAATAAAGCAGAAGGGAGGGTGAAAAATAATGCCTTTTCCTCTAAGATATGCTGTCTTTCAGCACAGATATTATGTTCAAATACATTTTAAAATGCAAAGGAAATATGGTTATACTCCAATAGCTAACATCATCATTACTTTTATATCTTAGTTTTACTAGATCATTGCTTTAAATGAGCATCACAAAACCAATGGAGCTTTCGTCTCCACATTACATTTTCTTGATAATCATTTTCATTTTTTTCTTCCTTCCATGTCATCACTTTAATGTAAATCTTTTTCTTTTCAATAAAATGAAATGATTAAGTAATCCTGCTTTTTGCATGATTAAAGATGACAGATAGGCTTGGGTGGATAAAAATCAAGCCTTCTCGCAGAATCTGTGCCCCTCACTTGTCAGAATCCTTCCAGATTGCTTAGCGCTAATGACAGGGGGGGGGGGGATTAGCATGTCCATGAAGTGACTAGAAAGAATAACAAGCTAGCAAGGACTGACTTTATATTATCTACAGCTTCAACTAAATAGTTCCTTTAGTGACTATTGCTGTGCTCTTTAATACCATCCTATACAACAAATTGAGACAAGCAATATATAAGGATTATTGAACATATAGCACAGAAAAGGTTAAAGTGGTGTGTGTGGGGGGGGTTGTTTTCACACACACACCCAATCCCTATAGCTAAATACAATCCAATTTTAAAACCAGGGGAGGAGGGAAATATAGCAGTATTTACCAGTGTTTCTTTCCTTTCAACAGCCCTATGCAATATGTGTTCATCCTTTTGTGTGTGTGTGTGTGTGACTCAGACAGTAAACCAGAAAGGGGATATTACTGTACAGCACATACATACTGCTATCGCCTCTAGACATATGACCCAAAATGATGCTAAGAAGTCTCTCTCTGACCTTCTGTTAACCAGCCTCTTGTGATTAATGCAGCATGTCCTTGGAACTATCTGCTAGAGATACTGGTTTCTTTCTCTTTCTTTCTTTTTAAATTTAAGAGTTCCCACCTATAGTTTCACTGTTATTACTTTTTATCAGAGAAAAACCATTAATCTGCTACTGTAGCTCCCAGTTTGTAGAAAAGCACCACCTGCTTATGCATTTGCCAAATAGGACCATAAATACCACAACATTCCCCTGACCTAAGTTTTGTAGACATCTGTATCACAGTAGCACTGTATTTCCCTTCTTTGACAGATAAAAGTACAGTTCCTTTCTCTTTTTTTTACTGACCCCCCTCCCCTTCCCCCTTTTCTGATTATGTTCTGGATGGCAAAATTTGGGCCACAAAATGCTAATTTCTAACCTAACACCATGACAGCAATCACAGCCATCACAAGGATGGAATAAAGAGAGCAATCTAACATCCAGGGATATGAATTTCTGATCAGTGGCTGGCAGACTGCCGTGAAAGCTTACAGTAATCCCATTGGACAGCTCGGGTTGATGAAGCCTGGGAACAGGCAGCCACAATATAGGTAGTTCACAACTGCAAGCGTTTGTCCATAATTTAAAGCTATATGAGAAGTGGAGAGTATTCATCTGAACAACAAGCTGTAATTTAACTAGAGTAACAATAACATAGTTTTTAACCCATTACGTCCTTGTCTCACACTGAAAATTCCTTCTTTTAAATGCTTATGTATTTTTGTCTATACGTGTGTGTGTGTGTGTGTGTGTTTGTGTGTGTGTGTGCAGTTTCTCTGTATGAAATGCATATATCTAAGAAACATTTAGAAAGCTCATCTATCACTGAGGGATATTAAATTTTATTGTGTAATTTCTCAAAAATCAATGTTGCGTTTTAAAGTACAAAGAGCCTTAATCATGAAATATCTTACCTGCATTAACAATGCAGTGAAGTCAATAGGGTTTTCCACTTGCATAAGTGAATATTACTTAAGAGTTAATTCTGACACCTTTACTTACAATAAACAGTATTTTATTATAGGTTGTGCACAAGTCAAGTACTCACTGAAATTAAATCCAGAGTTTTGCAATTCTGGTGAATGCTATTATACTGGATACATTGCTACTAACTCATTTTGACTGATACAAAGAGGTGGACAGTGTAAGCAGTAGCATTAGTTATTGACATCTATGGCAAATGGTTCCAAATCTCATCTGATGTAAGTAAGCAGCTGGCCATATGAAGGCCGAACATATAAACATATGAACCTGCCTTCTTCTGATTCAGATGATTGATCCATCCAGCCCAGTACTGTCTACTCTCCAACTACTCCCTAATATAGAGCCATTTCCCAAACCTGATAGCTGAGAAGTTTTTAACTGGAGATGCCAGGCACTGAAGCAGAAGCCTTCTTCATGCAAAGTATGGGCTCTACCACTGAGCTATAGCTGTTCACTATGCTGCACTAAGAAAGACCTAGAGAGTCTTCACCCATTTGAGGGGATTTGGCAGGACTGTCTTGATGGACAATGCTGTGAAATATTTCTTCATGTACTCACACAATTCAGCAAACCCCTAGGGAGCATAGGGTTACATGTGGCTTCTCTACCAAGAAGGGCTTCTGTTCTGACCTCATTAGAGGGGGCAGCTCTGCAACTGCAAGGAGTCTCACCCACCATTGAAGTGAACAATGACGGTGGCATGCACAGAAGATCCACATATGTGCTAGAGGGCAACCATGTTTAAAAGTAATCTTTAACAAAAAATCTTCATAGAAAAGATGAAACTATGAGAAAGAGAGGGGGGGACCTTTTCTATAGGACCATTTGAACCAATCTGTATTACTCAAACCATAGCCTGGCTTTAGAGAGCTTGACAAAACACAACTACTCATACAAACAATGGTGTTAGTAATGACAGTAAAAATTTGAATATAGTAGATCAAAAATGATACAGCTTTGTTTTGTGAAACTGAAGTGATATAAGCGATAGAAGAGTTTGGAACATGAAGATAATGGGAGAGAATACTGCTTGTTGTTCTTATTCTGAAAACGATCGCAAACCAACACACAGGGCCAGCCCTACCATTAGACAGAATGAAGGGACTGCCTCAGGCAGCAGATTTGGGGTGTCATGAAAAGGCAGCAAATGGTTAGGGTTTTTTAAAAAAATACATTATTGTATTTTTACTCCCAAATGGAGGTTCATGTGGGATTGTCTGTGTCAGGGACCAAAATAACTTGGCCATCTTTGACTTGCACCTTGACTTCAAGAGGGAGGCCCCATTTGCTGTTCCACTTCAGGCAGCACAATGTCATGGGACAGCCTGGCCAGGCAGTGTAGCCTTTAGAATCTATCCAACAATGAAAAATGTCCCCATGACTAGTTAACAAATGGTATGGAGTTTCTTAAATGCCTACTAAATTATATACTCCTAGTCAAAATCCTACCCACAAACTTCCAAATGAGAGACAGGGTTTTGATGCTGCATTGGCTTTCTCCTATCTCAACCTCAGAACACTGTGAATATGGAAAGCCCACTCCATCTAATTTGAACAGTAAGCTTCATAGGCAAGGACAGTTTAGTTCTATATTCTGGTCAGAATGATGTAGGTGCTCTAGAAACATTAAATTATACAAATTGTAGAAATGTGCAGCCTGATACATAAAACCCTTCACACAAATACAGAATACATAGAAATGTATAGACTTGCCCAAACCACCCAGTTCTACAAACTAACATACCTTAGTCACCATAACGTCAAGAAGAGCCATAAGATACAAACAGTGCCTGATGAGCTGTCCTTCAGTTGTCCTATTTTATAGGGCATCTAAATTATTCTTATGCTCTTATTTTATTCTTATGCATTCTTATCTGGAATTGAGCACCTCCAGAAGTGGTGATGAATATGAGCTTCATTGACTTGAAAAAAAGTATAGACAAATTCACACTGGATAAAAAAAATATTTATTTATTTTATTATATTTTCAGTCTACCCAATAATCTACCCAACATTCTCTGGGCGGATTGCAACAGTTAAAAGACTAAAATGTCATACGAGCAGTTAAAAACATAAAATACAATACAAATATTTAAAAGAATAAGAAGAACAGCATAGGAATAGATAAAACAGCCATAAAATCTAGAACTAGATCTCTAAAATGCCTGGGAGAAAATAAAGGTCTTTGCCTGCTGCCAAAAAGATAACAACATAGGCACCACACGAACCTCTTTGGTTCTAAAAGTGGAGTGCCACAACTAAGAAGACCCTCTCTCTTGTAGCTACCTGTCCAGCTTCCTTCAGCAGGGACACATTGAGGCTAAAACTATTATCTATGATAGGTAAATAGAATACCAATATTCAGAAGATGTTTCTCTCTCATCACCAGGTAGACATATACAACAGGAGATGACTACCAACATGAGCTTTTCAGATACATCTGCCTGGCAAAGTTCTGGACTGGAAACAAGTACTGGGCTAGGTGGACATTAGCTTTCTTCCACACATCATCATGCAGTGAGTGATGCATAAGGGACATCCATTTAAAGACTTCTGGGTTTGAAGTGGACTATGGACATCCCTCTTTTCAATCTACTCCAGTTATGTTGTCCTTTATTTACTCAGTAACATTATCACTCCATAGATCCACCAACAAGGATGGGGGACAATTTCATTTGTTCTGCATGTTTAAGCGAACTGCCCTAATTCCCAGACTAATTTGCAGATCGGAACACAGTTATGTTTGGACGGCGCACTTCTCCAAATTTCGTGATGCAGTTCTTGTCTCAAAATTGCATATAAAATGTGAATATTAGAGGAAATTGCATATAAAATGCATATATTAGGGGAAATTGCATGCAAAAATATGTGTGAACTTTAAAGCAATTTTTTTAAAAAATTTGCAGACTGATGCAGAAATTGGACAGGACAGTCTTATGCTTGAATACATGAAAAACTGACATGGACTGAAATAGACTGGTTCACCAATCCTTCTCTGCTAATCAAGAAAAGGAGCATGACTGAGAAGACACTGAATGCAGTTGGCTACTATGCAGACAAGTGCCAGAAACAATGCAGGTGAAGTAAGAGGAAGATCTATCATTCTGGAGTAACGTGTGTTGCCCAGGCCCAGGTAATGTGGTCACTTCAGATGTGGGCTCCAGGTTATTGTTTCCCTGTCTCCTTTTATTCTGAGAGCTGAGCACCCACAGGGATAGTTCCTGATGGTAGAAGAAGTTGCATAACTGAAACTGGAGTTTCAAGATCAACAAGATTTTGGGCTCAGGGCAAAAGGACTTCAGACAACCTATGTGTTGCATCTCCATTTTAGAATACGTGCCTGAAGAATTCTACCCTTTCACCCTGGAGCATCCCTTCTGTTCTAAACAAAAATTGAAACTGAAATTGGATTACTTTTAAGGCAGGGTGGGCAACACATGGACCACAGGCTACATGCAGCCCCCACTGGCCCCCCACACCCCAAATTATTATTTTTTAAACAAACATAACAGGTCTCTGTAATGGCTATGGAGAACTAAAAAGGTCAAATTTAGCTTGCTGGAAGCTATATTTGCCTATTTTAGCGTTACTGAGTAATATATATAATTTTTAACAGTGTGGCTGTGGGGGAGGGAGTCCAGGGGGCAAATATGTCCCCCATACCTCCCACAGTTACCCACCTCTCTTTTAAGTTATCTACACGTGCTCTTTCTATCCACCTTGAGTCCCACCTACCAACTATCATTTATGATATGTAAGATCCCCACACTCTGATCCTGTCATCGCCATAATGGAGATATTCCTGTTACAATTCAACCTCTAAATTGTATTGGCCCTTGTCCTCCCTATTAGGGAAGAAAGCTGAAACACTTTAGTCACAAGATGAGTTTTGAAAGGGAAGAACCCTTGCCCTAACTATCAGCTGGATATGTTCACTATCCTTAAAAAAAACATTTAGAGTGTACATTATTATTTTACGTTCACTTCCCCCCCACACACAAATGTAGGAAAACCAACTATTATTTGCATGGGATACTTCAGAATACCACATTTTTCCAGGACCCATTAGAAACCTCTAAACAGACAAACCATGATTTGGTTGTTTTATCATACATTCCTAAGGTCTCAAGCAGTTCCTATTTAGGGCAAAGTAAATTGCATATTTCTTATGTAATGACTTGTCCTGTTCTATGTTTTTGCTAGCAATATTTTATTGAAAGATTAAGTGTTATTTTCCATTACATTATTTAAAATCCTTCTGCCTCTCTCCTTGCAATTCTCCAGCATTCCTGTCATAAAACAAAAGAAAACATCCAAGAATAGGATGAGCTCAGACAAAAAGAAAAGAAAAGATAAAGAGGTGGAAAAACTGCAGAAAACTTGTAACGTTTTAAAGGGGAAATACAATGTACTATTTACACAGCTAAAGATTCAGGAAGGTCTGGCTTCTATGCCTGACTAAGGTTCAATTTATATAGTTTGAAGAATTCACTCAGCCTTCCCCAACATGGTGCCCTCCAGATGTGTTGGACCACAATCCCCAGCATGCCTCAGACAGCATGGTCAAGCTGAGGCATGCTAGGAGTTGTAGTCCAGCACATCTGGAGGGTTCCAGGTTGGAAAAGGCTGAATCAAATGGTAAAGCTTGTTCTGGATTATACCACTTCAGCATACATGAAGAAATAGCATGTTTGAATCCCCCTCTTCAATCCCATGCACATAGGTAGAAATGGGTTTTGTGTGTGTGTGTGTGGGGGAGTATTAAAAACAGCAATCTCTCACACTCCGGTGTATCATATCAATCTACAGTATGACCCAAAATCTCTTGCTCAAGCTTGAGGACTACTCAGCAACAGACCATGTTTGGTTTGGCCCCAGGGCCACTGCAGACATTATGGTTTCCCTTATACATACTGCACTTCTGTGTAGGAAAAAGGCATGTGTATGAGGATTATTATTATTAGAAAACGTTTTTCCTGACTTTATATTCTACAACTCTAGGCACTTTGCCAAAACATTAATAACAGTCATAAAAACATCATAAAATACAAATTAGAAGCAAATATCCTAGACTGTAACAAATGTATTTCACAGCAAATACCCACAGTGAACAGACCCATGAAAGCTGTGGCCACTAGTGCCATCAAAGAAGGACCTTTGGGGCAGATGCCCAGGTCCACACACAGCAGAATGAACAGGAGGACCTCGAAACCAAGCAGGGCTGGCTTAGCACATCTCGAAGTAATCAGTGGTGTACTGGTACATTTTGAAATGCAGGCACTCATCATGACATTCCCCAGAGCCATGCCCACAAGAAGGGTCTAAAAACTCAGGCAGCTGTGCTGACCATATTGACAAACCACTTCTAGCAGTTTTCATCTCCACCAGGAATAGGTCTTTGGTAAAGGGAATGGATCTTAATTACCCATTCAACACCAAGCTGCCCCCAAATACTTTGCATTACAACAGGGAATAATATATGGTTGCTAGGAAATTAATTTCCCCCTAGCTACTGTGAAGATTGCAGCTAAGCTTAGAAGGAACAGGGAATTCTTGGGGGGGGGGAAGAGATGATGCCAGAACTGCGTGTACGACACATCACATCCTATGTGTCGTACAGCAGCCTCCTCTCCCGCTCAGGCCCCCCATGGCTAGAGAGCTGCAATCGGCTGTCTAGCAGAAAAAGCAGGGCAGGAGAGGCGTGGAGGGAATGATCCCCCAGTGCTTCTCCTGCCCTGCTTTGGATAGGCGGCCGCCTCCGGGTTCGGAGGTGGCCACCGAACTAGATAGGATTGCGCCCTAAGAGTAATAGAATCATAAAGTTGCAAGGGACCTCCAAATTCATCTAGTCCAACACATTACCATCTAAAGAGCCCTCCCAGGTCGACCATTAAGGGGCCCCAGTAAGACCATTAAGGGTGCAATCTTATGCATGCTTAGACAGACTTTTTTCTGTCTATGCGTTGGATTGTGTCCTAACTAACTGCACCCCTGCCTGTGGCTAATTGTGCCTTTCCTTGATGTATTGTACTGTCACATGAAGGGATCTGCATGTGGGTTTCACTTCGGCTGGGACCTGGGAAGCAGGGAGAAACTATCAAAAGTAAATATATGACTCATAAGTACCTAAACAAACAACTGTGATTGATTTGGAAAAGCATACACTTCAGCACAGAATGTTCTGTTGGAAATTACTGTGACACAGAGCGGCAATAAGCCAGAATTGATAATGAGATTTAAACCAGCCCTGCCCAATGGATTCAAATGCTAGCAGCCATTATAGTAGGCATTTATGGAAGCAGCTCTGTAAGCTTCCTTTATCTTCTGCCTACCTAGGAATGCCCAAAAAAAAGTGGGGGAGTGAGGTTGTCAAGCACCTGGCAGGCCAAAATACATGGCTGGAGAGCTACATTCAGTTTGATTGGTGACAAGCTGTGCAGACTTGAGCATAACACAGACATTTAAAGCAACAAAGAGTTTTGTGGCACCTTAAAAACTAATACACTTATTCTGGCATAAGCTTTCATGGACTATAGCCCACTTCATGCAAACTAAAAGATATTGTGTGGGCATGGTGTGTGTGTGTGTGTGTGGTGTTGTCTTAATTAGTTGTGTGGAAAATATTTTATACTGAGCCATGTTCAAGGTGTTACTGCTGGATTATAAGGGCCTAGACATTCCAGAGCTAGGTTATCTGAGAGACCACATTTTCACATATAGGCTGTCCCAGTCTCTTCATTCTGAGATGACAGCCTTTCTTACCTTTTTGATGTCATTTGGCTGTGGTGTGAAGGGAGACCTTCTCTGTTGTGGCATCCCCCAAGTAGAATGGTTGCCCCATTGAGATCAGGCAGATTCCTAGGGTGGAGTGTTTCTGCCAACAACATAAGACACATTTGTTTGCCCAGGCGTTTCCGTGACCATTAGCATTGCCACTTACCCTTGGTTATTTTAAATAGTTATTATAATGTTTTATTATGGTTGTATTGACTGGTATTTTTTTCATGATGTAATTTTGTGAACTGCTTTGGGATTTATTTATTTTTTTAAAATGAAAAGTGGTAGAGAATTTTTCTGAAACATAAATAAATAATATAAATACAGGTGAAGTGCTTTGATAAATTCATTCATTTATAAGTTACATAAATATATAACCAGGACTGGGGATTGGTAAAATATATAAAGCCAAATTAAATGCGTTTAGTATATAGTTGCAATGGATAGAATAGAGGAAAAGCTTTACCACAGGATAACCATCATTGGTAATTTTATTGTTTGGCTAGTGGCCCTTGCAAAAACTGAACAAACAGAAAAAAAGAAAAAAGCCCCAACATTTAAATTATGAAATGTGAAAATAAGAAAAAGTGTGCAACAAAGTATATTGAAATTATACATAAACACTTGAAAATAAAAAGAATGCAAACCCCATATTCTTAGCTACATTTTAAAACTATAACTGGGTCATACATGGCTAAGATATGTTTTAGTTTAAATCTGATAAATCAGTTCATGGTGGAAGCCATTATCTTACTCAGAACCAGGGATGGACGAAATGTCAGTTTCGATTTCTCACACGTGAGCATTTTTTTTAAAAAAACCCTCAACTACTCTCATCCTGTTTATGAGTTGAACTGAACAAAATTCTCACCCATCTGCACCAGGCAAATTCAATAGCAAGAGCAATTCCCAGCATGGAAAGGACTGTGTTGTACCTGCCTACCATGTTATTGTTAAAGAAAGAAAGAGGTAGCACCACAAATATAATTGAATACACAGAGATTCAAGCCAAGACTTTTCAGACATAAACACTGAAAACCCTCTGCTTGGATGGATGAATCTCAACTGTTTTGGCTTCTCCCACATTTGAAGATTTTAAAGCTCAGCTTCTTTCCATTTCATTTCTAGGGGGAAAAAAAACAAACCAATTTTGGTAAATTGTTATAAAAAAAACACCCCTGAACCAAACAAAGTCCTCACCCATCCCTGCTCAGAACTCTGTAAGCACACGTTTTTATCATACAGACAGAATCTTCTAAGAACATGTGTGTTTCTTCACACGGTACTGAATACTTCATTAGTGGAGGATCTCCAATTATTTATAAACAATTAAGTTTCACAAAGCCCATGTGAAGTATTATCTCCCTGCAGCTGATGGGGAAACAAAAAAATGATTTATAAATCATTTGCACAATCCCACATTTCTTCCCTAAGGACGTTACGCATGTTTGCTGGCAAAAGCAATAAACCAAGAAAGCCTCTGCTTGTTTAACAGTAATGAATTATTCCTTTGTATCAAACCATGCTTATGCGCAGGGGCCAGGATTATGGTGTTGCAGTGTAAGTTTTGTCTGACCACACTTGAGACAGAAGACAACTGCAACCTTTGAAAAGGACCTTCACTTAATATTAACAGGCTTCTTCTTGTTACAACTAAAGTAGGTGAAGTAAGTAGGCAATAGTGAAACCAAAACCATCTTCCCAACTCCCTACACGCATTAGAGTGCAATCCTTTGGGGATAGGTGGCCACCCGCCTCCGAACTTGGAGGCAGCTGCCTATCCAATGCAGGCAGGAGAAGAGCAGAGGGGATCGTCCCCTCTGTGCTTCAGCCACCTTGCATTTGCAGCTAGACAGCCAATTTCGGCTGTGGGAAGGCGGAGCGGGGGAAGCAGCTGCTGGACGACACATTGGATGTGTCATACCGGCATTTCCACCGGCCCCACCCTGGAACACCCTCCGGAACACCCCGTTTTCCCCGTTTTCGCCGTTCTGCACTCCTCTTCCGAGCACGGAGAGCAGGGCCATTCTGAGCTGCCTGCAAGGCAGGTGGAACGGGGGGAAGATCAGTTCTCTGGGATTCAATGTATCCTATGGCCATCTAGCCGCTGACTAGCGGCCATAGGATTGCTCCCTTAACCATTTAGTGGCTTTTCAACTAGTTATTATTTTCCCCTCCATACATTTTAACCAATGGCTGTGGCTTATTCCAACGTATGGTACAATTCCTTGGCGACAGCAACTTCATCGTCATCATCAATGTACTGTTATCTAATGGTATGCAAATGTACCACACTCATTCATAACCATATTTGTTTTTAAAGTAACCCAAATCTCAGAAGGCTACAAATGAATGACAACAGCAATTAATGCTATATAAATATACAGAGTATAGATCAGTGTAAGTGATAAGACTTAACATTGACATCCAGTAAAATGGTTAATGATATACAATACACTCATCTCCAAAATGGGGAAAGTTGCTGCAAGGAGAAAGCATTATAAATGTGCTGTATATATTCAGGTGAAATTCCTACATTGCATTTTTTGCACACCTGTCCACATTTGTGTATAAGGATGCATTCATTTTATAACATGGAAATGGTTACAGCAGAACGTTATTTTCATCCCAGTCTCTACATCATAAGACAAGTCATCATGAAGCCTGCACAGTTGGGGTTTGTTGCATGGTCTACTTTTTTTTTTTTTTTTACTAGACTTGCTCTAGTTGATGCGCTTTAAATTTACAAAGCAAGCAGAGAATACACGGGATCTCTTCAACACTTAAGGCATACAATATTTGTATTAAGTGATTCTGAAGGACAAAGCAGATATTCAGTAAATTCGTAGCATGCAGCTGGCTTCATATCAAGTTTTGCTTTAGCTAATTACAGGTGTACCATATAGGTATGATCCTTATCAGACCCATTGTGTGTGGGGAAGGGAGGCCTATGACTTTGAGGATGCCATTGCCAAGAAAGGTGTTTCATTCTTTGTTAAGGTGAATTGTTGCTGCAAGTTCCTTCTTCTGACTAATAGACATGAGCAGAACATGCTTCAAAAAAGTTGGTGCCTTGCCTTTAGCCCTGTTCTATGTCAGGGCTATATTTCAAGCTCAAAGGTGCCTCTGGACACATCCTCAAGTAGCAGAGTTGTGAGTGGTAAGATTTTTGATTTCAGTGCTAGCAAAGGGAGCTGCTGTCTCCTGGACGGGTTCACACAACTTTCAACACTTGGCTGGCACAAGTAATGGCATATTGGCATTAGCCAATGAACAGAGCTTTACTGCACTGTCACAGTGGATTCAAGATATTGTGAAGCTTGGGTAGAAAAGGAGCAAAATCAGGATATCAACGTGTAAATAATCAGCCAGGTTGTATGAAGCATTCTGGAATAACACCTTCTCCTTGCACTTTAAACTAAACAGAAAAATCCATCGACATCCAGATCCATTTAAATAAATGCCATGAACATGCACATGTAAAAAAAACAAAAACAAAACAGTTTTCTAGCATTGTCCGAATGCTATTGTACATTATTATAAACAAAATACAAGAAGGTCACAGCTGACTAAATTCCTATCAATTATAAACTCTTTCTTGACGCACATTTAATACAGATTTCTGGTTTTTCTATAAGGAGAGTTTTTTTTCCTTTAAAGAAAAATGGTTTATACAGTTCACTTCCTGCCATAATCAAGGCCTTTCTAACCTGATATCTGAAGGTTCTGCTTCAGTGAATAATTCAGTAGGTTAGTGAAACTGTGGCAGCAAAGAAAGTGCTAATCTTAGATGGAAGCTGTGAGGGATATTAAGAAACAATTGCAAAAAGTGACATATTTAATAGAGAAAGATTACTCTGTGCTACATCTATTTAATTTGAAATGAATAAATTTTGCCAGTATTTTATGAGATGCAGTCTGCAAATTATGTGAAACTTCATAGTGTCACTGAAGTCTAAGGGAAAGAATAAAAGGTGTCCTTCCCCCACCCCCCCTCCACCATTTTAAGAGCATTGTGATTTTTGAGGACTTTTCAGTCTTTTCAAAAGAATTTTCTGTGGAAGAGAGGGACCATTCACCATAGGACTTTATTAATTTGAATTAAGAACAAGAAGGGGTAGGAAAAGGTGATAGTACAAAAAGATAAATAACAAGAGGCAATAAAAGAATCTTATGTAATGAGACTTTTTGTAATGACTGAATTCCTCCTGGACTGTGACTGAGTGAGGCCAGATGGATTCTCAATCTTTCAAGGGAAATTTAGCTGATCTAACCAAGACAAGTCTGGAAGTGCGAGGGAACACAAGTGTGAAAAATGATAAGGGACAGTTTGGGGGGTTATTCACTAAGGAGTTTCTTAAAACCAGCCCAGTCGTGGGGGAAATAATTTATTTTACTGTTCATGAATAAGCACTAATAGGAAAATGATGCTAGTACTAAGGAGACAATTTTCAAAAAATGTATTTTGTGAGAGAATTAAATATTGCTTTTGGAGGAGGAGGAGGAGGCTCTGTGCTTATAAAACCAAGACAGATTTTTCTCATGCCATCAAAATCTCTAGTTTTCATAAATATTACAATTAAAAATATTATTAGTAGGGATGGTGCAGGCGTCCAGTTCGAACTCGAAGCTTGGTGATTGCTTGCTGGCTCACCCCACCCCCCCTGATGCCAGTTCACAGATCCCCGCAATTGCCTTACTTCATGTGTGCCAAGTTGGGCAAGCATGCAGCCTCCCTCTCCCTCACTGAGCTGCCATTTTGCATAAAAATGGCAGCCCTGCCTTTTTAGTTAATAACCATTTATGTACATAGTGGCTGTAAAGGGGCCGTTTACACAACATTCCAGGTGTAAATAGCCCATTTATGCCTTCATGTTGCATAAATGGCCCTTTGACAGCTGCCATCTGCATAAATGGTTATTTATGAAAAAGGCCAAGCTGCCATTTTTACACAATATGACAGCTCGGTGTGGGAGCGGGTGGCCGTGCACTGCTCACCAAGCACCCGCAGGCTGCCTGGCAGCTCACCGCACGCGATGAGCAGGGTCAGGCAGACAGCAGGGGTCCAGTGAGTAGCATGCAAGGCAAGCTACAGTGAGTTTGCCCATTAGTAGCAAAGAGATTTAGGCTGCAATCCTATGATTACTAGGAAGGCATCCCAAGGGCCATCAGATTTGGGGGATCTTCTCTTCTGCGGGCAGAGAGAGAGAGAGAAAGAGAGAGAGGTCTGCCTTTGGAAGAGGAGACACAGACTTTGGCAGTCCTTACCTCTCTGATGTTGGTAAAGGGGGCTGTATCAGGGGCATCCCATGGACATTCTGGGAGATACTGTGGATCCCCTCCCATCTTGACATGTCCCTAGAGCAGGAGGACATTG
This sequence comes from Heloderma suspectum, assembly GCF_057233095.1. Taxonomy (NCBI): domain Eukaryota; kingdom Metazoa; phylum Chordata; class Lepidosauria; order Squamata; family Helodermatidae; genus Heloderma; species Heloderma suspectum. Next base: position 54,803,252 of record NC_139461.1, read on the forward strand.
ACATCAATGGGAGGGAAACAGTTCAAGACAGAAAAATCACACCCAGAAAATGGAAGTTGTTCTCTCCCACAACTCCAGCAGGGCATTGGCTTCTTTGTTATATTAGACAGAAGCTATGGGGATTAGTAAATGTAATCTGTATATGTGTGGACACTTAAGAAGAACAATCTGAAGAAAACTGAATCCTTCAAAATGTGGATATACTGATGCACATTGAAGATACCATGGACTGATCGAGTAACAAATGAGAATGTACTATGCAGAATACACAAACAAACAGAACTAATGAATACCATAAAGAGAAGAAAATTACAATACCTTGGTCATATTATCGGAGGTGAAAAATACACCATACTCCAACTTATTATGCAAGGGAAAATTGAAGGGAAAAGATCAATGGGAAGAGGACGAACATCATGGTTAAAGAATATGAGACAATGGTATAGCTGTACTTCTACACAATTATTCAGAGTAGCGGCGTTAAAAATAAAAATAGCTGCAATGATAGCTAACCTCCAATAGGAGATGGTACCTTAAGAAGAAAGAAGATATATGTTTGGTAACACTCACTATTTATAATTACTGTAGCTTTTTTAGTGTACAAAGTGCATTACCATTTATCCTATTTAGCCTTTGGAAGCTCTGCAAGGAAGGTTGGGTTGAATAAGAGCAACCTGGCCAAGGTCCCCTGGGCTGAACAAGGATTCACACCTGGGCCTCCCTCATTGAACCCTCAATTACCATCAAGGAGCTATTTTTTCTGCAATTGTCCTCTCGCTTTAAAGAAATTGTCCTCTCACTTCCTTAAACTGAATCACCAGCCTTAATTCCTAGTTTTCCTAACCTAATTGCCAAAAATATCTTGTAAAAGAGTCTGCTTGGACTAGTCTTCTCTCTGGGCTTAGAAAATTGAGGTGGCAGCTACCATGTCAGGACTTTTAAACCAGCTCAGAAATGAATATGAACCTTGAACTTAGGGATGGGGGAGAAATTCGTTCAGTTCACATTTTAATGAAAACTTACCTAAATCCACACTTTTGAACCAATATGCAATCCAAAACCCAGTTATCCTTCAATATTCGGACTTTTCCTAATTTTGCAATGGAGTTCTCCAATGAAAAATGCATACACAAATCTGGGGAGAAATACACACAAAAATGTATATACTAATGAAAATAACATTCAAAACTGCATTAGATTAGGAAGATTACTTGCAAAACATCTGCATATTAGGAAAAATGGTGTACAAAAATGCATAAATTTCATTGAATTTTTTTTCTCAATGTTCAGGTCCATCTGAACCAAACTTAAGATTGGAAAAATGAGAAATGAAGAGAAAACAAAAGTGAAAGTTTCACCCATCTCTACTTGAACCTTGACTGTGTTCTCTCTTCTGCAAAGGAAAGTGACCCATCAAATATTACCCTGAACTTCCCCCTCCCACACTTAAGACAAGAGGGGGCATTTCACAGTGAAGTACTACTAGGGATTTACTTAAGAAATGTTAAGAAAGTAGGATTAAGGCCCATTACTTATTTTAGCATCCTAAGTATTTCCAGTATTTCCCACATATATACTTGCTTTGGGGCCAATTCATATGAGCCTTTTGGCATGTCAAGAAATCAGTCGCTTTGGGTTGTGTTATGCTGATGGAAAAGTCATCAGGAAGATCGGAGGGGTTTCTGTGGATTCTTCTGGATCCCTCAGTAGCTTTGGGACCACTTCTAGATTGGGTCTCCTTAAGGCTCACAGTTTGGGAGCACGCCTGGTTATGGCATTTCTTCTCAGCTCCCAGATGTTAGGAGTGCATTCTTTCAACTTTGATGCCAGCTGCCTTCCTTTCTGAAGACTTAAGACTTAGCCACTATCCTGTGTGCTCTGATTTAACCAATGAAATCTGCTGTACATGGAGCTGCCACTGAAAGTTCAATTGGTCCAAAATGCGGAGGCAGCTCACTTCCTATCTGCTCAAAGAGCCCCTAGAACACAGATAGTTCTCCTTCTTTACTGGTGACTGGTTTCCTTCCAGGCTCAGTTTGAGATGTGGGTTTTGACCTTTACAACCCAAATGGCGCAGGCTGAGAATACTTCTCTCATATACACTCTCCTACCCTCAGCCCGCACTGTATACACCGGGGGCGGACAACCTCTCAGGGCCATGGCCCAAATCCATCTATCCTGGGGTCCCAATTTGGTGCTCTACAGTTCCCCAGATGGCCACACCCCTTCCACTTGCCCCACCCCTTTCCCCCAACCACTGATCATTTGATGGTGTTCTGGCTTTTGTGCCATTTTCCCCCATTCTTTAAGGTTGAAATGCCTCTTCTAAGGCAGGAATGCCTCTTCTACTGGCAGGAAGAGCTTCAAGCTACAACTACAGCTGTGCACAGGTGGCCTCTTGAAATTCTCCACCTTATTTAAGCACAGAGAAATTTGGGAGACAATTTCAACGAATTTCTCAAGGGGAAGGAGAAATTCTCAGCAGTTTCTCCCAGGTAGGGCTCCCCATTGGCAGGGCTTGTAGCACAGCTTCTTTCTTTTTTAGTAAGGGGGTTGGGGGCTTTTGTGCTGCAACAGCATTAACTGCCTTGGTAGGCTCTCCCCCATTTTGCATCCACTACAATGCAGGTGTGTGTGTGGGGGGGGGTAGTGTTGTTGTGTCAAGCTCCAGGTGGAGTTAGTGCTTTGCCAAAATCTGTCCTCCAATGTCCTGAAAGTTTTCTTCCCCCATGAAAGGGGTTTCCATGGTTGTGCCTCATTCTCAGGACAGTCTATAATTTATGTGAAATTTCTTTTAGTAGTGTTTTTGAGCTTACCTAATCACAGCTAGCCCCCCAGGCTGCCTGCACATCCTGGTCTGAAAAAGGCCCATGGGAGGAATTACCTCATGGTACCTTAAACTGGGCTTTAATTAAAGTGTAGGAAGCTGAGGAGGCTACAGGCAGCCAGACAGATGAGTTTAAAGTGAAGAACAGGACACTTGTGCTCATTCTTCGGCCACCTCCTAAGGAAGGTAAGCCCTAGAAACCCAAACCCAACCCATGAGAATTTCTCTGAAATGTCTTTAGTATTGAATGTCTTTTTGAAAGGAATTTCTCCTCTCTCAAATTGAATGAGAATGATCGGAAAAACATGTGGGAGACATTTTCAGCACAGCACTAGCTACAATATGCTGATATTTTTGGCCCCACCCTTTTCTGCCTTTTGCCCCACCTCCTTTATACTCATTTTTGCACACAGTTTATTCTAAGATGGACATTTTGGCTCTTTTTTTTAACTGTCTTACAAAATTTAGAGAAGTGCATCATCTGAATGAGAGCTGCATTCCAATCCACATATTAGTCTGGGAAGTGTGCAACAAGTCTTGAAAATGAAGACCAAATGAAATCCTCAAACTTCCCTACACCTCAGAACCCTAGCCATTTTATGAGTGATGGCTATACAATCCACTTCTGTGGAACCTTGGTGTGAGGAAAATATCATTCCATCCCCTTATTAGAACCAAACATGCCATCTTCAAGTGGCTGTGCCCAAGGAATGTTGTACAATATACTAATCCAGATACCATTTGTTCTTCCTAATGCAGTAGTGTCAACATCACTAATCCATGTTTTTCCTATTCCTAAATATCTAGGGATGTCAGAGAATTCCGTCATGGATTCCAGTGAGGCCGGATTCTTTAGAATCTACCACCCCGGAATCCGTGGCGGAACGGCCTCCCGCCCCCCACCACCCCGTGGAATCCCCCCAGGACAGAACTTACCTGGGGTGCATGCAGCAGTGGCTCTGGCCGGGCTCCCAGCCAGCCACGGCTGGGCTGCTGCGGCCACCATTTCCATTCTTGCAGCCATGATAGGCTACATAACTATTTATGTAGCCTATTATGGTAAAGGCAACCATGCAAATGGAGTAGCCACCACCATTTACATAAATACTACGCCGCGGAGTGGAGCCAGCCAGGGAGGATTCTGGGGGGTGGGACTGAGCGCCTCCCCCCCACCGCGGATGCCCCGGTGCGGAGCCAGGTAAGGGATTCGTACATCCCTATAAATATCCAATAATCCTTCAATGTATCCAAATCTTTCCTAATCATGAATATCTAAGAATCCTTCACTGGCAATGGAGCTAGAGGCCTCATGCATTCATAGTGGGTGCCCTGCCATAGAACTGCAGGGCAGACAAAGGCAGTATTTCTTCAAGCAAAGCACAAGTAACTTGTGGGAAAAGAGATGGTGACCACAAGCCTAGATGGCTTTAAAAAGTATTATACATATTAATGGGAATAGGTCCATCAGTAACTACTAGTCATCATAGCTAAATCAAACCTCCAGACAAATTCTTCCCAACCCGTAAACCTGGGGGTGCACAACAATTTTGGCCCTGAGATCAGTTGGGGGGCAGGGGCTGTACATGCACACATGTGCGTGCTCAAAAGCACATACACACACATACACACTTCCACCCCCACATGTGTGCACTCTTTCTCTCACACACACATACATACCTATACGCACATTCACACACACGCTTTCCTAGAGGCATCTCCTGGAAAGCAGAGGCCCTCTGAGTGCTGGTTCCTAGAGCATCTTTGGCAGTGGTGATGTGAGGTGTGATCCAATTGCACCTTGGGATACTACATGTAGGCCACTACTATTAAGAGCACGCTAACAGTTCAGATCATACTGGTGTTCTTCTGGTGGCCCCCAAATATCAAAGATGACGAAGAAGAGCAACAAACGGTATTTCTGTGGGATGTGACCCTTGGTTTAGATTAGTTCTGTACCACCAAAATGTGCCCCTGTCATCTGTATGCACCTCCTGCAACAGTGACCATCCTGGTATTCATCCTGAGCACAGCTCATCACTCTTGTTGTGTCACCCAGTACGCCATCTTATTGTTTGCTTTCTCCTTCTATTATGTTTTACATTTAGATGCAATACACTTGCATCTCTCTAAAGCTAATAGTCAAAATCTATGTGCACCTTGGGAGGAATATATTATGTATAGAGTACCCATGACAATCACATTTTAAGCTCTTTGTATGGCCTACACCAGGCTTATTGGTAAGGCACTTACTGACAAGCATGCGATTCTCAGGTTCACAAACAGATTGCTGTTTTTCTGACTTGTCATTCTGTATGGGACTTAGGTGAGCCTTGTGAGATTTTACACCTATTTTGAATGCACAGTATGTCAGCAACAGCTTGGAAATCCTCCACTACCTTCTTTAAGTGCAAATGAAGCTGAACCTAAAGCAAAAGGAAACAAAATCGAAGATGCGGGTTCCAAAGCAGAGGAGAGCCATTTCAAATTCAAACTCTTCCTACCCCAGAAATTGTCCCAATGTTTGATATGAAGTTTGAGAGCCTAAAGCAGGCCCACCCTACTTAGTGAGCTACCAAGTTAAACATAATCTCCCAATCATCTGATCTCTGGCTTGGCTGGAAACCCACCAACAGTTTAATAAAGCTTTTGTTTTGCTCCTTGCCTGGAAAGTGGGTGTCAGGAATGGGGAAATAAATTTTCCAGCGCTGGGCAGGCCATAATGCAGGATTGGTGCACTGTGCCTAGCTTGGGGTGGGAGAGAGAAATTCTGCAGGTCTGCCTAAAGTAAACAACTAATGGCTGAATTCCCCTGTTGGCATTCAAATGCCAACTCTGGAGTCATAATTTGTTCCCTCTCCACTCAAACTGCTCATACAATGTTAAAATATCATTGTATATAACTGGTAATATTGGCCAACCAAAACAAGACCACCTCTTCTTTCAGATTTGATGGAACTCTGAATATTTCCAGCCCAGTCCTTTATGAACCTCACCCTCATCTCTGTTAAGCTTAGTAATTCTGCTCTGTCTGTCTCTCATTTTCCGTGCATGCTTCCTTTTGCTTTGATTAAGCTCACCACTTCCTATGTATGCAACACCCTCACCATTACTGCTTACCCCCCAAATAAATCATTCACATGATTCCTCTAAGCTTGCTTCTTCCACGAAGCTTTTTCTAAGCTCAGACCTTTTCTGAGTTGACTATTGCTCATGAACTCTTCTATTTCATCACTGTCCCTTTATCTAGCCCCGTCGTTCCCCACTCTTTACTTGTAAGCGTCCTGGACATCAGCCATCTTACAGCTGAACACTGTCACAATGAAATAAATGTTGAACACGAGGAAATATCATGGTTTTATTTTTATTTTATTTTTTTATCCCACCCTTCCTGAAAGGAGCTTAATGAATTTACCCCACCATTTTATCAATGTGACAACCCTGCAAAATAGGTTAGACTAAGAAGTTGTGCACTGGGCCAAGGTCATCTGTGTGCTTCATGGCTGAGCAGGGAATGAACCTGGCTCTTCCTGGTCCTATTCCGACACTCCAAACATTACACCATTGTGTCACCAATCTGTCACAAACATTCTGTCTGAGGCTTGGTCAAGGATATCCTATGGTATTCTATAACCACAAGAACCATTATTTAAAGTCAGCACCCATTATTTCAGCCTCCATTAGCACTCCCAGAGTTCTCCCTCTTAAGATGAATGCCCATGAGGGGAAAGAAAGTTGATGCATTTCTGAAGCTTTACACACACTCAAGGAATGGGGAAGAAATTAAACCAGCTTGTATTTTAATGTGAACTTACCTAATTTCACACTTTTGAAACCACTATGCGAACTGAAACTCACTTATCCTTCAAAATTTGCACTTCTCCAAATGTTCCACTACTCTCCATTTATATTAGGGAAATACATTTCAAAAATGCGTTATATTAAGGAATTAGCTTGCAAAAATGTGTACATTAGGCAAAAATGCATACAAAAATGTGCACATTAGAAGAAATGTGCACAAAACTACTTGTGAATTTTCATGTCGACTTTTAAATGCAAAATTCTCAAATTCCAGGAAAAAACAAATTTAAGATCAGAAGCAGAGACATCACCTTGCCGACAAAGATTTGTATAATCAAAGCTATGGTTTTCCCAGTAGCAACGTATGGCTGTGAGAGCTGGACTATAAGGAAGGCTGAGCGCCGAAGAATTGATGCCTTCAAATTGTGGTGCTGGAGAAGACTCTTACAACTCCCCTGGACTGCAAGGAGGTCAAATCAGTCCATCCTAAAGGAAATCAACCCTGACTACTCATTGGAAGGACAGATACTGAAGCTCCAATATTTTGGCCACCTAATGCGAAGAGAAAACTCTCTGGAAAAGACCCTGATGCTGGGAAAGATTGAAGGCAAAAGGAGAAGGGGACGGCAGAGGATGAGATGGCTAGATAGCATCACTGATGCAACGAATATGAACTTGAGCACACTCCGGGAGAGAGCGCAGGACAGGAAGGCCTGGTGTGCTATGGCCCATGGGGTCACGAAGAGTCAGACACGACTTAATTACTGAACAACAACAACAACATGAGAAACCAAGATCAACCAAAACTAACAGATTCATCCATCCCTAGCATACACCCAACACCCAGAAGATGGCTTCAATTATTTTTTACCATGTGGATATCTACTTGTTATTTACCTGTACCACAGAGGTCGGTTCTCACTGGCAAATTACTATTGTCACTAATGTAATAGCATCAATGTGCATGGCTTATCTCTTTCACAAGACCATACACTTCCATGCAGGAGTGTTGTGTGAACCAGCAGTACACGGAAAAAAAATGCAACTAACATTGCAAAAATCACTGTCAATAGTTATCAGTGTACTGCAGTGTCACAGTTCGTGTTCGCCACTCCATCACAGGCACAAACAAAGCCACAGACAACTCCAGACTATTCTTGTGCATGAGAAATTGGTTCCCCTTTTTTGTGAATTGGGACCTTGGAGTGATTTCAACAGAGCCCTTTTCTTTTGTTATTACAGTTTTTTTGAATGACCTCACCTGCTGCCTCAAGCCAAAATATGGCTACATTAGAGTTAGCAGTTAGTCAATGCAAGACTCGTTCTTCAATTAATATTCCCTGCCCCTCAATTGTTATTAAATAAATACCCACATAAGGAATATTGGGTTCTATTCTGCTGAAGGATGTGCAGTGCTGATGACAGTAGAGCCTCTGGCCAGATGTATAAATGTATGTTGTGTTTTGGCATAGTTATATAGGGGATTTGACCATAAAGCTTCCAGGCACATATCTACATCCCTTCGATTGCTGTCAAACATCAGACTGAAAGTCAAAGAGCTTTTCATTGAGAGAGAAAATCTCATAGTCAAAGGATCTAAGCTATTAGAAAGATTTATAAATGAAATCAAAGTCTTCATTTGAACCTCGAAACAAATTGGAAACAAATGGTGTTTCAAAGCACTAGTATAAAGGTTTCTTTTGCCAATACTCAGTCATGAACAGCAAGTTCACTGTGTGTAAACTGAGCACTGAGTGATCTTTAATGTTATCCAAGAGCCACGTACTAATCAATGTGTTCAAAGAAGACAAATATAGATAGGTAGATAGGATGGTGCCTTATACCAGATCAGATTATTTGTCTATCTAACCCAGCATTTTTCTACTCCAGGAGTGTCAAACCTCATTTTGCTCAAGGGCTGGATTCAGTTTCAGAGACACTCTCAGGGGCTGCATACCAGGGATGGGTGGGGCCAGAGGCAAAAGGGGATGGGGTAAAGGCAAAACCACAAAGTCAAAACACCAAAGCTAGCAGTATATTTTAGCTTAAAGTGCCAGTAACAAAGCCTTGGGAGAGGCATTTCAATCTTTTAGTATGGACAAAACTTTACAAAAGCCAGGAAACCACCCAAAAATAAGTGGGGAAAGGGATTTGGCCATCTAAGCAGGGATGGCGCAGGCACCAAATTTGGTCTGGGAATCCAGTGGAACCCCCCGCCCTCCTGCACCTCCGAGCTCCACTCACCAAGCCCCTGCCCCCTCTTGCCCCCTGCCCATACTTGGTGAGCAGCCTACACTCACCCCAGCCTCGTCAAGTACCCAGGCACCATTTTTTGCAAAATAAAATGGTGATCGCAAAAATGCGCATATTTGTGATCGCCATTTTATTTTTAAAAAAATGGCAACCATGAAACTCGACAAAGCCACCGGGGTGAGTGTCGGCTGTTCACCAAGCACGGGATGGTCTTGAGCACAGTCCAGGGACCAGTGAGTGGGGCAGGGGCTGGGCAAATGCCTGGAGAACCTGGACAGAGCTGGGTTCACACATCCCTACATCTAAGGAACCCTGGAGGGCAAAATTGGGACCCAAGGCAGAGCAGATTTGGCTTGTGTGGACCTGAGGTTCAACACCCCTGATCCAGTCTGACTGGCAGAGGCTCTCCATGTTGTCAGGCAGAGGCCCTACCTATCTCCTATTATCTAAGATGCCAAGAATTGACCCTGAGACCTTCTACATAAAAAGTCTGTGCTCTACCATGAAGTTATTCCCCCTTCCCATAGGGATATAGGAATTTGGAACCAGAAAGTGAAACACAATACAGAGTCTAAAAAAAAAAGGTAAAGGTGTCCCCAACCAGTCGTGTCCGACTCTTAGGGAAGGCAGAGAATTCCGGCACGGATCTTGGTGAGGCCGAATGCACTGGCATTCGGCCCCCCGAACTCTGTGGCAGAACAGCCTGCCCCCCCGCCCCCCCTGTGGATCCCCCCGGGACGAGACTCACCTGGGGTGGATCTTCCGGGTGGCAGAGACTCCAGCAGCGGCTGTGGCAGTGGCAGCAGCAGCAGCTGGTCTTCCAACCGGCTGCCGCCACCGCCACTTCCACTGTTGTAAAAAAAAAAAAAAAAGACGTGATACGCTACGTAAAGATTTACGTAGCCTATCATGGCTAGGTTTAAAAAAAAAAAACCACGACGTGATAGGCTACGTAATTCTTTACATAGCCTATCATGGCTAGGTGGGTTAAAAAAAAAAAACTGCATACGCAAATGGCGGCGGCTACAGCCACCGCCATTTGCGTTCCTTATTTTTGCCCGTCTTAGTCTACATAAATATTTACGTAGACCATGACGGCGAAAATAAAGGGGAACACAAATAGCGTAGCGGGTGCTATTTGTGTCCCTTTTTGGTTCCCCGCTTTAGCCTACGTAAATATTTACGTAGGCTAAAACGGGGAATCAAAATGGGACGCAAATAGCGCCCGCTACACTATTTGCGTTCCCCTTTATTTTTGCCGTCATAGTCTACGTAAATATTTACGTAGATTAAGAGGGCAAAAATAAGGAACGCAAATGGCGGCGTCCATTTTTTTTTTTTACCCAGCTGGAAATCCGGCTGCGGACAGCTCTGGCCTGGCTGGGCCTGGCCAGCTGCTCCGTGGAGCTGCCGCAGAGCACAGCCGGCCGCAGAGGATTCCCGGGGGAGGAACACAGCGCCTCCCCCCCCATCAACATAATCCGCGAAAGGTAAGTGACTTTCGTACATCCCTACTGACTCTAGGGTGCGGTGCTCATCCCCGTTTCTAAGCCAAAGATCCAGCGCTGTCCAAAGATGCTTCCGTGGTCATGTGGCAGGCATGACTGAACACCGAGGTGCACGGAACGCCGTTATTTTTCCCACCAAAGCGGTACCTATTTATCTACTTGCAATTTCTTGCCTTCGAACTGCTAGGTTGGCAGGAGCTGGGACTGAAGACGGGAGCTCCCTCCGTCACGCGGCACTCGGGTCTCGAACTGCTGTCCTGCCGACCTTCCGGTCTGCAGTTCAGCGTCTTAACCACTAAGCCACCGCGGCCCCAATACAGAGTCTAACTGTAGACTAATGGCTCTTATGCACATACAGAACTCCAGAAATTCAGAAATGTCCATTTTACTTCCAGTTCAATGAGCATCAAAGACTCTGCATGCAGTCTGTGTGTACTTGAACACTTCCCTTTGACAGAGAACCCCTGTGTTGTGGAAAGTTCACACTGGCCACAGTCATGAACAATGGGCCTTCATGCACTGCTGTAGCTTTTCCAAAGCCTTCTGTAGGGAGAAAAAGCATATAGTCTTTCAGACCTCCAAAAGGTTAGCTTTGTGGAAAAGTGGCAATATCCAAGTCGACCTGAGTGCTAACATCAATTGCATTCTGCTAGCATAAGGGTCCGCTAGCACATTGCATACAACCCGAAGATACATGTTGGGGCAAAAAATGCCAACTCCAAGTCTAAGCTGGTGGGATCTGAGCTAGCAGTGATTGACCAAGAAAGATCTTGGGGTTGTGGTGGGCAGCTCAATGAAAATGTCAATCCTCTGTGTGGCTGCTGTGAAAAAGGAAAATTCCATGTTAGGTATAATCAGAACATGAATTGAAAATAAAACTAGGAATATCATATTGCCCTTAAACAAATCTATGATGTGACCACACTTGGAATACTGTGTACAGTTCTGGTCACCGCTCCTAAAAAAAGCATATTGTAGAGTTGGGAAAAGTGCAGAAATGATCAAGAGGCTGGAGCAACTCCCCTATGAGGAAAGGTTACAATATCTGGGACTGTTTAGCTTAGAAAAAAGGTGAGTAAGGGGAGACATGATAGACGTGTACAACATTATGCATGGTGTGGAGAAAGTGGATAGCAAGCCATTTTTCTCCCGCATAATACTAGGACCAGGGCTCATCTCATAAAGCTGATTGGTGGGAGATTCAGGTCAGATAAAAGGAAGTACTTCTTCACCCAGAGCATAGATAAACTATGGAATTCACTTCCACAAGTTGTAGCGATTATTGCTATGCCAAAAATTTCAATTCTTCCATTTTTGGCATTTCAGGGTGTGGGGAGAGGCTGGAGAGGTGAGAATTCCAAATAACTTTCTCCTTTGGGAAGTAAAACAACATTTCTGTTTACCTTTTTAAGTGCTGGTTGTGGCTGAGGCTCTTCTTTCTATTTTTCATTGATTTTTTATTTTAAAAACACCCCTCCCCCCGCAGCCTGCCCAGGACTCTCTAGAGAGAAGCTTCTCCAGCCTAGCAGCTCTTTCTGAACTCCCAGGAGACCACATGATCTCATCTTCTCCTGTAGGCATTCAGGAAGGGCTCCAGGGGCACAGAAGCTCTGCAAAGCAAGAACAAATGGGGTTTTGGAGCTTTAGAAAAATTATCTTCCTTATTTTTTTTATTTATTTACGATATTTGTATATTGCTCCACATCCAAAAGATTTTGGAGCAGTGAACAGCAGATAGGATAAAAGAATAAAAACACCATGTTAAAATAATTACTATTTTTAGAAAGAAACAGAGATCTGATAAAAACCAACTTCTGAAAAAAAACACAGCTGGGTCACTCAAGGAAGGCTTCCTGAAATCACATTTTTTTTTAGGAGGCGCCAGAAGCAACACAACGTTGGATCCTGCCTGACGTCCAAAGGCAGAGGATCCCACAGGAAAGGGGCCATAGGAAGCAACATAGAGCAAACAAGATAAGAGGGTTCTTTTTCCAAAGCTCCAAAAGCTCCAAAAGTCCCATTTGTCCTTTTCTGCAACAGCCCGGGACTCTTTGTAAAGAAGCTTCTGCAACCCTGGAGTTCTTCCTGAATGCCTATGGGAGAGGGAGAGGTCACGTGGTCTCCTGGGAGTTCGAGAAGTGCTGCTGGGCCGGAGAAGCCGCTCTGTAAAGAGTCTCATGCTGGGGGCATTTTTCAAGTAAAATTAAAAATTAGAAGATCCTTCAGCCACCTCCCAAACTTAAAAAGGTATGTGGAAACCCTTTCCCCCTACCCAAGGAGAAAATTACTTGACATTCTTCCCCACCCTGTGAAAGAGGCAAAAAAAAAAAAAAAATGCCTTTTTCACAGGGAGAGAAAAAAAATCCCCAAAATAGGGAGCAGGATTCAGCACAGCACTAGTAGTGACGGTGACCAATTTGGATGGCTTTAGAAGGGGTTTGGACACATTCCTGGAGAAGGCAATCAATGGCTACTAGTCCTGATGGCCATAGGCTCCCTCCAATATCAGAGGCAGTATGCCTATGTACACCAGTTGCTGGGGAACATGGGTGGGAGGGTGCTATTGCACTCATGTCATACTTGTGGGTTTCTGAGGCAGCTGGTTGGCCACTGGGTGAACAGAATGCTGGACTAGATGGACCCTTGGTCTGATCCAGCAGGGCTCTTCTTATGTTCTTATAATATTTCCCAGAAAACCCGTTATGCCAGTTAACATTATTACCGTTGCGCTAGAGGATCCTCATGCTAGTACAATGTAATTTACATTAGTACTCATGCCAACTTGGATACTGCCCAAGGACTGTTAAATATTTCCTTCTACAGAGATGACCCCAGAAAGTACCAATTGCACAAGATCTTATGTCCATTCCAAACCTTGGTTTTCCTTCATGTCTATAACTATGGGTGTGGGGTGTTTCTATTATCCTGCTAAGGCCTTTTTATTACTCAGAATCAGTTTTAAATTACATTTGCCTTTTTACTGAAATTTTCCTTTCAGCGAAGGCCAAACAAAACATTTTTATTTCCAATCACACATAGCTCTGCTATTTACTGGCTTATTTATTTATTGCCTTATTTACTTCAATGCAAGCATGTGCAGCCCCAATTCAAATCAGGACCATTCTGCTCCAGAAGGGAGGATTTAAGCCCCCCCCCATTTTTGTCCCCAAATTCCACCACCACCACCCCGCACATGGGGGGGGAGCAGTTTTTAAAAAGACAAATGTAATCCATTGGGATGTTTTTCTTCATTTAAAATCCACCTGAAGGGGGATGGGGGAATTTCAGGATAAAAATTTGGGAGAAAGCTTAAGTCTCCCCTCCTGGAGCAACATGATCCCAATCTGAATCAGGGCAGCATGTGCTTACACTGAAGTAAATAAGCTAATCATGTTTAGCTCTCTTATACATGATTTGAAAAATGTTTAGTTTGGCCATGAAGAATTCTGCGAAGTGAGTAAAAGAGACTTATCATCTTAGCCAGTGTTTATGGCCATAGGTTTATAATAGCACTTCATTTGGGTTCCTTAAAGAGCAAAAAGGTGGGATATAAATGCAATAAATAAATAAATAAAATTTGTTTTGACAGACTTTGGCCACAGTCCAGAAGACCAGCTTCACTGGATTGTGCATATCCTGCAGTAATGTTTTGTAACAGCAAGCTCCCAAAGTATCACTGACTGCTTCTGAGATCCCTCCAACTGGTTTCCCTTAGCACCCTAAAGTTGAAGGAGTAACTTGATCCCATTTTTAATTAGTTTTTAATTGTAAAATTTCAACAAAACAAAACAAAAAAGAGGGGGGGAATTGTAGCTACATAAAGAAATAATAACCTGATCCCATGCTAAAGTCAGCTATCTTTCAGAACTGATATTAGGATGTAAAATTGGCCAATTTTATTATTTTATTTATTTTATTTATTTATTTCATTTCTATACCGCCCAATAGCCGAAGCTCTCTGGGCGGTTCACAAAAACTAAAACCAAACAACACACAATAAAACAATTTAAAATATATAGAACATTAAAACCACAATATAACAATACAACCACAATAAAACCTAGCAGCAGTACAGGAGTTTAAAATACAGATTTAAAACAGCAAAGATAAAAATTTAGAAAGCTAAAATGCCTGGGAAAATAAAAAGGTCTTCACCTGGCACCGAAAGGAGTACAATGTAGGCGCCAGGCGAACCTCACTAGGGAGCTCATTCCAGAGCCGGGGTGCCACAACAGAAAAAGCCCTCCTCCTAGTAGCCACCCGCCTTACTTCCTTCGGCAGGGGCTCACGGAGAAGGGCCGCTGATGATGATCTTAAGGTCCGGGCAGGCACATATGGGAGGAGGCGATCCTTCAGGTAACCTGGCCCCAAGCCGTTAAGGGCTTTGAATGTTAACACCAGCACTTTGAATCAGGCCCGGAAATGGACTGGCAGCCAGTGCAATGGAAAAGTACTGGCGTAATATGAGCTCGCAGGCCAGTCCCTGTTAACAATCTTGCTGCCCTATTTTGGACCAGCTGAAGTTTCCGGACCGTTTTCAAAGGCAGCCCCACGTATAACGCATTGCAGTAATCCAGACGAGAAGTTATCAGAGCATGGATAACTATAGCTAGGCTATCTCTGTCCAGATAAGGGCGTAGTTGGTATACCAGCCTAAGCTGATAAAAAGTGCTCCGTGCCACTGAGTTCACCTGTGCCTCAAGTGACAGTTCTGGATCCAAGAGCACCCCCAAACTACGAACCTGATCCTTTAGGGGGAGTGCAACCCCCTCCAGAACAGGTTGAATATCACCTAGCCGGGCAGACGAACCACCCACTAACAGTACCTCCGTCTTGTCTGGACTGAGTTTCAGTTTATTAGCCCTCATCCAGTCCATTACTGTGCCCAGGCACTGGTTCAGAACAGCCACTGCCTCACCTGGTTTTGATGAGAAAGAGAGGTAGAGCTGGGTGTCATCCGCATATTGATGGCACCTCAGCCCACACCTCCGGATAACCTCCCCCAGCGGTTTCATGTAGATGTTAAACAGCATGGGGGATAGAATAGAGCCCTGTGGAACCCCATGGCACAATTGCCATGGCACAGAGCAATAATCCCCCAGCACCACCTTCTGGAATCGGCCATCCAAGTAGGAGCGGAACCACTGTAGTGCAGTGCCTCCAACTCCCAACCCAGACAACCTATCCAGAAGGATACCATGGTCGATGGTATCGAAAGCCGCTGAGAGGTCCAGGAGAATCAACAGGGTCGCACTCCCCCTGTCCCTCTCCCGGCAGAGGTCATCCCACAGGGCGACCAAGGCAGTTTCCGTTCCAAAACCAGGCCTGAAGCCCGATTGAAATGGATCTAGATAATCCATTTCATTCAAGAGTGCCTGGAGCTGTCCTACAACCACCCGCTCAAGCACCTTGCCCAGGAAGGGGATGTTGGCCACTGGCCTATAATTGTTAACATCCTCTGGGTCCAGGTTAGGCTTTTTCAGGAGTGGTCTAATTACTGCCTCTTTTAAAGCAGCAGGCACCACTCCCTCTCTCAAGGAGGAATTTACAACCTCCTGGACCCAGCCGGACAACCCCTCCTTGTTTGATTTAATAAGCCATGAAGGGCAAGGGTCAAGCACACAAGTGGTCGATCGGACTTGGCCAAGCACCTTGTCCGCATCCTCAGGCCTCAGTAACTGAAACTCATCCAATAAAACTGGACCAGACGGTGCTCTGAACGCCTCTACCAATGGAACTGCATTAATGGTGGTGTCCAATTCATGACGAATCTGAGCGACTTTATCCTCAAAGTGCCGCGCAAACTCGTCACAGCGTGCTACCGAGGGTTCCACCGTCTCTCTCCCTGGCCCAGAATGTAACAGGCCGCGAACCACTCGGAAAAGCTCCACCGGACGACACTGAGAAGATGCAATGCTGGTGGAAAAGAACTGCCTCTTTGCCACCCTCACCACCACAGAGTAGGCTCGATAGTGGGCTCTTACCTGTGTTCGGTCAGACTCAGCACAAGTTTTCCTCCACCTGCGTTCTAGCCGTCTCCCCTCTTGCTTCATTGCCCTCAGCACAGGTGTATACCAAGGAGCTGGCCGGGCTCTGCTCAGAGGGAGAGGGCGCTTGGGCGCGATCGTGTCAACCGCCCGAGTCATCTCTGCATTCCACAGAGCGACCTGGGCTTCGACAGGATCACCAGCCATACCAGCAGGAAAATCCCCCAGAGCCCTCTGGAATCCATCGGAATCCATTAATCTCCGGGGGCGGACCATTTTAATAGGTCCCCCACCCTTGCAGAGGGGAAAGGCCGCCAGAAGTCTAAACCTCAGCAGGAAGTGATCTGACCATGACAAAGGGACAGATGTTAATTCCTCTACTTTCAGATCACCATCCTCCTGCCCAGTCGAGAAAACCAGATCAAGCGTGTGTCCTTTTATATGCGTTGGGCCGATGACATGTTGGGACAGCCCCATGGTTGTCATGGCGGCCATGAAGTCCTGAGCCGCCCTGGATACAGCGGCCTCGGCATGGAAGTTGAGATCCCCCAGGACCATCATCCTGGGGGTCCTCAACACCAAGTCCGAGACCACCTCCGTCAGCTCAGGCAGGGAGTCCGATGGGCAGCGGGGTGGGCGGTACACCAACAGAATCCCTAATCTGTCCCGGGTACCCAACACAAGGTACAGATACTCAAGATCTGCACTCGAATGAGCAGGAAGCCTGGAGAGGGAGATTGAATTCCTATAGACCACGGCAACCCCCCCTCCCCGACCCTCAAGTCGGTGTTGGTGCTGCACTGAGTACCCAGGAGGGCACAGCTGGGAGAGAGTGACCCCTCCCAGTTCCCCCACCCAGGTCTCAGTAATACATGCCAGGTCAGCCCCCTCATCCACAATCAAATCATGGATGAGGGAGATTTTATTTTGGGCCGACCTGGCATTCTTAGATTGACCTGGCAAGTCAATCTAAGGAACTCTGGGCCTACTGAAGGGGGAAAATAGGTCCTAGACAGAAGACCCTGTGCTCCTTGACTAGTACAAGTTTCAATTCCTACCCAACTAGAAGCGATCCTGATATTTGAACCAGATCTTCCCGCAACCACCTCAGCTAACCTTTACGATATTGCAGATTTGTCACTGTACTGTTTGGGATCAGGTCCTATGTTACTCCAGTGACATGGCAGCCGCTCACAGGATCATTCCTTCCTATCCTTCCATCTAATGTGAGAAACCCAAGTTTGTGCAGGATGGAGCTGTTCTGTTGCTTCTCCCACACCAGTATTAAAGCAGTTTCCCTAGATCTGTCACTAGCACAGCATCTTTGCACCATTCCTGCAAGACACATAAGAGCAGTGCTTGCATGCAATGAAAATAAAGTGACTACCAGGTCTTTCGGGTTCTCTAGACCAGGGGTGGGGAACTTGTGGCTTTCCAGATGTTTTGGCCTACAACTCCCATCATCCCTCACCATTGGCTATGCTGGCTAGGGCTGATGGGAGGTGTAGGCCAAAAGATCTGGAGGCTCACAAGTTGCCCACCCCATTCTAAACAATTCTTTAGATGGTGGACTATAGCACTTCAGACTGGAAGTGTGGGTTTTATGATTGAATACTCCCACACAAAAACAAAACCCTATACAGATGCCCTATATCAAGTCAGACTATCTGTCCATCTAGCCCAGTATTGTGGTCTCTATTGTGATGCCGGACAGCACCAATGTGCCCACCAACAGCTCTCTTGGCACCCTCCAGGCTCTCTAAAATGTTTATTTTATTTCTTAAGATTATATATATACATATACATACATACATACGTATACACACACACACACACACACACACACATACATATATATATACACACACACACACACACATACATATATATATATATATATACACACACACACACACATACATACATACATATATACATATATATATCTATCTGTCCATCTCTGGAATCAATTTTTTCTTCGTTCCCAAATTTGTGCAAATGTGCACATGCAAAATGCACAAGTTCCCCCAAATGCGCAAAATCCCCCCAAATGTGCATTTTCGTGCTTTAGCCTATGGGGACATCCGCATTTTTGGCCAATTCCTTTCTTCTCTTTTCTCTTTGTGTATTTTTCAATGATGAAATTTGTGCAAAATTGGGAACGTTAGAAAAACAGTCCGGAAGTCAGCAGAATCCACCCAACAGGGGAAAAGCCGGTCCGCTGTGGAATCTGCTGGTCAGATTCTTCAAAATCTGAATTCATCTGGTTCCATTGTGGATTTCTCTGACATCCCTAACCCCAAATAGCCCCCTTATATTTGTTGCCTTCAAATGAGAGGCAGTTTCAGCTCAACACTGTAACACAAGGAAATGACTTAGGTATTTTTTGGCTACTATAGTGTGAAGAAAGACAACTGATTATCATAATATGATTGGTTGTGCTGGATTGTGTCCTGGTCCCATCTAGTTGACCATCCTATTTCAACAGTGCCTAAACTAGGGACACTCACGCAAGCAAGACACAGACATAACTATCATGATGATGATGCATTTCCACTTTTTCAGTGTTCAGCCCATTAAGACTCATATCTACAACCCTGTGAGCTAAGAGAAGGCAATTTTCCTGTGAGCACTTTCATGGCTGAATAGAGATGGGAACCTGGCTGATTCCCAACACACTGGCCCTTTAAGAGAATGTAAATAGTCTTAAAGAACAAAAGTGCTCCTAAAAGAAAGCCTTGTCTGCTATCTTTTTCTCTTTTGGATATTGAATAGCTTACCTGCTGGGTTTTACACAGGAAGGCAATCTTGCTCTCTCTTTTGATGTATTTCTAAACATTGTGCAGTGGTATCTCATGTGTGCTACACTAGCACTGCGTTTTGATTGCGTCCTGATCCATGCAGAAGAATTGTATTAAAAATCATATCCCGTGTATGCAAGAGAACATTTTTATCTGTCTATGCACATACACAAATGCATGTGCATCATACAAATGCCATACAATCACCCGGAGGTTTTTTTTTTTAATGACTCGAAAATGCACAATCAAATGGCAGATTTGGAAGCAAATTTAAAACTCTGGTTAACAAGACATTCAGTGAAGCCTGCTGAACCTTTATAAAATACAAATTAACAAGAGTGTATCTGAATTGTTAAAATGAACATTGCCTTTCAAATTGGTTCGTGACTTTCCTTATTTATCATAAATATAAGAAACCTATTGTTACAGCTCCACCTAGTGGAGAGAAAGATCAATTGCAATAGAAAGGAAATCCCAGTGAAGCTCCAGGCCAAAGCTAATACCAAAGAAGCAATACCAAAGCATCTTTGGGGAGGAAAAAATGTAGAAGAACAAATACTCTTCCCTTCAGTTCATCTACAGTTGCTATGGAATGACAAGCTTGAACTGTTCCCTGCATTTCATAGTCAGTATTTGGATTTTACTCTCCTTGCTACTTATCTGTATGAATCATGCATTTGTCTTTTTGAACTCATATGAAAGTACCTTAAGAAAAACTCGTGTGTGTGTGTGTGTAATATGGCACAATGAATATTCTCCCAAACTAGTTCTCAAAATTTATCAAACTGTAATAGGAGGAAGAGGAAAATTAGGATCTCATATGCAGTCTTATGCATATCTACTCAGAAGTAAGCCCCATTCAGTTTCAGTGG
Organism: Heloderma suspectum; assembly: GCF_057233095.1. NCBI lineage: Eukaryota > Metazoa > Chordata > Lepidosauria > Squamata > Helodermatidae > Heloderma > Heloderma suspectum. The sequence continues at coordinate 54,823,298 of NC_139461.1, forward strand.
GACTTACTCCCAGATAAGTGTGTATAGGACTGCAGCCTAAAGCTGAAATCCAGTGCACACTTATCTGGATGTAATCTTCATCAGATACAGTGGGGATTACTTCTGCCTAAACGTGCATAGGATTGCACTGTTAATCTGTAATCTTTAAACCAGTAGTGGGCAACTTGTGGCCCTTCAGATGTTTTGGCCTACAACTCCCATCTTAGCTCATCATTGGCTATGTTGGCTAGGACTGATGGGAGCTGTAGGTCAAAACATCTGGAGGGCTACAAATTGGCCACCTCTGCTGTAAACGATGTCGTAAGGGAAAATTAACTGAAAGCAAATTCACAGAATAAAACCAATTAGCAAGGAAGAAGGAGGTTTTAATGAAATAAATCCTTTCTATTCCAATTTTTGCTTCACCTAGCTATTTTCTTCAGGGGGAAAACAAGCCTTAAAAATGCTGTTTTTAATACTATGTTTTCCCAAAGGGTGGCCACATAGATCTGTTGATGTAAAAACAATAGATTCCTGCGGTACCTTAAAGACTGCAATCTATGTAAAATGAGTTTTTGCATACAAAAGTCTACCTCATTACACACAACTTTTTAAAAATATGTTTTACACATACAGCACTGGTGTGTGTACACACATGGTATATCTGAAAGGGGAAAAGGATTTGCTCACAAATACTATAGCATACTTCCATTTTTTCTGTATTTGTAAAAAATAAAGTTTCATCCCAGCTCAGGATAGGAAAAGTTTCAACATTTATGTTTAACTATCTCGGAGATGTTGACAAGTAAAATACAGCCTTCAGCTTGAATTTTAATGGCAGCCTCAAATACTCCAGTATCATGAGAACATTACATCTGACTGTCAAACATTCATTACATTTTGGAAATTATTCTCCCTTAACACTGCTGTCACTGCTTAGGACAAGCACTCAAATTCAAGTTTTGATTTAAGGACTCAAATTCAAGTTTTGATTTTGATTAAGATAAGGTTATACACTGTTCACTATTCAGCACCTAGAGGTGGTTCATTAGGGGGAAATGGTTCCAAACGCAGACTGGAGGAACTGTACATACGACCAAGAATCAAGATGACTGTGGTTCTTTCTTTTTTTTCTTTTTTGATGGAATGACCATTAAAGTGACCTATGGTGTAGGCTCCCAGCCAGAAGTTGAGATTCCTCTGTAGCACAAACTACTTTTAGCTTCCCACATTTGAATAGTATACCCTACCCATATTGCACTCATCATGGTGAATGTTTTCTCACCACAACACATGACAGTCTCTAGCATAAGTGCACATTGATTCCTGCATGTTTCTTCTTTTTTTAAAATATATTTTTTATTTATTTTATCTTGATAAATGAAATAAACAATATCAAAAATACCAGCAACCTGATCAATACTACAATTTCCCAGCAATACAATAGTCTGATGAGGACACCACAATAACAAAAAGAAAAGGGAAAAGGAAAAAAAAAAAAAAGGAAAAGAGAGGAGGAAAGGGATTAAAGAAAAAGAAAAGAAGACTCTTTCCCCTCTCCCTCTCCCTCTCCCTCTCCCTCTCCCTCCCCTTTAAAGAATGCAGTTTAAACTCCAGTACCCCCCGGCCTCTGATGCCATTCTATTTTAAAAACTATATCTATAACCTTAATAATCTTACAGTTTAATAAACAACCTTACATTTCAATATCAAATCATCAATCTTATATAAAAAACAGGTCTACAGTTCATTCCCAGTAGCCTATATTAATAACAATAATAATAATAGTAATAATAATAAATAAATATAGTGTTATATAATAATAAAACTTAAAATAAACCTTCAGCAACCAGTAATATATTTTATATATAAATGCATGTGCACAATTACCCTCAAACAATAAATTTAAATACAGTATACCATATCTATTTTGAAATAAAAAATATAAAGAAAAGCAAGAAAAAAAGAAAGATGAAAGAGAATAAACAAATATATGTATAATCATTTATCTTCTAACCTAGCCTGGATCATGTGGACTAAACACAAGCAGTTAACAAAGCTTGTTTAAAGATTCCAGTTCATGGAGTTGTGACAGAATTCTCATGCACTTTTACGTTCAGCCATGCCTCTGCCATTTCATGATTTAGAAACTTCTTCATCTGACCTTCAGACACGATACAAAGTGTAGCAGGATATTTTATGTAATATTGTAAGTTCATTTGTTTTGCCATATTTTTTGCTTTGATAAATTGCCTTCTTTTATTCACCACCTTTTTGATGTAATCTGAAAATAACATAAATTTATCTTGTTTCCAGGAAAGGCTTCCACCCTCTCTTGCCAAATGCAGGATATAATTCTTTGTGGAGACTTTTGCAAATTGGACTATGATCATATAGTCAGTCCCTTTGGCATTTGGCACACTAAATGCCAGCTCAATATCAAGTAAATAATCAGATGGGATAGGGAGTATCTCATGCAAAAGTTTATCCACAAAGATAGGCAGTTTTACATCATTAGACAGATTTTTAATCCCAATAATACATACATTGGATCTTCGCGTGAAGGCCTCCAGTTGAGAAATTCTGTCACAGACATTTCTAAAACATACTTGTGTCATAGTTTCACTGCCATTTGATCTTCTAGTTCATTAATTTTCATCTCCATTTTTGCCATGGTCATGGATTAATTAAATCCACAGTTCCTTGCAAGGTGGTGATGGAATTTTGGATTAAATCCAACCTTTTGGCTTGCTCCGTAAATTGCGAAGATAAAGTCTTTATCACAGTAAATAATTCCCCTATATCTTCTATTTTCGAAACTTTTGACACAGGAGGTATGGGGGGGGGAGGTTCCTGCATGTTTCATGCCTTCCTGTATTGTCACCCCATTCCCTTTATCAATACAAGGGTATCCAGGACTGAGGGGAGATTTAGCATGCCCAATTATTCTAAAGGCTGGGCTCAGCATACCTAGTTATTATTATCTTGGAGTCTCAGTATTTAACCTTTACTTGTGTTCGTTTTTCAGAAAACAATTGAAATATTTAGAAAATTAAATCTCACTAGTGTACTGCATCTGTACAATGGGCATTTTTTTCTAGCCTGTTGTCTCAGGCAGGCTAGAAAAATGTAACCATTTAAAAATGCATAATCCTTTGATAATATGATACATGAATGCATGCTATATATCATGTGCTTGAATAATTGACTCTGCACATCTTTCTAGTTCTTGCTTTGTGATTGTGACACCTTGTCTTAATTATGGTAGATTGATAGCAGCTGCCTTATATTATCTGGGGTTGGAGAGCTACCTTCTTTTTGAGTTACCTGCTCCTCAGGTTATCCTCTTCTATGAGTAATGGGTTTAGGGATGGGCAAGCACTTGTTTGCTTGGCCCAAAATCAATTGGGCAGCTTAAAAAAAATCAATCTCAGTGTTGTTTAGGGATGTCAGAGAATTCTGCCACGGACCCCAATGAGGCTGGATTCAAAAGAATCTGGTCTCTGGAGTCCGTGGTGGAAAGGATCCGTTACCTCTGCCTCCCCATGGAATCCTCCCCAGCTGGATCCTCCCCGCCAGCATCTCCAAAGCACCAACAATACGGCCACCATTGGCGTGCCATATCGCTGGCTGAGGCTGACTCCGGACGCAAATGGTGTCCACTATGCCATTTGCATCTGTAAAGCTCTTAGATTAAGCTAAATGCAGCCATAAATGGCTAGCCTATTGCATGAAAAACCACAGATGCAAATGGCTAGCAGATGCCATTTGCAGCCATAAAGCCCTTAGTTTAAGCTAAATGCAGCCATTTATGGCTGCATTTAGCTTAATCTAAGAGCTTTACAGCCGCAAATGGTGTAGTGGACGCCATTTGTGTCCGGAGTCAGCCTCAGCCAGCGATACAGCACATCAGTGCTGGCTGTATTGCTGGCGATCCGGAGCCTCCGCCAGTTCCGTGGAATTGCCACAGAGCGGAGCTGGCTGGTGAGGATTCCGGGGGGAGGGACAGATCGCTTCCCCCCAAGGGCGGATTCCCCAGCGGAGCAGCAGGTAGGGAATCTGCCCATCCCTAGTGTTGTTGTTGTTGTTTTAGTATTCAACTTAAAATACTTGAGCAGTATTAAAATTTAATCTTACTAAATAAGGAACAGGTGGGAAGCTTAAAGCTGAGGGAAGAATAGGTGAGAAGGGGAGGAAGATATTGAAACTCAAGCCTTAAGCAGATATCAAACTCTGGAGTACTCAGGGAGAAATTCAGATTGTGTATCATGATTGACACGTACCCAATGGAAAGAATTGCAGGGCGTGGGGGGAACCAGACCTGTTGGGTCCACCTAAACTTTGGATAGGCTGGAACATGTCATGTGATGAATCATAAGTATTTCCTGGTCAAGCCAGGTTGTTTTCTCTTAGTCTGTCCCTGCTAGGCCCAAGGAACCATTGGAGTCTGCAAGATCTAGAGCAGTCATGGTGGGTTAACTGTGGAAAGATTCAGCCCTATGCATGCCACTTGAAACTTTTACTGCATCTCACCAGAATCATTTAAAATAGCCAGGAAACATATGGGCTAGAGTGTGATACAGGCCTAGGATTACTATTCAAACTACTTTATCAATGAAATTTCAATACCATTCTTATGCCATGCCTAAACCATTTACATGGTTTTGTCAGTTTGCAGGTTACTGTCTTAGGGCCCTCTCTGACTATTCGTATTAGAATATTGTCTAAATACTAATGTTACCATGTCTGTCCTCAGGTTAATAATATTATTTTCTATGTGAAGATATTATTAATTTCAGGCATTCTGTAGCAATAGACATTTTTTCATTTCAGTTGCAATCTTGAGCCTGTGGTCTTAGGCACTGGACATGCTTTCCCCCCGACCCACTAGATTGCAGAGGTTGCAATTTGAATCCAGATTCAACTACCAAATTAACATTTGGCATCAAGACATACCCCTTCATGGATCACTGCCTTGTTGTGGCAAAGGGGCTTGCGTAACTCAGTGAAGCCATAAGCTATGCCGTGCAGGGCCACCCAAGAAGGACAGGTCATGGCAGAGAGTTCTGACAAAATGTGGTCCACTGGAGAAGGAAATGGCAACCCACTCCAGTATTCTTGCCAAGAAAACCCCATGGAACGTATCACAAGGCTAAAAGATATGACGCCGGAAGATGAGCCCCTCAGGTTGGAAGGTGTCCAATATGCTACTGGGGAAGAGCAGAGGGTATTTCCAAGTAGCGCCAGAAAGAGTGAAGCGGCTGGGCCAAAGCCAAAAGGACACTCAGCTGTGGATGTGTCTGGTGGTGAAAAGAAAATCCGATGCTGTAAAGAACAATATTGTTTAGGAACCTGGAATGTCAGATCAATGAATCAAGGTAAGCTGGAGGTGGTCAAACATGAGATGGCAAGACTGAACATCGACATCTTGGGAATCAGTGAACTAAAATGGACAGGCATGGGCGAATTTAATTCAGGTGACCATCATATCTACTATTGTGGGCAAGAATCCCTTAGAAGAAATGGAGTAGCACTCATAGTCAATAAAAGGGTGGGAAAAGCAGTACTGGGGTACAATCTTAAAAATGATAGAATGATCTCAGTACGAATCCAAGGCAAACCATTCAACATCACAGTAATTCAAGTCTATGCCCCAACCACTGATGCCGAAGAAGCTGAGGTTGATCAGTTCTATGAAGACCTACAACACCTTCTAGAACTAACACCAAAACAAGATGTCCTCTTCATCATAGGGGATTGGAATGCTAAAGTAGGAAGTCAAGAAATCACCGGGATAACAGGCAAGCATGGCCTTGGTGTACAAAATGAAGCAGGACAAAAGCTAATAGAGTTTTGCCAAGAGAACACGCTGATCATAGCAAACACTCTTTTCCAACAGCACAAGGGGCGACTCTACACATGGACATCACCAGATGGTCAATATCGAAATCAGATTGATTATGTCCTTTGCAGCCAAAGATGGAGAAGCTCCATACAGTCAGTAAAAACAAGACCTGGAGCTGACTGTGGCTCAGATCATGAGCTGATTCTTGCAAAATTTCGGCTTAAATTGAAGAATGTCGGGAAAACCACTAAACCGTTCAGGTATGACCTCAATCATATCCCTGATGAATATACAGTGGAGGTGAGGAATAGATTTCAGGGATTAGACCTGATAGACAGAGTGCCTGAGGAACTATGGACGGAGGTCCGTAACATTATTCAGGAGGCAGCAACGAAATCCATCCCAAAGAAAAAGAAATGCAAGAAAGCAAAGTGGCTGTCTGATGAGGCTTTACAAGTAGCTCACGAAAGAAGGGAAGCGAAAAGCAAGGGAGAAAGGGGAAGATATAGCCAACTGAATGCAGAGTTCCAGAGAATAGCAAGGAGAGACAAGAAGGCCTTCTTAAATGAACAATGCAAAGAAATCGAGGAAAACAACAGAATGGGAAAGACTAGAGATCTCTTCAAGAAAATTGGAGATCTCAAGGGAACGTTTTGTGCAAAGACGGGCATGATAAAGGACAAAGAAGGCAGGGACCTAACAGAAGCAGATGAGATTAAGAAGAGGTGGCAAGAATACACAGAAGAACTATACAGGAAAGATCTGAATGTCCCTGATAGCCATGATAGTGCGGTCACTGAACTTGAGCCGGACATCCTAGAGAGTGAAGTCAAGTGGGCCTTAGTAACAACATTAGTAACAACAAAGCTAGCGGAGGTGACAGTATTCCAGTCGAGCTATTTAAAATCCTAAAAGATGATGCTGTTAAAGTGCTGCATTCAATATGCCAACAAATCTGGAACACTCAACAGTGGCCACAAGACTGGAAAAGGTCAGTTTACATTCCAATTCCAAAGAAGGACAACGCCAAAGAGTGTTCAAACTACCGCACAATTGTGCTCATTTCACATGCCAGCAAGGTGATGCTCAAAATCCTACAAGCTAGGCTTCAGCAGTATGCGAACCGAGAACTACCGGAAGTACAAGCTGGGTTTAGAAGAGGCAGAGGAACTAGAGATCAAATCGCCAACATTCGCTGGATCATGGAGAAAGCAAGAGAATTCCAGAAAAACGTCTATTTCTGCTTCATTGACTATGCTAAAGCCTTTGATTGTGTGGATCACAACAAACTGTGGCAAATTCTTAAAGAGTTGGGAGTACCAGACCACCTTACCTGTCTCCTGAGAAACCTGTACGAGGGTCAAGAAGCAACAGTAAGAACCAGACATGGAACAACCGATTGGTTCAAAATTGGGAAAGGAGTACGACAAGGCTGCATATTGTCACCCTGCTTATTTAACTTATATGCAGAGTACATCATGAGAAACGCCGGGTTGGATGAATCACAGGTCGGAATTAAGATTGCTGGGAGAATTATCAACAACCTCCGATATGCAGACGATACCACCCTAATGGCAGAAAGCGAAGAGGATCTAAAGAGCCTCTTGTTGAGGGTGAAAGAGGAGAGTGCAAAAGCTGGTTTGAAACTCAACATTAAAAAAACTAAGATCATGGCATCTGGCCCCATCACTTCCTGGCATATAGAAGGGGAAGAAATGGAAGCAGTGACAGATTTTACTTTCTTGGGCTCCAAGATCACCGCAGACGGTGACTGTAGCCATGAAATTAAAAGACGCTTGCTCCTTGGGAGGAAAGCTATGGCCAACCTAGACAGCATAGTAAGAAGCAGAGACATCACCTTGCCGACAAAGGTCCGTCTAATCAAAGCTATGGTTTTCCCAGTAGTAATGTATGGCTGTGAGAGCTGGACTATAAGGAAGGCTGAGTGCCGAAGAATTGATGCTTTCGAACTGTGGTGCTGGAGAAGACTCTCACGAGTCCCCTGGACTGCAAGGAGGTCAAATCAGTCCATCCTAAAGGAAATCAACCCTGAGTGCTCATTGGAAGGACAGATAATGAAGCTGAAGCTCAAATATTTTGGCCACCTAATGCGAAGAGAAAACTCCCTGGAAAAGACCCTGATGCTGGGAAAGACTGAAGGCAAAAGGAGAAGGGGACGGCAGAGGATGAGATGGCTAGATAGCATCACGGATGCAATGAATATGAACTTGAGCACGCTCCGGGAGAGAGCGCAGGACAGGAAGGCCTGGCGTGCTATGGTCCATGGGGTCACGAAGAGTCGGACACGACTGAACGACTGAACAACAACAATCAAGACATAGGGCCCGTCTCATAGGAGAAACACTTGAAGCAGGAAGGCTCTTCATGGTAAGTTCATTAGTTTGTTTCTTGGTCTGTTTTTGGATGAGTGGCTCCATGGGTGATGCCAGTTATTTTAAATTACATCATTCCTCACCTCTGTTTTCTGATTGTTGTAGTGGCCAGAAGTGCCTGAGAGGCATCAGAGGCTGCTGTCATGCCACATGAAGATGCATGTCATGGCTCATGTGTGAATAAGGGCCAAACTCAATGTTCTTGTAATTGTGCATAGGAAAGCTATGTGTGGTAGGTTTTTAACTCCAGTGTAAGCGGAGTTACACTCCCATGGGGGAGGTGTGGAATTTCAGGATGAAAATGTTGGGGGAGGAAGGTTTAACCCCACACTTGGAGTCCCATAGTCCCAATCCAAATCAGGTCTACACACGCATACACTGAAGTAAAAAAAAATGTACCACACATAGCTTCACTATGCATGATTACAAGAACATTGAGTTTAGCCCTTAGGAACAGAGCTTACTACTGTTCCCACAGAGCATTAGTACTGGCTTGTTACATAGGCCCTGAAAAAGATTGCCTTGAGTATCTGTACTCAGGTGGCAGCACAGCAGTCCCTGACAGGAGGAAAAGAGGGGTGAAAGGCAAGGAGAAACAACCTGAGGAAGCATGCGGGCACTTTGAGGTGATTGGCATTAGAGGTGGGTGAGGTATTTGTTCCATTGACGGGGGTTTTATGGACTTACGTAGTTTGTACCACCCAAGCCTTTACAGTGAGCCGGGACAGAACTACGTTCCAAAATCTGCATTTTTATGGGCTTTTCTGATGCAACTCATTTGGAGCAGGGTGGGGATGTGCACAAAAATGCACATATTATGAGCGATTGCACACAAAATGCATATATTTGAGAAAAGTGCACACAAGAGCATTTCTGCCATTTAAAATACTGGGTTGGGGAGGGGGAATGCCTACATTTAAAAGTGTGGACAAAAATGCATACATGAATGTGTACATTATGGGAAACGCATACACATTTTCATACAGAAATTTTAAAAAATAAATTATTTGCAAGCTTGTACAGAAATGAGTTTGAGCCTGAGATGGACAGATCTACCCATCCCTAACTGGCATAGCACCCATCACAGTCTCCTCAATATGGCATAGCACAGCCTCCACAGCACAGTCTCCATAGCACAGTCTCCTCAAGTGGCATAGCACCCGTCACATTTAGGAATGGCACAGGTGTCCAATTCCATCTGGGAATCTGGCGGAACCCCCCCTGCCCGCACCACCGAACTCCAGTCACCGAGCCCCTGCCCCCACTTGCCCTCTGCTTGTGCTTGGCAAGTAGTCCGCACTCACACCGGCAGCCTCATCGAGCAATGTGGTCACCATTTTTTGAAAAATAAAATGGCAATTGCAAAAATGAACTTATTTGCATACGTGCGAAAATGCACATTTTGCGAGTGCGCATACTTGTGCATGCATGAGAATTCACATTTTGTGAAATATGCACATTTTTGCAAACAACATTTTATTTTTCAAAAAATGGTGACTGCGGAGCTTGATGAGGCCGCCAGCATGAGTACGGGTCGCTTGCTAAGCATGGAAGAGGCTTGAGCATGGTCTGGGGACTAGCAAGCAGGGGCTGGGTGGGCAGGCGCCCAGAGAACCTGGACGGGGGTGGGTTTGCACATCCCTAATCACAGTCTCCTCTATGTGGCATAGCATAGTCTCCTATAGCACAGTCTCCTCAATTGTATCATAGTCTCCTAACAGCACAGTCTCCTCAAGTGGCATCCTGATCTCACAGTCTCCTCAAGTGGCAGAGCACCCATCACAGTTCACTCAATATGGAATATGGGACACTATGGAATCTGGGCCATTTTATAAGTCCTTCCTTGCTTATGAAAATGGATGGGTGCAGGCTGAGTGGGTAAGGGTAGTGGTAAAAGCTTTTTTACAACAAGGTATGATTCCATCTCGCCTAAAGGAGGCAGTGGTAAGACCTCTGCTAAAATATCCCTCCTTGGAACCCACCATATTAGACCATTTCTGACTGGCATCCAACATGCTGTTCTTGGACATGGTGCTGGAACATATGGTGGCTTCTCAGTTCAAGTGGTTTCTGGATGAGGTGGATTATCTAGATCCATTTCATTCTGGTTTCAGGCCTGGTTATGGGACAGAGAATGCTTTGGTCACCTTGGTGGATGAGCTATGCTGGGAACTGGACTGGGAGGGTGTGCCCCTGTTGTTTCTGCTCGAGCTCTTGGCAATTTTTGATACCATCAACCATTGTATCCTTCTGGGGTGTCTGTTTTGGATGAGACTTGGAAGCATTGTTCTACAGTGGCTCTAGTCCTTCTTGGAGGGACAATTTTAGAAGATGATGCTGAGGGAAAGGGATGTCTCGAGTGTCTGTGCAGGGGATGGAGTCCAAAGGACTCCGCCCTGCTCAGCACCCTGGACTCAGCTCGCCAAGCCCCTCCCCCACCTGCTGAGCTGCATGAGCTGCCAGTCCCGTCCGCGAGCACCCACAGCCAAGTAGCAGCTGGCAACTTGCTATTTTTCATAAATTAAATCTTGCACACAATGGCCAGCACTTTCTGGCAGGGAAGATCAGGCATGGGCCTGGGGGTGCACGAGCAGGGGCTTGGCAGGCACACAGAGAACCTGGACAGGCGGGGGGCACCTGTTCATCCCTACATATAATAAAATAAAATAAAACCATCAACACAATCAATCAGAAAAACAAATAAAGCACTTGCCTATACCCCAAATGCTTGCACAAATAAACACGTCTTTAATGGTGCCCAAATGACAACAGCGTGGATGCCAGTTGGGGTTCAAAAGTCGGGGTGCCACTACTAAAAAGACCCTGCCAGGCCACATTTCTCAAGGGCACCACAAGCAAAGTGTTCCAGCCAATATTAAATCCTGGGCTGGTCAGTACTGGGGAAGTCAGTTCTTCAAATAGGGCTTTGTATACTAGTACGAACACCTTGAATGGGGCCCAGTAGCTCACTAGCAGCCAGTGCAGAGCTGGTGTGATATGCTCACATCTCATTATCCCTGTCAACACATGGGCAGCAGCATTCTAAACCATCTTCAAGGGAAGCCCCATATGCAGAGCATTGCAATAGTTCAGTCAGGAAGTTACCAGACCATGGGATACTGTTGCCAGGTTATCCCAGTCCAGGAACAGCCATAGCTAGTAAACTGGCCATAGCTGTGTCATGCCCTACCTGGAAGAGGATTTGTCTGAGAAAGAGAAGGGAGAGAGCCAGCACAATGGGCCCCAGCCAGAGCTAAGCAGGGAACAGGAGGCCTTGGCTGACAGTCCTACCCTGCCTGGAAACATTACAGGAGCAACCTGGTCCCTCTCGAGCAGCTCCTGAATTTCCCCAAATGCTGGAAGCAGAACCTGAGTTGATCCATCCCTCTGAATGGCATAGAATCAGACACGAGCAGCAAAAGAACAAAAGGAAGTCACAGCATGGGGCCTCCCTTAAAAGCAACACGCTGACCTAATTAGCCAGCTGTGCTGATTAACGACCAGCTACAAATTCAGCCCGCAGACACCAACTCTCTGCTGCAAGCCACAGCGCCGTAACCTGGGCTTCGACATTCCATGTTACCAGACCTGACAGGATTCTAGACCTTCAGCTACCCATCTGGACAACTCCTTCAGACACCCCCTTGACTGGCCTTGACGCTTGATAGAACAGACGCTGGTGAACTGACCTTTGGACTTCTTTGACCTCGCCTCTGCCTGTGCCTACAAAACCTCCTCAGAACTCCTCTGTATGACTTCGGACTGAACTGGCTGCTCTCTCTCTGCTGCTCCCGGGACTATCTGCGCCTTTCCCAAGGCCCTCACCGGCATTGAAACAGGACAAGCTGGCCACAAGGATTCCTTGCCTCTGAGGCAATCTGGGCCTCCAGTGACAGCTTTGACCATGGAGTACTCCCAGACTACATGCCTGTTCCGCCAGAGGGAGTGCTGCCACATCTAGAACAGTCTATCTAATTCCTGGACCCAGGAACTCCCTACCAACACAGCTTCCATCTTCCCAGGGTTTAACTTCAGTTTATTGGCTCTCATCCAGCCCACCACTTGGTCCAGCACGTGCACAGCCTCTCCTGATTCAGATGGGAAGGAGAGATGCAACAGGGTATCAGCCACATATTGGTGACACTGTGCTCCAAATCTCAGTGGTTTGGAGCACAGAGCTACAGGTTTTGGAGGGCCCTTGGGCAAGACAGCAGATGCTTCCCGTTGCTAGTGCCACCAGATGCTACTGTTCCTCATCCTCTTTCTTATCATTTGCTTGCATGACAGCACAGCAGGCAGAGAGCCAGTGGGCAGGTAGGTAGTGACATCTACTGCTCCTCCCCCTCACTATCATTGTTGTCTGGGCCAGAGTGATAGGCAGCTGAACAAGCAAGTTGCAATGGTGAAGAGGAGGAGCAAGTTCAGGAGGTTCTTGTCAGTGGGCCCCTGCGGGGCTGTGGGCCCTCAGCAGATGCCTAACTGGGCCTACCCTTGACACAGCTCTACAGACAGGATGGAATCTTTGGGACCCCACAGCATAACCGCCATGGAGTACTCATGCCACATTCATGTATTAAAGTGAATAGGATGTTAGGCTGGGCTTGAGGAGACTCAAGTTCAAATTTTCAGGAAAGAGGCATACCGGATGGTCTTTGGCATGTCACAATTTATTTATTATTTATTATTAAATTTATTAATCGCCCATCTGGCTGGTCACCCAGACACTCTGGGCAATGTACAGCGTACAATAAATCAGTTCAAAACAATAAAATTCTACAATAAAAACGTTTTCTAAAATACCCTAACCCACCCCAAATGCCTGCCTGAACAACCATGTTTTTAATGCACGACGGAAGCTCATTAAAGAGGGGGCATGGCGGAGTTCCCTAGGGAGGGAGTTCCACAGAGTGGGGGCCACCACAGAAAAGGCCCTCTCCCTCGTCCCCACCAGTCTAGCTGTCCTACAATCCCAGCCTAACCTCCCTTACAGGGTGGTTCTGAAGATAAAATGGCGGAAATCCGTGTATGTTTTGAAAACTCCTTGAAGGAAGATCAGAATACAAATGTGATAAAGAACACAATGGGCCCTTTTCATTCCATCAATTTCTGTGGGGAAGATTTGACCATGTGCTTAACAATCCCATGGAAATCAATGGGTCTTAAAAAGTGCTGAATTTGGGCTGGTTTGTGCCCATAATATACAAACTGCCGAAGTAATAACATCCTATACAATATGCACACTCTGATAATTCAGTTCCATTGCCATTGATATAGTGCAATAAATTATCCTATGTTCATGCACATATACGGAGTACATCTGTCAAAAATATTTCTAGAAATCAGCAAATCTGTAGTTTACAGTTTGAAAAGTGCCACTTTCCCATTGCCTGTCTCATCTCTCTTGGAAGAAGAAAAAATCCTAAATATAAATAGAGCATTTGCTGTTGTCTTTCCACTAAAGCTTTTAAATTTAAGAAATAATAGATGCCTGTCTAGACAACCCTAAAATTGTTTTAGTTACTGATGTATGGATGACTGATAAATGTCATCTTTTTCTGCCTGCAGTGCATTTTGCATCCAGCCTACTGACATTTGTCTATAGCTGACCTGATTCTGCAGTTTTTGTTTGCATGAAGCATTAAAATTTTTACCACTATGAAACTTCAGGATTCAGTGTGCAAAAAGAAATGACTTGTATCTTTTCTTTCTTTCTTTCTTTCTTTCTTTCTTTCTTTCTTACATTTGTAGTCACACTAGCAGCAGGAAAGATTCTAAATAATGAAATGCATTGCATAACATTCCAGGTGAAATAGCAATGAATTCCCTAGCTTTATGTTGTCATGTCCTCACACAGATAAAATGAAATGGAAAAGCATGGAAATAATGAACTAATTTAAAAAATATATACTTACTTTTGAAGACAGTGCAGATGTGCTTATTGTTTACCACTAGGTAATTATTACTGTAAAATATCTGCTAAAGTCCCCAGAAAAGTTCAACTAAAATGATCAAGGGGCTGGAGCAACTCTGGGGAAAGGTTACAACCGCTGGGATTGTTTAGCTTTGAGAAAAGGCAAGTAAGGGGAGACATGATAGAGGTGTACAAAATTAAGTATGGTATGGAGAAAGTGGATAGGGAGACATTTTTCTCCCTTTCTCATAATACTAGAACCTGGTGTCACCCCATGAAGCTGATTGGTGGGAGATTCAGGACAGATAAAAGGAAGAGCTTCTTCACACAGCACATAGATACACTATGGCATTCGCTACCACAAGACATAGTGATGGTCACCAATTTGGATGGCTTTAAAAGGTGTTTAGACAAATTCATGGAGAAGAAAGCTATGAATAGCTACTAGTCCTGATGGCTATATGCTACCTCCAATATCAGAGGCAGTATGCCTATGCACTGTACATGAGTTTCTGGGAGCTTGGCTGAGAGGGTGCTGTTGCCCTCATGTTCTGCTTGTGGGTTTTCCATGGGCAGCTGGTTGGCCACTGTGTGAACAGAATGCTGGACTAGATGGACCCTTGGTCCAATCCAAGATAGCTCTTACGTTCTTATGATTAGGATTGTGGTTCTGCCGTCTTACTGTGCCTGGGGCTCCTATCACATTGGGGTTCATACTGCCAACAAGATGGATGCTGCAAGCACATGGCAACCATCAATGAGCACTCTTTGGGTATGGTCCACCAACCAACTACAAATCCACCTAATAGTAGTATCATCTAGCCCACATTTGTCAAGCTTGGGCCCAGACTCCCTGCAGAGATTGGGGAATCAGAATCAGAGCCAGAGCCAGAAGATAAGATGCACCAGGGAGCTGGGGAGGAAATTCCTCAAAGGGCTCCTGGAGGAAGAGAGGAATTTTCTCAAGGGCTTGTTAATCAGTTAGAGCTACACATAGCTACCACCTCTCTCTCTCTCTGGAGAAACTCAGCAACTTACAAAAGGGGAGGGGGAGGACCTAGCAGATGCACCAGCCAGATGCCATGCTAAGTGGTGGAACAAACTAAAGAATTAAGACATTCTACCAGGTTACCCTGTCACAGGAAATCATTACAGAAAGACCTTCCCTGAAGAGAGGACTGAGGAAACCATTCAAGTTCTGTGTTGAATGTGTAATGTTAGATTTGCAGTAACTTTCTGTTCTGCTGTAGTGCATCTCTCAAAGTAGTCTTCAGCTAAGCTAATTAAGGTTGGGTCTTCTTATTCAAAGAACTAGAATCTGAATTGCTGAAGGACTGACTGTTTCCCTCATAATAAAGCCTATTGATTTGGAGACTGAGTCCTTGTTTGGTGACTAAATGCCAGAAAAGCTTGCAATCTGACAACATTTTACCAGCTTGCCAACAAGAATATCATGGGGGACTTTGCCAAAGGCCTTTGTGAAATCAAGATAAACTATGTCCACAGTGTCCCCCTGATTTACCAGGCTGTTAAAAAGAGATATAAGGTTAGTCTGGCATGACTTATTCTTGAGAAATCCAAGCTGGCTATTATAATGGTATTGAATTAAAATCCCCAACCAAAATTATAACAGAACTGGAAAAGGCATCAGCTAAATATTCAGATCAGTACCAAGACAAATTGACTGCTCATAGTACTTAGTGTTCCTGGATAGTGTGCAGTATCACAAAGGAGGAAACTTGTGCCTTTGTTGTTGTTCAGTCATGTCTGACTCTTCGTGACCCCATGGACCATAGCATGCCAGGCCTTCCTGTCCTGTGCTCTCTCCCAGAGTGTGCTCAAGTCCATATTCATTGCATTGGTGATGCTATCTAGCCATCTCATCCTCTGCCGTCCCCTTCTCCTTTTGCCTTCAATCTTTCCCAGCATCAGGGTCTTTTCCAGGGAGTTTTCTCTTCGCATTAGGTAGGTGGCCAAAATATTTGAGCTTCAGCTTCAGTATCTGTCCTTCCAATGAGCACTCAGGGTTGATTTCCTTTAGGATGGACTGATTGGACCTCCTTGCAGTCCAGGGGACTCATAAGAGTCTTCTCCAGCACCACAGTTCGAAAGCATCGATTCTTCAGTGCTCAGCCTTCCTTATAGTCCAGCTCTCACAGCCATACGTTGCTACTGGGAAAACCATAGCTTTGATTATACAGACATTTGTCAGCAAGGTGATGTCTCTGCTTCTTTCTATGCTGTCTAGGTTTGCCATAGCTTTCCACCCAGGGAGCAAGCATCTTTTAATTTCATGGCTACAGTCACCGTCTGCGGTGATCTTGGAGCCCAAGAAAATAAAATCTGTCACTGCTTCCAATTCTTCCCCTTCTATATGCCAGGAAGTGATGTGGCCAGATGCCATGATCTTAGTTTTTTTAATGTTGAGTTTCGAACCAGCTTTTGCACTCTCCACTTTCACCCTCAACAAGAGGCTCTTTAGATCCTCTTCGCTTTCTGCCATTAGGGTGGTATCGTCTGCGTATCTGAGGTTGTTGATAATTCTCCCGGCAATCTTAATTTTGACCTGTGTTCTGTGGAGAAAAATCCCACCTGGTGTTTCTCATGATGTAGTCTGCATATAAGTTAAATAAGCAGGGCGACAATATACAGCCTTGTCGTATCCTTTCCCAATTTTGAACCACTCGGTTGTTCCATGTCCGGTTCTTCATGTTGCTTCTTGACCCTCGTACAGGTTTCTCAGGAGACAGGTGGTCTGGTACTCCCATCTCTTTAAGAATTTGCCACAGTTTGTTGTAATCCACACAATCAAAGGCTTTAGCGTAGTCAATGAAGCAGAAATAGACATTTTTCTGGAATTCTCTTGCTTTCTCCATGATGCAGCGAATGTTGGCGATTTGATCTCTAGTTCCTCTGCCTCTTTGAAACCCAGCTTGTACTTCCGGTAGTTCTCGGTTCGCATACTGCTGAAGCCTAGGTTGTAGGATTTTGAGCATAACCTTGCTGGCATGTGAAATGAGCGCAATTGTACGGTAATTTGAACACTCCTTGTCATTGCCCTTCTTTGGCATTGGAATGTAAACTGACCTTTTCCAGTCTTGCGGCCACTGTTGAGTGTTCCAAATTTGTTGGCATATTGAGTGTAGCACTTTAACAGCATTATCGTTTAGTATTTTAAATAGTTCAGCTGGAATACTGTCATCTCTGCTAGTTTTGTTATTAGTAACGCTTCCTAAGGCCCACTTGACTTCACTCTCTAGGATGTCCGGCTCAAGTTCAGTGACCGCACTATCATGGCTATCAGAGACATTAAGGTCTTTCCTGTATAGTTCTTCTGTGTATTGTTTCCACCTCTTCTTAATCTCATCTGCTTCTGTTAGGTGCCTGCCTTCTTTGTCCTTTATCATGCCCGTCTTTGCACAAAACGTTCCCTTGAGATCTCCGATTTTCTTGAAGAGATCTCTAGACTTTCCCATTCTGTTGTTTTCCTTGATTTCTTTGCATTGTTCATTTAAGAAGGCCTTCTTGTTTCTCCTTGCTATTCTCTGGAACTCTGCATTCAGTTGGATATATCTTCCCCTTTCTCCCTTGCTTTTCGCTTCCCTTCTTTCCTCAGCTACTTGTAAAGCCTCAGCCACTTGGCTTTCTTGCATTTCTTTTTCTTTGGGATGGATTGAGTTGCTGCCTCCTGAACAATGTTATGGACCTCCATCCATAGTTCCTCAGGCTCTCTGTCTATCAGGTCTAATCCCTGAAATCTATTCCTCACTTCCACTGTATATTCATCAGGGATATGATTGAGGTCATACCTGAATGGTTTAGTGGTTTTCCCTACGTTCTTCAATTGAAGCCGAAATTTTGCAAGAAGCAGCTCATGATCTGAGCCACAGTCAGCTCCAGGTCTTGTTTTTACTGACTGTATAGAGCTTCTCCATCTTTGGCTGCAAAGGACATAATCAATCTGATTTCGATATTGACCATCTCGTGATGTCCATGTGTAGAGTCGCCTCTTGTGCTGTTGGAAAAGAGTGTTTGCTATGATCAGCGTGTTCTCTTGGCAAAAACTTGATTAGCCTTTGTCTTGCTTCATTTTGTACACCAAGGCCATGCTTGCCTGTTATCTCAGTGATTTCTTGACTTCCTACTTTAGCATTCCAATCCCCTATGATGAAGGGGACATCTTTTTTTGGTGTTAGTTCTAGAAGGTGTTGTAGGTCTTCATAAAACCGATCAACCTCAGCTTCTTCAGCCTCAGTGGTTGGGGCATAGACTTGAATTACTGTGATGTTGAATGGTTTGCCTTGGATTTGTACTGAGATCATTCTATTGTTTTTGAGATTACACCCCAGTACTGCTTTTCCCACCCTTTTGTTGATTATGAGTGCTTCTATTTCTTCTAAGTTGATTATGAGTGCTTCCATTTCTTCTAAGGGATTCTTGCCCACAATAGTAGATATGATGGTCACCTGAGTTAAATTCGCTCATGCCTGTCCATTTTAGTTTGCTGATTCCCAAGATGTCGATGTTCAGTCTTGCCATCTCATGTTTGACCACCTCCAGCTTACCTTGATTCATTGACATTCCAGGTTCCTAAACAATATTGTTCTTTACAGCATCGGATTTTCTTTACACCACCAGACATATCCACAGCTGAGTGTCCTTTTGGCTTTGGCCCAGCCACTTCACTCTTTCTGGCGCTACTTGGAAATTCCCTCTGAATTTCTTCCCCAGTGGTATATTGGACACCTTCCGACCTGAGGGGCTCATCTTCCGGCGCCATATCTTTTAGCCTTGTGATATGTTCCATGGGGTTTTCTTAGCAAGAAGACTGGAGTGGGTTGCCATTTCCTTCTCCAGTGGACCACATTTTGTCAGAGCTCTCCACCATGACCTGTCCATCTTGGGTGGCCCTGCATGGCATAGCTTATGGCTTCACTGAGTTACACAAGCCCCTTCTCCACAACAAGGCAGTGATCCATGAAGGGAAATACAGCCATTACAAGCTGGAAAATTGTATCACAGACCAGGTAATTACAAACTTCACACCACTATCTCAGCAACATCCCTCTACTTACTAAGAAGTCCCCTCTATGACCATCCTAGGCATACATTTCTGGCTATTATTCTCCAGTCCCTGTCAAACAGACCCCTCTTAGACCAGATATGTACTATTCTTTCTGGCATTAATGTTTTACCACTGTCCAGGTAGCAAAATTTGCCTTGGCAGAAAGAAAAATATGCACCAAATCCCAAACAGCTTAAGGGGGATGATCCAGTTGGATATACGTATGTATGTATATACTAATGTGTGAATGTACTTTTTTCTTTTTATGTATATTGTGGTGGCCTATGCCTTCAGGTTACTACACACCACCCTTTCACACAGGCCAGTATTGCTGTTGAGGGCTAGAGGATGAGTGAACATTGATGTGCCTTCTGAATGCGAGGTGAGATTTGAATCGTGGAGTTCTGAGCTTACAGCTCCCACCCTTTGTGACTGTATCTCACTGTACTACATAAGCATTCACTTGTACTGAATTCTAGTAATTCCTCTACATAGTAATATATCTACTTCTTTATTTATAAGTAGATGGTATCTGTGGCACACATCTACCAATTTATAAATAGCTGGGTGTTTACATGTGTACATTATGCAAATATTTTCAGTGGGGGAGGAATTAACCTGAATCCTGCAAAAAGTAATGATCAGAGCCACTTCCAGGTTTTCGATAGTCCTTGTGCAAGATACCATCAATGGGCCCCTCATGCCCTTCTTGCCACCATTGTCTCTAGCCACTATTGGTCCTCATCATTTTCTCATCATTGCTACCACTTGCTTGCTTGACAGGCAGAGAGCCAGGGAGCAAGGAGGCGGGGCCTCTGCTGCGCCTCCTTCTCCCCACCACCTTTGCTAGGGCCAGAGTGAGAGGCAAGTGAACGAGCAGGCTGCAATGGGGAAGAGGAGGAGCAACTCCAGGGGGCTCTTGTCAGTGAGTCCCTGCTGTGATACAGGCCCTCGGAAGATGCCCAACTCTGCCTTGCCTTGACGGTGGGTCTACAAGTGGAACAATACATCACAAACCCTGGATGAGTTCAGTGAGATTTATATATTTATTAATTTATTTAAAGCCTTTTTACTCTGCCCTTCAGTCAAAAAGCCTCCTAGGGTAGGATTGGCCCAATTGGGTCCGAGAGTCTGGTGGACTCCCTGCTGCCTGCACCCCCAAGCCATGCCCGCTGGGCCCCTGCCCCCACGCTAGTCCCCCCCCCACGCTTGCCGAGTCACACACAAGTGCCATTTTGTGAAAGAAAATGGTGATTGCGAGTATGTGCACATCTAGTCTTACACAAAGGCACCATGAATGGTTAATATATGCAAGATTGTAGGCCTAAAGGGCCCATTTAGGCCTCTAATATTGTGCATATCAGCCATTTTGCATAAGACTAAGTGTGTGCATATTTGCAATCACCATTTTCTTTCGCAAAATGGGGCTTGCAGATGGGTCCAGGGTGAGTGTGGGCAGCTTGGTGAGCAGGGGGGAGTTTGAGCACGGGTCCAGGGGTGTGCAAGCTGTGTCAGCAGCTCAGTGGGTGCCCAGAGGACCCAATCTGTGGGGTGTCCATCAATCCCTACCCCAGGGTGGACTGCAAAGATCTATAATAAGACAGTTCTTCCCCTCAGGTAATGTTTCAGGGGGCCTAGGAATTGTAATTATTCCAGAATAATGATACCCAGAGAAGAAGTTATTCACCTTGGGAAAACTGCATTTCTCAGGGTGCCCCAACACTGGAATGCTTGCAGGAGTTGAGGATCTCATGCAGGTTTGGGACTTGCTGGGGGGTGGGGCCAAGGCATTCAGACCTCATCTCATTCCCAGTGAAGCAACTGGGAGCACTAAAGAGTACTCATTCAAAACTTTAAAACTTTAAATTAAAAAATAAACAGGGTGTTTTCTGACTTTTGTGGTGGGTTGGGGGGCCTCAATTTTCTGAGCCCAATTCTGAACTGCGTGGGGAGATATTGCCATTACTAGCAAAGAATCAAAACAAAGTAGACACTGCATTCTAATATTAGACACAAGGCATGGTGATGATAATAATGCAGAAATTCCCTGTCTGTGTATGACTTTACAGAATCAGAATCCCTGACTCTTGTTCAGAGTTGCTATTTGTAGAACTGCATCCAAAGTTATGACTGAACAAGCTCAGATGAGTCAGATGAAGTCCTGGAAATGACATCAAGAAAGAGCTAAAAATAGCCTTAATAATGGTAATGTTTCAGGGGCAGAGAAAGAAAAAGTACAACAAAAAATGACACCCCAAATCCCACTGCAAGATAAAAAGAAGAATGGGGTAAATATGGGAAAAGAATTGCCATAATAAAAAATGCAAATGAAAAATCACAGCACCCATGCAGGGACCGTAATTGCTTTTGCATCCAGTGTCTACTGCCTGAAATAATAATAAAAAATTAAGAAGTTATGAAAGCAGAAAAATAGAAATCATCATCGTCATCATAAACAGGTCCCACTGAATTGATAGTCCTTCTGTGTGCAGTTTGCCTCTGCAAATTCAGTTTGTAACCACATAAATGTTTGGCATTGCTTGTTGTAGTCCAACAAGCAAAAAAAAAAAAATCATCTGCACATAAATAGATATGTCAACAAACATGCAAAGATATGCAAAAAATATGCAAAGATATGCAAAAAAAGATATGCAACAAACATGCAAAATCATCTGCACATAAATAGATATGTCAACAAACATGCAAAGTGTTCCATCATCCCAGAGAACTCCTTTTCCATCAAACCCAGTGCCAAGTAGGCGTGTCTTTAATAAGGTGCCTACATGCCCATTTTTTACATGGATGGTATGGTATAGAACATCTATATGCAGTGTCCCGGCCGTCCCAGATGCTCAAAATTAGCAGTCTGACTCAGTATAAGGCACTTCCTATGTGCCTAGCTACGTACCTCTGAGAAGCTTACAAAGGGGATATGAAGGCAACCATCTCTTACACTTTATGCCTATACTTTTTTGATATTGTGAGTACCTGTGGTATTCAGACCTATTTTGGGGATAGGGCTCAGCACCTTGGATAGCTCTTTTAGAGGTCTAGCTGGTTCTGACTGAAACCCAGAATGGATTTACAGCCCTACTGAAACTGGAGCCACCAGCCTCAGCTGGGAAGAGTTTCTCTAGCCATTGCTCTATCTTTGATCCTATATACATCTGTATAATCTTCTCTAAAACCATTTAAGGCAGGGTTTTTTCTAGGCTCCTGAGCAAGAGACCATTGTTAGGCCTCCCACTCTACATTGTCCTCAAGGAAGAACATCAGAATCACGTCGCCCCACAGTTTATCTGCAGAGTAAGAGAATATATTCCTTTCAGAATTTGATTCTGAGGCTTTGATCTCACAGCAGTAGTCACCCCTCAGCACTGATGAAAGCGGGACAAATGTTGGATGGTCAGTTGTGTGCCAAATAGCATCTTCAGTTTTACAGTTCCATTCTCATGCTGTAAATCTGGGACCTTATTTCAGTGATTTTCAGGTTGGAAGAGCACAATTTGTGTGCATGTGAGGGGGAGCAAAATGCACCAAACCTCCTTGCAGTTCTAATTGGCTGGTAGCTGCCTTTAAAAAATGTATATATGTTTTCCCCACTATCCAAAATAACCTTCATACCAGGGCAATCTGAGAAAAACAAAATGGTGCTCACTAGTGGCTCCAGTACATTCTCCTCCACAAATTGTGTTCCCCACCCCCTGAAAATGCAAAAGAAGAGGGGAGTTCTTTCACACTCCCCCCCCCCTCAAGTTCTGCCAGTCCTCCTTGTGGGAGTTGTTGTATAGTTCTTGAGTTTGCATTTGTTTGTTTAAACAGTGAATCCCATGATAGTCACAGCTGAAAACTGATGTGGAAATTGGTGGAAGAAGCTACTGCCTGAAAACTGTGGAAACCAAACTGAGGGTAGCATCCAATGTTAGTCTACGTAGAAGCACTCCTGTTGAAATGAATGAGACTTTATTTCAATCAGTCTACTCTACATAAGACAACATTGGACACACACACTAGCCCGCGTCTTTACTAAACCTTACAAGGTAGTGCAGTACATAATATCAGAACATCTTAGCAGCATCCTTATTAAGTGTATGATCTTCATCAAGGGTAATATTTAGACAAATGAAATAAAGTCATCTCCATGTTGTTATAATAAAGGCAGAGCATTTATTTAACAATAAATTTAAATGTATTTAAAATTTAAAGTTTATCAGTGTCTCTTGGGGACATCCATGACAACTTAAGGTAGAAACCAGAGTTACTTAATGCAGCTACTTAAGGCAACTAGATAGATCTTACTGCCATTCTAGGCTAAATGGACTGCTGGTCAGTAGAAGGCAGTTTCATTCATTCATTCATTCATTCATTCATTTATTGCATTTATACCCTGCCTTTTTTCCTCTTGCAAAGAACCCAAGGCAGCTTATATTATCTTCCTCCTCTCCATTTTATCCTCACAACAACAACCCTATGAGGTGGGTTGGGCCCAAAGTCACCCAGTGAGCTTCCATGGCTGAGTGGGGACTAGAACCCAGATCTCCCAGCTCCTAGTCCAACACTCTCGCCCCACTACACCACATTGGCTCTCTATATATGTCCATGACTTTGAGCAGGAAGAAGAGAGGCATTAACCAGGTCTTTCCCTTTCCTGCATTTGCTCTCTATCCAAATTCAGCACAGGGTCATGCATAGGAATGCTGGTGAAATCCCCAATGGAATCAAATGAGTTTGGATTTCTATGAATCTGAACCAAAGATTCCACAGCAGACTTGTGGAGGGTTTTTTTTTTTTTTCCTTCCTGGAATTTTACACAAATCTGGTTATAGAAAAATATGTAAAAAAAAAAAAAACCACCTGCCAAAAATGTGCATTTCCCCCATAGGCTAAAGCATGAACATGTGTATTTTGGCGAGATTCGCACATTGGGGGTGGGGAGATTTGTACATTTTTGCAAGTGCAAATTTGTGCAAATTCAAGAAATCAGAAAAAATTGATTCTGCCAAGGACTGCATGACGAAATGAAAGGCACCTGACAATCTGTGAAACTCAGATGGAACAGATTTTAGAAAATCTGTACATCCCTAATTCATGCACACATACAGCCCAATCTTATGCATATCTACTTGCAAATAAGTTTACTTAAATAGGTTTCATTGAGTTGAGTAGGACTTACTCCCAGGAAAGTGGGCATTGTCATACAGCTTTGACATCTTGAGCACTATTAAAGTCAATGGCCACAATCCAGTGGTGCCATTAGATATGGACTTTGGGGCAGACATCTGGGGCCCAGCAGCACAGGTGGCTCTCAGATGGCACCAGAACAAGTGGCAAAGGGTGGGGACAGAGGCAGCAAGCGTCACAGCACCGTGCCAGCCAAGGCTCCAGCCCCCGCTTCATCCTGTCCTTTTTTGTCTTGGGCTTGTTTTGATGAAAGGCAGGTACTAAATGTTTTAAATAAATAAAATGCATGAATTTTACCAATTTTACAAATACATATGACAGGTTTGAGGGGGGGCTGAGCAAGGTGCCCTCCAGAGCCCCCGCTCCCCTACCCTGGCCGTTTCCCAGCCCCTGTGTTCTCCTGGCCACCCCACCTTGGCTGCTCCGCTCTCCTTCCTCTCTCCGCTCCTATCGCTACCACAGTTCTCCCCCTCCACACCCACATACTGCCCTGGATGCTTTGCTCTCCTCCCCCTGATCATAAGCTTACCAGGAAATTATGGGATCCCTTTTGAAAAAAAACTTTTGGGTGGCCTGCCAGGGCACAGCATGCTGAGAAGCAAAGCACAGCATTGCCCAAGGCTCCAGCTGGTGCCATCTTCGCTAGAATGAAATGAAGGGGGGAAATAAAAGGGATAAAGCTTCATTTAGCACAAAATGTTGCAGTGTGCTGCACCACAGCATAAGAACATAAGAAGAGCCATGCTGGATCAGACCAAGGCTAGTCCAGCATTCTGTTCACACAGTGGCCAACGAGCTGTCAACCAGGGACCCACAAGCAGGGCATAAGCGCAACAGCACCCGCCCACCCATGTTCCCCTCTGCACACTGTGGTGCATTGGGGGGGACAGACTGGGCTGTGGCCATTGACTTTAATACAACTCACCCAGTTTATCTTGAGGTCCAGTGCCTTAAGGAATTTGGGGATCACATGTGGGTTCTAGTAGGATCCCCTTAGATACCTTGACTCTACATTAGGAATAGTTGATCTTTGGAGAAATGTTTGTGACAAAGATTTTATTTTCTTAAGCTGCAATCGAAACCTACTAGAATACACAGATGAATATGAATCTGTGTTAGCGTTGCTTCCTAGAAGGAAAGGTAAACCAGAATCATTCAGATTACAAGATCTATGATGGATTAACTTGTGGCGGAAGTAAGGGAAAGAAGGTTGTGACAAGGATATTAGTTAACAAGGTTCAGAAAGAATTTCAGTAAGGCTGTTCTTGCTTTACAAACGTACCAGACATTTTGAAGATATTTCTGACACGACAGATAAAGGGAATGTTAGGTGCATTATATATTTAAATTTTCCAAAGAGGTAGCACACAAGTGGCCTGTTTTGAAAATAAAGACCCATGTGATACAGTGGAAGGAACAAAGTAAATTAAAAAGAGAAAAGGTGACATGGAGAAAGAAGGAATAATGAATATAATGCATTTATTTAATGATGGGGTCTATTCTCCTGAGAAGCCTGACAAGCATCAAAGATAACCCCTCTGCACAGATCGAGTGCAATACAGCCTTTGAAATATAATCTCACAAATACACTCTCATTTGACTGCCAGAGTGAAAAATGTTTATCTACAATGCAAAATATTTTTTATCATGGATTTTTGAATTAAGGTCCCTTCTTGGTACCAGACAGGGCAAGAATTATTAGCAATACTTCAAACGGACTCTGAATTGGTATTGTACCTGAAAGTATTTGCTTTTCACCAGCATGACATCTCAAAACTTCTTATTGGACACAGGCACATTTAACTCCTACACATGTACATTTGTCTAGTGCCTAGTGTACAAAAAATATGATATGGCTCCAGTCTAAGACACCCTTGTTTTCAGAGCCATTACATCAGAAGTGAGCATCTTGCTAACTGAGCAAATCTTTTTGTTCTAACCATTTTCTTCTTTATTCTTTATTTGTTTTAGGAAGCACACGTAGTGAATATGTGATCATGTTGCACTGTTTCCAGGGTCTGTATGGCGAGGGGAAAGATGGTTTCTTTTGTGGGCCCATGGGACAGCCATCTTTGTGCCCATACAGTCCCTGGAAACATTGTCACATGACCATGTAGTGGCATTTCCAGAGACAATTCTGGCCCTGTTTTGAAGGCATGAGGAAGGGGTTCGGCTTCTTAGCTTCTTCAAGATGGCTTTGCCTTTAGTGATGTTAAAGAAAATAAAGAAGAGCATTGTTTAAAAGCTTGTGGCCTATGTCATATTATTATATGCTGAAATTTGTTACTATTCCAAGATCTCAAAATGACAGGCAACTTTTTGTCAAACTTAAGATGTTGGATTTGTAACTTGGTGTTTTTGTTGTTGTTCAGTCGTTCAGTCGTGTCCAACTCTTCGTGACCCCATGGACCATAGCACGCCAGGCCTTCCTGTCCTGCGCTCTCTCCTGGAGCATGCTCAAGTTCATATTCATTGCATTGGTGATGCTATCTAGCCATCTCATCCTCTGCCGTCCCCTTCTCCTTTTGCCTTCAGTCTTTCCCAGCATCAGGGTCTTTTCCAGGGAGTTTTCTCTTCGCATTAGGTGGCCAAAATATTGGAGCTTCAGCTTCAGTATCTGTCCTTCCAATGAGCACTCAGGGTTGATTTCCTTTAGGATGGACTGATTTGACCTCCTTGCAGTCCAGGGGACTCGTAAGAGTCTTCTCCAGCACCACAGTCCGAAAGCATCAATTCTTCGGCGCTCAGCCTTCCTTATAGTCCAGCTCTCACAGCCATACATTACTACTGGGAAAACCATAGCTTTGATTAGACGGACCTTTGTCGGCAAGGTGATGCCTCTGCTTCTTACTATGCTGTCTAGGTTGGCCATAGCTTTCCTCCCAAGGAGCAAGCGTCTTTTAATTTCATGGCTACAGTCACCGTCTGCGGTGATCTTGGAGCCCAAGAAAGTAAAATCTGTCCCTGCTTCCATTTCTTCCCCTTCTATATGCCAGGAAGTGATAGGGCCAGGTGCCATGATCTTAGTTTTTTTAATGTTGAGTTTCAAACTAGCTTTTGCACTCTCCTCTTTCACCCTCAACAAGAGGCTCTTTAGATCCTCTTCGTTTTCTGCCATTAGGGTGGTATCGTCTGCATATCGGAGGTTGTTGATAATTCTCCCAGCAATCTTAATTCCGACCTCTGATTCATCCAACCCAGCATTTCTCATGGTGTACTCTGCATATAAGTTAAATAAGCAGGGTGACAATATGCAGCCTTGTTGTACTCCTTTCCCAATTTTGAACCACTTGGTTGTTCCATGTCTGGTTCTTACTGTTGCTTCTTGACCCTCGTACAGGTTTCTCAGGAGACAGGTAAGGTGGTCTGGTACTCCCATCACTTTAAGAATTTGCCAGAGTTTGTTGTGATCCATACAATCAAAGGCTTTAGCGTAGTCAATGAAGCAGAAATAGACGTTTTTCTGGAATTCTCTTGCTTTCTCCATGATGCAGCGAATGTTGGCGATTTGATCTCTAGTTCCTCTGCCTCTTCTAATCCCAGCTTGTACTTCCGGTAGTTCTCGGTTCGCATACTGCTGAAGCCTAGCTTGTAGGATTTTGAGCATCACCTTGCTGGCATGTGAAATGAGCGCAATTGTGCGGTAGTTTGAACACTCTTTGGCGTTGCCCTTCTTTGGAATTGGAATGTAAACTGACCTTTTCCAGTCTTGCGGCCACTGTTGAGTGTTCCAGATTTGTTGGCATATTGAATGCAGCACTTTCACAGCATCATCTTTTAGGATTTTAAATAGCTCAGCTGGAATACTGTCATCTCCGCTAGCTTTGTTGTTACTAATGCTTCCTAAAGCCCACTTGACTTCACTCTCTAGGATGTCCGGCTCAAGTTCAGTGACCGCACTATCATGGCTATCAGGGACATTAAGATCTTCCCTGTATATTTCTTCTGTGTATTCTTTCCACCTCTTCTTAATCTCATCTGCTTCTGTTAGGTGCCTGCCTTCTTTGTCCTTTATCATGCCCGTCTTTGCACAAAACGTTCCCTTGAGATCTCCAATTTTCTTGAAGAGATCTCTAGTCTTTCCCATTCTGTTGTTTTCCTCAATTTCTTTGCATTGTTCATTTAAGAAGGCCTTCTTGTCTCTCCTTGCTATTCTCTGGAACTCTGCATTCAGTTGGATATATCTTCCCCTTTCTCCCTTGCTTTTCCCTTCCCTTCTTTCCTCAGCTACTTGTAAAGCCTCATCAGACAGCCACTTTGCTTTCTTGCATTTCTTTTTCTTTGGGATGGATTGAGTTGCTGCCTCCTGAACAATGTTATGGACCTCCATCCATAGTTCCTCAGGCACTCTGTCTATCAGGTCTAATCCCTGAAATCTATTCCTCACCTCCACTGTATATTCATCAGGGATATGATCTAGGTCATACCTGAACGGTTTAGTGGTTTTCCCGACGTTCTTCAATTTAAGCCAAAATTTTGCAAGAAGCAGCTCATGATCTGAGCCACAGTCAGCTCCAGGTCTTGTTTTGACTGACTGTATGGAGCGTCTCCATCTTTGGCTGCAAAGGACATAATCAATCTGATTTCGATATTGACCATCTGGTGATGTCCATGTGTAGAGTCGCCCCTTGTGCTGTTGGAAAAGAGTGTTTGCTATGATCAGCGTGTTCTCTTGGCAAAACTCTATTAGCTTTTGTCCTGCTTCATTTTGTACACCAAGGCCATGCTTGCCTGTTATCCCGGTGATTTCTTGACTTCCTATTTTAGCATTCCAATCCCCTATGATGAAGAGGACATCTTTTTTTGGTGTTAGTTCTAGAAGGTGTTGTAGGTCTTCATAGAACCGATCAACCTCAGCTTCTTCGGCCTCAGTGGTTGGGGCATAGACTTGAATTACTGTGATGTTGAATGGTTTGCCTTGGATTTGTACTGAGATCATTCTATCATTTTTAAGATTGTACCCCAGTACTGCTTTTCCCACCCTTTTGTTGACTATGAGTGCTACTCCATTTCTTCTAAGGGATTCTTGCCCACAATAGTAGATATGATGGTCACCTGAATTAAATTCGCCCATGCCTGTCCATTTGAGTTCGCTGATTCCCAAGATGTCGATGTTCAATCTTGCCATCTCATGTTTGACCACCTCCAGCTTACCTTGATTCATTGATCTGACATTCCAGGTTCCTAAACAATATTGTTCTTTACAGCATCGGATTTTCTTTTCACCACCAGACACATCCACAGCTGAGTGTCCTTTCGGGTTTGGCCCAGCCGCTTCAGTCTTTCTGGCGCAACTTGGAAATACCCTCTGCTCTTCCCCGGTAGCATATTGGACACCTTCCGACCTGAGGGGCTCATCTTCCGGCATCATATCTTTTAGCCTTGTGATACGTTCCATGGGGTTTTCTTGGCAAGAATACTGGATTGGGTTGCCATTTCCTTCTTCAGTGGACCACATTTTGTCAGAACTCTCTGCCATGACCTGTCCGTCTTGGGTGGCCCTGCACGGCATAGCTTATGGCTTCACTGACTTATGCAAGCCCCTTTGCCACAACAAGGCAGTGATCCATGAAGGGGGTAACTTGGTGAGCAAATTACAAATGATGACAGGATTAGTTTGCCCATTGCTAGTGAGGACACAAACACGGTTTGCTATGTTCATTCCTCTGAGGAAGAGGAGTTATCCAGCCATGTTGATTTCAGTTAGGTGGAGCACATCAATGGTGGGCAGACTTCAGGACAGTGGGATCTACTTAGCTTGCATTGTTGTTGTTTTGCTAGAACCCCTTGATCCACCAATTGGAGCTTGGTGCAATAACACAATCAAAGATTTCTGAGGTTGAGAATTTGTTTTGAGTGGCAGAACTGAATGAAGTTCAGCCCTCCTTCCACACAAGAATTCTCTCCTGGTAGTGGGTAGTCCAAGCTTTCCTCATTTTAGCAGCACAATTTAGGTCAGCAGGGTAGTCATTTTGATGCTTCTATTGTTAAATAAGTGGGAGTCAGAAATCCTCACTGAACTACTAAAGATCACCCAGAGATCTACTAGTAAACCAAGATCTACTGTCTGCCCATGCTTGGACTAAATAATCTAAACTCATGAATTTCAAGGTGGATGTGATTAAATGCAGAAACTGTTGTTTCAAGTGTGCTGCTTTTTTCCTTTCCAAGCTTGATTTCTGATTATTGCACTTCCTTATTAATTTCTCTTTAAGCGATCTTTGTGCTCAAAATGGATGAAGCTGTTCTGTCATATTTGCAAAAAGCACTTGTTGCATAACTAAGGATGTCAGAAAATTCCGCCATGGATCTCGGTGAGGCCAAATGCCAGTGCATTCGGTCCCCTGAAATCCATGGCAGAATGAAGCCCCCCGCCCTCCCGCCCTGCAAAAGGCACGCAAAAGGTGCGCGAAACGGAGCACTTACCTGCTGCCGTTCACGCCGCTTTGCGAATGGTGGCCACATCTGCGGCCGCCATTCGCTTCTTCATTATAGCCGTGATAGGCTAAGTAAATACTTACGTAGCCTATCACGGCTAATGGATGGATGCCATGTGCATCCCTGCGGAGGCCATGATAGGCTATGTAAGTATTTATGTAGCCTATCATGGCAAAAAAAAAAGGGAACGCAAATGGCGGCAGCTACGGCGGCCGCCATTTGCGTTCCCTTTTTTTTTTTGCCATGATAGGCCACGTAAATATTTACGTAGCCTATCATGGCAAAAAAAAAAGGAAACGCAAATGGCAGCCGCCGTAGCTGCCGCCATTTGCATTCCTTTTTTTTTTTTTGCCGTGATAGGCTACATAAATATTTATGTAGCCTATCATGGCAAAATACAGGGACGCAAATGGCAGCTGCTACGGCAAACTACGGTGTCCCTGTGCAGGATGCCCAGCGGCTGGATGTCCGGTTGTGGGTGTCAGGGGCTCTTTGGAGGCCTCTCTCAGTCTA
The DNA here is from genome assembly GCF_057233095.1 of Heloderma suspectum. NCBI lineage: Eukaryota > Metazoa > Chordata > Lepidosauria > Squamata > Helodermatidae > Heloderma > Heloderma suspectum. The sequence continues at coordinate 54,854,623 of NC_139461.1, forward strand.
ATCCAGTAGCCAAGTCCAGACACAGACAAAGGAATTCCTTTCAAAGCTTTATTCTTCTTTTACAACTTAACAACTATACCATTTGCAACTAGATCTGAGCAGCACAGTACCTATGCCCTAAGTTGGAACAATTGGTCCCCGTTTGAAAGGGAATTACTGGCAGACCCCTGAACTTAAGGACTAGGGGGAGTCCCTCCCCTTTTCCCTTGGATCCTCTGGGCACAGCCGTTGTTTGCGTGCCAACCGGGCACTACACCTCCTTTCCGCGCCCTCCATCTGGCGCCGCTCTCTGCGTCTGCATCTGCGTCGCGCATCCACCAAGTCTGCTATCTGCGCTCCGTTACTCCCTGGACTGCTATCTAATCTAGGAATGTTGGTGGGAGGAATCTCCAACAGCTGTTGGCCCTGGGAAAGAGGAGCGCACTCCCCTCCCAGGAGCGACTGCTCTTCCTCAGAATCAGAACTACTCTGGGATTCTATGGGCTCAGTGTCCACCCTGAAAGTGGGCAGCCCTGGCTGGTGGCTCCACGGAGTCGCGGCGGAGTGGAGCCAGCCAGGGAGAATTTCGGGGGAAGGGATGGAGCGCCTCCTCCCCACCGTGAATGATACCCTTCGAAAAGGTAAGTGACTTTCGTACATCCCTATGCATATCTACTACTGCAAGGACAACAGTGCTTGAACCACATAATGTCACTTCATTCGGTTTTTAATAGGGATGTCACGAACATTCATTTCCTGCTTCATGTTCGACGATCGTCTCTCTGTTCTAGGGGTGTATGAAACCCTGCTTACCTGGCTCTGCTGGGTTCTGCAGGTGGGGGGAGGCAATCCGTTCCTCCCCCCCAGAATCCTGCCCGGTTGGCTCCGCTCTGCACCCAGGCCGCGGAGTCGCCAGCCGGGCCAACCTGCAGCGGGGCCTCCAGCCGCTGCCGGGCTGCTGTAGATGCAAATGGCGTTCTGTGTAGGGGACGCCATTTGCGTCCCTATGCCAGCCTGTGATAGGCTACTGTCAAGGAAGGAGGGGAGGGGAAGGAAGGGATCCCTGCCGCCAAGACCAGCCCCAACCTCCCTGCAAGGGAGGACCACCCAGGACCCAATCCCAGGACCCCCTTCCCAAAAACAAGACTGACCAAACCTGCCCTTTAAGTCCCCCAAAATACCCAGTAACCACCCTCGTAAGCCAAGAGGCACTGAAATTAGCACTGAGGTTATGCAGAGAGATCACACCAACTAAAGGTTGGATAAAGGTTTATTAAGTTCGAAATAAAAGGGTAGAGGGAAAGGGAAGAATGGAAATAGCAGGTTACACAGAGGGTACAAAGCTAAAACACTTAATTACAAACAGAGAGCTTCATGAATGCATAACAAGCAAAATAATAAATCTACCTGGCCTATCCTTACATAGCTAAGTATGGATCTCCCTGGATAGCAACCAGCTGTCTGCAGGTCCAGGACCAGCAGGATGAAGGGAGACCCCATGTCTCAGCCTCAGCCTACTTTTAAAGCCCAGCCCTGGCAACCCAGGGCAGATTTTGCCTCAGCCAATCACTAGCTCAGTCCCTGGGTGGGCCGCCCTGGCCTCCAAGAGGCTGGAACTCCCCACCACCTCCAGCTGTTGGCACTTTCCAGGTAGCAGGGGCTGTGTCTGGCCTTGGGCAAAGGGCCGAGGAGCCTCTAGATTACAAACAATTCCAGGTGGTTACATCCGACGTGACAGCTTGACCCGATCTTATGGCGGAAAACAGGCCGTTATCCTTGACAGCTATGTAAATACTTACGTAGCCTATCACGGCTAACGCAGGGACGCCATTTGCATCCCTGCGGAGGCTGTGATAGGCTACGTAAATATTTACGTAGCCTATCACGGCAAAAAAAAAAGGGAATGCAAATGGCGACGGCTACAGCGGCCGCCATTTGCGTTCCCTTTTTTAGCTGTGATAGGCTACGTAAATATTTACATAGCCTATCACGGTGAAAAAGGGAACGCAAATGGCGGCAGCTGTAGCCACCGCCATTTGCGTTCCTTTTTTTTTTGCCGTGATAGGCTACGTAAATATTTATGTAGCCTATCACAGCCTCCGCAGGGATTCAAATGGCACCCCTGCATTAGCCGTGATAGGCTACGTAAGTATTTACATAGCCTATCACGGCCATTTGAAAGACGCGAATGGCGGCTGCAGACACGGCCACCATTCGAGGAGCACTGGAACGGCTGACAAAGGTAGGCTCCATTCTGGGCCCATTTCGTGGGGGGGCGGGGGGCTTCATTCCGCCATGGATTTGGGGGGGCCAAATGCGCTCCACCATGCCTACTTTGTTCGGCTCCCCAAACTGAAGTTCACAAACCCTCCTTCGCCTGACCCTGCTCGGTTCCAGTCAAGAGATTCCCCTGAAATCTTGGGCGCTATGGCCATCCTGTTTGCCAGTTTCTCCCAGCTCTCACTGATTGTCTGCTCTGTGAACGGCTTCAGTGGCTATCCCTTCAGTTTTGTGCATTTGCCCTTCATTTTTTCACATTTGCCCCCGATGTGCGCATCTGCATATATGCATATCTGCATAAATGTCTTTTGGGGGGTGAAAAAAAATTGCGCAGCTGCCAGGGCCGTTTTGATTTTGTGCATTCAATGAATTGAGAAATGCCACAGCCACAGAGAGATCCAGGTGTTGTGGGGGCTGGGGAGATGTCAAGGAGGGGAATAAAAAAAGATCAGAGCAAACAACCCTCTTCCTACCTGAATGATGGTTGTTTCATTCAGATTGAAATGGGTCATCATTGCCCTCAATTTCTGCATAACAATTAGAAAGTACTATTCCTTAACACTGGCAAGCTGAGATAGCCACTGAGCAAGAAGATGGGCTATTATCTTGCAAATGTCTTCTAAAACTTAGAATTTAACTCCAACATTTGAGAGAAAGAGAATATGTTCACAAGCAGAAAATACGGAAAGAAAAAGATAGGTCCTTCATTCATAAATCAATATATGCGCACATATCTTTGGGCAGTGCTTTTCAATAGGGAAATAAATAGTTGTTTTTCTCTGTGTTTTTTGTTTGTAATTTCTGTGAATGGCAGCCCAGAGAGCTTCGGCTATTGGGCAGAATAGACATGAAATACCTATATAAATAAATTTTTAAAAAACAGGGCAGTGTGGTCTTGGTCTCTTGGTTGTGGTGGCATTTTGTGTGTTTGTGTTTCGGCTTGGCCGGGGTGACCACTGGGCTGTGAGAGAACCAAAAGGACAGCCCAAGAAATATGCCCACAATGGTGATACCACTGTCACACTAGCGGGAATTAATTACTATATATATCTGGAGAAATGGGAAGTTCCTTTTCCAGCTGCAGCAGGCATGGTGCTAGGCTTTGCAGCAGGAGCAGACCGACATGCCTATGTAATTCTTTCCACCTCCTCCTTCCCAGTCATGCAGACTGGAAATGCGCACAAAACTCACAAATCTCATTTTCCGCAATTATGCTTCCCGCATTTCTGTCAGTTGTGGTGAAACGTGCACAAACCTCATTTTACATATTTCTGCTTCTTGCATTTCTGTGTGTCTGTCGCAGCGTGGAAGCCATCAGAACACCCCCCCCAAAAAAAAACCCAAGGGTCACCATGTCTCATGGGGAACAGCTGAAAGATCTTCATGAGTAGGAGGAATTACTGGCAGCGCTGGAGTTTCTTGTGGCCCACTGAATGTGCAGTGGATTTTTAAAAAGCTCTCCTTTTTCCCCTCATTTTCTCGTTATGATTTAACTGGAGCTGTACACATCAGAGTACCGTTGTGTGAGGAATTTGACCAGCAACACATCCCAATATTGATAAGAGAAGACAGAAATGTGCCTTTTCTGCACAGCAAGACTTACTCCAACCATTCTACCTATATGTTCTGAAAAGTATAGGGATGGCGGAGAATTCCGCCATGGATTTCAGTGAGGCCAAATGCACTGGCATTCAGCCCCCCGAAATCCGTGGCAGAACGACCTGCCCCCCGGCGGATTCCCCCGGGACAAAGCTTACCTGGGGCAGATGTTCCGGATGGCAGCGGCTCTGGCAGTGGCTGGTCTTTCGACCGGCTGCTGCGGCTGCCATTTGCATCCTGGTCTTTGCTGTGATAGGCTACGTAAGTATTTATGTAGCCTATCATGGCAAGCCAAGCAAAAACAACCCCGGCGTATGTAAATGGCGGCAGCTACGGCAGCCGCCATTTGCATTCCCTATTTTTAACCGTTTTAGCCTACGTAAATATTTACGTAAGCTATTACAGCGAAAAAAAGAGGAACGCAAATAGCGCCCACTACGCTATTTGCGTTCCCCTTTTTTTTCGCCATAATAGCCTACATAAATATTTACGTAGGCTAAAACGGTGAAAAATAGGGAACGCCAAATGGCGGCCGCCATTTGCGTACGCTGTTTTGGTTTGGGTTTTTTCCCAGCCTGGCTGGATGCAGCAGAAGTCCGGCTGAGGATGGCCCTGGCTGGCTGCTCCACAGAGCTGCCGCGGAGCGGAGCTGGATGGGCAGGATTCCAGGGGGGGAGGACCAGATCGCCTCCCCCCCCCGAGGATTCCAGATCAATTCCGCGAAAAGGTAAGTGACTTTGGTACATCGCTAGAAAAGTATTCTCCTTGCCAATAACAAATAGTCAGCTTGCTGCTGGAATGGGTATTTGGGCACTATGGCATCTCACAAACATACAATGCATTCCTGAAAGAAGGAAAAGTACAGGGGACCTATAGCAGTGGTCCAGTTCAGGTTGCATACACTGGGAAAATGTGTACTTTGCACCAGGGCCAGGACAAGACGTGGTTGCATCAATAACTATTGGGCAAGCAGTCACACATAGAATGTACCTGGACTGTTCAAGGACAGGTAAGTAGGAGAAGGGGAAATGAGTGTTAATTAAGGAATGGGAAGAAGTTTCTGGTGTTCCCACAAAACACCAGAGGCCACTGTTATGATAAGACACTCTTGTATTTGGTTGGTAATACAATAGAGAGAGCAGAGAACACTATCCTACTGCAACTAGAAGCTTTGATCCTGGGTTGGGAGGCAGCATGTAACTCTTTGCTTGGCATTTTCTCTCTCAAGTCAACATGCTCTGAGAGGCAGCACTTCCAACTAGCTGTATTTTTACAAGGGGCAATTCCTCCACGTTTGCATGAAGAATACACTACACAATGGAAAGTGTGCATGTGTGAGGTGAACATGCTACTTGAACACCAGTTTTCCTTGTATGGCTAGGTCTGTGATGACATCCCAGTGCAGACAGGAAAGATTGCAGGCGTGGGAAGAGAGCCCAGGACAAACCAAGGAGCACAGTTATACTAATACCATTTCCAACCTGGCTCTTTTTGCACTGGGATGACTGCAGTGACTTACGCCATACACCAGTCCCATGAAACCTGTGACAACCACATAAACATAAATGCATTCAGGCAAAAGTCATGAGAACAGAGTGTCTCTTTACTTTGCACGGTCAATTAAAATATATAGAACCGGAATATTTTAACTGTATACGACTGTTCCATTAAGACGACAAGTAATATCATACCCATAACGCAGCCTGCACATACGCTAACTGCAGAATGGGGAAAACAAAAGGGACTGCCTTTTTAAAGATAAACTGAATCCTACGGGGAAGGGAGATATAATGTTGGGGGTAACAATGGATGTAGGCACTGCAATGGAGAGAACAGCTCTGATAGCTCCCAATAATAGTCTTCAGACACATGTAGGAAGAAAGCCAGACTATGAAGCACATAGTCTTCGATGTCTATATACTAATGCCCAAAGTATGGGAAACAAACAGAACAAACTTCAACTCTTAATACAGGAGGGAAATTATGACTTGGTGAGACTTGGTGGGATGACTCTCATGACTGGAATACAGCAATTGAAGGATATAACTTGTTCAAAAAGAACAGGAGGAACAGAAAGGGAACTGTATGTGAAAAATACATATCTCTGCACAGAAATACAGGAGGATGAGCTTGGTAGCCCCATCGAGAGCATCTGGATCAAAATAAATGGAGCAAAGAATAAAAGGAACCTGGTGGTCGGAGTCTACTACCAGCCACCCAATCAAGGAGAAGATGAGGATGAAACTTTGAAAAGCAAATAGCCAATGTTTTAAGGAAGCATGATGTAGTAGTAATGGGGGACTTCAATTTCCCCGATATTTGTTGGGAGACAAATTCTGCAAAACATGGCCCCTCCAGGAAATTCCTGACTTGTGTGGCAGATAACTTCCTCCTACGGAAAGTAGAGGAAGGAACTAGAGGATCGGCTATCCTTGACTTGATCCTAACCAACAGAGATGACTTAGTGGATAAAGTAGCAGTTACAGGAACTCTGGGGGAAAGCAACCATGTTGTACTTCAGTTCTTGGTTCCAAGGGAAGCAAAACCCGAATGTAGTCAAACGCGTACCCTGGATTTTAGGAAAGCTGATAATAATAAACTCAGAACAATGATCAGCAAGGTCCCATGGCAAGCAACGCTAACGAGAAAAGGAGTCCAAGATGGGTGGGAGCTTTTAAAAAAGGAAATTCTCAAGGCACAATTACAAACAATTCCAACAAGAAGAAAAGGTGGAAGACAACAGAAGAAGCCAATGTGGCTTCACAAAAAGCTTAGGGATGGCCTGAAAACAAAAAAGGACACATATAGGAAGTGGAAAGAAGGCCAAGTAACAAAGGAAGAGTACAGGCAGGTAGCACAGAATTGCAGGGATGGTGTCAGGAAGGCTAAAGCTGAGAATGAGCTGAGGTTAGCGAGGGATGCTAAAAACAACAAAAAGGCTTTCTTCAGCTATGTGCATAGTAAAAGGCAGAGGAAATAAATGGTTGTTCAGTTATTAAATAAGGATGGCAAAACAATAACAAATGAAAAAGAAAAGGCAGAGGTGCTCAATTCCTACTTTGGCACAGTCTTCTCCCAAAAGAGGGTCCATGACTCCCCGGCAAAGGCGAAGTACAGGCTGAAGGGGCAGGATTGCAGCTTGAGATTGATAGGCATATGGTCAAGGAACACCTAATTACTTTGAATGAGTTCAAATCTCCAGGGCCAGATGAACTGCATCCTAGAGTAATAAAGGAGCTGGCAGCGCTGTCTCAGAACCGCTGTCTATTCTCTTTGAGAAATCATGGAGGACGGGGGAAGTGCCAGATGACTGGAGGAGGGCTAATGTTGTCCCTATCTTCAAAAAAGAATAAAAAGGAGGAACCTGGGAACTACAGACCAGTCAGTCTGACATCAATCCCTGGGAAAATTCTGGAGTAGATGATAAAGCAATCCATCTCGAAGCACCTTGACAACAATGCCGTGATTACTCGAAGCCAACATGGATTTGTCAAAAACAAGTCCTGCCAGATGAATCTGATCTCATTTTTGATCAAGTCACCTCCCTTGTGGACCGTTCGACAAAGTACCCCATGATATCCTGATGAGCAAACTAGCTCAAAGTGGGCTAGATGAAACAACGATCCAGTGGATCCACAGTTGGCTACAGAATCGGACTCAAAGAGTGCTTATCAATGGGACCTTCTCAAACTGGGGAGAGGTAACGAGTGGGGTACCGCAGGGCTCAGTCCTGGGCCCAGTGCTCTTCAACATTTTTATTAATGTTAATAAATTGGAGGAGGAGGTGCAGGGAATGCTGATCAAATTTGCAGATGACACAAAATTGGGCAGGACAGCTACTACTTTGGAAGACAGAAACAAAATTCAAAGTGACCTGGATAGACTGGCGCGCTGGGCAGAAAACAACAGAATGACATTTAATAGGGATAAATGCCAAGTTCTGCACCTAGGAAAAAGAAACCAAATGCACAGTTACAAGATGGGGGATATGTGGCTCAACAACACTACAAGCAAGAAGGATCTTGGAATTGTTGTCAATCACAAGCTGAATATGAGCCAACAATGTGATGTGTCTGCAAAAAAGGCAAATGCTATTTTGGGCTGCATTCATAGAAGCATAGCTTCCAAATCCTGGGAAGTACTAGTTCCCCTCTACTCAGCACTGGTTAGGCCTAGGGATGTCAGAGAATTTCACCACGAATCTCGGGGAGGCTGAATGCCAGCACATTTGGCCCCCCGAAATTGGTGGTGAAACGGTCTGCCCCCCCCCCGCCCCCCCAGGACGGGACTTACCTTGGGTGAATCTCCCTGGCGGCGGCGTCTCCAGCGGCGGTTCGGCAGCAGTTCAGCGGTGGTGGCTGCGGCGGCCGGTCTTCCGACCAGCTGCCGCAGCCACCGTTTCCAGTAAAAAAAAAGAAGTGATAGGCTACGTAAAGATTTACGTAGCCTATCACGGCTAGATTTTTAAAAAATACCATGATAGGCTACGTAAATGTTTACATAGCCTATCACAGCTGAGTAAAAAAAACACCGCGCGTACGCAAATGGCGGCGCCCATGGGCGCCGCCATTTGCGTACGTGCAGGTTTTTGGTTTTTTTTTTATTCAGCCGTGGTAGGCTACGTAACCATTTACGTAGCCTATCATGGCTGACTGCAGGGACACAAACGGTGGCAGCTACAGCTGCCGCTGTTTGCAGACCCGGCCGGCCAGGATTCGCGGTGGGAGGGACAGGGCGCCTCCCCCCTGGCCAGAATTTTGGGGGGGAGGGATGGGCCGCCTCCCCCCGGCCAGAATTTTTGGGGGAAGGGAAGGAGCGCCTCCCCCCCAGCCAGAATTTCGGGGGGAGGGACGGAGCGCCTCCCCCCCCACCGCAAATCAATTTCGTCATAAGGTAAGTGACTTTCGTACATCCCTAGGCACCACACTTTAAGAAGGATGCAGACAAACTGGAGAGGGTTCAGAGGAGGGCCACAAAGATGATCAGGGGACTGGAAACAAAGCCCTATCAGGAGAGACTGAAAGAACTGGGGATGTTTAGCCTTGAGAAGAGAAGGCTGGGGGAAGATAGGATAGCGCTCTTCAAGTACTTGAAAGGTTGTCCCAGAGAGAAAGGCCAGGATCTCTTCTTGATCATCCCAGAATGCAGGACACAGAATCATGGGCTCAAGTTACAGGAAGCCAGATTCCGGCTGAACATCAGGAGAAACCTCCTGACTGTTAGAGCAATACAACAATGGAACCAATTCCCTAGGGAGGTGGTGGGCTCTCCCACACTGGAGGCGTTCAAGACGAGGCTGGACAGCCATCTGTCAGGGATGCTCTGACTTGGATTCCTGCATTGAGCAGGGGGTTGGACTCGATGGCCTTGTAGGCCCCTTCCAACCCTACTATTCTATGATTGATTCTGTCTATGATTCTATGCAGTTGTGTACAGTTGTGTACCTCAAGAAGAGATATTGCTTGGTAGGGATAGAAAAGGAAAGGCACAACTTCCATTCAGACACTGCAGCATGCATGCACCTAACTCAGTCCCCCTCCCCCCTGCCCTTTCCACAGCCAGGCATGTGAATGAATATCTGACTGACCGTAGTTGATAGACATTCAGTTATATCCCCAGGCAGTCAGCTAAAGAGAATGAATGAGGTACTGAGTCACCTGCCCCAGCCCCTCCTTTATCATGGAAATACATTCTTCAAACAAGGGAGAGGTGATTTTGCTTATTGCCCTCAGTTAGCAGATGAACAGTATTGCTGATTTCTGAGCGAGTGGGTCTTCCCATAGTCTACCCAAAGAACCAAAAAAATTGTTCTGATGAGATAAGTGGTCAAAGCCTCTACCTGCTTCCACAGAAGACTCACTCTTGCAAGGGGACTTTGGCTCTTTCAAATTCTTCTTTTTTTACTTATTACAGTTATATGCTACCTTTTTCCCTCCTTAAACAACCCAAGGCAGCGTACATAATCCTCCTCCTCTCCATTTTATCCTCACAACAACAACCCCGTGAGGTTGGTTGGGCAGAGAGTCTGTGACTCGCCCTAAGTCACCCAGTGAGCTCCCATGGCTGTGTGTGGACTAGAAGTTCTAGAACCCAGGTCTTCTGACTCCTAGTCCAACACAGTAATATCTCTCTCCGCATCAACATCAGTTCTTCCAGAGATCAGCTTTTAATTTCAGTCAGCCTCATCCTAGCTAGCAGCCTTCTTTCCAGGAAACTTATTCTGATGATGGATGGAGCTACTGCTGCTTTTTCCTCTCTGAGCTCCCTCCAAATGTCCCTGATTTACCTGGGGTTTGACCCATGTAGCCCAGTCCAGAGTCTGTCCCAGTGAAGCCCCATCCCCCTCCTCAAAGACTGTTGGAGAGAGGTTGCCACATCACAATGGCACATTTTCTGAAGTTTACAAAGACTCAGATAAATTGCCTTCTGGGGGAATTAGCAAATGTAGCCTGAAGCCTACACACACACACAAACACACACACACACACACACACAGAGAGAGAGAGAGAGAGAGAGAGAGAGAGAGAGAGAGAGAAGGAAAAGTAGGGGTGGAGAGGAAGCTACAGTTTGTAAGAGCATCCTCCCAACAAACAAAAGCAATATATCTTTCTTGGATGAAGCCCTCTTCTGCAGACAGGAGCTAGTGCACAAAAATTCCTATGTCTGCTAATCTGTGATAGCGCTGAACTGACCAGACCCCCGCCCCCCACCCCCCAGCATATAATTGTGCATATTCTCAGACAACAAAAGACTCAAGTGCCCAGCATTAGCAAAACAAAGGAGAGGAGAGGCGCAGCAGGCCGAATCAATGTGTGAGTCATCATGCTAATGGCTTACAGAATAAAAAATGGTTGGATTCATTCACTATATGGAAAGATCATTGTTCAGTTGGGAAACACAGGGGCCTGCCCAACACGCATCATCAGCTTCTTCTTTTTGCTTGGGGGATGGGGTGTCTGTGTCAGCAGCAGAGCAGGATGTTAGCACATCGCAGCAGCAACTCAACTCTCCTCAATACTGTATACAAATGTTGCACAGCTGTAGCTGAAAGTGTGCATTTTGGAGATTTAAAAGTGCGCAAATTCGAGGCTTTGTGTGCGAACTTGCCCTTTTTTGCGTAACCTGGTGAAGCCGCAAACGGTTCGTGGCATGATCAACGGTGACTGCCGATCACTTGTGTGCTTCGACGAAGGGTGGGAGAGGTGAGCAGCAGGGAGTTCTCACATCCCTAGTTTTTAATCCTCATCATTGCTGTATTTCTTCTCTGACAAGATCTTCCTTTTTCATGTTTTGTGATCAAAGTCATGAGAATGGGTGCTTTTGCTCTGAATAGAGATCAAAGAATCATATTTTTTATTATCCTGAAAGTAATGTATTTGATTAAAGCCAACATGCATATTTTAGAAAAGTCTTTCCACATTAGTTTTAGTGACCATTTAATAATTCTGAAGATGAGTGTAAAAGTGGGATGGCAGCCTGATCCTTTATATGAAGAAGCAAGTCCCACTTTGTTCAATGTGATTTTCTTAGGGTTGTGTGAATCAGCAAAACATGAATCAGCAAAACATGAATCAGCAAAACATGAAACAAGTCCCAATTTGTTCAATGTGATTTTCTTAGGGATGTGCAAATCAGCAAAACATGAGTTCGTTCCTGCCATGCCATGTTTTTTCTTTTTACATAAAAAATTATGCATATTTCCATGTGCTTTTCTAAATGTATGACTCAATTGTGCACATTTTTAATGTATGCACTTTCTCCCATTGATTAAAGTGTCTTTGTGCGCATTTTTCTGAACCAGGCATTTTTAATAGACATTTTTCAAATGCACACATTTTTCAAACACATTTTTTTGTTCCACAAATTGGATCAGAAGCTTGGAAATGTACAGATTTTGGCTGCAGATTGCGTTCACATTCGTGTTCGGTCCCAGGAGGTGCAAACTGGATAAATTCTAATTAAAAAATGAACTGAAATGAATTTCTCATACATCCCTAGATTTATTTCCAAATAAGTATGATAGGATTGTCGCATCAGGGTTATGAAAAATTAGTGCTGTGCATATCTGTTTGGAAAATACTGGCTAGGAAAACTGCCTTTGTGTTTCCCCAAACTGCAGCTGTGAAATAGGTAGGATTAGGATATCAACGTTAATAATTTAAAATTCCTCAAAGTCCTGTGGGTTTTGAATACAGAATTGTGTAAACCCTAAATCTTAGCTATTTTCTCTTCTGTTCTAAACATACTCAGGATACAATTCAACCAAAGTTAATCCCATTTGAGACCTGATGACTTCAATGGCAGTGTTAATATATGTCTAAATCTCTCCCATTTCGTTGAAGCCAGACTAACGGCATGATCCTATTCATGCCACTGAATTGAGTTCATTTGGGCTTAACTCACCCAGGCAAGTGGGCATAGGATTGCAACCTAAGTTGATTGCATTTAGTTCCATTGAAATCGCTTTCACAGTGATTTCAGTGGGACTTAAGGTGCTATTAAGTCTGGATCCAATTCACTGAAATCAACAGACCATAGTATTTAACATTGGCTACACTGTGATATTAATATTCATTGATGCTTTCCCTAAAGCAGAAGCTCTCTAGTCTCTTGCTTTTAGTCCTATTTGCCGTTAATATCACTGTTTTAAATGAAATTTCTACATGGAATTTCTACCCGAAACAAAGTAATGATGTTTCAGATTTCCAGGTTGTACACTGGTTTTCATGCTTTTTTATTACATGTACCTTTTCACAGACCTTGTCTGAGAACATTTGCTTAACAGCCCTGTCAACAAACCATATAAAAAAAAGTGGCAAACAGCATAGTATAGCAAATGATACTATAAGGGCACAATCCTATGGGGATAGGCAGCCGCCTCTGAACTTGGAGGCGACCGCCTATTCAATGCAGGGCAGGAGAAGTGTGGAGCGGATCATCCCCTTCATGCTACAGCCACTCTGCATTTGCGGCTGGACAGCCAATTTCAGCTGTCTAGCCATGGGAAGGCGGAGTGGGGGAAGCGGCTGCCAGACGACACATAGGATGTGTCGTACCAGCATTTCTGCCTTCCCTGCCCTGGAACGCCCCTCGGAATGCCCTGTTTTCACCACTCCATGCTCCTCTTCTGAGTGCAGAGCATGGGTCTGTTCCAAGCTACTTGCAAGGCAGCATGGGAGGGGGAGAAGGTCGGTTCTCCCGGAACTGTCCTCAGAGCATGGGCTCCAAGGTTGGTTCCCAGAAACTGACATATCCTATGGCCGTCTAGCCGCTGACTAGCAGCCATAGGATTGCTCCCTCCATGAATCCTTAGATATTTCTGGCTGCCAAAGCTTCTATTGTTATGTTTCATTTGTAAACTTACAACACACACAGCAGAATCCTATGCATGTCTACTCAAAGATGTAAGTCCTATTTAGTTCAGTGGGACTTATTGCTGGTAAGTGGTATAGGAGTGTAGTCTTAGAGATGAGAAAGTAGATGACAGAATGGGTTGTTTCCAGATGTAGTCTTACTCAGAGTGTGACCACTGAAATCAATGGGATTTAACCTAATCATGAGTAACTTATCCCATTGATTTCAATTTGTCCAAGATGGGAGTCTACACCCAAGAATTTATAACCTGGGATTTGGCATATTCCTTTTATAATAAGGTATTCTTCCATTTAGTGAAATTGTAATAGTATAGCTTCCAGAATGATGCCTGAACAAAGCAGTGTGCATGGTGGAGAAGAGATTATGATCAAAAGATCACACAATGGTTTACCTAATAGTAACAAAATAGAATAAAATAGCAGTAGGGTTGGAACGGGCCTACAAGGCCATTGAGTCCAACCCCCTGCTCAATGCAGGAATCCAAGTCAAAGCATCCCTGACCGATGGCTGTCCACCTTCATCTTGAATGCCTCCAGTGAGGGACAGCCCACTACCTCCCTAGGTAATCAGTTCCATTGGCATATTGCTCTAACAGTCAGGAGGTTTCTCCTGATGTTCAGCCGGAATCTGGCTTCCTGTCACTTGAGCCCATTATTCCGTGTCCTGCACTCTGGGATGATGGAGAAGAGATCCTGGTCTTCCTCTCTGTGACAACCTTTCAAGTACTTGAAGAGTGCTATCCTATCTCTCAGTCTTCTCTTCTCAAGGATAAACATGCCCAGTTCTTTCAGTCCCTCCTTATAGGGCTTTGTTTTCAGTCCCCTGATCATCTTCATTGCCCTCCTCTGAACTCTCTCCAGCTTGTCTCCATCTTTCGTAAAGTGTGGTGCCCAGAACTGGACACAGTACCCCAGATGAGGCTAAGTAGAGGGGAACTAGTACTTCACATGATTTGGAAGCTATACTTCCGTTAATGCAGCCCAAAATAGCATTTGCTTTTTTTGCAGCCACATCACATTGTTGGCTCATATTCACCTTGTGATAGGGGTGGACGAAAGTCACTTACCTGTCTTCGAAGGACGTTCGCGGTGGGGGAGAGGCGCTTCGCTCCTCCCCCCGTGAAGTTCCGGCTGGGGGGGGAGGCTTCCCGCCTTGGCCCGGCCGAAATTCAGGCCGGGGGGGAGGCTTCCCGCCTCGGCCCGGCCGAAATTCAGGCCGGGGAGGAGGCTTCCTGCCTCGCCCGGCCGCGAACGCAAAAGTTTAAAAAAAAAAAAAACGCCCCCTGATAGGCTACGTGACGATTCACGTAGCCTATCACGGCTAGATCTGCAAAATCAGCCGTGATAGGCTACGTCAATCGTCACGTAGCCTATCACGGGTGACTTTAAAAAAAAAAGCGCGTACGCTAATGGCGGCCCCCATAGGGAGCCGCCATTCGCGTTCCTTATTTAGTCGCTGTAGTCTACGTAAATGTTTACGTAGACTACGGTGAAAATAAGGGCAACGCAAATAGCCCTTATTTTGCTATTAGCAAATAGCAAAATGGTGTAGATTGGAGGCTACCATTTCTATGAGGCAGACTGCTGAACCTAATTTTTGTTGCCCTCAATTCCAACAGGACTCACCATTTTCTGTGCATTTGGTAGGAGTAAAAATGAAATATGAAGTTGTAAGAAGATATGAAAATATTAAATAGAAAAAGAAAACTTGATTCCAGCTTTGATAGAAATCTATATGCACTGAATTTATCTAGGTTGGTGTACAAAGAAACTTTTTAATCTATGTCACTTTTTTTTTTACAAAAGTAATTTTACAACTACTATATTTATATATTTGCTTGACATCAAATTTGTTTTTGAAATCCCAGAGATCTTGAATCTGCTTCTCTTTTTCTCACTGCACTTTGAATATGCAGATTTCTTCCCAAAATGTAGAAGTTTATGTTGTGGCACTGGCTATGCAGCTGAACGAATTAAAGAAGCAATTCTCTAAAGTGCTGTATGACTACCATTTTAATATTCCTTGTCATCTTATTTCTATTCAGGTGTATAAACAGAGTATAATATGGATAGTTAGATATCCACAGATAATGTGACTATTCTAATTAAACATACAAAGTCAAATAAACATTGGTGGATCCTTTCTCATTTTAATATATACTCTTTATAATAAAAAGTTCATCCTTGTATATCATTGTCTGAGCTGAACTTTATTATAAAAGAAAAGTAAGGTGAACACACACAAACACGCAATAGTTTAGACAAATTCATAGTAATTGTAGTACTAAACAAAATGAGCACACAGGGTTGTGGATTTTGTTGTTGTGATGGTTGTTAGGTTGTTTCCCTCTCCCTCCCTCTGAACACACACACACACACACACTACTATGAGTTGCATGAAACCTCCTAGAAGATCCTAACACAGATAATTGTCTTCAGAAGCTATGACGGACAACCCATTGTTCATAGAAGCAGTCTACAAGGATAAAATGGTTATGCAGCAATAAACCACCCAACAGAGACATAGGTCAAGGATGCAAACCCTAAGATAGGGGTGGAGAACCCTTCTTCCTGTCAAGGGTTGCATGCCCTTGGGAATTATCTGTCAGGGGCCACATGCCAGTGGCTGAACCCAGTGTTGGAGAAGAAGCAAAGAGCAAAGAAGCACCATGGACTAATGACAAAGAAGGGGGAGGCAGGCCCCAGGGCTCGAAAAAGGAAATTTATTGTGCTCTACATGTTTCAGAAATGGCTCCTTCTTCGGGAGCTGCTTAAAGCCACTCAGTCTCTTGATCCAAAATGAACAGTAATTCTTTTCTCTGAATGCTTGCACACACTACTCCTACAGCATATTGCTGTGTGAGAGAGGTATGCTTTATAGTAGAGCACAATACGTTTTCCTTTTTTGAGTGCCAGGGCCTGTCTCCCCCTTGTTTGTCATGAACCCAGTGCTGGACAGAGTCAGACCACAAAAGTGGGTGGGGCCACTGTTTTCTTTCTCATTCTGCTATCCCTTCTCTCCCCTCTCTCTCTGCCACCCCTTTTCTGTTTCTCGTCCTAGCAACCCCTTTTCTCTCCCTTCTTCTGCAGCCAGTGGGCCATGCCCACCAGGGAAGGACAGATCATTCTTGCCAGATGTCTGAAGTGTTCACTTCCAGAGGTCTTTTGAAATTAGACCAAGGGCCACATGATATTAGGTTAAGGGTCGCCCTAAGACATGCCCTCCCAGGAACCACAGGATTGCACCGTAAACTGCTTTCCCCAACCTCCCCAACCTGGTGCTCTCCCAGTTGTTGGACTACAATGCCCATCATTGGTGGATCCAGTGTCACTTTTCTCATATACGTTCTTCCACTAAAACAGAAATAGTCTTTCTGTGAATGGCGGAGCATCTTTGGATGTAAGCCATAATTTGAATCAAATAATTCTTGTCGCCAAGAGGCGCATTTTAAAAAGAAGCTAAATGGACAATTTATTTGAAACTCACAACACTGAGAATGTTTTTTTTTTAAGATATATTTGCCCACCCACAGATACAATCAATGTGGAAAATATTAGCTATAGCCTTCATCATAAGCAATGTAAAGAAGGGAGAAGAGGAAGGTAATTTTTCTTGCCTTAAAATAGTCTTGGCTATGTCTTTTAAAATCACTTCCCAGTTGCCTTATTACTTCATCTTTAAGGCATCCTTTGCTTTAGTAAATCACTGCATAAAGGACAGGGGGTAGGTAGTTTGCTCTCTATTTCTTTTCCATTCCTAACACTAACTAGGACATTTGAACAAGTAATCCACTAGGGGAACAATGCCTGCCCAGTAGATCATGCCCAAGCCTGGTATCTCTTTAGATGCATTGGTTCCCTAGAGTATGGCCCTGTTCCATCTCTGAACCACACTATATTTACCTGATCCCTGGAGCACAACAAATTCAGCCAAGTGAGCCCATTGTTGGATCCTTAACATTCCCATCCAGGCCCTGATCAGAACTAAACCTGTTTAGCAAGGTGGTTGCACCATGTGCCTTCAGACCATAATCTAGCATGACTTACTTCTGAGTATACTGACTTCAGACTGTATTTTTCCTTTTCCAAGCAAAGAGAATGAATATGGATTGAAAACATAAAATTACCCAATTTAGGAGGAAAACCTTTTGCTCCTGAATAAGGATAAAATTAAGAGAGCAGTCCTGAGCTCCTGGGGAGGGTGGCTGATCAGTGGTGCACCTAGGCTGGATTTGGGGGCCAAAGTCCAGGGCCCACAACCTAGGGGGGCCCAAATGACCACCCAGAGAGGGAAGCGCAGCATCAAACAGGCCTGGTGTCAGCACCTGGGCTAGCATAGCATGCCAGGCCCAGCAGAGCTGATGTTGATTGTCATAACATCCTTTCTTCTTATTTTTAAGAAGATTTGATAGTTGGAAGCAGCTAGCCAGGCATGTGCATGGTGATAGATGCTCATTTCATTATTTATTTTAAAATATATATTATCCTTTTCTACTCTCTATATTATCCTTTTCTACTCTCTATATTATCCTTTTCTACTCTCTATATTATCCTTTTCTACCATATTGAGCAATATTCACTCATCCAAATGGTGCTTATTCCCAAGTCAATTTGTTTAGCATCAGAGCCACAGAAGCAAATTTCATTTTATCCCTGTGGTCATGCTGGTGCCATGATTTAAGTGCATTTAAAATGTGAAACTACATATGCTCTCGGAGTATTTATGTTTTGGTTGGCTAAGTATTGGTTGTTTTAGCTTGAATATATCAGGAATGTAGAAGCAGTTGTAAAGCATGGGGTGGGGGTGGGGAAGAGAAATGTGAGTTGTGTGTTTCACAACTGAAGTAACACACGTGGCTTTCTAAAGAGGCCCCCATCTTCCCCAAATGCCCTAAACTGCACCAGCAAATGCCAGTTGTGCCTGGCATAGGTCATTCCTTCAGAACGGGAGGCAAAGAAATAGAGCGGGTGGGAAGGAAAGAAAAGGTCCCCACACCTTCTATCCTGGCTACAGCGAGATGGCAGAGATTTGGTTTTGGTGGTAGATCCACCACTGAATCTGCCCCTCCTCTTCAATCACAACTGCTGTGAAAATCACACACAATTTTAAGAACTGAAACCTCAAAAACAGTACAATAGCTGCCATCCTCACAGAGCACTCTCACTTCTTAGAAATTCTAGGGATTTCAATGAACAGAGTAAGGAAATGAAATAGGAGGAATTTACCCTAATCAAAGCTCTAGCTGATGTAGTTAGAACTGTTATGTGGTTCTCATCTGATTTCAATATGATTTAACTTTTTCTGCTTATGGCTATGACAGCCAATTTAAAAAACAACACTGCTGTTTACATTATGCAAAGGGGGGAGTTACTTCAAGGCCCATTTAACATTCATCTGTTTTCAATATCTGTTTATTGAGCATTGATGAAAAACAGTCAATCTGAAAACATTTGCGGCAACCATTTCATGGCTACTCAAGCCTACGCTCATATATTACATCATAGTTCAAACAGCTCAGCACAATACACCATTCTAACGTGGCCAGGCATTTTGATTTTGTACAATTACAAAAATAATTTTGCACTTAGAAAATAAATCAGATTCTCAATAAATTACAATATGCTTATTATTTAACAAGGAAGAGTAGTTTGTATAAAATAGATAATAATATTAAGAGTTCTCCCCAAAAGGCAAGAGTTTCATTTCTGAATCTAGAACATTTTGGCAGTCTATGAAATCCTACTATTG
The DNA here is from genome assembly GCF_057233095.1 of Heloderma suspectum. Classification (NCBI taxonomy): domain Eukaryota; kingdom Metazoa; phylum Chordata; class Lepidosauria; order Squamata; family Helodermatidae; genus Heloderma; species Heloderma suspectum. The sequence continues at coordinate 54,873,604 of NC_139461.1, forward strand.
TACATCTTAAAATTTATGTACAGGGTTAAGCACCAAAAACTCTGCTCCTCTGCTTTTTTGCTACACTGCTCAGGTAATATCATAATGCTTAGTATTGAAGAAAGTGTCAGTCACATGGCTCCTTTCTACTCTGCCAACCTGGCGTGGAAACTGGCATGTTAAGGCAGTTGCAGAACCATGGAGTGCTCCAAGTGGGCAACTTGCTCCAAGAAGGTCTGGGGTCCAAATTCTCAGCACAGATTACCACTCTCAGGCCCCGCCTCTCACCTGGAGAGTGGTAACCTAAAAGGGCTCCTGGCTTGGAGCATCACATTCCATCTCATCCCCATTCATTCCATCCTGGCTCATAGCCTACAATGGTGGTCCAGCGATGTACAGCATGGTTAGAGATGCTGTCTTGGGAGATCCATGTGCACAGGTCTCTTGGCAGACAGGCTCTGGCCTGTGTCTGGACATAGCTCTTCAATAGCCTTACTGCTGTTCTTTCTGATATTTGTAACTATGCCTAGCATTAGACAGATCTCTGCTCCCGAGGAGATCTGAGGAACATGCCGAGGAGAGGAAGAATCCATTCTGCCAGTGGTTTCCACTCCACTGACAGAGGGACAACATCTGAAAATGTTCAACAGAGTCAGAAGAACCTGCTGAATGGGGTGAGCTGTGGTGAGGGGAAGCAGTGGGATCCCCAAGAATCAGGCAGAGGGACCTTCTGTGAGCAGAGCTCTTCCTCTCATGGAAGACCCCGTCCTCCTGCAAAAGGCAGATCCTGGATCCAGCCCAACATTTGCATGAATTGAAACAAGGTTCTCGACACCTTCATGCTGGCTTGTTATTTGAGGGCACATGCCCTTGTTATTTGAGGGCACATTTCCAAACATCCATCTATTAATTCCACTTGATGCAGAAGATGGAAGAATCGGAGGAAATGAGAAGCAAGAGGAGTCAGAGGTACAATGGCACTGCCACCATGTTGCGAGAGCAATGTGCTTGGTAGGCGACTAGTCAGATTACTCCAGGACCAAATATTTGAAAATATTCTGTATGGTGCAACATTTGAAAGTATGATTCCAACATCAAATCCGAAGAGTATTGTTTCTTTAGTAAATAAAAATAAAAATATAATAGTCCTATTCATGCTTTCTTAATATCTTTTGAGGGCGATTTATTTAAAAGCAGAAGAAAATGTGTTTTTGAAGCATCCCCCATAGCAATGTTCACTTAAAAATAAGGTCCACAGACATTAGTGATGCTTGCTTCTACAGAAGTTGCAATCCTATACACATTTGCCTGTGAGTGAGCTCTATTGAATACAGCAGGCCTTATTTCTGAGTAAACTTGCACAGGGCTTCACTATACAATAGACACACACACATGTCATAAAGATGCTTGCAGGAAGTATTTTGGCTTTCAACCTCCATTGTATACTCAAGAAAATGAGACACCTGCTTTGATTAACTGTTAAAACTGCTTGCTTTGCTGTTTCATTATTTCTACATTTCAGCTTGCAATTTTATTAAAATCAGGTTTTGCATTCTGTTATGAATAGTACTTACTTAAGACTTTTTGAAGATGACAAATGGTATAAAGGGGCAATAAATTAAACCTCTTCAATTATGATTCAAAGGCATTGCAAACAAGGAACAGCTCCCCCCCCCCCATTCATGTTCCAGCATCCAGAAATTATATCTAAATTCAGGCTTTAAAAAAATGTTAGCAAAAATAATCCCCACTGCCCGCAAAGAAAAAACAAAACAAAACACCCAAAGGCTTCTCCAAAGGGAATAGTCCTTGCCTCTTTTAATAGTGGGTTGAAGTTCTCTGTCCTGAGTGTTCCAGTGTCACAATGGTTTAACACAGTGCTCATGTTACAAAAAGAAGCATTAATGAATATCACAATGGCTTTTGTTTTGGAAGAGATTGCTGTGAAATAACTATAACTTGGTTTGTAGATATCTTATATTCCTGGCCAGAGCCTTGTGGAGGAGAAGGTAGTGGAGTTTCAGGAGTCGCTGGAAAAGAATGAGAAAGAAATCAAATCAAACTTGAGCTAGCAGTGCACACTGCGGGTGGGGCGTGGGAGAAATAAAGCTGCAGTGGATTTGAAATGGCCACAACATTTATTGGCTACAGCTCAGAGAGCTTGGTATGGTACAGAGCAAGAATCCAGCCACCATCGGACAACCTGCCTGCTGGCCACCACCACCATTTCAGATGGCATGCTGGATTAACATTGATGGGAAAGGCAGGAATCTTGGGGCCAGTGGTACAGGTAGAGTTGGAACATGGGGCCAAGATTCAGGGCCCCAGAGCATATGTGAGAGGCATATGACCAAACAGAGAGCAGTTGATGAAGACATCAGGGCAGCGGAAGCAAACTCCATTTTATTCCTGCAGTCATGTTGGTGCTATGATCTGTGAGAGTTTTAAATGCCAAACTGCACATGCTCAGAGAATTCCTTAAAAAAACAAACCAGTTTTGTTATTCTCATTTTTATAACGTATCAGGAATGTAGAGATAGTTGTAAAACATGGAATGCTAGTTGAAGGGCAAAGAGAAATGTGCTTCACAACAGAATACATGTGGACATCTAAAGGAGGCCCCCATAAGACCATTACATCCAAGGCCTAAAATTACCTAGTTGCACCACTGCTTGGAGCCAGTGCAGTGCAACACAGTAACCTGAATCCATCCTCTGACTTATGCGTGTGGAAGGTGGCCAGCCCCCAAGCTGGGCTAGGGCCCAAAAGTGACACCCCAAGATCCCTTATGGGGAACCCTCAGTGGAGGGAGGGATGCCCAACCCCCACTCATTCTGCTATGGATTGAGCCCAATGCTTCCAGCACCTGCAGAAATATAGAAAAAATATTTTGACCAAAATATAGAATAATGCCATTAATGATAGACTCATTGCCATGAAATGACAAAACCCCAGCATCACTGACCTGAGACCAATCACAAATGTGGGTAAAATTCCTTCCTGGCCCCATTATCTAGCAGCTAACCTCTGTCCACAAGCAATAGAATTAAGGAGGGTTAGAAGGGACGTTGGTGATGACAGTGCTGAAACCATTAGCCAGGCTTCCTATTTATGGCCTGGGAGTAGACCAGGGAGAGAAGGCTCTTCCCCTAAACTGCTCCCAAGTCCTGACTTCAGGAGCCGATTGGTGCCTGTTCTACACCCAGGGAATGAACTGGACAACAAGTTGCCAGCTGCACACCAAAGGGGAAGATTTTGCTCCCTTCCATCACTCAAGCTACAGGTACAAAAGGAACCTCCCAGTAAATGGCAACCTGGACTTACCTTCACTAGGGCAGAGTTGAAATTGGGGTGAGGGAGGGTGCTTTTTGATTAACGTTTTCACCTGCCGAGAAAGCTGTCCACCTTTTCCATAAGGGACAGAAAGTGCAAACAATGTCTGTGACGACATTCCACTGATGTCTCTCCCTCTCGTGTTTCAGCAGTGGGAGCATTCTCTCCCTTCCTCACGCCCAATTTAGACTGAGGACAAAGGAGCACAGCCTGGTTGCTCAGCAACATGGATGTTCCTCCCAATCCCTATGCCAGATTAGACTGATAACAAAGCATTGATTTGTTGGCTCTCAATACCATCATCATGTAGCCACCTCTGACTGGCTACAAGGTATGTAGTTTCACTTGTGTTCACTACAGGATCTCCGATTGGCTGAGCTCACTCAAAAAGAAAATGGGTGGGGTGGAGGTGGAGGGAATGGCACTGAAGCGAGAGCAAAGTACAAAACAAGAGCTGAGATCTGCTGCAAATAGCAGCACTAAAAGGGTACTGTTGAGGCCTTTTTCAGAGAATATTTCATGCTCTCTGAAAGCCCCTCCTTCGGCCTCAAAAATGCTATGGGTAAAAATTTGTCATACCTATATTATTCATAACCTTGACTAAAACATTGCTTGTGGGGGGAGGGATGAACACTACTATTCAGGTTCTTGAATTCTGTGTTGTGTACACCAGTTCTGTGTTGTGTACACCATATGTGGAATCATAAAATACAAACAAGTTTGATGTTGCTGAAAAAAAATGGTTGGAAAAAAATTAACTGATTCTCCAGCCAGTTACAACATAACTCACAGAAACTATAATCAAATGATATATTTGCAATAAACTTACAAATCTGTTCAGGAGCCATCACTGAACTTATAAGCAGAGTTTGCCCAGTAAGTGGATCTTGGGCTAGATGAGGATGTACTGGATGGAGATTAGCAGAATCATTAGATGTACCTGTAACAACAGACCCAAACATGCATCACTTCAGCTCAAACGAACGTGTTGCTACTACAAAAAAAAATATTTCTCTAGTCGAAGTAAGTTGCAAGTCTTCGAGAACTTAAGTCTCTCATTTAGCACAAGCAAGGATGGAAATAACTCCACATTGGTTATAACACACAAAGTAACTAGCCCAGAACACTTGGAAGCTCAGTGGCTCAATGTCATCTGTGAAAAGTAGATCTCAACAGGCACAACCATCTTCTTGGGTCTTGTTGGTTTAATACCCTCTTATTTTTTTAAAAAAAAATTGTTTTAGTTGAGTATGCATACGTCATTTCTTTTATCACTATTATTTGGTCTGGTTTTATTTTGTAACTTATGTAAAAATGATGTGTTTGTGTGGCCTCATAAACTTTTTCCTGTGTAGCTGGAGGTGTCCTGCCTTTTTCTTCTTATGATGGGTGCCTTCCCATTTGTTTTTCCTGTGACAGGGATGAGTGAGCTATGCTTCTGCCTCTCCTCCTCTCATGCACTCACCAGGAGGAGACTAGAAGCATATGCTTCCGTTTTAGATTAACCTCCATTTAGCATTTCATCTGAATCCTAAACTGTGGTTAATATTGACTATGTTTCATTGAAACAAGCTAGCTTCATAATTTGAAGTTGACTTGTTTCAAACAAACCACAGTTAAGATTAATCATGGTTTGTTGGCTTCGGGCAAGCCGCAGTTAATACAAAACAGAAGTGAACATTCTGAACATCTCACAGTTGTGCTGGATAAGGTCAGGACTGTGGAGAGAAATGTGCAAGCAGGCTGCACACGCTGATTCCTATCCAAATTTAGCCACTGTGTAACACACTTTGTACACTGAATATAATACAAGTAATTGTTGTTGTTATTATTATTATTATTATTATTATTATTATTATTAAATTTATTAATCGCCCATCTAGCTGGTCACCCCGCCACTCTGGGCGATGCACAACACACCATAAAACAATTTAAAACAATAAAATTCTACCATAAAAACTTTTTCTAAAATACCCTAACCCACCCCAAATGCCTGCCTGAACAACCATGTTTTTAATGCACGACGGAAGCTCATTAAAGAGGGGGCATGACGGAGTTCCCTAGGGAGGGAGTTCCACAGAGTGGGGGCCACCACAGAAAAGGCCCTCTCCCTCGTCCACACCAGTCTAGCTGTCCTGGCTGATGGGATAGAGAGAAGGCCATCTGAGGCTGATCTTGTTAAGCGGCCTGTCTGGTGTTGCTGGAGGCGCTCCTTAAGATAGGCTGGGCCGGAACCATATAGGGTTTTAAAGGTCAAAACCAACACCTTGAATTTGGCCTGGAAAACAACTGGTAACCAGTGCAACTCCTTCAGCACTGGAGTGATGTGATCTCGCCGGCGGCTGCCTTTAATCAGGTGAGCTGCCGCGTTCTGTACCAGCTGCAGCTTCCGAACCATCTTCAAGGGTAACCCCACGTAGAGCGCATTACAGTAGTCTAAACGAGAGGAGACCAGGGCATGTACTACCGATGGGAGCAGATGGTCGGGAAGGAAGGGGCGCAGCCGCCGTATCAGATGGAGTTGATACAGCGCTGTCCGGCTCACAGCTGACACCTGAGCCTCCATGGACAGCTGGGAGTCCAAAATGACCCCCAGGCTGTGGACCTGGTCTTTCAAGGGTAGCCGTACCCCATTCAACACCAGGTCAACATCCCCCAGCCTCCTCTTGTCTCCCACCAAAAGTACCTCAGTCTTGTCAGGGTTCAGCTTATTCCTCCCCATCCAGCCACTCACCGTCTCCAGACATTTGGACAGGGATTCTATTGCCAACCTTGGTGAAGATTTGAATGAGAGGTAGAGCTGCGTGTCATCCGCATATTGATGACACTGCACCCCAAACCTCCTGATGATAGCCCCCAGCAGCTTCACATAGATGTTAAATAGCATCGGGGAGAGGATGGAACCCTGTGGCACCCCACAAGTAAGTGGCCACGGGTCCGAAACCTCCTCTCCCAGTGCTACCCTCTGGTACCTGCCGGAGAGGAAGGACTGGAACCACCGCAATACAGTGTCTCCAATGCCCAACCCCTCCAGGCGGTCCAGGAGGATACCGTGGTCAACGGTATCAAAAGCCGCTGAGAGGTCGAGGAGAACAAGGAAGGAGCATTCACCCCTATCCAGAGCCCTCCTCATATTATCCACCAAGGCGACCAAGGCCGTTTCTGTCCCATGCCCAGGCCTGAAGCCGAACTGAAATGGGTCTAGATAATCAGTTTCTTCCAAGTGTGCCTTCAACTGCACCGCCACCACCCGCTCAATCACCTTGCCCAAAAATGGCAGATTTGAGACTGGGCAAAAGTTGTTCAGAACTTGAGGATCCAAGGAGGGCTTCTTTAAGAGCGGTCTTATCACTGTCTCCTTGAGGGCTGATGGCATCACTCCCTCCTCAAGGGAGGCGTTCACCACCACCTTGATCCCCTCACCCAGTCTCTTTCTGCAGCTTATAATGAGCCAAGATGGGCAAGGATCAAGTAAGCAGGTGGTCGGCCTTACAGATGAAAGCACCTTGTCCACTTCATCAGGAGGAAGAAGCTGGAACCGATCCCACAAAACCGGTTTGCCACAGGCCGCCTCTTGCTCACTAACTGTATCCACAGCGTGCAGAGTAACACACCTAATCTGATCAATTTTATCTGCAAAGTGCCTTGCCAAAGCCTCACAGGAGGCCTTAGAATGCTCCAGTGGTTCCGGAGCCACAGGACCGACCAGGCTCCGGACCACTTGGAACAGCCTCCTGGGGCAGCACTCTGCAGATGCGATGGAGGCAGCATAATATTCCTCTTTTGCTGCCTTCACCGCCACGTGATAGGCTGAAGATACAGCTCTAGCCCGTGTCTGATTGTCTTTGGAGCGAGACTTCCGCCACCGGCGCTCTAGCCGTCTCACCTCCTGTTTCAGAGCTCGTAACCGCGGATTGAACCATGGTGCAGTCCGAGCCCTGTTCAGGGGGAGAGGGCGTTTCGGAGCCACCCGATCGAATGCCCCAGTGATTGCGGCATTCCAGCCACCCACCAGGGTCTCGACCGAGTGGCCGTTGGCATGCCCCAGAGAATCCCCAAGCGCGTTCAGGAATCCATTTGGATCCATAAGACGCCTGGGGCGGACCATTTTAATGGGTCCTCCACCCCTGCGGAGGGGTTGTGGAACCGAGAAGTCCAACATCACCAGATAGTGATCTGACCATGACAAGGGGGTGGTGGATATATCCCCGACTTCCAGATCACTCCCCGCTTCTCCAGAAACAAACACAAGGTCTAGTGCATGACCGGCTACATGGGTGGGCCCAGTTAGAATATGGTGCAGCTCCCAGGAGGCCATGGTCTCCATGAAGTCCCAAGGTGCTCCTGTGAGGATGGCCTCCGAATGTACGTTGAAGTCCCCCAACTTCATAATAAAGTAGCTTGAGAAAGGCTGTGAGATTAATTGATACAGGGCAATAATATCTCCACAGAGCAACACCTTCCAGGCAAGGAGGTGGTAAAGGAGTTTCTACTGTAAGTATTGGCACAAGAACGAACTCACTCCCAGCACTACTGTTTGCATCTCCAGTTGGATTCAAAGGTCTCTTTTAAACATATGAGTTTGCTTCATCTATCTAGGCCACCACTGTCTACTCTACGTAGTCAGAGCCCTATTAACACCCCAGGCTAATAGAGAAAGAAAGAAACCACTCCAGTCTTGATAGACTAGCATCGCATGATTTCTCATTCTCCTGCCTCAATAATTTTGCACAAGAGGGAGTTTTGTCAAAACCAACTGACACACCCACCTCCTAGTAACATTTCCTGAAGTAAGCTGTCAATTTTAATGACTCCAAATAGTTTCACAAATTGTATTTGTTCAATCATTTGCCAGGTAATACTCTGGAAAGTAGGAAGAAGTAGCAGGAGTTCTCCAAAGCGTCCTCTGGAGTCATACTGACGATCATTGATGTAATCCTCCAAACTGATCTGAACTTGAAATCTCATGTTCCTAATCTTCATTGGGTTACTCAGGCCTTTTGCATCTTCAAACAACAAAGAAATGTTACACAAGGATACAGCACAACAACAAAAATGCAATGAAGCACATAGTTACCCCCTCCCAACCCTATAACCCGTAGAGAGCCTTATCAGAAGTATTGAGCACCACAGTTCTGCCTGTGTCCTGAAAGGAATGCTCACTCCCATTCTGTCTGGCAATAGAGTGTGGTGTTTACTCAGTGGCAGGGAAATGAACACAGCATATCGTCAGAAGCATTTTTCTTTATTACTTGAGATCTTCCTTGAGATCTTCCTATACGCAACTCTGTACTGAACGCTGATTCCAGGATTAAGTCCTGTCACAAATTAAGCCTTGGCTACTCCTGGAGTGGAGTGGAGTAGAGTGTAGGAAGTAAGGGGTTATCAATTATATCATCTTGTTACCCAGAAAGGTGAACTGCTTGCATCTAAAGAACCATGACTGGTGAGAACATCAGCGTCAAGTGCTGAATCTACATGATATGACTTGTGGAGCCACGTATAGTGGGGAACAAAAGTGGATCCCTGAGGAACTCTGTTGAGAGACAGCAGGTATAGTCATGGCTCTGGGTGCCAGCAGGGGTCCCAATACCTTGACCAAGTCAAAGAACACAAAGGTTGCCAGCTATTGGCTGTAAAAGCATGTGATATTGTCTGTTCTTTATCAGTTGTACAAAAGATACAAAAGGTGTCCTGTGATTCTGCATTAGGCTAGTCTCAGAACTCATAGTCCCAAACCTCCAATGTTAGTCTAACTTACGTCCCATTCATTTCAATGGTCTACTTTAAGTAGGATAAACATTGGATACAACTCATGAGACATGTTTATTTTAGACTAGAAGCTACATCTAGAAGAACACTGGAACAGGACAGTCTTCTACTTTTCAGCTAAAAGCATGTGACTCAATGTATCTCTAAATATCCAAAAGGAGGCCAAAGTAAAATCTTTTATCATGGTCTTATTCATCCAAAAAACCTAGATTCCCTGACCTAACTATCTTTGCTATTCTAAAGGAGAGTTCTAAAACATACCTGGATCAAAGAAGACAATTGCTTTTAGACAAGCATATTCATTATCGTCAATTTGAAGTTCCTGAAATGGTCGTACAATCTCATCCAGAATCCGGTTTGCAACTCGGCTGATCTCAATTTCAGAACTGTTGCGATGGATTACAGAATCATTACCTTAAGAAACAAAATAGAATCAGTAGTATTAATAATATCTGGAGCCCAAAAATGCAATGCCAGTTTCTATTTTTCGATGGCACATTTCTGCATATGACTGTGTTCACAAAGTCCTTCTCCATGTATATCAGCAGTTCTTCCCATGTATAATGTGCTCTACTGTATATGAAATGAATGAATGAATGAATGAATGAATAAAATACTGTATATGCATATCATTCTGCATAATGTTATTTTAGTTCATCTACTGATCTGTGTCGGAAACACTTATTTTTACGATAACAAATCTACACGTTAGTAAAATGGGTCTCCGCTGTCTAGACCATTTGAGGGCCCAAAGAGGAGGTGGGCCGGTGTCCAGCTTGTGAGCTTCCCAGAGGCATCTGGTCGGCCACTGTGAAAAACAGGATGCTGGCTAGATAGGCCTTTGGTCTGATCCAGCAGGGTTCCTGTATGTTCTTAGAAGTGAGGGAGTAGGGGATGTCTATTGCTGGCAGAGACCACCTACCCATTCAGTCAAATATTGGAAGGAGGGTGTGACTAAGTTATTGTCTTCCTTCTAAACCAGCTTCAGAAATGGATGGGACATTTTGTTTTAAGAAGTTAATCAATGTATTTTTAGAAACAAAATATACACAAAGCAGTATCACACGAGAGAGAGGGAGGGAGAGAGGGAGTTCTTAAAAAGACTATACATTGTAAAATGAATGGGGGAGGTCCCTCAAAAATTGGGCAGAGACACTTCCCACCAACTTTGCCTGATTTTCCAGGAACCTTCCCTCATGCCTCATGATATTGGAGAAATCTGCAACACAATCAAATGAGTTTGGATTTCTATGAATCTGACCCACAGATTCTGCAGTGGACTGGCTTTTCCCAAGTCGCATGGATTCCGTGGACTTGTGGACCATTTTTTTACTTTTCATAATTTTACGCAAATTTAGTCATAGAAAAATATGTAAAATTAAAAAACACCAGCCAAAAATGCGCATTTCCCCCATAGGCCAAAGCATGAAATGTGCATTTTGTGGGAATTTGTGCATTTGGGGGGAATTTCCACATTTTGGGGGAGACTGGTGCATTTTTGCAAGCACAAATTCGTGCAAATGCAAATTTGGGCAAATGCAAATTTGCTCAAATTTGGGAAATTGGTAAAAAACCAAATCTGCCAATAAATGGACAATGGAATTAAAGGCGCCTGACAATCTGCAAAGCACAGGCAGGACAGATTTTACAAAAACTGCACATCCCTATTCATCAGGGTCTTCCAACTCTCTGTGTAGCATTTCCAGAGAGACTGGGGAAGGGGCTGCAATGGGGAGGAGGAGGTGGGGAAGTCTGCTTCCACCAGCCCCATTGCCCACACGTAACTCTGGCTGTAGCCCCATATGTCTTAAGCTGAGATCCTATGCACACTTACTTCTGATTAGATAGAATCATGCTGTTAAAAAGCAAAATAAAGAAAAACTTACCTAAAAGAATAATGTCCTTGTAAACCATAGAGCGTTTTGCTGCTCCAAGCAACAGGTGTTCTCCAGCATGTGCTCTTAACAGGGCAACCTTGAAAAAAAGATTTGTATAGAATAATGGTAACACCAAAATAAAGCAAGTAGAATAACTTAAATCACCTACACTAGCTATTACGACTATGTTACGGCACATCCCAATTAGTAAACTATAATTCTGAAGAGGAGAGAAATACAATGGGAAGTTCTTTTTTGATAAAAGCTTACTCTCATGTAGGGATGTGTGAATCCACAAAACCCGAGCTTGTCAAAGTTCTCCAAATTCCACATTGAAGTTTGTTCTGACTCATCTCCATATCAGATTATAAATTTTGGTTTCTTTCTTTTCACACAAAAACCCATGTGTATTTTTGTGCACATTTTCCAAAATGTGCACAAAATTTTTGCACAATTTTCACACTCCTCCATTGTGCACATTTTAAATTAATGCATTTTCCCCATTGATTATAGCATGTCTGTGTGCATTTTTCAAAAGTATGCATTTTTCAAATGTACACATTTTTCAAATGTACACATTTTTCAAATGCATTTTTGGCGTTTGTTCTGTGGATCACCTTGAAAGACTGGAAATGGATGGACTTTGACTACAGATGACATTTGAGTCTGGGTTCAGCTCTGGGAGGTACAAACTGGGTAAGTTTTGGTCAAAAACAAACTAAAATGAATTTCTCTTACATCTCTACTCTCTTGTCGCTTGATTTCCACTTTCTGAGTATGTATGATAACTGGAGACTTCATGGAAAACAGGCCTTGAGATACTCTCCCTTCTGTTCCTAGAACTAATTTAGTTTCCCTGACCTCACTGGCCTCAGCCTCCCATCTGCCCTTTCAAAAGGAAGATGGAAGAAGTCTTTGGCATTTTCCTTATAGAATTAAAACTAGGTGTTCCCTTGACACATAACATGCATCTCTGTATCTTATTTTTCTCTTAATTGCAGGTGGGGGCAATTTTACTTGGAATTCAGCAAACAGTGAGGGTGTATCACTATCCTCTCCAGTGGTATCAGAATGCTAGATTGACACCAGTGGGGACTTATTATCTAAGCTGCACCAGGGGAAGTGAGTTTGTTCCAATGGCAATGTGGAAGGAAGAAATAAGTGTGTCCTCCCCACACGCTTTGTTCCAAGACCTATTTCCCCTGCCCCTGCATATAATTAATCAAGGGGGGGATATACACAGCTGCATGCTAAGTATCAAGGGAATGTCTAGTTTGGCCCTAACTTGACTGTGACCCATAGAAAGCAGATTTTCCCTGTATCAGATTTTCTTGGTTCTCAGCTTGCTTTGAGTTTTCTTCTTGTTTGTTTGCTTGGCCCTAGCCTGTGTGGAATCTGATCTTGTTTTGCCTTGCTCTGGACCCAGTTCTACCAGGCCTCTTTCTCAGATCCAGTGATGTAACGATTCCAAATCAGCTTCTCCCATGAGCTAAGATTAAAGGTCCTGGGCTTTTTGTTGTGATTACTAAGAGTGTTTAGATTTTTTTTCATTTTCCAATACAATACAAACAGTAAACCCTTCATCCTCTCCTGACCCCATTCCCTCCTCCTTAGGTTCCCCCCTCCCTTCTTCATATCGCCCTGTATTTAAAGAGTAACGGTTTCATATCTACAAGTAGCAACACTTGGATACATTAACAGTTACATAGAAAAACAAACAAACAAACAAACAATTGGGTTATGTCAGGCACATCTCTTTGACGGCCTACCCAGGTATTGCAGTGGACTCTGGAGCACCTGAAATTTTTGAACAGTTTTCAAAGGCAATATTAATAGAATGTATTTTCTTTTTGCAATTTGATGTAATATACCTTTTCATGGGCAGCTAAGGTCAATAAACCTGAATCAAATTGTGTATGTGTGGGGTTTTATTTGCTTTCCAGTGTTGTTAAATAACGCTTAGCTGTTAGTGTGGCCTTACTAAACCATGCCGCATGACCCTCTGCCAAATCCCATTTGCCAGAATGTATCCCACTATGGCATGGGCATCTTTGACAATGAGTGAGGTTTCCTGGTTTGGTTTAACATCATAGAATGGTGTTCTGTCCAAACTGAAAATAGATTGTTGCACAGTGCAGTCATGTAACCATAGAAGAAGCACATTGTGTCATACCTGATCATCCAGCCGTAGTTCACAGAAGGCTGGAATATATTTTGCCCACTCTACAAGAACCAAGAGCTGCTGCTTCATAGATTCGCAGACATCATTGATACCAGCAATTTTCTTAACACTGATGTCAGTGGTACCAGAACTGGGGCTTGAAACAGGAATCTGGTCATAGTTGGGAGAAATTGTGAACATAGGTCTCACATTCTTACAGTGATCTTTATAAAGTTATAATTATGTTTGCCAAATGGTTTCATGTGCCTTCAGACCTCCTGATATACATCCCCCAAATATAGCAACAGAAGTCTACAGTGAGTATATTGTGCATATATCTTAAACAGACAGACACAAAGACAGATGAAAGAAACTGTATTCAGACATTTTATATCTGAGAATCTTAAACAAGTGAGGAGAGGGAGCCCTACCCCTCTTTGTTGTCACATTCATCGCCCTGTACTCATGGAGGGTGACATTCTGAAGAGAAGAGCCTCCTGTATCCATGGGGGTCTCCATGCTGGAAAATCAGCATTCCAAATCGCATGGTGAGCCTCCATGGGCAAAGGAGGATCTCCTCTCCAGAAAGTCACCCACCATGATTGGAGTGCTAGAGCACTGACCCTCCTGAGGTGTTTATTCTACACACATAAGAAAAACCTGAATAGTATATAGTGACCCCTTCATGGATCACTGCCTTGTTGTGGCGAAGGGGCTTGCGTAACTCAGTGAAGCCATAAGCTATGCCGTGCAGGGCCACCCAAGACGGACAGGTCATGGCGGAGAGTTCTGACAAAATGTGGTCCACTGGAGAAGGAAATGGCAACCCACTCCAGTATTCTTGCCAAGAAAACCCCATGGAACGTATCACAAGGCTAAAAGACATGACGCCGGAAGATGAGCCCCTCAGGTCGGAAGGTGTCCAATATACTACTAGGGAAGAGCAGAGGGTATTTCCAAGTAGCGCCAGAAAGACTGAAGCGGCTGGGCCAAAGCCGAAAGGATACTCAGCTGTGGATGTGTCTGGTGGTGAAAAGAAAATCCGATGCTGTAAAGAACAATATTGTTTAGGAACCTGGAATGTCAGATCAATGAATCAAGGTAAGCTGGAGGTGGTCAAACATGAGATGGCAAGATTGAACATCGACATCTTGGGAATCAGCGAACTCAAATGGACAGGCATGGGCGAATTTAATTCAGGTGACCATCATATCTACTATTGTGGGCAAGAATCCCTTAGAAGAAATGGAGTAGCACTCATAGTCAATAAAAGGGTGGGAAAAGCAGTACTGGGGTACAATCTCAAAAACGATAGAATGATCTCAGTACGAATCCAAGGCAAACCATTCAACATTACAGTAATTCAAGTCTATGCCCCAACCACTGAGGCCGAAGAAGCTGAGGTTGATCGGTTCTATGAAGACCTACAACACCTTCTAGAACTAACACCAAAAAAAGATGTCCTCTTCATCATAGGGGATTGGAATGCTAAAATAGGAAGTCAAGAAATCACCAGGATAACAGGCAAGCATGGCCTTGGTGTACAAAATGAAGCAGGACAAAAGCTAATAGAGTTTTGCCAAGAGAACATGCTGATCATAGCAAACACTCTTTTCCAACAGCACAAGAGGCGACTCTACACATGGACATTACCAGATGGTCAATATCGAAATCAGATTGACTATGTCCTTTGCAGCCAAAGATGGAGAAGCTCTATACAGTCAGTAAAAACAAGACCTGGAGCTGACTGTGGCTCAGATCATGAGCTTCTTGTTGCAAAATTTCGGCTTCAATTGAAGAACGTAGGGAAAACCACTAAACCATTCAGGTATGACCTCAATTCAATAAGGTATGACCCTTATGAATATACAGTGGAGGTGAGGAACAGATTTCAGGGATTAGACCTGATAGACAGAGTACCTGAGGATCTATGGACGGAGGTCCATAACATTGTTCAGGAGGCAGCAACTCAATCCATCCCAAACAAAAAGAAATGCAAGAAAGCCAAGTGGCTGTCTGAGGACGCTTTACAAGTAGCTGAGGAAAGAAGGGAAGTGAAAAGCAAGAGAGAAAGGGGAAGATATAGCCAACTGAATGCAGAGTTCCAGAGAATAGCAAGGAGAGACAAGAAGGCCTTCTTAAATGAACAATGCAAAGAAATCGAGGAAAACAAGAGAATGGGAAAGACTAGAGATCACTTCAAGAAAATCGGAGATCTCAAGGGAACGTTTTGTGCAAAGACGGGCATGATAAAGGACAAAGAAGGCAGGGACATAACAGAAGCAGAAGAGGCGGAAAGAATACACAGAAGAACTATAGAGGAAAGATCTGAATGTCCCTGATAGCCATGATAGTGCAGTCACTGAACTTGAGCCGGACATCCTCGAGAGTGAAGTCAAGTGGGCCTTAGGAAGCATTAGTAACAACAAAGCTAGCAGAGATTACAGTCTTCCAGCTGAGCTATTTAAGATCCTAAAAGATGATGCTGTTGAAGTGCTGCACTGAATATGCCAACAAATTTGGAACACTCAACAGTGGCCGCAAGACTGGAGAAGGTCAGTTTACATTCCAATTCCAAAGAAGGGCAACACCAAAGAGTGTTCAAACTACCACACAATTGCGCTCATTTCACATGCCAGCAAGGTGATGCTCAAAATCCTACAAGCTAGGCTTCAGCAGTATGCGAACCGAGAACTACCGGAATTACAAGCTGGGTTTCGTAGAGGCAGAGGAACTAGAGATCAAATCGCCAACATTCGCTGAATCATGGAGAAAGCAAGAGAATTCCAGAAAAACGTCTATTTCTGCTTCATTGACTATGCTAAAGCCTTTGATTGTGTGGATCACAACAAATTGTGGCAAATTCTTAAAGTGATGGGAATACCAGACCACCTTACCTGTCTCCTGAGAAACCTGTACGAGGGTCAAGAAGCAACAGTAAGAACCAGACATGGAACAACCGATTGGTTCAAAATTGGGAAAGGAGTACGAAAAGGCTGCATATTGTGGCCCTGCTTATTTAACTTATATGCAGAGTACATCATGAGAAACGCCGGGTTGGATGAATCACAGGTCGGAATTAAGATTGCCAGGGGAATTATCAACAACCTCCGATATGCAGATGATACCACCCTAATGGCAGAAAACGAAGAGGATCTAAAGAGCCTCTTGTTGAGGGTGAAAGAGGAGAGTGCAAAAGCTGGTTTGAAACTCAACATTAAAAAAACTAAGATCATGGCATCTGGCCCCATCACTTCCTGGCGTATAGAAGGGGAAGAAATGGAAGCTGTGACAGATTTTATTTTCTTGGGCTTCAAGATCACCGCAGACGGTGACTGTAGCCATGAAATTAAAAGATGCTTGCTCCTTGGGAGGAAAGCTATGGCCAACCTAGACAGCATAGTAAGAAGCAGAGACATCACCTTGCCGACAAAGGTCCGTCTAAGCAAAGCTATGGTTTTCCCAGTAGTAATGTATGGCTGTGAGAGCTGGACTATAAGGAAGGCTGAGCGCCAAAGAATTGATGCTTTCGGACTGTGGTGCTGGAGAAGACTCTTACGAGTCCCCTGGACTGCAAGGAGGTCCAATCAGTCAATCCTAAAGGAAATCAACCCTGAGTGCTCATTGGAAGGACAGATACTGAAGCTGAAGCTCAAATATTTTGGCCACCTAATGTGAAGAGAAAACTCTCTGGAAAAGACCCTGATGCTGGGAAAGACTGAAGGCAAAAGGAGAAGGGTACAGCAGAGGATGAGATGGCTAGATAGCATCACCGATGCAATGAATATGAACTTGAGCACGCTCCGGGAGAGAGCGCAGGACAGGAAAGCCTGGCGTGCTATGGTCCATGGGGTCACGAAGAGTCGGACATGACTGAACGACTGAACAACAACATATAGTGATGGATGGAGAGAGACAGATACCAATCATGTATAATGAGTCTTTAGCCCATATGCATAATATACACTAGAGACTAACAGCACAATCCTATGCATGTCTACTCAGAAGTAGTACTCAGAAGTAAATCCTGTTATGTTTAATGTGACTTGCATCCAGGGAACTGCAAATAGGATTGCAGTCTTAGACTTTCTTTTCTCCTGACACTTCTGTAGCCATACTATAGTCACTTCTGTAGCCATACTACAGGGTCAAGGGGCTATAGGAGGGGGGGGGACAAAAGTGGGCAGAGCCAAAGATAAGGGAATGCCATAGGGAGAAAAAGAGGAGCAATCTGGCCAGTTCTTAGAAAGAAGGGATGAAAAACCTGTGGTAGCTCAGACAGAAAGAGAGAAAGAAGTGACACCAAAGACAAGTCTGAGTATTGTGTCTTCTGACTACATGAAGATTTTCTATATGGTTCTTCGCTACATACAGTGATCAACAATGTATCTGCCCACTCCCTTCCCACTCCCAGGCCAAGCTCTATTTTCACTGCTACAGCAGACATCAACCTTTAGAAATGGGCTCTCAACCTTTGACATTCCACCAACTTGAAGCTGGACATTTGTCCAACTCACAATGGTTGGAGAAACATTTCATAAGGCTCCTTACAAATTACATCTAATGGGGCTAATGGCCTTACCTTAATCAGACAATTAACTATTTTAAAAATGGACGATGTATAAAGCATTGTTATTACAGAAGCTGAACAAAGCTATAATGTTTTTCAGAGAACTGCTGTCTTATTTTAGTATTGCAAATACAAAAGGATAGATGCATTTATAAATAATGGATACAGAGACTATTCAGAAGGTCAAGGTGACTCCTTAGGCATTGACAGTGAATTGTTGTACCTGACGAGAGAGCACTTCAGCCTGGGACAATGTGTTAATAGAGGGAATGTTACTGCCATCAGATGTGCTCCGTCTTGTACTTATCCTATCCCGTTCATTTTGTACAGCTGGAGGGGGAGAAACAACAAATTTGTGATTTATTTGCATGCAGACCATGTTGCTGAACAGTTGTAAAGTATTATTAAGAAACTGTATGAACCATAGACCATGTTGTCTAGACTTGTTCATGATATTATTTATGAGAGTCAAACGAGGAACAGAAAACCTTCTTTGTAAAATTTTATATTTATATTATAATAAATGCTCCTAAACTCACTTCCACCTCTGCTAAAAATGATTTGCAGGTCATTCTACCATTTTCCAAACCTGCATAACCGGACATGACTGTGACAAAAGAAATGTATGGGTACACCATAGGAAATTAAATCTATCTCAAAGCATTTTCAACACTATAAAAAGAAAGACCATTGGGTTGAATCCAGAGTTGCACCTCACACATACAAAGGAAAGGGCTTCTTCTGTTGGTGGACAGTGGAAGCTCCCCGCTGGAAGAAGGGGCAGGGTGGCAATTTTTACCAATTCCTTTCCCCCCCTGCAGCCTCAAGCTTCACACACAGTTTCCCAAGCAGATTTTCAGGGGGATAGGGGGCTACAGAGGGGAAAATCACCTCCCCTGCCCAAGTTCCACCCATGGGATCATTCCATTTGCAGATTTCTACTCCGTGCAACTCTGGATCCAACCAATTGCTTTTCAGCCCAAGTCCATTGAACCTTAAGGATCTAACATTGAGAGATGTTCAATAGTATTAAATAACAGACTTCTGAGCAGATAGTTTGGAACAGAAATAATCATAGAAGAGACTCTGGGAAGAGAATGGCATGGTAGAATGCAAAGCTGGTGAAACAACAAGATGTCCTTTTTAATACAAAATTGAAAGAGATAAATAAAGCTACCGATCAGCTTTCCTGAATCTATTTTATGTCCAAGGTCACATCAAGGAGAGAAAACATAGTTCTGATCAACATATTTCTTTAGTCCATGCACAGAACCTCATAACCTTTTATAAGAGCAGTAGATGCATTTCCAATGATCCGTTTGTTATTTTTAGGGAAGCAATCTGCATCCGAGAAGTTGAGAGCCAGCACCAATGCTTCAATAAAAATGTGTTGTACGCACTATATAGTGTTCTGCAGTTTATATGAAGAATGAACACACTTTATGGTGAAGGCGCACTAGATTCTTGGCCAAGGACATTCACTGATGGGCCTTTTATTAAGGTCATAATAAGAAATGTCGTGCAGTGATAAACACTAAGTGATAAATGGTCATGCAGACGTGAATCAAGAATGATGCCCCAGCCTTTTTCACTGGAGAAATGCTATCTTTTTCATTCCTTAACTCAGCATCTAAACAACAAAATGTAGTTAAAGCTGTAAATATAAAATTATATCAGAGAGATGATGGGTACCTCACTGCTATGGTCATCGAGCGTAAATGGTGGGATTGCATTTAAAAAAGGATTTTTTAAAAAAAGAAAAAAGACATTTCTCCAAAATAACTGTTGTCTTTTCTTGTAACTCATAAACATTCGTTACTAGTTTGCAGATGTTTTAAATAAAAGAGGATGCGCCTATGGTGAAAATATGGTAAAATGGTATTCCTTGGCATAGAAAGCTGATAAAACATGAAAGTAAGGAAGAACATAAAGGACAAGAATGAGAAGTGCTCGTCTAGCTATTTTAGCTGTAACTGGTCAGGTAGTTTTGTTCCTTGACTACTACTACTACAACCACCCCGCACTGTAACTTTTCACAAGCTTGGGGAGTTTGGAAACTAGCTTTCAGTTGGAATGGGTAGGCAAGGCTTATATGGGGAGAAAAGCCCTGCCAGAGGTGTGTAAGCTGACTGGGTCACCCCAAGACGTTCCGCTGCCTGAGGCAAAGGATAAAGATGCCCACCACCATTTCCACATACTGGCAGTTGAATTTTACTTCAGTAGAGAGGCTGGGACAATGTCCTCCACTGCCCCTGAGGGCAGCAGTTTAGATGTGAACCAACAAGCAGTAGGCTAGTTGCACTACTGGTGCAGGACAGACCATATGGCACCTGCAGCTCTGTCCTCCAACAGAGGAGAATGGCTTGGAGGCTCAGGAGAAATGGCCAGTGGGTTACTGTCCCCCAGCATCTGCCCGCCTGAGACAGTTGCCTCACTCTGCCTAATGGTGGGGCTGGCCTTAAGAGGATTTCCTTTTAACTTAAGAGGGGTTGGGATTACAATCAGACGGTCATACATACATTACAGAACAGTAATGGAAATATGAAGAAAACATCAAGAGAGCCCTGTGACTGAGGTTTTAGGACTGTTAGATTCCTAGTTCAAAACATAGGCATTATACGATTGTCAGGAAAATCATAATGCAATAAGAGACAAATTAAATTTACTAGGGCCATTTTCTGTGAAAAGTGATGGACGAGAGAATGTTTGGGAGCTCCTTTCTGTATTTACAGATACGTAGATCTGTGTCAGACTTATCCAGTAAGGCAATGAGTGCAGTTCCTCTCTGTCTGTCTGTCTCTCAGACACCCACACAGGGAAAATAAAACAATGTTATAATTTAATAATAGCCTGAAATTGAGTTGACAATGTTCCTACATTAAATGTGTCCATGACAAAGGAAAAATCAAGCTAGATATTATTTGTCCTAGTCCACTATTAGTTTTGGCATCACTACTTCATTTTGACTTGAAAATCAACCACCATGCAACAACTTCAAGTACAATCCAGAACAGATGGGATTCTGTTTGTTTGTTTATGGTGTCAGTGTACAAACTGGCTTCCAACTAAGCTCCTTCAATTTATCCAAAATATTCCAGAATTCAGTGCACACTGGGAGTTATTTTGAATAGACAAGGGGCAGGGGAAAGAGTTGCCATTGTCTCTGCTGCTCATCTATTCCTGATTGCAGCTTCAGAGGCTTTGTGGGGGTTTTTTCCTTAAAAAAAAAAAAAAAAAAGGCCAGACTAATTTTCCAAGGCCTATTAGTCCTCCAGCTTTAAACATTGTGTTAGTGTGTTTTTAGATCTTTATGCTGCTGCTGGCTTTTATTCTGGTGTTTACTTTGCTTTGCTTCTGCTTTAAACTTAAGGGTTTTATATTATGTTTTACATAAAACTGTATTTTATGGTTTTAAGTTTTGTTTTGTACACTGCCCAGAGAGCTTTGGCTCCTGGGTGGTATAGAAATGAAATGAAATGAAATACTGTAGGAAAAAGATACAAGATGCAAGTTGCAAGATGCAAGATGCAACTACATGTCAAATCTGGTTTGGCCCTCAGTGTCAAAGACAGTGAGCACTACAGGTTTTCTCCCACTACAAAATTGTCCCAAGTGCAGAGATACACTTTTCCTCACCAGAGTAAATGGCAGTCACTCACTCACTCACTTTTATGGGGGAATGTTAAAGAATGCAATAAGAAATGGAACTATCAATATATATTTAGAGATGTGCACCAACCAGAAGATTTAACTCAGGCCCTTCCTGATCTGGCACTTCAGAAAATGGCCTGATTCAGCTTGGACTGATTTGGACGCCATCTGCTTCGCCTCGGGTACCAAACCTGAGTTGAGATTAGGAAATCTGAGGCTTCGTGCCTCCCACTGACTCATGAGAAATCAAAACCTGGCTATAACTTTTTCCCCAGTTTGTTAGAAGTGAATGAAATTCATAGACCTAGTAGCTCATTAGGAGGGGATTACACCCACCCAGTGTCAGGAAAATAGGTGCAGGGGGTTTTGTGCTATGCACTATTATATTATATTATATTATATTATATTATTATTAATTTATTATGTTATGTGACCTTTTTAAAGAGAACTTCTGATAACTTTTTGTGAAAGTTGTAATGTCCCTTTACATTTGTGCCTTTATATTTTGAGGACACATTACATGTAATGTGCTTTTATATTTTGAGGGTATCCAAAAAAAGGAAACACTTATTCCCCTATGTTGCTTGTGGGCCATTCTTCTGAAAATGACAGACAACACAGAGCTGGCCTTAGTTAAGTAAAAAAAAATCTATGAAGTTTCAGAAGGATAGATGCAGTGGTTTATGTAGAAGGGAAATCCTCAAATGGGGGCGGGGAAAGTGAGTGATTCACTTTCCCTTCTCCCCCACCCATGTTTTTGGGGATCAATTTGTATGAAAATGGCACATATCATAGAGGTGTCTCCAGGCAAGAAATCTACAAAGTTTCAGAAAGAGAGGTGCAGGGGCTAGGGAGTTATGCTGATTGAAATCCAGTTTAAGGCTTCTTCTTTTTTCCTAGAGCCAGTGTGGTGTAGTGGCTAGAGTGCTAGACCGGGAATTTGGAGATCCGGGTTCTAATCCCCACTCAGCCATGGAAGCTCACTGGGTGACTTTGGGCCAGTCACAGACACTCAGCCCAACTTACTTCACAAGGTTGTTGTTGTGAGGAAAAAATGGAGAGGAGGATCATATATGCTGCCTTAGGTTCCTTAAGGAGGAAAAGAGTTGGGATATAAATGTAATAAATAAATGAATAAATAAATAAAAGTGAAGCCTGGTAGTTTTGGAAGAATGGCTAGCAGGAGAAATAATGTTTTGTTAGAAGAAGCCAACTTCTTATTAGAGATGTATTTCTACTCCTTTTTTAAAAAAAAAATCACTTATTTTCTCAAAAGGCATCACAAATATAGATAGATATAGCTATATATATATAGGTAGAGATATAGATATACCCACACACACATACACACACATCAGTTATTTGCTTATAGATTTTATTTCTTGCTAATTGATATAAAGTATTATTCTCTGAACAGGAGGTAAAAAAAAGGTTACCTTCTTTCTTCATCCCAGCACGAAAACACTTTTTTAAACGACAGTATCTGCATTGATTTCTCTTGTCCTTATCAACAATACATTGCCGGCTAAATCTGTTGGACAGAATCGAGGGTAAATATATTAGAGCGCAAATACAGGAGGATCCTGATTAGCATGACTGAAACAATTAATGGGCACTGTCAAAACAATGTCTCCAACTATCAACCTTCACTGGAATTTTTTCTTTAATCAGCCTTGAAACATTTCTCTTTGCCAATCTTCTAAAGGGAATAATTCCTTGTGATGGGCAAGTAAAATCCCATTAGGTTATTCATCATCTCGGGAAAGCAAGGCATATAAATTTTGCTCTCAGTTTAGCGAACGTTTAGGTTGACTCTTTTTACAACTTGATCCTCTTCTGCTGGTGCATATGATCAGGACTAAGAACCAAAAAAAGAGTAGGGATGGGGGACAAATTTGTTCAATGCACCTTTTAATGCAAGCTAAATTAATTTCACCCTTTTCAACCAATACATGAACTGAAACTTGGCTATCATTTCAAATTCTCACTTCTCCCAATTTTGCATGGGAGTGTTTCAATTAACACATATATTAGGAGAAAGTGCACACAAAAATGCATATATTTTTGAAAATAACATTCTAAAGTACATTAGATTAGGAAAATTGCTTGCAAGAATGTGTATAGCAGGTAAAAATGTACACATAAATATATGCATTAACAGAAATCAGCACAAAAATGCAAACAAATTTTCACGCAGACTAGTTGTTAAAGAAAATTCTCCAAGTACAGGATGAACCAAACTTAAGACTGGAAAAATTCTATAAATTTGGGATGAACTGAACATAATATTAGAAAAATGAGAATCTGAGACAAACTGAAATTGACAGATTTGTCCATCATCCCTAAGAGAGCCCTGCTGGATCAGAGGAACTGTTTATCATCCTTCCCCAATGTGGTGCTTTCCAGATGTATCAGACAACAATTTCCAGCATACCCAGTCAACATTAGCCCTGCTGGCTGGCAATGATGGGAGTTATTGTCTGACACATCTGGAGGGCACCAGGTTGGGGAAGAATGGTTAATCTCATCCAGCTCTCAGATTCCAGGGGGCCACCAGATGCTTTTTGGAAGTATCTAGGGGATGAGCTGTTGCCTTTACTCATTTGTTTGTTTCATTTATATCCTGCCTTTTCTCCAGGTAGCCCAAGATGGTGTACATGATCCTCCTCCTCTCCATTTTATCATCACAACAACCCTGTGAAGTAGTTTAGTGACTGGCCCCAAATCACCCAGTGAGCTTCATGACCTAGACAGGACAGTCTAGAATGTGGATCTCCTGAATCCCGGTCCAATACTCTAACCACCACACCACACTTGCATGAAGGCAAGAAGTCAATGCCCCAGTGTTTGTCCCTTCCATCTGGAATTCAGAAATATACTGTCTTTCTTCATGTAGGCTCCATTTAACGATTGTGGCTAATGGCCACTGATAAGACATATATGTTAAAATAACAACCCTTCTCTGTTAGTAGTAAGACCCCTGTGTTGGAACTAGGAAATATTTCCAGCCTGAGATTAGGGATGTATGGATTTTGTAAAATCCATTCCATCTGCATTTCATGGATTGTCAGGTGCCTTTCGTTCTGTCATCTGCTCATTGACCGGATTTTTTCCCATTTCGTGAATTTGCACAAAATCACACTTGTGCTAACTCACACTTGCAAAAATACACAAATCCCCCCCCCCGCCCCATGCACATTTTCATGTCTTAGCCTATGGGGGAAATGTGTATTTGGGGCTAGTGGGTTTTTTTTATTATTTTACATATTTTCCTATGACTTGTCAGGCTTAGACCATCACTTTAGCTGTGGTTGTGCAATACTGAAGTTAAAATGGACCAATATAATCAGGCAGTTCAATTGCTATAGATTTCAGCCACCATGGCTGAAATCAAGTATGCAGAGATGCATGCTGAAGTTCCACTGTTTTCGATATTAAGATATATAGATATAGATAAATTTGAGCCAGCAAGCCTCAAGATAACAAAAGATCTCGAAAGAGAGGTCTGAGTCAAGTGACAGTAATAGCAGGAGAGAGAGTACCTTTTAACCTCGGCAGCAGTCCTAGGCAACCTTCTTGAGAAATGAGAAGGAGATAAAAGAAAATGCCAGAGGGCACCTTGTAGCAGAGATCTAGTAATACTTGAGAGGGCAGGAGGGAATAGCAGAGATATGGGAACTCAAAATAAAGCAGGGGACAGTAAGGCAGCGAGGAACCTCAGAGTGAAGATTGCTAGCAGAGAAGTATCTGCAGATCAAAATTTACATTTGTTGTCATTTGCAAATGAAACAGTTTTGTCCAGAAATTTAAATGGCTGCTGGGAAAAGCAGTTCAGTCTTTAATGCACTGAGTACTATTCAGCAAGTAACCTTTTCTACAGTAAACACTGGAGTGTTGCAAATATTAAGAGACATGAAATATGAGTGAAAGGACCCACCTCTTTCACCATGGCAGTGATGGCACATCAGTGCTCAGCTCCAGTGGTTTCTGGATGAAACTGACGATTTTGATCCCTTCCAGTCTGGCTTTCTAATTTATACCATTTACCATGATATCCTGGGGCATCTGGCAGGAATGGGTACAGGGCATGTTGTGTTGACTTGGCTGTACTCATTCCTATGGGCAGGACCCAGAAAGTGGTGCTGAGGGAACACCTCGGGAACACCAAGTACCCGGCACAACACAACAGTTCCTGTAGGTAAATTAACCCATGGTGGGCTGTCATGTTGTGTGAACCAGGTCAATGAACACTAAGCAGGTGCTCTGCCAACTGTGCTTCAAATATTACATTTGTCTTCACCCTATGTTGCATCTGTCTTCACCATATACACATTCAGGGATCCATCCTGGATTTACAAAGAAGGGCAGGCTAATACTTTAAATAAGTAAGTACGTTTTCCTTCAATCTGTTAGTCCTCATACCTGCAGGTGTAAACATGATTCTTCCGTATGCTGCGTCTGAAGAACCCCTTGCATCCATCACAACTGGAGGCACCATAATGCTTGCCCGTCGCTCTGTCTCCACATATTGCACAAAGGCCACCTACCCCACTGTCTGCACCGTTCATACCGAGTGGCTCGGTCGAGCAACTTTCTGAGGAGCGGTAAGAACAAGGTGGATAATTAGGAGAAAACCTTTGGAGTGGGAGAAGGAAATGCAACACCGTGACTAAATTACACCAGCCTGGAGATTTTACTGGCCTTCTCTTTTAATTAGCATTTACCATTTAAAGACTACAGAAAACACAGCATGCCTAATTACCTCCGATTGTTATTCTAATGAATGCTTTCAAACCTATCATGCCCACTTGTCAGAATTTATGATGCTCATAACAATGAATTGGGGGGGGGGGTTAAACTCCAAGCCTTGCTGTAGAAGTTATAGTGCTAAGACAATTGCCCCGCTCCACATGTGCATCTAACTGCTTAAACATCCTTGTTAGTTTTAAATAATTGACAGATGCTGCCATAAGGCAACATTTTCTGAGAGGCTGGTAAAATCATCATGCATTAATTTTCAAATGACTTCACAGTGGCTGTCAAACACTGTAGATCCTCTATAAAGAAACTATAAATAACTAGGCCTTCCCCACCCCCCTGCCCCATCCACATGTTCTGACACAGAGAAACAGGCAAAGAGCCCCCTGCTAAAATGGTATGATTGGCTAAGACAGTGCCAAATGTTACTGGTTGAGTTTGTGTCTGGATTCAGGCTCTTGACACTGTCTAAATTGACAGGACCTATCAGCTCTTTAGTGGATGCATGTAATTCTATTCCAGCAAGTGGCACCACATTTGACTGTCAGGTGTTAGACGTATGCGGTGTTTTCTTTGTTCCTGCATGTAACACTCTCGGTTGGAAGCCTTGATGGATCCATACACGCAGGCCTACAACTCCATGGTTCAAACCCCTTCCTAAATTTTGCATCCAGGGGGGAAAACATATCTCTGTATTTGGAACAAATTCACTATGGCTATATATTTACATGACTGTAAATGATTCACTTACTATTTTTGTTCAACTAATTTGATGGGAAGGTGTTTGCTTTTGCTTTTGCTGTTGCAAGGATAATAGATCAATTAAGAGACAAGGACTAGGACACACAGAGGGGTATCCAGAGTTGTGTTCAGTACAATACCACCATTCTGTCAACATGGGAAGCCTTACTTAGCAACTGAGCTCATATTTTCAAGATTTCTCAACTAGAATTAATAGTTAAACCAAAATTAACTTTTGGTCTTGTAAAAACATCGAGTTTATAAATTATCAAACTTCACAATATAAATTGACAGTTAATTGATTGGCTTCTCCCCAAGATTTCTACTATCATTTGCCTATCATTAATATCCATCCATTGTTTTAGTTCTCCTTCATTCAGTTGAACAGAAATATATATATATATATATATATATATATATATATATATATATACACACACACACACACACACACACACACACACAGTTCAATGAAAAATATAAGCATTTAAAATAAAGCAAAATAAGTGTACCAACTCAAAATCGTATTTCTCTTTCATTATTGATAACCAACAATAAATACCAACAGATCAAATCTACATTTATCTTTGGCAACATGATTGTGGAATACCTTTTGAAATACTTCTTTTTTTAAAGTAAACTACACTAGTACTATTATAGTTCCTCTGACTTATTTGATATGAAGAACAAACATGTTTTAAATAGAGAAAGTTATTCAGAAATTCCGTTTCACATCTCCTGCCCAAACCCACATCTCTTGCCCAAACAGGTAATCTATTTATATATGAAAAGTTAAATATTGTTTCCTTCATACCTGACTCACTAGTCTGATTGCACTGGGGCAAAAATTCTTTACACAGACAATTCCAACCCAACTGAAGTTAAAATGTTACTCTAATCAAACAGCAAGAAGTTCTCTCAGATAAACATTAGCTTCTAGAGAGTTGTTGTGATTAACAAGTCACTCCGGTTTGCATATCGACACTCTGGAATATTACCATGTATTAAATATATCAGCTGCAATTAGACATTGGAATATTTTTCTGTGTAGTCAGTTATTTTTTCCCTCTGGATATTTGTATCTTAACTGTCATTTTAAATACTATGTACAAAAATATTCCTCATTCCCAAGCTGCCAATGGTAGTTACTCATTCATCTTATAGTAAATAAAATAAATTCAGAAAGAACATTTTTCTTTGTTTGATTAATTGACCAATGACACTACCATACAGTTACTTTATTACATAGAACTGGCATTTTATTTCTGCACCACAAATAATATTATTTTTTAAAATATTATGTTATTTCAGATTATGTAGACAAATATATATCCATAACAAACACAAATCAATCTTCCATTGAAGAGTTATCCAAAGACTAAGCCAAACTAAAAATTCAACATTAATTAGCATTATACTTAATTTGATCAGGCCACCCCATAATTCTGTTTATACAACTCAGAATAACTCATTTCTAACTTGTTGATTTTTCTGATTCCAAAAACTGAATAGATTTATCACGTTGTCTTAACTAATACTTTTGGTGATATGTCCTCCTCAGAGCTTCTTACAATACAATATCTTATGCTTTAATATTCTGTGCTATATGCATTTATTCCATTCATCTAAAAATGGTACTTCTTGTCCCTTCTAATTTCTAACCACCAAAATATGAGGAGAGACGCAACATATTCACTACTATTTTTTTTTTTTTAAATGAATGGAATGAACTCCAACCTGGCAAGTAATAACTTTAGGATCCATTGGTAGCTTACTGTAATATTTTATATAATCAAGATATTATAAAGTTATTATCATGCATTTAGAAGTGCAAAGAAAAAGAGTGAAAGAAATGCAGTTTTCAAAACACACCTCAGTTGCACTATTCATAGTGAAACATTTGGCTAACCCTTTACAGTGTTAATTTCTTTTTCTTTCTTGCCTACTCAAACTCAGTTTTTCATCTCTGAGAAGATTCAAACTCACCACTCCCATTATACAAGACCTGCATTGTCTCAAATTCCAAACTAGTATAACTTGGATCTAAGACTTCAGTGTAGTTTGCCATATCCATGTCCAGAATTGGCTCTGAGATCTTCATTATTGAATGTGAACCTAAAAAATGACAGCTTTTCCAATGTAGAAGATGCAATCCGCTCTGTTTTTCTGTCAATCAGTGATTGATAATCCAAGTGTTAACTGTAACCATGTCACTTATATGTTGCAGTGGGAGGAGTTATAACATATATTCAACCTGCACTTTGGTTTGACTGCTTTGTAATTTGAAAGTGCTACCAACTAAAAGAATCTGATTTTTTTTAAAAGCAAAAGCAAAAATGAGTTATCCAACAACCTATCAACTCTTACAATGAAATTTTCTTCATTTCAATAGTAGAATTTAGGGCAGGAGAGGGGGAGTCACTTTGTCGCTTCTATGTTATTTCACAAATCCTTGATGATCTACTGCAAATCACCCAGAGATCTACAAGTACACAGTACTTGGTCTACACATTGTCTGGTCTACACAGTACAACCCGTCCACCACAAAAAGGGTTGAATCATGTGTTGAATATATGGGGCCTACTGGTGTGCAAGAATATAGGCACCTACATCCTTTCATACTAGAAGTTATATGCAAGACGAGGGAATGAATGCAAGGTCCAGGCTTGGTCCTGTACCCCCTACACAGGTACAATTATTTGCTGGAGAGCTGTGTCTAGCAGACCCAAGAGATGCAAAGGCGGTTTTAGCAGGCCTTATGAAATTAGTCGGTGTGCTTGTTTGTTGCAAGTCTACCCATTTCACACAAATGCACTACTTCATGAGGAAAAAACTAACTTCTTAGATACTCTGATCAGACCTCCTGCTTCACATTCTGTGAACATTTACCAACAGGCTACCACATACATAGATAATTGAAGTAATTCATTACTTGGCAGTGTACTGACTGTATCATATATGCTCCTTCAAGAGCTCTAAAACCTGGCTTGTTGCATCTCATTAATAGTTAACATGATATATTCTGAACTTTGTTCAAATGGAGAAAAGAGTCTCAGATATCTGAAGTTGTTGATCGAGCACAAAGTAGCCATCCAAAGTTTCCATAAATGCAACATTCAGGCATTCACATTTTCACTTGCCACCCTTGCCATGGTGACTGAGCCACTACCACTAATGAGTGTGACAAGCCGAGCCTTCTTTCCAGCCTTGAAGCTGCAGAGGTGTGCAGCAATCCCTGCCCCCTCTCTGGTTCCAACACTGGGAAGAAGTCTGGGAGTGATGTGGCTGCTGCATTGCTGAGGTGACTGGAATGCTACAACTGCTACTTGAATTTCAGTGGCAAATTCAGCAGCCATGGAGGCAGGGCTGTGGCTCATGATTTCCTGCTCCAGACAGGAAAGGGAGAAGGGATACTTTCTTGGTTGCTCCACACCTGAGGTGCACAGACCTACTCAGCCATATGGAAGCCAAATGGGCAAACTCCGTAGCTCCCTTTTGCATTGGAAAGGGAGGTGGGGTGTTCATTGGCTGCCATTTGGCTGAAGTAGGGATGTTAGAGAATTCCGCCATGGACTCCAGTGAGGCCAGATTCTTTAGAATCTGGCCCCCTGGAGTCCATGGCAGAACGGAGCAATCCCCCCTGCCACCCCACAAAATTGTCCCGGGACGAACCCTAACTGGTGTCAGCCATCTGGTCCGTCCATCCACTGCCCCTGGTCTGCAGCCACAAATGGCTGCCCCATTTGTAAATACATTTGCATTGTATTTACGTAGCCTATCACAGCTAACGCAGGGACGCAAATGGAGGCCACTATGGTGGCCGCCATTTGTGGCCGCAGCCCGGCAGCAGATGGAAGTCCGGCTGCAGGCAGGCCCGGCCGCAGAGTGGAGCCAGCTGGGGAGAATTCCGGGGGGAGGGACGGATTGCCTCCCCCCTCCGCGGATGCCCCAGACCGGAATGGGGTAAGTAATTCGTACACCCCTAGGCTGAAGCACTCAAAACAGCTCAACAGAGTGGCACCCAGATGGACAGCCCCCCTGTCTCTTTTTCCCATGGGAAAAGAAGAAGGGTTTTAGGAGGCCAACCCAGCAAGGGTTTATTTGTTTGTTTGTTTGTTTATTAAATTTATTACTCACTCATCTGGCTGGTCACCCAGCCACTCTGGGTGATGTACAGAGTATATAATAAAACAGTTTAAAATAATACAATTCTATAGTAAAAACATTTTCTAAAATACCCTAACCCACCCCCAAATGCCTGCCTGAACAACCATGTTTTTAATGCACGGCGGAAGTTCATTAAAGAGGAGGCATGATGGAGTTCCCTAGGGAGGGGGTTCCACAGAGTGGGGGCCACCACAGAAAAGGCCCTCTCCCTCGTCCACACCAGTCTAGCTGTCCTGGCTGATGGGACAGAGAGAAGGCCATCCGAGGCTGATCTTGTTAAGTGGCCTGTCTGGTGTTGCTGGAGGTGCTCCTTAAGATAGGCTGGGCTGGAACCATATAGGTTTTAAAGGTCAAAACCAACACCTTGAATTTTGCCTAGAAAACAACTGGTAACCAGTGCAACTCCTTCAGCACTGGAGTAATGTGATCTCGCCGGCAGGTGCCTTTAATCAGGCGAGCCGCCACGTTCTGTACCAGCTGCAGCTTCCGAACTGTCTTCAAGGGTAACCCCACGTAGAGCACATTGAAGTCTAAACGAGAGGTTGGGCAGGAGTAAATGATCACAATTTTCGTATTGGTGGCTAAAGCCACATATTACTGAAGATAGCAGTAGTCTATTCCTTTTGTTTTGGATTTCTCTATAAAATTAGGGGTATATATCAGATTCAGACAAATCCCAAATCAAGCTGATTTGGACTGATTCAGGATTCAACCAATGCAAAGCAAGCTTCCTCCAAATCCTTCCAAAGTGAATCTAGGTCCTTCTGAATCCTCATGGGCAATTCAGAGGCCAAGGTAGAAACAGACAGTGTCCTTGCAAAAATTCCCTAATTTTTCCCAAAACTTTCCATATAAGTAAGATGCCAGAGCAAGAAGAGGGGGTAGGGAGAGTTGGGGGTGTAGTTTTGTGACTGATGTGACTAGCATCACAGGAAATAATGTTTCCAGGTCTCTCCAACCACAGTGCTTTGGAGTAGGGATGAGGGATAAATTTGTTTAGTTCATAATTTAATGTTGTTGTTGTTGTTGTTGTTGTTCAGTCGTTCAGTCATGTCCGACTCTTCGTGACCCCATGGACCATAGCACGCCAGACCTTCCTGTCCTGCGCATTCTCCTGGAGCATGCTCAAGTTCATATTCATTGCATCGGTGATGCTATCTAGCCATCTCATCCTCTGCTGTCCCCTTCTCCTTTTGCCTTCAGTCTTTCCCAGCATCAGGGTCTTTTCCAGAGAGTTTTCTCTTCGCATTAGGTGGCCAAAATATTTGAGCTTCAGCTTCAGTATCTGTCCTTCCAATGAGCACTCAGGGTTGATTTCCTTTAGGATTGACTGATTGGACCTCCTTGCAGTCCAGGGGACTCGTAAGAGTCTTCTCCAGCACCACAGTTCGAAAGCATCAATTTTTCGGCGCTCAGCCTTCCTTATAGTCCAGCTCTCACAGCCATACATTACTACTGGGAAAACCATAGATTTGATTAGACAGACCTTTGTTGGCAAGGTGATGTCTCTGCTTCTTACTATGCTGTCTAGGTTTGCCATAGCTTTCCTCCCAAGGAGCAAGCGTCTTTTAATTTCATGGCTACAGTCACTGTCTGCGGTGATCTTGGAGCCCAAGAAAGTAAAATCTGTCACTGCTTCCATTTCTTCCCCTTCTATATGCCAGGAAGTGATGGGGCCAGATGCCATGATCTTAGTGTTTTTAATGTTGAGTTTCAAACCAGCTTTTGCACTCTCCTCTTTCACCCTCAACAAGAGGCTCTTTAGATCCTCTTCGCTTTCTGCCATTAGGGTGGTTTCGTCTGCATCTCGGAGGTTGTTGATAATTCTCCCAGCAATCTTAATTCCGACCTGTAATTCATCCAACCCGACATTTCTCATGATGTAATTTAATGTAAACTTCCTTAATTTTGCGCTTTCGACATAATACATGAACTGAAACACTTATCTTTCACTTCTCCAAAATTTGCAGTGGAGTTCTCCATTTTTTAAAAAAGTGTGTATTAGGGGAGAGTGCACAAAAAAATGCATATATTGATGAAAACAATATTCAAAATATATTATGACAATTACCTGTTACAATTACAACTGTATATATTATTCAAAATTGCAGGCAAAAATACATGTATTAGGAGAAATGTGCCCCCAAATACATACAAATGTTTATGCAAACTTTTTTTGAAAAAAATCTCAACATTCGCAATGAACTGCACTAAAGATTGGGAAAAGTCTCAAATTTGGGGATGAACTGAACATAGGATTGAAAAAAAAAGAGAGAGAAAACGAAAGAAAATGAAACTGACAGATTCATCCACCCCTACGTTGGGGGAGGGTCCTTGAAGTAATATATCAACTTGCTCTACTCTGTTCTGTGCTCTTTGCTAGTTCTCTCTCTTGCGTTGCCCTTATTTTCGCCATAGTCTACGTAAATCTTTACGTAGACTAGACGTGCCAAACTAAGGAACGCAAATGGTGGCACCCCATGGGTGCCACCATTTGCGTACGCGCTTTTTTTTTTTTTTCAAAGTCCCCCGTGATAGGCTACGTGACGATTTACGTAGCCTATCACGGCTGACTTTGGAAATCTAGCCGTGATAGGCTACGTAAATCGTTACGTAGCCTATCATGGGTGTTTTGTTTTTTTTTTACTTTACTTTTTTATTTTGCAATGGCGGTGGCGGCAGCTGCTCAGAAGACCGGCCGCCGCTGCCGCCCCCGCCCCCACCGAAACGCCACCGAAACACCGCCGGGACCCGCATCCGAGAGGGACATTCGCACAAGGTAAGTCCCATCCCGGGGGGGGAGGCTGGCGGAGACTTTCACCACCAATTTCGGGGGGCCGAATGCGTTGGCATTTGGCCTCCCAGAGATTCGTGGAGAAATTCTCCGCCATCCCTACTCTCTTCTGATCAGAGTTGTGGTGGCATTAAGGAGGTTTGGGGCTTGTATTTCATTCATACCAGTACCTCTCTTATCTAATCCTAAACCAGTTTCCTTCTTTATTCCAGCCACTCTTTCCTAAAACCCTTTCCTTTCCAATCCAGTCCTATCTTAAAATCCTTTTCTAAAATCCAATTCTTAATCCTTTTGAGATATTCTTGAAGTTATTTGTTTGAGTCTCTCTTAGGGATGGCAGAGAATTTCTCCCCGAATCTTCGGGAGGCCGAGCGCCGAGGCATTCGGCCCCCCGAAAGTGTTGGGGAAATTCTCTGCCGGCCCCCCACCCCCCCCGGGATGGGACTTACCGTGGCCGAATGTCCCTCTCGGCGGTGGGTCCCGGCAGCGGTTCGGCAGCGGTTCAGCAGGGGCGGGGGCAGCGGCCGGTCTCCCGACCAGCTGCCGCCGCCGCCATTGCAAAAAAAAAAAAGTGCGGTAAAAAAAACCAACACACACCCGTGATAGGCTACATAACGATTTACATAGCCTATCACGGCTAGATTTCCAAAGTCAGCCGTGATAGGCTACGTAAATCGTCACGTAGCCTATCACGGCTGACTTTGGAAAAAAAAAAGCGCGTACGCAAATGGCGGCGGCCCACGGGTGCCGCCATTTGCGTTCCTTATTTTGGCACATCTAGTCTACGTAAACATTTACGTAGACTACGGCGAAAATAAGGGGAACGCAAATACGGTTCCCCTTATTTTCGCCGTAGTCTACGTAAATGTTTACGTAGACTACACGTACCAAAATAAGGCACGCAAATGGCGGCACCCATGGGCCGCCGCCATTTGCGTACGCGCTTTTTTTTTTCCAAAGTCAGCCGTGATAGGCTACGTAACCATTTACGTAGCCTATCACGGCTGACTGCAGGGACGCAAACGGCGGCGGCTACGGCTGCCGCCATTTGCGTCCCGGCAGGAGAGGAGGTTTCGTGGCTGGAGAGATGGGGCGCCTCCCCCCCAGCCAGAATTTCAGGGGGGAGGGATGGGGCGCCTCCCCCCCGACCAGAATTTCAGGGGGGAGGAACGGGGCGCCTCCCCCCCGGCCAGAATTTTGGGGGAGGGACGGAGCACCTCCCCCCCCGCAAAGCCAGCTTTGGGATCAGGTAAGGGGCTTTCGTCCATCCCTACTGGTTACCAGTTGTTTTCCGGGCCAAATTCAAGGTGTTGGTTTTGACCTTTAAAACCCTATATGGTTCCAGCCCAGCCTATCTCCCGGAGCGCCTCCAGCAACACCAGATAAGCCGCTCAACAAGATCAGCCTCAGATGGCCTTCTCTCTGTCCCATCAGCCAGGACAGCTAAACTGGGGATGAGGGAGAAGGCCTTTTCTGTGGTGGCCCCCACTCTGTGGAACTCCCTCCCTAGGGAACTCTGCCATGCCCCCTCCTTAATGAGCTTCCGTCATGCATTAAAAACATGGTTGTTCAGGCAGGCATTTGGGGTGGGCTAGGGTATTTTTATAAATATGATCTTTTAATGTAGAATTTTATTGTTTTAAAACTGTTGTATTGTTGTACATCGCCCAGAGTTGCTGGGTGACTGGCCAGATGGGCGATTAAGAAATTTAATAAATAAATAAAAACACCCCTGCAAACCTGACATTTTGGAGCTTTCTTCCCTAGCGGCACCTTTATGATGCATGTTCTTTTCATACAAATTGCCTCCACCAAAAACAGGGAGGGGTAATCAAATTCTTAAAAAGGAAGAAGAAGAAGAAGAAGAAGAAGAAGAAGAAGAAGGAGGAGGAGGAGGAGGAGGAGGAGGAGGAGGAGGAGGAGGAGGAGGAGGAGGAGGAGGAGGAGGAGGAGGAGAAGAAGAAGAAGAAGAAGAAGAAGAAGAAGAAGGGATGTACGAAAGTCACTTACCTTTTCGAAGGGTGACATTCGCGGTGGGGGGGAGGCACTCCGTTCCTACCCCCGAAATTCTCTCCGGCTGGCTCTGCTCCGCGGAGATTCCGTGGAGCCACCGGCCGGGGCCGCCTGCAGCCGGACATCTGGCCACTGGGCAGCCTGCAGGGACACAAAGGGCGGCTGCCATAGCCGCTGCCATTTGTGTCCCTGTATTTTGCTGTGATAGGCTACATAAATACTTACGTAGCCTATCACGGCAAAAACAAACAAACACAGCGAATGCAAATGGTGGCAGATACGGTGGCAGCCATTTGCATTCCCTTTTTTTTTTTTTTTTTGCTGTGATAGGTTATGTAAATATTTACGTAGCCTATTACAGTGAAAAAAAAAGGGAACGCAAATGGCGGCTACTACGCCATTTGCACCCCTCTTTTGCCATAATAGCCTACGTAAATATTTACGTAGGCTATCACGGCAAAAAAAAAAGGAATGCAAATGGCAGCCGCTGTAGCCGCCATCATTTGCGTTCCATTTTTTTTGCCATGATAGGCTACGTAAATACTTACGCAGCCTATCACGGCTTCCGCAGGGATGCAAATGGAGTCCCTGCGTTAGCCATGATAGGAGAAGAAGACCTCCAAGCTATAAAGCAGGGGCTGGCAATCTTTTTGGATTTGAAGGACCGCTTTGGCCCCTGCAAAAGACATCAGGCAGAGCTGGTGTTGAGTGGGGCAGTGGTGGGTGGACCCAGGGCACATATATTCACACACACATTCCTCTCTCTCTCTCTCTCTCTCTCTCTCTCTCTCACACACACACACACACACACACACACTCATTTCCTCTCTCCCACCCCAGTGATGATGATTACAGTCACTGGGGTGGGAGGTTTTAATCTCACCTCCCCACCACCCAAGCAATCCTGATCAAGACTGCTATTTCCCTGCCTGCTGCTATTAGCGGTGAGGAAACAATTACGTTGATTAGGATTGCAGGGAGGGGCAGTCAGGCTAAAGCCTCCCCCCAGCTGTTGTTTACTCACTGCTAATAGTAGCAGGGAAATGGCTATCCTGACCAGAATCCAGAGAATACCCTTAGAGAAGCCGTGGTTTATATAAGGGGCCTTTCAATTTGGTCTTCATACAGCACCAGCATTTATTTCTAGAGAAAAGACACATTTTTCTAATCTGTAAAACTAAGTCTCAAAAAAGTAGATTATTTCATGCATTCCTCAGGACACCCCACTTTGTAAACTTTCACACAGCGATCGTGATAACTACAAACATCCTTGGAACACCATGAAGCAGAAGAGAGAAGACTTATTATGCTTACTAAGACTTCTACCAAGCTGTCAGGGTCACAACACTGAACTATTTCATGTCAAGAAGTGTCTGGAATGAGAATGTTGTTCTAGTATTGTTTTCTTGGTAGGTGCTGGGAGGGGGTGTTCTATGCTTCTCAAAACTTTTTTACCTTTGTTTTCCAAACAGCATTTTTAATATTTTCTTGAAATAAACTAGGAAAGCCAATCTCTACTTGAAAGGCTGCTGAGTAAAACCTTTTCAGTTGCTGGCCAAATGGGCAAGTGTCCCTCTGGGTTTCAGTATGAAAGCTGCATTTGGCTTGAAGCCCCTGAGAGCAGCAGCAAAACAGGAGAGATAAAATAAGCTTTCAGAAGATTTCTTTTCCATTATTATGATCTTTCAATAGTATTGGTCCAGATTTTTATTTTAAAAATAAAAGCTTCAGGGTCCCCAATTAAAAGTCATAACTAAGCTAAACTTCTCGTCATTCTTAGAGTGGCAGTGTGAGTGTAGCGGTACTAACATTTACTAATCTGTGGATCGCTTCACCTAGAACTTCACTCATTACCAGAACCAACCCAATCATTAGGCAGAGTGAGGCAGCTGCCTCAGATACCAGATTTCAGGTGCTGTGAAATAGAAGCAAGTTACTAATTATTTGATTTATTATTGTTGTATTTTAATTGCCAGAGTGGGTGAGAGGTACCTGTGGGATTTTCTGCCTCAGGTGCCAACATTACTTGTTGGGTTGCTGCTCCAGACAGCAAAACGCCTTAGGCCCACCTACTACTACAGGAGTAGCAAGATAAAAAATATGGCTTCAGAAAGTATACACTTGTCATCCACCCTGCTTTAAAACCATAGAAAAGAGTCCCGCATACATATCCCAGTAGCAAGGCATGGAGATGGTGCTAAACACATGATCCAGTCTGTGAGACAACCATGAAAGGAGGTGGGATCACTAGGAATAGAGAGGTGCACTGCATAACGATAACCGGAGATCAGTTCAGAGTTAACGTTACCCTTTACAAAAAAAGAACTAGAAGGTGGTTCTGCCAGTTCTGGTAACAATCCTGTGTTTCTTCTAACTTATAGTTCCACCCTTACAAGGGGGGTGGGGGGAAATGGCTGTTCAAGTCATTGTTTTGTACTTTAAAAGATTCTGAGCTCATTACCAGCTGATAAGAATGCTATCAGAAAGCATTCCTGTGTTATCTACAAGGCTCCTTCGTGTGCTAATTGTCCTGGTTTCTACTAGATTGAATCACTCTGATCATGATATAAAATAGAAAACAAGCTAATAAAAATCAAGGTTATTTCTATAAACATCTTCATGAAAAACCAAACAGAACAGCCACTGAGAATCCTTAGGTTTGCGTGTTGAGACTTGCACCTGAAACCGCTATCAAGCCAACCCGCTCTTCTTAAACGCCTACTCAAAAGATATTTGCTCCACATATTTTTTCCTAAACTGCCACATCCTCACCAAACCTCTATATCATTCATGAGCAGTTAACCCTCTCATCACTGACACTCCTTGCTATACTTCAGACCATTTGACACACTGGGACACAGGGACAGTCATCAGTCCAGGTGAACCTCCTGGCCTGTTTGTATGCCAACCAGGAGATCTGCAATCCCAGAAGCGAATGTGTAGGGGTTGCAGTCTGTATTCACTGGCCAAATATGTCAGGAAAACTTGTTTCCCCATGTGGCAGAGAACTCTGTGGCCAATCAAAAGATGTGTGTACCTGCATTACACAGTTGTGAAAACACATCTTTTGTAACATCCTGTGTTATGATTGCAGCATGTACAATACAAGCAAATGCTATAAAGGTAAAGGGCTGTTCACACAACACACTAACCCACACTCAGTGGTTGAGTGTGGGTTGTTGTTGAACCGTGGGTTGTCTGAACCGAGGACATTTTCCACAGGGTGGCTTGTTTACCATGCAATGTGGCTTGCTAATCACTTTGAACAACCCACCGACAAACCATGGGTTCTCAAGGTGGCTTCTTTGAGAAAAATAAGCCACACTGCATGGTTAACAAGCCACCCTATGGAAAATGTCCTGGGTTCAGATGGCACGCTAACCCATGGTTCAACAAACAACCCATGGTTCAACAACAACCCCCACTCAATCACTGAGTGTGGGTTAGCATGTTGTGCAAACCCAGTCAATCTATGGTGTAAACCTAAGTTAAAGGTAATGCAGTCTTTAAATCAGGTTTCCCCAACCTGGTGCCCTCCCAATGTGTTGGGCTACTGCTCCTATCATCCCCAACCAGCATGGCCATTGGTGATGCTGGTTGGGGATGATCCAACACATCTGGAAAACAGCAAGCTGGAGAAGGCTTTGAGCAGCCCTCCCCAACCTCCAGATGCTTTGGACTTCAATGACTGGTCGTACTGGCTGGAGCGTGGCCAATAGTCAGGAATCCCAGATGGTGTAGTCAACAACATCTGGAGGGAAACAGGCTAGGAAAGCCTATGTCTGATTATCCACCTACTCCGTCAGAACAGAAGGGACTTATACTCCTGTCTGGAATCCACTGGATCTTTGGAGAGCTCCATCCATAATTGCTTCTGTCCACCCTCCAAAAGCAGTTTCCTTACAAGCTGCCCCTAAAATTCAGAGACTTAGCAGCAGCCTCCAAAGCAGCGTGAGGAGCTATTGTGTGAAAAAGCAAGCTTGAAAAGTCTTTTATGTTAACTGTATTTTCACTGTATGCTGCATGTTGTACTCTGAATCTGAAAGCTTTAGCAGTCAAAAGGCGGAGAAAAAGAAGCACAGCCATTAAAGGCACAATCCTCTGCATGTTTAGACAGAAAAAAAAAGTCTTACAACTCCCAGCATTCCCCAGCCAGCCATGCTGGGAGATGTAGGGCTATTCTGTCCAAACATGCATAGGTGTGCACCCTGAGTCAGTTAAGGGTGCATTTCTATACACACTGACATGACTACGGATGTCTACTTACTTTTGAGTAGACATCAATAGGATTGTAGTGTTAGTGAGGTATTTTCATAGCACATTTACTCCAGCAAATAGTTATATTAGCTGTTATGAAATCTAGGTAAACTCTGTGTGGGAGAACCGACAATTCCGAGCCTGTTTCTTGAACATATATTCTCACAGCCACCCTGCTGCCACTGGGCATTCATAATCACCTTTACTGCCCAATTCTATGCACCTTTACCTGGAAGTTGGTCTTACTGTGCACCAAATTCATAATTAGACATGTCCCGGCTTTACATAAAAACTAGTGATTCTTTGCACTGTAAAGCATCCTTAATGTGTTGTTGTTGTTGTTGTTGTTGCAGTATTTTAGATTGTTCAAAGCATTTTACATACATTGCTATATTGTCACCCTTACAAAAAGCTTAAGGTATGTCTGCACTGTATTCACAAATTGCAGCTAAGGGGGTAGTGACTGAGAGCAGGGGCTTTGCCTGAGGCCACCTAATAAGCTTGAGGCAAAATCTAAACCGAGGACGTCTGGTTGCATAGCTCCGTCTTTTAGTCTCTACCTGCTCTCAGTCGTCTTTAGCACACAATCAAGGGGGAGTTTGTTTGTTTGTGTTTGTTTTTAATAATGATGTATGCTTGTTTAAATCCTCAGTTACCTTACTGATTACGATTAAGTCCAAAATCCACTTTGGCAATGAGAATATATATTTTCTATGTCAAATCTCTCGAGCAGCATACATCCACAGTGATCACCATCCATTCAGCTACATCCAGGAAATGCTACTGTACCATTTTCATGACAACATGACTGGCTCAACATCTGGACATATCTTAAGTTTTAATCAAGGTTAAATCAGTGGAGGCTGGTGGCTCTGAATTCGGTGGGGTTGTGAATCCATTCCGGGTTTCAGACAGCACCAGTCAGAAGTCTAAAGGAGCTATCCAAGGTGCTGCATCCTGTCCCCAAACTATGTTCATCACCTCAGATAGCTCCCTTAGAGTTCTGGCTGGTTCTGACTGAAACCCAGAATGGATCCACAGCCCCACCAAAATCAGAACCAGCAGCCTCCACTGGGTTAAACAGAAGCCTCCATGTGTCATTGGTCCCCCCATGATTAACACTGTGTGAAAAGGGAGAGGAGGGACACGCCTGCTGACCCCACCCTCGTGGCCTCTGACTCTCACATTGTCCATGCATAAGGGAAATCCCTGCAATGGGGAAACCTGCTGAATGCATGTAGCCTCTTCCCATAAGCTGGAACTTTACATGGGACTGGCCGAGGACACAATGGTGGGGCATGGACCGCAGACAAATCCCACTCTCTGAAGGGACCTAAAGTGTTTCTGCATCTCCTGACCTCAATGGTGCAGCACGGGCTGGACCTCGGGGCCAAAGTCTAGGCCCCTTAAACTCAGGGCGGCCTTCAACTGACCAGCCAGAGAGCAGAAGGTCATGGTGGCAGTAGCAAACAGGCCTAGTGGTAGCACCTTAGGCCAGTGCGGGTGTCCTGAGGCCCACCACTGCTGATGCTGCTTGCTGCAATATCCTTTCTTCTTGGTTTTATTTACACTTTTTATAGTCGGGGGTGGCAGGCCTGTCATGTACATGGTTACCAGTTTAAAATTCCCATAGATATTCATATTCTGTCATATCTTATTGAATATAGAAACACCATCTCTAGAGTCAACATGGTATAGTGGCGAAGACAAAGTGTGCTCAGAGCTGTAAAAATAGGACAGCTATCAGGAACCTGGCAGGCCGTGATAGATGACTGTTGCACTGTGTCTACCTTGGCCAATCATAACTTCTACAGCTCCGATGTGCTGTCTAGTCCTATGTTTGTTTATGCAGAAGTTAAGCTCTAGTGAGTTCAGTTGTAACTTACTCCCAAGTCAGTGTGCAGAGGCCTGCAGACTTCAAGCCAAACTAGACAAGATGGAGATCTGTAATCAGATCTCCTGTCTCTCTATGTTTTTGCAACAACAACAACAACAAAAACCAGCCACAGGGGACTTCAATTTGTATAGGGACCACAGCACTGGGAGACAGGGTTGAGATGGCCACATGTCCTGCTTTACAGAGGACAGTCCTCTGCTTGAAGGGCTGTCAGAAGACCATCCTCTGTTTGAAAGCATCCCCTATTTGAAGGCTGTCCAGTCTAGGTCCAGTTTAAAGCTAAAGATCCATAAGGAGGGAGAGAAGCAGGGGCCTAGAAGGTGTACCTGGACAGCGGACTGAGGAGGTAGGCACACCAGTCACCTGGTCATAGTCTTCCCCACTATGCTGAGTTGGACCATATTTCTATTTAAATTATAGTAATCATTTCCAGATTTGATATATATTAGCATTTTTTAAAGATTATTAAAAAAAATCTTTTGTCATGTTGTAAAAAAAAAAAAGATTATGCTGTTTTATTATTTTTATCTTTTTATCTTTTATTGTTTACCACTCTGGAATCTGTTTAGATGTGGAGCAGTATAAAAATGTTGTACATAATAAATAAATAAATAAATATTATTCTTTTTATCTTTTATTGTTTACCACTCTGGAATCTGTTTAGATGTGGAGCAGTATAAAAATGTTGTACATAATAAATCAATCAATCAATAAATATTATTATTATACACATCTGTGTCCTCTTTCTTGGCAATGC
Organism: Heloderma suspectum; assembly: GCF_057233095.1. Lineage (NCBI taxonomy): Eukaryota > Metazoa > Chordata > Lepidosauria > Squamata > Helodermatidae > Heloderma > Heloderma suspectum. The sequence continues at coordinate 54,916,331 of NC_139461.1, forward strand.
ATAAGCAGCTATCCCAGACATGGGATAACCCTTTCTTGCCAGACTGTTTTCATGAGGAAAATCCACCGTCACTCTTAGTCATGTTAGGGAAAACCTACATGTCATAATGTACAAGCTAAACATTTTCAAAAGATGAAGAGAATATTTTTATTACATTTACATGCTAGCCTTCAAAAAGCTCAAGGTGGCAGACATGATTCTTCCCTTTCCTCCATTTTATCCTCACAACAGCCCTGTGAGGTAGTAAATGGCTCAAGGGAGGTAACCCTGTGAGCTTCATGACAGAGTGGGGATTTCAAGCTGCATCCCCTAGTTCTAACCACTATACCATACTGCCTCTAGAGATGGTATTTCTATGTTCAATAAGATACTATAGAAGTGAACACAAATTGTTTTTTTAAAAAAACAACAACTGTGCTTTAGTTTCTGTGATGTTTCGGTAATCAGGATGAGAAGAGGTACATATCTAGGGTATAGATTAGCAATCCTCAATTGGAGATTTGCTGAGTTATAGTTAAATAGCATGTGACCGGTGCAGTTAGTTAAATATTGATTAAACCAAGTTACTTATTCTTTTCCAATCGGAAAAAAAAAACCTTCATAAATGATAGAAGGGGAGGAAAGAGGAGAGAGTTCAAATGTAAGATGCAGTTGGGTTTTTTATAGGATTAAAAAAACCCTCCCTGTTCAAGAAAAGCTAGGCAATTAGTAGTTAGTTAATAACCTTTCATGAAAAACATAGGCTCATGTTTGATCATAAACATTTTATGTATTAGATAAGTTTTACACACACTTTATCCTCATTTGCCTTGAGAAACACACAAGTCCAAAATATAATTTCACAAAGTGAGACATGGCTCTCTGTCTTCCATGGTGAATTACCTTGTTTTTGTTTTCTTTTTTTGCTCTGAAAGGGAAGGGAGAGAGCTTGAAACTCCATATTAGAGTTGAAGCTCCAGAAATTCTGTTATAGAATTTATAAATCTATTCTCATTGCATTCCCTCGACCTTAACCTAGAGCCAGTTCACACGTGGCAGCGGTCCCTCCCTGATTGCTTCACAGCCAATAATAGAACACTGTCAAAATATCTCCATTCTGAATTTTTCGTACTGCTTTGTTGCCAGACAATCAGGTTCCTCTGACTGGAGTTTGCTACTGAAATGTTCCCACATCGTCCCGTCTTTCAAAATGTCCATTTGCAGTACAAAATCCCCCTGCATTTTTCCTAGGTTGCGCTTCTGTTCTAATGATATTGTGGTTTCCAAACAGTTGAAGTGCAGTTGCATTTTTAAATGCAGTGTGGCTTGTTCACACATGATTTTTTCCCCCAAGCTGTCACCTAGCACGAAAAAAAAAGGGTTTCTGGTTATGCATACGCTGTGCACATAGGGCCACCTCTTGATACTGACAGCACTTCCATATGAGCACAGCCGGACTATTAATCCAGTGGCCGAAGCTACTCATGTGAAGTGACCATGTGGGCATCACCATCATATGGGAACCAACCCTAGATTAAGATTGGGGGAATATCATGCAACCCAGCCGGTATAGTTACAGTTTTATTGCTGACCAGTGACTAATTTATTGTATTTTTATTGTTAGATTTTATTGTTATATTATTTTTTTAACTGCTTTGATAGTTCACTGCAAAGTAGCGTATAAACCTGTGTGATTCTCCATTATCCAAACCATCAAGGAGAGAGTGCAGTCCGTATTCCTAGCTTTGCATTGTCTTTTGTATCCCTATTAGGGATGTTAGAGAATTCTGTCACGGATCCCAGGGGGGCCGAATTCCAGTGAATTCGGCCCCCCAGAATCTGTGGCGGAACAGAACCCGCCCCACCACCCCGCGAAAGCCCCCCGGAACGGAGCCTACCTGGCTGCGGCTCCAGCTGCAGCTTCAGCTCTGGCAGCGGCTCCAGCAGCAGCGGTTCCGGCTGCTGCTGGGCTGCTGCAGATGCAAATGGCATCCTGAGTAGGGGACGCCATTTGCATCCCTATGGTAGCCCGTGATAGGCTACGTAAATATTTACGTAAATGGCTAAAGCAGGGACTCAAATGGCATCCCCTATGCCATTTGCGTTCCCATTTTCTCCGTGATAGGCTACGTAAATATTTATGTAGCCTATGACAGCTAAAGCGGGAACGCAAATGACATAGGGGACGCCATTTGCATTCCCGCTTTAGCCGTGATAGGCTACGTAAATATTTAAGTAGCCTATCACGGGCTACCATAGGGACACAAATGGCGTCCCCTACTCAGGACGCCATTTGCATCCGCAGCAGCCCGGCAGCGGCTGGAGGCCCTACTGCGGGTTGGCCCGGCCGGTGGCTCCATGGCCTGGCCACGGAGCAGAACTGGCCGGGCGGGATTCTGGGGGGAGGAATGGATTGCCTCCCCCCCCCATCGAGGATTTCAGGGGGAGGTATGGAGCGCCTCCTCCCCACCACAGATGTCCCTGGACAAAACCAGATAAGTGTTTCGTACATCCCTAATCCCTATAGGTCTAAGCCTGAGAATTTCTAGTCCAAAGCACAACCAATTTATCCACAGCAGAGGAAAAAACACACACCAATCACTCATACAAGATAGAAAGGAAGTGAGCCATGCCGCTTTGCCTTTGGTGGAATTCTCTTTGCAGAAAGGCCCACCCAGACCCAACACTGTTATACTTCTGAGTAACAGGCTTCTATAGTCCCAAGCTTCTTCATGTATTCTTCATGTATTATCTTGTTTTAGTAAGCCACCCTGGAAACTTCCATTACTTCCATTACTATAAAGCAGACTTCAGTTAAATGTTAGGCAAGGGGGACCCCTATTAACAGGCAGATCTGCTGGACAAGTTGCTACGGGTGGTGGTGCAATCCTGATCTCCAGAGGTTTTCCCAGGTGATGCCAGCAAGCATCTGTTAGAAGAGGTTTCAGTGCACGTGTTCCCTAGCGCAAATCCTTGGAATCAGTGACTTCTGGGATTCCTTCCAACCTTATCCTCCAATGATTTCACTATCATGTATGCAGACTTCTTTTCTTTTTTTTACTTTGATATTTACCTTTGAAAATGTAGGGACCTCTACCAAAAGGGCAACTCAAGATTCAGAAGAAGTTATCAACTCTTACATTCAAAGAAAATCCGTCAGACATTTCTAGTAAAACGTGAACTCTTTGTACATTAAAAATGAAAAGCCATGCTTTGAAAACGTATTTGTAGTTTGTTGTGAGACTACCCCTTGGTGGCAATTCCTTTAACTATTTATAGAGAGGAGGGCATCTCTAATAACTTATTGCTCCCTTTACATTCCTGTGGTTCAAAGAACCAGTTTGCACTTGCTTCATAATCAGAAGAAAGCTATGCCAGTTGGGAAATGTGTCCTACATTAAAATTTTCGGTGACAAAACTCCCCCCACCCCAAGTTTAAAGTATTGTTTGGTTTAAATGCTACCGAGGCGGGGGGGGGGGGATAAAATAAATTCTAGACATGAGCTCCAATAAAGATTTATCTTAAATTTGTCTTGTAATATGAAATATAACCACCATGTTCTAACATACACAGAGCAACAAAAATATGGTGGTTCTCAAATATGATGGATTGTTACAAAGTTAGGAGGCAAATGTGTTCCCATCTTCTTTTTGGAGGCTTTGCTTGGTGTTTGCTTCCATATGGCGAAACATAGCTAGGTTATCCTGACTTCTTTTACTTCATGCCTGCACCATTTTTGGCCCACCAAGCTGAACAGAACCCACTAGTTAGCCAGCCACCAGTTTAGCAGCTCCCCTGGGGTTTGCAACCCCAAACAGCCAAGGTCTAAAGAAAAAAAAAAAGATTATCCAAAAATTTGTGCCATCAGCCCATTTCCTCTTGCTATGAGGAAAAATAGTTTTATGTCCTGAAATAGAATCTGCAAAGGCTTATAAAAGGGAAGAAGAGACCAAAGCTTTCTTCTTTATTGCCACACCACAGGTGACTGCAGAACACACACACACACACACTTTTCAAAATATTGTAATTAAGGATGTCAGAGAATTCTGCCATGGACTCAAGTGAGGCCAGATTCTTAAGAATCTGGCCCCCCGGAATCCGTGGCGGAACGGCCTCCCTCCCCCGCCACCCCGCAGAATCCCCCTGGGATAGAGCATACCTGGCGGCCGTTCTGGTGGCTCCAGAGGTGGTGGCTCTGGCGGCGGCAGCTCCGGTGGCTCCGGCTGGTCTCCCAGCTGCTGCCTTCATAGTGGCCGCCATTTGTGTGGCTGCCTTTCTTCATGACAGGGTATGTAAATACTTACATAGCCTATCACGGCAAAGATCAGGGGTGCAAATGGCGGCCTCTACACCATTTGTGCCCCTGCTCTTTTCCGTAATAGGCTACGTACGTATTTACATAGCCTATCACAGCTTGGCAGCCACGCAAATGGCATAGCAGCCGCCATTTGCGTGGCTGCCTTTTGTCATGATAGGCTACATAAATACTTACGTAGCCTATCACGGCTTGGCAGCCACGCAAATGGTCGCCGGCATAGCGGCCGCCATTTGCGGCCGCAGCAGCCCGGCAGCAGCCGAGTCGCCACGGAGCGGAGCCAGCTGGGCAGGATTCTGGAGGGAGGGACAGAGTGCCTCCCCCACACCGCAGATGCCCCGGAATGGAGCCAGGTAAGTGTTTCGTACATCCCTAATTGTAATCAGAAGCACTAGGAACTTGATCCAACTAGCTCTGATCTTGGGTGTTGCAACACTGGTTCTCTGCCCCCCAAACTGTAATGTGCTGTGCCCTATGGTTGCCCAGCCAAATTGGGCAACATAGTCAGAGGTTTGGGGATCTCTGCATAAGTCATACATCTGAATGGTGCACCATGTGTCCCAGATGCTATGGATCAGTGATTCCTGTGCTGTTTTCAAGTTGGGAATGCCAACTTTTTTCCCAAATGCAATTTTTTTAATTCTCAAATTCTTTCCATCCCAAATACACAGACATGTATGAATTCGGTAAATATGAAGATATTTATAAGTTCTCATCAAAACCAAATTTAAAAAACATTCTCACCCATCTGCACAGGCCAAATTCAATAGGTACAGCTATTTCCAGCATGAAAAGTACCATGATATACATGCCTGCCATACAGCTATTAAAAGATGAAAAGCATTGTCCAAAAAAAGAGGTGGCAACCTGAAGTAGGCACTGACAGGGTTGAATACACAGGGATTCAACCCCAGACTTTTAAAAAGAAAAGCACTCAAAGCCCAGGGCCTGGATGGATGAATCTCTAGGGATGGCAGAGAATTCCGCCACAGATCTCGGTGAGGCCGAATGCCAGTGCATTTGGCCCCCCGAAATCTGTGGTGAAACGGCCTTCCCCCCCCTGCCCCCCTGCAGATCCCCCCCAGGACGAGACTTACCTGGGGCGGATGTTCTGGGCGGTGGCAGCTCCAGCAGTGGCTTCGGCAGCGGCTGGTCTTCCGACCGGCTGCCACCGCTACCATTTGTAGTCTTGTCGCTTTGTTTTTTGGGGTTTTTTACAAGACGTGATAGGCTACGTAAAGACTTATGTAGCCTATCACATCTGGCTTAAAAAAAAACGCGTACGCAAATGCGTTCCTTATTTTTTAAATAACGTACATTTAAAATTTCCTTAAGGAACGTACATTTGCATTCCTTATTTTTGGCCGTCTTAGTCTACGTAAATATTTACATAGACTAAGACGGTGAAAATAAGGGGAACACAAATAGTGTAGCGGATGCTATTTGCGTTCCCCCTTATTTTCGCCGTACGCATGTTGTTGTTGTTGTTTTAAGCCAGACATGATAGGCTATGTAAGTCTTTACGTAGCCTATCATGGCTGACTGCAGGGATGCAAACGGCGGCGGCTATGGCCATTTGCGTCCCTGCTAGCCAACGACCGGATGTCCAGCTGCTGGCGGAGCCAGCCGGCGGCTCCACGGAATCCCCACGGAGCGGAGCCGGCCAGCCAAGGTTCCGGGAGGAGGGACGGAGCGCCTCCCCCCCCCCAGTGGAACCCGGCGGAGCCAGGTAAGGGGACTTTCGTACACCCCTATGAATCTCTCAGTTTTGGTTTCTCCCACATTTGAATGTTTTAATCTCAAGTTCTTTCCAACCCAAATATGAACAAATCTGCACATTTTGGTCAATCGATATAAAAAAGGGACTGAAATGAAATTCTCACCCATCCCTACCTTTTCCTACTGTCTCTGCACTTTTCGGTTCAAAAGTATTACTCAGTATTACATTTGACTTGACAATAACAATAAATTCATGCTTATATGGCAGACATCAAGTGTAGGAAGGCTTAGAGATATGGAGAGGGGGCACCAGTATATACTAGACCGAAGAGAGGGTCTAGTAACTTCTCATCTTCAGTGATGCAGTACCCATGACCACATCACATCAAAGCAGAGGTTTTCCACCGTGACCTCACTCTTGTAATTTCTTTTCAGTCTTCTTGTCTTTATTCCCCCAAAGCTTTCCAAGAAAGTTGTCGTTTCAAAATATGGATAACCATGTAAATTTAGTCTTGTTTGGACAGTGGTGATCCTGTACAGGTATTGGAGCTGGGAATAAGGGGGATTCCACACCTTGGAGAGCGCCTTCAGAGTTCTGACTGGCTCTGACTGACCCCCAGAGCAGATTCACCACCCTACTGACATAGAAGCCACCAGCTTCCACTGTACATACATACAATGATATAACAGGCCCCCACAAAATTCTGTTGATCTAAACCAGCCTTTCCCAACCTGGTACCTTCCAGATATGTCAGACTTCAAAAACCATCATCCCCCAGTCAATCAATAGCCCTGCTCACCGGGTAGGATGGGAGTGTGGTCTCATTTGGAGGGCACCAGGTTGCAGAAGGCTGACCTAAGCAAAGTTCTCACCGAGTGATCCCCTTTTTGCATTGCCCCAGGGAACTGCAGGGAATGCCAAATAGAAAGCTGAAATATTCTTAAACTATCATTGGCCCCTCTCCTTGAGAAAACTGCTGCTAATCCAATCTTCTGGATTTCTTGAAGAAATACCAATGAAGACAAGAAGGACATTATTTAAAAAAAAATAAAATCAAGGGTGATACAATACTGAATACTTTCACAGTACACAGATCAGAAATTTGGTAAGTTAAAAAAACTAACAACCTTGGCTGTAATAACAGCCTGTATCCCAGCAGGGCCCCTAGAACATCGCAGTAAAAATCATGGCTGACAGCACTGAGTGTAATGAAAGCCAGGGCTGAACCTGATTTTAAACCCATCTCTCATGCTGTTGCTTATCTATGCAAGGTAATTTAGTCTCTCCAATTAAGAAAAGCTAGAGCCTCTGTGGGAAACGTTTGCTTTCTTCTATACTTCTTCAACTTGTGTGTTTTCAGAGCTCTTATACACCTAACCTAATAGCTATTAGTAGGGCAATAAAGTGACATAAAGTGAGGGAAGGGCATAAAAGTAATCATATCCCAACCTGTTTATTTAGCTGTGCTGCTTAATGACAGACCTTCGTACCAGGCAATAGCTGTGGGCTGTGGCAAAGGAGCACCACAGAACCAGTTTTCCCACACCCATCTCAGCCCTGAAATTCTAGAGGGCTTTTCTTCTCATGTAAAGTTTTTAGAATTCAGGCATTTCATAGTCATAGATCTCATAGAATCATAGGGTTGAAAGGGGCCTACAAGACCATCAAGTCCAACCCCCTGCTCAATGCAGGAAGCCTGATTCCCAGGTGGTCTCCCATCCAAGGACTAACAGGGCTGACCCTGCTTAGCTTCTGAGATCAGACTGACTTGGGACTCCTCCTGGTATGACACGAATTTTAAATGGGATCGAATTCTGACAAATCCGGTCTGTGGAATCCTCCTCGGAACGGGGCGGCCTGGTCAACCTGGACCGGAGCTCACATGGACCCCTTTTTTTTTTCCTCCACCAAATGGCAGATTTTACGAAAATTGTCACGAAAAGAAATCTGTAAATCGGAAATGGAAGAAGAACGCGAACGGCTTTACCCTTTTTATGATATAGGCATTTTCCCTGTGACACAAGGCTTTCTTTCACTGGGGCTAAGTCGCGAAGTCCATGGAAATCCTCCATCTTTTCTGTTTATTGTCTGTGGAGGTGAGGTCAGGTGAAGTGAGGTCAGGACAGGTGAGGTGAGAGCAGGTGAGGTCAGGTGACCGGACGTTATGTGGGGAATCCCTGAGAAGGGTTTTACCCTTTTTATGAAAATAATAGGCATTTTCCCTATGACTCAAGGTTTATGGGGACTGACGGTGTGCATGCGAAAAGGGTTTTTCAGCGGTACTTATGGAATTATTTATGTAAGTTCAGGGAGCCGGGAAAAAAATGGGGGAATCTGGGGCATGCGGATGGCGGAACGAGGCAGCCCTCGGCTCTGCGGAATCATCGTAGAGTGGAGCTGCTCCGTGAGAATTCTGGGGGGAGGAACGGATCGCTCCCCCCCTCATGGATTCCCCACCGGAACGGACAGTGGGGAATCCATACATCTCTAATGGATATACAGTGGTATTCTGAATAAAAATTCAATAGCTGTGAAATGTGATAGAAGATATATTGGATAACACTTCGGAGTCTGGCGATATAATACAAGTAGGGATGGCAAAGAATTCCACCACGGATTCCAGTGAGGCTGGATTCTTTAGAATCTGGCTCCCCGGAATCCATGGCGGAATGGCCTCCTGCCCCCCCCGCCCCCCCACCGTAGCCGCCACCATTTCCGTACGCCATTGTGTGTATTTTGCCCAGCCGTGATAGGCTATGTAAAGACTTACGTAGCCTATCACGGCTGCCTGGCTGGACGCAAATGGCGGCCGCTACAGCGGCCGCCATTTGCGTCCACACCAGCCACTCTGCAGCCGGAAATCTGGCTGCAGACGGCCCTGGCTGGCTGCTCTGTGGAGCCACCACGGAGCAGAGCTGGACGTCGAGGATTCCGGGAGGGAGGACCGGATCGCCTCCCCCCCCCCGTCAAGGATTCTGGGGGGAGGGACAGAGCGCCTCCTCCCTCACGAACAGAATCTGCGAAAAGGTAGGTGACTTTCGTACATCCCTAAAAGTTACCACAATGACCATAAATAAGATGGTTTCACTGACAATAGGACTCACTCCGTAGGTCCAGTGTAGATGTAACATTACCTGGGCTTAGGTGATCTGGAGAATGCTGCAGAATTTCTTTCTGCATCCTACTTAAAGCCAGGAAAGCGAGGTGAGAAGGTGCACTAATCTGTGACCCAATCCTGATCCTTTAATTGAAGAAAAGATTATATTTAGCCAGGCCTCTGTGTTGGCTGTGTACAAGCTATTTTGCCCTAATAAGTAGCACAAGGATCTTTCAAAGCTTTATAATAACATAACTGCTACAATTAGAAGCAGCAGGAGGAGGAGATCAGAATTTCTTTAAGACTGGAAATGCTCTACTGCAAAGTTTCCTCTCTTCTGACTTTACAGAAGAAACCTCTTTGAGAAAAAGTTTTATCTGTCCATTTATGGCCACTATAGGCATATATAGCTATTTTTATGGCAGAAAAGGCAATAGATCCTAAGCAAACATTGATAAGCTCTCTGTTCTGAGAAGTCTCCACCTAGGTGTCTTGACACTGGAAAGCCCCACAGCCTGATAAGAAGGGAGAACAGTTGAACCTTCAAAACAATGAAGAAGGTAGTTTCATAAGGTAAAACAAATGACTCAACTGGAGAACATTTTCAGCAACACAAATACTTCATGCATGTCTGTACTAATTGTCACAGTATCTCCCCAAGCATTTAAACTGGCCCTCATCAAGCTGTAAACCATGCGGAATGAACAGTACTTTCACTCATAACAAATTTCACTAATTACCTCACACAATAGTGAGAGAGAAACTTGGCTTAAGTATCCGGAAAGTTTAAGAATTAAACTCAGAAAAATAATTTCTACATGTACCATGATAAATCTAAAATGTATAGTTAATATTTTTCACCGAGCACTTGACAAACTTTTATTTTGTCCTAACTTAGCAATCCAGATAAGTAGGATATGATTTCCCCATTTTGTAGATGGGGATTTGGGGAATGGAGATACAATTACACATCAAGGCAACCAACAGGAAGAAAACAACAACAACTCTCTGTTGTTTGGTGCTGCAGGGTGCACTATTGCAATGAAAATAGATCCTGGTAGTGACTAGCTGAGGTAAGCTGTGGAGATCTACAGAGACATCGTCAATCAGCTCAGCTGGGATCTCTGTGAACCATCCAACACATACTTCATCATCCAGCAGCCTCTAGTAAGTGAACAAGACCTCTTCAGGCTGGTCATAGAACCGCAGAATAGTAGAATAGTAGGGTTGGAAGGGGCCTACAAAACCATCGAGTCCAACCCCCTGGTCAGTTATGAACTGCTAACAGACATGGCAGTGACCATCTAACACATGGACCACAGCTTGTGGTTATGAACATCTCCCATGTACTCTGGGCAGGAGGTGTCCGTACATCAGCAGTGTTGAACCTCAGGCCTGTGGTCCACCTCTGGACCACCTGGGGTCCCAACCTTGCCCTCTAGAGCTCCCCAGATGGCCACATACCCCTTCCCACAACCACAACCACCAATTTTTTGATGGTTTCCTGGGTTTCATGTGATTTTTCCCCCTTTCTAAAAGGTTGTAATGCCCTCCCTTAGGCTTAGCTACTGGCAGTAAGAGCTTTAAGCCAAAATATGTCAGCATTTTTTGCACATTAGCCACACCCCTTTTGCCTTTGGCCCCACCCACCACAGGACTACAGCCCCTCGAGAGTTATTTTAAGCCAAAATATGTTAGTGTCTTTTGCATATTAGCCATGCCTCTTTTGCCTTTGGCCCTGCCTCTTTTGCCCTCAGGTCCACATACCACAGGAATGTGCCCCCCCAAAAGCTTTTCCAAAACTGAATTCAGCCCTTGAGCTGAAAGAGGCTCTACACCCTTGTTGTTCAATCATTAAGTCATGTCCGACTCTTCGTGACCCTATGGACCATAGCACGCCAGGCCTTCCTGTCCTCCGCTCTCTCCTGGAGTGTGCTCAAGTTCATATTCATTGCATCAGTGATGCTATCCAGCCATCTCATCCTCTGCTGTCCCCTTCTCCTTTTGCCTTCAATCTTTCCCAGCATCAGTGACTTTTCCAGTGACTTTTCTCTTCCATTCTCTTCTTTTCGCACGCCATCTATCTCCAAACACATGAGACAATGGAGTAAAACCACCTTACTGCCTCTTTGCATCATGAAAATGAGGGGTAAAGAAATCATTCATTTTAGCAAGTGTTTAGAACATGTAGCCATATTAACCACAACTGTGGCTCAAGATAAATTCAGTTCAGATCTTGTGTGTGTGTGTGTGTGTGTGTGTACACACACCCACATACCGCTCCCTGCCATTTCCCTGCAAACCTGGTTATTTTATCTACCTCAACAACCAAGCTACTCTACCTTGTCATTTCAATTTTCACATATTTTCTGTCTGTGTATTAGTTCTATGATTCAACAAAATCTCATCTCTGCAGACCACTGCTATAAGCTACTGTCTGGAACAAAGCTCTTTCTAAAATTCAATCTCAAACAAAATGAAAAGAAGGAGGGGGAAGAGACGAAAAAAAGAAAGAAAGAAATCACAAATGAGAAAGTGGACCACAACTAATCTTACGAGTCCCATTCTTTTAGGTTCTGCAAATTCTTTTTGATTCATCCACAAACCTGAGCTTCAGGAGCATGCAGCCACTTCTGCTATTGCAGAGTTTACAACAACAAAAGGATTAAATATAATAAGATCTTCCAAGAAACACTATAGATTGGCGGTGCCAGTTGCTTGCTCAGCACAGTTATACACAACATGGGAGGAATTGAAAAATACAAGCAATGGGTTGGATCCAGATTTAAATCATACTTAGAGATCCATTTATTTCAATGGGCATGCTGTAAGCATGACTAAGTCTGGGTCAAACCCTATAGCTTTCTGCTCACACAATTAAAAAAAAATATCTTAGTGAATACTTGTTTCCTAGAATATTCTAAAAGTAATGTGAATAGCCATTTCCCACCAGGGTCTCTCAACTCACTCATATTCTCCCCTGCCTCGCTGGATCCCCTTGATCTCTGCCTTTCCAGTAGTAAGTAGGGATGGGAGGATTCCCTACATGCTGGTCCTCTGAGGAATCTGCACTTGGGGAGAGGCAATCCATCCCTCCACCCGGAATCCTCACCGGCTGGCTCCGCTCCACAGTGATTCCACGGAGCCGCTGGCCGGCTCCAGAACGCCAGTGATATGGCCGCCATTGCCGTATCACTGGCTGAGGCTGACTGACTCCAGACGCAAACGGCGTCCGCTATGCCATTTGCAGCCGTAAAGCTCTTAGATTAAGCTACATGCAGCCATAAATGGCTACATTTAGCTTAAACTAAGAGTTTTACGGCTGCAAATGGCAACTGCTACACCATTTGTGTCTGTGGTTTTTCACGCAATAGGCTAGCCTATCACAGGAAAAATAGGGATGTACAAAACTCACCTTTTCGCAGAATTTTTCACGGTGGGGGGGAGGCGCTCCGTCCCTCCCCCAGAATCCTCGACGGGGGGGGAGGCGATCCAGTCCTCCCCCCCGGAATCCTGCCCGGATGGCTCTGCTCCACAGCGGCTCCGCGGAGCAGCTGGCCAGGACCATCCGCAGCCGGATTTCCGGCTGCAGACGAGCTGCTGCGGACGCAAATAGCGGCCACCGTTGCGGCCGCCATTTGCATCCAGCCAGGCTGCTGTGATAGGCTACATAAGTATTTATGTAGCCTATCATGGCAACCCACAAAAAAAACGGCATACGCAAATGGCAGCGGCTACGGCAGCCGCCATTTGCATTCCCTATTTTTCACCCTTCTAGCCTACATAAATATTTACGTAGGCTATTACGGCGAAAAAAAAGGGAATGCAAATAGCGTAGTGGGCGCTATTTGCGTTCCTTTTTTTCCTGCCATTCTAGCCTACGTAAATATTTATGTAGGCTAGAACAGCAAAAAATAGGGAACGCAAATGGCAGCCGCCGTAGCAGCCGCCATTTGCGTACACTGGTTTTTGGGCGGGGGTTAGCCGTGATAGGCTACGTAAATACTTAGGTAGCTTATCACAGCTGCAAGGACGCCAGTGGCAGCTGCAGCAGCCCGGCCGCAGCCGGCCAGGAGACCAGCTGCCAGAGCTGCCGCCGCTGGAGCCGCAGGAGGCCGTTCCGCCTCACTGGAATCCGTGGCAGAATTCTCTGCCATCCCTAAGGAAAAACCACGGATGCAAATGGCATAGTAGATGCCATTTGTGGCTGTAAAGCCCTTAGTTTAACCTAAATACAGCCATTTACGGCTGCATTTAGCTTAATCTAAGAGCTTTACGGCCGCAAATGGCATAGAGGACGCCATTTGCATCCGGAGTCAGTCAGCCTCAGCCAGCGATATGGCAATGGCGGCTGTATCGCTGGCGCTCCGGATCTGGCGGAGAGAAGGATCCAACCAGGGAGGATTCCTCAGGGGGGTGGAGGTAAGTACTTCATTCCTCCATGGACTCCGGAGGCCGGATTCAAAAGAATCCAGCCTTACTGGGGTCCGTGGAGGAATTATCCGCCATCCCTAGTAGTAAGGGAATATTCATCTGCAGCTAGGGATGTATGAGAAATTTGTTTCAGATTGTTTTTTTACCAGGATTTACCCAGTTTGCACCTTTCATACCAAACATGGACTCAGATGCAATTTGCAGTCAAAGTCTGTACATTTCCTAGCTTACAATGTGATTCACAGACACACAAAAATGTGTTCGACAGTTTGTGTACATTTGAAAAATGCTCATGAACAAATGTGTACTTTCGAAAAATGCACACAAATATACTTTAATAAATTGGAGAACAATGCAAACATGTCAAAGATATGGACAATTGATGTGTACATTTGGAAAAATACACACAAAAATACAGATGGATTTTCATGTGAAAAGAAAAAAACAAAGCTTGCAAACTGATACAGACTTGAGTCAGAATGAGCTTCAAGGTGGAATTCTGACAACTTCAGCCAGCTCAAATTTTTCTGATTCGCATATCTCTGTCTGAAGCATAATAATCACTTCCCTAGCTCCCCATTTTGGGTCTTTAAAAGGAGCCATGAACAAAGCACAGACCCCATAGGCTCCAAATCTCACATATCAATGACCTGGTTCACACGTAACACCAGCAAATTGGGGGTTAATTAATTAATCAACCCACACTTTTCCAGGTTGTATGCTGTGCACATGTCACTGCTGTTTCAAATATTCCACCTCCGCTCCGCCCGAGGCTGTTCGGTGATGTCCAAACCCAGACATTATGGATTATTCAAGGGTTAAACAATTCAAAGTATCCTACAATTCTGTGCAGGTTTGGTGCCATTATGTCTCTGATGAGACTTCAGATCCCTAACTTTTCCAAAGTGGGGGGAAACTTCAGCCAGCTCTGACATTGCATCAACCACCCAACCACCCTCCTGGAATGCCATCTCTCCATAACCCCAGAGTCCCAATAAGCTTTTTCACCGGAGATAGGGTGAATGGAAAAATATTACCTCTGTTTTCTTTCTTTTCTAAAGTTTTCCTGAGGCTACTCACAAGCAGCACCCCAGACTGTCTATATAAAGCAATGTGCCTTAACACTGACTGGGAGGGGAAAGGCTCCAATTATTGTCAGGGTAAAGAAAACTGGCTGACTTCAAAATTAATTTGCACCCATTTCCTACATTCGCAGAATCCATCATCACATAATGAACTAATAATGCAGAGACGACCAGGACATCCTTTACCGACTAACATTAAAAGAAGCTACCATTATCCATTTGAGGCTGGATAAAAATAACCGCTTGAGGATTAACACTCCTCTGGCTCTTTCCTGGACATGGATTTGCTTCTCCCCACTCAAAGCTGAATGAGGACATGAGGGAAGTGACCCCACATTACAGCGAGGCAATGCCTGGTCTGGGCAGGGGAGCAAGTTGCATGGCTTCTAAGGCAGCTCTACCTTTTCCCCAGCCTCTTCTCTATCTGGCTACCTGCCCTCCTTCCCTGTGCAAAAGTGTGACGGCCGCTAGTTGCCAACTTGGGTAACCTTGAGTAGGGTTTTGTGGGGTTTGGGGATGCATTCTGATTGGCCTTGGGTACATACCTTCTGCCTTCCTCGCACTCTCAGCAACAATGCGGCTACCAAGGGATGTAAGAGGCCACCCTTGGACCATGCAGGTGTCATCACATTGCTACGCTGACCGATGGGATGGGCTAAAGCAATCATGGGTCTCTTGGTCCACCTTCATGGTGAGCAGATAATGAAAGGCATGGATTGGCAACTGGTTGATCCAGTGCTTCAAGCCAGGGTGGTATTGCCCAGATAGACACAATGGGATGCTACAAGAAGTCTCCTGGGGTTAGGCAGTGCCTGGACAGATCTTCTATATTATTGTTTGTCTCACTGCACATCTATGTTAATGCAAGTTGTAACTCTTCACCCAATGTATCTGTCTGGTGCCTTCCAAGTGATAATTACTATTTGATAATACTTGATAGGAGTACTCTTAGCAGAATTCTCAGTAAACTCACTAAAAGCTTTGCTTTAAATCTGTCAAATACTGCACTGTATTTCAAACGTTCCAAGTTTGTAAAGGTTTTCCTGTGTTGTAATAGGCTGTACTATGAATTATTTCCTAGACAGGCATTCCTGCACAAGCTCACTTCTCATGCCCAAAAGTGCATAAGATCATTTTGAAATTACAGCAATTACTCATATAGATAATATGAAGGGGGGGGATATTTAAATGGGTTTTTAGTTTCTACTAATACAATTTAGCCTCTGTAAATAAGGAAGAAGATATACCATCAAGTCATCCATCAGTTGTTTGCAAACCGCCAGGAAAAGCTTTCTGGACCACAATGTGAAAACCTCTGATCTATTTATTCTGTAAATGTAAGCGTCTAGAGACCACCAGGCACGTACACAGTTATCAAGATGCTGTGTGACGGGAAAAATAAAAATAAACATACTAATGACACTGTATAACAGTATGTGGGTAAGGCATTTTACCCTTAAATTACATTACTAATGAGGTATATAAAGTGGCTCTAAATGGATTTAGGTCAAGCTGTAAGGCTGACCTTTTAGCAGCTTATCGATTTTCAACAGTGATCTAGAATGTCATATACCAATAACAGAATTAAATGCTTCTCGTCAGCGGGGGGAGATAGGCCACTGACAATCTCATCTCACACATCAGATTTCCATCCAGCTATGGATAAACTTAGATTCTTCAAATATAGAGCACACCTGCTCCTTCCTTTGCCATATTAAAAAATACCAAAACAATGCTCCAGGGCTAGTCAGGGATGAAAGGCCAACTTCCTGTAGGAAATGGAACTTATGCAACTCCTTTTGGAGAGTGTAAAGATAAGGGACTTGTTTAAACAAGTCAGTGTTGAAGACTTAGAAATGTGAAATGTGTTGGAAGCTCCTGGACATTTTTGTAATACAAAATGTTTCCTGCACCCACATGAATTAGTTTTTGCCAGATTTGGATTTGCAATGCCAGCATCTTGAGTGCTAATGCTCCAACAGCAACAATCACACTGAGTAAGTGATGAAAAATTACATGATACTGTATATGTGCATTTGTCAACAAGCTCATAGATCCAGCACTAATAGAACAATATCCTGTCCCTGTCCAATGGAGGGGGTGGTAGCAGGGAGGAGTACATAACCATATTAAATATGGATAGATGGACTGACTGTTCACCAGAACAGAAAGAATTTCACATGCTTCCAGTCCATTTCCAAGTACAATTCAAAGGGCTGGTGCTTACATTTAAAGCCCTATATAGTTCAGGACTCAGGTACCTGAAGGAATGCCTGCTGCCATACCAACATGTCCATGCACATAGGTAATCTTTGCAGGCTGCGTTCCAGGGATCCCTATCAGAGACAGGGCCTTCTCAGTGGTGGAGCCCCATATGTGCAACACACTCCCCTGAGAGGCTTGCCTAACACTAACATTGTTAACTTTTCAGCACCAGGCAAAGATGTTTTTATTTTCCTAGGCTTTTTAAAGCATTATTTTAACACAATGAAACTTATCATATTTGGATTTTTGGATTTTATCTTGTTTTTGTAAACCATTCTGGAATCTTTGCTGAATGGTGATATATAAATCTTTAAAATAACATAATATGACATGAGAATGTTGCCATATGAATGCTGGTAAAATGCAATTGTCCTATAATATGCTACATGGAAGGTGAATAGCTGAATGGTAATCTGGTTGGTTTCACTTTTCAGTGCTCCTAGGACACGCATGTGTGTTTTTGTATGTGTGGGTGTGTGTTTTTAGCCTCAGAGGCTGGTCGGTTTCACTTTGATTACAGTTAGCAATGGGTTGGGGCCTGGAGAAGATTAGTCAGGTTCCAGTCCGCTTAGTATGCGGGCAGCTCAGAACAACAGAACGTGTTAACACAAACAAGAGATCCGCTTGTTGGCCTCTCAGCCAAGTTTCTAAGAGACTGAAAGCACCCACCATACAAAATCCACTTTTTACCATTTTACCTGCATCAAAGCCTGCACTAAAGAGAACAAGAACTGACAGATTCAACCATCAAATCAACATGCAAGGCCTCTCTGTCTTCTGCGTGATTTAATAAAGACATTGTACAGCATTTCAGCTCAGTTTTCGGCCTCCTTCTTAAGAAGAAATTGTCACAATCAAGCCTTGCCAGCAAGGATTTGGGAGGAGATGGATAGTACCAGCTAGGGATTCCCAGCCCTTTTTAAAAAAATTATTAGGATGGCCTGCTCGAGCTGGAGACAGACAATAGGGTTCCCCCACTCCCAAGTGATGAAGGTGGTATCATCATCACCCACAGTACATACAATTATCTCATTATCACCTTGGACGTGGATTGGTAGTGTTTCTAAACCTTGCAAAACCTGTTTCACTACTGGCAGTGGGACCAAAGAAATGTGTCTGTACTTAAAAGGCAATGATACCTCCATCATAACACTTTCAGTTCTTTTAAATAAATATAAATATATATTTTTTGTTGTTGTTCAGTCGTTCAGTCGTGTCCGACTCTTCGTGACCCCATGGGCCATAGCACGCCAGGCCTTCCTGTCCTGCGCTCTCTCCCGGAGCGTGCTCAAGTCCATATTCATTGCATCAGTGATGCTATCTAGCCATCTCATCCTCTGCCGTCCCCTTCTCCTTTTGCCTTCAGTCTTTCCCAGCATCAGGGTCTTTCCCAGGGAGTTTTCTCTTCGCATTAAGTGGCCAAAATATTTGAGCTTCAGCTTCAGTATCTGTCCTTCCAATGAGCACTCAGGGTTCCAAGAAAAGTAAAAAAAAGGTATGCTGCAGTCAGACTATATATATATATATATATATATATATATATATATATATATAGTCTGACTGCAGCATACCTTTTTTTTAACTTTTCTTGGAACCCAGTTATGTATTCCCACCCTTAAGCAAGGAGGACATTTTTGCATAGATCCTTGAGCCAAATTGTCTTTACAACCCACTCCCTACAGCTTGTCAATATAGTTAGAAGTTTTCTGACTCAGATTGAGTCCTGAATCCATTACCTTGGAACATGCAGTAGCTTCGCAAGCTATATTTTCAAGCCTAACAATGATCAAGGGCACTCCTCAGGATACACTTTGTACTCAGGTACAAAATGTGCACATATGCGATCAGTTATGAAGGGTGCTCAGTTGTATAAATTACTGTTTCCCCCCTTTTAAATACACAGAAGCATATTACTAATAACATTAAGACCAACATTTTTTTAAAAAAATCCTTACATTCATCAGAAGCGGGAATCTGACTACAGATGTGGTTAGATGCTGGCTAGGGCATGCTGTAAGATGTAGTCAAACACATCTGGAAGGCACCAGGTTCAGGGAGGCTAGGATAAGAAGATTGCAGAGAAGCTGAATGTGTTCTTTGCATCTGTCTTTCCTGTTTTTCCAGTAAGAGATATGTTCCAGACCAGGGGGTGGGCAACACACAGCCCACATGCAGACCCTCTCAGCCTTTTTTGCAGCCCCAGTCCACTCCTCTAATGCCAGCCAAATTTGGGAGCACAAAAAAAAAAAAGCAACAATTTTACTGATAAACAAGGCATGCAGGGAGAACGTGCCTTGTTTTAAACCAAAATCATACTCCCCAGAGGCACCAGGGAGACAATTTTGCTTTAAAACAAGGTTTGAGCTCCCTGTGTGCCTTATTTAATGGCAAAATCATATCTTTTCTGCTGCTGACCTGCTGCCAAATTTCAGTGGCAAATCCAGCAGCATGATGGCAATGCTGGGCAGGGTATGACCCCCACTAGGAAACTGACCAGTGGAAGTTGCCCACTCCTGTCATAGACCTTTTGACAAATTGAAAACAAACAAGGCACCATGTCCAGATGGTATCCCTGGAGAGTTCTTAATGGACTCAGATGTGAAATTGTTATGTTCTAACAAAAATATGTAACAGGTCCCTAAGCTTAGCCTCTGTGTCTGATAACGAGAAAGTAGCCAATGTAACACCCATTTTTATAAAGGGATCCGGAGGGTCCAGAAAACTACAGGGCAGTTAAGTTTAATGTCTGCTCTAAGTAAATTGATGGAAAGTGTTATTAAAGATAAAACTATCAAACATACTGAAAGTCAAGTCTTGCTGAAGAAGAATCAACATGGCTTCCACAAAAGTAAGTCCTGTCTCGCTAATCTCTAAAGTACAAAAAGTGTAGCACGAAACCTGCCATTGACATCAGTGAGCAACTTCTGTCATTGTCATCAATGAGCAGCATATGTTAGTGAGACAGGACTCACCTTTGTGGAAGCCATGTTGATTCTTCTTCACAAAACTTGACTTTCTATATGCTTGATAGTTTTAACTTTATAAGCATTTCATTTCATTCATTTACCACATGTTGCACGGTCAACAAGAGAGACGAATTCCTCCCCTCCACCACTCATACAATGTAGGGATGTCAGAGAATTCCACCACAGAACTCGGTGAGGCCGAATGCCAGTGCATTTTGCCCCCCAAAATCTGTGGCGGAATGGCCTGCCACCCCCCCACCCCGCAGATCCCCCCTGGGACGAGACTTACCTGGGGCGGATGTTCCGGGCGGCGGCGGCTCTGGCGGCGGCTCCGGCGGCTGGTCTTCCGACCAGCTGCCGCCGCCACCATTTGCAGTCTTGTCATTTTTGTTTTTGTTTTTACAGAGATGTGATAGGCTACGTAAAGATTTACATAGCCTATCACAGCTGGGTTAAAAAAAAAAAACCGCGTATGCAAATGGCGGCAGCTACGGCTGCCACCATTTGCGTTCCTTATTTTTGGCCGTCTTAGTCTATGTAAATATTTACGTAGACTGTTACGGCGAAAATAAAGGGGAATGCAAATAGCGTAGTGGGCACTATTTGCGTCCCTTTTTGATTCGCCGTTTTAGCCTACGTAAATATTTACGTAGGCTAAAACAGCAAATCAAAAAGGGACGCAAATAGCGCCCGCTACGCTATTTGCGTTCCCTTTTATTTTCGCCGTAATAGTCTACGTAAATATTTACGTAGACTAAGACGGCGAAAAATAAGGAACGCAAATGGCGGCGGCCGTAGCCACCACCATTTGCATACATGGTTTTCTTTCTTTGTTTGTTTGTTTGTTTACCCAGAGCCCTCTGCGGCCGGAAATCCAGCTGCAGATGGCTCTGGCCCAGGCCTGGCCGGCTGCTCCGCAGAGCTGCCGCAGAGCACAGCCGGCCGTCAAGGATTCCGGGGGGGAGGAACAGATCGCCTCCCCCCCGTCGAGGATTCCGGGGGGAGGGACGGAACGCCTCCCCCCCACCATGAACATAATCCACGGAAAGGTAAGTGACTTTTGTACATCCCTAATACAATGTCACATCTGTCATGGTCACTCTATATGAATGCCCAGTTTGCACTGTTGCTGCCCCTTGCCCCAATACAAAGGGGAAGAATCACACAAATCAGTCTTCCATCTAATGAAGGGGGGCTGTGACTTTCACCCAACCCCTGAAAGTTGACAAAATTCTTCCCCGCCACACACCTTTGCCAGGGCAGATGGTCTCACGAACCTAGGGGCAGGGAATGCCACATGGTACTAGTGGTCCATCTAACTCAATATACTCTATACTGATGGACAGCAGCTCTCCAGGGTTTTCAGACAGGAGTTTCTCCTAGGCCAAGATGAAGATGTTGAGGACTGAACCTGGGACTTTTGACATGCAAAGCAGATGTTCGATGACTCAACTGCAGTTTTTCCACATTGCTCCTCACTGCTCTGGCCCCTGATACATTACAAGAACTCTAGAACCCCAGGGGACAGCAGCCCTGAGGAGATACCAAAGGTTACCAACCATTTGGGAATAAAGTCTTGGAGCTATGAAGATAATAGTGGGGTTTTCTCTAATTGTTTACAAAAGGGTGACGGAGAGATACATAGTAAGATTTGAGGATGGGATAGATGGACGGGAGAAGGGAGTAAGAAGTTCAAACTGTGTTTTGAAGCGGTGTAAAACCACTTTGAGGGCCTGATGGTTGAAAAGTGGAGGTGCAGTGGTTAGAGTATTGGACTGAGACTTGGGAGATCCATGTTCTAGTCCCCACTCAGCCATGAAGCTCACTGACTCTCAGCCTAACCTACCTCATAGGGTTGTTGTGCGGATAAATGGAGAGGAGGAAGACCATGTCAGCTGCCTTGGGTTCCTTGCGAGAGGAAAAAGGCAGGATATAAATGTATTAATAGAATGAATAAATAAATAAATCTAAAAACTAAACATAAATAAAATTCAGAAGAGCAAACCTAAATTATATGAGAATTAGTAGGACTTAAGTACCTAGCTTTCTCTGGATTATGATCAATGGCATGTATGAAGGTTACCTATAGCACAGTGTAAACTGTTCCAGACTCTCCTCACCAACTTCACCTTTTCAACACACACATTTTAAAGGGAAGGGGTGTGTAAACTGATTACATTGCAGGACATTTGCAATCTGAAGTACAGTGATATAGATATAGATATATAGTTTCATGTCTGCTAGGAGAATTTTGGGATTTTTAACTATATCATAAACAAGATTGCCCCCTCACCCCCCACCCCAAAAAGCAGCCATGTTGGCCATTAGAAAAATTCCAAAATCCATATAGTGCAATACCTTTATTAGGCACATTTTTGGTGATCTTTGAGTTGGTCTAAGAAAAGCATTACCATATGGATTTAAAACTTTCCAGTTATTGTATACTCTTAGAATACCAAGTAAAAACATGGCTTTTTACCAAAGCCTTTGAGGGCTAAATGCATTCTCTAGCACATTGTTTTAACTGTTTCATTGTTGTAGATTTTAACTGGTATTAGTTTGTTTAATAGTTTAATATGTTTTTAGGTGTTTATTTATTGTTTTATGTTGTTTACACTGATTTTATCTGTATGCTGCCCTGAGATCTTAATGATATAGGGTGGGATAGAAATGTTTTAAATAAATAAATAAAATACTGTAACTGTAAATAAAGCATGAAGATGGGGCGGGGCAGGGTAGGGTGGCAGCAGCCTGGTTTCTCAAAGGCTGCTGGCTATCAGAGCTCCAGTGAATGCCAGGCCTTAAAAACCCTAGAACTGTTTCAAGCACAACTAAGGGCCAAACAGACATTACTTTAAATGTGTATATAGGACCTACATCTTGTCAGAAGGCCTGATCAGGGTTTTAAAATCCACCCCCCACCTAGGGCCCTGATCCACATCCAGGGCCTTGCACTTACTCTGGAATAAAAAATGAAAATAGACTTAGCTGCTAGACACCGATTTCAAGTAATGTCTGTTTTGGCCCCAAGAAAATCCTTCCCTGTTACTTATAGGGTAGTGAGACATGGAGTCTGGTCTAAAGTTCCCTCCACTCTTTCTCCTGAGGAGTTACAAAGGGCAGGCAGCTTGCCCACAGTATTTTAAAATCTCAAGGGCTGCCATGTCATGTTGTGAAGTAAATCTCATACAATTCATCACCCAAGTTGGAGGAAAATAGTTTGAAGCTCAAAAATAATGAATTCTGTCATTTCCAATAGAAGTGTGAAGGGAGAATTATGAATGAACCTTTTAAAAATACGTGTGTGGAGGGAGATTGCCCTTCTACGAAATGAAAGCAGCACGCTTGTGTTTAAATGGCCCAATCCTGAATCCGAGACCTTTCGCTTTCAATTAACTTAAATTGACAATTGGAAAAGATTTGAAAATGTAGCTCGGCTCTTTCAGTTTGATAGATTTCAGTTTTGACATTATACGTGTTATTCCAACCTGGATTTAACTTTAAAAAAATATGAAAATGTAAAGTGAAAAACCTGTTTCAATCACAGCTGTTGAAGTACATTTTAAAATACCTCAAAAGTGACCCAAAATGTAGCACAATTATGGTTTCTGATGCTGTCAATTATTTCAGTTATGCTCTTACATCTTTACAATGATGAAATCATTCACAGTCTAATCCTATGGATATTTACTCAGAATTAAGTCCTACAATATTCAATAGGTCTTATTCCCATTTAGCCTTCATCAAATTTCAACCTTAGTTTTAATATAACACGGTATAATAGTGAGTGCAATATGTGCTCCTTTGCTTAAAGTTACAGGATTATCTTATGTTACCAAGATAATTTTCTAGGAGAACATAGCTTCATAAAAGAAATTATAGACTTCATGTTTATAAGTTGCATTTATTGCCAAAAGAATGGCATTCCTTACTTCCTATTGGGTTCCGCACAAGCACTGGAATAATGCAGCTATCAAAAACAATAAATCAGGGCAGCAACAAGAGCTGGTTTCATATAACAGATCCAGGATATGCAGCCCTGCTTACATTTCATGCTTAGCGTCACCACAATCGGGAATCTCTTTACCTGCTTTTCAACTTATTTTGGATGCCCAACAAGGTTTTTGTACAGCTGATTGGTTCAGTTAGGCAAGGTGTCAAAAAGAAATTAATCATCAGATCTTTACAACTGTATATCTACCTGTAAAATTACCATTCATACTACTGAAAAAATAGATCCATCATGTAATTTGCTGCAATCAAGTCTAATGCTGAAATCTTAAGCATACTTCCTTGACCTAAATCCCATTTAACTCACTGGGACTTAAATTATAAGTAGAAAATGTGTAATCAGCTTGTAAAAATACTTTCAGCTGCTGTTCATAGTCTTGGCAACTATAAGGAAGAAAAGTGCCATTTCTGTACAAAATTAAAACCACTTTTACTCTTAGAGATACAAAAAATATCTTTGTACATACCATAAGATACAAGGAAGCAGCAGGTTTGAATATATTTTGACACATCTTAAAAACAAACACATTTCTTACTTCCTGTCCTGCATACACACTACCCTCAGTAGTATCTCTCTACTATTAATCATCACCCATTAAAAAGGACATACAAACAAGTACTAAATATCCCAAATCCCTAGTTTGTGAACCATCCAGAGAGCTTTGGCTATTGGGCGGTATAGAAATGAAAGAAAGAAAGAAAGAAAGAAAGAAAGAAAGAAAGAAAGAAAGAAAGAAATATAAAACCTGAGCGTGTCCCAATGTTATCTGCCACTGCTTGCATCTATTTAAGAGACTTTGAATTGCCAGGTCAAAGGTATGCAACAGCATCCAATACGTCAGTTAGGGTGCAATCCAGATCCATTAAAATCAATAGACGCTTTGCTACTGATCTTAGTAAGTTGCAGGTAGTGGTTTTTTTCCCCCCTTTTTAACCTTTATTTGCAGTTCTAACAAAAGAAAACAAAAACAGTGGGAAAGCAACAACACAAACAAACAAAAATAACAAAAAAGCATGTCCATTTACAATAACTATTCACAACTACATTCATCAGAGAGAGAGAGAGAGAGAGAGAGAGAGAGAGAGAGAGAGGCCGGCATAAATTTTGTTCTTGAAAAATCTGTGATAACTGTGGATGTTCGTGCACTTTTAAATTATATTCTGGTGATGTGAGGATTAGCAGATGGACAACAGAAGTGGACTTTGACAGCACTAACAGTTGCAAAGAGACTCATATTTCAAGCCTGGAAGGATAAACACGCATCATTCAATGGTCTGAAGATCTTTCTGCTGTTGCTGCGTTTGAACATACATACTACAGTTGTCAATTTCATCTGGATCTTTATTTAGATATATGGACTGCTTATATTAATGTATACAGTCAGGGCCAGAAATATTGGAACAAGGATAACTGTTTTGGCAGTTACCTCTGTACACCACCACATTGAAGTTGAAAGGAAACACACCCAGATGGGGGCGAAGTCAGGACTTTCAGCTGTAATTCAAGGGGCTTGACAAAAGTGGGGCACTAACCATTCAGGAGGTACAGCCAGTGGCATACACACACACCCATCACTGGTGGCCCATAAGTAATGGAACAAACCAACATCATTTCAAACTTAAGGATCACCTTTAATACCTGGATGAAAATCCTTTGTATTCAATGACTGCCTGAAGTCTGGAACACATGGACATGACTAAATGCTGAGTTTACTCCCGCAAGATGCTTTGCCAGGCCTTGACTGCAGCTGCCTTCAGCTGCTGCTTGTTTATGGGTCTTTCTGCCCTCAGTCTTGTCTTCCATAAGTGAAAAGCATGCTCTATTGGGTTGAGATCAGGTAAGGATGTTAGAAAATTCCGCCACGGATCCCAGGGAGGCTGAATTCCAGTGAATTCAGCCCCCCGGAATCCATGGCAGAACGGAGCAACCCGCCCCACCACCCCGCAAAAGCCCCACAAAATGAAGCCTACCTGGCTGCAGCTGCAGTGGTGGCTGCAGCGGCGGCAGCGGCAGCTCCGGCAGCTCCAGCCGCTGCCGGGCTGCGGCTGCAAATGGTGGCCACTACGCCGGCTGCCATTTGCGTCCCTGACAAGCCGTGATAAGCTACATAAGTATCTACATAGCCTATCACGGCTCAGAGCAGGGACGCAAATGGCGTAGCAGGCGCTATTTGTATCCCCGCTTTTGCCGTGATAGGTTACGTAAATATTTACATAGCCTATCACGACTCAGTGAAGGGATGCAAATGGCAGCTGCTACGCCGGCCGCCATTTGCGTCCGGAGACCTGCCGTGCGGATGCACCCAGCTGGTGGCTCCGCGGAGTCACCACAGAGCGGATCCAGCCAGGGTAGGATTTCAGGGGGGGAGGTACGGAGCGCCTCCCCCCACCGCAAATGTCACCCTTCGAAAAGGTAAGTGACTTTCGTACATCCCTAAGATCAGGCGACTGACTTGGCTATTGAAGAACATCCCACTTCTTTGCCTTAAGAAACTCTTGGGTAGCTTTTGCTGTATGTTTGGGGTCATTATCCATCTGCAATATGAAGCAGCATCCTATCAGTTTGGCAGCATTCAGCTGAATCTGAGCACAAAGTATAGCCCTATACACTTCAGAATTCATCCTGCTGCTTTTATCAGCAGTCAGGTCATCAATAAACACCAGTGACCCAGTTCCATTGGCAGCCAGACATGCCCATGCCATAACACTGCCTCCACCATATTTGACAGATGATGTGGCATGCTTTGGATCATGACCTGTTTCTTTCCTTCTCCATACTTTTCTCTTCCCATCATTCTGGTACAAGTTAATCTTGGTTTCATCAGTCCAAAGAATCTTATTCCAGAACTGGGCGGGCTTTTTTAGGTGTTTGCTGGCAAAGGCTAATCTGGCCTGTCTGTTCTTGAGCATTACCAGTGGTTTGCACCTTGTTGTGAAGCCTCTGTATTTACATTCATAAAGCCATCTCTTGAATGTAGATGTTGACAATGACATGCCTACCTCCGCAAGACTGTTCTTGACCTGGCTAGATGTTGTGGAAGGGTTCCTCTTCACCATGAGCAGAATTCTGCGGTCATCCATTTTAGTTGTCTTCCGTGGTCTTCCAGGCCTTCTGCTGTTGCTGAGCTTGCCAGTTAATTCCTTCTTTTTCAGGATGTTCCAAGCTGTTGTATTGGCCACTTCCACTGTTTTTGCTATCTCTCTTTGTTTCCTCAGCCTAATGATGGCCTCTTTCACTCTCATGGATGCCTCTTTGGACCTCATGTTGGGAGTTCCAGTGAACAGCTACCAAATGCAAATGTAACACTCAGAACCACCTCCAGGCCTTTTATCTGCTTGATTGGTCATGGGGCACCCAGGAAACAGGCCACACCTGGACATGCAGCTGCTTGTCAGCCATTCGTTCCATTACTTATGAGCCACCAATGATGGGTGTGTGTGTTTGCCACTGGCTGTACTTCCTGAATGGTTAGTGCCCCACTTTTGTCAAGCCCCTTGAATTACAGCTGAAAGTCCTGACTTCGCTCCCATCTGGGTGTGTTTCCTTTCAACTTCAGTGTGGTGGTATACAGAGGCCAACTGCCAAAACAGTTATCCTTGTTCCAATATTTCTGGCCCTGACTGTATATTTTAAACTAAGTTGCAGATAGTTGTATTAGTCCAGCACTTTGCATGGCAGACCTGCACCATGCAATATGGATGGCAGATGGCTGAGAACTCCCCCACCCTGCTCCCTAGTTTTTGTTATTCCCTCCAAAAACCACAAAAACAGGAGGTATTAACCTTCTGGTGGCATGGGAAGCATTCTATCTGGTATAGGCCTGATGTAAATCATACATGAGCTTTAAATGTCCATATAGTCATTTACAAACGGCCTGTCAAAATTCTCCACCCTATTTATGGGCAGAAAAATTAGAGGGACCATTTCACCAAATTTCTCCAGGGGGAGGAATAATTCTCTAACACTTTATAATAGCTGGGGCTCACCCTTAGCAGTGGCTGTAGAACAACTTCTTTCTTTTTCCTAAGGGTTTTTGCGTTTTGCACTGACACTGCAAATAGGGATGCTGGAGAAATTCGAGACAGACTAAAATGAGCTTGGATTTTTAAGAATTCAACCTGCGGAATCCACTGTGGAGCAACCCCTTCAGGCCACACAAAGTCCACAGACTTTCAGATGATTTTTTAACTTTCCCAAATTTAACGCATATAAAATCGTAGGAAAACATGCAAGTTTCTGCTGAGGAAACGTTGAATGGAATGGGGGACAATATGCTGAATGTTACGTACTGAGGTAAATTATGTAAATACTTACATAAATTCTTACGTAATTATTTGCGTATTTTCTGCATGACGGAAAAAAGATATTTGCATCCATCTGTGGGCAGGCAACAGAACAAAAGGCATCTAACAATCCACGAAACACAGACGGAGCAGATTTTATGCAGTCCGTACATCCCTAACTGCGAGTGGCAACAACAGCAACTGTGTTGGCAGCCTGGTCACCATTTTGCATCCTCCACAATGCGCAATCTCTAGTCATATTCCGGGGCATTGTATGCATGTGAGGGTGGGCCACTACCCCCAAAAATGGTGGAGAAAATTCTGCAAATTGGCTTTCTATTTCTAGAGGGTAAGAAAAAGAAAAATCTCAGAACTTTTCTCAGAAAAGTGTCTTCTGAGAAATTTTGGCTCAGCTCTAGTTGTCATTCTGTGTTCCGCACTTTCCCCAGGTTCTCCCAAGTTTACATTTCTGAAGGGTAATTGTGTATACATCTTGTTGTTAATACAGATGCTTATGATACTGCTCCTTCCCTGCAAGCCCTGCACTGGGTGTGAGAGGGAACAGTGTTTGTCCAGCTTTAGAGAAGAGGTAGAGCTAGTGCTGTGCCAAAATCTGCCCTCCAGTTTCCCAAACACTTTCTTTCCCCATGACAAGAGTCTTCTGTTTTTCTGTCTCATTCTCAGAGTGCTTTAGATTTTCTTTTGGTGTTATTTTTGAGCTGACCTTATCACTGATTCCAGTTAAACATCAGAAGAAACTTCTTAACGGTCAAGCAGTCAGTCCATGGAATCAACTGCCTAGGGAGGTGGCGGGGTCTCTGTCCCTGGAGGTATTCAAACAAAGCCTGGGCAGCCATCTGTCAGGGATGCTATAAACTGGATTCCTGCAGTGAGCAGAGGCTTGGACACAATGGCTTGAATGTCCCCTTTCACCTCTATGATTCGATGATTCGTTGCGAGGTGGCCGAGGGCACTGTGGTTTTGTTTTTCTTTTTCGCATCTCTCTGTCACCTTACAGCCTCCCTCACTGCCCATCCTTTCTGATCTGAAAAAGCCCCATGGAGAAGGAGCTACTTCATGAAATCTCCCCCTGGGCTTTAATTAAAGTTCAGGAAGGCAGGGAGGCCACCAGAGTTACAATTGTAGGGATGTACGAAAGTCACTTACCTTTTCGAAGGGTGACATTCGGGTGGAGGGGAGGCGCTCCGTCCCTTCCCCTGAAATTCTCTCCGGCCGGCTCCGCTCCATGGAGATTCCGCAGAGCCACCAGCCGGGGCCACCCGCAGCCAGACATCCGGCCGCTGGGCAGCCTGCAGGGACGCATATGGCAGCTGCCGTAGCCGCCGCCATTTGCGTCCCTGTATTTTGCCGTGATAGGCTACGTAAATATTTACGTAGCCTATCACGGCAAAAAAAGAAAAGAAAAAAACAGCAGACACAAATGGCGGCGGCTACAGCAGCCGCCATTTGCGTTCCTTTTTTTTGCCATTTTAGCCTACGTAAATATTTACGTAGGCTATTACGGCCAAAAAATTACGTAGCCTACCATGGCTAATGCAGGGATGCCATTTGCGTCCCTGCCGAGGCTGTGATAGGCTACGTAAGTATTTACATAGACTATCACGGCAAAACAACAACAACAGCGGATGCAAATGGCGGCTACGGCGGCCGCCATTTGCATTCTTTTCTTTTTTGCCGTAATAGCCTACGTAAATATTTACGTAGGCTAAAATGGCAAAAAGAAAAGGGAACGCAAATGGCAGCCGCCGTAGCCGCCATTTGCATCCGCTGTTGTTGTTTTTTTGCCATGACAGGCTATGTAAATACTTACGTAGCCTATCACAGCCTCCGCAGGGACGCAAATGGCATCCCTGCATTAGCCGTGATAGGCTATGTAATTGTTTACATAGCCTATCACAGGTATAATGAGGAAGCAAATGGTGGGCGCAGATTCGGCTGCCATTCGCAAAGCAGCGCGAACGGCAGCAAGTAAGTGCTCCGTTTAGTGCGCCTTTCGTGGGGTAGGGGTGGGGGGCTTCGTTCCACCATGGATTTCAGGCGGCCGAATGCACTGGCATTTGGCCTCACCGAGATCCATGGAGGAATTCTCTGACATCCCTATACAATTGTACAATGAAAGACAGGACACACACAGACACACACACTCCTCAGCCACCTCAGAAATAAAGTGAGCACAATAACTCTGAACCCCACCCATGAGAATTTCTCCAAAATTTTCTTCTCCTTTGGATATTTTTAAAGTAATTTCTATCAAGTTGAATGAGAATGATTTAAAAAAATGCGGAAGGCATTTTTTAACACAGCGCTACCCGTTCAGACTTGCCTTGAAAACCTTCAGAAAAGATGACATGCCTTTCTAAGCAGTTTCTTCCAGACCCGAACAGCAACTGCAGTTAGGAATTCTGCAGTTTTATGCAACAATTGTGCCAGTTATACACAGTGAAGAGAAAGAGGAAGTGTTCCTAAAAGGCAGATAGGCACTGTTAGCTTTATACATGCATCATTTTGTCACTAGGATATAGGGATGGACGAAAGGGACTTACCTTGTCCTGCAGCTTGCTTCGCGGTGGGGGGGAGGTGCTTCGGTTCTCCCCCCGAAGTTCAGCCGAGGGGGGGAGGCGCCCCGCCTCACCCGGCCGAAATTCAGGCCGGGGGGGAGGTGCCCCATCCCTTGCCAGCGAAATTCAGGCTGGGGAGGAGCTCCCCGTCTCCCCGGCCGCGAAAAAAAAAGTAACACACACACACACACACACACACACACACCCATGATAGGCTACGTAACGATTTGCGTGGCCTATCACGGCTAGATTTCCAAAGTCAGCCGTGATAGGCTACGTAAATCGTCACGTAGCCTATCACGGGTGACTTGGGGGGAAAAAAAAAGTGTGTACGCAAATGGCGGCGCCCCATGGGTGCCACCATTTGCATTCCTTATTTTGGCACGTCTAGTCTACGTAAAGATTTACGTAGACTACGGCGAAAATAAGGGCAACGCAAATAGTGTTCCCTTATTTTCGCCGTAGTCTACGTAAATCTTTACGTAGACTACCCCTGTCCAAATAAGGAACGCAAATGGCGGCGCCCATGGGGCGCCGCCATTTGCGTACGTGCTTTTTTTTTTCCCCAAAGTCACCCGTGATAGGCTACGTGACAATTTACGTAGCCTATCATGGCTGACTTTGGAAATCTAGCCGTGATAGGCTACGTAAATCGTCACGTAGCCTATCACGGGTGTGGGTTTTTTTACTGTACTTTTTTATTTTGTAATGGCGGCGGCGGTGGCCAGTTGAGAGACCGGCTGCCGCCCCCGCCGAAACGCTGCCGAATCGCCGCCGGGACCCGCCGCCAAGAGGGACATTTGCTGAAGGTAAGTCCCATCCTGGGGGGGGGGCGGGGGGCCGGCGGAGAATTTCCCCAACACTTTCGGGGGGCTGAATGCGTCGGCACTCGGCCTCCCGAAGATTCGTGGAGAAATTCTCCGCCATCCCTAGTAGGATATCAGTTAGCTGCACTGAGGGTCAACAGGAGCTGAGTTCTAAATCAGCATTTGCCTTTATTTCAGATATTCAGTTTCAGGTATTCTGTTCGGTTCCATCCAAGAGCAAAAACACAGTTGCACTTGCAGAAACCTTTCCACTGACTTCTTTTGAACATAAGAACATAACAAGACCCCTGCTAGATCAGAACAAAGGCCCATCTAGTTGAGCATTCTGTTCCCTTGCTGGCCAACCAGATGCCTTTGGGAAGCTCTCATGACCCCAATAGTTCTCTCTTCCTTGTTTTACCTAACCAGTGGTATTCCGAGTTATACTGCCTCTGATACTGGATCCCAGTGGAGGCTGGTGGCTCCAATATCAGTAGGCCATATCATATCATAACATATAATCATAGAATAGTAGGGTTGGAAGGGGACTACAAGACCATCGAGTCCAACCCCCTGCTCAATGCAGGAATCCAAGTCAAACCATCCGTGACAAATGGCTGTCCACCTTCATCTTGAATGCCTCCAGTGTGGGAGAGCCCACCACCTCCCTAGGTAATTGGCTCCATTGTCATTTTGCTCTAAAAGCCAGGAAGCTTTTCCTGATGTTCAGCCAGAATCTGGCTTCCTGTAACTTCAGCCCATTGTTCTGTGTCCTGCACTCTGGGATGATGGAGAAGAGATCCTGGCCTTCCTCTCTGTGGCAACCTTTCAAGTACTTGAAGACCGCTATCATATCTCCCCTCAGTCTTCTCTTCTCAAGGCGAAACATGCCCAGTTCTTTCAGTCTCTCCTCATAGGACTTTGTTTTGCTTTGCACCTAAGAGAGTTCCTTTAGAGGTCTGACTGGTTCTGACTGAAACCTGGAGCAGATTCACCACTCCGCTGACATCAGAGCCACCAGCCTGCACTGCTGGACCCTATCCCAAACTGCAGTTTCATCCCTCCCTTCCCCCTGCTGCTTTTACAATTTCTTCCTCCTATAACAGCTTCCCTCTTTATTCCCAGTGTTTAAATCATCATCATCATCATCATCATCATCATCCTCCTTGCTCTCTAACCAACTCCCACTTCCACACCTTGCTATGCAATGTGCATGGTGAAGTCATGGCACAGGATGGTCAAGCAAAGAAGCACTGAGCAGTGAAACCCACCTGAAGGTTGGCTGGGACCAATTGGTGTGTCCCGACCCACAGTTTGAGAAACTCTGTGGTACAAGCAGCATTCGAACCAGGGACTTCCTGTTTCCCTGCTAAGGATGCAATCCTATATGCCCTTACTTGGGAGTAAGGCTCATTGAACTGAGTGGGACTTACTTCTGGATAAAGTTGCATAGGATTGCACTGTAAATCTGTTAAACTGCAATCCCATACCCACTTACCTAGGGATAAGCTCCACTGAACTCAACTGGACTTACTTCAGATTGCACTCTTCGTCACTATGCTACCCTAGCTCTCATACTGAGATACAACAGCAAATAACAAGCAAACCAAAATTGTGGCCTACAATCTTGTTTAAGAACTGCTTTTCTACATCCTTCTCAACTTGCAGCTTTTCTAACTTGTCAACACCCTAGGAGACGGGGGTTTAAACCTTCCCTACCCATGTGCGATGGTCCTAACTGGGATTGGGGCCCCATCCCATTACTTGTATGTGAAAAGTAAAGGGCAGTTAAGCTGCATACTACATAGCTAACATGAATGAATACAAGAAGGACCTCTGTCAATGCTGAGAGGAGGGGTAATATTAACTCCCAGATTTGAGTGTGGCGCCCCTGTTGACATAAGCTAAATCAGGGTGCAGAACCCCAGGCCTGGGGGCCAAATCCAGCCACCCAGGGGTCCCCAGGAAGCCACTCTCCTTTCTCCTAGCCCAACCCCCTTTCCATCAACCACCAATCATTTGGTGGTTTCCCATCTTTTGTTCATCCCCCCCCCTTTCTAGAAGATTGAAATGCCTCTCCCAAGGCATAGTTACTGACAGTAAGAGCTTGAAGCTAATATTGGCTGGTATTTTTTGTATTTTGGCCCCACCCTTTTTTGCCTTCGCCCCCCCCCCCCCACCACCACTGGAATGCAGCCCCTGAGAGCTGCTCCAAAATGGAACTCGGCCCTCCGACTAAAACAGACTCTGCAGCCCTGAGCTAAAAGGTGATAAATGTAAGAAATAGAAATGTAAATAAATAAATAAATAAATAAATGTCACAATTCCATGCCTCTGCATTTTCCTCCCAACTAAACATTGCCAAAAATTCCCTTCCCCAAAAGAATGTATAATTTGTTCATTGTCACCTCAAAAATAAACAAAACCTTCACCCACAGGAAAGCTATTTTGCATTTACTCAGAGTTAAATGGGAACGGAATTTAGTCTTGGATGTTCCTCATAAAGCTTGGGGAAAGTTGGAGTAAGAAGGAAGAGTGAGAAGTTTTTCTGTTCCTGTACTCCAATTCTATGAGCCACTAAAATGAAAGGCAACATTCCGAACAAGATAACTGCATTGGGATCTTGTCCTACACCGGATTTTTTTTTAATGTTTATGAGGTGTGCCTCAGGCAGAGCTGCCATGCATCTGTGAGACAGGAAGAAAGAGACAGGGAATTGAGTACCAGGCAATGAAAACAGCATTTATAACTGAGGTGGGGGGGTGTTTCTCCTCCTCAAAGCTGCAGAGCGACAGAGGAATTATGGGAAGTATGGAGCAGGTTACAAAACAGCATTTTAAGCTTTCCATCTTAACTCCCTTTATACACATCAAAAAAGAGAGAGAGAGAGAGAGAGAAAGAGAAAGAGAAAGAGAAAGGTATGATCAATAAAATGTTCATAATACTCTCCCCATACCTGGCTTTAACTGAATATTTCATGGTTTGCTGTTTCCTTTTCATTGTGCATATAGCATGAAATGCAAAATCATATTTTAAGGCTATAATTCTGCTCACACTTCCCTAGGAGTGTGAACCCGAATGAACGCAATAGGACCTACATCTGAGTGATCATGCACAGGATTGGGCTGCAAAAGGTATCTAAAAGGCACTGCAACTTCAGAGTCTCCACCCCCACCCCAGCTGCCGACACACACACACACACACACACACACAAAACCTGGGAGCATTTCTTAAAATTGTGGAAGGTGGGATTTCCTTCTCATGTGATAAAACTTGCATCTGAATTCTAAACACATCTGACTGAAAGTAAATCCCACCGATCCACTAAATAACTACCTAGTCTTGCACATGTTTCCTTAGAAGTCCCATTCTGCTCAATGGGACTTACCCTTAGACTCTCAATGATTTACTAGATATTGCTTACTACGTTTAACTCTATGCACCCCTGCACCAACCAGTATGCTGCTGCATATGATCCTGGGTCTTCGTCAGACTCACCTAGCTATGGGGCTGTAAGTGGAGTGACCAGATGCAAAGAGATCTGGTCTGGACTCCTCTGTAAAAAAAGGTAAAGGTGTCCCCAACCAGTCATGTCCGATTCTAGGGTGTGGTGCTCATCCCCGTTTCTAAGCCGAAGAGCCAGCGCTGTCCGAAGACGCTTCCATGGTCATGTGGCCGGCATGACTGAACACCGAGGTGCACGGAACGCTGTTACCTTTCCCGCCGAGGTGGTACCTATTTATCTACTTGCAATGTCTTGCTTTCGAACTGCTAGGTTGGCAGAAGCTGGGACTGAAGACGGGAGCTCACTCCGTCACGCAGCACTCGGGTCTCGAACTGCTGACCTGCCGACCTTCCAGTCTGCAGTTCAGCATCTTAACCACTAAGCCACCACAGCCCCTGGACTCCTCTGTACAACACGGAAATTTTGGCAGGTCCGGTTTCCTCACCACAGCACTGCATAACAAGCTAGACACTTGCTGAATTTCCTGTTTGGCTGGGTTTAAAAGCCTCACAGGCTATATAGCAGGGGGGAAGAACCTCAGTCCCAGGAGCCAAAGCTGGCCCTCCAGGGCTCCCCTCTTTGTCTGGCCCCGCCCACTTCCCCCCAGACATGGATAGTTGTGGCTTCCTAGCTTTCATGCCATTTTTCCCATTCAAAAAGGTTGAAATGCCTCTCTTAAAGCTTAGTTACTGGCCGTAATTGCTTTGAAGTATAATATGTGGAGGGGGGGATTGTACTTTGGACCTTCTCCTTTGGTCTTTGGCCCTTTGTCCCACACTGGAATGTGGGCCCCAAGAGCGTCTCTAAAATGGAATGTGGCCCTCAGGCTAAAAGAGGTTCTGCACCATTGCTCTAGGGACAAAAGCAGCTTTGAGGAGCAGGCTGAGGACTAGAAATTTGTCATAGGAGGTAGGAAAGTTAAGGCTCAGTGAGTCCAGAGGCAATAAGGTTGAAAGAAGGGTGAAAAGCAGGGCTGGGCAACTTGTGGCCCTCCAGACATTTTGGCCTACAACTCCCATCATGCCTCACCATTAGCTATGCTCATTAGGGCTGATGGGAGTTAAAGGCTCAAACATCTGGAGGGCCACAAGTTGTCCAGCCCTAGTGTAAAGCCAGTTTAGAGAAGTGGTTAGAGTGCTGAGCTAGAACAGGGGTGCAGAACTGTTTGGGGGTGGGGGCACCATACCCCATGGACCAGAAGACCTCAGGGGCATAGCCCTGCCCCCTATCACCCCCTTCTTTCTTTCGTTCATTCTTTTCTTTGTGCTGGAAGGAGGCATGGAACTGTGTTTCCTTTCAGCACAGAGAAAGCCCAGGTCACCCGTACCCCCAACGCCTCTCATCCCCACTGCTATCTCCAGTCTCAGAGACATGAGAGGCAGCACAAGCTGGGGCCATACCCAGGGGAGAGCGCTGGTTCTTGCCCTTGCACAGGTGGTCCAGCAGATCTGAGATCAGAGCTAGTGGGGAAGCCCTCCAAGGGGTTTTCTCCAGGAGGCACAGCTTGGAACCTAAGCCCTCCCCGCAACAGGAACCCCCCAAAATGGCACGAGTTGGATTGGGCCACTGCACAGGACAAATTAGGCCCATGGGCTGAAGGTTCTGCACCCCTAATCTAGAACCTGAAAGACCTGGGTTCAAATCCCTGCTCAACTATATTTATTTATTTTTATTTATTTATTTCATTTCTATACCGCCCAATAGCCGAAGCTCTCTGGGCGGTTCACAAAAACTAAAACCAAACAACACACAATAAAACAATTTAAAATATATAGAACATTAAAACCACAATATAACAATACAACCACAATAAAACCTAGCAGCAGTACAGGAGTTTAAAATACAGATTTAAAACAGCAAAGATAAAAATTTAGAAAGCTAAAATGCCTGGGGAAATAAAAAGGTCTTCACCTGGCGCCGAAAGGAGTACAATGTAGGCGCCAGGCGAACCTCACTAGGGAGCTCATTCCAGAGCCGGGGTGCCACAACAGAAAAAGCCCTCCTCCTAGTAGCCACCCGCCTTACTTCCTTCAGCAGGGGCTCACGGAGAAGGGCTCACTGAGCTTGGGCAGCCACCAGCACTCATCCTAACCTCTCTTGGAAGGTTGTTGTGAGGGGAAAATGGCCAAGGGAAGAACCGTGGAAGCTACTCTGAGCAGCAGGAACCACAGAACCAGTAGAGCCCTATTCAGGCACGAAGGGGCCAGTGGAGGCTGGTGGCTCTGATTTCGGTGGGGCTGTGAATCCATTCTGGGAACTCTAAAGGAGCTCTCCAACGTGCTGAACTCTAGCCACAAAATAGGTTCAACAACTTGGATAGCTCCTTTGGAGTTCTGGCTGGTTCTGACTGAAACCAAGAATGGATTCACAGCCCCACCGAAATCGGAGCCACTCGTCTCCACTTCCTGTCCCCTGCCTGCGCTCATGTGCAGTGGTCTAGTGGAGCCCGGGCTCACAGGGATGCAGCACCAGTTACATCATTAGCAGGGGCGATGATGTAACTGCCTCCGCCACCCCTCAGACTAGGATGGACAGACTCACCCAAGTCCACCTCATGTGCTGCTTGCCAGACCCCTGCTGGCTGCGTGGTGAGCCAGCAGGTGGTCCATGGGCAAACGGTGTGTGGCCACCTGATTCCTTGGTGTTCTTTCATGTAAAGGGCCTTTTATGCAAATGGGGGCCATAAAGCGGCCATTTACTCGAGATTACAGGCAGAAATGGTCCAGACGTAAATGAACCAGTGGGGACCACCGCACTCGCCTGGCTCACTGCACACAGAGTCAGGCAAGCACAGTGGTCTGCGGAACGGAGTCCCGGAGGCCAAGCAGGGGGGAGTCTGCCAGAGTACACCCCCCCCCTCAGACTCCTGTGACATCCCTACCTCAGACTTCCCTGTCCCCTCTGAGCTTAGCTGTAATCCTCACAGTAGTGGCGGGGGATGAATTTTCCCAGGAACAATATATCGTTCCCTGTTGTAATGCAAAGGATTTTGAGGTGGCCTGGTCTTGAATGGGCAATCAAGACCCATTGGCTTTACCAAAGAACTGCTGTTGGTGGAGATGAAAACAGTTAGAACCATCTTGTTGATTTGGATCAACCAGCTGCCTGAATTTTTGGACTCTCCTTGGGGGTGTGGCTACAGGGACTGTCACAGTGGGTGCCTGCACTTCAACATTGGCCAGTACACCACAGCTCAAGCACCAGCCACCCCCCACCCCAGGTGACACATGATCTGCATCAGCTGAAAAGAGCTCCTTCTACACATTTCAGGTTTCTAATATGGGGACAGGACCCCTGGTCCTTTAGGATTCCCATCCCCATGGAAGAAATCCTACACGCATAGAGGAGGCCCACTTTAGTCTGAAGCTGGTCACGTGTCGGCTAGGGGCATGGCCTGTCATCATTGAGGGGATGGGGCTACCTGCACATTCCGGCTGGTCCCTTCATGTGTTTGACTGCCTGAAGAAGGCTTAGGGCTACTTCACAGCCCCACGTGGGGCCGAAGAACAGGAGGTCATGCTGTGTAGGCAGGAGAGAAGTGAACAGGGAAGGCTGTTTTGGAAGACTGTGGGCCTGGGCCAGGACACCAAAAGGGCATCAGGTTGCTAGGAACATAGGAAGCTGCCTTAAACCAGGTCCGACTATTAGGGCATCTCTACACCAGCCTAAAATCCTGCATTTAAAATGGGGCTTTCTGCTTCCATTTGAAATGCAGGATCACAATGGACCCCTTCTTTCTTTCATATGCTTCCTTTCCCCCCCACCCCTCTTTCTCCCCGTATCTGAGTCTGCCGTTCTCTTTCATTGATCTAGCTCCTATTCTTGCTGCTTTTCCTCCTTTCATGGAGGGAACTCAAGCGCCACACCACCGGTTAATTTGATAGCTCATTATCTGCGATATATTTTAAAAAGGAACAAGGGGCATTTAGTGCAGGAGATGCCCTGGAGGTTCATGGCGTCTTGTAAAGAGCCCGCCAACTTCCATGAGGGAGCAATCTCAATCTCAGGATAAAAAGCTGCGTGTGAAGGAGCCCAAAGTCTGAGTAGCCCGGTACTGCCTATCCAGGCTGGCAATGTTTATCTGGGCTCACAGTCAGAGGTCTCTTGCATTAACCTGCTACTTGATCCCTTTTACCTGGAGATGCCAGGATTGAACTTGGGACCTTGAGATTGCAAAGCAGGGGCACTAAGCAATGCACATGCAAAAGCTGGGCCTTCAGCAGGGGTGGGAACCTGCAGCCCTCCAACTGCCATCAACCTCAGCCAATATGGCCAATGGTCAGGGAGACTGAAGGCCACTGGTTTCCCCACACCCAGTCTACAGCAGGGGTGGGCAACACACATCCTTCAGCCCACATGCGCCCCCCATCCTCTTCTGTAGTCCCTGCCACTGCCCCACCACCAAATTTGGTGGTGGGACATTGGGGGCAAAAACCTCCCACCAATATTCAGCAGCATAAGAACAGCAGAAGAGCCCTGCTGGATCAGACCAAGGGTCCATCTAGTCCAGCATTCTGTTCACACAATTGGCCAATCAGCTGTTGGCCAGGAACCCACAAGCAGGGCATGAGCGCAACAGCACCCTCCCACCCATGTTCCCCAGCAACTGCTGTACATAGGCATACCACCCCTGGTACTGGAGGTAGCACATAGCCATCAGGACTAGTAGCAATTGATAGCCTTTTCCTCCAGGAATTTGTCCAACCCCCTATGGCACTTTAGAAAGGCCAAAGTTAACTTGTAGTGGTCAGCAAAAGTTCTGTAGTGGTCAGTAAACCACTGATTTGGGAGGCTGCCACCACTGTGCCACTGAATTTGGTGGTAGCAGCAGGTATATGGCCTGCAGTGGGGTCCAGGGGCTGGAAATTGCCCCCCAGACTGCCCAAAATTGTCCATTCATCTTAAAGAGTCACACAGAAGAGCAAGTCTGCAGGTGTGACTTCTGCTGTCACTGAATCACAATGACTTGACAATCATGAAGAGGCAGTTGGACCTTGGGACAGCCTAACCTACCAACGTACCTCACAAGATTGTTGTCAGAATAAAATGGGGGGGGGGGGCGGATGCTACAGTATGTACATTGTTTTGAATGCCTTCGAAGAAAGGCAGAGTTTAAATTGTGAGTAGTGGTTTTAATGTTGTAATTTGGTTGTATTGCTTTTATGTATTGTTGCTTTTATTTGAATTGTGCACATTTGTTGAACTGTGGTAAGATTTGTGGAAAGGTGGCATTTAAATATTTAAATAAATACATGTAATAAAGAAGGATGGGGGAAGGGGGTGTGTTAGGGGCTGAAATTCCCATAAAGATGTGAACTAACCAGCCAATTATTTGACTGCAAGATTCGAGCTACAGCCACATGTGGCAGGCGCAGCACAGAGCAGGGCTGAATCTACACACAGCTGTTATACCATTATCATACCATTATCATAACTGTTGGTCCACATGACACCAATGGGCAGCAATAGTTATGATAATGGTATGATAATGGTATAACGGCTGTGTGTAGATTCAGCCCCAGAGTTTACAACTCTAAGTTTGACCAGGGTTGAATCTACACACAGCCGTTGTACCGTTATCATACTGTTATCGTACCGTTATCATAACTGTTGGTCCACCTGACACCAATGGGCAGCAATAGTTATGATAACGGTATGATAGCGGTATAACGGCTATGTGTAGATTCAGCCCCAATAGGGATTGTTTACATTTCAGGAATGTTCCACACAGTCATCTAAAATTCCATGCTTTAAAAAATAATTGTTTGTTTGCAGCGTTTTACTCCACTCTTTAGCCAAAATGGCTCCCAGAGTGACTTACAAATATCAGCAGCAACACGGAGGACTGGAGCCAAAATGGGACACTGAAAAAAAGAAAGAATGATCACCATGGTCAGTGGAACCCCAAAGTCTGCAGAAGTACGAAGGAAAAAACATTTTTAAAAAATAGCCTAAGGGGGCAAACCCCCACCCAACCCTACCTTAAAACAGCCCAGTGAGGACTTGGCATACTGAGTAGCCATAGGGGGGGGAAACTGAAACTGACGTGGGGGTGGAATGGAGTATTCTAGGGAAGGATGTGGCTGGCTAACAGTGCCCTGAATAACCCCTGTTAGAAAGTGAATTTTGTTGCAGGTACCAGGGTTGCATCTATTGTGGTTATAAACATGGCGCCCTGTCCATCATAGCAGGCCCTCGCTGGGACCTTAGCCCTGCTACAGGTATGGAACTCCTGGACTGTCAGAAGTATGAAGTCCTCAGAGCAGTCATTTGTCTTCCAGTGCCTCGATCCTGAGATGAACAAGGGTGAACACCCAGGCCTCTCGTTGATCAACGGGGAAGTCAACTCAAGAATATTTCTACTGAAGCCCCGCCCACCGGAAGTGAGGACCAAAGGAGCGGCTCCTGATGCGCGGGGCGGGGGCGCTCGCGCGCGATTCCCTTTCAGACTTCTTCTTTTACGAAGCCGGAGTCCGAAAAGAGCGGCAGAAAGTGACTTCGGTATAACTGGGTGGGGCTGTAGCTCGGCTCGCAGCTATGGGTGGGTGGGTGGGAGGGAGGGAGGGCAGGCAAGTCTGTTCTAAGGCAAACATTCTCCCGAAAGGAAGGTGCCAAAAGGGCGAGTGAAGAAGACGACCGGAGGGAGCCTTGTCCGGGGGGGGGGGGTCCCAGCGCCGGCCCGATTCAGGCAGGGGGAGGCCCTGGCCTGGGCTAGGCAAGCACGTGACCCCAGCCCAGAAGCCATTGCTCTCTTCCTCCCTTCCCCTCCCCTCCCCTCCCCGTTTGTCCCCGTAGATCCGCTTGCCGTGTGGCTCGCCAGCAACAAGCGCTTCGGCGCGGAGCCCGCCAGGGTCCCGCTGCGGCCCTGGTCCCGGGCGGCGCGGCGGCGGCGCCCCGCTCCGGCTCCCTGGAGGCGCCAGCCCCTGGTGCAACTTACCTGTCGGGCGGAGAGGGCGTCGCTGCTGGGCCCGCGGGCGAGCCCGCTCAGCGGCGGCGGGCCACCCGCGCGCCTCCTCTTCCCCCTGCCCGGGCTGGCTCGACGCCCCGCGCCGGCTTCGGTCCGTGGCTCGACTCGAGCTCGCCAAGCGCCTTAGGCCAGATGCCCGGGAAGGGGCTAGATTCACTTTGCTCAATGGCGGCGGGGCAAGAAGGCAGAGAGCCCCAGCGGCATCAGATCGATTTACTAAACAAACTGAAACGTGGGTGGGGATGTTAAACAGTAACCAAGAGCCTCAAGGAAAACTGAAAGCTTCAGCCGCCGTCGCCGCAGGCTAGTGCCTCCTCGCGTCGCGCGCCCGGGCCCTTTTCGAAACCTTTGTTTCCCCCCTCATTGCTGTGGATGACCCCAGCTCAGCCGTCTCCCCTCTGCTCGCCGTAGCTGTCTGCCGCGGCCTCTCGGGTAAGGAAGGAAAAGAGCGTGCCCCCGAGCTTGTGCAGAGCGCAATTCCCTCTTAACCACCGAATAGCGGCCACCTGTCCGCATTGCTCAGAGATTAAAGGGTGAGGGGCCCAGGCAGGTGCCTTGCTATTTTACAGCCCGATCTTACACTACACTACCCGTTTATTCGAAAGGAAGCCCCGCTTTGTTCAACGGGACTTTCTCCCAAGGC
Source organism: Heloderma suspectum (assembly GCF_057233095.1). Taxonomy (NCBI): domain Eukaryota; kingdom Metazoa; phylum Chordata; class Lepidosauria; order Squamata; family Helodermatidae; genus Heloderma; species Heloderma suspectum. The sequence continues at coordinate 54,958,988 of NC_139461.1, forward strand.
GATTTGCAAAGGCTGCAGCCCTACAGAAAGTAACCACTAGGGAGGGAGTGCGACTGACAGCCAGCTACTACAACGTGCTTACAACGGGAGTGTTGGCACTTCCACGCAGGATCATGCCTACGCTTAGCTGGAATTAGGGTACATTAAATTCACTACAATTTTCTGCCAAGGATTTGCACCCTTCGGTTCGGAGTCTTCTGCCGCACGAGTGCTAAGAAGTCAGGTGATATTCACTAGGGATAGACGCGTGGTGCCAGACTTCGGACACGTTGAAGCCCACTCGCAGCGCGATCCTACGTATGTTGGTCAGAAATAAGTCACTATTACCGAACACAACTGGATCTTTGAGGAAACATGCCTGGGATCGGAAGTTCAGTGGGCTGTGTAGATCGCAGGCGAAAATCGGCTAAGGAAAGCGCATGGCGCGCGCACATACCCGACCCTGCCCAAAACTAGCCAGATGTAAACGGGCCGCAGGCGAAGTTTAGTTTTGTCTTCCACCAGCCGAGGCTGTGGGACACTAATGCTAGGTTAAGAACCAATCGTAACAAAATGCTGCAGCCGTATGTATACAATCCTGAAATTAGTGGGACTTACTTTTGAATAAGGGCTCAATACTACATACGTGTTTAGACTGGGGGGAAAGGACCTACAACTTCCAGCATCCCTCCAGCAGCCATGCTGCCTGGGGCATGCTGGGAACAGTAGGATTTCTGTCTAAACTTGCATAGGATTCAGCCCTAAACTCCGTTTTGAATAAATTCTCGATAGAATACTTTCATCTTCAGATCCCCTGCGAGGGATACACTAAACGGGGGTACGGATCCAGCCAAAGTTAAGTACAAGCTGGTATCAGTGGGAGGGAGTTAGGTCTGGACTTAAATGTCGTCTTCAAATCTTTGTGACCATTCAAATGAAAACAACGCCCCCCTCCCCAAGCGACTGTCCTTGTGTCGCGCCGAAAATGGCACACTTTCACACCAATTCTGTTATTTATATAGACCAAAATGGACTGTCCACTTAAGAGAATAAAATGCACACAAAAGTAATATTCAGATACCAAGGGAGGAGCATTGTAATCTCCCCGTAACAGGCTAGATAGACTCTGCTGTGGTGGAATCATTCCCACGTTAGATACTGTCAGACTTGGCCTCAATGGAGACTAGGAGTGGCTCGATGAGGACCGAAAGTTACACGATGGCTCTGCTAATTCATCCGCATCTGGGAAGTGGTTCCATCCACCCTGCTTGAATCGTCTATCCAGTGGAGGCTCGTGGCTCCGATTTCGGCTGTGAATCCATTCTGGCTTTCAGTCAGAACCAGCCAGAACTCTAAAGGAGCTATCCAAGGTGCTGAACCCTGCACCCAAAATGGGTTCAGCATCTTGGATAGCTCCATTAGAGTTCTGACTGAGACCTGGGGTGGATCTACAGCCCCACCGAAATCAGAGCCACCAGCCTCCACTGCCTATACGTCGTCCTCGTTTGTAGTCTTCATAACAAGGCGCCATTGTTGGGCCTTTTGGTACTAACATCGCCCCATTCCCTTCACTTTGTATTCAGGAATCTGCCCACTGAGGATCACGCTTCATAACGCGCGATTGACGAACTGAACTTTGGCCCGCAAAAGCGTATGCCGCAATAGAGCTGTTAATCCTTAAAATGCCCCAAGACCCTTGTTTTTGCATCAGCTGTTTTATACGAAACTGAATGCCCGATGAGAGTGTGTTGCATACATCCCGTGAACGCCCTAGTGCTAGAACGATTAGATTCAGCCTTCTTAACAGTCAGATACTGGCTGCACAGAGTGAACAACCCGGTCCTATGGAGAATTAGGCGCACCTATACTTATTGGGCGCGCTTGACTCTCCATAGGATCGAGCTGCGGATATCCGTAGGAACAGGTTCCTACGGGTTCTATATGGAGAGGTATAACATGTAATAAATATTAGCCAGGTGCGGAGGGGAAACACGCCCACTTAGATCGCGCGGAGGGCCTCTATATATGCGTGGATTTTCGAATTCCTGTTTGTTGACCAGAAAATAGGGGCGGGCGGGGGGGGGGGGGAGAGATAGAGATACTACCTTCCGTTCTATTTTTGGGTTCTCTTGGATCAGCTGGTTCTTGAAACAGGCTTCCAGTCTTACAGAACTCCTCATTGGATGTTTCTGCACTTGAAGCCTGGCGATTTCTGTGTAGTTGGGGAGCTAAGCTAACCTAAATCTCATCGTATAAGCCGCCTTTGCCCACTCTGTGTTGAACTGAATGATCGACGGGCGGGTGGCAGGGAATTAACCAGACCTGTAACAGTAAACATCCATTTGATCTCCTGTGGCTGAGTTTTGTTAAGTGCCAGTGACGATTACCTGGTTTTTGTTTTGTTTTCAATTTAAACCCCCAAACAGGCTCTTCTACTTAGGGGAAGATGGACAAAAGCAGGATATCCTATTTAAGAAGGCTGGGCTCTGTTCACGGCACTCTCGGTTTCGAACTTTTCCGCTACATTGAGCCGTGTGTGAAACGAGAGGACGGAGAAGGGAGAAAACATTCTGATAGCAGTACAAACTGCCAGTGGAGGCTGGTGGCTCCGATTTCAGAGGGGCTGTGAATCCATTCTGGGATTGTCAGAACCAGCCAGAACTCTAAAAATGCTATCCATGGCGCTGAACCCTATGCCGCAAAATATCTTCAGCACCTCGGATAGCTCCTTTAGAGTGCTGGCTGGCTCTGACTGAAACCTAGATTGCATGCACAGCCCCACTGAAATCGGAGTCACCGGCCTTCACTGCAAACTGCCTTCTTCCAGCCGAACCATCTCACCCCTTGAATTTACACCAGCGTATTGTCCCATTGGCTTCAGTAGGACTAGGGCTGCAATCAGTGGAACTTATTTCCGAGTAAACGCGCAGAGGGGAGGGGGTCTGTGGTCTGTGACCGCTCACAGACCAGCGGCTCAAAACGTAAAGCCAAGGTGCGTTGTTTGTGTGACAAAGTTATTGGCAGCGATCCTAAACGCACCGTTGCTCTGTCCCAGAAACGTAAGCCCCGTTTGGAAAAGACTTCCTCCCAAATACATTGCAGGTTTCGTTTAGATCGAGGGACGATTTGGCAGAAAAAGACGTGTAGAACTCGGAAATCCACCGGATTGTTCCTTTTAAGGAAAGGCTATTGATAGTGTGACCCTGATTAATTTCTTTTAAAAGAGATACACACTTTTCAAGACTTTCCATCGGACCTACCTAGGAAGCCTGATCCACCCCAAGATCCCGGGTGGGTCCTTACTCGGTAGACAGGATAAGGCACTCTGCTTATGCTCAGAGGCATTTCTTATTGTGCAACCTGCCCCCAGAATCCTAATCATATTAAGGGCTAAATCCTAGACATGTTTAGACAGAAGTTAGTCCTACAACTCTATCCTGGCTAGGGCATGCTGGGAGTTATAGGACTTGTTTCTGTCTAAACATGCATAGGATTGCGCCCTGAGGCTGCAATTGCAGTGGAGGCTGGTGGCTCCGATTGTGGTGGGGCTGTGATCCATGCTGAGTTTCAGTCAGAACCAGCAAGAACTGTAAAGGAGCTATCCAGGGTGACGAACCCCATCCCCCAAATAGGTTCGGCACCTTCGGTAGCTCCTTTAGAGTTTTGGCTGGTTCTGACTGAAACCCAGAATGGATTTACAGCCCCACCACAATCGGAGCCACCAGCCTCCACTGAATTCTAAACTAGTTTACCGGGGAGTATGCCCCCCACTGAGCTCAATGGGACTTACTTCTGAGTGGACATGATGTAGAAGATTGTACCGTGGGCGGCGCAAGGTGAACCTACCACCCGGATTCCACTCGCTTTGAAGGAAATCCCACCCAGATCAGTGAGATTCCAGAATGGGGAAAATATATATTTTCAGATAGCGTTGCTAATGGGCTCACTTCGAAGAAACGGTGCCTTTCCCAACTAGCGCTCACCAAATGTGATGGACTACAAATACCAGCATCCCCAGTCACCCATGCTGGCTGGGAGGTGCTGTCAGTTGTAGTGCAACACATCTGAAGAGCACTGGGTTGGAGCAGACTGTTCTATACTCAACTTTAAAAGAAAATCATTCCCAAGAGATAGGACTTTTAGGTTTCAAGAAGTTCACTTTGGCAGTGGAGGCTGGTGGCTCCAATGTCAGTGGGGCTGTGCATCCATCCTGGGCTTCCACCAGAACCAGCCAGAACTCTAAAGGACCTATCCAAGGTACAGAACCCTATCCCCAAAATGGGATCGGCACCTTGGATCGCTCCTTTAGAGTTCTGACTGGTCCTGACTGAAACCCAGGGCAGATTTGCCCTGCTGCACTTTGGCCTAACCGAACTGCGTCCGGGCGCCGGGCTGAGGTCTGTGCCCTCCTTCATGAGGATCCAGAGGCACGGGAGTTAAAGCGCAGTAGGGAAAAGTGAACCATTGGAAACGGAAACTCAACAGGTGCAGCTTGCCCGTCACTGCTTTCCCGGCACAGGCTCTTGACCTGTTCAATTTCTGCCTAGCACGTAGCCATCAAAGGCACTGCCAGGACTGGGGGCGGGGGAGGGAAAGCTGACACCAGGGGCAACCATACTGAGAGCCCTTCGAGAAGCCGGATACTTTTCTGTGTGGTCTGAGCTGATGTGTGTGACACAACGCATTTCTAAACAGGTTTACCTGGCTGGAGGTTGTTGACCCCTGTAAGAAGTGACGCCTTAGCATCGGGATGCCAAGAACCCGGCTGGCTCTAGCGAAGCCGAAAGATACCCCGACGATCCTTAGCGCGCAAGTAAATCGCCCTAGATTTCCAGGGGGCTGTTTTCACCACGTTGTGGTGGCCAGTAGCGTCTTAAGCTGAGCACTTGAGCGCTGATGTGGCCGGATCCTGTGAGGTTTAAGGCTGCGATCTTATGTCCAGACACCCCATTGAACTTAGCGGGGCTTACTTATGAGTAAACGTACAAAGCATCAGGGTGCAAGGCGTCTGGAAAAGTGTGTGAAATGAGCCTAGTGCACTGCTTTATAAGGCTATTACTATTAACAACCGTGTTAAGTCAGAATTCAGGCCCATTCATCAGGATCTCTTGAATCCCCTTTCTGCACTGTACCCCCTAATGATAATGGTGCAAGCATTTAAAAGGAGACACATTACTGAAGAGGGAAATAATAAGGTGGAACCCCCATGAGGTTGTATCCAATGGTAGTCATACTTCGAATAGACCCATTGAAATGAATAAAAAAAAATGCTTGGGTTGTTCTTTTTCCCCGTTCACGGAGACCCAGTTGGGTAGTGGTTTTCCCGAAAGGAGACTTCGAGTACGAATCAACACGTTTTTCTTCGGAACGAAGGTAGGTAGGTAGGTAGGTAGATGTGGATTGGGCAATTCGGTACAGTACACACAGCTCTGAAGCAGGGGTTCTTGTCCTAAGATTTTGCCCCATTGAAATCAGTGGGGTTCTGGCCATATTTTCCCCACGTTTACTTGGAAGTAAGTCCCACGGATTGCAAAGGAACTGACTTCCAACTTCCAAGAAATTTTAATGCTGTTTTCTAACCATGCTATTCTGCCTCTTAATATATTCTCTTTAGATAACCAGTAGAATAACTTGACTGATTCAACCAAAAATTAACCGAAAACACAGTTAAGTGAAACTCAGCCCGCTCCTGTCAAACGCATTATTATTGTTATTATTATTATTATTATTATTCATGTTATTTATTTAGAAATCACATTTGAGTCTTATTTCGCCGATTGCTAGCCCAGTAGATTCACTTCCACCTGCTGGAGTTGCGGGGGCTTTGATCTCCCGGTTTCACGAGCGATGATCTTGTAATGACCATTGTCTCGGGCTGAGTTAAATTTCGGGATATCCATTTTTAGTTTAATACACAGAAGCTGAGAAAAGCAAACGACTGGAGGAGAACATAGCCCGGCAGGGAGGCGGAGGCTTGGAAGAAGTGGACAATGCACGATTTGATCAGACCGCTGCCTCTATTTTTTGTCTCCTCCTGAATCCATAAATAGATACTTTTCTTTCCTAACGCAGCGGGACTTGGAGTATTCCTCTTGTTTAAAATGTATATGGCACTTTAAATGTGCTAATCATCATTATCTTCATCACCTAATTCTCTCTTTAGATTGATCCAACTTTCTTGAGGTAGGTAGCCCGGTATTGTCATAATTGTACAGATGGGAAATCTTAATATTAATAGCTGTCAAGTCCCTTTAAATGCAGTGGGGCTTAATCTGAAGTAAACAAGCCAATTAAGGATCAGGCGGTTAAAAAAACAAGGTTGGTCATCCTGAGCTCACGTGCGTTGGACTCAGTGTGACTTACTTCCGTGTAAACGCAGGGGAGATCGGGCTGTAAAACGTAATAGAAAGGACACTTGAACACTCCTCTCTAGTTACACACACGCGGGGGGGGGGGGAGCAGAGGAAACACTTGTGTTCACCTGCGCAAAGAGCAGTGTAGTTATGGTGAAAGGAGGCAGAATTCTGTGCCTGTGGTAGCTGTCTCGAAGGATCAGGATCCTGTGCTGGTAGAACCTGTGCAGAAGACGGAACTGCCGAAGGTGGGGCTTTTTGTACCAGCTAAAATAAATCTCCCCTTCTTCTATACAACTATGACTGTAAATCGCCTGGAGGACACGTGCCAGTTGGGCGGTATACAAAACTAATTAATAATTAAGGACGCAGTCCTATGGATGTTTAAACATACACCATTATGTCGAATCCTACAATTCCTAGGATTCCCCAGCCAGCATGCAACTATAATACAACAATAAGAAGCTCGGGAAACCTCTCCCTCTTTGCACCTTGGAAGGAATTCCCGTTGATTTTGCACCGGAATCCTAGGCGCTCTGATTCGGGAATCATTCCCCTTCGATCTCGCTAGCACTTCACTCCCCAAGTAAAGAAGGACAGAATTGGGCCACACTGCGTAGCCCCGCATAGGTTCAGCCTTCTCCCTCAACCTGGCGCTCTCCGGATGTGTTGGACTACAGTTCCTATCATCCGCAGCTAGCATGGGGCATGCTGGCCGGAGAAGAAGGGGTTTGTAGTACGACACATCTGGAAGGGGCCAGCTTGAGGAAGGCTGCTATAGTCCCAAGTCCAATTAACCGATTCATCACGAGTGCTGGAGGTGGATGACACCTCTAGCTGTTCTTGGCAAAGGATTTGTGTTCCTCTGTTTAGGGCGCAACCCTATGCATGTTTAGACAGGAGAACTCCCAGCAGTCCCCAGCCAGCATGGCTACCTGGGGAATGTTGGGAGTCGTAGGACTTCTTTCTGGCTGGGGAATGCTGAGAGTTGTAGGACTTCTTTTTGTCTAAATAGGCATAGGATTGCACCCTTATTTATGATTTTTAAAGCATCTCCGTCCCACTTTCCTCAAGAACTGAGAACAGTTGTGGAGCCACCTGCAGAGAAAGATTGCCAAGAAAGAGTGTCAGCTTTTCTTTTCTTTTTACGACCCTTTATAGCAGGGGCAATAAAAGCCACCAGGAGACAGGAGCAGGCTGGTTCAAGGCGCAATGCAACGCGCGGCGGAGGTGCCTTGGCAACTATCTATACTACGGGCGTTGTTTGTGCCGGAGGAACACGTCCTTCCCCAGCCCTTGGCTCGCCTCGGTGCCTTTCTCGAAAGTCGGGTGGGGGGCAAGCTCAGGACTGAACCGAGCGAGGCCCCGTAGGGTTCGAGATCCAACGCACGAAGGCCAGCAACTGTGGCGTTTGCATCTTCCCCGAACGGTATTATTCCTGCAGCTGCGTCGTTCTGTACACATCTCTGCTCAAAAGCAAGTCCTATTGAGGTCAATGGGCCTTACTCCCAGCAGGAAACTGTGCGCAGGACTGCAGCTCTCTTTTCTTTCTCAGGAACGGACGGGGGTGAAAATGGTTCCCTCCTTTTCTTTTTGAGAGAGTAGGGAATTCTTTCTAGGTCCCTGGATGCTTTTTTGGTGGTCCTTTCACATCAACCAACCCCCCGTTAAATCGAAGGCTTGCCTGCGGTTCTGAAGAAACTTACGGCACAATGCTATCCTTGTATAGACAGAAAAAAGTCCTACAACTCCCACCATTCCCCAACAAACCATGCTGGGTGGGGAATGCTGGCAGTTGTAGGACTTTTTTTTTCTGTCTTAAATATACATAGGATTGTGCCCTTAGTAAACGGCAAGCCTATGCACATTTTCCTGGCAGTAAGGTCCATTGAATTCAGTGGCATTTCTGAGTATGCACAGATAGGACTGGGCTTTTGGGAAGAAGGGAGACAGCCCCATTGAACAGAAATCTCAAGCTTCAAAGCAAACGGAACACGTCTCGTTAGGTAGCATCCTCTTCTAATTAGGAAAAACTACTAATTGATTACGCAGGCTGGGGGAGGTAGATTAGGAGAAAAGAATTCTGGACTTTTCAGTCTGCAGATGGGAGAGGGTATTCTTGAAGGTTCGCTTTCCATAACCTCACACACCCTCACGCTATGTGTAAGCTAGTCCAAAACATTTAACATACTTCTCTCCCGAATATTCTAGTTTACTACGTGCAGGGAGGGAGAGGGCGTTCTTATTGTTTGTGGAGGAGCGTTCAAACACATGATCCCCAACCCCACCCCACTCAGTCTTCTAAAGTGATACAATCTAGAATTCTACCACCCTGTTTGTGTAATTTCCTTGCAATTTAGTAACCCCCGTTAGTTCAAATTGCATTTACTTCTACTTAAGTGTGTTTAAAGATCACAGGCTTTCAGGGGATTAAAGTTCCCCGTATCACTGGGGTTTATTTCGGGAGAACAGATTAAGACTGCAGTCCTTTACCCACTTAACTGGGAGCAAGCCCCATTGAAATCAGTGGGACTTACTTCTGGATAGACATGTATAGTATTGCAAAGTAAAAATCCCTGCGTTAACTGTAGATTGATCCGTACATGTAAACATATTAGGGTGAATCCAGATTTAGTTATACTTAGATTAGTTGCATTGAAATCAGTGCTATTTAAATGGATCATGGCTAATCTCATGTCCCGTTGATTTCAAGGGGTCTACTCTAAGTATGAATAAATTTGGATCCAACCCATTGCCCAAGCTTCATCTATACAAATCGGAAGGACTAATTCTCAGTTTACTCGAGTGCGACAGATCGGAATCGAGCTGTATTTTCATAAGACTGTAATATTTCATACCAAATATTTTAATAAGAGCTAGGAAAGATTCCTTCTCCTGGTCGTTCTTTCTTACTTGTTTTATCTTATGTATTTATAACTTGCAAGATGTATTGGAAGGAGCTGTGGACCTATTCCCTGTCGCTGACCGCTGCTTGGGAAAGGGAAAGAGAAGCTGTCTCAATCTCTTAACGACGTCAACTTCGGAAGTTGTAACCGTCATGAGGCAGTTCATCAGCCTCAAAGCAGTAAGTTCACGTACGACAACAGGGAAGCAAACGTGTCCCATTCTCGATACAATCATACGCAGGCAGGCAGGCATCAAGGGTATTCGGAAACCTAGCCATGCCATCTAGTGGATGCTCGGGAAACGACAAGTCAGTTTACTTCAACTGCCCTTTGTTGGGCTCCATTGTTAATCCGTTCCCACACACCCATCGCTAATTTGCACATTTGAATAAACGGGGCGGGGGTGGGAGTTCTTGAAACGGGCACATTTTTCTTCTCCTGTTTATAAAGTGTCCAATGGGAAGTTGAGGAGAAAAGTGTTAACACTGAGTGAAACTGCAGCCAGATATAACGCATTAAGCATGCAATCCTATGCATGTTTTGACAGAAAAAAGTCCTACAATTCCCAGCATTTCCCAGCCACGTTAAATGCTATGAACTTTTAAGAAATGTGGGTTATACACATATTAATAAATAATAAGCATTTAAAATAAGGTACGAAATAAACAAACACTGAGATCTGACAATGATGCCCATTTATGGCATGGAATAGTTCTTATTTGGGGATTGTAGCACTTCCATTTAAAACCACCTTTGCAATGTGAAAATTGCAGAATTTAACACCATGCTGACTGCAAGTTATCACAGTTAACTGGAAACGGATTGTAAATCCTCCTGAAGGCACTTGTCAGATGGGCAGTATATATATTATAAATCAAATACACTTTTTTTAAAAAATGATCTTCTTGAAGGAGGGAGAGGGAGGTCTAATCCAAATATGAAGTAGACAAAACATTACATGGGATTAACAGAAAATACTGGTTTGGATCCAGACTTAGTCATACTTAGGGTCGACCCACTGAAATCAATGGAACTTAAGTCAGGTATGACTAACTTAAATCCTACCATTTTCAGTGGGTCTACTTTAAGTGTAAGGCTAAATAGAGCTCATTATCATTATAGCACATATGCAACCATGACTTTATATGAATGACCAAATATTGTGTGCTGTTACAGGCATCACAATGCTGCTTGTAGTATTATGAGAAAGGTCATAAGGAATGAGCAAAAGTACCAAGAAGGTTCAGAATTTGGAGAGAATGAATAAAGGGCTAAACTTAGGGCTTCTCTACACCAGCCTACACCAGGGCTTTCTGCTTCCATTTTAAATGCAGGATCACAAGGACTCCCTTTTTCACCTGCTTCCTTCCCCCTTTGCCCCTCCTACTCCTCATATCTGAGTCTGCCGTTCTCTTTCATTGATCTTCTTCTTGCTGCGTCCTCTTTTCACGGAGGGAACTCAAGCACAACACAACCTGGTAATCTGATAGCTCATTATCTGCGATCTATTCAAAAATGAAATAAAGGGCATTGAGTGCAGGAGACGCCTTGGAGGTTCACAGCATCATGTAAAGAGCCCACAAACTTCCGTGAAGGATAAAAACCTTAGACATGACAGGGGTCATGTCCCTTTTTTGTTTTTTAAACAGTGATTGTGGGTGGGGTGTGGGAGCTTTCCAGATCAGACCAGAAGCAATGGTACCTTCCAGGGGTGAATATCAACTTTGGTGGGTGATTTTTAGTGGAATAAGGCATTTGGTGAGGAAAGGATACACACGCACACACCCCTACTCCTTTAAAGGAGAGAAGCAGGGACCATGATATGGTGAGTGTTACACCTAGTAGGCTCTCAAGTTGAAAGAAAGAAAGAAAAAGCTAAGCAAAGGATCTAGTGCAGACATGATCCCTTGATTAAGACATAATCGTAGGAATGTCAGAGAATTCCGCCATGGATCTCGGCGGAATTCCTCCATGGATCTCCCCCGAAATCTGTGGTGGAACAAAGCCCCCCCCCCCATGAAAGGTGCATGAAATGGGACACCAACCTGCTGCCGTTCACACTGCTTTGCGAAAGGTGGCCGCATCCGCTTCTTCATTACAGCCGTGATAGGCTACGTAAATGCTTATGTAGTCTATCATGGCTAACACAGGGATGCCATTTGCATGTAAAAAAGTATTTACGTAGCCTATCACGGCAAAAAAAAGGGAACGCAAATGGCAGCGGCTACAGTGGTCGCCATTTGCATTCCCTTTTGGGGTGGGCTGTGATAGGCTACGTAAATATTTACATAGGCTATTATGGCAAAAGAGAGGGGCGCAAATGGCATAGTGACCGCCATTTGCGCCCATCTCTTTTGCCATAATAGGCTATGTAAATATTTACGTAGCCTATCACAGCAAAATACAAGGACACAAATGGCGGCGGCTATGGCAGCCACCATTTGCATCCCTGCAGGCTGCCCAGAGGCCAGATGTCCGGCTGCGGGCGGCCCAGGCTGGCAGCTCTGCAGAATCGCCGTGGAGTAAGGATGTCAGAGAATTTCTCCACGAATCTCAGGGAGGCCGAATGCCAGTGCATTCGGCCCCCCGAAATTAGTGGAGAAACGGTCTGCCCCCCCGCTCCCCCCGGGACGGGACTTACCTTGCTTGAATGTCCCTGGCGGCGGCGGCTCCGGCGGCGGTAGCGGCCGGTCTTCTGACCGGCTGCCGCCGCCGCCATTTCCAAGTAAAAACAAAAACAAAAACGTGATAGGCTACGTAAAGATTTACGTAGCCTATCACGGCTAGATTTTAAAAAAACACCGTGATAGGCTACGTAAAAGTTTACGTAGCCTATCACGGCTGACTTTGGGGGGGGGAAGCGCGTACGCAAATGGCGGCGCCCATGGGCACCGCCATTTGCGTACGCGCTTTTTTTTTAAGTCAGCCATGATAGGCTACGTAAACATTTACGTAGCCTATCACGGCTGACTGCAGGGATGCAAACGGCAGCGGCTACGGCTTCCGCCATTTGCGTCCTGGCAGGAGACGAAGTTTCGTGGCCGGAGGGACGGGGCGCCTCCCCCTGGCCAGAATTTCAGCAGGGAGGGATGGGGCGCCTCCCCGCCCAGCCAGAATTTCAGGGGGAGGGACGGAGCGCCTCCCCCCCACCGCGAAGCAAGCTTCGGGATCAGGTAAGGGACTTCCGTCCATCCCTACCGTGGAGTGGAGCCGGCCGGAGAGAATTTCGGGGGGAGGGATGGAGCGCCTCCCCCCCACCGCGAATGTCAACCTCCAAAAAGGTAAGTGACTTTTGTACATCCCTACATAATCGTGCATCTTCTGCCAAAGTGAATCTTGAGTGACTCTTCTAGTGCTACTGAAGTTCCCACCAATTTGATGTACCGGGCTGGATTCAGACTTAGCCATATTTATAAGAGTAGCCCCACTGAAATCAATGGGACTTAAATTAGCCATGATTAACAAGTACCATTGAATTCGGTGGGTCTACTCTAAGCATGACTAATCTGAATCCAGCTTTGGGTGCAATCCTATACATGTTTAGACAGAAAAAGTTCTACAACTCCCAGCATACCCCAGCTTTTTTCTGTCTCCCTGCCCAGAATGAAAGGTAACATCTGCCATCACTTCTGTGACTGTGGGGAAATGTTATTTGCTTCATTTTCACCCCACTTCTTTCCTTCAGAGAGTAGCATACTTGGTTCTTCATTTTTATCCTCGCAACGAGGTGAAATAGGCTAGGCCAGTGACTAAGCTAGTAACTGCCCCGAGATCGTACAAGAAGCTTCATGGCCAAGTGGGGTTTCCATCCTTGGCTTCGCCAGCCCTACTCTGACTACTCTAACCACTGTACCATCCTTCCCCAACCAGATGCCCTCCAGATGCCTTGGATTTCAATTCCCAACAGCCCCCCATGCTCCTGCACACAGGTAACAATGAGACAAAAATAATAGCGTGCAACCATATGTATAATTGTATCTCATTTGGGGGATGTTTTTTTTTCAGTCCACAGGTATGCCTTAGGTACCTGGAATTCTGGGGGACCAAAATGCAGGGCAGAGTGAACCCCTGGGAGAATAGTTAAAGAACAGAAGAGGGGAGGCCTGCTCATCCCTAGTAAGCAACAAGTTTCACAGCAAGGCCAGTCTGCAGAGGAGATGAAATGATGGGCTAAGCTCTGCGTTTGCCAGAGTGGGCTGTCAGAGAGCCCAGTTCTGGTAAGCGGCATTCTCTCCATACCCTCTTCTTGTCTCTAGGTTGGCAAGCTAGTACAGCCAGCTGGAGCTTCTGAAGAGGCCAGATTTGGCACTGGAGTGTGCAGTTGTCGATCCCTAGCTTAGAAGCTGCCTTCGTTAGGAATGGATGCTGGAGAAATTCGAGATGGATTAAAAAGAGCTCAGATTTCTAAGAATCCAACCTGCGGAATCTACTGCAGAGTGCCCCACCCCCACCCCCTGTTCAGGCCACACAGAGTCCTTGGACTTTTGCATGATTTTTTTACTTTCCCGAAATTTATGCATATAAATCCATAGAAAAAGCTTCTGCTGAGGAAACGTTGAATGGAATGGGGACAATACACTAAATGTTACATACTGAGGTAAATTCTGTAAATACTTACGTAAATACTTAAGTAAATATTTCCGCATTTTTCCGAATGACATAAAAAAATATTCGCATCCATCTATGGGCGGTTGACAGAACAAAAAGTGCCTGACAATCCGCGAAACACAGAGTGGATTTTACACAGTCCGTACATCCCTAGCCTTCATTGCTGTCCCAAAAGCAGCTGCGGGTACTTTTTCCTTGAGACATCTTGCACAATGCAGGCTCAGATAGCAGGGGCGTACGGACAAGGTTTCTTGGTGGCTATCTTGTAGCAATGGAGGGTTTTTTTTTCATGCAGTCCTATGCATGCTTACCTGGAAGTAAGACCCACTGAGTTCAGTGAGACCTACTGCTTAGTTCAATTGAGAACTGAACTAAGTTTTAGAATTGCATCCTACTTTCTGGAGACCCATCAATGTCTAAGCTTGAACACCTCTTGGATACTGGCAGGTTTGGACTGTCTTTTGTGGACCCTGGTTAAGAAGCATGAGGACTTAACAGCATTTTAATCAGGTTGATTTTTATTACTTTTTGATGGATGCATATGCCTTCAAGTTGTTACTCACCTAGAGACATTGGGACAGGGCAGCCTTCAAATCTAAATAAATGAGTCAGTAATTATAACACTTTTATCCCAGTCTTCCTCCAAGGACTTCAGGGTAGCATACACACACCCCTGCTTTATCCTCACAACAGCCCTGTGAGGTAGGTTAGGCTGACAGTAATTGACCTAGGGTCGTTAAGTGAGCTTCATAGATGAATGGGGATTTGAACCAAGGTCTCCCATCCTTAGTCCAGTGCTCTAGCTCACTATACCACACAGGCACTTAACCACAAGTTTGAGCATCAGATGGAAAACTACTGAGCACATGCACTGTTAGCAGAAACACATAATGTTGTTCTTATTAAATAAAGCCATTTTACACAATACCTCTTCTGTTTCCAGTGTTCAGAGATAAGTGTGTTTCTCACGCAGCCAAAACAGCACTCCCCATGTCCAAGGGGGCCGTATCAGCATGCTCAGGCAAACTACAGAGTTTTCAGAAATGCAACAAAATCTTTAGATGGGGAACCCCGAAACAGCCCAATGAGGACTGAACATGGCTGACTATAGTGGTGCATCTCGGACTGGACCTTGGGGCCACAGTCCAGGGTCCTGCAGCCTGCCAGACCACCCAAAGGATAGAAGGTGATGAGGGCAGCAGAACTGCATATGCTTAATAATTCTATAATATCAGAGTTTGCAAACACTTGTTTTTATTCTAACGTAAGGAATGTAGGATCTGTAAAGTCTAAGAAGGCAGAGAAAAATGTTATTTGAGTGCTTCACAAGTGAAATAATATGCACAGCCATCTAAAGGGGGGGCTGCACCACTATTGGGGGAGGGGAACAGAAACCCACTATAGGGGGAGGGGAATAGTACCTGATGGAGCACCTATCTCAGCATGAACTGACCTGTACTAGATGCTATGTTCAGCACCTAAGGCCCTCCTCTGGGTGCCTCCTCTGAGGAAGGCTCAGAGGCTGGCAACAAGGGAGAGGGCCTTCTCAGTAATGGCCCCCCAATTACGGAATGATCTCCTGACGAGGCCCACCTGGTGCCAACATTGGTATTTTTTGGCACTGGATTAAAACTGTCCTCTCAGGCATTTGGCAGCATATAATAAGTTTAATCAGTCCTGGATTGTCTTTTTGTGGATTGTTTATAAATTGATTTCTGATATATGTTGTCACTGTGAATGCTGTCTGTTTATACACTGTGTATAATTTATTTTATTTATTTTATTGCATTTATATCCCACCTTTTTTCCTCTTGCAAGGAACCCAAGGGAGCTTACATTATCCTCCTCTTCCTCTCCATTTTATCCTCACAACAACAACCCTGTGAGGTAGGTTGGGCTGAGAGTCTGTAACTGGCCCAAAGTCACCCAGTGAGCTTCCATGGCCAAGTGGGGACTAGAACCCAGATCTCCCTGCTCCCAGTCCAACACTCTCACCGCTACACCACAATGGATGCATTTCTAAATGGTTTTTAATCTTTGTGAACTGCCCAGAGAGCTTTAGCTATGCGGTGGTACAGAAATGTAATAAAGAAGAAGAAGAAAAAGAAAACAGAAACTCACGACTGAGGGAAGGGAGCAGAAACCCAGGGGAAATGGAAGGGAATCCTGGAAAAGGGAGTAAATAGCCCACTGGGACCCTGAAAAGGAGCATTCCACACTGCAATTAATTTGTACAGAAGAATGATGTGGCAGAATATGCTGTTCTACTTCAGTCAGCAGGCAAGAGATAAGTTTTTTTTCTCACATTAAAAAAATGTGTGTGAGTAGAAAACTAGCACAACAGGGAGCAGGCTGGATTAGAATCTTTCTCTGTGATGAGTTAGCTCAACAGAAACACACCATACAGGGATTTGTTGTAATGCAGGAACGCCATTGAACATTTCATCCTTTCCCCTTCAGCCTGGAGTTGTATTGTCTATCACCTCAGGAGTCTACCACCTCAACCATGGCCAACCTAAGATTATTTGCCATGAATCCCATGATGACAAACCCTTAAGGGTGACAGAGATAATGCGATGGTGAGGTATTTTAGTAGCTAGAGTGTACCTTCAAAGTTATTCTATAGCCAGTGGTAATGATACGTGGGGGAGAAAAGTGCTGTTATTTCTTTTACCTAACACAAGATGGCAATATAACCTTTACATTCTTGTGCCAATGAAAATCTGTGATCCAGATGACATGGGTAAAGTAACTGTGATCGGCATGAATAACACCACATTAGAAAACAGCACTGATTATAGATAACAGAATTGTAGGATTATATACTGCGGTTTCCCTGATAAGATTAACATAAGATAAGATTGTATTTTGCTTTTTTCTCTGTCAGCAGATAAGGAAACCTCAGTGATGGGGTCAAGGTGCATATATGGACAGTGCCAGAATGCAAACTTGGACATCAGGATGGGCACTGGGATAGAAATGAGGACCATCTCCTCCCACATGAATCCATGAGTTCAGATGTTCTTCAGAAACACAAAACCTTCAGAGGTGGAGGCTGGAGACTCCGATGTCAGTGGGGCTGTGAATCCACTCTGGCTTTCAGTCAGAACTCTAAAGGAGCTATCCAAAGTGCTGAACCTATTTGGGGGATAGGGTTCAGCAGCTTGGATGGATCCTTTAGAGTTCTGACTTGTTCTGACTGGAACCTAGAGCAGTTCTGACTGAATCCCAGAGCGGATTCACAGCCCCACTGACATCGAAGACACTGGCCTCCACCGGGTCACCTGGGCCCTTCTTTACTATATTTTGGAGTCCAGGGAAAGCGAGTCCTGTTGTCTTGGGCCTTTCGTGGCACCTGACCTGGTGATTTTATTTATTAAAATTGTATCCCACCTTTCCTCCAAGAAGCTCAAGGCAGTGTGCATAAGTCTCTTCCCTTCCCATCTTTATTCTCACAGCAATCCTGTGAGGCAGGTTAGGAGGAGAAGATAGTGACAGGCTGGAGGTCATGCAGACCCAGCTGGCTTCACAGCTAAGTGGGTGAACCTGGTCTCCCCAGCCCTAGCTAGTCCAGCACTCTTCTACACCGCACTAGCTCTCTAGAGGTTTGTCTATAGGGATAGAGGAGAAATTAGTTCAGTTCACATTTTAGTAGAAACTAAACCACTATGGAAAATGAAACTCTGTTATCCTTTGAAATATGTACTTCTCCAAATTTTGCAATGGATTTCTCCAATGAAAAAATGCATGCAAAAATCCATATATTAGGGGGAATAATGCTTAAAATGCATTATATTAGGGAAATGGCTTGCAAAAATGTGTATATTAGTTAAAATGCATACAAAATTCAAGTATTAGGCAAAAGATGCACAAAAATGCATGCAACTGTTAAAAAAAAATCTCAAAGTTCAAGATGAATGAACAACAAAACTGAAGAAATTCACAATTTGAGACCACCCAAATTTAAGAGTGGAAAAATGAGAAAATGAGAGAAATTCAAATGGAGAGATTTGTCCATCCGTAATTGTTTATCTTTTAGCTGCCAGTTTATTATGGTTTTGTTTTTAAATCTGCTGTTTTATTCTGCTCTTCTCTTTTTGTTGAAGTTTTTAATGTATTTTATTCTTTTTTTTCATTGCTTTCTTGTAGCCCACCTTGAGGCTGTTAAGAAATGCAAGGTAAAAACACCTCATATAAATAAATATATAATGTAAATAAAGTCAGGAAGGAGAGATGTTAACAGTTTGTCCACAGTGTGGAATGTACACTTGCACAGTGAAGAGAAACAATGTTGATAGGGTCTAATACTGACAAGGCCATCCATGTGTGTGTTGCTGATGGGGATTAATCTTAAAATTGCAATTCACTTATCTTCCTGTGAGTACCAAAGTGGGTCAGCTCACCTCTTTGCAGATAAGAATAAAGGTGACATTTGACCTACACAGAAGAACGAATGAAAACCAAGTACACACAAATTCCAAATGGAAAAAGGGAGTTATAAATAAGGATGGCTGCCTGTCTCTGAGGAGACTGAAGTAATGAAACATATATTTTAAAAATTCCTAACACTGCGAGAGTAAATATATATAGAAACCACTGCAAACTCAGGGCTTAGACACAGGGCACAAAACAGGCACTGCTTTTCAGTACCACAACTCAGCTATGGAAGACCTACATGAATGATGAAAAAGGTCCCTTTGAGCATGTACAGAATGCCTTTCTCTTGTTCCTGGGGGTTGTAATTTTGCCAGATAATCTGGGATTGGGCATAGGCATTTCAGGTCTGATGGTTAAGGCCTGCCACCTCTAATTTGGGGATCTAACCACTTTGGAAGTTAATATTCTGCATCACTAGAAAATAGTGGAAGCAAGTGTTCAACCCATTAAGAAAGAACACTTTCCCAATTCACACTTCAAAATGTGAACATGTGTAGGCCGGAGCAGGGTCATAGCAGCTGGCCCTGTCTCCAGTCTCTGCAAGTAGAAGGTGTGAAGGGCACCCTACAACTGGATGAGCATAGGCAGTGGGGACTGGTGGCTCCGATGTCAGTGAGGCGGTGAATCTGGTCTGGGCTTCAGTCAGAACCAATCAGAAATCTAAAGGAGCTATCCAAGGTGCCTTTTGACTGAAACCCGGAGCAGATTCACTGCCCCACTGAGATCGGAGCCACCAGCATCCACTGACCATACAGAGACAGGGAACTTCTACATTATGACCATTATTTTGCACTGAGAATAGGATCTTCTATCCTATCAGGAACCCTCTGCACTCAAAAGTCCCTGACTGATATGGAGAGCGTAGTATGCACATGAAGTTGTCTGTATGTACAGCTCTATTCACACCTTCTATCAAAAGTAGGGAGGTTGTCAGGTAGGGGCAAAATCCTGCTCCCCCCTTCCATACGGTAATATAGTCAGTAAATGTATTTGGAAAATGTGAACAGGGCTCACACTACCATTGGACAGGGATTAAGGATCTGTTTCCAATACGAGGGTTCATTGCTGGGAAAAGTGAGTTAGTAATCAAGAAAGGAATGCATCTGAGCATATGCAGTATCATGTCTACATTCATTTATTATATTTCTATACTGCCTCAGAGCCAAAGCTCTCTGGGCAATTCACAAAAATTAAAAACCATTAAATTACATTATATAAAATATAAAACCATTCACATAATATCATAGAACAAATAACACGCAACAACAACATATATATATATATATATATATATATATATAATTTGTTAACCTTTACCACTGATACACCAGGGTATTTCTGGAATTAGGAAGAAGGGCTTTCCAGCTAGCGAATGTAGCTTTGAGGCTTCACCTCAGACAACAAACACAAGGCCGAAGGCAGCAGCAGGTGTTCTCAAAAAACTACCGGGGTTCCTGTGTCCCAGCAGGGCTTAGTGCTAACACTGGGCTATGTGGGTGACTAGGTCTGGAAGCCAGCTGCCATTTTAATTACCCAGCATGCTCCTGGTTCAGCATCACTCCAGGGAATTGTGGGAAATTCAAATGGTGAGCAGCTGGCAACTGTCTAATGCAGCTCACAGTGCTGCCACCACCACTACCTACAAGTAAGCCTATCACAGGAGGACACCAATGCAGGCGAGGAGGAAACCCAGGAGAGACCACTTTGCGGGCAGGGCGAGGGGCTCAAACCATGATCTGCCCATTTCATTCTCAGAATGGAGTACTGGGGAAGAATGTTCTTGCACTACCTGAGCTTTAGAGTTTTCCTAGTGGAAACTGTGACTCCCAATACAGATCTCTGTGGGACCCCAATGTTTACATCCCTCTGTTGGGAGAATTCACCATTTATTCCTACTCTCTGCTTTCTGTTCTTTAATGAGTTACTGATCTGCAAGAGAACCTCTCCTCTTATTCCATGACTGCTAGGTTTGTTCAGGAGTCTTTGGTGAGGGACTTTGTCAAAAGCGTTTTGGAAGTCCAAGTAAACAGTGTCTACTGGATCACCCCTGCCCGCATGTTTATTGACACTCTCAAAGAATTCTTAGTGAGACACGGCTTACCTTTGTGGAAGCCATGTTGATTCTTTTCCAGCTGATCTTTTCCTTCGATATGCTTACTAATTTTTATCTTTAGTAATGTTTTCAACCAGCTTACCTGCAACAGACATCAAGCTAACCAGCCTGTGATTTCTCAGATCCCCCCGGATCCTTTTTAAAAAATTAGTGTTACATTGGCCATTTCCTGTCCTCTGCTACAAAGGCTGATCTTAGGGATACGGTGCATATTTTTGTTAGATGATCAGCAATTTCATATTTCAGTTCTTTAAGAACTCTAGGATGGATACCATCTGAGCCTGGTGAACTATTAACTTTTGATTTGTCAGTAAGGTTGAGAATTTCATCTTTTGTCACCCCTATTTGCTTCACTTCCTCAGAATCCCTTCCTGAAAACATCAGTTCAGGTATAGGTATCTGTCCTACCCCTTCTGCAGTGAAGACAGATGAAAATAATTCATTCAGCTTCTCCACAATCTCCTTATCCTTCTTTAGTACTCTTTTTACTCTATTGTCATCCAATGGTCCAACTGCCTCCCTAAGCTGGCTGGTTGGATCCTGGCACACTGGCTAGAGCCCTCAGCTCTACTAGTTTCAGTGAGGTTTTTGGAACCTTGCAGTAGGAAAGCCATAGGGGCATGATTTTGAGCAGAAAAAAAGCAGCAGGCAGGAAAATGGACAAACGGTACTTCATTCCCCACACTACTTCTCCACTCTAAATTCTCCTCTCCTGATGTTGCTTTCCCTTTTTAAACACAGCACAGCATCTCTGTTGCTCACATTTGCATGTAATGAGTAACTATCCCCTAAGAGAAAGATATCCTACAGCAATGGAGTTTTTCCATGCAAGTTAAAGAGCCCAAGTGCTAATTGTGGGAACTGTGTCACTCACAGCCTTAACCATAGATTCATAAATAAGACAGTGTGTGTGTGTGTGTGTGTGTGTGTGTACTGCTTCTAAAAACATCACTAAAAGAGGACTTGTCCTTACATTCTGCAATTAAATTCACAGTAGAATGGTTGTTCAAGCCTCTGCTTGTTGAAATACAGCCCTTCTGTTTTGATTCCTTGGTCAAGACTGAAAGGAGGCAAGGAGCTTCTGATTTTATTTCCTGTGTTACAGTGTCAAGATAAGTCTTAAAATTACTCTTCTGGTGCACAAACACTGTGATTTTCCATTACAAAGGTTATTATAAAGAAGGTTTATTTCCTAAGACTTTGGGGACATTTACTTTTTAGAACAACTAAACAGTCTAAGTTAGGCCAAACAGTCTGAAATGAAAGTTCCAGGATTTTCTGATGGTTCCTTCCATGATTACAGCAAATTATAGTAAAAGCAAAAAGAAGATGTAAATATAGTAAAATTAGGTATGGACAAAAGTCCCTTACCTGGTCCCGCAGCTTTTTTCGGGGGGCTGGGGAGGTGCTCCGGTTCTCCCCCCAAAATTCTTGGCGGGTGGGGAGGTGCCCCGCCCCTCCCGGCCGAAATTCTGGCCGGTGGGGAAGCGCCCCATCCCTCCCCGCCGAACTTCTGGCCGGAGGGAGCACCCCGTCTCCCCGGCCGCGAAAGAAAAAAGTAAAGTGTAAAAAAAAAAAATGTGATAGGCTACGTAAAGATTTACGTAGCCTATCACGGCTGACTTTGAAAATCTAGCCCTGATAGGCTACATAAATCTTTACATAGCCTATCACGTTTTTTTTGGGGGGGGGGTTACACTTTACTTTTTTCTTTTGCAGCCGGGGAGACGGGGTGCTCCCCCTGGCCAGAATTTCGGCGGGGAGGGATGGGGCACCTCCCCCACAGCCAGAATTTCAGCCGGGAGGGGCGGGGCGCCTCCCCACCCGCCAAGAATTTTGCCACAACGCCGCCGAACCGCCGCCGAGACCCGCCGCCGCGAGGGACATTCGCGCAAGGTAAGTCCCATCCCGGGGGGGCGGGGGGGTGTTGGAGAATTTCCCCACCAATTTTTGGGGGGGCCGAATGCGTTGGCATTCGGCCTCCCGGAGATTCGTGGAGAAATTCTCTGACATCCCTAAGTTCTAGGGATGTACAAAAGTCACTTACCTTTTCGAAGGGTGACATTCGTGGTGGTGGGGAGGCGCTCCGTCCCTCCCCCCGAAATTCTCTCCAGCCAGTTCTGCTCCGCGGACATTCCACGGAGCCGCCAGCCAGGGCCGCCCACAGCTGGACATCCGGCTAGGGATGTCAGAGAATTTCTCCACGAATCTTGGGGAGGCCGAATGCCAGCGCATTTGGCCCCCCAAAATTGGTGGAGAAACGGTCTGCCACCCCCCCTGCCCCCCTGGGATGGGACTTACCTTGCTCGAATGTCCCTGGCTGCGGTGGCTCCAGCAGCGATTCGGCAGCGGCAGCCACCGCCACTGCCATTTCCAAGTAAAAAAACCAAAAAAACAAAAAATGTGATAGGCTACGTAAAGATTTACGTAAGCTATCACGGCTAGATTTTAAAAAAACACCGTGATAGGCTATGTAAATGATAGGCTACGTAAATGCTACGGCCGCCGCCATTTGCGTCCCAGCAGGACTAGAGGATTCGCAGCCGGAGGGACGGGGTGCCCCCCCGGCCAGAATTTCGGCAGGGAGGGACGGGGCGCCTCCCCCCCACCACGAAGCAAGCTTCGGGATCAGGTAAGGAACTTTCGTCCATCCCTACATCCAGCCGCTGGGCAGCCTGCAGGGATGCAAATGGCAGCTGCCATAGCCGCTGCCATTTGCTTCCCTGTATTTTGCCATGATAGGCTAAGTAAATATTTATGTAGCCTATCACGGCAAAAAAAACCCAAAACCAAAGCAGCGAACACAAATGGCGGTGGCTACGGTGGCCGCCATTTGCATTCCCTTTTTTTTTGCCATGATGATAGGTTACATAAATATTTATATAGCCTATTACAGCGGGGGGGGGGGGAGGGAACGCAGATGGCGGCCACTACGCCATCTGCACCCCTCTTTTGGCGTAATAGCCTAGGTAAATATTTACGTAGGCTATCACGGCAAAAAAAAAAAGGGGGAACGCAAATGGCAGCCGCCATAGCCGCCATTTGCGTTCCCTTTTTTTTGCCATGATAGGCTACATAATACTTACGCAGCCTATCACGGCTTCCACAGGGATGCAAATGGCGTCCCTGCGTTAGCTGTGATAGGCTGCATAAGTATTTATGTAGCCTATCACGGCTATAGTGAAGAAGCGAATGGCAGTCGCGGCCACCATTTGCAAGTCAGCGCGAACGGCAGCAGGTGGGTGTCCTGTTCTGCACGCCTTTCACGGGGTGGGGGCGGGGGGGCTTTGTTCCACTATGGATTTCGGGGGTGACATCCCTAATTGGGACCAATGCTTTTCAACTTATTCATAAATGATCTGGAATTAGGAGTGACCAGAAGTGGCCAAGTTTGCTGATGACACCAGGGTGGTTTAAAAAAAGGGGGTGGGGAATTATGAGGAGCTCCAAAAGGATCTTTCCAGACTGGGAGAATGGACATCAAAATGCCAAATGCGGTTCAGTGTAAGCAAATGTACAGTGATGCACACTGGGGCAAAAAATCCCAACTTCAAGTATAACCTGATGGAAATTGAGGTACTGGTGACCGACCAAGAAAGAGATCTGGGGGTTGTGGTGGACAGCTTGTTGAAAATGTCAACCCAGTGTGTGATGGCTGTGAAAAAGGCAAATTCCATGTTAGGCATAATTAGGAAAGGTATTGAAAGTAAAATTGCCAATATCATACCCCCCTTATAGAAATCTATGGTGTGACTAGGGTTGGCGGAGAATTTCTCCCCGAAACTTCGGGGGGCCGAACGCCAACATGTTCGGCCCCCCGAACAAGTTTCGGGGAGAAATCCTCCGAACCCCGCACCCCGCACCACCCCCCGGGACGGGACTTACCTTCACCTAATGTCCCTCCCGGTGGCTGGTCCGGCCGGCGGTTCGGCGGGTGTTCGAGCGAGGTGGGAGTGGCAGCCGGTCTTTCGACCAGCTGCCGCCGCCGCCATTGCAATGAAAGGAAAAAAAAAACGCCCCCCTGATAGGCTACGTGACGATTCACGTAGCCTATCATGGCTAGATCTGCAAAGTCAGCCGTGATAGGCTACGTCAATCGTCACGTAGCCTATCACGGGTGACTTAAAAAAAAAAAAAGCGTGTACGGATAATGGCGGCCCCCATAGGGAGCCGCCATTCCCCTTCCTTATTTGGTCGCTGTAGTCTACGTAAAGATTTACGTAGACTACGGCGAAAATAAGGGCAATGCTATTTGCGTTGCCCTTATTTTCGCCGTAGTCTACGTAAACATTTACGTAGACTACAGCGACTAAATAAGGAACGCGAATGGCGGCTCCCTATGGGGGCCGCCATTAGCGTATGTGCTTTTTTTCTTTTCTTTTTTTAAGTCACCCGTGATAGGCTACGTGACGATTGACGTAGCCTATCACGGCTGACTTTGCAGATCTAGCCGTGATAGGCTACGTGAATCGTCACGTAGCCTATCAGGGGGCGTTTTGTTTTTTTTAACTTTCACGTTCGCGGCCGGGCGAGGCGGGAAGCCTCCTCCCCGGCCTGAATTTCGGCCGGGGCGAGGCGGGAAGCCTCCCCCCCAGCCTGAATTTTGGCCGGGGCGAGGCGGGAAGCCTCCCCACCCCGGCCTGAACTTCGCGGGGGGACCAGCGAAGCGCCTCCCCCCCACCGCGAACGTCCTTCGAGGACAGGTAAGTGACTTTCGTCCACCCCTAGGTGTGACTACATTTAGAATATTGTGTACAGTTCTGGTCACTGCACCTAAAAAAGGATATTGTAGAGTTGGTAAAATTGTAGAAAAGGGCAACTAAAATGATCAAAAGGCTGGAACATCTCTCCTATGAGGAATTGTTACAATAGCTGGGATTGTTTAGCTTAGAAAAAAGGCAAGTAAAGGGAGACATGATAGAGGTCTATAAAATTATGCATGGTGTGGACAAAGTGGATAGGGCAACATTTTTCTCCCTCTCTCATAATACTAGAACCCAGGGTTATCCCATAAAGCTGATTGGTGGGAGATTCAGAACAAATAAAAGGAAGTACTTCTTCACACAGTGCATAGTAAACTATGGAATTTACTTCCACAAGTTGTATGATGGCCACCAATTTGGATAGCTATAAAAAGGGGTTAGACAAATTTCTGGAGGATAAAGCTATCAATAGCTCCTAATACTAATGGCTATATGCTACCTCCAGTATCAGAGGCAGTATGCCTGTGTACACCTGTTGCTGGGAACCTGGGCAGGAGGGTGCTGTTGCACCCATGTCCTGCTTATGAGTTTCCCATGGGCAGCTGTTTGGCCACTGTGAGAACAGAATGCTGGACTAGATGGACCCTTGGTCCGATCTATCATGGCTCTTCTTATGATCAAATTTTATAGTTCTGAGTTTTTCCCCTCTATCTATAGTCTATCATTTCCAGGTGTGTGGTGTTGTGTATGTGTGTGTGTGTGTGTGTGTGTGTGTGTCAGAGAGAGAGAGAGAGAGAAAATGTGTCATTGTCCCAGCCTTGAGCTTAGAGTCAGTAGTGGATGAGCTGGCCAACTCTGGGCCTGCTATTTGTATGTATTTAAAATATTTATAACCTTCTTATTCTCCAAGGAGTCCTAGGTAAATATATTATTTTATGATATTATTATCACAACAAATAAATATTTTATTTTACCACTAAAACATCCCTCCATAACCCAAAAACACTAGCAGAAAACACAACATTTAGCATAAAAAATTAAAGCACAGAGACTAATTAAACCAAAAGTAAATTACCCACTGAAGGTCTTTCTAAAAAAGGGGAAAGTCTTCACCAGCTCCTAGAAGGTTGTTGGTGAGTAGGTGAGATGGGCCTGCCATAGAAGAGAGTTCCAGAGCTTAGGTACAGCCATCAAAAAGGCTGAGAAACTGGACCATGTTCCTGAAACAGATCTCAACCTGGGTTCAGGAGTATGTGGAACCTGAGCCAGTATACTTGTGGACACCTTCCCCCAGGCCTGATTCACCTGAAGGAGCAAAGTACCTCCCACCCAACAATGCCTGCTCAACAGCACAGGGAATAATTTCTTTACAGTATTTTTATCCTGCTCCTCAGCCACAAAGGCTCCTGAGACAGCTTACATACGATTAGTAAAAACAACATAGCCCCTGTCCGCAGGCTTACAATCTATAAAGACATGACACAAGGAAAAAGGAATGGGGAGGGAAGAGGGGGGGAAGTAGTTTTTCAGCAGGGCTGATGGAATGGCCCCGCTTCCCCCTCTCATCTCCCTCAGTACAGCCTGAGGGAGGGAATGCAGCAGACAGAAGCCCACAGAAAGGAGAACGTGCCTTCATGCCTGGAGTGAGGCAAGTGTCTCAGGCAGCAACATAGGCTGGGAGGTGTGGAGCAATGGCAGAGTGTTGGAGGACAGAGCTGCGTGCCATGCAGCCTACCCTATGCCTCTAAGTTAGTCCGCTGCCCTTCGGTGCAGTGGAGAACATTGTCCTGTCCCTGGGGTTGAAGTAAGAACTGCCAATCCAGGCAGTTTCTGTATGCTGAATGGGGGGAGCGCCATCTTGTCCTTTGACTTAAATAGCAAAATGTCTTGGTCCAGCCCTGGGCTAATTACAGTTGGGCAAGGAATGAATGGGAGGGAGCATAACTCAATGGCAGAGCAAATGCTCTGCATGCAGAGGGTCCCAGCCCAGGTCCAATCACGCCATGTCCAGTTAAAAGGATCAGGAGCTGGTGATGTCAAAGGCCTCTGCCAGTCAGAGTAAAGACCGCACTGGCCTAGATAAACAAACAGTCTGATCTAGTATAAGGTAGTTTCCTGTGAATGCCAGCAGGCACTGGATAACCGCCCTCTGCCAGGGAACCATTACTACTTTAATTGGGAATTCCAGGGTCCTGGGGATAGTGGCATAGGCAGTTCTCATCAGAATTCAGGATTTCTCTTCCTGAGGTTGAAAGAGTGCAGCTGGACAGAACTAGCTGAACCTCCATTCTAATTAGGCCCAACTGTTTTGCAATCTTCATGGTTTCCCAAAATGGAGCCTGATACATTTAAAATGGAAGCCAAGTTGGTCAGACTTTAGCCAACATTGCTAAAGTTCATCAATGAAAATGCAGCCACCCTGGGACTGAATGCCTAAATGGTGTTTGTGGAAGAGCTACTTAATAAATCCTTTGGGGATTCAGAGCTCGTGCACAAGAACATGGTAATGTCTTTGGAGACACACTTATGAAAAGACCTGGAAGTGCTCCAGCATGACTATGGGAGCTTTCCCCTAACCATTTAGATCCGTATCAGGGGAACTCTGGGTGTGTAAATTGGATAGGAAAGCAACCCAGCAAAAGTAAAAGTTTGTTCCACCTTACCTTGCTTGTGCATCTACTTTAAAATTACAAAATAAATCTCATAAACAGAAAGGCAATAAGCTAGAGTACTAGTGATCATTTACAGCTTGGCTAGTGGTACCCTGGTATTAGGCTAGAGGTTGCTGTTGCAAGCATTTTAATATCCACACATCTTTATATACTATTGTATTTCACAGGCTATATTGAACATTAAACTTCTGATGTCTTATTATCATGACAAGAACAGAAAATAGTACCAAACCGAGGCAATCCATTTTCATGACAGGTTTGCACCATGCATGAGGAATAGCAAACATAAGCCATTCTCATTACAGTTTGAAGACTGTAATCTCGTTGTCCTCCATGGATGTCATTCCTGGGGCAATCATCACAGAGGGTTTTTCTTTTAAAGAATCATATTTCATATTTCTAGAAGTTCTTGAGCAGTCCAGCTATCAGTTCCAGCTACTTCCTAAAATGAATGTAAATTATTCTTGCCAAGGCAGTTAAAGAAATGCTTGTCAACAGTGAATAATAGCTATAAATATTTATGAAACATATAAATACTTCAGAAACATTAACACTTTTTCTATAAAAGTCAGGTTATCCCAATCACATTGTTTGATGTGCATGCAAATGTCTGTTGTAGAAAAGGCTATAAATATTTTTTTAAACTTTTTTTTAAGAATCGCAGAATATGTGCCTATGTATGCACATTCCATAATCCCTTAGGTCTGGTTCACATACAGAGGGCTTAAACTATGCTTAAAAGCTGTGCATAGAAAATTCTGCAATCTTGGGTAATGCTTCATATGCCACTGTGTGGTGCGGGAGCCCATGTGGCTTTTAATCATGACCCAAAGCTTTAATTAAGCCTCTTGGGTGTGACAGTATTTGAAGTCCAGTTTTGAGAAATGTCACCAGATGGTTGAGTCAAAAACATCAAAGAGAAACTGGAATGACTTTCAGTTTTATGTATGTTTGTATATATGTGTTTTGCAGTTTTATGCAATCACATGCTCATGAGTAGATGTTGTCAATGGAGAACAAGAGGGGAGAAACCCTCTTAATATTGGCGGTGTTCTGCCAAATCATTTGTGCGTTTGCTCCCATTCATTTTACTAGGCTAGCTTCACCAATCTCATCCAGAGCTCATTCCACAAAGCAACAGGTTTCATGGACATGTTTCATGTTCCGTGAGAGAGCAACTTGCACTTAGGGATGTCAGAGAATTCCGCAACGGATCTCGGTAAGGCCGAATGCCAGTGCATTTGGCCCCCCGAAATCCATCGCGGAATGAAGCCCCCGCCCCCACAACCCATAAAAGTTGCGCAGGACGAAGTCCCCGCCACCCCCAACCCACAAAATGCGCGCGAAATCAAGCACTTCCCTGCTCCCGTCTGTGCTGATTTGCGAATGGCGGCCGTCCTGCAGCCGCCATTCGCTTTCTCTTCTCTTCATAGCCGTGATAGGCTACGTCAATACTTACGTAGCCTATCACGGCGGGGGGGGGGGGAACCCAACGTACGCAAATGGTGCAGCTACGGCCATTTGCGTACGCTGGGTTTCTTCCCCCTGCTGTGATAGGCTACGTAAATATTTATGTAGCCTATCATGGCTAAATACAGGGACACAAATGGCGGCGACTACAACAGCTGCCATTTGCATCCCTGCAGGGCTGCACAGTGGCTGGATGTCCGGCTGCGGGCGGCCAGCGGCTCTGCAGCTTGGCTGCAGAGCAAGCCGGCCAGGCAGGATTCCAGGGGGGAGGACCGGATCGCCTCCCCCCCGCTGGGGATTCCAGGGCGAGGGACGGAGCGCCTCCCCTCCACCGCGGAAACAGAACAGAACGGAAGGTAACTGTTCCGTCCATCCCTACTTGCACTTAATCAAAGACCTCAATCTGTTGTACTGTGAGAAAGAAAACTGAAGCATGACTTGGAGCAGAAATGCCTGTATCCTCTGAATCTTTCCTAAGGTTAAGTGTCTCCACCAGCGATTTAGGGCATTTCTACACCAGCCTAAAATCCTGCATTTAAAATAGGGCTTTCTACTTCCATTTTAAATGCAGGATCACCACTGACTCCCTTTACATGCGCATCCTCCCCACCCCTTCTCCCCATATCTGAGTCTTCCATTATCTTTCATTGATTTCGCTTCTCTTCTTGCCGCTTTAACTCTTTTCACGGAGGAAACTGAAGCAGAACACAAGCGGGTAATTTGATAGCTCATTATCTGCGATCTATTTAAAAATGGAACAAAGGGCATTTAGTGCAGGAGATGCCCTGGAGGGTCATGGCAGGGTCACGTCATCATGTAAAGAGCCCGCAAACTTCCGTGAAGGAGCAATCGCAATCGCAGGATAAAAGCTCCCTGTGAAGGAGCCCTCTGTCTGAGCCGGCTGCATTTGGAGGTCATTAGGGATGTATGATGTCATAGCCATCCAGCAGCCACCCCGGATCTTATCAGGGAAGTTTCAGATTTCTTGAAACCGCTTAAAGTCCGATTCTTTTCCTTAAGTCGGGTTCACTCCAGTATACTTGTTGTGGCCCCAACCCCCACATTGACCTCAGGTATGCTAGCCCTGCCCAAGGGTGAGCCTTTCACTGTGACCCCAGTCAAAGGGGTATTTCCTGTGTGTTTCCTATCCCTGATAAAACCAGTTAGCGTCTACTCAGAAGTAACTCCCATTGTGCTCAATGACGCTTGTCCCCTGGATGCCCACATCACAATGTACAGAGATCCCCTCAGTTGATATGGCACCGTTTATAGCCCAAATTCCCTAAATGCTCTAAATGCACGATCTCGAGGCTGCAATTCTCTGTTGGTTGGTTTATTGCCTTAGGACAGAGCTTTCCAAACTGTGTGCTGCGACACAGTAGTGTGTTGGTGGCAGTGTGTAGGTGTGTCACGTGAAATGCAGAAAATTGTGCGGAAGGGCACCGCGGAGCTCCCTTACTTGCGTTTGCTTCCCTTGGCCCCTCCCCCGGAACTTCCTAAAGCAGCTAATGTTAAAGCAGCTAAGCCTTAGCTGCTAAGGCTTAGCAGCTAAGGCTTAGCTGCTTTAACATTAGCTGCTTTAGGATCATGTGGCGTCTTGACGTAGGATGCACGTGATTGGCGGTGTTGGAGCAGTATAGCAAGGTAGAGCCACGGGGCAAAGAGAGGGGAGTGGAGGCACCGCCCTGGGAGCAGAGCTTGGCCGATGCCGGCGCGGAGAAGTGGCAGTGGCCACCAGCCCTGCAAGATTTCAAGAGCGCCCTTCGCGGACTTCTGCACCGCGCTGCTGCATGGCCAGGCCAGAGTAGTGCGTGGGTGGAAACGCCGCCTGGGACTGCACCAAGCAGGCTGGCTGCCATCTTGGCCAGTCGGAACGGAGCCAGAAGCCTCGGAATCAGCGTGCTCCCAATCACCCGGGCGAGCGCAGCTGCAGGCTGCCACCCAGTCAACCCACCTGCTGGTGGCTGAAGGGAGGCCACTTCCAAACCCAGTGTGGCAAACAGCAAGCCACCCACCACGTGGCGCTTATAATATGATTTCTGCCATTTATTTTTATTTTTATTCCGCTGTAATCGTGGATTAACCACCCACCGGCAGTGTACCACCAGAGTGTGCTGGAACTGGACTCTGGACATAGGCATTGCAAATATTTGCAGCAATATAGCCTTGTAGTGAGACATATATATTTACACCATTTTTGTTGGACTTTTGCTTCTCTACTTCATGTGTTTTTGCAGCTGAGCTCCTACCTGGGCCTATGTGTCCTAATATGTATTGTAAATACGTTAGTTAATTTTGTTTATTTTTCACATTTTCTCCTGGTCCTGATTCCTATCTTTATTTCACTTTATCACTGTGGGAGTAGAGAACAGGTGCTGTTATTTTCATAAGAAAAAACAGAGAAAGATAAGCGCTAAAAACAGTCCTGTTATTTTTATATTTAGTTAATGCTAAAACCTAGAAATAAATTCACATAGATTTATTCATTAAATTGCAGTTGAATTACCAGTAAAATGGATACATTTCTAATTAAGAAAAGGAAAGCTGGTGAAGATGACGTTTACAATGAACAAAATGTAGCCGCTATAGAGGAAACTATGCAAGAATCAACTGTTGAACGGTCTGTATCAGTACGTAAGAAGTGTAGAGGAAAACTTTCCAAGCCTCGTTTATACAGTAAAGATTATATGAAACTGGGGTTCACATTTTCTGGTAATGAAAACAATCCTTGTCCCCAGTGTTTAGTTTGTGGGGATATACTTGCAAATGAAAGTATGGTACCAAATAAATTAAAGCATCATTTATCTCAAAACACTGTCATTTGTCAGAAAAACCAGTAGAATACTTTATTGAGCTTTCAAAATCTGTAAAGAAGCAGTCTGTATCCTTCACAAATGAAGACATAAGAGAAAGCTCAAAAGGCAAGTTACTTGGTTGCTCAAATAATTGCCGAAAACAAGGACCCACATGCTATTGCTGAAACCACCATAAAGGAATCTTACTGTGCTACTATTGTTCGAACAATGTTTGGGCCCGAATTTGAGATAGAAGTTAATAAAATCCCTTTGGCAGATAACACGATTGGAAGACATATTCAAGACATGTCTGATGACATTAAGCAGCAAATGAAGGATATTTTTCAAGACGATAATATGATCTTTACATTGCAATTTGATGAAGCAACAGATGTCAGTGGGTTAGCACAATTATTGGTTTTTATACGTTTCATTCATACTGACAGAATTATTGAGCAATTCTTGTGTTGTCTAGAACTTCCAATGAGAACTAGAGGTGAAGATATATTTAAAACTTTAGATTGCTTCATGAAGGAAAATAATTTGCAATGGTTAAACTGTGTAGGAATATGCACAGATGGGACACCCTCAATGGTTGGTTCAACAAAAGGTTTTATAGCTTTAGCAAAGAAAGAGAATGAAAATATTGTAATTACTCATTGCTTTTTACATCACGAAGCACTAGTTGTGCAAACCATTGGAAATGAATTAAGAAAAGTTTTGGACAAAGTGGTTCAAATGGTCAATTACATTAAAACTAGACCTCCTCAATCAAGATTATTTGCTCATATTTGTGAAGACATGGGGGCAAGGTTTAAAAAGCTTCTACTACACACAGAAGTTCATTGGCTCACAAGAGGTCGAGTGCTTTGTCGTGTATATGAATTGGGGGAAATAATGCTTAAACTTTTTGAGGAAAATCAGCAAAATGAATTCTGCGATCTAATTCAAAGCAAACTTTGGTGCACAAAATTGGCATATCTTGCGGACATATTTGAACATTTGAATAAAATAAACACCAGTATGCAAGGAAAAGGAGAAAATATCTTAACAGCGGTAGATAAATTTTGTGCTATGAGAGACAAAATAGCTTTTGGATTCGCATTTCAAAAATGCATCCAAACATAGCTAAAAAAGCGTTAAAAATTCTTCTACAGTTTTCTACTACATACATTTGTGAAGTATCCTTTTCAACGATGGCAAACTTAAAGACACTGAAACGTGGAAGCTTAAAAATGCTTGATGACAAAATGTGAGTGTCTTTATCTAATATTCCACCAAATATTGAAAAGCTGTGTTCATCCCATCAACCTCATACATCCCATTAAAATGGTAAGTAGTTATTGGTGTTATTCAACTTTTTAAAATTCTTGCACATATTTACATATTGTTACGCACAAATGACAACAATCGAACAATGTATGTTATTATCTTACAAATCATATATTTTTAAAAATATAAATGAAAGGTTTTCATGAGATATGTTCTATCCCCATACATTTCGTTATTACAATTGATGTATGTGTCCGTATCTCTTATAACGGGTTAGTTTAACCTCCAGTTTGCTAGTAAAACTGAATTACCGTGTCACAAAATGATGCATGTCTAAAAAGTGTGTCACCAACATGAAAAGTTTGGAAAGCTCTGCCTTAAGAAGTAATCACACCTTCATTATAGAGATCGTGTGCAGCATCAATGGGGGCTGGTTTCCCATCCCTGTGTTCTCCCCCACCCCGCTCTTTCTCAGCACAAGCATATGTGTATCTCCTTAGAAGTAACTCCCATTATGCTCCATGAGGATTGTCCCCTGAATGCCCACATCAGAATGTACAGAGATCCCCTTCAATTGAAATGGTACAGTTTAAAGCACATTCCCTAAATGCTCTAAAGAGTGATCTCAGGGCTCTGATTCTCCTTTGTTTGGTTTATTGCCTTAGGAAGTAACTACTTCACAGCTTCATTACAGAGATCCTGAATCGGTTTGGTTAGAACAATGGCTGGTTTCCGATCCCTGTGTTCTCCCCCTCCCCTTTCCCAGCACAAGCATATGTGTGTCTACTCAGAGGTAACAGCTATTGTGGACAATGAGGCTTGGTCCTGAAATACAGGTGCATCTGGACCTTTAAGGGAAAGGAGAAAGGGGGGGAGGGGGGAAGCCTCTCTTATTGGTTGAGCAGCCCCTACCATACAGATGACGTTCACTCCAACCCCCAGCCCCTACCCAGAAGTATGTTATGTGATGCAACTTGGAATGGTGCAATGCACACCCACGTAGAACGCTGCCCAGACCAAAAGCGGCTCCTGGAAAAAGGCAGGTAAGCCACTCCTCCCTTCTCCATTCTGTTGTCATGGAGACAAAGCCCAGGTCTTGCAATGTGATTGTGAACATGACAGGCATCGACAAGAGGCTGTTCTCAGCTGCTCATATAGATCACAAGAAGGGAAGGTACTTGGGGCCGAAATCATTTAGGATTTCCTAAGAGAAAAGTCTCTCATTGTGAGGTTGTAACAATAATTATAAAAATTGTTTTGATTATTTTTCATGTACTCAAACAAAAAATCCATCCTCCCTTTCCCATTTACCTGCATGTTTGGTGTTAATAATTCATTCCTCTGTGCTAGAGGTGGATTCAGACAAGGAGTTTAGGGAGATGTGGGGCGGGGGGAGAGAGAGAAAGAAGTCACCCAGGGCATAATCCAGAAAAATGTTAAGCACTTGAAAGTTCTGTGAACTTCTCTAAGGAAGAGAGAAAGGAATGCTCTCATGAAGCACATCAAAGTGATGGCCTCCCCACCACTTCATGCATTCATATCTATGAAGTGTAAATAAACATTGAACATATTTGTACATTGGAAAGGAAGATTGGTATAAAGAAAGAAATAAAACCAAAAAACCAAATGTATACTAGGGATGTGCATCATAGTCAGCCCAAGCCCTAGCCAAACACTATATTTTTATCAGATTAGAAAGGTTTCCTTCTACAGATCAGTGATATATCATTAACCACCTTGAATGCTATAGTAATAGGTAATAATTCAGCATTTATTTATTCATTACATTCTATACCACCTTCCTGAAGGCAATTTACGAAGGCTACACATTTCGGTGTGATTACTTGTTTTTGATTAGGGATGGCTGAGAAATTTGCCCCATAGAGTTATTTTTATAGATTTACCCAATCTGTACCTCCCAGAACTGAACACAGACATGAACACAATTTGCAGTAGGAAATCCATACATTTCTGAGCTTATAATGCATTCCATGAAACAAAATAAAAAATGCATCCATTAACATGCATGTAATTGGCAAATGCATAAAGAAAACTGCATACATTTCTACAATACATACAAACATGACAATGCACACCAAAAAGTCCTTACATTTGAAAAATGAGTACAAACACATATGAAATTCTTTATGGAATAACAGTACTGTACAGAACCCGAACAGAACACACTTGGTGGAAACCTCAGTGGAATGGAACTTGATAAAATTGCCCATCTCTATTTCTGATAACATAGAGTTCAAGGAACTGAATACATCAATAGAAAATGCCCCAGAAGGCAGATATTTGGCACAGGATGAGGAACCCATGATCTGGAGAGAGCCAAGTGGTGTAGCCACCAGCTGTATTTACAT
The DNA here is from genome assembly GCF_057233095.1 of Heloderma suspectum. Lineage (NCBI taxonomy): Eukaryota > Metazoa > Chordata > Lepidosauria > Squamata > Helodermatidae > Heloderma > Heloderma suspectum. The sequence continues at coordinate 54,994,665 of NC_139461.1, forward strand.
GGAGAAAGTGTGAATATATATTGAAGGAACCTTCATTACCTTTTTGCCATCACTCATTTTGTTGGCCCTTCACCAGTTTCCTTATACTGCTTTCTTACTGTGCTAACTGTAGCCAGAAGTATTCATGTGCATATGGGAATGTTGTCTTTGAAGTCTGGAAAGTCTGCAAAACTGGTCTTTCTATTAAGTACCAGACAACTTCTTGGGTGCCACAAGGTCTTAGATAAGTTGTACTACCCTATGAAAGCATGCAAAAAGTAGCTCATTTATGACTGGATGCTACACACATAGGTGGTGACAAGAATGAAGGTAGGCATTTCCCAGGGGAAGACTGAATTCTCAACAGTTTCTCACAGGTAGGGCTCATCACTGGGAAGGGTTGTTGTAGCACAGCTTCTTTCTTTTTTCCTAAGGGTTTTGGGGGTTTGTGCTGCTGCTGCAAGTGGCAACAGCATCAACTGTGTTGGCAAGCTGACCACCATTTCACTCCACCACAATGGTGGTGTGAGGGGGGCAGTGTTGAGTACTGCTCCAGGGAAGAGGTGGAGCTAGTGCTCAGCCAGAATCTGTCTTCCTGTTTCCTGATATTGTTATTCCTCCATAAAAGAGGATTCTGCCTCATTCTTGTTTTATAATTTATTTCTGTGGTGTTTTTGAGCTTATCTAATTGCTGCAAGGCAGCTGAGGTGGCTGTGTGTATGTTCTTTCTATTACACATCTCTTCATTGCTCTGCAGCCCCCCTCCCCGGCTGCCTGCGCTTCCTGGTCTGAAAAAGCCCTACGGGAGAAATTACCTCATGATGTCTTTCCCTGGGCTTTAACTGAAGCATGGGAAGCTGAGCACGCTACACACTGCCAGAGAGATGATTGTACAATGGAAGACAGGACACACACACACACAGTCCTCAGCCACCTCCTAAGTACATTCAGCCCAAGAAACCCAAACTCAACCCATGAGAAATTTTCTGAAATTTTCTTCAACATTGAATTTCTTGTCTATCAAATTGAATAAGAATGGCCAAAAAAAATGTGGGAGAAATTTCTGGCATGGCACTAACAAATACCTGATAAAACTAATTAGTAGCAGCATCAATGAAGCAGAAACAAGAAAATGAGATATTCTAGGCAACTCAAAAGTTATCTGGAAAGGGTTGCCTTGGCCTGGCATCTAAAAGCCAATGAGAAATAGGCAAAGTAAAATTCTCTGTGGAAGGAGTTCCATAGCCTCAATGTCACTGCAGAGAAGGTTTAACCTCAGCATCCGGTTTAGCCTCAACATTTGCCCTTTTAGCAGAGTACTGCCCCTTAGGACGGAGGTTCCATAAAACAATAAGGGGGGGGGGAAATAACTGACTACAAATCTCAAGTGAAGGTTATCACATCCAATAATGCATTAAAGAACTGGAAATTATTTGTATTGATTACATTCTTTCTGTGGGGTTATATAAATCTTTTTAATGTCGTTCTAGAACAGCCTTCCCCAACCTGGTGCCCTCCATATGTTTTGGACTTCAATTCCCATTAGCCCCAGCCAGCATGGCCAATGGTCAGGAATTCTGGGGGCAGTACATTGTGCGACTGTAAGCCACCTCTAGCACAGTGCCAACAGCATTAACTGTTGTGATGGGTTTTCTACGGAAATCCATTGCACCATATGACATTATTGGTATTGTGCGAAAGGTTACTTATGGTAGTGCAATGTAATTTACATTCATGCTAGTGCTGCTTTGGAGACTGCCCTGAGAGTTGTAGTCCAAAACAGCTGGAGGGCACCAGGTTGGGGAAGGCTGTTCTAGAACATGAACACACTGAGTGCCATTAAATGCCTTGAAAGAGTTCTACCCTTAAAAAATAATTCTACATTTTTTTTAAAAAATGAGTGCCATTTTCTTGGTAGAAAGGTGGAGGTACAAATCAAAACAAACAAACAAGCAAACATTGGGAGAAAAAAGATGTGTGATTAGGTAACCCATACAAGAGCTGTATCCTCCAGTTCTAACTACCAAACCCATAAACTTTGCTTGGTGATTGTGTTGCCATAGTCACATTTGTAAGGCAAACTAAAGGCTTGTTTTGTCTGCCTGATGTTTTAAGATCACCTTGCCATTTTGAGTGCGTGTGTGAGAGAGAGAGAAAGAGAGAGAGAGGGAGAGGGGGAGAGAGAGAGAAAGTATTGTCCAACACAGTTTGCTTAACAGGGTTTCTACATATGGCACACATCTGAACTTTGTGTTTACAGAGGTTTTACAGTTTAACCTAGTTCAAGTCTAGAGACACAGAGAAGCATTGTGAGACAAGGCACTATCAACCAAAAACGGAAATGAGACAAAAGTCATTTGATGTTGTATGGAGCATCATTTATTTTGAGAGGTGGCACTAAAGATTTGGATCACGGCTGGGATATTTTAAAATATACTGCTCAACATATAATAAACCAACGGCACAATATAAGAAGCTGGCCAAAAAATATATGAGTGAAAATATTAGAGGTGAGATTTTCAGTGTGCCAAATTTTGCTGCCACTGAAATCATATAACTTTTACACTCTGATCTAAAACTCCATACAGGCTTCAATGTACATACTGTCATCCCCTCCCCTTAACCCAAGCTTGCTTGTGGGCAAGATGATTTCAGTTCACCTGGCCCAGGGAGAAGAGGGCTGTCTGCAAAGGGCAGAGGGTGGTGTGCAAAAGTGGGATGGAGCAGGACATTTCAAAGTCCCACGGCATCCCTGAGACAGTGTCTTTCCTGAGTTTAGTTCTGCAGCAGTAGCATTGCTGTTGAGAAGGTTGAGAGGCTAGGACAGGCTTCAGCTTTCCCTATCAGCCATGACTATTATAGGCAGCTATCAGTGGAGGCCGTGATTTTCCCCCCAGAATACCCCTTGGAAGGATGCTAGGTTTTGATGTACTGTTGGTCTGGGGGGCATCATAGGGAATTAAAGAAGCCATCCAGCAAAAGTTAGTCATATGTCCCATTGATTTCAGTAACTTGAATTATTCTACGGCCCTTTCCATTGCTTCCAGTGGGTCCAAAGACTGATTCAGAGTTGCATGGGAGTTGCTTCTACACTTTACATGAGCAGATGGGTGCTATTTCACACATGTCCTACTTGTGGGCTTCCCATGGGCAGCTGGTTGGTCACAATGTGAACAAAATGCTCGACTGGATCAGCCTTTGGTTTGATTCAGCACCGCTCTTCTTATGTTTGCATGTTCCTACACTGTGGATCATATGGTTCTCCAGTCATGTCTGAAGGACAGAGCCACATAGGTGAAGGAAATGACATGGTTCTTTTTATTGCCAGCAACATATTGGGCTGGAGCCAAACTAAATTAGTTTTACTTATTTTCCATTTAAATCAATGGGACTTGCATTGAGTCATGACTAACTTGTCCTACTGATTTCAGTGGGACCTAAATTCAACTAACTTAATCTGGATCCAACCTAATGTCATGTTGGCATGTTGGCTAACAAAGTTTCTAAGCCACCCTGTGTCCTTTTTACACTTATGGTGCCAATAAAAGTATGGAAAGACCTTTGATGCAAAGTTTAGGAAGCTAGCAGGAAGTAACAAGAAAAAAGATGTTATGGCACCATGGTTTCTGTATATCTCCTACATGAACGACATACACGCTTCTGATCATTTTCCAATCAAATACAGATACATGTATTTTTTTCTGTCTATAATTCAGCTACATAACTTACACATCCAAAGTCTCTCAGTAGTGAGTGAACTTCCCCATAGTTTCCCCTTAATTAGTGATCTTGTTGTATTGCTATATGGTATTCGTCCTTGTTGTTGCCTGTGTTTTAAACTTTATTTCAACATAAAATTCTATTTTCTAAGCCAAATAAGAACCTTTGATAAAGAAAACAAGAAAGTAACCAGAAAATTAGAAACCTGCTAATGCAAAAAAAAAAAAAAAAAAAGGAAAAAAAAAACCAGGGAGAGAGAGAGAGCTTTCAAAAGGTGGACACTGTGTATGTACGTATTCCCCAAATCTGTGGTCAGTAACTACTTACAACTGGGCTGTAAGTGATTGCTGGCATCCCTTACCATCCATCCCACCGTGATTGCCATCTTGCCACGTGCTATAGTGTGAAATTGGCTCCTCACTAGCTCTCTGTTAAGGCAGCCAGAGAAACGACTTGAAACAGGGTCATAGCAAAGAGAAATTGTGGGCCAGCTAGTCCAAACCTAAAGCAATGCAGAAAATATTAACAAAAGGGGGGTAAGAATGAGGCATACATTTGGCCATCCTGAATAATCAAATGCAGGCTTAGAATATTATTTGGCAGGGTTTTTGTTTTGTTTATTCATTTTTTCAGGGGGAAATGTCCATAAGCTAAAGATAAAGGACAATAAGGGCACAATCCTATGCGTGTTTAGACAGAGAAAAGGCCTACAACTGCTGGCTGGGGCATGCTGGGAGTTGTAGGCCTTTTCTCTGTCTAAACATGCATAGGATTGCGCCTTAAAGGACTTCCAGAGATATAAGGTTTTACCATTTCAGTATGATAAAATATATGCCACCCTGTTTGTAGGGCAGGCATAATAAATAGTTGGTTGTGTAAATGAATGAAGGAATAAAAAGAGTTAGCAGAGCTATTCTATTTTGGCTGGCAGATTTGAAGGATAAAAACAGAGTTCTTTCAAAAGCTCAAAAGAAAGAGGAAAGTCAAGTGTCAAGGAAATCAGATATTACTTTTTCCTGATCTCTCGCCAAAAACCCAGTTGAAGAGGCGGACTGTTCTTCCAGTAAAAAGACTTTTCCTGCCAAAACTGTGGAGGTGGCTACTTCACTCCTGGCCAAAATAAGGATGAACTGTGAAAATAAAAGCTCTGGTTCCAGTCCTCAGACTACTTCGTTAATGCAAGCTCCATTCATCCCAAGAAGGCATGGCCTGGTTGGATGCCTTGAGGATGGGTACTTTCTGGATTTCTGATGGTTTACTTGCAGCCCATTGGAAGTGACTTCATTCAGGAAGATCTGGATTCTAGCTTAAGTTTAGAGGAACTTTATGGTTCTCTTTTTACTTCACTTTTGACTTTATAGACCATATTTGCAGTAAAGTAATTTTTGATATTTGTGAGTACCATGTGAAAGTTGACCTTAAGATACTAGCACATTTAAGAGCCAATTTGGACATTTAGTATGTTGGTGCTAGCCAGCCATGTTTCCCCAGAGATAGCAGCCATGTAGGTCCCACTAAATGGGACCAATGTAAAGCCCTAAATGGTCTGGGACCATGTTATTTGAAGGACCACCTCCACCAGTATGAGCCTGCCCAACCATTAAGATCAGTGTCAGAGACCCTACTCTCCTGCCCACCAGTAAGAGCCATTAGGCTGGTGAGTGCTAGGAATAGGGCTTCTTCAGTGGTGGCCCCACAGTTTTGAAATTCCATCCCCACCAGGGAGATACTTATGGCCTCATCACTGCTGGCTTTAAAAAAAAATGAATATACATTTACTCCGATCTGCATTTAGTTCTTAAAAATCGTTAGCTGCTGCTACTGGTGTGTGTGTGTGTGTGTGTGTGTCTGTGTGTGTGTGTGTGTGTGTGTCTGTCTGTCTGTCTCTGTGTGTATTTAATTGTAATTTATGTGTGTATGTTTTTCTAATATTGTAAGCTGCCTTGTGAAATTGGTGTGCCATGAAAGGTGGATTAAAAGTATAATAAATAAATAAATAAATAAATAAATAAATAAGAAACAAACAAACTTAAAACAAGGGAGAAGATTCCGTCTACTGCAGTAACTATTCCTGAAAATTCTGGAAGCAGGCTGATATACACTAATCACTATTATATCAAAAGAAACACACAAATGTCCCATGGCCGAGATTACATTTTACTAGAACAGATAGCAAAATTAATTATGTCCTATTTTGTCTTTTTAATAGATTGACTGTTTCCATTTTTTCTTGTAATGTTGATAATTGGCTTTCTCCATTTGAAATAAATGATCACCTGGTGAAATGCTCTGGTAGTTTTTGTATTAACTTTGTCATCAGCAAAGCTCTGTAGGTGTGTTCCAGCCATAGTTAAGCACTTGAAGCCCCATTGGTTTCTACAGAAAAGTCCAGAGCCAAGAGTCTTTCTCTCATTGCAGTCATTGCTATGGTAATGTATACTCTTGTGTATCATTAGCATAGAAAAGAAAGTGTTAACTGGTTTGTACAAATGTATGGAGTTAAAAACAACCACTACCAATTATTACAAAATCACCGCTTGACCTGAGCACATGGTCAGCTGACCCCAAGGATCAATCCAGCTCGATGGGCGCATAGCTGTTGCAATTCATCTACAGAAGAATCCCGCCAGGCTAGCCTCCTGTTCCCTTCCCCACAGTGTTGCCTTGATCTCTTCCCTGTCTTGGATTTTAACCACCTGGTTCTCTGAGCTTTCTAAATTTCACTTTGGAATTTGAGCATTACCTGCCCCGAACTGTGCTGCTCACCTCTGGCTCCCCCGAACATGGGGCTTGGCTCCCTCTCGACACAAAAACCTGACATCTTAAGGCCTAACCCCAATGGACCCCGACAATAACTCAATAATCTGAAGTGTTCCAATCCCTGATTATCTGATTTCAAAAAGATTATATCCCAATTTAGTGCAATATTCAGACTCAAATATGGAGGCTCAACTGGGTCTGAATAATTCCATTGTAACCTCCTGTTTAGCTGTCATTCTTGCACAAGCAGCAGCTCTGCTCACTGACTGGGGATTGAGCTGCAATTAGGTTGGCCATGTGTCCTACTTTAGAGAAGACAGTCCTATCTTTTAACACTTCCTATATCTGAAGGGCAGTCCAATCCAAGTCTGGTTTAAAGACGAAGTATCATAATGGGATGTATGGTATTTCTCTTTACATTATAGTAATTATTTCTAAATGTGTGTCTATACATATAAATTAATGTATGCAAATTTTATGAAAAACTCTGTCCCCTTTGGGGGGTTTTCCTCTTTTTTGGCCATGTGTTAAGTGGCCATCCTAGCTACAGTATCAGATGACAGTCATCCTAACAGCTCTGATTATTTATTTCCTCTATTGGCAGGTGTTCGACAGATCTACTATTGGCTGTTTTAGAAAACACAGTGGGGGAACAGAGTGGATCAGATTCTGCACATTAGTAATAATTAGTCCTATCACTGCCATTAGGGGTCAATATAAGGTCATATTTAGCTATTGTTTTTAGAAGTGCAACAATTAAGAAGATTGCTTCCCTCCCCTTGTCCTTTCCCCATAAACTTCTTGCTGTATAGTTATTTTTCTTCTTCCTTAAATATTTGTTATGGTTGAACATTGGCACACCTTATGGCATTTTTCTATGCCAGATATGATGTCAGCCACAAAGGCCAAGTTACCAGGAATCAGATTTTCCTTTGATTTCAACTATATTTTCTTCCATAAAGCTGTCTGTCTGTTCAGACCACAAAAAGTAGAACTGAAGGGACATAGAGAAGCTCAATGAAATATATTTCATGAAAAATACAGTAACACATTATTCTTTTTGATTTGATGCAATAATCTGTTATCACTTGTCACATGTGTTAAAATTATTTTATGTAAGGGGAAGAAGGATAGATTATTTGTTAGGGGTGTTACATTCATCTTACACTGTCTGGTATGAAACTGGGTTATGCTTGAATGTATTTAAAGAAACCCAGTATTTTACACCAGAATTGTGTGTTTTTGAATCTTTAGTCTGCAGCATTCTGAAATTGATTCTTTATGAAAACAGAGACAAAAGGAACTTTTGTTTGATTCATATGCTAGTATTGTTTGTTCATATGCTTCCATAAACGTTCATATTAGCAAGTGATCGGGGCTGGCCCTACCATTAGGCAGAGGGAGGCGGCCATCTCAGGCAGTAGATGCTGGTGGGTAGTGAGCAATGGCAACGTCTTGGGGGGCAGAGCTGTGTGCACCACGTGGCCTGCCGTGCTCACCCTCCCAAAAGCTGGCCTGCTGCCTTTGGGTGCAGTGGAGGACGATGTCCCATTGCCAGTAAGATTCAACTGCCAGTCTGGTTGGATTTTGTAATGGAATGGGGAGGGAATAATCTTGTCCATCACCACAGGCAACAAAATGGTCCTGGTTCATCCCTGGAAGTGATTTAGCTAGGATTATCGACATAGATTCCACTTCTGGACCCCTTGTATTGATTTCATTATTTTTCCATAATCATGTTTAAATAGTATTGCCCAATTTGTCTACTTCTTCAGAGTTCACGATTTGCATTACTTCCATCTGTAATCAAACCCCAGCTGATTTAGAATAGGATTTTTTTTAATGCCTTAAAATATGACTGCACTGTTAGACCAGGGTTTCTGCTGTAATTAAATCCCTTTGCTCTGATGATCAATCACCATTTGGTGAAGCAACAAGAGTATTTCTAAATATTCCATAAGGATTGATTGTGCAATCCTATGCAAGTTTATACAGAAAAAGTCCTACAACTTCCAGCATTCCCCAGTCAGCTGTGCTGGCTGGGGAATGCTTGGAATTGTAGTACTTTTTTTCTGTCTAAACATGCATAGGATCAAGCCCGAAGTTACTTAATGTGGTTGTAAAGCTACAGCCATACACTTAGGGCTTCTCCACACCAGGCTTTCCCCCCTGCAACTTACTGGAGCTTCTGCTTCCAGATTCTTTGTGGGATTAAGATCAGCTCCTTACATGGGTTGACACATGCTTTTTCTTCTGGGACTTTCTTTGTCTGCAAGTTCTACATTATTCAGCCACTAGATAGCACTGTGTGATAGTGGAAGAGTGCAATTTCACAAAGCCATTAAAGCAGGTTAACATTTATTACTGCATTATCCCTGATCTTTTAAAAACTGGGTAAAGGTCAGAAAGTACAGGGTACACCCTGGAGGTTGACAACATCATGTAAAGGACTCACGAACTTCCATGAGTGACCAGTCATGAGTGTGCAGTAAAAGCCTCATGTAGAAATGCTCTTCAGTGAAAAGCAGAGTATAAATGTTGGTCCTGAACAGAAGTGAGGAAGTAGGGAGATCCCTCTGTGGATTCATAAGTTGGTTTAGGGTTGTCAGAGAATTCCGCCATGTATCTCGGGGAGGCTGAATGCCAGCGCATTCAGCCCCCCGAAATCGGTGGCGGAACAGTCTGCCCCCCCGCCCCCCTCCCGGGATGAGAGTTACCTGGGGCAGATCTTCCTGGCAGCGGCAGCTCCGCCGGCGGCTCTGGCGGTGGTTTGGTGGCATTTCCAGTTTTAAAAAAAAAGACGTGATAGGCTACATAAATGTTTATGTAGCCTATCACGGCTGACTTAAAACAACAACAACAATGCGCGTACGCAAATGGCAGCGGCCACGGCCGCCGCCATTTGCGTTCCTTATTTTGGCACGTCTTAGTCTACGTCAAGATTTACGTAGACTAAGACAGTGAAAATAAGGGGAACACAAATATTTGCATTCCCCTTATTTTCACTGTCTTAGTCTACGTAAATCTTGACGTAGACTAAGACGTGCCAAAATAAGGAACGCAAATTCTTGTTGTTGTTGTTGTTTTTAAGTCAGGCGCGATAAGCTATGTAAAGATTTACGTAGCCTATCACGGCTGACTGCAGGGACGCAAACGGCGGTGGCTATGGCCGCCGCCATTTGCGTCCCTGCTAGCCAGTGGCCGGATGTCCAGCTGCTGGTGGAACCGGCCGGCGGCTCCGCAGAATCCCTGCGGAGCACAGCCGGACGGCCAGGATTCCGGGGGGGGGGAGGGATGGAGCGCCTCCCCCCCCACCATCAACATAATCCGCGACAGGTAAGTGACTTTCGTACATCCCTAGGTTTATGCAGTTTCAAGAAAACATTGCAATATCTAAATGTGTGTTTGAAATTGTGCAGGGGGAGTGGTGGGTTGAAGGAAGTGGAGAAGTGGAGGGCTGGGAAAGGGTTAAGCCTCATCTCCACTCAAGGTCACCTTCTCCTGAGCTGCTTTTAAAAACACACACACACAACACCACACATCAAGGTTCTGTTACATGTCTTTGCATGTAATGTGTAGTTATCCCTTCAGAGGTCTAGCCTGAAACCATGGGAGAGCCTCTGCCAGTCAGTGCTGACATACTGGGCTAGCTGGACTAATGGTCTTACTCCGTATAAGGCCATTTCTTACATTACTGAGGGCTTCTCCACATGGGGCTTATATCATGCAATCAGTACTGGTTACTCACAGAAGTTTGCAGGACCTTTACGTGACATCATCAACCTCCAGCGTCCTTCCCGCAGTTTCTGACCTTTATCCTACCATTGTAAAGCATGGGGAAAGTCAAATTTTTCTCCAGGAAGTGCTTATGAAGTGCTTTACTTGCTGTGTACTTTTGAAATTGTGCTATAACAGCAGCACCATCTAGTGGCTGTAAAATGAAACATAGAGAACTTGCCAAGAACTTGCTGAGAAGGACAAAAAGCACATGTCACCCTGTGCAAGGAGCCAATCTTAACCCACAAAAAAAATCCAGACGCAGAGGCCCCAGTAAGTTATGGGATAAAAGGCCTGGTGTGGTGAAGCCCAAAGTCAAAGTATCCAAGCCTGGCTAAGGTGTGTTGAAGGGTTTGGGCACCTAAAGCAGAAAATCCCACAAGAACCTCTCCCCATCCCTGGTAGAAAAATACAACAATAATAAATTAAATGACTAACCATGTGCTGCCCTTTTGTGACACCCAGAATCAGCTGCATGAGCTGGATGCTCTACCTAATGGTAGGAATGCCCTTGTGTCAGCAAATGCCATTGATTGGCTCTGAACTATTATGGAGTTAATTGACACACCATGAAGGGGGGGAGGGAGAGACATTATTTAGATGACCTTTCAAAAAAGAAAAGAAAAAAGGATTAGGCATTTAGGAAAAACCATGGCCATGATAACCAAAACAAGAACCTCCAACTTCAGAGTCAATACACCTCTACCAGGTGCTGGGAACAAATCACAAGGGATGGCATTAGTTATCTCTATCATGCCTAGTTTGTGAGCTTTCCAGTGGATCTAATTCATCACTGTTGGAAATAGAATTCTGTACTAGGTGTACTGGCGAAGTCTGATCCAGCAAGGCAGTTCTTCTGTTCTTCTCAAAAGCCCACTGTACAGCAACCTACACCGTATCGAAGCTGAGGTGCACCAGCAGAGGAATGATGCACCCTGAAAATAGACACAAAGTAACTATCTCCAGGTGATGCAAACAAAATATTAAGTTGTAAATCCACAGCATAAAAATACCAGTAATAAAACATTATATAAACTACAGCAAGAATAATACAATTTAAGCTCAAAACAAATTCATCACAATTTGAAACAAACAAACAAATTTGGGCAAAATCCATGGAATCCAGAAAGAAAAAAATCCATGTGGATAGTGGGCAGTTTCAATGTAGGCCACAACTAACACAGAAACCAAACAATGGTTAGCTAAAAGTCCAATTCTATGCATGCTTAGCCAGAAACATTCCTACGACTGCCAGCATTCCCCAGCCAGCATTCCCAGCATTCCCCAGCCAGCATGGCAGGCTGGGGAATGCTGGGAGTTGTAGGACTTCTTTCTGTCTAGGGTGAAATCCTATGCATGTGAAGAGTGGGAGCTATCAGCTAAGACAAATAAGAGACTGTAGAATTCATACAAAGCTTAGTGAGTACAAGATGATGGCTCCTTCAATCAGGAGCATCTTGTCTGTGCCAAACAGAATAAGCATTTGGGCATCTTGGCATCACTATTCCCAACTGCTGCCTTCCCAGTCAAATGTGAGGGCAACTACACAGAGCACTGTATGTCTAGGAGAGAGCCTTGGATTCTGAGGCTGTGGTTTTCTCCTGTGATGAGAGGGGAAACTATATTCTGAGTTAGCTAAATTGTCTTTGTACCTCTCCAAGTCAAACCCTCAAAAAGAGTGTAGTGCAAGTGCAAACCTCTTGCTTTGAAGCTGTATAGCCTTGTGTTACAGTGAAGGAGTCAGCACAAGAGAGGAATGATTGACGCCCCCACTCCCCTGGAGTATGGAAAAAGGCACTGCATGGTGCAGCCGATACCTGAGAATCCCTTAAGATCTCTGTGTGGCAAGCTGCTCTGACAAAGATTGAAATACCTCCCACCATTGAAGCTGTATTAAGCATCTTTTCCTGAATATACAGATCCTTTCTCCTGTACCGAGAAAAATAACACACACACACACACACACACCATGATTTCTCTTCAATGGGATCATTTAATGTTTGGACTTTGGATCTCAAATTGAAATTGCAACATATGAAAACGACTTGTGGAAGCACTTGTTTTTAAAAACCTCTGTTAACTTAATCAGCATTTTAGACATGTAAAGTAGCTTAGACCAGTAGTTCTCAAACTTGCTGCCCACAGAGAATGCTTGTCATATCAGTTCCTTTTCTGACGACTCCTGTGCATTTCAGAGGATTGTGAGGTACATTTCTGGATGCATAGATTCATTTTCAATCCACACAGAGCATTAGCGAACCCCAGAATGCACTCAAAATGCTCGTTTGTATTTGGCTGTGCATTGTAGGAGAAGATTGGTAATAATGGGCAATTTGTCCATCAGGAAACCATGCCCATCTTGACTACTGTTCTGCTCAGCTATTGATAACGTCCTGAGGAACCCTAGGAACACAATGAGAAAACCACTGGCTTAGATATTAATATTAGGAATGCCTCTGAAAACTCAGGTAGTATTTGAATAGATATTTTGTAAGAATATACATTCATGTCTTTCCATGAGTGAGTTGCCATACCTCCTCTTCCCACACTTCCAGAGTTCCATGCAATGGGAGCAGTCAACAATCCAGCTGTTATCTGAGTGCTGATATACACATTAACAGGCTGGCAGTCACTTGGAGCACAATCCTATGCATGTTTAGACAGAAAAAAGTCCTACAAATGAAAAAGTCCATGCTGGCTGGGGGATGCTGGGAGTTGTAAGACTTTCACTGTCTAAATATGCATAGGATTATACCCTTGAGATGACCCCTGACACATGGCTGTAAAGTCTACCATTCCTTGCTATTTGGATTTTATAAGGATCCAGGTGCGATGAGTGAAGTGACCTTCCATCAGGTATAAACCAGACTCAAATCCACATAGAATGTTCCAAATAAATACTGGATCTTTATTTTCATTGTAAAGGAACTGAATTTCACCACACGCACCATAGTTAGGGTAACTGACTAGGCAGGCTCAGAATTTTTAAAATAGGGAAATGCATGGCAATTCATTATTGGTTGGCACAGACAAAGCTACTGCACACAGCCATATGTACCTGCTTGGATCCTAAGATCATCTTCAGTGGTCCTTCTCCAGGAGCCCCTGCCAAAGGAAGTGAGGCAGGTGGCTACCAAGAAGAGAGCCTTTTCTGCTGTGGCACCCAAGTTGTGGAATGAGCTTCCCTGAGAGGCTCACCTGGCACCTACGTGGTTGTGCTCTTTCCGGTGCCAGGTGAAGACCTTTTTTATTTTCCCAGGCATTTTAGTCTTTAGTCTGTTTTAAATCTGTTATTGTATTTTAAATCTCTGCATTGCTGCTACGTTTTATTTTGGTTTGTACTTTTATACTGTAGTTTTAAACATTTATATTTTATATTGTATTTTATTATGTATTTTGTGGTTTTAATTGTTGTTAACCACCCAGAGAACATCAGCTATTGGGTGGTATATAAATAAATAAATAAATAAATAAATAAATAACCCTAATCTTAAGCACATATAAGTAGCAATATTTCCCACCAATTTCAGTTGAACTTGCCTCCAAGTTAATGTTTGTTGGGTAGACTTTGAGAGCAAGCAATTAATCTGTCTTGTTCCAGCAAGGAGACAGTCCAAGAGCATTACAATCACTCTAGTAGTGTGCTCATAAACACAAGAAAGGCACTGTCATGATGAATGTATCAGATCTCACATCAGATTTATATGCCCATTCATGCCTAATTTCATGGGAAGAACAAAGGAAAACAAATAAAGACTGTTGGATGAGTGTAAACGTTTTTCTGCAAATAGATGACAATCATTTGCGCCGTTTACTTTCCATAATTAGTATTCACTTTGGTATAGTTCAGTCAGTACCGACCATAGTCTATAGGATCTAACCAGGTGAAAAGTTTCAATAATATGGTTCACAACAAAGCAAGGATAAAGCACCTTCAAGGTAGGATACCACTTTTGGGATAGGTCTGTAATTCTCAGCCTGGGTAGGAACAAAGTTTATCCTGCAGTGTCTAGTGATGCCATGGCGGCGCTAACAGAAACTAACTCTAGCACAACAGGGAAGTAGCACTTGCTAGCGCAGCTGGAAACAATGCCCAAATTAGTGCTTTCGGAATGGGGCAAGTCAGCGGAGCTCGCAGAAGGGAGCACCGCTGACTAGTTCTATTGCAGAAGCACTAATTTGGGCTAGTTTCGAGTTGTGCTAGCAAGCTCTACCTCCCTGTTGCACTAGCATTTGGTCCCAAATTTAAGGGCGGCCTAGACATAATTTTAAATAAATAAATAAATAAAATTCCACCAGTATCTGCCAGCCTGTAGGATAATGACCGTAGTCCACAGATCCAGATCAGAGGGGTCATATTAACCCTGAGTAAGCAATGCATAGGTGAACTGTTCCTGTATTCTTTGTGTCTTGAAGATTGGGTCCAACCCTATGTGTGCCACCCCTCAAGGCTCACTCCGTTTTTATTGGAAAGACTCTCAGACCAAGGGAGATGCACAGAGTTCAGTGAATTTTATATCTGTGTAGTACCTGGGACCAACAGGCAGTGAAGTAACCATACCTGACTATTCAGAAATAGTTCTGAGGCACTCCCTGCAAGTTCCTTGGCTCCTGCTTATTTGTCACCACCACCACCTTTTAAAACTGAAAGTATATACAGTATAATACAATTGAAAAGCAGGTCATACTCATTTCATTCATTCATTTATTATATTTCTATACTGCCGCATAGCCAAAGCTCTCAGGGCGGTTCACAAAAATTGAAAGCCATTAAATACATTATATAAAATATAAAACCATTCACGTAATAACATAGAACAAATAACACACACAACAACAACATATATCTAAAACAAAAACTATGAGCCATGGACAATCAAGAGACTCATTACACGCTGCCAAATGCTTGAGAGAAGAGGGCAGTTTTAACCTGGCACCAAAAAGATGACAGTGTTGGTGCCAGGTGGGCCTCATCAGGGAGATTATTCTACAAACGGGGAGCCACCACGAAGAAGGGCCCCTCCCTTGTTGCTGCCCTCTGAGCTTCCCTCAGAGGAGGGTCCCGGAGGAGGGCCTAAGATGCAGAGCATAGTGTGCAGGCCGGTTCATTTCAACCATTCATAGCAATTCTAATAGTGTATAGCTATACATTCTAATACTTCTAATAAAGTCTATAGCTACACATTATCCTGTATTTTGTTATTCTAGTATATAATGAATTTAGGGAATTGCCTTATGAACTGGTTGTCTCTTTGCCTTCCTCCTCTGATATGTTCACAATTACTCAATGTAATCACTGTTTCCCACACTCTTAAGTAGTCATCCCATTATAGATGGTAATTGTATATTTTTCCATGCTTGGCCATGTGTGATTCCTGCTGCAATTAAAAGTGAATAATTTCCAAATCACCATGTTTTGCCATAATGTTTCAATATCCAAATAAGATAGATAGAAGATCTGAGGTATATGTCATTGTTAATTATTTCTTGAATATCCTTCTCCTGCACAGGATCTCCAGAAGAGATTTGGGTCCTTAAATAAGTGCTTTATATATTTGCAGGCTTTTATTTGCTCATAAGCACATAGACATATCCAAAAACACAACAATGCAAGGGTTATACATCCCCAAGGAGACAGATGAAAAAATATCAGTCCAGCACAGACACCTCAATCACTTCCTTCCTGACACAGTCTCTCCTTCTCTCCACCTCTTGGGAGACAAGCTAGCCTTTTATAAACATGTTCTAAACCAGGGGTGGAAAGAAGGCAAATTTGAATCCACTGGTACATCTCTGACTGATTTCCAGTAAATTGGCAGGGGTTTCTGACTCTCAGTTATGTAAATAGCAACAACTAGAAAGTCATCCCACCACCCAAATTAGATTCCTGAAAAATAAAATGGGAGGGGGAGGTGGGGGGCAGGATCCAATACTGCCCTTCCACAGGCAGCCCAGGACCGCTGGCCCCAGGGTGTGTGCGGCTGACCCTGCTGGTGGTGGCATGCATGAGGCCCCTATAGGGATGGGCGGATCACTTACCCCATTCTGAGTAGGGGGGTCTGCAGGGGGGGAAGGTGATCCGTCCCTCCCCCCGGAATCCATCCAGGCTGGCTTTGCTCTGCGGTGATCCTGTGGAGCTGGCCGCCAGCTACACAGCGCTGGCGATACGGCCGGCAGCCATTGCCATGTCATATCGCTGTGCTAAGTCTGGACGCAAATGGCATCCACTACACCATTTACATCCCTGTTTTCACACGATAGGCTACGCAAATTATATTTACGTCCGCTACACCATTTGCATCCCTGTTTTTTCATGCAATAGGCTACGCAAATATCTACGTAAATATAATATGCGTAGCCTATCGCGTGAAAACAGGGACACAAATGGCGTAGTGGATGCCGTTTGCATCCGGACTTAGCGCAGCGATACAGCACGGCAGTGGTGCCCAGCCATATCACCAGTGCTGCAGAGCTGGCGGCTGGCTCTGCAGGATCACCACATGGAGGAGCCAGCCTGGATGGATTCTGGAGGGGCGCGGAGGTGAGCGCTCTGTTCCGCCACGGACTCCAGTGGGGCCAGATTCTTGGAATCCGGTCTCATTGGGGTCCATGGCAGAATTCTCTGACATCCCTAGGCCCCTACCACTGGTGGTCGTGCTGTAGCGCTTCTGGAGGCATGCACTGAAATTGTCAGGATTCCCTTTGCCCCCACTGATCTTCAAACACAGAATCAAAAACAGACAAGAGGTGTCAATCTACAGCTTTTAATTCTGTTACTACAAAGGGTCATACAGATGCAAATTCTCAGTGACTCTCAGTCTGCAAGGAAATGCCTTCAGGGGCTTCAAAAGGTAGCTGCGAAAGTTGCCCACTGTTGGAAAGAAAGGCAGGCTCGCTAGCCTAACTTAAGGGGTGGGGGGAGGTCTCTCTCTCGTGAGGCTTCTAAGCGCCGCTGTTCACGCAGGGCCGATCAGAAAGACCTTCTGAGTTGCACCCTGGCCATCTCCCTCTTGGCTCTGCATCTGCGCCTTGCATCTATTAATTCAGACTTGCCAAACACCGCCTCTCCCTGTTCGCTGTCTCTCATGGGGGGAGTGACGAGGGACCTGCCTCCAGCTGGACCTTTGAAACCTGAGGAGCCTGCCTAGCCATGTCTGGACTAGCCTGGGAACACACCTCCCCCATGTCTGGTGGTTCTTCGTCGGAATCTGAACTACTCTTTCCCTCCCTGCACTCAGAAGCGCTCCTGACAGAAATGAGCAGAAATGCTCGTTTCTGGAGGGGGCGGGTTGTGCCTTCCAGAAATTCGTGTTTCTGCTCATTTCGGCACTTGTCCTCGGAAGTGCTACATTGTGGCTGCCAGTGGTAGGGGCCCCCTGAGCACCAGGGCCAGCAGGCCTGGGCCACCTGTAGAAGGGCAGCATTGCATCCTGCCACAGGAGTGGATTTTTATGTGAAAGGACTTGTGAGCTCAGTCCCGGCACTGATCTCCTAGCATATGCTCAAAGGCCCCTGAGTTCCTTAATTTTTAGTTTATGCCTGCCCACTTCAGCCACAAGTTTGCATTGGTTGGGGTTTCCTGGGGTTGTTGTACAAAAGAAAGTAGACCCCCCAAGCCTGGGGTCTTCCCACCCCTATTCTAAACTGCCACTGCCCGGATGCAAGTGGCTTACTTATAAACAACGTATAATCTTCTTTTCATAATCCAACTTGTACTCTTTTCCCCCTCCAAAGCGAGTTGCCCAAAGCAACTAACACAATCCTATGTACGATTGTATACATGACATACAAAACATATAGAGGACATGAAGTGCTGATGTACTGACTACAAAGGACATTGTTCCCCATACAGTTAATTCCCCTTACAGTTAAATGGATAATGACATTTCACTCTATCATACCTTCACCGCATGAATCGGAATACCACCCAATGAGTATAAGATCTAGGCCTACAGCATTCTCAAGGTATTCATCATTTCTCTTGGTCTGGGGTGCAAGCCATAATTCAAGCAGTTAATGATGCAGACTGCAAAAGGAAGTTGCCCTTTATATCATGTGTCCTGGGTTTAACCTTAAAGTTAGTCACAGCTTTGTGAAAGTAAACAGGCTGTGGGTGTTAAGGAACAGAATTACAGCCTGAGAGCTGAGGGTGTTCAAAGTTGTTATCAAATCTCCCCAATAGATGGGGAGGCTGATGATATGCTTGTTGTCTCTGGCTTGTTTCCCCTTCCTTCATTTCAATCTTGCTGCAGATCTCCAGCAGGTTTCCCTGTTTGCCATTCTTATTTGACCTTTTTTTTTTTTTTTTGCAAAGTTATTGTGGAAGCTTTAAATAATGCTTTATGAGATCTCAGTGGGCATTTCAATCTGAAATTCAGGACGAGCTCTTGTTATAATCCCACGAATCAGCATATACAAGCTGACCTGCGGCTTAGGGTTCATTTCAGCCCCAAATGTCTATTGTCTGTCACAGTAGGAAAAGAACACAGCATATGGAAGAAAAAACAGTTTATTAAAACTGCTGTGAAGCAAGCATGAAACTTTGAATTCTTGCACCAAGATGTCCTTGCTATCTTCTTCAACTTCTCAGTTAGTATTAATGCTGAAAAGATGAGGTGCCTTCCTTTCAAGTCCTTTCACCCTATACAAATAACATCTATTGTAAATCTTTGGCACAAGTTTGCTTCTAAATCCCTGTTGTTTTTGTAACTATTAAATATAAATGGACCCTAGTATTTTCATTTTAATTTTGAGTACGAATAATTCTGTACTGAAAATTCAGCTGTGCCACAAATACATAGCAAAATCTATCTATCCTACAAAATATCTTTGACAATGCAATCCTACAAGATTGACACTTATTAGATGGGGGGTTCTGAGATCAGAGCCCTCTGTCCATCCTAAGCCCTGCTGGCAAGAGCTATGCAGGGCAAAATGGCCAGTGGAGGCTGGGGGCTCCAATGCCACCACGGGGTGATGAATCTTCTCTGGGTTTCAGTCAGAACCAATCAGAATTCCAAAGGAGCTATCCAAGGTGCTGAGCCCTAGG
This sequence comes from Heloderma suspectum, assembly GCF_057233095.1. Lineage (NCBI taxonomy): Eukaryota > Metazoa > Chordata > Lepidosauria > Squamata > Helodermatidae > Heloderma > Heloderma suspectum. The sequence goes on from NC_139461.1 coordinate 55,013,950, forward strand.
TTCAGCACCTTGGATAGCTCCTTTAGAGTTCTGACTGAAGACCAGAGATGGATCATCACCCCATGACACTGGGGCCACCAGCCTCCACTGGGAACATCAGAGGCCTTTTTAGCCTCTCCATCCTCCCTTTGTGCTGGTTTTGCTTGACACAGGCCTCTGAGCCCATCTAGCTCTTTTACCTTGCTGTGGGCGGGAATGGGAACTGAGAGGCACGTGGATCCACCAGATCCACAGCCTCTCCTCTCCCTGCCCACTTGACCATTCCCAACACACCCATTTCCTCCCTTCCTGAAGTAGCAACACTAACTTCGGGAGAGGAAGCCACTTTCTGTGGTGGTTGAGAGGGGTGAGGGTGAGTGGGCAGGGGATATCTCCACTCAGATTTCCCTCTCTGAGTTTGCAGCATTGTCTACAGCCATGGAAGGAGAAATCCCCAGCATACTATGGCACCTCAGACACCATCGAGAGGTCTCTTAGTGGACTGACGGGTGATGCCTACAATCCAATGTTAACTATGAGCATTTATGTTAAGATAATTCCCCACAGAGTTTTCCCCTAATCATAAATGTAAATTAAAATGATGCTGCTCAAAAAACATTAGTTGCAAGAGTGGAAAATATCCTGCCTGCTTTCTCATCCTTCAACCAGGCTGATTATATGAACAACAATATTATGACTGAACTGTGCATAGTAGATAAAGTCAGATGGCCATTAACTAATTGGTAAATTGCCAGTTTGTCACCACAGTGGCCCAGTTTGTATGATATGGAAGGTAGTTAATAAGCCATGGTGGCTTGTTAACCAGCCCTCTGTGGGCCAGTTGCATGCTAGTTTATTTCCCTAATTATCCTTGCAGGGCATGGGTTGTTGTGCTGTGTGAACCCAGTGAGGGTGGGTGGCTAGGATAGTTAACAAACCACCCAGAACCCGTGCTCTGTTTCAGGACTGCTGGATGGTTTGTCAACTACCGCAGCCAGCCACCCACCCTCACCAGGTTTGGACATGACGACAACCCAATCAGGGAAATGATCCGGCATGCACAGGAGCGATTAACAAGCTGCTGTGGCTTATTAACCACCCTCATGTCATGCAAACCTGGTCGGTAAATCATTCCCTGTAATACTTCACTTCTTACCCAGATTTCTGATCAGCTATGGATTACTCCGTGATCTTGTGAACAGCTAGAGAGAGGGCCAGAATCTGTCCATCTTGCCCCATAATAAATATTGATGCAGGTAATTATTTACATGTCATGCTTTCCAGAGTAATTCCTGGGCCTACAACCATCAATTATTTCTGCACATTATTAGCTGATTCCTTATGGCCCATCATTCCTGGACTACGGAGAACTGTACATTAGCTGGGAAAGCGAAGCACATCATAAAATGTTCACATGTTTATATTTTTGTGTGGATCTAGGCATTGAGCCATGTGCCAAGGGTGAACTCATATATGGAAAAAGTAACATTTGAATTGGCCCTTACTTTCAGCCAGTTGAAACGTGCAGAAATCGCATGTCCATACCTTCTGACATTTCACAGAGAAAAACAGGGACACAGTGGTAATATGCCAATGCTCATACCATGGAGCATTCTTCCCCACCTCCACCCCATATTCAGCTTTCTGCATTTATTCTGGAATTGCCTGTCTTCCACCAATTTAACAGACAGGGATGTCTGTTCTTTCTTTTGGTTCAGGATAGGCTAGAAAAAAACATCATTGCCTACAATATGGACCAGTCTGAAGGATATTTCTCTAACTCACTCTCTGATGTGTGGTGAAAAGTGGGAGCAAGTTCAAGAGCACACCCAATCTCCATGCCCACTTGGCACAACTGTTTTGTCCCTGAGACTGATGTCTGTAGACATGGGGGGCTAACATCCCATTGGGGTCTATGCAAGTACAATCCAACATGCATTGGCTCAAATCATGACATCTGTTTCTCAGATAAAATCCCAATACTCAGATGTACAATTCTGAGTACACTAGGCTCTCAAGTGGTTGCTATTAGAAAGGAGTGCCACATTTTATCATTTTCAAACAGAAAGGCTCTGAACATCCATATCCCTGCAAAGCTCAGCAGATGGTAACTTGCATGGAGATGGTTATTACCAGTCACAACGTGGCTCTGCTTTTATTTTTATTTGGACATTTGTCCTTTTGCTTTGTGCTGTTCATTCTAGCTCTTCATACCTTTCACTTTCATAGGGGAAACGTTGTGGGTTTAGAAATCATAATTTTATCACTATGAAATTAGCCCAAAGAAAAAGTTTCTCCATCTGTTTAGATATCCAAGGATAGACAGCCTAGTGCCTGCAGGACTAAAATTCCCATAAACCCCAATCAACATGGGCAATGGCCAGGGATTACAAAATTTGTGGTCCAACACATCTGAAGGTTGCCTACCCCTAGCTTCAACAAATATAGAGAGATGGTCAGAGACAGGTAGATTATACTCACCTATGCAACCCTTTTCTTAAACAAAAATATTACACAGATCCTCACTTCTTTGATTTATATCTGAATGGGACAGACATGGCCTTAAACAAGCAAATCTGCTACCAGCATGTGTAGTCTGAGCCCAAGAAGTAGCTATGTGAACTGTTGCTTCTCTGCAGAGGGAATTCCACAAGACTGGAGCATTAAAGGCTCTGCTCCTTACCTTTGGCTCCTTTGCAAAAATACTCAGTACTCAAAGCAGGTTCTCCCTCGTTGACCATAATGCTTGGGATAGCTCCTATATGGGATGATTTTATGTGTTTGGCGATGCTTGTATTGCCCTTATCTTTGAATGCAAAAAAGTAACAAATGAAGTAGTGGGTGATGCTTTGGCACAGTCAACTCCACTTTGTCGCATTAGCACACATAGATTCTATTTTATTTCTGCCAGCCATAAGCTAGACATGAAAGCAGCACATACACTTTCACGTAGCCAAGGATTTGGAATGACTTGGGATGGGGATTCATGCCAAGACAAGAACTAAAAGGTACTGAGCAATTATCCACCTATATTTAAAACAGACTCAAGTCTGCTACATTAAAACGGACCATTCCTAAATGATAAACAAGCTGTATTAGCATTGCACATAAGGGCTGTGCACTGCTTTGGTCTGAAGCCCGAATAACAAGTCAAAGCAGCTGCTTTGGAGGTGCCTCCACTTGATACAAGGAGCAGAATAGCAACAAGTAGGAATGCTGGAGAAATTTGAGATGGATTGAAAAGAGGTCAGATTTCTAAGAATCCGACCTGCGGAATCTACTGCGGAGCGCCCTGCTCAGGCTGCGCGGAGACCATGGATTTTTGCATGATTTTTTTACTTTCCTGAAATTTATGCATATAAATCTGTAGAAAAATACATAAGTTTCTGCTGAGGAAACGTTGAATGAAATGGGGAACAATACACTAAATGTTACATACTGAGGTAAATTATGTAAATACTTACTAAATACTTACGTAAATATTTATGTAATTATTTCTGTATCTTTTTGCACGACGAGAAAAAAATATTTGCATCCGTCTGTGAGTGGATGACGGAACGAAAGGCTCCTGACAATCTGCGAAGCAACAAGGTGCCCTGAAGTGAAGCAGCTTGTATACAAAGCACCTTGTCTGACTCAGTGATTCGTTCTGAGCAACCCAGACAGCCTGGCGCCAAAAGTATCAACTTGAGAAGGTTTAATGAGGTGTTGAGGAGGAGGGAGGAGGAGGAGGAGGAGGAGGGAGGGAGGGAGGGAGGGAGCTTTGGCGAATGGATGCTCTAGTTGCCAAATTAGGGCTGAACTTAACCCAGCAATCTCCAATCAGTGACAGTGGTGGTGGAGGAGGGAAGATTGAATAACTGGAGAAAAATGGCTGCTTTTCAGAGACAGAGATCATTCTGGTGGTTTTACTTAGGGATGTGAAAACCCACCTTGGGTTCTCCAGATGCCACCCCCCCCCCCGCCAGCTCCAGCTCCTCTCGCTGGTCCCTCTGCCTTCGACATGATTGCCATGTTTTTAAAAAACATAGTGATTGGAAGTCTAGGTGCAAATTGACTTCTATGCAAAAAGGGCCATGAATCTTGAGTATATGGGTGATTCACAGCACGTTTTGCACATAAGTCTATGTGTGCACATAGACTTTTATGCAAAATGTGCTGTGAATCACCCAGGTAGGAGGAGGAGGAGGAACAGCGCATGCCCCCATTGCTAGCTAGCTTTCTCCTCCTTGCAAGCAAGAGACAGCTAGCAGCAGGAGGTGCGCGCTGCACCTCCACCTCCTCCCCCTCCTACCTGGTCAGCCGACCAGCAGCATGGCGCACACACATGCCACTCACTAGCTGTCTCCTCTTTGTGAGCAGGAGACAGCTACCAGTCCTTGGGCGTGTTTCCACCAGTGATTTACGCCATCAATTGACAAGTGATCTCGAGGCTCCGATTCTCCTTTGTTTGGTTTATTGCCTTAAGAAGAAAATTTGACCCTTCATTATAGAGATCCTGTGCGTTAAAATGTGGGATGTTTTCCATATTTGTATTTAGTGCTCTCTTTCCCACAACAAACCCATTCGTGTCTCCTCAGAAGTAAGTCCCATTGTGGTCAATGAGCCTTGTCCCCTGAATGCCCACATCAGAACTTACTCAATTGACATGGCACAGTTTAAAGGCCAAATTTCCTAAGTGCTGTAAAGCATGATCTCGAGGCCCCAATTCTCCTTTGTTTGGTTTATTGCATTAGGAAGAAACTACTTCCACCCTTCGTTATAGAGATTCTGTGCAGCATCAGGTTACAATGGGGGCTGGTTTCCCGTCTTTGTGTTTACTACTGTCTTTCCTAGCACAAGCATATGTGTGTCTACTCAGAAGTAAGTCCCATTGTGCTCAATGAGTCTTGCTCCTGAAATGCAGGAGCATCTGGACTTTCCAGGGGAAGGAGAAGGGGGGAGGGGGAAGCCTCTTCTATTGGTTGAGCATCCCCTGCCAGTCAGATGATGTTCACTCCAACCCCCACCCCCACCAAGAAGTATGTCCAGTGAAGCAATTACTGCTCTGGAGAACCTGCTCGTGGAGTCCTGCATGGACCACATTGCAGCAAAGTTGATTCCTTTTTAAAAATCCAGTACTCCTCCATTAGCTTCTCCTTCAGTTGTTGTGGAAACCTGGCCATAGACAGCCAAGCGGGCAGGAGGAGGTGGCAGTGTGGTGCTGAGAGATACAGCTTTTTGCTTTGAGAGTTTTTGTGGAAAAAATGAAATTTCAGCTGCACCTAGCACAAAAAGTACTGGACCAAACTGTCTGAAATTTGGCAGGTGGGATCCCCTCTATGTTGGCAGAGAGAATCCTAAGTTTCATGGGTTTATCATATAAAATGAAAAAGTTATGGCCATTTGTGATTGGGAAAATGTCCAAACCGAGTGATCCGGATATCAGAATCTCGCTTCAGATCCAGAACCAAGTCGAAGCTGAGAGGGCCCAAATTGGTGTCAGTCAAAGCAGGGCTGATTTGGAGAGTCCAAAGCAGCATCCAAAGTGAAGTGGGGCATCCATGCACAGCCCTATTGTACATTAGATTTCTGGGCAAAATAATACTGGAAACAATTAAAATAGTATCAGTTAGAGGATCTTTGGAAGACTTTGGCATCCCAAAGTCCTTGGAGCGGGTAGTGCTCGTCATCTGAACTTTTCTAATGCACTTGAAGAGGATTCACCACTAAAGAAACCATTCCAAAGCTCTGGAATTTGTATTGATGAATAAATACGTACAGAAGCCCAGCTTTACACTACTTGGGTTCTCCTATGGGGGCCAAACCAGATGTGATGCTGGAGATCCATGAACAGTATCTCCTGTGGGTTTTGCAGCTGCAAGTGATGGCAGCTTGAATCAGATGAGGGCTATGGTGCTGGAAGATGTGGGATTTTCTCCTTCCCCCACCCTATTTTCCAGATCTAAATTACATCCCCATAGTTGCTATTTGTTTCATGGAGGAAGATATACAGGTACCTGGATTTAGATTGAGAAAATGGTGCAGCGAAAGGGTTTAAATTTCCCTTCCTCCCTTCTGATTTTGGTTTCCCCAATGACAGCTGTTTTAAGCTAAAAAAAACTAACAAACATGGGAATTTCTGTTCCAGATCTCCTGCACAGGGATAGACAAATCTGCCACCTTGGGTTTAGCCCAGTTTCTCATTTTTCTAATCTTATGTTTATCTAATTTCTGCACCTGCTAGCAAATTTAAGGTGGTGGCAGGGGAGTCTTCACTGTGAATCTGTACACATTTTGTGTGCATTTCTCCCAATAGACACATTTTTGTATAAAACATTGCCTAACATACACATCTTTTGCAAACAATTTCCCCTAACATAATGCATTTTTGTATGTTATTTCACAAATATACACTTTTTAAAATACACTTCCCCCTAACATATGCATTCTTGTATGCATTTTTGCATTGTGTTACAACATCTGGAAAAGTCCAAATATAAAGCAAATTTGCATAGTCTAATTGATATGTATACATACAAATTGAGAAATAATAATTATAATTTAAATAGAAATATAGTAAAGGTTCATCACATGAGGCTGAAATCCTGTATCCTTACTGGGGCTTTCTGCTTCCAGATTCTTTGTGGGATTAAGATCAGCTCCTTTACATAGACGGACATGTGCTTTGAACTGAGGACTTCCTTTCTCTGCAAGTTCTATATGTTTCTATAAGTTTCATTTTACAGCCACTAGATGGTGCTGTGATTATACCGCTATGCCATCATTACACATGTCAGAGAATTCCGCGACGGATCTTGGTGAGGCGGAATGCCAGTGCATTCGGCCCTCTGAAATCCGTCGCGGAACGAAGCCCCCCCCCCCCCAAGAAAGGCGTGCGGGACAAAGATAGATAGAGGATAGGCACTATCTTCAAATAGAGGATGCCTTCAAACAGAAGTTGGTCCTTTGGCAGAGCTTCAAATAGAGGACTATCTTCTGTAAAAGAGGACAACTGGCCACCCTACATGTGAACACACATCCCACATTCACCTGTGATAAACAGACCTTGCATGACTTTGTACTGCTGCTTCCTAAACTTCCAAAGACTGTTTACCTTGTGGTGACAGGGGAACAACAGAGACATGTATGTACACTATAGGAATTCATGCACCTTCTGCTGCTTATTCCAAAATGGTTGCGCTTTTCTTTGCATTCAAATCGAATACTCTCACAAAGCTTGGAGGGTGCTTCTCACAAAGCACTCTCCACCACTGCTTCTCTCTTGTCCCAAAACCAGGAGGGCATGGGGACAAGGCCCTACAAGGCCTTCAGAGGGCATTCTTCTCAGCAGAAGTGATGTAGTCCCAGTCCCATCCCTGGTAGGAAAAAGGCACTCCACCTGGGGAGCTCCTCTTTCCCCTGCCACCTTTCCCCTGTGCTTCCCTGGATAGGTTACTGGGCCTTGGGTGGGAGGATGTAGGACTCCACAGGACCAAGGTGGCCATAGGTCCTGTTCCTCTCGCTCCTCACTTCAATCCTGCTGTAAGCATTCAAACTTACAGTGCTCACGCTTGCAAGTGCCTGTACTCAAACACTTGTGACACCTCTAGTACACTATGAGAAGCAATGGCTCTCTCAAACCATTTTCAGCTCTCTTAAAAACTCTTGTCTGCCTTCAGCCTGCTATGACCAAAGACCTCAGAAATATTCTTTATATTCCATAAATTAATATAAGCTGCCCAAAGTTTGTGGTGCAGAAGAAGAAGGAGGAGGAGGAGGAGGAAGAAGAAGGAAGAAGGAAGAAGGAAGAAGAAGAAGAAGAAGAAGAAGAAGTCATATGGTTTAAACTGAGTGACACAAATCACAGGGAATATGCTTATCAAAACAGGGGCATGTGTTCTGCATTCTTAACTAAGGGTTGTTTATTCTATAAGTCAATACATTGTAGTAAGTCCAGAAAGACATTTTGTTACATGAAAGGCTTGGACTGGAAATATATTCAGCATCAGCCTTCATATTGGCCGACCTTTTGTTTTCATCTCTTATACCAGCGGGGAAGTGAAAATCCCATTTTCCCAGATAGTCCAAGCTGGCTGAAAGAAATCATTTTCTTCATTTTATTTAATTTCTTGTGCAGGATAGGCTAAGGATATAGCCTGGAGGCACCCCAGGGTTCCTTATACAAAGATGGCAAAGCACTAAATTTCCTAAAGAGGAAACCCACAGTAAAAAGGAGTGCTTCCCTCCCCACATCCATAAACCATGAAATGCACAAATAGCAATTCAGGGAACTCGGAGTACTGATGACCAACTTCCTCCTGTGCAGCACTAATGTATGCAACATCAAACAGCGTGGTTGAACTGCAGATTTCAGGGCTATAAATGTAGTGCTATGGCACTATATACTGTATACCAGAAATACAGAAAGCACATGGTGAGACCTGGCTAACTTGGCCAGATGTGGAACCTCCATGGGTTGTATTAGGATGAATCCCTTAAGAAATCTTACGGATTCCAATATCAGAAGCTGGTCATGCAGATACTGATGTTCCTGACCCCTTTATGTTAGGATGATCATGGCCCTCTGTTTAAAGACATCCTGTATTTGAAGGGTTGTCCAATCCAAGCCTGGTTTAAAGATTTATTTTTATTTTTTTAAAAAAGATGGAACAGCAGGAACCTTGAAGTTGCCCATCAACTGTTAGCACTTGGACAGTAAACTGAGTAGGCACACCTGGTCACTGTCTTCCCCACTGTGATGAGATGTATTGTATTTCTATTTAGATTAAAGTAATTATTTCTAAATTTGCATCTATACATATCAATCAGCAAATGCAAATTAATGCATATCTGTGTTAGCTTCTGTCCTGTTTTGATGATGCATTCCCTCTTCTTTGGCAACGTACAACCGGCCACCCTACTTTATGCACTGTGTTACCCTTGAGAACCAGCAGCTAAGAACCAGTGCAGCCATAGCTCTCCTCAGTGGAAGCTGGTGGCTCTGATTTCAGTGGAGCTGTGATTCCATTATGGTTTTAGTCAAAACCATCCAGAACTCTAAAGGAGCTACCCAAGGTGCTGATCCCCATCCCCACAATGGGCTCAGCACCTTGGATAGCTCTTTTAGAGTTTTGGCTGATTCTTACTGAAAAACAGAATGGATGCACAGCCCCACTGAAATCAGAGCCATCAGCCTCCACTGGCTCTCCTGATTCTTATCCATGGTTAACATACTGGGAGAAGATCACAAGCTCACACTGTGCCTCCCAGTCCTCCTCTCTTTCTGGCACAAATTCCCTCTTCCTCCTAGCCATAACTATTATCTGTGCACCGGTGCTAACCATGGTTAGCCTCTTAAATCAGGTTCCCTCTTAATGAGGGTGTTCCAACCAGCTTCGAATCCTGCTTATGATGGGAATCCCCATTTTGTAGTAGAATAACATTGTCCAAACTGATACTCTTTTTAAGCAGAACAAGAGAGATCAGGGTAAAATCAAATCAAAAGGTTTTCATAACCTTTTCCTGCTTATTTTACTTCCAATCTGTCAGCATTATCTTGGTAATAAATATTGCCTTAGTCCCATTTTCAGGTAACGTAGACATTTCAATAAACGGTGGGCTTGAATGTCTCACTTTGTTTCTTGCATTTTTCTTTCTTTCCTGTTTAATTATCCAGCTATAATTTATTGTCTCGGTCACACATGCCAGCAAGGTCTGCAAGAAGCCTGGGCATTTTATACCCAAACTCAGAAGTAGTCATGAAGGAGTTAATGACTCTGATTAGAATAACTTTTATGAAGAGTGGAAAATGACGGATGACACTGCTACTCTAAGCAGTAGAGAATCAAAGCATAATGAAAGAAGTATATCAAGACTGCAATCAAAACTATATTGAAGTGAAGTTTCAAACTGAGTCAGCATAGAAGACATACCTTTTCCTTACAGCAAAGGTATTTTCTCTGAATATGTATGTATATTAGGGATGGATGCATCTGTCAGTTTCAGTGTCTTTCAGTTTCTCATATTTCCAGTTTTAAATTTGATTTCTCCCAAACTTGGAGAATTCTTTTGTAAAAGTTTACATGAACATTTATATGTATTTTTGTGCCTATTTTTTCCTAATGCATGCATTTTTGTAGGCAATTTTGCTTAATGTACACATTTTTGAAAGCAGTTTTCTTAACATAATGCATTTCTGAACATTATATATGAACATTATATATACATTTTTATGCATTATTTGACTGGAGAACTGCGCTGAAAAATTCATAGACATATAGATTTCAAAGGATAACAGAGTTTTCATTTATGTTTTGGTTCACAGGTGTGAAATTAGGTAAGTTCACATTAAAATGTGAACTGAATTAATTTCTCCCCTATCACTGTGTGTGTGTGTGTGTGTGTGTGTGTGTACACACACACACACAAGCTAGTAACCTCAAGACTAGATTACTGCAACATGCTCTGTGTGGGGCTGCCCTTGAGGCTCGTCCGGAAGCTGGAGCGAGTGCAGAATGCAGCAGCTCAGCTGCTGTCAGAAGCTGCTCCATTTCAGCACGCAATTCCTTTCCTGAAGGCACTGGCTGCCTATTTGCTACTGGGCCAGGTTTAAGGTTCAAGTACTAGTGTATAAAGCCCTAAACAACTTGGGACCAGGATACCTGAGAGGGTGCCTTTTCCCTTATCTGCCTGCCCAGTCACTGAGGTAATTAGATGGCATGCTCCTGGTGGTCCTGCATGGACCTATAGCCCAACTGAAGTCCACCCAGAGAAGAGCCTTCAGTGTGGTGGCCCTCTTTCTATGGAACTCCCTGTCTCTGGAGGTCAGGCAGGCACCAACACACTGTGTTGTTTCCAGTGCCTCCTGAAAACAGCTTCCTTGGAAGCTTCCAGGAAGCCTTCCTTGATGGACTAGATGGGCCCTGGGTCTGATCCAGCATGGCTCTTCTTATGTTCTTCTTCATAACTACCCATGGGTTTTCTAGGTACTCTGTTTTTAAAACAAAGAATTTAATATGGTTTTATTCTTTTTATCTTTTATTGTTTACCACTCTAGAATCTGTCTAAATGTGGAGCGATTGTGAATTAATAATAAATGAAATAACTATTATCAATTTCATTGGATATTAATTGTATAGGCTACTTACCATCCTTTGCAAAAATTATCCTGTTTGTCAAGTCTGCAAGTCTGAAAAGCGTTTAGCTTATTTATGGTTCTCTCCTCTCCTATTTTATCCTCACAACAATGGCCCTGGCTTGAATACAGCTGTCATAATCTGTATGCAGAACAGTGGATTTTTTGCTGTGATCTAAAGGATGCTACACAGTTGGTTTCCTTGCTGGATTCCTGAAATCAGCACCTGCATATTTCATGTCCCCACAGGAAGACCCCTCCTTGGAGGAAAAGCTGGAAGACCAGGAACCACTCGCTACCAGCAATGCCCAAAATCTGCCAGTCCCTCAGGGGTGACTTTCATGAGGGTATCACTTGTGGAAGCGGAGAAACCTCCAAGTCCTTGGGAGAGACACTGCGTGAAAAGACAGGATTTCAGAAGAAGTGCTAGATTGAACCAGAAGCATCCTTTTGAGAAATGTTGTACTCACACATGGGGGCCTTGCTCAGAAGGAGGACCTTTTCAGCTGCAGTCACTAACAACTCATAGCTGAAACATGGGTGTGGCTCTCACAGCCTCAACATAAAACCAGCAGTCTAAGGCTGAGTTGATGGAAACAATGCTGACCATACCTTCCTGAATCCAAATTCCCTTTTCTTGACTGATTCCTGGACCATGTCTCCACAGCAACAACAGAAGAAGAAGCGAATAGAAGAGTACTTGATTTTTTAAAAGGAATCACCTTTGCTGCACTGTGGTCTATGCAGGGCTCCACAAGCAAGTGCTCCTCACCAGTAGAAATCACTTCTCAGAACATACTTCCTGGTGGAGGTAGGGGTTGGAGGGAACGTCATCTGACTGGCAGGGACTGCTCAACCAATAAGAGAGGCTTCACTCCCCCCCCTTTCTCCTTTCCCCTGAAACTCCAGATGCACCTGCATTTCAGGAGCAAGCCTCATTGAGCACAATGGGACTTATTTCTGAGGTAGACACACATATGCTTGTGCTGGGGGGGGGGGATGGACACAGGGATGGGAAACCAGCCCCCTTTCTAACCGCAGGATCTCTATAACAAGGGTGTGAAGTAATTAGTTCTTAAGGCAATAAACCAAGCCACAGAGAATCACAGGTTTGGTAAAGCACGTTACAGGCTTCAGGGAATCAGTGCTTTAAACTCTGTATTCAATTCAGGGGGATCTCTGTAAGTTCTAATGTGGGCATTCAGAGGGCAAGCTTCATGCAGCACAATGGGAGTTACTTCTGATGAAACACTAATGGGTTTGTTGTGGGAAAGAGAGCAGTAAACACAAAGACAGGAAACCAGCCCCCATTGTAACCTGATGCTGCACAGGATCTCTATAATGAAGGGTCAAAGTAGTTACTTCCTAAGGCAATAAACCACACAATGGAGAATCGGAGCCTCAAGATTGCACTTTACAGCACTTAAGGAATTTGGGCTTTAAACTGTGCCATTTCAATTGAGAGAGATCTCTGTAAGGTCTGATGTGGGCATTCAGGGGACAAGCCTCATTGACCACAATGGGAATTACTTATGAGTAGACACTAATTAGTTTGTGCAGGGATGGGGAACACACAGGAAATGCCCCTTGAGCAGGGTCACAGTGAAAGGCACACCTCTGGGCAGGGCTAGCATACCCGAGGTAAATGTGGGGGTTGGGGCCACAACAACTATACTGATGCAGACCCAACTTAAGGAAAAGAATCAGACTTTAAGCAGTCTCAGGAAATCCAGTTTTTCCCTAATAAGCTCCGGGATGGTTGCTGGATGGCCACAGCGTCATACATCCCTAACAACCTCCAAATGCAGCCAGCTCGGAGTAAATCACTCATGGAGAAAACCCCCCATGAGAGTACTTCTAGACTGAACTCTGACTCTCCTTCTGCCTGCTCCTTGTCTGCTGTGTTGCCTTGGGACCTTGTTACCTGTGACCTGCACTATTGAGACCTTGCCATTTGACTGGTCTTTGTTTTTGCTGACCACCTGTCTAAAAGGTACGATAGGCTAATGGCAGCCTATCATAGGAAAATGACGGCCATAATTTATGTAGTTTATGGCATTTGCAGCTGGAATGGGCAACAATTTACATAGAAGGAAGTTCTTCACAGCTGAAAATGCCATAAATTACACAATTCATGGCTGTCATTTTCCTGTTTCCTTAGCCTATCGTGCCTTTTAGACAGCTGGAGAGCCACCCCGTGAACTATGGTGGATGCATCCGGTAAGGGGGAGCCGGTCCGCTGTGGAATCCAGAGGTCAGATTCCTGGGGATTCAGCCTCGTTTGGGTCTGCACTCTGCAGCGGATTTCTCCAGCATCTCTATCTGCAACTGCTAGGCTCAGATGCTGGAAACATGATGGCATGCTTGGTTCCCCTCCTCACTGGATCAAGGCTATGCACTACCTCCTCAGAAAAGGACTTGTGGATCCTTCGTAGATTGGCTTTGGAGAGTGGTCCTTGATATCTTTTTAGCAACCCCCCCAAAAAAGTTGTTATATACATGTTAATAATAATTAATAATAATAACTGTGGAAAACATTTCTCAGCTAGCATGGTAAGTCATTCCCCATGAGCAGCTGTTGAAGGAAGCAATTTATAATGCCATCAGTATTATTATTAGCACCTTATGTAATAAGTCAAAGTTATGCTGCCATGCTCTGAACTGGAGCCTGCTTGTAACGAATGATACAGACTCAGAAAAATGGCAACTGCTTTGTAATCTTCCCAATTATACTAAAACTCTACTTACAGCACAATCCTATGCCTGTTTAGACAGAAAAAAAAGTCCTACAACTCCCAGCATTCGCCATGCTGGCTGGAGAATGCTGGGAGTTGTAGGACTCATTTCTGTCTAAACAGGCATAGGATTGCATCCTTCATCAAACCTGGGATTCTCCCTTTGCCTCATTAATTTAATATCTATTATTTCACCATTGTTGATGTATGTATAAGGGAACCTACTTCAGTTTGCATTCCAGAAGTACTTATCCTGTAAAGAATACTGAGCACTCATTCCAGACATAGTGGCACAAGTGGCTAATCTTCGGATTTTGGGGGCTGAGCTGCATGAAGATGGAAATGAAAAATGTCTGTGACCAAGAAACTGTGTCACAACACCTGTCAGGAAACATACTTCCTTCTCCATGCCCACTTCATTTGGCCTGCTCTACACTAGCATCTATCACGTCCAAAGCAAAAGATCAAATGACCTGGAAGGTAATGGGTATTTTGTGCTGGAGTAAGGCCAGCATTTTGAAACATGTTTCAACAAGAGTATAATTCAATGAGGCCCACTGGCTTGAAAGAATGTTTCAGGTTCCATTTAATGAAAAAAATGTGTTTTCAAAATTTGCTAAATCACTCCAATTTATAGTACCAGGTTTCAGAAATATTAAGCCCATCTGTATTTGTTCCATACCAAGGAATGTCATGTTCACAGCACACAAGAAAGGAAGGAAGGAAGGAAGGAAGGAAGGAAGGAAGGAAATATCAAAGTTAAATTTACAGTCATACAGCAGTGTGCATGTTTTAAAACTGGTCTTTAATTTATTGAGCACATATGAGACATGAAACAAAAGATGGGATCATCTTCGATTAAAAAACAACAACGTAACACATGTATTCTATTCTATTCTATCCTGTGTTCCAAGGCAATCCAAGTCCAAACAGGCTAAGCTAATTGGCAGTTTGCTTAGACCATAATCTGACCAAATGCTCACTGAAGGCAGTGGAATCTAATGAAATCTTTCTTCTTGTGAAGAGCAGTTGGAATACAAATAATCAAAGATATTTTTCCAAAGGGAGATGAAGAAGATGGTGGCTTTCTTCTAAGTCTGAATGTAAAGAGATAGCAGGCATTTTCTACAATTGTCTCTAATCATTCTTTGTATCCAATCTTTTTTGTGTGAGGTTTTTTATTCAGAGGAGCTTTTAGTCACTGGGATTTTCAAGTGGCACTAGTTGAACTGCTCTTCTTCAAGTAGAGATGCAAGTAATTGCCTTTGTGACAGACTGTCCCACCAGTACTTATTGTGCCTACAAAGGCATTTTCATCCAACCAGTTCCACAGACCCACTGTACTTGCAAACTTTGAGGCTTGCAAAAACTCAGTACTGCCCAGCTCAGGGTTAGAATCAGTTGTCCACTTTTTTTTTCCTGAAGATAATCTCATAAACAAGACACTACCTTCCAGTCAGAAACTCTCCATAAAAAAGTTCCTAGAGAAGTTATATGGGTAATCAATTCTTTTTCTTATGACCTTCCATATTTTTTCCAAAAGGGATACCATCAGTGCCAAACGAAACGCTTTATAGCTGCCCTCCACATAATAGTTGCCATCTGTTTCACTGTGAGGGTAGAAGCAGGATACAGTTAGATTCTCATACTGTAATCTTTATGAAGAATTCATACTCAGTAGTAGTTAGGCCCTGATAAATATTTACCAGCTTCCATTTCTGGCTTGGAAGATGAGTTTTTGGTGGGGTAGATTTATTTATTTATTACATTTATATCCTGCCTTTTTTCCTCCTTAAGGAACCCAAGGCGGTGAACATAATCCTCCTCCTCCTCTCCATTTTATCCTCACAACAACAACCCTGTGAGGTAGGTTGGGCTGAGTCTGTGCCTGGCCCAAAATCACCCAGTGAACTTCATGGCCGAGTGGGGACTACAACCCGGATCTCCCAACTCCCAGTCCAACACTCTCGCCGCTACGCTACAAAAAGATATAGATTAACCTTTTTGTTGTATTTTGTAAAATATCCTGTTCAGCACCCCAGGCTGCTATTGCTTCTCCAGTGGCACTTTTCTCATAGTTTCTCCTTTCTCCTTTCTGAATTAGTAACATGGGCGATCCCACCCAATCAGGGAGTGAACTGGGTGATGTCAGATGGATGATGACGGGCGGTGGAAAGGGCGGTGGTGAATTTTGATTGATGCAACTGGCTGTGGAAAGGGCTATTGCAGCATAGAGCTTTTGTTACCCTCTAGATAACAACCCAAGGGATTCATGTAAATGTTTACATCATTTACCTACACAGAGTTTTGCAGTACTTGGGGGAAAGCACTCTGGCAAGTTCTAGAATGAGCTTCCTTGGACTCAGAGCTACATGCATTGTGCCAATAGCACAGGGGCAGGTAACCTGTGGCCCTTCAGATGTTACTGGGCCCACAGCTCCCATCAGTCCCAGCCAGTATGGCCAATGGTCAGGGATGATGGGAGTTTCAACTGGAGGACCACAGGTTTCCCACCCCTACTCTAGTGCAGCCTTCCCCAACCTGGTGCCCTCCAGATGCGTTGGACTGCAACTCCTACAATTCCCAGCCATTGGCCAGGATGGCTGGGAATTATGGGAGTTGTAGTCCAACACACCTGGGCCCCATCTACACTGGGCTTTTACTCGGGGGGGTGAAGCGAGGTCCCTAGTGATAGATGATGCAGTCGCGACTTTGCAGCCATCCGTGGTTTTCACCCAGAAAAAGCGGAGTTCCAAGGAGTAATTTTACTGCAATTTGCATAGGGATGTTAGAGAATTCCACCACGGATCCCAGGGAGACCGAATTACAGTGAATTTGGGCCCCCGGAATCCATGGCGGAATGGAGCAACCCACCCCACCACCCCACGAAAGCCCCACGAAATGGAGCCTACCTGGCTGCGGCTCGGGCAGCAGCTCTGGAGATGGATGAAGCAGCGGTGGCAGCGACGGTGGTGGCTCCGGCTGCTGCCAGGCTGCTGTGGCCACAAATGGCAGACGTCGTAGCAGCTGCCATTTGCATCCCTATGCTGGCCCGTGATAGGCTATGTATATATTTACGTAGCCTATCAAGGATAAAGCAAGGACACAAACGGCGTAGGGGACGCCATTTGCGTCCCTCCTTTAGCCATGATAGGCTACGTAAATATATACGTAGCCTATCACGGGCTGGCGTAGGGATGCAAATAGCGTCCCCTACACAGGACACCATTTGCATCTGCAGCAGCCTGGCAGCGGTGCTGGAGGCCCCACTGCGGGTTGGCCCAGCCAGCAGCTTGGCGGACTGGCCGCGGAGCAGAGCCGGCCGGGCAGGATTCCGGTGGGAAGGAACGGATTGCCTTCCCCCACCTGCGGACCCCAGTGGAGCCAGGTAAGCAGGGTTTCGTACACCCCTAAATTTGGGGGGGTTGCCATGAGTTCCCCCCGTGGTTGTGGGCTGTCTGCTCCTTCCCCGAACTGACTTGGCATCTTACAGTGGGCATGTTGTAGGCGTGCGTAGTGCCTGCGTCACTCTATGATGCCCCTTTGCTTCCCCATCCCTTCGGAGCTGCGCAGTTACAGAGGCACAGAGGGGCATTTTCATTTATTTAATCACACTTCCGCACAGTTTTGCAGCTTCGTATCTTCGCAATGGTTGCTTTTGGACTCAGTGCCCCAGGGCTGGGGAGGGTCTTGGGGGAGGAACAACATCACTCCAGGCACCATTTTGGAGTGATGGCTAGGCACGTAGCGCACACGCTTGTGAGTGCGACCCATCGCGAGGGTCTCAGGCTAGGGAACTGACAAACTGATGGTGTGGATATGAAGGAGCACAAAACACCCAATTTTTACCTAAAACAGGGTTAGAAAGACACAGAAGAGCCCCTCAAGTATAAAACAGCCACTGAAGTGTTGCACCCCCACACTCATAGGACTGCACAGCTGCACATTTCAGTATAATGCCCCCCCAAGAGGGCACAGAGAGTCTCTTAGGGAAGCGTGCAGTACATCGCGAGTGTATCGCAGGGCATGGTGATTCGAAGCCGCATTGCTGCACAGTTGTGATGGGATGGGGGGTGAAAGTGGTGCCATATTGATGGGGCCCTGGAAGGCCCAAGGTTGGGGAAGATGCCTTAATGCTTAGTGTATGCTAGTGAGAACTCTTAATGACAAGTTACTGATTCCTTGCACAGGAATCAGTGATTATACTGCAGAACATGAACTTTTTTTTAATCCAGCATATTTCAAAAAGTTTTCTAAAAGTCTAAGTTTTTAAAAATTTGACACACTTACCATCTTTTTTTCAGCATTGATCCTTTTCTAGGAAAAGGCACTCGGTGAGTCCATCAACACAAAGGCCAGGTGCAGGGCAGCTGAGAGTATGGAGTACCATCACTCATGTGGGGACCCAGCTGTGGCTGATTTCAGCAGGGTCATAAAAACAAAGAAGACAATGAAATAAAACTATTTTCCTTTATAAATGTTGCCATATGAGCGAGCAAACCTTTCAGCTGTTTCTGTTTTAACTGCCTTTTTCCTCTCCAAAGTGAAATCACACTTGGGAAGCTTCTTAAGTTGACATAATGGCCAACAGAACACTGTTCTTTTTCCTAATTTGAGTTTACATTGGCTGTTGTCTGCCCACCTTCTGTGTTAACAATTTATTGATGCCATACCCAGCTCAGATGATTGCAAAGGCTAACAGTCTGTTGCCTTTCCTGGGGATTCTAGCAGATTTTTTTTCCCCAGAAAAGTCCATTGATTATTCTATTTCATCCTATATTTTCAATCTGAGGTTAGATGGAAAAGAAAGAATCTTTGAAAGAATTTGGGCTCTGCATCTCCTCTCAAGTAATGAAAACCTGTTATGTCTCTGTATTTATTTTATTTATGTATTTATAAGATTTACATCACGCCTTTCCTCCACGGAGCTTGAGGTGGCATGCATGGTTTGTCCTGTCCCCCAAGTTATCCTCACAACAATCCTGTGAGGTAGGTTAGGCTAGGAGATAGTGACTAGCCCAAGGTAATTCATTGAGCTTTATGGCTGAATAGGGATTTGAACCTGGGCCTTCCCAGCCCTTGTTTGACATTCTGGTCCATATACTATACAGACTCCAAACCCTACCTTAAATCATTGTTTGCTTCCTGCTGTGTTGTCTCTTCCTTTACTTCTTTTGGGGAGAATCCAATGCTGTCCATGCAACGTTGCTGTTTATGTTGCACCAATGGGACTTGCCACTGGCACAACAGGAAGCTATGCTTCCTCAAGCAACCCTGGAAATGAGCCAAAACACTCATTTCCAGAACAGAACAGATATGTGGAGCTCCCTTCTCCCAGGTGACCTATTCCGTTCTGGAAATGAGCATTTTGGGTCATTTCTGGTTACTTTAGGAAGTGCTAGGTTCCCGTTGTGCTGGTGCTGAGTCCTGCTGGTGCACAGGCAGCATTGGATACTGCCCATTGTCTTTTCCATGTCCTTGCTAACAGGTCATATCAACGAACACCCTCTTGTACTGCACACTTTGATGGGAATGCATTAGCAGTAGGTGCACCATATAACAAGTGGATCACATAAGCAGTTATTGATACCATCCGTGTATTTATTTACACTCTTACCTTACCTTAACCCATTTTCAAAGTTTTGTGGGAGTAAGGTTTAAAAACATAAAAATAAATATGTAACCTCACAAAAAATCACTTCCCACTTCAGTCTACAGAGCCTAGACAGCATTGCAGCCCAACTGTAGTGAGTTCAGTGAAAGGTGGACACCACCAGCCTACCTAAGCTTGTGCAGGGGTTTTAAGGGAGAACAAGGAGGACTTATCCACTGCCAGATTGCTGTAATGGGGTCGTGATGGCACATCAGTGGTGGCACATGTGATGGTGGCACATCAATACCCAGACCTGATCTTCCCACCGCCACATACTCAGTCCACAACAGGGACCCAGATATACGACGTGTCATAATGATGGGCCTTTCACTAGATTAAAAGACACCAACTCTAAACGTCGAATTCCTGTTAAATCCCAAAATAGCGCACATTTCGGAAGGTTTACCATGATTAAGAAACTGTCCCCCTTAAACAGTGTGGGCTCCAGTGAGGTGCATGTGTGTGTGTGAATTGGCTTTCACCTGTAGATCCTCTTGCTGGTGCATAACTGGGTGCACAAAAGCATGTTGCGTGTGTGGATCCCCAGGGCTGGATGCCTGGATTCAGCCATCAGAGCCATGAGTAGTATTGTAGGGTTTGGGCTTGGCTAGGTACTCTGCATATGTGTTTGTACCCTTGGTATCAAGCAAAGCACTACATGTACAAAGAAGTCAACTGCTCTTGAAAGGATGAACACATGGCTGGAGCTGTGCCGGGTCTTACCTTTTTCAAAATTACCACCCTGAGCCTCAACAACGTTGTGCCAGTGCAATTCCTGTTTGCTCTGCATACACAAGGGGGCCTGGGAAATTTGAAGAGGGACAGTTCTGCTAGCACGGTGTAGGAAAGCAAGACAGCTTTGAAATGAAAACAGATGCAGGATATTTTTTTATAGTAGGGAGGCGGAAGGCTATGCCAGCAATGGGAACCAGGCATGAACTGGCATCAGGGGACTTACATGCTCACAGGGAGAAAAATCAGGAAAGCTATATGCTCACATAGGAGTTACTTTCCACAAGGCTGGCCCTACCATTAGGCAGAGTGAGGCAGCAGCCACAGGCAGTAGATTTTGTGTGTCATGCAAGCTGAGAGATGCTTGTAGAATTTTCTGCCTCATGTGCCAAAATACAATGCACATTGGGTACTATGCACATAGACTTGGGTGGGTAGGAGGTGCTATTTGCTGCTTTGCCTCAGGCAGTAAAATATCTTGGGCCAGCCCTGGTTACGTTCCTCTTCCTTCAACATTGATTTAGCCCTTTACATCCCAGAAAAGCCTTTTTTTAACTACTTTGTAGAGTCATGAGAAACGCCGGGTTGGATGAATCACAGGTCGGAATTAAGATTGCCGGGAGAATTATCAACAACCTCAGATACGCAGATGATACCACCCTAATGGCAGAAAGTGAAGAGGATCTAAAGAGCCTCTTGTTGAGGGTGAAAGTGGGGAGTGCAAAAGCTGGTTTGAAACTCAACGTTAAAAAAACTAAGATCATGGCATCTGGCCCCATCACTTCCTGGCATATAGAAGGGGAAGAAATGGAAGCAGTGACAGATTTTACTTTCTTGGGCTCCAAGATCACTGCAGACAGTGACTGTAGCCATGAAATTAAAAGACGCTTGCTCCTTGGGAGGAAAGCTATGGCAAACCTAGACAGCATAGTAAGAAGCAGAGACATCACCTTGCCGACAAAGGTTTGTATAATCAAAGCTATGGTTTTCCCAGTAGAAACGTATGGCTGTGAGAGCTGGACTCTAAGGAAGGCTGAGCACCGAAGAATCGATGCTTTCGAACTGTGGTGCTGGAGAAGACTCTTACGAGTCCCCTGGACTGCAAGGAGGTCAAATCAGTCCATCCTAAAGGAAATCAACCCTGAGTGCTCATTGGAAGGACAGATACTGAAGCTGAAGCTCAAATATTTTGGCCACCTAATGCGAAGAGAAAACTCCCTGGAAAAGACCCTGATGCTGGGAAAGACTGAAGGCAAAAGGAGAAGGGGATGGCAGAGGATGAGATGGCTAGACAGCATCACCGATGCAATGAATATGGACTTGAGCACACTCCGGGAGAGAGCGCAGGACAGGAAGGCCTGGCGTGCTGTGGTCCATGGGGTCACGAAGAGTCGGACACGACTGAACGACTGAACAACAACAACAAGAGTCTGTGAGTGGACTGGGAGGGTTTCTACTCAGGGAGGCGTTCTTGGCTCACCATGCATCTCCATGGGATTCACTGGGGACTAGACATGGCTTGTCTTTCTTTACCTGGACCCACAAAGCAGGCAGGGACTATTGTAGGCTTTTCCATATACCATCTACTGTCTGCAGGTTCAGCAATACCAGCAGGGAATCAGGGGCTGCTGGGAGCTCAGGAATTGGTAAATAGATGGCTATTTGGATTTATTCATATGATCATCCACAGAGTAAAAAAATGTCTTTCAAGGAGTCTCTTATGGTGGATCATTTGTCACAGGGGTGCCGAAATTCAGGCTTGCAGGCCTAATAGAGACTATCTGGGGTCCCAGTACAGTTCTCTGGGGTTCCCCATATGGTCACACCCCTTTCTCTGGCTCCATCCCCTTTCCCCTAGCCAAATACAGTTTGGTGGTTTCCCAGCTTTTCTGCAGTTTTACCCTATTCTAAAAGGTTGAAATGTCTCCCCTAAGGCTTAGTTACTGGCACAAAGAGCTTTAGGGAACAATCCTATGGTGCCTAGACAGCAACTGAGAAGCCATAGGATATTTTGGATTCACAGATCGGAGGTTGGACACAGCGTTCTAACCTCAGAGCTGGGAATCAAAGTTCTGACCCCTCCTTCCCCTCTCAGTCAGCATGGAAAAAAACAGGTCAGCTGCCTTTCCAAGGTCAGGAACACATGAGTGGGGAAGGGGAGGAGACTGAGGAGGCCAGGATATGAGCTATTGTGAGGCCTCTCCAACTTCCTTCCCTCCCCCTCTGAGATGCTTTTACTACCCATGCAGAAAAGCCCTTCTAACAAAAATGCAGGGCGGGAGGACGGGGGGTGACGATCACCTCCGCTGTGCCTCCTGCCCTGCATAGGATGACTGTAAGCCTCCAAGCTTGGAGGCTTACGATAACTGCAACAGGATTACGCCCTTAAGATGCAATATTGGGGGGGGGGTATTTTTGTCCCAACCCCTTTTGCCTTTGCCCCAGCAACTTTGCTTTCAGCTCTGCCCACTGGTGGAATGCAGCCCTCAAGAGCTTTTCCACATCGAATGTGGCCTTAGACATAAAGGTAGTGTAAGAGGGTACAACTGTCAGCTCTTCACATGAAACACATCTTGCAACCCATGCTCTACTCCCAGTCAAATGGGAAGGTTACATTTTTCCTGGTTCAGCCAGTGATAGCAAGCACTTTATCACAGGAAGCAACCACTTTTAGAGTGAGTGGAGAAACTCTGTGAGAGCACATAACCAAAATTTAATTTAAATGTGGGGCGGGGGGGGGGGTCAGAAGCAACCCACAAAATAAAAATAGTTTCCTACAGCTACCTAAAAAGAGAGAAACTGTAGTCAAGGATTCTTGAGCTTAATAAAATTCAACTTCCAAAGGATCAATTGCAATGTGGGTTTTTGATATTACAAAGAAAGGAAGACTTATTATTTCAGCTGTGTTCCAGAAGCCGCCTGTGCTTCTGTTTTTTTAGGAAAAGGTCATAGCAAACTGTGCAATAGAGATATAACATTGGGATACAAAGGCAGCCATTTGGCTTAAGAAGTTGGACTGTATTATATGGACTGTGGCAAAATAGAATTTAGTGTATTTGAGCTATTAATGTTGGTGCATTATGATGATAATCGCAGAGTGCCCTCTGATGGTCCGTTAGGATGCAAAGCCAGGGATGTCTGGCAGTTCCGCCTCCCTGAGTAGTTGCTGTCCACCCTGAACAAGTTCCTTGCTCAGCACAGCTGAATTACACAGGAACCTGGTCAGAGTCTGTTACCACATTTGTTCAGATCATGCCTCTAGTCTGAACACACATCTGAACCTATTTTCCATGCTTGGGGAGTAAACCCCCAGATCAATGGAGCAACAGGAAACTTAGCAAAGTGCTAGAGAAACCTTTTCTCTCTTTGGCTCCTGTCTCTAACCCCGCCTGAGGACAGGCTGCTGTCTCCCCAGCCCAGCTGTCCCAGAAACTAGCAGGATCTGCCAAATTTCAGATCATAGTGTGGTAACTTACGTCTTTGGTCTGGATAGGGGAGAGTCCTCCATAAGGCTTCAGAGAAGGGAAAACAGAACTGAGACTTTAAAAAGAAAAGTTGTTGTTGTTGTTGTTGTTGTTAATAACAGACAAGATCACTGTCAGGTTACTGAAGGCTATCCAAGAAGGGAGAGAGGAAGAACAAGGAAGCAGTAGTGAGCGAGCCAAGGGCAAGGGGTCAGTCTGTGCCTGGATGGGAGAGAGAAAGAGAAAAGGCAGAGCTGCAACAAGAAGGAGGGTGCAGAGGGGAGAATGAGCTGAAAGATCAGTCAGGACAGAAAAGAAGGAGAAGAGTTTTAGATATCCTCAGCCTGCTGAGCTGATTGGAAGAAAAGAGATCACTTAAATCCAAGCAGGACAATCACAGAATCATAGAATAGTAGGGTTGGAAAGGGCCTATAAGACCATCGAGTTCCTGCTCAATGCAGGAATCCAAGTCAGAGCATCCCTGACAAGTGGCTGTCCACTCCAGCCTCGTCTTGAATGCCTCCAGTGTGGGAGAGCCCACCATCTCCCTAGGGAATTGGTTCCATTGTCGTTTTGCTCTAACAGCCAGGAAGTCTTTCCTGATGTTCAGCCAGAACCTGGCTTCCTGTAACTTGAGCCCATTATTCCGTGTCCTGCATTCTGGGATGATTGAGAAGACATCCTGACCTTCCTCTCTGTGACAACCTTTCAAGCACTTGAAAAGCGCTATCATATCTCCCCTCAGTCTTTTCTTCTCAAGGCTAAACTACCCAGTTCTTTCAGTCTCTCCTCATAGGGCTTTGTTTCCAGTCCCCTGATCATCCTTGTTGCCCTCCTCTGAACCCTCTCCAGTTTGTCTGCATCCTTCTTAAAGTGTGGTGCCCATAACTGGATACAGTACTCCAGATGAGGCCTAGCCAGTGCTGAGTAGAGGGGAACTAGTACTTCATGGGATTTGGAAGCTATACTTCTATTAATGCAGCCCAAAATAGCATTTGCCTTTTTTGCAGCCACACCACATTGTTGGCTCATATTCAGCTTGTGATCTACAACAATTCGAAGATCCTTCTCGCTTGTAGTGTTGTTCAGCCACGTATCCCCCATCTTGTAACTGTGCATTTGGTTTCTTTTTCCTAGGTGCATTTATCTCTATTAAATTTAATTCTGTTGTTTTCAGTCCAGTGCACCAACCTATCAAGATCACTTTGAATTTTGTTTCGGTTTAGGGTATTAGCTATGCCACTCAATCCAGTGTTCCCAAGCCAGAGTTAGAGTTCCACTGGTCAGAAATGTGGACGATGCGATGCAAGATGGGCATCTGGCTGGGAGTTTCAAGGGCAGCGAGTCAGGGCAACTCTCCCTAGGACTACTGTTGAAAAGCGCACTGAAGGCAAAATCCTGTGCATGTTTAGACAGAAAAAAGTCCTACAACTCCCATCATGCCCCAGCCAGCATGACTAGCTGAAGCATGCTGGGAGTTGTAGGCCTTTTTTCCTATTTAAATATGTATAGGATTGCACCCTTATTCTGGGAGTCCAAAATCAGTTTATAGTATTGTAAAACAAAAACCAGTGTGTCTGCCTAAAGAGGTTTTCTAGAACAACAGAAGGGTTGAAGGAGTCAGGGCCACTTTTCTGAAAAGGGATGGGGGAAGAGACACTAGACTAGCCTTCCCCAACCAGGCACCCTCCAGTTGTGTTGGAGGTGGCTGTGGGAGTATAAGAATTGTACTCCAGCACATCTGGAGGGCACAAGGTTGGGGAAGGTTGCACTATACAGTACACCAGATGGATGTGTTCAGTGCTAGATGGAAGTTCAGGGCTCTCGGCGCTACTATTAATTATTTAATAGATTTATATACTGCTTTCCATTCCAAAAAAGATATCTCTAAGCAGTTTACAAGAAGTACATTAAGATGCATTGAAAGAGAACATATATAAAATCATTAAAAGGAGACACTCACAGTGCCATAATTAGCAAGCAAACTGGGCAGCACAATCAATGAGGAAAGGCCTAGGTAAAGAGATGATTCTTTAGTTTGCGCCTAAAGCATGCCACAGTTGGTGCCTCCCAAATACCAGGGGGGAGGCCACTCCATAAGGAGGGTGCCACCACAGAGAAGGCCCATGTTTGGGTTGCCACAAGATGGAAACTTATAAGTGGAAGGGTTGCATTAAGATGTGTGGGGGAGAAGACTTTATCATTTTCACAAGTGAAAAAATACCCCAGGGCACTTGGGGGTGAGGACAAGCCAATGGGTGGTCACAGGGAAACGGTCATGCCCTGGAGCCAGCAGAAGACAGCAAGTGATCTCCTTTTGCCAGCATTGGTGCTAGTGTTGAATCCTATGCTAGATTGATGCCAAACAGTACAGGTCCGGACAGGGCCCTACATTCAGAGAGAGTTTGTTGTGCACTGAAAAGGAAAGGGTTCAAATTCACAAGTACCACCCTGAAGTCCATGACCTATTGTAGCTTTGTCACACTAGCTACATTATTTCAAAATGATTTGGTACATGTGACTTGGTATGGCTTCCCTGGCCTTGTAAAAGGCAAGTGAAACAAATAAATGCAATATACAGAGCCACATGCTGTCTTTTCTAACCATAAGGCTGAGTTTGCAGTACTTCAAGCACCAGGAAATAAAAGCACCTGGTTATAATTTACCACAATTTTCTTTGGCTAGGCTAAACTGCTAGTCTTGTGATCTTTTATTGCTCTTGAATTCTCCCATGAACTCTTCCAAACTTCTTCTTTCTATTGTATTTCTTGTCATCTCCAGCAATATATCTGATTGTTGTTGTGAGGATAAAATGGAGAGGAGGAGGAGGATAATGTAAGCCACCTTGGGTTCCTTGCAAGAGGAAAAAAGGCAGGGTATAAATGCAATAAATAATAATAATATAGAGCCTAATAACAGCATTTACGATACAGGAGAGTAGATCATGTCTTTTTCTCAAAACAAAGCCATAACTTGGAATAGCATTCCAGATCAATGTTATGGAGGACTTATGGCTCAGTTCCATTCGTTACATGATTTTGCTTTTTTTATTTGGATGGTAAATTGTCCTTTGAAGGAGTAATATTCCCTATCTGTTCTATATTTGTCTTCACTAAGTGATCACACTTAAGATAATTATAGAACAGACAGGGAATATTTGATCACCTTAGTACAATTTGCCATATGGGAAGCATAATCCTATGTGTGTTCCCACTATGTCCAGTGTCCAAAGGGTCTTACAGTGCAATCCTATGCTTACTCAAAAGCAAAACTGCCTGCTTATTCCCAGGTAAGTGTGTACAGGATTGCAGACCTAATCCCACCTCAGCCTCATTCAAAACATGTATATCTCTCATGTCTATTAAATACATCACTGATTTATCCAAATATGATGCTATGGTTAGTTTTGACAAATAATCAAGGACCTCTGCTGGGGAGTAAGTCCCATTGAACTCCATGGGACTTCTGAATAAGCATGCTTAGGTTGTGCTGCATGACTACTAAAGAGAAGCAGTAATTGATGTGGCTAGATGAGTTGAATCAACATCTGTTTAGCATACCTCAACATCTGGTTACCAGCCCTTTTGCTACCAATATCATATCTTACAGCTTTCCCTAGACCTAGGCTAGATCTACACTCCTGCTTTATAACAGTATCAAAGTGCACTGACAACTGTTGGGGCACATTACACATTCAATCTACTGCTTTTGTAGTGTTATTTCTTGCTTTTTGTTCCACATTATCCAATATACTGCAACAAATGTCATGGTGCATCCTACAAGGTGTAAATGCACAAGAGGGATATAGCTCTACCATGATAGGATCATAATGATATGACACAAGGTGTGGATCAGGCCCTAGTCTTTGCCGTAAGCCCCCAGGTACCTATGTTTTCTTGATTGCTCTTCCATAGACTCCTTGGACTCTTCACCGACTTTAATAATGATAAGTTACATGGTCGGTGTCAAGGAGCAAGCCTTTTCCCCAGAGCAATACAAATGAGTCCTTGGGGACCTGTTGGCTCAGGACCTTTGGACTGCTTTCATTATTCCACCCAAACAGTACAACGGCTGTGTACAAGGGATAGCCAAATAGTCAGTCTATGGGCCAATCTACACTTACATTTTTTTTCGCTTCCAATGAGGTTTCACCACCTGTCTTTCACACTACACAGTACCTGCCTCAAATTGGAACCAGAATTTCCTGCTTCTGTGCTCCTGCTTCCAATACCCTGATAACCCAGAATTTCCCTTTAATGTGTTCTGATTTTCCACCTTCTCTCCATATCTGGTCGTAGTCCCCTCCCCTGCCTGTCCATATATGGCGGTGTTTGTATTTCCCTCCTGTCCAATCACAGCGCTCAACGGCCCCATGTCATCTTCTGGCTACTGATCACATAGCTTCCTCAGCACTCAATGTCTCCTCAGCAACAAGCAAAGGGCTAGATGTGTGCACGCTTGTCTCATCTTGGAAGCTAAACAGGGTTGGCCCCAGTCAGTAGTTGGATGGGCGACCACCTGGGAATCAGGCTTCCTGCACTGAGCAGAGGGTTGTTCCATCCCTTCAAATGAGACTAAATTTTACGCCCTTCCATCACCCGCTTCTGCTTAGGGGTGCACGGAAGTCACTTACCTGGTCTCGCAGCTTTTCGCGGTGGGGGGGAGGCACTTCGCTGCTCTCCCCCCGAAGTTCAGGCTGGGGGGGGAGGCTTCCCACCTCGCCCGGCCGAAATTCAGGCCGGGGGGGAGGCTTCCCACCTCGCCCGGCCGCGAAATAAAAAGTAAAAAAAAAACGCCCCCGTGATAGGCTACATGATGATTAACGTAGCCTATCACGGCTAGATCTGCAAAGTCAGCCGTGATAGGCTACGTAAATCGTCACGTAGCCTATCACGGGTGACTTAAAAAAAAAAAAAAAGCGCGTACACAAATGGCGGCCCCCATAGGGAGCCGCCATTCGCGTTCCTTATTTGGTTGCTGTAGTCTACGTAAATCTTTACGTAGACTACGGCGAAAATAAGGGCAACGCAAATAGCGTTGCCCTTATTTTCGCCGTAGTCTACGTAATCTTTATCACGGCGGCATTTTTTTTTTTTTTTAGTTTTATTGGAATGGCAGCGGCGGCAGCCGGTCGAAAGATCAGCTGCCGCCCCCGCCCCTGACAAAGACCTGACGAACCGCCACCGGGACCCGCCGCTGGGAGGGACATTCGGGAAAGGTAAGTCCCATCCCGGGGGGGGGGTGCAGGGGGCGGGGGGGCGGAGAATTTCTCCCTGAAACTTCTTCGGGGGGCCGAACACGTTGGCGCTCGGCCCCCCGAAGTTTCGGGGAGAAATTCTCCGCCAACCCTACTTCTGCTTTTTTTTTTTTTAATTAAGGCATTATCTTCGAAGAATCGTGGCTTCTCCACAATTTTTTTTTCTAATTCAGGCATGATCTTCGAAGAGTCAAAAATTTGAAGATTCAAATCTTCAGATTTTTGAATCTTCGAAGGTCATGCATGAATTAGAAAAACAATATTGCAGAGAAGCCACGATTCTTCGAAGATAATGCCTTAATTAAAAGAAAGAAAGAAAGAAAGAAAGAAAGAAAGAAAGAAAGAAAGAAAAGCCAAAGGGGGTAAAACTAAGCCTAATTTGAAGGGATAGAACAACCGCTGCTCAATGCAGGAAGCCTGATTCCCAGGTGGTCGCCCACCCAACTACTGACCGGGGTCGACCCTGCTTAGCTTCCGAGATCAGACAAGTGCACGCACATCCAGCCCTTTGCTTGTTGCTGAGGAAACACTGAGTGCTGAGGAAGCTATGCGATCAGTAGCTGGAAGACGACATGGGGCCGTCGAGAGCTGTGAGTGTGGTGGGCGTGGAATCAGCAGAAACAGGAAGGGTTTCTGATCCTCCAATGACAGCCTCCATCTTTAAGAGCAAGAAAACAGCACAGAGCTCGAGTGTGAACTGAGCTCGCGCATTCAATGAAGCACTGCAACGGGAAAAATGGGTGAGTGTGGATAATCTCGTTTTAATGCGAGAGCATTTAACCCGACAGTTTTTCAGGTTAAACCCAACCGAATTCATTGCGATGGGGGGGCGCAATGTATATCGGCCCTATGTTTGACAGCTGCCAATCCATGTGCAATATATTAAAGAGTTTGCCAGTGTGTTCAGGAACCTGATCATGTTTCAGATACCACCAGCATTATTTTCACAGCTTTATGAAACTTCATAAAATTCCCTCACTCATTATTGCTGAGGAGCAGAACCTCAGGCCCAGGGGCCAAAATCTCAATCCAGCCTTCTGGGGTTCCCAGATGGCCATGCCTCCTTCCTCTGGCTCCACCCCCGTTCCCCTGATTATTTGGTGATTTCCTGGCTTTTGCACAGTTCATACACACACACACACACAATCCGCCATTCTAAAAGGTTTAAATGCATCTCCTAAGGATTCTGCTATTTTGGACTCTGCCCCTTTTGCCTTCAACCCCACCCACCACTAGAATGTGGCCCCCGAGAGCTTCTTTGAAATGGAATTCAGTCCTTGGGCTGTAAGAGCTTCCACACCCCTGTTCTGCAGTATTGGACAACTACAAGACTGAGATACTTGGTCTCTTTTTTGCTATGTTTGCATGTTTTTTTCTGAAGAAATGCCTTCTTGAGTTGTTTAAAGGTCAAACTACACATGAAATTAAGCATGTCATAGCATTTAACCTGCATGCATTTAGCACACTTGCTTCTGGTACCGGATATTGATTTCAAATGGGCTCTCTATTAGATAATGCACTCTCTAGAGTCATGACATTAGAGACGATGTTTTGAACTGACTCAAGACATACGTGCAGGGCTTCTGCGAGGCAAACTGTCATTGCCAACCAGCCGCTTTTGCAAAGCACAAAAACTGTGAATCCTGGCTTGACTTAACTACAAGTAAAAGAAGTTTGTTTCCTACTGTTTCTATGAAGAGCCACTGATTTTCAGCTTGAGGGAAGCTAGTTCTGGGTAGGGATGGCGGAGAATTCCATCACGGATTCCAGTGAGGCCAGATTCTGTAGAATCCGGCCCCCCGGAATCCGTGGCGGAACGGCCTCCTGCCCCCCGCGGAATCCCCCAGGACGGCACTTTCCTGCGGCGGATGTGGCGGCAGTGGTGGTGGTGGTGGATGCGGCAGCGGCTGGCCGGCTGCAACCAGGCTGCTGCGGCCACCATTGCCATCCCTCCAGGCTGCCGTGATAGGCTACGTAAGAATTTACAAAGCCTATCATGGCTACCCCCCCAAAAAAAAAGGCGTATGCAAATGGCGGCGGCTACGGCAGCTGCCATTTGCATTCTCTATTTTTTGCCGTTCTAGCCTATGTAAATATTTACGTAGGCCATTACGGCGAAAAAAGAGAACCGCAAATAGCGCCCACTACACTATTTGCGGTTCCCTTTTTTTTCGCCGTAATTGCCTACGTAAATATTTACGTAGGCTAGAACAGCGAAAAATAGGGAATGCAAATGGCGGCCACCGTAGCTGCCGCCATTTGCGTATGCCATTTTTTTGGGGGGTAGCTGTGATAGACTACGTAAATTCTTACATAGCCTATCACGGCAGCCTGGAAGGACGTAAATGGCGGCCGCTACGGCAGCTGCCATTTGCGTCTGCAGCAGCCCGTCCGTGGCCAGAAGTCCAGCTGCGGACGGACCTGGCTGGCTGCTCCGCGGAGCCGCCGCGGAGCACAACTGGCTGGGCAGGATTCCGGGGTGGGGAGGACCGGATCGCCTCCCCCCCAGTCAAGGATTCCGTGGGGAGGGACGGAGCGCCTCCCCCTGCAACGGATGCCCTGACTGGAACAGGTAAGTGATTCATACATCCCTAGGCTAGTTCTGGGTATGGAAATGTGTGTACACGTACACGCTATCTTATAATGTAAATAGCCAAGTTTATGTTGCCTGCTACATGTCGCTTGGCCACTTTTCTTACCCTTGTTATCAGCCCACAGTTCTGCTAAGGCCATTGTAGCATAATAGGTTATTGCTCCCTTACAGTGTAACCCTATATATGTCTGCTCAGTAACAAGTGCTATTGAGTTCAATGGGATTTATGCCCAGGTAAGTGAATATAAGATTGCAGCCTTAACAGATTTATCTTATGTTCAGGTGTCTAAAATATTTGGGTTAATACATAGATCATCATCACATATCATTACAGACAGAGTTTTATTAGTAGTTATAACAACTAATATTATTAGTATTATAATAGGGTTACATTATTAGTATTATCATGATGATGATTATCATTATTGAGAAACTGAAGAGATTTGAGAGAACTATGTTCTATGTTCCTTCTTTTTCCTGTGTGATGACTATACTCATTTCTGCCTTTTTATTTGTATTTATTTATCACATTTCTATACTGCTCAATAGCCAAAGGTTTTCCTTCACCAATCAGAACAGTTTTCCATTGACTCAGACTTAGAGCCTGAATTCCTTCAGCTTCATCAACTTGCTTCTGTTTCTACCTTATTTGTTTTTGTGGAAGACACTTCTGCTGTCTGTGGCCTCAAGAACATGGCCTCTAGAACACAGCCTATGTTCACAGTCATTCAGCCTGCCAGAGTCTTGTATATTTGTTGACCATGAGCCCAAGTTATTGCTTGGTGCTGATGTGACCTCTGACTTCCAAACTCTAACCACACAAGCAAGCACCCTGGCTATTTGATAGTTCCCTGGTGGTAGTTGTGACCTTTGATTCTCTACCTTTGACCTTTTCTATGGAATAGTACAGACAGAGAGTTTGCACTGTATAGCCATTGCTGTGGGTTTGTTTTAGAAAGACACTTTAAAGAAACTTTCTCAGAGTACGAGGTCAGTTGAAATAAATTCACCCTCTTTGAGACACTTTAAAAACCCTCTCTGTTTGCATGTATTTTGAAGTAACAATACCTGTAATTTCACCTGGTGTGGTGAAATTCAAACATTAAAGAAATGCAATGTGACGGAATCTGCTCAACATCTGATTTCCAAGCAAGATGGACTAAATGCTAATAAATGAAGCACATGAGAGCAGAAGTCAATGATGACTCCTTGCCTAGGGGCTTCTCTTAGCTTTCGAGAAGTACAAATATGAGGATTTGTGTAATGATACAGTTGGACTCAAACTGGAGAGAGGCTCACTGGTGTGCCATGTTCTTGAAACTCTCCTCCCAAAATGGTCTCTGGAAATTCTCATAAATCACTGCCTTTTAAAATATACACGTCTACTATAGAAAAGATTATGAGGCTGCTCCTTAGAAAATTATACTTATTTGCATGAATGTAATCCATTAGTAGTAAAGAAGAAACATTATAAACTTGGTTCCCCCGACACATTTCAGTCTGCATGAATGTTTGTTTTTATGAATCAATGTGCATAGATGTATGAAAACAGTCCTAAGGACAACAGGTCCAGCTCTGAGATCTACTGTCAGTACACTTCCCCCAGAGTAAGGATGCATAAATCTGTCTATTTATGGGCCATGTCTCTTTCACATGATTTTACCCATAATTCTGTTCCATTCCATTTCCATATTAATTTGCAATTGTTTTAATCCTCTCAAAAACCTTCATACTAAATTACAGAAGGAAGACAAATTTGAAATGATTTCGAAACTTTTGAAAAACTATACAGAGAATAATTTGTGTTAGGACTACAAACAATAAAGTGCTTATCCCACATCATCCCTCTTTTAAATATTGTTATTTTCTCTGCCCCTCTTTTCATTGTAGATGCATCTGTTGCTGATGGATGGGGAGTGGGAAAGCAATAGATTGTTTGGGGAACTTTATGTATAAGAATATTTAAAATGTTTGACATAAACTTCAAAACACATTTATGCATTTATAAACATTTAATGAACATTTTTACTCCCAAAGATCTTATTTAAATGTGTATTTTCTCTCAACATACAGATTTAAATTGGAGCTGTACCAAATGGACAGGGATCATTTCATTTCTCAGTGGTTTCACCCAGCTCCAACACATGTTTACTTGGAACAAAGTCCCACTGAACACAATGGGGCATACTTGTGAGCAGAGATGGGGTAATGAAGAGACAGACAGCAGTAGCTTGGATTGAAACTGGGCCGCATTTATTGAAATATCTGCAAAGGGGGAAACCTAGGACGGGCCCTGACTGTACCAGCAGCACTTTTATGGGCAAAAACATACCCAGCCTGAGGGGTGGTGTGACAGCATTGCCACCCCTCCGGACTGCGCCTTATGGGGAGGGTAGACCTTCCCCTGTCACCCCCTCCCGGGCCGCCAAGCTCCTGGGCGAGTGAGGTGAGTCGGTCTCCCAGGCAACCTGTATCCCTGGCTGAGCCACGAAACCCATTCGCGAGGCCTCAGGTGTCACCTGTCACCATAAGGTGCCTCAGAATGCTCACTATCCCTAAGTTCGTTCTCCTTTGCCCGTCCAACCACCACCGGGAGTGACAAGCCTATTGCCTGTCAAACTCCTCCCACCTGCACAGAAGAACTTCCTGCAGGCTCCTTTGCAGATCAGACTGAAATATGTCAATTCCTGCATCAGACAGGTGCTCACCATCCTGTCTGTGAAGCTCCCTCCTTGTCCAGGTGATTTCCTGGAGAGTGATGATCCCATCACCACGCTTGTATAGCCCGAAGGCTATTTCCCATTCCACTGTCTGACAAGCCCTTTCCATGGCCTTCTGGGTCAGACCATTCCGCACTTCATTCTTGTGAACACACAAGACCAAATTGTAGTTACCCCCAGCTCACGGTGCCGGATAACTTGGAATTGGCCAACGCCTGCATAACGAGTTCCTTGCCTTCACACAGCCAGGTCATTCCCCCCTAGATGCAGCACCAAAACATGTGGGGTAATGTGCACGTCAGGTTGATGGAATAGAGTGGGGAGGCACTCTTACTGTGCACCATGTCTGCCAAGCCCTTGAAAACGGGCACACTGGGACAGCCTGAGCTGGGATCCACAGCTTGACGTAAGGCCACCAACCATCCCCAAACACCATGCTGTGACCACATGAGCACATGCCCAGGTTCACATCCATTCCATTGATCTAAAGGAGACAAGGGAGAACAGTAAGTGGCAAAAGGGGAGTGGCAGTACCTTGGCATCAAGGAAAAGCCCACATGTAAGACCTGAAGGCCTTGGAGTGCCACCTGGCCATCGCCTTCACTTGATCCAGTGCCAAAACCTGAAGACACAGCTGTAGGAGCAGCCCCAATGCTGAAAGAATGTGTCCTAAATCGTATTTCCTAGACTGAGAGTACTCAATCAATGCCAGTTTAGTAATAGTCCTGCAGATTAATGGCCCTAATCTCCAGAGTGATAATGGAGATCTGGGGAAAAGGGATGCCAGGAGTCTGCAGTTGCAGGTGATATCTTGGCCCTGCCCTGGATGGCATGTCATGCACAGAAGCCTGTATTCTAGCGGCTGCTGGGGGTGACAAGCCTAATGCTTAGTCACACACACCCCTCCAGTGCTGAAGGACGTCTCGCAGGCCCTGTAGCTGATCCAACAAAACTTTGTCGTTACCAAATTGGGCAGGTCCTGTCTATAAGGCTCCACCCGCATCCTAATACTTTCCAGATGAGAGATGATCCCATCGCTATTCTGATATAGCTGAATGCCATCTCCTGGTTCACTTTCCGATGGGCCCTTTCCATGGCACTCAAATTCCACACATTCCTCCAATTACTATGAGGAAGCAGGCAGGAATAGGGGTGCACGAAAGCCACTTACCTGGTCTCGCAGCTTGCTTCGCGGTGGGGGGGAGGCGCTTCGCTGCTCCCCCCGAAATTCAGGCCGGGGAGGAGGCGCCTCGCCCGGCCGCGAAATAAAAAGTAAAAAAAAAAAAACGCCCCGTGATAGGCTACGTGACGATTAACGTAGCCTATCACGGCTAGATCGGCAAAGTCAGCAAATAGCGTTGCCCTTATTTTCGCCGTAGTCTACGTAATCTTTACGTAGACTACAGCGACCAAATAAGGAATGCAAATGGCAGCTCCCTATGGGGGCCGCCATTAGCCATACGCGCTTTTTTTTTTTTTTTAAAGTCACCCATGATAGGCTACGTGACGATTTACGTAGCCTATCATGGCTGACTTTGCAAATCTAGCCGTGATAGGCTACGTTAATCGTCACGTAGCCTATCATGGGGGCGTTGTTGTTTTTTTTACTTTTATTGGAATGGCGGCGGCGGCAGCCGGTCAAAAGACCGGCTGCCACCCCCGCCCTTGACGAAGACCTGCCGAACCGCCGTCAGGACCCGCCGCCGGGAGGGACATTCGGGAAAGGTAAGTCCCATCCTGGGGGGGGGGCGGAGAAGTTCTCCCCAAAACTACTTCGGGGGGCCGAATACGTTGGCACTCGGCCCCCTGAAGTTTCGGGGAAAAATTCTCCCCCATCCCTAGGCAGGAACGATGATTGTTATCGCTGGCCAGCTGTGCTGTATGACCTGGGAAAGGTCCTTGCCTTTCTCACCAACAGGTCGTTCCCTCCTAGATGCAGAGCCAGAACCTGCAGGGAACATGCACCAAACCATGATGGATGGAGTAGGAAGGAGGCACTCTCACTGCATGCTGAGCCTGCCAAACCACTCACACACGCACACTGGAACAGTCTGCTCTGGGATCTGCAGCCTGACCTATATACCCTCCGACCAGCCCATAACAGCATGCTGTGTCCAGACATGAGCACGCGTGCATACATGGGTTCAAATCCATTCCATTGATCTAAAGGAAAAAATAACAGTGAGGACAAGAAAGAGATGCTGATCAGTGAAGTCCCACTCCCTAGGAATGGACACAAGACGATGACTGTAAACTAGGGATGGACGAAAGTCACTTACCTGGTCCCGCAGCTTGCTTCACGGTGGGGGAGAGGCGCTCCGTCCCTCCCCCCGAAATTCTGGGTGGGGGGGAGGCACACCGTCCCTCCCCGCTGAAATTCTTGCTGGGGGGGAGGCGCCCCATCCCTCCCCGCTGAAATTCTGGCCAGGGGGGAGCGCCCCACCTCTCCGGCCATGAAAGTTCTTCTCCAGCCAGGACGCAAATGGCGGCGGCCGTAGCCGCCGCCGTTTGCATCCCTGGCCTGCAGTCAGCCGTGATAGGCTACGTAAATCTTTACGTAGCCTATCACGGTGTTTTTTGAAAATCTAGCCATGATAGGCTACATAAATCTTTACGTAGCCTATCACGTTTGTTGTTTTTTGGGTTTTTTTACTTGGAAATGGCGGCGGCAGGAGCCGCCGCCGCCAGGGACATTCGCCGAAGGTAAGTCCCATTCCGGGGGGGGAAGGGGGGCGGACCGTTTCTCCACCAATTTCGGGGGGACGAATGCGTTGGCATTCGGCCTCCTGGAGATTCGTGGAGAAATTCTCCGACATCCCTACTGTAAACTACTGGGAAGACTACAACTGCTGCAGCTGAATGTGAGAGCAAAAGACTAGGTCTCCCTAACAACCCAGGTATGGGAGGCCCTTGTCCTGTGAGCCATGAAGTGCATGATGGCTTACCCAAGACTAAATGCACAACATGCAGCAAGAACCCCTTAGGATGGTCTCTGGAAGTGCCAGCATCCGGGTATTAGACAAAATGTTGGCACTGGCGTTCTCATGAGTCATTAATATGCCTCATGAGAAAACAGATATTATGCAGGAGGCAGTGCAAATTCAATACTACCCGATCCATAACATTCAGATTGTGGGAGGACTGTGTTTTAATGACATGAACGGAGGCCTGCCCTTCATGCAAGGAAGTTAAGAATGGACATTAAGCCTTGAATCAGCCCACATGGGTGATGCCACATATGCGAAAAGTTCAGATAACGGGATCTTGAGGGATCAGAGGCCCAACCCTTGGGCGTGGTACTACACCCAATGATCCTATAAATTGACCCTAAAACCCAGCCCACTAGGGGCATCATAGTATGTCTGCAGCTTTACCTTGCAGGTGAACTCGTGTTCCAGAAAAGGAAACACTGGTAATCTTTGGAATATTAAAACCCAACCAAAATCCTCTTCCAGAGGGGTGGGGGGCTAACTCAATGGTGTGGGAGCCTAACCCCAAATTCGGTACGACACAGCTTCCACCAAAGGCCAGCATGGGACAGAAGCTATGCCGGTGAAATAAGGACTCCTCCACTCCCTGAAGGGCATGAAGTGTGACATCATGAGAGCACCTGTATAGGTCAACCTGCCTCACCCCCCAGGCATCCTGTAGGCACTACTGCCCTGAAGGTGCCAACACAGTAAGAACAACAAGGCCACATACAGATTTAACAACCTGCATGCTGTATCCTTAAATTTAACAACTGTACCTACTGTAAATAAATCTCTGATTTCAGAGAAAGGTGGGCCAGACACTAGCCCTGGAATGAAACCCAGAACCTTTCTAAAATGCAAGTTACAAAACACACCATACCCTCCTGCCACGGAACAACTAAAAAGCCATATGAGGGGCTTGGTTCCAACTGGGAATACTAAGGCCTTGTTCCATTACTTTCCATTCCCCAGACATAGGGATGTCAGAGAATTCCGCCACGGATCTCGGGGAGGCCGAATGCCAGCGCATTCGGCCCCCCGAAATCGGTGGCGGAACGGTCTGCCACCCCCCCGGGACGAGACTTACCTGGGGCGGATCTTCCTGGCGGCAGCGGCTCCGGTGGAGGCTCCAGCGGCGGTTCGGCGGCAGCGGTGGCAGCAGTGGCCGGTCTTCTGACCGGCCGCCGCCACCGCCATTTCCAGTTTAAAAAAAAAGAAGATGTGATAGGCTACGTAAAAATTTACGTAGCCTATCACAGCTAGGTTTTAGAAAAACACCGTGATAGGCTACATAAATGTTTACATAGCCTATCACGGCTGACTTTTAAAAAAAAACAACAACAACGAGCGTACACAAATGGTGGCGGCCACGGCCGCCGCCATTTGCATTCCTTATTTTGGCACGTCTTAGTCTACATCAAGATTTACGTAGACTAAGACAGCGAAAATAAGGGGAACGCAAATAGCGTAGCGGATGCTACGCTATTTGCGTTCCCCTTATTTTTGCCATCTTACTCTACGTAAATCTTGACGTAGACCAAGATGTGCCAAAATAAGGAACGCAAATGGCAGCGGCCGTGGCCACCGCCATTTGCGTACGCGTGTTGTTTTTTTTGTTTTTTT
Source organism: Heloderma suspectum (assembly GCF_057233095.1). Lineage (NCBI taxonomy): Eukaryota > Metazoa > Chordata > Lepidosauria > Squamata > Helodermatidae > Heloderma > Heloderma suspectum. The sequence goes on from NC_139461.1 coordinate 55,052,794, forward strand.
AGGTCAGCCGTGATAGGCTACGTAAACATTTACGTAGCCTATCACGGCTGACTGCAGAGACACAAACGGCGGCGGCTACGGCCGCCGCCATTTGTGTCCCTGCTAGCCAGTGGCTGGATGTCCGGCTGCTGGTGGAGCCGGTTGGCGGCTCCGCAGAATCCCTGCGGAGCACAGCCGGCCGGCTAGGATTCCAGGGGGGGAGGAACGGAATGCCTCCCCCCTGTCCAGGATTTCGGGGGGAGGGACGGAGTGCCTCCCCCCCCACCATCAACATAATCCGCAAAAGGTAAGTGACTTTCGTACATCCCTACCCAGATGGGGAAAGAGAACATCTACCCACTCCCCTCTTCAAAACTTCTTGGTAGCTGGCAGTAGACAGCATCAGAGGTGGTTGTACCAACAGTTGGAATTCTATGTTTACGGACCATAAGAATCAGGACCTCCGTCCTTAAGGTTGAATGGGATTGTACCAACGGGGAAGGGCACATACACCCATCTATACCCCAGTCCCATGTAATGTGTGCAGGTAAGCACAGGTTGCACAGGTACGAGACCCATTGCATCTAAATCCTGACTTACTGTGGCAAATGTATAAATAGCCTGGAACGGTTCCACTGCTGCAGGCTGGGAGAAGGCAGGTGCAAGGGAGGGGGATGATCCTGCAACACTACCACAGGCACTAGGTGGAATAAAACTATAAAAGATTTAATAATACCAAAGTGCCCTGAGTCTATAATACTTGGCATAGGGGGCTGCAAGCCGGCTCAGATGTCACTAAACCACGTACTATACCAAATGACATGGGATGGCTTGGTCCTGTGGAGCTGCAGATCTCGAACTCGGAATAGGAGCTGAGCTGGAGGATGCTTGATCGTGACCAAGCGTGCTGCAACAAAAATAATAAGCTACTCTGGGTCTGTCTCAAAGTTTAGTTTGAGCCTGGAGCCCCCCACAGCATTCGAAATGGACAAAGGGGGTGAGCACAACCCCTAGTCTTTTCCACCCTGTTCAATCTGGCCCAGTTTAAGGTAAGTCTGGCAGGGGCAGATCTCCAGAGGAGGAATCATGCCTCCTCCAATGCCTATTGACAAGTGGGCAGGGTGCACTGCCCCTCCCCTGCTTGCCCTGTCTTGTGGGACATCCTATACAATGATGGGGGACTTGGCCCCCATAGGACAACCCACCCATCACAAAGATAATGAAATACACAAACAAAAGGAAAGGGGGGGTCACGGTACAGGCCTTGTGACCAGAACCCCCCTTCGAATCCAAGCGGAAAATAATTCTATACTTACATGGGATTCAGGTCACCCATACAATTACAGACCAGGCCCGCCGCTGCTTAGCTTCAGTGAAGCAGAAGCCTCCAGTTCCTCCAGACTAGGGATGGTGGAGAATTCCGCCACGGATTTCAGTGAGGCCAAATGCACTGGCATTGGGCCCCCTGAAATCCGTGACGGAATGGCCTCCCACCCCCTGCCACCCCATGGAATCCCCCCAGAACAAAACTTACCTGGGGCTGCGGCGGCGGCTCCAGCAGCGGCAGCGGTGGCGGCGGCTGGTCTTTCGGCCGGCTGCTGCAGCCGCCGTTTGCGTCCTGCCAAGCTTCATAAGCTACGTAAGTATTTACGTAGCCTATCACAGCAAAGAGCAGGGACACAAACGGCGGCAGTTTGTGCAGTTTGGCAGTTTGTGTAGTTTGGCAGGATGCAAATAAATATAAATATATAAATACTTACGTAGCCTATCACGGTAAAGGCAGCCACGCAAATGGCTCAGTGGCTGCCATTTGCGTGGCTGCCTTTACTGTGTTAGGCTACGTAAATACTTACGTAGCCTATCACAGAAAGAGCAGTGGCGCAAACGGCGTAGCGGCCGCCGTTTGCGTCCCTGCTCTTTGCCATGATAGGCTACGTAAATACTTACGTAGCCTATCATGGCAGCCTGGCTGGACTCAAATGGCGGCTGCTACAGCGGCCGCCATTTGCATCCGCACCAGCCTGGCCACGGCCAGAACTCCGGCTGCGATGGCCCTGGCTGGCAGCTCTGTGGAGCCGCTGCAGAGCGGAGCCAGCCAGGGAGGATTCCAGGGGGAGGGACGGAGCGCCTCCCCTCCACCGTGGAAGCCCCACAACGGAACAAGGTAAGGGATTCGTACATCCCTACTTCAGACCATGACCTTAGAGGAAATGTTAAAGCCGCTGCCCCACAAAATGAACAAAGAACAACCCTTACAACAACCCGGTGAGGTAGGTTAGGCAAAGGTCCAGGGATTGGCCCAAAGTCACCCAGTGAGCTTCACAGCCGAGTGAGGACTAGAACCCGTATCTTCAAGTCCAGTACAGCACTTGAACCACTGCACCAAATTGGCACTCTAAGCTGCCAGGGAGGTGTGAAAACAAGTGAACCCAAATCCACAGAGTTACCGGTCTCTCCACACAGGGGTTGGCAACAGCTCTACCAGGGTGTCAGGCAAAATTCTCACCACAGCCAACCCGGGGAAACTGGGGATCAAGCCTCAGACCTTCTTAGCAAAACAGGGACTCTATGAGGTGTTTGAAGGCCCCAGTCTGAAACTTTAGTGGGGGGGGGGGGATCCCACAAGATGCTAAGGAGGAAAGGGGTGTCCCAAGCCCCAGAAGCAGATAGTCTACCCCACACACCCCCTGGGGAAGAGTCACGAGACGAGACGCCACCCAGAGACACCCTAACTGATATTACCCCCTCCCCTGTCTCCCTAGGGCCCATGCACCCAAACCTTGGGCCAAATGGCCTCAGAAGACTGGTTGGCAAGGGAGCAGCTGCTGGTACTGCCATCGTCGGCTCCAGTTCGCTGCCATGGCAGAAACCTGGGCCGAACCTGGCCCCAGGAAGAATGGGGCCGCTGCCGCAGAAAGAGCCCAATTGACCACCGGGGCGTGCAAAGGAGCCATTGCTCCTGAAGAAGGAAGGGCCACCTGCCAGCACCCGAAAGCCACCACCCATGGCACGATCCTGCGGCAGGAACCCCAGCCAATCACGGGGTGCACCGCTGCCACGACAGATCACGCCACTGCCGCCAATCAGTCCCTCAGTGGAGACGCCACTCCTCCTCAGGCTGGAGAGCGCGTGCTAGCCGCACATCCTCCAGCTGTGCAAACAGCTCCTGAAAGCCACCGCCCATTGCGGCATGTTGCCGCAGCAGCAGCAGAAACCCCAGCCGATCCCGGCTGAAAAGCAGACGCGCCTCCACTGCTGATCAGGCTGGCGCTGCCTCTCCTCGCCGAAGCCACGGAGCGTGTGCCAAATATCTGGCTGATTCTTGGCCGGGAGGTCCCGCCACCACCAATCAGGCCGCCGGCACCACCGCTGCCCCTCCTCTTTGCAGCTGCAGAGCACGTGCTACACGCCCAGCAGGTGCGCGAGTGAGAGATAGATTGGGCGGGGTGCGGAGCATAAAAAGCCTCTCTGGCCCCTCCCCTTAGGAGTGGAGCCATGGGGAATGCTCAATGGCAACCCACAACATCTCCTCACACCACCCGCCCGCAACGGGCCCCCCCATGGCCAGGCAAGCCAGATGTGGGGGTAGGGCACTTCTGATTATACAGCCATAGAACTGCACTGGGGTGAAACAAACTTCTTTTGAGGGAAAGAGAATTGGAGAGGCTGCCATTTTGTTTTCCCCAGAAAACCCTGAGCTGAGTGCTTTTTGAATTTTGGGAAATTCAAAATGTCTTCCTCCTTTTCCACTCCCTGCAGGCTGCTGTTTTAGTCAATAGCAGTTCAATAACTAAAGAAAAATACATACTTTGATGGAGTGGGCATGTTTTGAGCACTGCTGTTTGTCACAGTTGTCCATTGCTGGCCGTTCCACCTGGTCTGCTGATGGAGGAGGTACCCCCTACAGCTCCCTCAATCTGCCTAGAGCCCCCTCAAACTTGGAGTGGGCCCTGGTATTTTCACTCAGTTTTATAAACCATTTATGTAAAGGTTAAATAGAAATAAATATTTTGGTCTGTGTTTTTAAGGGAGTATAGTATGTGATAAGGAGGAAAAGATAAAGGTTTTCTGAGAGATAGGGGATCTAGCTGGTAAACTAATTTCTTCACTCTCTGTCGATATGGACTATTTTCTGCCAACGGTGCCCCCAGAGAGATGTTTTATTTGAAGACAGTAGGCAAGAGACCTGAGAGATTATTAATTCTGAAACTAGGTTGGTCAGGTTTACAGAAAACTACTTTACAGAGAGCAGTCCTCTATTATGGAGAGTTGGCAAGGGACAGTCCTCTATTTGAAGGTGTCCTCTGTTTGATGGGCTGTCCAGTCAAACTCTGGTTTAAAGTCAAAGAACCATAGGAAAGGGAGAGCAGGGGCCTTGACGTTGCCCATCAACTGGACAGCAGACTGAGCAGACACACAGGCCACCTAGTCAGTCTTTTCCGCTACTGTGAGATCTTGTGTATTTCTGTTTGGATTACAGTTATTATTTCTCAGTTTGCACCTATACATATATATTTGCATATACAATTGTATATGCATATACAAATTGGTGTCCTCATTTTGGTGATGCACTTCCTCCTTTTTGATGCTGCATAAGTGGCCACTCTATCTGAAACACACCTTGATGGATGGTGATTTGTGGAGTGTCACAGTGGCTTTGCCATTGGTTTAGTGATGGTACTTGACTAAGCAGCAATTTTGCCTTCGTCAAATGTAGCAGTCCTCGAGCTAATGGCCATAGCTGTTTGTCATTACAGGATCTAGGCCAAGATGTAAGTGAGGGTCAGGGAAAGGCATGTGCTGGGGTGACTGGGCTTCAGCAGCAAAGGTGATGTCAGGGATAATCCAAGGTCAGCAGCTGTGAAACCACCTCAGACCACTGAAGTAGGACTGTAGTTGGGGATTAACTTTTTGCCGAAAAGCCAATTCTGAGGCATCAATGGAACAAGGAGCAGGATGAGCAAGAACGTCTGCAGGAAGACAAGGAATAGAACAGACTGGATGCAACCATAATATTCATGAAAGGTGCCAGTAGGCTGTGAGAACCAGACACAAATCCTCAAGCTGCAAGGATCAGCAGTGGCCAATAGCATGTCACAGGGGCAGAACTTTGCAAAGTCGCAGCATTTATTAATATTTGTATAATCTTATCAGTGTGCATGACACTGTGCAAGAAGACAAATCCCTGCTTCTGCAAGGCAGTCTAGCAGGTTAACACAGCAATTATGTTTTAACTTAAAAAACAAAGACACCCAACAACGAGAAAACATGGGAGTATAACTCAAGAACAACAACAAAAATACTGAAAGATTATGGGCTGGAAATGAGATTATATAGGTCTTTTGATAAAAAGTGCACAACCAAAGGCTGTCAGTTCTTTGTGGTGAAGCAAACAACTATGCTCTTCTTGAATCGGCTTAATGCCAGTGCAAGACCTCAAGCTGTGAAATTGCACTGGCATATAGCGGTTGTGCTCCATCCTAAACACATATTTGCCAAAACAGCTGCTCATAACGGAGCTGCTTGAGCTTTTAATCACTGCTTCACTCTGCTAGTCGGGATTTTCCATTTTCAATAAAGAAAATAGGTCAGGCTATTCTAACACTACTTGTTACAAATATTATTTCTTTAAACTGTCAGTATCCCAAATAAAGCTTAACTAGTATACTGTTAATTTTAAGAAGTTCCAATTATCAACCAATCCGCAGCAAAGAAACACAAACAACAAAGAATTCTGTAGGCCAAAATGTAAACAAGTCCCAAGAGCCCATTTTTTTAACTCAAATGGTAGCCAAAAAGAAAAAAAAGGCCTGGATGTAAAGGTAGGCTAAGAACTGTTGCCAGCGTATACTGAATCATACTTCTTTGTGAAATTTTCACTTAAATATAGAGGACATAGAGGAATTGGAACGGACTGTACATTATTCAGAAGTCAAAGGCCAACTCAAAAAAACAACTTCTTTAAACTTAAAATTAAAACCACTAGACACAACCTAGTATTTAATTGGATCACTGTATCAAATTATAATAATCTTCTCATCGTACGTATTCATTAATTATGTCCTAAATGAGTCACTTGGGCCACATACCAAACTGAACGGTAGGGACTTGTCAGCAACATTTTGACAGGTCATTCAAAGAAACACAAACAAAGGCAGAGAAGTCCTGTGTTTATTGGATCTGTCTGAGATTTCACCCCAGGGCAAATCTGGCACTAATGTGCTTTAGCTGTGGTGTAATCGAGGCCCAGTTGCATGAGTGAAAACTGTTGTGAGAGAACCAAAATTGGTCAGAATAGACATTCAGTTTCATGCTGTTTTGATATGTATTGCCTAAAAATGATGAAGTAAGGCATGGGGTTTTAACTCAGCTATTGAGGACCCTTGAGCAAGCCAGTCTCTTTCCCAGCCATTTTTAGCAGATGGTTCTGCCCAAAGCATAGCAGCCACTATTCAGCTATGACACAGAGCAGAGTTGGGGAACATGTGGCCCTCCAGATGGTGTTAGACTGCAACTCCCCTCAGACCTAGCCAGCATAGCCAATGGTGAGGAATTATGGAAGTTCCAGTCCAACAACATCTGGCGGGCTCCATGTTTCCCAACCCTGATGTAGAGGATGACAGCTGAAGTGTTAACGTGTAATCCATTATATCATCAGGTATGAGGTCAATAGATATGCACATCAGATCATCAGCTGCATTACATAAAATGTAAATAACATTTTGAATCCATGGAAGTGGATTTGTTTGAGCTTTTGTGCTAGATATAGCCCCCATAAAGCTTCTGGTAGTCTTAGTATTTAGCAGTTAATTTTGACACGTATGCTGTTAAGTTCAGGAATTAAAAGCCACACTGGCCATAGGGGCTTTCCATTGTTGCTACACTCTGGCCATGTCATCTACTTCAACTCACTATGTGAGTTGGGGCCATCACATCATAAGGTTCCCTGCCCCTGCTACTTGATGCCATTGATGTAGAGTAGATCATGAGTAGGCAAACTCAACAATGCAATGAAAATGGTAAGGAAGAGAAAGAGCTTTTCTTCTATCCTGCAAATTCAGTCTAGGGAAGGCATTAACAGGCAATGCTTTAATTATCTTGGTTGTAGACCTGACTTTGAAATACTCACTCCTATAATTGAAAATAGATTTTATTGCAGTGAGTCTGGAACAATGACTTACAGTTGTTTCTCCCACTGTGACCTTAACTACCCTGGCTTTGCTTGGCTCTTCTTTCAGTAGAAAGAAGTTCCAATTCTTGATTTGTCCTGTGTCCTTCCTGGATGAGGGCCTCTCAAACTGCAAGGGAAAATTACCCCAGGCACACTGAGAGGCTCAGTTCTCTTTCCAAAGTTTCAATGTTTCCTTTTGCCTTCATCCTTCTAGTTTTTTTCCCTTAAGTTATCTTCCTAACTCAGTATCATAAATCCAAGCATATTCCAGGATCCAGAGATCTTCTTTAGCCAAAGAATACTTGTGCAGAGCCTCCAACAATCAGGGTCCATGTTCTAGCATAATACTATGACAATCAACCATTGTGATGGGGCAGAATTCCAACAGATAGCTACAGAAAATCTGCTTCACTTCCCCATCACCCTCTGTCCAGCTTCTGAAAGAAATGGAAGATTCTATCAGATAATTCACCCTCTATATCCCTAGTGGATGCCTAGTGCAGATGAGGAGGGGGGAATCCTGATAAAAAAATAATCATAGAATCATAGAATAGTAGGGTTGGAAGGGGTCTACAAGACCATGGAGTCCAACCCCCTGCTCAATACAGGAATCCAAGTCAGAGCATCCCTGACAGATCCTTTCTTGTAAGTTTTCCATTTTGCTTGTTCCTTTATTCCCAGCAGAGGTTCTGTGCTTAGTAATAGCCACCAGTCAGTGGCAGAGCACATGATTTGCAGGCAGAAGGTTCCAGGTTTAATCTCCAGTATAGGGCTGAGTAAGACCCCTGCCTGAAACCTTGGGGAGCCACTGCCAGTTAGGGTGAATGCTTATGCATCACCCCAAAAGAGGAAATTCATCACCAAAAGAGAAGACGGAGATTTTGCATAAATTTGCGTAAGTAGATAGATAGATAGATAGATATGATAGACAGATAGACAGACAGACAGACAGACAGACAGACAGACAGACAGACAGAATACATAGATGCATGAAAATTTGGAAATAATTACTATAATTTAAACAAAAATACAGTACATCTTACCATAGTGGGGATGTCTGTGACCAAGTGACCTGTTTGCCTGCTCAGTCTGCAATCCAGGTGCTAACTGTTGGTGGGCAAACTCAGAGCTCCTGATCTCCTATCTTATGGTTCTTTATAATGAAACTGGACTTAGATCAGATGGGACAGCCCTGCAAATACAGGGCTGTCCTTTGACAGCTCTTCAGATAGATGACTGTCCTCTGTAAAGTAGCCACCCTACTGGAAGTCAGTGTAGATAAATACTGAGTTTAGATGGACCTATGGTCTGACTTAGTGAAAGAATAGGACAGCTTCCTGTGTTTTAATACAGAACTGCCTAGTGCTTTTAAATGACAAGCAGGGATTCAAACAATGTTGCTTTTCCCAGCACAAGGACTAAAGGATGGCAAAACTATTGGATTTCTTTCTTTTCTTTTTCTGTTTATGTGAATTTTAGTTTTAGAGGCAACACAGATATTGATAAATCAAATCAAAAGGATACACATGGCCTTCAAAAGAGGAGCAACAAACAAGAACAATAAAACAAAGATAATGTCCTCTCCCATCTCCGTTAATGAAATATTCCAACTAAAGGTGCATAAAGGCTAACCACTGTTCTAATAATTGTGGCCAAACTGAACATAATGCCCAGTTTTTCAAAATATGTGTACTATTTGTAAAAACACACAAATTGCAATTGACACAAGCATAATTTTTTTTAAAAAACTGTAAATAATCATTGATCCAGGCAGGGAGGGAGGGTGAGTTAAGCCTTTCTTCCTCTGCTGCGGTCCTGATGAAAAAAGCTTCCATGAGGCTGCTGGTTGCACTAGAATAAAAGCTTTCATTGCACCAATGAGAGCCTTCCCCCACCAATGCAAAAGCAGCTTCCGTTTTCATCAGAACTGAAGCAAGGGAGGAAAGGGTTACCCTTTCCCACTGTGCCTGTACTGATCCCAGTAATGATGACCCCTACACACACACACACACACACACACACACAGGCTGCTGTTTGCATTTTCAGAAATGTGTGCATTAAATGTAAAGATATGTTTAAAGACATGTCTAGTTTGGCCCTGTAATTCCGCAATTATTATGTGAATACTCAAATAATGCAGAAGTCTCTTGAAAAGCATTGCAAACTAATGCTGCTGCAGAAAACTCTGCATTATGGTCAGAGTAGTGACATCCAATATTTTCCATTTGAAATAATTGATTGTTAGATCACATACCTTGACCGTATTGATTAAGATCTGAAACAACAGCTGGTAATGACTTTTCAGGCCAATTTTGAGATGTGAGCTACATGTATACAGATATTAAATCAGATTGCCTGTTCTAACAAGGTACAAAGTTCTATTGTTAAAGCAAATAAAACATGCAACAGATAGCAATTAATATTGGAAATAAATAGGTTATTCTCCACCAATCTTAAAATTGACTAAAAGTACAATCCTATGTGGATACCGCAAGGCTTTTCCACCCTTTGGTTTTTTCACTTAGTATACTGATATTATGAGGGGCATGCATATATGGGGAAGAGACAGTTTTTGGGGTGCAGGGGAGGTTAAAGGCTGTGAGAGCTTAGTAGCATAGCATGCTGACGGGGGCTTAAGGGGTGGCACATAAGTGGGGGTAACTCTATAGGGTTTAAGGGGACAAGTACGGAAACACAGAGGCACAGATCCGTTGTATCAGAAGCTTATTAGAAGCAATACATATATTGATAAGAGATGTTATATTGATCTCTAAATTGTGTGAGTCCTTGTATGTATGAAAGTGACAAGTCAAAGGTTATTAAAGGTACAAAGAAATGCAGATGCTGCGATTTTGGATTCTCCTTCAGAATTGCAGAGGTTGTAGTTTTAAATCTCGCCGTGTCTAGACATAAGCTAAGTATAACAAGAGTTGTAGATTGCAAAAAAGAAGAACTATGGATCTCTTTGGAGTAAACAAGCTACGTCAAGAAGGGAGGTGATTTGGGGGGAAAGAGGTCAGACTTTATGGGAATTGTTGTTGTTGTTGTTCAGTCGTTCAGTCGTGTCCGACTCTTCGTGACCCCATGGACCATAGCATGCCAGGCCTTCCTGTCCTCCGCTCTCTCCCGGAGTGTACTCAAGTTCATATTCATTGCATCGGTGATGCTATCTAGCCATCTCATCCTCTGCCGTCCCCTTCTCCTTTTGCCTTCAATCTTTCCCAGCATCAGGGTCTTTTCCAGTGACTTTTCGCATTAGGTGGCCAAAATATTTGAGCTTCAGCTTCAGTATCTGTCCTTCCAATGAGCACTCAGGGTTGATTTCCTTTAGGATGGACTGATCTGACCTCCTTGCAGTCCAGGGGACTCGTAAGAGTCTTCTCCAGTACCACAGTTCAAAAGCATCAATCCTTCAGGGCTCAGCCTTCCTTAGAGTCCAGCTCTCACAGCCATTCGTTACTACTGGGAAAACCATAGCTTTGATTATATGGACCTTTGTTGGCAAGGTGATGTCTCTGCTTCTTACTATGCTGTCTAGGTTTGCCATAGCTTTCCTCCCAAGGAGCAAGCGTCTTTTCATGGCTACAGTCACCGTCTGCAGTGATCTTGGAGCCCAAGAAAGTAAAATCTGTCACTGCTTCCATTTCTTCTCCTTCTATATGCCAGGAAGTGATGGGGCCAGATGCCATGATCTTCGTTTTTTTAATGTTGAGTTTCAAACCAGCTTTTGCACTCTCCACTTTCACCCTCAACAAGAGGCTCTTTAGATCTTCTTCGCTTTCAGCCATTAGGGTGGTGTCTGCGTATCTGAGGTTGTTGATAATTCTCCTGGCAATCTTAATTCCGCTGTGATTCATCCAACCTGGCGTTTCTCATGATGTACTCTGCATATAAGTTAAATAAGCAGGGCAACAATATGCAGCCTTGTCGTACTCCTTTCCCAATTTTGAACCAATCGGTTGTTCCGTGTCCGGTTATTACTGTTGCTTCTTGGCCCTCGTACAGGTTTCTCAGGAGACAGGTAAGGTGGTCTGGTACTCCCATCTCTTTCAGAATTTGCCACAGTTTGTTGTGATCCACACAATCAAAGGCTTTAGCGTAGTCAGTGAAGCAGAAATAGACGTTTTTCTGGAATTCTCTTGCTTTCTCCATGTTCCAGCGAATGTTGGCGATTTGATCTCTAGTTCCTCTGCCTCTTCGAAACCCAGCTTGTACTTCTGGTAGTTCTCGGTTCACATGCTGCTGAAGCCTAGCTTGTAGGATTTTGAGCATAAACTTGCTGCCATGTGAAATGAGCACAACTGTACGGTAGTTTGAACACTCTCTGGCATTGCCCTTCTTTGGAATTGGAATGTAAACTGACCTTTTCCAGTCTTGTTGAGTGTTCCAAATTTATTGGCATATTGAGTGCAACACTTTAACAGCATCATCTTTTAGGATTTTAAATAGCTCACCTGGAATAATGTCATCTCCACTAGCTTTGTTGTTAGTAATGCTTCCTAAGGCCCACTTGACTTCACTCTCTAGGATGTCCGGCTCAAGTTCAGTGACTGCACTATCATGGCTATCAGGGACATTCAGATCTTTCCTGTATAGTGCTTCTGTGTATTCTTGCCACCTCTTCTTCATCTCATCTGCTTCTGTTAGGTCCCTGCCTTCTTTGTCCTTTATCATGCCCGTCTTTGCACAAAACGTTCCCTTGAGATCTCCGATTTTCTTGAAGAGATCTCTAGTCTTTCCCATTCTGTTGTTTTCCTCGATTTCTTTGCATTGTTCATTTAAGAAGGCCTTCTTGTCTCTCCTTGCTATTCTCTGGAACTCTGCATTCAGTTGGAGATATCTTCCCCTTTCTCCCTTGCTTTTTGCTCCCCTTCTTTCCTCAGATGTGATGTCTATGTGTAGAGTCGTCTCTTGTGCTGTTGGAAAAGAGTGTTTGCTATGATCAGCGTGTTCTCTTGGCAAAACTCTATTAGCCTTTGTCCTGCTTCATTTTGTACACCAAGGCCATGCTTACCTGTTATCCCGGTGATTTCTTGACTTCCTACTTTAGCATTCCAATCCCCTAGGAAATCAACCCTGAGTGCTCATTGGAAGGACAGATGCTGAAGCTGAAGCTCAAATATTTTGGCCACCTAATGCAAAGAGAAAACTCTCTGGAAAGGCCCTGATGCTGGGAAAGACTGAAGGCAAAAGGAGAAGGGGACGGCAGAGGATGAGATGGCTAATAGCATCACCAATGCAATGAATATGAACTTGAGCACACTCTGGGACAGAGCGCAGGACAGGAAGGCCTGGCATGCTATGCTCCATGGGGTCACGAAGAGTCGGACACGACTGAACGACTGAAAAAATGATGAAAAGGACATCTGTTTTTGGTGTTAGTTCTAGAAGGTGTTGTAGGTCTTCATAGAACCGATCAACCTCAGCTTCTTTGGCATCAGTGGTTGGGGCATAGACTTGAATTACTGTGATGTTGAATGGTTTGCCTTGGATTCGTACTGAGATCATTCTATTGTTTTTGAGATTGTACCCCAGTACTGCTTTTCCCACCCTTTTATTGACGATGAGTGCTACTCCATTTCTTCTAAGGGATTCTTGCCCACAGTAGTAGATATGATGGTCACCTGAATTAAATTCGTCCATGACTGTCCATTTTAGTTTGCTGATTCCCAAGATGTCGATGTTCCATCTTGCCATCTCATGTTTGACCACCTCCAGCTTACCTTGATTCACTGATCTTATATTCCAGGTTCCTAAACAATATTGTTCTTTACAGCATAGGATTTTCTTTTCCCCACCAGACACATCCACAGCTGAGTGTCCTTTCGGCTTTGGCCCAGCCGCTTCACTCTTTCTGGTGCTACTTGGAAATTCCCTCTGCTCTTCCCCAGTAGTATATTGGAGACCTTCCGACCTGAGGGGCTCATCTTCCGGCATCATATCTTTTAGCCTTGTGATACATTCCATGGGGTTTTCTTAGCAAGAATACTGGAGTGGGTTGCCATTTCCTTCTCCAGTGGACCACATTTTGTCAGAACTCTCCGCCATGACCTGCATGGCATAGCTTATGGCTTCACTGAGTTAAGTGAAGTGAAGCTTCACCACAACAAGGCAGTGATCCATGAAGGGGCTTTATGGGAATAGGATGACCTAAAAGATGATGTGGTCCAATAGATCTAAGAATTTTAGAATATGTATGGCCAAAAATTAAAATTTTTCTTAAGTCTGAGCATGATGAGACTTGGTGTCCTCCTCCTGATTGCAGGGCCTCGACAGAGGTCCTGTATTGTGAGAAAGTTCCATTTGCCAGTGAAGGAAGATCTCCTTTTGCTGGTAAAGTACAGGTGTGAGTGGTAGGGTGCAAGATTTGTGAATATATCTTATCTTTGCTTTGCTGAGTGAAGAGTATGCATGTGTGTTCAACTTTCTTTATTTTTCTTTTTAAAATACATTTAGCGACTTCCGGTTGGAACCAATGTCGCTCTGGTAGCATCCCACAGGCTCTCCATGGGAGCTTTCTCAAACAGCTTTTTAAAAGGTTTAAATACCTTTTCATTCCTCCCTGGAATTAAAAGGGGGGCAAGGCAGCTCTGGATAACATCTTGGAGAAAAGTATCCCCCACAAGATAGTGTGGGGGGGGTTGGGTTCCAGGATTATCTCCCCAGAGTTTTACCAATGCAAAAAGCTGTTCTGAAACTCCTATTTCATAGGAGAAAACAGGGCTGACGTGTTCCATAATAATGTATGCTTTAAGAAATATCAACAACGTCTGAGGGATGATTTAAGAAATGTTAACAATATTTGAGAACACCCGAGGACCTGCAAGATCTGTTTGAGAGAAACATGACTGCGCTGAGGAGAAAAAAGGAGTTGGCATCAACTCCCCCCGCACCCCTTGTGTCAAAAGTTTCAAGAACAGAAGATATAGGGGGATTATTTACTCTGATAAAGACTTTATCTTTGCAATTTATGGAGCAAGCCAAAAGGTTGGATTTAATCCAAAATTCCATCACCATCTTGCAAGGAGCTGTAGATTTAATTAATGCATCATGTGAAAAAATGGAGATGAAAATTAATGAGCTAGAAGACCGAGTGGTAGGAAATGAAACTACAACACAAATTTGTTTTAAAAATGCCTCCAATAGAATTTCTCAAATGAAGGCCTTCATGCGAAGATCCAATGTACGTATTATTGGGATTAAATATCTGTCTAATGATGTAAAATTGCCTATTTTTGTGGATAAACTTTTGCATGAGATATTCCCTGATAGTTTACTTGATATTGAGCAGGCATTTCGTGCGCCAAATGCTAAAGAGACTGACTATACGATCATAGTCCAATTTACAAAAGTCTCCACAAAATATTATATCCTGCGTTTGGCAAGAGAGGGTGGAGGCCTTTCCTGGAAACAAGATAAAGTTATGTTGTTTCCAGATTACATCAAAGAGGTGGCGAATAAAAGAAGGCAATTCATCAAGGTGAAAAATATGGCAAAACAAATGAACTTATAATATTACTTAAAATATCCTGCTACACTTTGTATTGTGTCTGAAGGTCAGATGAAGAAGTTTCCAAATCATGAAATGGTGGAGGTATGGCTGAACGTAAAAATGCGTGAGATTTCTGTTACATCCCCATGAACTGGAGTCTTTAAACAAGCTTTCTTAACTGTTTGTGTTTAGTCTATAAGATCCAGGCTAGCTCAGAATATAAATGATTATACATATATTTGTTTATTCTCTTTCATCTTTCTTTTTTTCTTGCTTTTCTTTATATTTTTTTATTTCAAAATAGATAATATATCTAGTATAAAATATATTACTGACTGTTGAAGGTTTATATTAAGTTTTATTATTATATAACACTATATATTTTATTATTAATAATAATAATAATAATAATATAGTCTTCTGGGAATGAATTGTAGACCTGTTTCTTTGATATAAGATTGATGATATGATATTGAAATGTAAGGTTGTTTATTAAACTGTAAGATTGTTAAGGTTATAGATATAGTTCTTAAAATAGAATGGCATCGGAGGCCAGGGGGTACTGGAGTTTAAACTTAATACTTTAAAGGAGAGGAAGAGGGAGAGGGAGAGGGGGAGGGAAGGGGAAAGGATCTTTTTTCTTCACTTCCTTTCCTCCTCCCTTTTCCTTTTTTTTTTTTCTTTTTCCTTCTCTTTTTGTTATTGTGGTGTCCTCATCAAAATATTGTATTGTTGGGAAACTGTAGTATTGATCAGGTTGTTGGTATTTTGGGTATTGTTTATTTCATTTATAAAGATAAAATAAATAAAAATATATTCAAAAAATAAAAAAAATAAAATACATTTAGCTTAGGTCATGGTTTTAGTCCTTATTTGTAGATTTTAAGTAAATCTGAGTGAATGTGAACATTCTAGCTCGAGTCCTCACCTACAACATCAGGGCTAAGCTGAGTGCTTAAAGTAAGAGTGCCTAGGTATCCAATACCAAGGACCCTGACATTTTAGCCTCCAACTTTTTCCCTGCAACACCTGGCAGCCTCCGAACTTGGAGGCTGCTGGGTATCCAATGCAGGCCAGCAGGGGCAATCTTCGCCCTGCATTTCTGTTAGATGGGCATTTTCACCCATCTAGCAGCAGTGCCTTGGAGGGGGAGGGAAGGAGGATGGGGCAGCCATAGGAAATGGCATACTACAGCCACCCCAGTCTCCACTCCACCCCGCCCCCGGGAATGCCCCCTTTTCTTCATCTCCATGCTCCATTTTCTGAGCATGGAGAGGTAGTCGGCGCAGTTCTCTCCATGCTGGCTATGAGGGGGAGAGGGAGAGGAGCATGGTTTCCTTCTTCCGAGCTGTCTAGGGGGCATAGGATTGCTCCCTCCAGGTGCAATCCTATGCATGTTTAGACAGAACAAAGTCGCAACTCCCAGCATTCCCCATCCAGTCATGACTAACTTAAATCTCATTCCTTTCAATGGGTCTACTCTACAGAGTACTAACTAACATTGGATATTACCCTTAAGCTCCACTACAATAAATATCATTTGAAATGTTATGGTCATGATTTCTGTCAATGTAGCCTGCAATCCCATGCCCGCTTGCCTGGGAATAATCCCCATCAGACTCAATGGAATTTGCATCTGAGTAGACATGGATAGGATTGCACTGTTAAAGGATTTTCATACTACACATATGCTCATCAAAACTTCACCTAGGAGGATGAGTATGTGGCGTTATCTTATGCCGAATTTGCTAATATAACAGCCAAGCACTTCACTTTCTTTTCTTTTTTTTACAAGATATCCAGGTTAAAATATTGCCTTTCTGTGGTTTCCAGTTTAAAGGAGCAATTCTTAGCTGAGCTCATGGTTTTGATGGAAGGATTAAAAGTTTACCCTTAGGTATTTGGTGGCAACTATTTTACTTGCTCTAATTTTGTAAATAACTTACATGACTATGATAAAAAAGGGCCAGTCAGTTTTTAGGAAAAGTCTAACTTGGAGCACTTTTACAATACTATGTTCCAGCTGTCATGGGGCAAGTTGTTTGTTTGTTCGTTTGTTTGTTTGTTACACTTTTGGACCACCCTAAAACTGGAGTTCTGTGGGCTGTCTACAGGTAAACTGAAAACATACCAACACAAAACACTAAAACAATGACAAAAACAGCAACAATAAATAAAAACAGTGCAGCACATAAAACCAAAGTAAAAGCAGCAACAACAATTAAATGGTGCAAAGATCTAAATGCACTAAAACAGTTTTTTAAATGCCCAGGAGAAGAAAAAGATTTTCATCCGGTGCCAAAAAGATCATAATAGGACTAACATTGGATAATACCCTTAAGCTCCACTACAGTAAATATCATTTGAAATGTTATAGTTATTATTTCTGTCAGGGGATCCTCTTGGGGAGAGCATTCCACAGATGGGATGCCACCACTGAAAAGGCCCTCTCCTTAGTAGCCACCCATGTCACCTCATTTGGCAGAAGCACCTGGAGGAAAGCTTCAGATTATATCTTCAAGGTCTGGGTAGGTAGATAGGGAAGGAGGTGCTCCTTCAGGTAACCTGACCCCAAGCCGTTTAAGGCTTTCAAGTTTCAAGGTTAAACTTTTCCTACTGAAGACATTGTTATGAATGTAATTGCCATATCTGGAGGCAGGAGGCAACTTCTGTTGCAAGGACTCCCTCTCATCACACCTGGCCTCCCTCTCTTCATAGACCCCATAGCTGTCTTAGATACTGCATCTGTGCAGGGAGAAGCATTACGTTGCATTTCTTTGGGATTTGGCAGCAATACCCTGATAAGCCATACACTGGAACATATTGTTCTATTTCTAAAATAACTACACTGGGTTTTTAAAACAAAAAGTAATGAAAAAATTACATGCGATCAAAATTTTTCATCCTACATATGGCATAATATTAAATATTTAGCTTATCTCATACTCAAAATATCTATTGCTACTAATTAATCTGGTCTCTATTGGTTCCCAGTGTTGAATAAATGGAAGTACAGTTTCCTTGAAACTTCTGTATCCATTGTATCTTTCTTTCCAAAAGCAGTTTGTAGCTTGTCATTTTGTTCATGGTTGTGATATTCGATATTTTCCTCAATTGTCAGTAATAAGGCTCTTCTCCAGGCTTTGGCCAGGAGTATCCATGTGTATGTTAATATGTGTATGAACATAATGATATGCTGTGTGTTGTGGAGGCAGGGGGGACATGAGTTGGAAAAGCAATGGCTATGAGATGCATATATGCTGGGGTCATATGTAAACCATGCAGCATGAAAAGAAGACCAAACTGGAATATATATCTAATTGAGACCATTATAATAAAAGGCTCCTAAAGGCACATGATGTCCCAAAATAGAGATCGGTTTTTTCCCCTTCTAATACGACTAAAGTACCATTGATTACTTTGCCCGGTGGGATGCCCATTTGAACTGGCTGTATTGTATCGCTGACTAGAGTTGAAGACATTGATAATTTTTTCCTTTGCTAGGGAGGCCACTTCCTTAACAGCTACTGAAAGTGTTTTAAAGAGCTGCCATTAAACTAGCTCAGTTGTGATGATCTGACTCCCCTTAAGGCCACCCAAATCTTGTCTCTGCTTTTTATAGAATAGGTGATCGGTGACACACTGTAACAACATAATATTCTTTTTAAAAGGTGATTTATTTGCTAATATTTAGGTCTCCTCGCAGTATTTTGTCCACTTAACCTATCCGTCCTTTTCTATAATTCTTTTCTTTTCCCCCCGTTTCTGCAAACAACTAAAAAATGGCCTCCTTTTTCAGTGGTGTGCCTTTGCTCTGTCCAGTTCTTGCTTTTACTGCCACATCTGTAACAACTGTGACATTTTTCAGACATTCAGATCATGTGAAACTATATTATATTCTTGAGCTGTTCCTTCTTGCTCTTGACTCCTGACCCACATTCTCTCTGAAAGCATTCACTAAGCTTGCCCTTACAGGGGAAAAAATCATGAATGTCTATCTTTAGAAGATTTCAGCTCTTGCAGTCTCTCCCACAATGGAAAGAATAATGGACTTCCTTAAAATAATCACTTCCTTGCGATTGGTGTGATCTGTGGTTTGAAATGATTTGGTCTGCAGATTGCTCAGCATGCCTCTCGCCTAAGGACAGCTCTGACGCGTTCCCTGTACTTTGCTGTTTGTTACCAATAACTCTCATCCTTCAAGGGTCATGGCCCAGTTCATGGTGCTCAGGGAAAGCTCCGTTCAAAATATCCACAAAACCTTTATTCTTGGACAGAGACCTATTCATGGCTCACAATATAAATGTAGTTTTGCCATTGCCACTCCTTGCTTCCCTTCCACATCAACCTCCCAGCTGAGCATGGGTTTTGGGAAAGCTAGCAGGGGGCACCTGTGTAAGGCCTTGCACACATCAGCTTAAGGCAGTGTACTTCGCTGCAAAGTCTGAGGGCCACTCGGGGCTCCCAGTTACCTCGTGTCTCGGCTGGCTCTCCACCTCCACGCCCCCCTTTGCAGTAGCTGCTCACCCCCAGCAGGGGCTCTCTAGCTTTGCCTTATTTTCTGTAATGGTAGGATGGCTGCTGTGATCTAGGGCTCCTTCACACCGGGCTTTTATCCTGCGATTGAGATTGCTCTCATGGAAGTTTGCGGGCTCTTCACATGATGCCGTGATCATTCAAGGCGTCTCCCGACTCCTGCACTAAATGTCCTTTGTTCCATTTTTAAATAGATGGCAGATAATGAGCTATCGAAATTAGCCCATTGTGTTCTGCTTCAGTTTCCTCCGTGAAAAGAGGAAAAGTGGCAAGAAGAGGAGCGAGATCAATGAAAGATAATGGAAGACTCAGATATGGGGAGAAGGAGAGGGGAAGGGTGGGGGGAAAGGAAGCACATGAAAAAGGGAGTTGTTGTGATCCTGCATTTAAAACGGAAGCAGAAAGCCCCATTTTAAATGCAGGATTTTAGGCTGGTGTAGAGATGCCCTTAGACCAGTGGTCTCCAAACTCCTTTGATCACACACCCCTATCAGTAAAAAAAAATTGAGCATGCACCCCCAATATATGTATATTTATTTATAAATTATATACATGTATTACTGTATTAATATATTATGTACATTATAAAACATACACAAAAAAGAAATTTAAAAAGGATGAGATAAAGATGAAATAAACAATTTTTTTAGAATACTTTTTATTTATTTTTGTCTTTATAAATGAAATAAACAATACCAACAACCTGATCAATAACTACAATTTACTAACAATACAATATTCTTAGGAGGACACAACAGTGCTGAAAAGAAGAAAGGGGGGGGGGAGAAAGGAAAAAGAAAAAAAAGAATTCCCCCCCTTTTTTAAAGGGTTAACTTTAAACTCCAATACATATGGGCTTCAGATCCCATTCTAATTCAAAAACTATACCTATAACATTAGCAATATTACAATTTAATAATCAACCTTACATTTCAATATCATACCATCAGTCTTATAGCAAGGAAGCAGGCCTACAATTCATTCCCAGTAACCACATATTGCCCTTAAGTTAGAATATAATAGTAATAATAAAGCTTAACTGTTTAACCAACCAAAAATCTTACTTAGTAGTCTGGTAATGATAATAATAGTAATAATAATAAAAAACAACAGCAAAAAAAGAGATGAAATTATAATGTTATATAATAATAAAGCTTGAAAGCAACCTTACAACAGTCAGTAATATATTTTATACTAGATATATAAATGAGTATGCACAATACACCCTCAAACAATATATTTAAATACAGCATATCATAATGACAATTTAAAGAAAAATAAAAAAAGATGAAAGAGAGCAAACGAATGTAGGTATAATCAGTTATCTCTGACCTAGCCTGAATAATGCAGTCTAAACATAAACAATTAACAAAACTTGTTTAAAGATTCCAGTTCATGGGGCTGGAACAGAAGTCTCATGTCTATTTACGTTCAGCCATGCCTCCGCCATTTCATGCTTTAGGAACTTCTTCATCTGATCTTCAGAAACAATGCAAAATGTAGCAGGATATTTTAAGTGATATTGTAAGTTCATTTGTTTTGCCATATTTTTCGCCTTGATGAATTGCCTTGAGGGTCTGCGGGCTGCTGCGAGGGCGACATTGGTTCCAACTGGCGAAATAAACAATATTTTTTAAATGATTTTTATTTTATTTTATGTATTAATGGTACAAAAAAAACTTTTTTGCTCTCACTAAAAGTATATATATATATATATATATATTTATTATTATTATTAATAATAATATTTTCAGTGAAAGAAATGTGATTGAATATGCTTCACTATTTTTGAAAATCTTGGTTTAACACTTTGTGATACAACAATTCAGAGGTGTGCTTCTAGGTTCAGTTTATTTCGATACTTGGTTTTGATGGCTGTCATAGCTGACACAGCTGTCATAGCACACGCTTTCTTCTTGGCTTCATTCTGCCAAAGGAGAGTGGGAAAGGTTAATCTCCTTCCCGCTCTCCTTCGGCATGGCAGCTGCTCTGGTGCTGCGACTTCCTCTGCCGTGCCTGGCAGAGACTGGTGCAGTTGCTCTTGGTGGCCGCAGCACAGGCAGGATAGGACTGGAGCCGAGACATAAATGCCATGGAACTTCCCTCTCAGCAGTGTCCCATCCCGCTGCCGCCACCGTCATTGCACACAATGGCAGCTCGTCAGGGCAGCAGGAGGCTGCTCAATTATCAGGCGGCTCATGCACCCCAATGGATCGTCTTGCGCTCCCCCTGGGGTATGCTCACCCCACTTTGGAGACCGCTGATCTAGACTACCCAAGGAGGCTTTTAAGGTGGGGAGTCAGGAGACCCGTTGCTCCTCAGGTGTAAGGTGGCTGGGGAGAGGATAACGCAGGAGCAACCAGCCAATTAGATGGGGGAGCCCAAGAGGCAAAGAACAACGGGACTGGCTATCTGCAGCGGTGCACTGCGCAGGTGCTGGAGATGGAGGGGGAACTGAATGTGCGGGTGAGAGCGAGCGCACCATGGGCCAGCGTTCGGAGATTTTGCAGCACTGAGTAGAGCAGACCACTCTCTCAGTGATGAGAAAAAGATCCATCCCCATCCAAGGACCAAGTGAGCCTGTCAGAATTTGCCTGCCTGGTGACTTGTTGACTAACTGCTGAGGCCTTGCTTGGCTTATGTGGGAGGGGATGGGGAGGAGAGGCCCAAAAAGGCTTCCCACCATTCTGGTGCCCGGTGTCACCATTTGACCAGGTAGGAGACAAGAGGCTCCCTATGGCTCCAGTAAGGCCCCAAATGGCCTCTGTGGGGATAAACATCTGCTGAAGTAGATGATGTGATGAGACAAATATATATAACAAACACTAGTGCCCCCTCCCTGCTAATGTTATCAATGGATATATATATATATATATATACACACACACACACATACATACATATATATATATATATATATATAACTGTGTGTATATATATGTATGTGTGTGTGTGTGTGTGTGTGCGTATATATATATATACACACAAACACACAGATAGATGATAGATAGATAGATCGATAGATAGATAGATAGATAGATCGATAGATAGATAGATAGATATCATGACATCATGTACTTCAGCAGATTTTATTCTCATAAAAGCCCTGATCTGCTGACAACGGGTATTTATTTGTACTTTTGTAATGCCTTTGTACTTTTTTAGTACAGTTTATGTGGCTCACTGTGGCAGGGGAGGGGACAGTCCAGCTGGAACAGAAGATTTCTGCTCACTTTAGGCCAGCTGAATGCCTTAACAGTGCCTCAGAAATCCTGTAGCTCTAATCCCTTTATGATTAGGGATTGAACAGAATGATCTGTTTATTTACTTAGCATGAAGTAGGCCTCAGAGAGTCCCAACTTCCTTCTTTTAAAGTCCCCTTCCCAGTAATGTGGGGCTTAGGCTGTAGACATGGGGTGACTGACACACCAGACACAGGGTTTAATCACAACAGTTTACTGGTAAATATAAAGCTAGCAAATCACAACTAAAGGTATTTATACAGTAGAGCTAAGTGATAAAAAGGGCATTAAAATAAATAAAATTAAATTTGCAAAATGCAAGTTTCTTTATGCTAGCTGTACTGAGACTTTTCTAGGCTGCTTTTTCCTGCTCACTCTTCAGATGGTGCTCTCACTTCAGGCTCTGGCTGTCTCTGCTCTTATTGACTCTCTCCCTCTCTTTATATACTCTGATCCCTCAAAACCAAAAGTACTGCTTCAAACCTGAAGAAATAAAACTTTAGTGGAGAAATGAAACTGTCACTTAACCAGAGAAAGGAAACTACTCCTCTCAGGATTACCCCCTCCCAACAGAAAACTCCAGGCCTCTAAGCCTGACCTTTTTCCTTTGCCTCTGTAGGCCTCAAACCTTCACAACTATGAATTAGAATAAGATTTGGCTAATTAAAAAAGATTTGTCAATTTAAAGAGGGAATTATTTTTAAAACTCGTATTTCAAACATGTCCTTCCTCGCTAATTTTTTACCAGAGGAAAACATTAATTTGAATGGGTTAATAAAAATGAAAACAGTTCCTTTTACTACAGCACTGGGCTTTGTTATTTAAGATAATTTACAAGTTAGCTTTGCTGAAAGTACAAAATTTTCCAAAGAAAATATTTTTACTCCAACAGTTCTTTAGTAGTTTGCAAAAATGCCCAGGCTTATATTTCCTTCAGATATTCTGTGTTCCAGCTACATGAATTAGCAGATTTTTTGCTTGTACTGAACATTTTCTAGAAATTTGGCATACTGGAATATATAAAGCCTATAATGTTGATGAATACCATAGTTTTGGAACATCATAATAAAGTACGATAATAGTGTATATCCTCAAAATAACTTAGGTTACCCTAAGACTCTAAGAAAAACTGAACAAGTTGAGTTGAATATTACTGAGGCCGCCTGGGAGCTTTTTCCACCCTTACCTTACCTGTGCTTATTTTAAGTTTTTTGTTCCAGAATGATAAACCTGCCATGGGATCATTTGACTGGAGACTCTCAACCATTAATGAACAAATCATGTGACCAAATCCCTAAGCCATAGTCAGAATCATCAGCCTAACCAGACTCAAACCACAAAATTTCCAGAAGCCTGATCCTCTTGCTGCTCTTTAGAAAGGTGATATAGACCTGCCTGGACTCTGGTAGTGATACGGACTTTTGCCTTGTTCCACCCCTTCCCTAGAGTGGCCACTTACGCATCATCAAAAAAGAGGAAATTCATCAACAAGAGGACAAAAGAGAGCACAGATCTGCATAAAAATTGCATATGCTAACTTATGGGTATAGGGGCAAATCTGGAAATAATTACTATAATTTAAAAAGAAATGGAATAATAGCCATGCTGGCTGAGAATGACGGGAGTTGCAATCCAAGACGTTTGGAGGGTACCACATCAGGAAAGGCTGCTATAAAAGATTCCAGATCAGGTCAAATTGTTTGCTGGTCCAAGCAACTCGGAGGCTTGCACTTGTTGGCTACAGACTGTTCTTTTGTTGCCTTCACTTTTAGCACATTGCACATCTGCCTTTGCCATTATCTGCCCTCAACTTCACAGGATCTGGGTCTTACGCACAGGATTGTTTAAGAAGTGTCAAATCCATATAAAACATCCTACCTGGTTTAATGGGAAATGTAAGCATGATCCAGCCAAAGCTAAGTATATTTAAGTTTTATTGCTTTCAGTATGAAGAATCACTCCATTCTAGATGCCGCAAATGGTGTTTTATAAAAACAAAAATCTTGTGAAGCAGCCCCATTTTGCATGAGTGGCAGAGCCCAACCCAAAATGCAATCTGTATGCAAACATCTGCTTCTATTGACAGATGACCCAGAAGACAAGACTGACAATCCAAATGCTGATTCAAAAAGTGAGAATTTTTAAGATAAATTACAAGAAAGTGTTATAGAAAAAGAAGGAAACATATCAGAAATCTTTGTGAAGTGACCTAACTCCTTCAGGAAC
This sequence comes from Heloderma suspectum, assembly GCF_057233095.1. NCBI lineage: Eukaryota > Metazoa > Chordata > Lepidosauria > Squamata > Helodermatidae > Heloderma > Heloderma suspectum. Next base: position 55,077,440 of record NC_139461.1, read on the forward strand.
AGGAACTAGTAATGGACCATTTTAGAATGGAAAACTGTTTTAAAAGTAATGAGAAATATTAAGCCCAGGGCAGTTTAAAAAAAATAACAGAAAAAAGCACTATACTTGAAGAATAAATTTGTAAATAAAAATATAATATATATAACAAAAATATATCTAGACCTATTGTCCAACTAATGTAATAGACCAAAACATTATCTAGTTTCTGAATCAGGGCTAAATTCTTGGACTTCATTTACAATCTGGAAAAACTCCAGAATCTGATGACCAAATACCAAAAATATTTAAAGAACTTGCTGACGTGTGGGATCCAGCCTTTCAAAAAAGATGTTTAATGATATTATCATAAGTGATATTGTCCTCCAAAACACTGGAGATAATATAATTGTCCTAGTGTTCAAGAAAAGAAACATAATGGGTTCAGCCAGATACATCGCAATTATTCTTATATGCATTACTAGATAGAAATGATACACATATAATCTGGAAACAGGATATATAGACTTCTAAAATCATTAAGGGTGCAATCCTATGCATGTCTAGAAAAAAGTCCTACAACTCCCAGATGTCCCAGCATGGCTGGCTGGGGCATGCTGGGAGTTGTAGGACTTCTTTCTGTCTGAACATGGGTAGGATTGTGCCCTAATTAATAAATATCAAGCTGTAATGGAACACTGCTGAATGCTGAAGTGGACATTTTGAAAATGTCTTCCAAGTCTCAATAAGGGTATGACCTGTTATGACATGATGATGTCAGGATTGATTCTGAGCGCAGGGAGATAGGGCTGATCTACATTGTGCCCGCCATCGCAATGAATCTGGTGTCCTGTTGGGTTAAACACTCTCTCATGAAAACGTGATTATCCACACTCATCCATTTACCTCACTGTGGTGCTTCATCGAATGTACAAGCTCGGTTCACACTCGAGCGCTGTGCTGTTTTCCTGCTCTTAAAGAAAGAGGCTGTCATTGGAGGATCAGAAACTCTTTCTGTTTCTGCTGATTCCACGCCCACCACGCTCACAGCTCTCGATGGCCCCATGTCGTCTTCCGGCTACGGATTGCATAGCTTCCTCAGCACTCAGTGTTTCCTCAGCAACAAACAAAGGGCTGGATGTGCGTGCGCTTGTCTGATCTCAGAAGCTAAGCAGGATCGGCCCTGGTCAGTAGCGGGATGGGAATCCAACTGGGAATCAGGCTTCCTGCATTGAGCAGGGGGTTCTTCTATCCCTTCAAATGAGACTAAGTTTTATCCCCTCCTATCCCCCGCTTCGGAGTTTTGTTTTTTTAATTAAGGCGTTACCTTCGAAGAATCATGGCTTCTCCATGTTGTTGTTTTTTTCTAATTCAGGCATGATCTTCGAAGAGTCGAAAATTCAAAGATTTGAAGCTTCAAATCTTCGAATTTTCGAATGCTGAGGAAACATTGAGTGCTGAGGAAACACTGAGTGCTGAGGAAGCTATGCAATCAGTATAGCTGAGAAACACTGAGTGCTGAGGAAGCTATGCGATCAGTAGCCGGAAGACGACATAGGGCCATCGAGAGCTGTGATTGGACAGAAGGGAAATACAAACACTGCCGTATATGGACAGGTAGGGGAGGGGACTACGACCAGATATGGTAGCAAAGGCGGAAAATCAGAGCACATTCAGGGGAAATACCAGGATATCAGGGTATTGAAAGTGGGAGCATGGAAGCGGGAAATTCTGGTTCCAATTCGAGGCGGGTACTGCGTGGTGTGAACGACGGGTGGTGAAACCTCATTGGAAGCAAAACCATAAGTGTAGATCGGCCCATAGTTAGCAGCTCAGATTCAGAAGAGGAGCAGCCAGAACTGGGGGAGGTTTTTTCACAGGCCAGTTCAGATATGGATAGGCGTGCTTCTCAGGTTACCAGTTCCCAGATGGCCAGGCATGAAGCTTCATCCCTACCCCCCTCTGTGAGAAGCAGCGAGCAGGAGGAGGAAGGGCTTGAGGTCTGTGACCTAAGAGACACCAGGCGGAGATGCAGAGCTAAGAGGCGTCGGGGTGGAGCTTCGACATTCGAACCGGTTAGCGATGTGTGAGAGGCTACGCAGGGGAGCAGCAGGGGAGGGGTGGGAGCTCCCTCCCTAAATTAGCCTAGCCAGATAGCCTCCCTTTCAAACTGCGGGCAACTTTCATTTATCCCATTTGAATCCCCTGGAGGCATTCCTTTGTAGCCAGAGAGTCTTCGAGGATTTGCATATTTAATGAACCTCTGAATAATGATTAAAGGTGTGAGACTGAAGCCTCTCTTTTTGTGTGTTTGTGAGTGCTTGATGAAAGATGGGGCCGAGGGAATCTTGACAGATACCATTTTAGCATTTTGGGTGGGCTCCTGCCTTCCTTTTCTACATTTACATCACTGAGGAGTGGGGAAACAATTTTTATGGATTCTCATAGAGCTTCAGAAGATAAAAATCCAAAGCCTCTTCTCCAAATGCTCAGCCAGTGCTTTTGGGATAGGGGTATATAATGCAGCCTTCCCCAACCCAGGGCCTTCCAGATGTTTGGGCTGCAACTCCCAGCATTCCCAATGCTGGCTGAGCCTGAAGGCACTGAAGCCCAAAACATCTGGATAGCACTCGGCTGGGATAGACTGTTTTAATGTACCTGACACTGCTTATCACTGGTGATATGGGACATTTTTCCCACTCCCCCAGATGTCTGTGTAGTTTTGGAATTTATGTGGTTTAGAAATATATGGATAGGGATGTAAGAAAGTCACTTACCTTTCCGTGGATTATGTTCATGGTGGGAGGGGAGGCGATCCGGTCCTCCCCCCTGGAATCCTCAACGGCCGGCTGTGCTCCGCGGCGGCTCCGCAGAGCAGCTGGCCAGGCCCAGGCCAGAGCCATCCACAGCTGGATTTCCGGCCGCGGAGGGCTCTGGGTTAAAAAAAAAAAAAAAACACGTACGCAAATGGCCGCAGCTATGGCCGCCGCCATTTGCGTTCCTTATTTTTCGCCGTCTTATTTTTCGCCGTAAAAAAATATTTACGTAGGCTAAAACGGCGAATCAAAAAGGGACGCAAATAGCGCCCACTACGCTATTTGCTTTCCCCTTTATTTTCGCCGTCATAGTCTACATAAATATTTATGTAGACTAAGATGGCGAAAAATAAGGAACGCAAATGGCGGTGGCCGTAGCCGCCGCCATTTGTGTACGTGTTTGTTTTTTAACCCAGCCGTGATAGGCTACGTAAGTCTTTACGTAGCCTATCACATCTATGGGGGCGGGGGAAGACAAGACTGCAAATGGCGGCGGCAGCAGCCAGTCGGAAGACCAGCAACTGCTGCTGCCGAAGCCGCCGCCGCCCAGAGCATCCGCCCCAGGTAAGTCTCGTCCCGGGGGGGATCCGCGGGGGGGGCGGGGAGGCAGGCCGTTCCGCCACAGATTTCAGGGGGCCGAATGCACTGGCATTCGGCCTCACCGAGATCCGTGGCGGAATTCTCTGACATCCCTATATATGGAAGACCAGTAAAAGTGAGTGCTTTCCAGTCTTACCATATAAACATTCATGTACTCCCATCATTCATTTCACTTTTTTAACGGTGATGATGATGATGATGATGATTTGTTCTAAGACACACAACTTATCTTTTAAACTTAAAAAAGAGCAAAGCAGTACCAGGCTTAGTGCCACTTTAGTACAAGAAGGAAGTTGCTTCTCTTGCTCAGAAGAAAGATTAGCTTCATAAGCCTCTAGAGATTTTGATTTGGAGAAGTCACCAAAGGAATGCTTTGATCATTTTGGTATCATGTGCACACATTTACGGCTATAAGAACTGTCAAGGATTCAGCTAGTCCAACCAGTCTCTATCCCCAACTGTGGCCAACCAGGTGCCCCAAGGGAAGCTCACAATCAGAGCAACGTGGAGATAATGGAGTCCCCTGCTGCTTATCCCTAGCATCTGAAAAATGCCTTTGTATTGGTCACTGATAGACCTAATCTCCATGAATACTACTTTTAAAAAAGCCAGACGGCTAGAGAACATCACTGCCTCTTCTGGTACTGAATTCCGTATGTTTAATGTGTATTGTGTGAAATAGCACTCCCTTTCCTTGGCCCCAGATTTCCTGCCAATCAGTTGTATTAGATGAGCCCAAAACTGATCAGCTGTTTGTTTAGGACTTCTCAAGAGAACATTTTCTTTTGTGAAATGTGGTCTTGCTGAACTTGCTTAAGAGGTACACATGTTCAGTAGAGGGCTGCATGCATTTGTCTTATGACCCAGCACAGACAACCCCACATTCAGATCTCTTGGACTACAACTCCTAGCATTCCTTATCATTGCCCATGCTGGATGAACCTGATGGTAATGAAGTCCAAAATATCTCAGAGGCACCAGGTTGGGGAAGCCTGACCCATCACATAAACAGTGCTGCCAGCAGTATATTAGGGCCCTGCAAGCCTTCTACCCTTCCTTCCTGATCAAATTCCGTACAAAGAGTAATGCTCACAGCAAAGGATTCTACAGAGAGAGAACAGACTCCTTGGTGGGAACAATGCACTGTATTGCCCCTGCAGTGGGCACTGAACTCTTAGGTTAGAGGTGCCAAGATAGTGATACATCAGACTCAAAGGTTTACTTACATGGAGTACTTTATCGGGTAACTTACAGCACACAGGCATACCCAATGGCTGGATCAGACAGCTTCTCTGAACCCAGAGCTATGCGGTACAATGGGTCTTATACTCTAAACAATGAGGCAGCACAAGACTAGCAAGCACCCCTAGCATTCATTCCCAGCAAAGACTAGAAGTGTTTGGTTCCTGTAAACAAACTTCACTTCCCAGGCAGAGTGCTTGATCAGGCTTTCTACTCATTAGTAAGGAATGCACTGAGAAGGCTGTTATCGGCCTTTTGACACATCTGCACATGCTCAGAGGCTTACTAGCATGGGAATTGCACCAATAATGAACTTAAGGATCTTTATGGATCTCTAGGCCCCTCTAACACTATAAATGACTTAGCTTAGTTATGCTGCTGTGGCCAATACCTTCCACCCTCAGATGATCAAAGGCTGATAACACTCTGCCTTGCCACTTGATCACCAGGGGGTTAACATCTACTTCAAGGTATACTTTAAAAATGTGATAGCCATATAAGCAAACACACAAAGTTAAAAAGCTGCCAATTACAGTCAGAATTATTGCAACCACTCACTTCCACCACCACCACCCCCGATTCCTTGAAACCACTCTGAAATCAGGTCGACAAGGGACGCGCCTTCTCGCTGATTTATTTTCTCACTTTGCTTATAGGTAACAGCCCAAAGGTGGGCTATTACCTCCCCCGCCCCAGTTTGGGAAGATAAATCTTTCTCTCTCTCTCTATTTCTGACCCACCTGTCTTGCAGATTGTGTTTCAAACGTTCTCCATAAAACACTTGCTGTGCCATGCACCAGCCTTAACCCTTCACTTGTCTTCTCTGCAAGTTAGGCTGTTCGCCTTCGTTTCAACAGAAATTCACTTACTTAAACTTTTTTGCCTTACACTAGTCCCAATGAGGTACGTTTTCTTCTTCTAGTCACATTTTCTCATCTTAAATAACTCATTATTTAATATACATTATTGTGGCTACTCCACCCCCAGGTAATAAACTCCAGGCATAATCAGCTGCTTCCAATTCACCCTGGGAGCAACCACGGCAACCCTTTTTCTCTACAGATAACTACCATTAGGGACGGCCCAGTTAATGCCAGGGCGCTCTTTATGGTTTGGCATCCTCTCTTTCTTTTCTCTTTTGCTTTGTCTGCCACTTTCTCCTTCTCTCTGTTTTTCTCTACTTGCCTCTGTCCCTCTCTATTTGTCTTTGTCTTTGCCTCTGTAAACCAATGGGAACCTCAGTATCATTTGGAGTTGCAACTGACAGTAAAGACGTTCGCAAATATCACATTGTTGTTGTTGTTCAGTTGTTCAGTCGTGTCCGACTCTTCATGACCCCATGCACCATAGCACGCCAGGCCTTCCTGTCCTCCGCTCTCTCCCAGAGTGTGCTCAAGTCCATATTCATTGCATCGGTGATGCTATCTAGGCCTAGGGATGTCAGAGAATTTCGCCACGAATCTCGGGGAGGCTGAATGCCAGCACATTCAGCCCCCCGAAATCAGTGGCGGAACGGTCTGCCCCCCCGCCCCCCCGGGACGGGACTTACCTTGGGCGGATCTTCCTGGCGGTGGCGGCTCTGGCGGCGGTGGGGCGGCGGTGGCGGCAGCTGCGGCACCCAGTCTTCTGACCGGCTGCCGCCGCCACCATTTCCAGTTAAAAAACAAACAAAACAAAAAAACTTGATAGGCTACGTAAAGATTTATGTAGCCTATCATGGCTAGATTTTTAAAAAACACCATGATAGGCTACGTAAATGTTTACGTAGCCTATCACGGCTGATTTAAAAGAAAAAAAATGCATGTACGCAAATGGCGGCGCCCATGGGCGACGCCATTTGCGTTCCGTATTTTGGCATGTCTTAGTCTACGTAAACATTTACGTAGACTAAGATGGCGAAAATAAGGGGAACGCAAATAGCGTAGCGTCTACTACGTGATGTAGTACGTGATGATGTACTCTGCATATGTAAATTAAATAAGCAGGGCTACAATATACAGCCTTGTCGTACTCCTTTCCCAATTTTGAACCAATCAGTTGTTCCATGTCCGGTTCTTACTGTTGCTTCTTGACCCTCGTACAGGTTTCTCAGGAGACAGGTAAGGTGGTCTGGTACTCCCATCTCTTTCAGAATTTGCCACATTTCGTTGTGATCCACACAATCAAAGGCTTTAGCGTAGTCAGTGAAGCAGAAATAGACGTTTTTCTGGAATTCTCTTGCTTTCTCCATGATCCAGCGAATGTTGGCGATTTGATCTCTAGTTCCTCTGCCTCTTCGAAACCCAGCTTGTACTTCTGGTAGTTCTCGGTTCACATACTGCTGAAGCCTAGCTTGTAGGATTTTGAGCATAACCTTGCTGGCATGTGAAATGAGTGCAAGTGTATGGTAGTTTGAACACTCTTTGGCATTGCCCTTCTTTGGAATTGGAATGTAAACTGACCTTTTCCAGTCTTGTGGCCATTGTTGAGTGTTCCAAATTTGTTGGCATATTGAGCGCAGCACTTTAACAGCATCATCTTTTAGGATTTTAAATAGCTCAGCTGGAATACTGTCATCTCCGCTAGCTTTGTTGTTACTAATGCTTCCTAAGGCCCACTTGACTTCACTCTCTAGGATGTCCGGCTCAAGTTCAGTGACCGCACTATCATGGCTATCAGGGACATTCAGATCTTTTCTGTATAGTTCTTCTGTGTATTCTTTCCACCTCTTCTTAATCTCATCTGCTTCTGTTAGGTCCCTGCCTTCTTGTCCTTTACCGTCTTTGCACAAAACGTTCCCTTGAGATCTCCGATTTTCTTGAAGAGATCTCTAGTCTTTCCCATTCTGTTGTTTTCCTCGATTTCTTTGCATTGTTCATTTAAGAAGGCCTTCTTGTCTCTCCTTGCTATTCTCTGGAACTCTGCATTCAGTTGGATATCTTCCCCTTTCTCCCTTGCTTTTTGCTTCCCTTCTTTCCTCAGATGTGATGTCCATATGTAGAGTCACCTCTTGTGCTGTTGGAAAAGAGTGTTTGCTATGATCAGCGTGTTCTCTTGGCAAAACTCTATTAGCCTTTGTCCTGCTTCATTTTGTACACCAAAGCCATGCTTGCCTGTTATCCCGGTGATTACTTGACTTCCTACTTTAGCATTCCAATCCCCTATGATGAAAAGGACATCTGTTTTTGGTGTCAGTTCTAGAAGGTGTTGTAGATCTTCATAGAACCGATCAACCTCAGCTTCTTTGGCATCAGTGGTTGGGGCATAGACTTGAATTACTGTGATGTTGAATGGTTTGCCTTGGATTCGTACTGAGATCATTCTATTGTTTTTGAGATTGTACCCCAGTATTGCTTTTCCCACCCTTTTATTGACGATGAGTGCTACTCCATTTCTTCTAAGGGATTCTTGCCCACAGTAGTAGATATGATGGTCACCTGAATTAAATTCGCCCATGCCTCTCCATTTTAGTTCGCTGATTCCCAAGATGTTGATGTTCAATCTTGGCATCTCATGTTTGACCACCTCCAGCTTACCTTGATTCATTGACCTTATATTCCAGGTTCCTAACCAATATTGTTCTTTACAGCATAGGATTTTCTTTTCCCCACCAGACACATCCACAGCTGAGTGTCCTTTCGGCTTTGGCCCAGCCGCTTCACTCTTTCTGGCGCTACTTGGAAATTCCCTCTGCTCTTCCCCAGTAGTATATTGGACACCTTCCGACCTGAGGGGCTCATCTTCCAGCATCATATTTTTTAGCTTTGTGATACGTTCCATGAGGTTTTCTTGGCAACTGGAGTTGGTTGCCATTTCCTTCTCCAGTGGACCACATTTTGTCAGAACTCTCTGCCATGACCTGTCCGTCTTGGGTGGCCCTGCGTGGCATAGCTTATGGCTTCACTGAGTTACGCAAGCCCCTTCGCCACAACAAGGCAGTGATCCATGAAGGGGAAATATCACATAGTATTTAACAAATCATAAAATGCATGCAACAAACTTTCAATGAAATTTAACACTATAACTGGAAAACACTTCTTGCATGGTGAGGCATGATGGAGCAGATCTAGCAATCATACTGCTCCTCTGGCTGCATGGTCAGGGCTCATCAAGATCAAGGGAAGGGCATACGCATACATGCAAAGAGTTCCAGGCCACCACTTTTGCCTCGGCTGCATGAGTTCTGGCAGAGGGAAGTCTAAAAGTCATAGATCACTCTCAGCCTGCCGTACACTGAGCTGACTACAAGCACACAGACACACAATCCACAGCAGTGAGAGTTCAAGGCCATGAAAAGCCTCACAGTACTTTCCATGGCAAGTCTCTGACAATTCAAAGTTCCAGTCCATGTGCAGAGTGTCTCTAAAAAGCCCAGGAGATGATGGATCCAAACAGAGAAGGCTTTGGGCAATAAAGATGAGATGTTTCCAGCAAAGGCTCCCTGCTTCTGCATGAGTTCAAAGGGGAAGGTGTGGCTCTACACCCTTTCCAGATCCCTCGACAGACAAGGGCCTTTTAGCCTTTCAGCAGGTCTTCTGACCAACAGAGCGGCACAGCTCAGCTCCCTAGCTGTGACGCTTCAACCTGGGCAACCTTTCTCTAAATCTTACTCTGCCTCTGTCAGGTTCTCACCAGACATCATCCGGCCTCCCTCTCCACCAAGGCTAGAACAGTGGCGGCTAGGGAGTTGGGTGACTCCCCCTGGCTCCACTCTGAAAACACCCAGAGATAAGCTCACACAGACTCTAACATTCTAAAAACTGAATAGGCCTAAACTCTTTCAGGGTAATCACATCATGGCTATAACTAACAAGGCTTCACGGCATTACTGAAGCTAGGCCTTGACATTATTTTGGCTCTCATAACACTCTTTACTCTAAAAACTTGCTTCCCTCCCCCCACACTTTCTCAGCTTGGTTGCTCAGAGATTGCTGAGGAGAAGCGACTGTCCAAGCTAGGGAGCTTGTAAACACATTGCCAGTGCTTCTGAACTTTCAATGGGTGTACCTGGAAATCTCAATCTAAGCTATTTCAAACACATTAAAAACAACAAAACCATTTCTTTTGCAAGGAGAAAAGGAGAGCTCAGCTATGATCCACTCCCCTTCTGCAAAGTACACCTACAATTCTAGGGCAGTTTTGAACTGCACAGCTAAGTCAGCAAACACTTGTACTTTTAAACACTTCTTAAACAAGGAGTAAGCTTTTGGGGCTATCAATCACTAGACAGACTAGCTAGGGATTCACAACATTACGCACATACATGCTTTTTCTTCTCCCTTAACTTGGCACACGAAAGGAAAGAGACAAAAACTCAGGACACCACAGGGTGATGGGGGGGTCGCCTTATACTTGCATTCTTTACGCAGCTATCAGTCTTCTTTGGGAGGCGGCGGGGTGATTTGCAGGGCTTCAAAGTAAAGCTTCACAGTTTGTATTTGTAAAATCCCAAACTTGAAACAGGACATGATGAGATACAGGGCAGTCAAATCTTTGCCTTGTCAGAGGCAACAAATGACTTAGGTCAGCTTTTTTTGCTGGGGTCTCAAACAGAAAAACAGTCTTAGTTTCCAGTTGTAACTAGGGATGGCAGAGAATTCCGCCACGGATTCCAGCGAGACCGAATGCACTGGCATTCGGCCCCCCGGAATCCGTGGCAGAACGGCCTCCTGCCCCCCCACCCACCCTGCAGAACCACCTGGGACGAAGCTTACCTGGGGCGGATGCGGCGGCGGCTTCAGCAGCAGTGTGGCGGCAGTGGAAGGTGTGGCAGGGGTGGCGGAAGCTGCGGCGGGGGCGGCAGAAGGTGCAGCGGGGCGGGGGTGGTGGAAGGTGCAGTGGCAGCAGAAGTGCGGCGGGGGCGGCAGGGGCGGCGGGGGTGGTGGTGGCGGCAGAAGGGGCGGCGGCAGGGGCGGCGGAAGGTGCGGCAGCGGAAGGTGCGGCGGGGGTGGCGGAAGGTGCGGCGGCGGGGGCGGCAGAAGGTGCGGTGGCGGCAGAAGTGCGGCGGCGGTGGGGGCGGCAGAAGGTGTGGCGGTGGCTGGGGCGGCGGCAGGGGCGGCAGTTGCGGCGGGGGCAAGGGCGGCGGGGGCGGCTGGTCTCCTGGCCGGCCGCAGCTGGGCGCAGCGTACGCAAATGGCAGCGGCTACAGCAGCCGCCATTTGCGTTCACTATTTTTAGCCATTCTAGCCTATGTAAATACTTATGTAGGCTAGAATGGCGAAAAATAGTGAATGAAATGGCGGCCGCTGTAGCCGCCACCATTTGCGTACGTGTTTTTTTTTTTTTACTTTGCCGTGATAGGCTACGTAAATATTTATGTAGGCTAGAATGGCGAAAAATAGTGAATGCAAATGGCGGCCGCCGTAGCCGCCACCATTTGCGTACATGTTTTTTTTTTACTTTGCCGTGATAGGCTACATAAATATTTATGTAGCCTATCACGGTTAAGTACAGGGACGCAAACAGTGGCAGCTACGGCCGTCACCATTTGCGTCCCTGCTGCCCAGCGGCCGGATGACTGGCTACATGCGGAGCCGGCCAGCGGCTCTGTGGAAACCCTGCGGAGCCGGCCGGGCAGGACTCTGGGGGGAGGGACGGAGCGCCTTCCCCCCCGTCAAGGATTCCAGGGGGAGGGACAGAGCGCCTCCCCCCCACCGCAAAGCAGATCCGCGGAACGGTAAGTGAGTTTCGTACATCCCTAGTTGTAACATCACTTACAGCATCAGCCAGCCAGTTACACAGGTCTCTGTGTCTTTGGAGACAGCTACTCCAATATCTTCTTTTCTTCTCTATCAGGTTGGGTCTCCCAGCTTAGACAGTTTTTTGCAGCTTCCAGGAGCATGGTAGTAGCATTTTCTCGATCGCTTCAGCACACACGCTCAGGCAGTCCAACACTGGACTCTCAAATCAGTGAGATTTCTTTATTACAGGGAATCCCACAGCAAAAACTTAATGGTTACACTCTTCAAAAGTCATATAGCTGATGGTCAGTAGCTACAGGTTCTATGAAATTCTAGTACAGTTCAAAGTTAAACATGGTTACCTTGACAGACATCTCCAGCATCGTCTCTCTGCTTTATTCTGCCTTGGGACTGTCCTCTGGCACACTTCTCACCCTAAGAGGGGTCTAGCCCGTGCCCTGGGTGCTGATTCTTCACCTTTACTCTGTTCCGTATCTTCATCTTCTGGGTCTTCATTTTCAGTTTCCACTTCTTGGGGATTTCATCCCAATCAGGCGAGGCGATGATGGGGCACACCTCGGAACACCGTGGGCAATTCTTCCGCGCTCGGCGTATCAGTCTAATGGCTACTCCTTCGGCTTCACGCTCCCATGCCTCATTAGAGGCCAGGTTGTCCTGCAACATTTCTCTAATTAGCAGCCTCAGATCTTGCTCTTTATCTAGCTCATCCTTGGACTTTCCTGCTGTTTTTCTTTCTCCATTCTGACTCCTTCTGTCCGACAGCTCCTAAAGCTGTCAGCAATAACCATGCTAGAGGTCCTGTACGCTGCTTCTCTTTAGCTGACTTCTCCAGCTGCAGAGCTTCTAATGCAGTTTCCAGGCCCACTGGGGTGCAGTCCTCTTCGACCTCTGGCCATGCAATTGGGCCACTCAGGACCGCCAATTGCTTTGCGGCTGGACCCCACAGACCCTCCTGTGGCCAGCCTGGGAGTTGGTTTAACATGCCAACGCCCCAGTCCTCCTTCCCTTTGAATCTAAACATAGCAGTATTTTGGGCACCCTGCTCACTGTGCCAAATGTGTCGCCCCTGCAGTGGGCGTTGAACTCTTAGGTTAGAGGTGCCAATATAGTGATACATCAGACTCGAAGGTTAACTTACAAGGAGTACTTTACTGGGTAACTTCCAGCACACAGGCGTACCCAATGGTTGGATCAGACAGCTTCTCTGAACCCAGAGCCATGGGGTACAATGGGTCTTATACTCTACATGTCAGCAATGAGGCAGCACAACACTTGCAAGCGCCCCTAGCATTCATTCCCCACATAGGCTAGAAGTGTTTGGTTCTCAAGCACAGCCACCTGTAAACAAACTTCACTTCCCAGTAGGGATGTCAGAGAATTTCGCCACGAATCACAGGGAGGCCAAATGCCAGCGCATTCGGCCCCCCAAAATTGGTGGCAAAACGGTCTGCCACCCCCCCACCCTCCCCGGGATGGGACTTACCTTGGGCGAATCCTCCTGGCCGCAGCGGCTCCGGCGGCGGTTCGGCAACGGTGCGGCGGCAGTGCGGCAGCTGCGGTGGCCGGTCTTCCGACCGGCTGCCGCCGCCACCATTTCCAGTAAAAAAACAACAACAACAAAAAACCGTGATAGGCTACGTAAAGATTTACGTAGCCTATCATGGCTAGATTTTTAAAAAAATACCGTGATAGGCTACGTAAATGTTTGCGTAGCCTATCACGGCTGAGTAGGGGGAAAAAAACAACCGCGCATATGCAAATGGCAGCGCCCATGGGTGCCGCCATTTGCGTTCCTTATTTTGGCACATCTAGTCTACGTAAACATTTACGCAGACTACAGCAAAAATAAGGGGAACGCAAATAGCGTAGACACTACGCTATTTGCGTTCCCCTTATTTTCGCCGTAGTCTACGTAAATCTTTACATAGACTAGACGTGCCAAAATAAGGAACGTAAATGGCGGTGCCCATGGGCGCCGCCATTGGCGTACACGCAGTTGTTGTTGTTGTTGTTTTACTCAGCCGTGATAGGCTACGTAAACATTTACGTAGCCTATCACGGCTGACTGCAGGGACGCAAACGGTGGTGGCTACGGCCGCCGCCATTTGCGTCCCGGCCAGCCAGGATTCGGGGGTGGAGGGGCGGAGCGCCTCCCCCCCCGGGCAGAATTTCGGGGGGGAGGGACGGAGCGCCTCCCCCCCACCGCGAATCAAATTTCGATACAGGTAAGAGACTTTCGTACATCCCTACTTCCCAGGCAGAGTGGTTGATCAGGCTTTCTACTCATTAGTAAGGAATGCACTGAGAAGGCTGTTATCGGCCTTTTGACTCATCTGCACATGCCCAGAGGCTTACTAGCATGGGAATTGCATCAATAATGAACTTAAGGATCTTTATGGATCTCTAGGCCCCTCTAACACTATGAATGACTTGGCTATGCTCCTGGGGCTGATACATGCACAAAGCATACTTTTGTACTTGTGGTTACTGATCCTATAGTAGGAGATGAATGCCCTGCCCTCATTGTATCAGAGCAAATGAATTCTGTCAATACTACCATTTATAAATTATCAAATATTAATTAAAATAAACTGTTGAAAGGTACAAGATTTTAATTGTGCCTCCTATTCAATTCTTTTCCATTAAAATGCCTGTAGTGAAATGTTCTATGTATAACAAAACCACTTTCTCATTCAGAATCTCTAACCAATGAGGCCACACACAGGTAAAATATATATTTAGCATTTTTCAATTCCTTGAAGCCCTATTACTGATTTTAAGGAAAAAGGAGAAGTAGTATATGCACAGGAAGGTGGCCATTTCCTTTACACCAGTAACAGGTGGTGCAGTAGACAAATGTTTTACAGAACAACAGTGACTGGAACTCTAGATCTTGAATACCAGAGAATGGCTGTTAGGTTTGTAACCAAAAGCCCACTAGACATCTGAATTTCTTCCAATAAAATACAATGGAGCAAATCAGGAAATTAATATTTTAAAGGAATGCTGGCTTTACTATCCTCAGCTATAACTGAAGGCAAAGAAAACAAATATTCGTGTGTGGCATTACAATTATCTAACAAGGAAATATAGTTTTCTTTTATTTATGTGTTAGAGACTAGTGTTTCAAATATTTAACAACCTAAGTGCTTTTTTCTTTTGCTATCACATGAACACATTTTGTTTCTCTGGCACACTGCAAGCTCCAGGTTTTTGAGAACTTTTGGGCAGCCTTCAGTAAGTCTGCCTTCTCTCACCACCACTGTCACCTGCTGCTATTTCTCCTAGGGATGGCGGAGAATTTCTCCACGAATCTCGGGGGAGGCTGAATGCCAATGCATTCAGCCCCCCGAAATTGGCGGTGAAATTCTCCGCCACCCCCCTGGGATGGGACTTACCTCCTTCGAATGTCCCTCTCAGCGGCGGGTCCCGGCAGCGGTTCGGCGGCGGTTCGGTGGGGGCGGGGGCAGCGGCCGGTTTTCCGACCGGCTGCTGCCACCGCCATTACAAAGTAAATGTAAAAAAACAAACAAACCACACACGTGATAGGCTACATAACGATTTATGTAGCCTATCACGGCTAGATTTCCAAAGTCAGCCGTGATAGGCTACGTAAATCATTAGGTAGCCTATCACGGGTGACTTTGAAAAAAAAAAAAGCGCGTACGCAAATGGCGGCGCCCATGGGCGCCGCCATTTGCGTTCCTTATTTGGGCCCGGGTAGTCTACGTAAAGATTTACGTAGACTACGGAGAAAATAAGGGCGGATGTTTCGGGCGGCGGCGGCTCCAGCAGTGGTTTCAGCGGTGGCGGCAACGGCAGCTGGTCTTCCGACCGGCTGCCACCGCCACCATTTGCAGTCTGGTCGTTAGGGTTTGTTTTTTTCCCCCCATAGACGTGATAGGCTATGTAAAGACTTATGTAGCCTATCACGTCTGAGTAAAAAAAAAAGAAAAAACGTGTATGCAAATGGCAGCAGCTACGGCCGCCGCCATTTGCATTCCTTATTTTTCGCCGTCTTAGTCTACATCAATATTTACGTAGACTAGGACGAAGACAAGAAAGGGGAACGCAAATAGCACCCAGTACGCTATTTGCGTTCCCTTTTCTTTTCTTCGTCTTAGTCTACGTAAATATTTACGTAGACTAAGACGGTGAAAAATAAGGAATGCAAATGGCGGCAGCCGTACCCACCACCATTTGCGTACTTTTTTTTTTTTTACCCAGAGCCCTCCGCGGCCGGAAATCCGTCTGTGGACGGCCCTGGCCTGGGCCTGGCCAGCCGCTCCGCAGAGCCGCCGCGGAGCACAGCCGGCCATCAAGGATTCCGGGGGGGAGGACCGGATCGCCTCCCCCCCTGTCGAGGATTCCAGGGGGAGGGACAGAACGCCTCCCCCCCCCCATGAACAGAATCCATGAAAAGGTAAGTGACTTTCGTACATCCCTAATTTCTCCTCATCCTCTTTCTCAGCATCGCTATCACTTGCTTGCTTGACCGGCAGAGAGCCAGTGAGCAAGCAGACAGTGGCATCTCCTGCTCTTCCTTCTCAGTGACATCATTGTCTGGATCAAAGCAAGAGGCAGGTGAACAAGCAGGCTGCAGTGGTGAAGAGGAGGAACAACTCCAGGGCGCTCTTGTCAGTGGCCCCTGCTAGGGTGTGGGCTCTGGCAGATGGAAAGCTATGTGAGATATATATATATATATATATATATATGTATGTATATGTATATGTATATGTATATGTATATAGATATGTATGTATATATAGTATATTATATACATTATAATACAATTATAATATATAGTTGTGTGTGTATATATATATATATATATATATATAATACCTGTATAATAGATATAATGTGTGTGTGTGTGTGTGTGTGTGTGTGTGTATACATATATATATATACACACACACACACAATCACCCAACTAATGTTTTGTTATCGGGAAGGGTTTATATGACTACAATGCCAAGAAATCTAGCTATCAATGTTATAAAATATGCACAGGTCGCTTTGAAAAAAATCTTCCTGACTTTAAAACATCAATAACAAAACCCCACAGAGTTTTGCCTTGAAAAGTTGCCCCCTTTCTTTCAGCAATCTTTTCACTTTAGCAAGCCTGCCAGATTTTTTCAGAAAGAAATATGATTAGGATGGGAAGGACCCCTCTTTTGTTTGAGGCATGTGCCGACAGCCCCCACAGGCAAGGCAGGTAAGTCCGATGGATTGGCCTTAGCTGCTATGGACCAAAAAGCAGTATGCATTATTGTGGCTAACGTGGCATCCATTACTTAGCAAGTGGGCCTAAGAGCACAACAGTCTCAGACAGTTCACTAGGCTGCTCAGAACTGGAGGTTTCCAGTTCTGGTCTCAGAATTCCTGATACATATTACAGGTAATTGCAACATGTACTTACTATAGGGGAACATGGGCCTGTCTTGCTCAGAAAGGCCTTGACATAACTGTACTCTGCAAGGAAATGAAACCAAGAGTGACAATGGGTGTTGCTGAAAAAGAACTTCAGCTGGGATTGTATCCCACGGCCACAGATCAAAAACAGCCTATTGTTCTAGTACCACAGGTTCATAGGATCCCTGATCAGGCCATAAGGTTTTCCCTTATTAATAAAAGAATGATCTTGCATTGGTGCTACTAATTGTGAGGAGCTGCTTGGGCTAGAACATTGAACCTTTGGTTCTGTGGGCAGCTACTTTGTGTAGCAAGTTATCAGAACTGAAGCTTGGAACATCTTCCTGGCAGCAAAGTATTATTCTCAGGTTCTAAATTGGCTCTGCCCACCCAAGCTGGTTCCTGGGCCTTCCTAGACAGGAATGGCCTTAAAAAAGGCTTCCCTTTTAGGCTTGGACCTTGCCTGAGCAACAAAGTCTTCCTGGTGCTAATATATTTCTTGGACCTGACTCCTGACTTTGTTTCTTGCCTCTGGCTTTCTGGTTCAACTCCCAGACTCACCTCTGATGGCCACTAGTGGTTCAGCTTTGACTTTGAGACCAATTCCCTGTGATATGTTTGAAGAGCTATAGAACTGGCTTCTCAGACAGCACGGTATCATTGAAATATTTCTTTCATGCAGTGGAGCTATCAGGACAGGACATTTGGACTGATGTTGAGGACGCTACTCAGCAGAACGAGCAGGCAGGACCCCAAACTCAAGGCTGGCTTACCACATTTTGAAGTAAGCCAGTGGAGGCTGGTGGTTCCAATGTCAGTGGGCCAGTGAGTCTGCTCTGGGCTTTAGTCAGAACCAGAACTCTAAATGAGCTGACTGAAACCCAGTGGGGATTCACCATCACACTGACATCAAAGCCACCAGCCTCCACTGAAGAAAGTGAATGGACACTCTGTGAAACTATTAACTCCAGAGTTTATAATTACCCAACTGCACCAACTGCTTTCATGATCTTATTTAATGAGAAATAGTAGGCTTTATAAGAACTAGTATAGCAGTGTAGAGGATTAGGGGCTGTAAACCAGAAATCTTTGGCTCAGATCTTATGTCTGCTAGTAGGGTGGCCATGTGTCCTACTTTACAGAGGAGAGTCCTCTGTTTCAAGGACTGTCAGAGGACAGTCCTCTATTTGAAGTGTTGTCTGTACTGTTTAAAGATAAAGAACCATAAGAAGCCGGGAGAAGAGGAGCCTTGAAGTTGTCCCTCAGCAGTTAGCATCTGTCCAGCAGACTGAGTGGGCAGATGCACAGGGCACCTGGTCACAGTCTTCCCCACTATCATGAACTATACTGCATTTCTCTTTAAGTTATAATAAATCTTTCTAAATTTGCAAATATACATATGCAAGTCTTATGCAGATCAGTGTCCTCTTTTGCCCTCTTTTTCGGTGAAACAGGTCCTCTTTTGGGGGAGATGTGCAAGTGCCCACCCTATCCACTAGGTTGCCTGATGCAAGCCACCATCCTCCCAGGTTCAGCTCCACATCTGTAATATGGGGATAATAACATACTGACCTACTTTCCAGTGTTATTGTAGGGATTCTATGACAACCTTTGGACACTCTAAAGCACCGTATAAATGCTAAGTATTTTTAGGATGCTGTTTACAGTATCAGCTCCAAATAGCTAAAAATGTCCAGAATGGACAGAGCAGTTGGGGCACATGTGAGTAGTTACGAGAGGGAAAAACTAGTAAAGTCGGTGCAATTTTTTATAACCTCAGATGAATTTATGGCTCACTTTGGTTGCAGATTAGGTTAAGAACAAGAACACTTTATTTTCCATATTGCCTATGCCAGTCTCAGCATGGGTGGCCTCCCAGAAAGCTAATAAAACATGTTTTTGTACTGCAGCACATCTCCTACCTTTATACAGGCATGTACAGTAAACGTACTTGTACATTGTTCCAGAAAATTACATGGTATTGCAGAATTTATTTGCTTGAGAAAATGTACAGTGTTACAAAGATTTCAAATAACTGGAAAACAAAGTAAAAAAATTATTGTGATTATTATGTGAGTATACATACAAATGTGTATTAAAGATGAAGAGAGTGCAAATTTTATTCATAATTCATACCGCATTTTACAGAAATGTATGGATAAAGTATATGAATACCAATTTAAACCAAACCAAGCCCTATTCTACCATAGTTAATACTTAGGGAAGGGTGATGGGTAGGGGTCACAAACCCCCTTTTCCCCTTTAACCCAGTCCCTTCAGCTTACCTTGCTACTGGGTAGGACAACTTTGAGATGTTCTTGAGTTTGCTACACCTACAGAAAACAGTATCTCAAGCACCCACTTAGCTCAGTCAATTAGCTCAGAGAGTAACATTGGGTCACTTTTCCTCGTCCCCTTGGTAATTGAGCTATGGGGTCCCACAGGGTACCATCTTAACCTCAGTGTTGTTCAACATCTATATGAAGCTGCTGGGAGAGGTCATTAGGATTTGGTGCTAAATTGTCAGGAGCACCCTTGCTGCCTTCTGAAATCCTCAAATAGCCAGAATCAACACGCAGAGCTCTTTTCCAAGGCTTTATTTCCATTCAGCCTAATGACACTAACAGATGCTAATTGCCTGAGTCTAAGAGGGAAACTTAAGAGAGCTGCCTACCAGGGGGTTCTATCCTTAGGGATTCAGTTGGTCTCCGTTTGGAGGGAAAGGGCAGGAAGCCTCTGAACTTAAGGGCTAGGAGGAGAGAGTCCACCTCTTTCCCGTGGGGCATCGGGGCGCAGCTGTTGTTGTCGCGCCAAGCGGGCTACGTGCTTCCTCTTGGCGCCCTGCCTCGCATCCAGAAGCTCCAGTTGTCCCTCCCTCTCCCTGCCAGAGTCACTGTCACTCTCAGGAATGTGAGCTGGGAGGGGCTTTCCCTCTGGCTGTGCCTCTGAACAGCGCGCGGGTTCCTCTCCCACGGTTTCTATCTCTTCCTCAGAATCAGAACTGCTTTGGGGCTCTATGGGCTCTGATCCAACCCTGACATAAATGCCATCAGTATACTGATGACAAGCAGCTCTATCTCCCTGTAACATCTGAATCAGGAGAGGGTGTGCAAGTCCTGAATCAGTGCTTAGTAATGGGCTAGATGAGGGCCAATAAACTGAAGTTGAATCCTTGCAAGACGGACACCCTGTGAGTGAGTGGTTCCCAGGTCTGGGAGATAGGCTCATTGCCTGTTCTGGACGTGGTTGCACTCCCTCTGAAATATCAGGTTCGTGGTCTCGGAGTACTCCTAGATTCATCACTGTTGCTGGAATAGGGGTGGATGAAAGTCCCTTACCTGTCCTCGAAGGACGTTCGCGGTGGGGGGGAGGCGCTTCGCTGCTCCCCCCGTGAAGTTCAGGCGGGGGGGAGGCTTCCCGCCTCGCCCCGGCCGAAATTCAGGTCGGGGGGGAGGCTTCCTGCCTCACCCCGGCCGAAATTCAGGCCAGGGAGGAGGCTTCCCGCCTCGCCTGGCCGCGAACGCAAAAGTTTTTTTTTTTTTTTTTTAAACGCCCCCTGATAGGCTACGTGACGATTAACGTAGCCTATCACGGCTAGATCTGCAAAGTCAGCCGTGATAGGCTACGTCAATCATCACGTAGCCTATCATGGGTGACTTTAAAAAAAAAAAAAAAGCACGTACGCTAATGGCGGCCCCCATAGGGAGCTGCCATTCGCGTTCCTTATTTAGTCGCTGTAGTCTACGTAAATGTTTATGTAGACTACGGCGAAAATAAGGGCAATGCAAATAGCGTTGCCCTTATTTTCGCCGTAGTCTATGTAAATCTTTACGTAGACTACAGCGACCAAATAAGGAACGGGAATGGCGGCTCCCTATGGGGGCCGTCATTATCCGTACACACTTTTTTTTTTTTTTAAGTCACCCGTGATAGGCTACGTGACGATTGACGTAGCCTATCACGGCTGACTTTGCAAATCTAGCCGTGATAGGCTACGTTAATCGTCACGTAGCCTATCAGGGGGCGTTTTTTTTTTTTTCTTTTATTGCAATGGCGGCGGCAGCCGGTCAAAAGACCGGCTGCCACTCCCGCCCCGCTCGAACACCCGCCGAACCGCCGGCTGGACCCGCCGCCGGGAGGGACATTCGGCGAAGGTAAGTCCCGTCCCGGGGGGGGGGTGCAGGGTGCGGGGGGGGTTCGGAGGATTTCTCCCCGAAACTTGTTCGGGGGGCCGAACACGTTGGCGCTCGGCCCCCCGAAGTTTCGGGGAGAAATTCTCCGCCAACCCTATGCTGGAAGCCCAAGTAGTAGTAGTGGCTTGGAGTGCCTTTTACCAGCTTTGGCTGGTTCACCAGCTACGACTTCTCCTGGACAGGGATAGCTTGGCCACAGTGGTACAGGCATTACTAACCTCAAGACTGGATTACTGCAATGCACTCTATGTGGGGCTACCCTTGGGGCTGGTGTGGAAGCTGGAGCTAGTGCAGAATGCAGCAACTCAGCTGTTGTCGGGAGCAGGGATGGCAGAGAATTTCTCCACGAATCTTTGGGAGGCCAAGTGCCGACGCATTCGGCCCCCCGAAGTTTCGGGGAGAAATTCTCCGCCAACCCTATGCTGGAAGCCCAAGTAGTAGTAGTGGCTTGGAGTGCCTTTTACCAGCTTTGGCTGGTTCACCAGCTACGACTTCTCCTGGACAGGGATAGCTTGGCCACAGTGGTACAGGCATTACTAACCTCAAGACTGGATTACTGCAATGCACTCTATGTGGGGCTACCCTTGGGGCTGGTGTGGAAGCTGGAGCTAGTGCAGAATGCAGCAACTCAGCTGTTGTCGGGAGCAGGGATGGCAGAGAATTTCTCCACGAATCTTCGGGAGGCCAAGTGCCGACGCATTCGGCCCCCCGAAATTGATGGGGAAATTCTCCGCCAGCCCCCCGGCCCCCCCCCCAGGATGGGACTTACCTTCGGCGAATGTCCCTCTCGGCGGCAGGTCCCGGCGGCGGTTCAGCGGCATTTCAGCGGGGGCGGGGGCGGCGGCCGGTCTCCCGACCAGCTGCCGCTGCCGCCATTACAAAACAAAAAATTAAAGTTAAAAAAAACATACACCCGTGATAGGCTACGTGACGATTTACTTAGCCTATCACGGCTAGATTTCCAAAGTCAGCCGTGATAGGCTACGTAAATCGTCATGTAGCGTATCACGGGTGACTTTGGAAAAAAAACAAAGCACGTACGCAAATGGAGGCGCCCATTTGCATTCCTTATTTGGACAGGGGTAGTCTACATAAAGATTTACATAGACTACGGCGAAAATAAGGGAACACTATTTGCGTTGCCCTTATTTTCGCCGTAGTCTACGTAAATCTTTACATAGACTACCCCTGTCCAAATAAGGAACGCAAATGGGCGCCTCCATTTGTGTACGCGCTTTTTTTTTTCAAAGTCACCCGTGATAGGCTACGTGACGATTTACGTAGCCTATCATGGCTGACTTTGGAAATCTAGCCGTGATAGGCTATGTAAATCGTCACGTAGCCTATCACGGGTGTGTGGTTTTGCTTTTCTGTACTTTTTTTTTTCACGGCCGGGGAGATGGGGCACTCCTCCCCGGCCTGAATTTCGCCGGCGAGGGATGGGGCGCCTCCCCCCCGGCCTGAATTTCGGCCAGGTGAGGCGGGCACCTCCCCCCCTCACCTGAACTTCGGGGGGAGAAGCGAAGTGCCTCCCCCCCACCGCGAAGCAAGCTGCGGGGCAAGGTAAATCCCTTTCATCCATCCCTAGTCGGGAGCTGCCCCTTTTCAGCATGTAACTCCTCTGCTGAGAGAACTGCACTGGAGTCCACCAGGAAAAGAACCTTCAGTATGGTGGCCCCCTTCTTGTGGAATTCCCTGCCTTTGGAGGTCAGGCAGGCACCAACGTTGTAAGAACATAAGAAAAGCCATGCTGGATCAGATCAAGGGTCCATCTAGTCCAGCATTCTGTTCACACAGTGGCCAACCAGCTGTCAACCATGAACCCACAAGCAGGGCATGAGCACCACAGCACCCTCCCACCCATGTTCCCCAGCAACTGGTATACCTAAGCTCACTGCCTCTGGTACTGGAGGTAGCACATAGCCATCAAGACTAGTAGCCATTGATAGCCTTTTCCTCCAGGAATTTGTCTAACCCCCTGGTGGCCATCACTACTTCCTGTGGCAGCGAATTTCATAGTTTAACTATGTGCTGTGTGAAGAAGTACTTCCTTTTATCTGTCCTGAATCTCCCAGCAATCAGCTTCATAGGATGACCCCGGGTTCTAGTATTTTGGGAGAGGGAGAAAAATGTCTCCTTATCCACATTCTCCGCACCATGCATATTTTTTTAGACCTCTTACCATGTCTCCCCTTATCCTCCTTTTTTCCAAGCTAAACAATCCCAGCTGTTGTAACCTTCTCTCATAGGGGAGATGCTACAGCCCCTTGATCATTTTAGTTGCCCGTTACGGCACCTTTTCCAGCTCTACAATTAGGGTTGTACAGATTCCCCACCATCCATTCCGGTGGGAAGTCCACCCAGGGGTGGGGGAGGTGATCCATTCCTCCCCCCCCCCCGGAATCCTCCAGAGCAGCTCCACTCTGTGAGGATTCTGCGGAGCCACCTGGCTTGAGGGCCGCTTACCTGCTGGACCCATCCCATTCGCCTCCGCACCGAATGCCATTAAAAAAAAAAATGGCGATTGGCAGGATGTGCCCATAGACTTATACGCAAACTAGAGCCGTGAATCTTGCATGTATGTATATGGACACATGCACACATAGACTTATACGCAAGTTTCATGGCTCTAGTTTGCATATAAGTCTATGGGCACATCCTGCCGATAGCCTTTTTTTTTTTAATGGCTATCAGTGCAGAGGTGAACAGGACGGGTCCAGGAGCAAGCAGCCAGAGCTGTTCTGCATGGAATCCTCCTGGAACAGAGGTAAGTGGGGCCGATCCACTGTGGATTCCAGAGGCCGGATTGTTTGGAATCCAGCCTCATTTGAATCCGTGGCAGATTTCTCTGACATCCCTATCTACAATTAGGGATGTACAAAACACCTACCTGGCTCCGCGCCGGGCAATCCGCGGTGGGGGGGAGGCGCTCCATCCTTCCCCCCGGAATCCTTGATGGGGGGGAGGCGCTCCGTCCCCCCGCCCGGAATCCTGCCCAGCTGGTTCCACTCCACAGCCAAGCTGCGGAGCCACCAGCCAGCTCTGGCTGCCCGCAGCCAGACATCCGGCCGCTGGGCAGCCCTTGTGTCCCTGTATTGAGCCGTGATCATTGGTTCCTGTAACACGATTGATGGCTCTGCCCCATCCCTCCCCGCCTCCACAGCAGGAGGGAAGTCGAAGGCACTTCT
The DNA here is from genome assembly GCF_057233095.1 of Heloderma suspectum. Lineage (NCBI taxonomy): Eukaryota > Metazoa > Chordata > Lepidosauria > Squamata > Helodermatidae > Heloderma > Heloderma suspectum. The sequence goes on from NC_139461.1 coordinate 55,101,550, forward strand.
AGTGGCCTGGATAGGGGGCTATGGGAGCTGGTCCCCTCCTTCCTCCAAGGGGGGAGAGTCTTCCAGTGGCTTACCCTGAGGTTGCTGGCGCTGCTAGTCCTTCTCTGCTAAATATGTCAGTGTGTGATGGAATGAAATGCAGTATATTGCTTGCACTACCGAGTCTGAAGGGTATACCGATTTCCAGGTTCCCAAATACAGAAGTACAAAATCCACAAATGGACTTGTATATAGTCAACACACCAAGCCATCCCTAGCAGCGCCCCCCCCCCCCAGCCAGGCGACCACTTCACAGGGGGCACTTTCTTCATTAGACCTGGCTTGCTTCCCCCCTGTGCTGTTGCTGCTCTTCCCCCTTATTCTGGCTTCCCAACAACCCTGCAAGGTGGGCTAGGAGAAGAGATAGTGGCTGGCTAGGTGGGAGGGAGTACCATGGAAAACCACCTCAGCATTACTGCCTTGTCTAAAACAACTCCACACCCCAAAAGGAAACTACTAAAAATGACCATTCCAAGCTCTGCATGATGAATTTATTCAGGGGAGGAGAAAAGGCATTTTTAATACCCACTGAAATCCTGACTGTCAAGCCTTTCTCCTGCGTGGCTGAGAAGGAAGACTTCTCCCCCATCCACCCTGAGAGGAAAAAAGCCCATCCATCTGGTGAGCAAAAGGGAGAAGAAACAGTCAGTGAAGTCAATGGGAGGGGGAGGTTCCAAGTACATTCATTGAAGGGGATGGGAGACCTTAAGACTGCTACTCTAAGTAGACCTACAATGCACTCCTATGCATGCAAGCCAGAAGCAAGCCACACAGATGTCAGTGGCACTTACTCCCAGGAAAGGAAAGCCTTACAGCCAATGAGTTTACTCAGAACTAAGCACTGCTGTGTTCAAGGGGATCTCAGAGCCCGTAGTGGAATGGGACTGATGCAGAAACCAGCAATGGAAACTTGGTCAGTGACCTGCCCCCCCTTCCCACCAATTTGTTGTCATGACAATGTTATTCAACACCACCCAGCAACACCCCCTACACATGGCCACACAAAGTGGGACAAAGCGCTAAAGGGGAAATACACAGGGGGGAAATGACAATTTCAACTGCAAGCACAGAAAATGCGAGGTTTTCCCCATTCTCAAATAACATGGGAAGAGGAAAGGAAAGTTGTGAGATAGCAGCAGGAGAGCAGTGGCATCATCTAAAGCTCCCGCAAAAACCAGTGATTAAAGAAGAACTATCCTGCTAAAAACTCAGATGTGAAGAGAGTGTTCATGTTTTCAGAGTCAGCTATATGTCCCAAAATGCTAGGTGTAATGTGATACTCTCCTAATGTTTGGACTTCCCTGTTTTTCTCCCATTGCCTGTTATGATTGTTTTACCACTTAGCCTGATGAAGAGTTCTGGAGTTCTCAAAAGCTTGCACAATCATTTATAGCAAATTGGTTGGTCCTAATAAGGAATTGTCCAACTGGATTTTGGTTTTTTCCCCCTCATGTACTAACACAGCTATCTTTGTTTCTTATGTTTGTTTTTTAAATGTATATCCCACCTTTCTTTTATAAGAAATCTCAAAGTGGCTAACAACACAGTATGAAAACAATCCTAAAACATCAATAATACAACAAAATAACAGAAGCCAGGTAATGCAAAAACACCATGGGTTGGATCCAGGATCTGTCTTCTGGGAAAAAAGGGACTTTCCATGAGAGAAAGAGCTCTGCTCACAGAAGGTCTTTCTGGGCTCTGCCCAATTTTGTAGGATCCCCTTCCCCCTCAGCTCACCCCATTCAGCAGGGTCTCCTAACTCGCCATATACCATTTTCATGGGGCTGGAGGGGATGCCACAGGAAGAAGGGGATGAGGAAGTCCACTTCTGCCAGTGCGGTTGATCCGGTGTAAACCTGGATCCAACCTCATATCAGCAGCAACACAGAATAACTAGCACTCAGCCGCCAATAAAGGCCTCTTGAAGAAGCCACAAGTTCACCAAACTGCAAAATATAAACAATGACTGGGCTAGGCGGTCTTCCCTGGGGACAGTGTTCCAGAACAATGGTGCTATGATTGAAATGGCTCCATCTCTCATAGCCAAAGCAGGTGGTGGAACACAAAGCCTTGGAAGCTGATTGGAATTCACTGGTAGAAGCATAAGGGACAAGGCCGTCCTTAAAGTGAAAAGGTCCCATTCCAGGCTGTTTAGAGCTTTGGTGGTAACACCCAGCACCTTGTACTGGGCCCAGAAATAAATAGCTGACCAATGAAGATGGTACTTTATTGGATGTATCAAGGCTGACATCAATAGTCAGGCACCTATTGAGGGCCCACACTTCAGCAGGGGGGAACTGACAAGATCTCCCTGGAGTTGCTCCTCCTCTTCACCATGGCAACCTGCTTGTTCACCTGCCTCTTGCCTTGGCCAAGACAACAGTGGTGGTGAGGAGGAAGAGCAGTAGATGCCACTGCCTCCTTGCTCACTGGTTCTCTGCCTGGCAAGCAAGCAAGTGGTGGCAATGATGAGGAAGAGGATGAGGAGCAATAGCAGCTGGTGACAATGGTGATGAGGAGGCAGACTCCCTGAGGGAGGGCATCCACTGAGGATACCTTGCTCAAGGGCCTCCAAAAATCTGGAACCAGGACTGGGGTTATGTGCTCCATCTTGCCAGCCCCACTCAACATTCTGGCAGAGACATTTTGGGACAGTTGAAATTTCTGGGCACTTCTCAAGGTCAGCTTCAAAGATAACACATCTTCATTAGATGGTGTGCCCTTTTTGAAAAGGGGGGAGGTATTAAAAAAGGTAATTGTAAAGGCAAATTGGGGCACACCAAACCAAAAAGAGAACAGGGTAGATGAATGTGCAAATCCTCCTGTTATGTGTCTAGGCTAATACTGGAAAGGCCTGTCCACAGCGAGAACTGGACTGCAAGTCAATCCCTTACTTGCTTGCTTTATTTCATGTAGCCTGGCAGGGATCCACAGCCACAGCCGGGTTTCCTCCAAGTTAGTTTAAACAAAGTAAGGTTTTGGTTGCTGGACACTGTGCCAAGTGAAGACTGAAGAGTTACCCCAAATTACAGAGGCAGCGTTTAGCAGCACATCCTTCAGATGCAGCCAGGAAAACAACGAAGATATAATGAAGACTTTATCACCAGAACTATAGAAAATATGGGTAGACCCACAGTTCCTTGAAACCACAAGAAACTACACTTCTCTTCTCTTGCTCCTTTTAAAGGCTTGGATTCTTCAGAACAGACATTGATGCCTCATAGTCTGAGAGGGGAAAAACAAGTTTCCACCAGGCAGGAAGGGAGCTTCAGGGCCGCAGGCGCCTCTGGATGTTGATACTGTGTCCACCAGGTAGATTGTATAGGCCTTGCTTTGGCATGTCCTGGCTTGGGCCAGATCTATACCTCATGTCACACCATCCCATCATGGTGATGCTATATCCTTCTTGTGCATGTATACCTTGTAGCGCACATAATGACATCTGTTGCAGTATTTTGGATAGTATGGAATAAAAATGGGAACTAATGCTAGAAAAGTGGTGTACAGAGTGCGTAATGTACCCCAACAGTTATCAGTGCACTTCAACACCAATAAAAAGCACTAGTGTAGATCTAGCTTATGTCTCTTCCCCTCTCACCACTGCCATCCATCCATCCATCCATCCATCCATCCGTCCATCTATCTATCATTATTTCTAGGCCACCCTTAAGGGTGGAACCCTCTCAAAGCAGTGTACAAGATAAAAACTACACAAAGTGGATACAATTTTTAAAAATCCATAAAAATATGTTTCAATAAATCCAGAGAAACCTAGATTGGCTAAAAAAAAATATATTTTTATTGATTTTAATAGCAATGGCCAGGACTGAAGGGAAGACTGGTGAGAACAGGTGAGTTTTCAGAGCTTTCCTGATGGTCTGCAAAGATGGGGACCGGGGAACCCCTGATGGAAGTTGATTTCAGAGGTGCAGGGCCACCTCTGAGAAGGCCTTCTCCTTGTACTCATCATCAGCCTAACTGTCCTTGGCAGCAGGGAGGTGAGAAGGGCCTTTGCTGATACAGAGCTCTTTTATCTCTCCTGGGGGGATCTTCACAACAACAGAATGATAAGCGTGTTTTGGGTATTATCCAGATTTTCATGGAATTGGCATTGGACCATCAAGGACACATGAAGCAAGATAAGCCAAGTGTACCATACCTTTAAAATCCGGTTTTCAGGGGTCACACAGTGCTTGAAAGGAACATACTTCCAGGTGGGGTGGGGGTAGGGGTAGAACTGAACATCATTAAACTGGCAGGGGCTGCTCAACCAATAAGAGAGGCTTGTTTCCTGGCCCATGTTCAAGCTCCCCCCTTCTACTACATTATTATGAATGGAGAGCAACTAATTTTTCCCTGTGTGTGCAGATTTCCCCGAAGAAGCCAAAATCCCCAGTTCTTGAGTGTAGCATCTGAAGGATCCCCCTGAGAGCATCCTACCCCCCTTAGTTTTGCCCCATTCCAGCAAACTGTCGCAGAGTTATTCCTCTCTCCCCTGTTCCCCAATGTGTGCACGTTTGCCTTGAGAAGCCAAAATCCCCAGTTCTCGAGTACAGCATCTGAAGGATCTCCCTGGGAGCAGCCCCACACACACAATTTCACCCCATTCCAGCAAACTGTTGCAGAGTTATTGCTCTCTCTCTCTCTCTCTCTCTCTTTCACACACACACACACACCACCTTTCTCCTTCTCTGGGCAGTTTCTCCCTGCTTGCAATGACAGGCTCTGGAGACCTTGCTAAATCAGCAAAGCAACTTTACATAACATCAAAGAAGCGACTTTACACAATATCGGAGATACCATTTAACACAACAATGAAGAAGTGAGTAAGCAAACATCAGAGAAGTGCATCACCACGGAGGCTAATTACTGGTGAAATGGGAGTGCAGGGCAATTCTGAAGGCTGGAAAGGCTCAGTGAGGTCATGGCCAGGTGAAAGACACACCCCTGGGCAGGGCTATCATGCCAAAGTAAATGTGGAGGATAGGGGCACACAGCACCAGAATTGCGGAGAACCTGAACTAAAGAACTCAGAATAAAAGTTGTCTCAGAAAATCCAGCTTTCCCCCTGAATATCTCTAGGGTGGTTGCAGATTGGCCATGATGTCATCGACCGCCAATGACCTCGAAATGCTCCTGATTCGCAGCAAATCCTTCATGAGGACAGCCCCCTGGAGATAGCATTGGGCAGCTCCCTCCCTCTTGGCCTTTGCTGGTAGCTGTGGCTATTTATTTATTTACAATATTATATACCGCTCCACATCAGAAGATTTCGAAGCAGTGAACAACAAGAATAAAAGAATAAAACACCAGGTTAAAACAGTTAAACATTTTTTTAAAAGACAAATTCCAATAAGGTCAAATTTAATAAACCACATCACACAAGGAATAATAAAGCTGGTCACACAAGGAAGGCCTCTCGAAATAACAATGTCTTCAGGAGGCACTGGAAGGAACTCAACGTCTACTGGATCAGGGGTGATCTGGTAGACATTGTTTACTTGGGCTTCCAAAAGGCTTTTGGCAAAGTCCCTCACCAAAGACTCAGCAGTCATGGAATAAGAGGACAGGTCCTCTTAGGGATCAGTAACTGGTTAAAGAACAGAAAGCAGAGAGCAGGAATAAATGGTAAATTCTCCCAATGGAGGGAAGTAAATAGTGGGGTCCCACAGGGATCTGTATTAGGACCAATGCTTTTAAACCTGTTCATAAATTATCTGGAATTAGGAGTGAGCGGTGAAGTGGCCAAGTTTGTGGATGACACCAAATTATTTAGGGTGGTTAAAACAACAAGGGATTGTGAAGAGCTCCAAAAGGATCTCTCCAAACTGGGAGAATGGGCATCTAAATGTCAAACGTGGTTCAATGTAAGCAAGTGTAAAGTGATGCACGTTGGGGCAAAAAATCCCAACTTCAAGTATAGCCTGATGGGATCTGAGCTAGTGGTGACTTACTAGGAAAGAGCTCTTGGGGTTGTGGTGGACAGCTCAATGAAGATGTCATCCCAGTACGCAGCCGCTGTAAAAAAAAAAAAAGGCAAACTCCATGTTAGGCATATGTGAGAGAATTTCACCACGAATCTCGGGGAGGCCGAATGCCAGCGCATTCGGCCCCCCGAAATTGGTGGCGAAACGGTCTGCCCCCCGCCCCCCCCCCAGGACGGGACTTACCTTGGGCAAATACTCCTGGCGGCGGCGGCGGCAGCGGCGGCTGGTCTTCTGACCAGCTGCCACCGCTGTCATTTCCAGTAAAAAAAAAACTGATAGGCTACGTAAAGATTTACGTAGCCTATCACGGCTAGATTTTTAAAAAATACCGTGATAGGCTAGGTAAATCTTTACGTAGCCTATCACGGCTGAGTAAAAAAACAAAACAAAAACCATGCGTACGCAAATGGCGGCGCCCATGGGCACCGCCATTTGCGTTCCTTATTTTGGCACATCTAGTCTACGTAAAGATTTACGTAGAGTACAGCGAAAAGAAGGGGAACGCAAATAGCGTAGCGTCTACGCTATTTGCGTTCCACTTATTTTCTCCGTAGTCTACGTAAATGTTGACGTAGACTAGATGTGCCACAAAAAGGAATGCAAATGGGGGCGCCCATGGGCGCCGCCATTTGCATATGCGTGGTTTTTGGGTTTTTGTTTTTACTCAGCCGTGATAGGCTACGTAAACATTTATGTAGCCTATCACGGCTGACTGCAGGGACACAAACGGCAGCAGCTACAGCTGCCACCATTTGCGGCCCGGCCAGCCAGGATTCGGGGGTGGAGGGACGGAGCGCCTCCCCCCCAGCCAGAATTTCAGGGGGAGGGACGGAGCGCCTCCTCCCCATCGCGAATCAAATTTCGGGCAACGTAAGTGACTTTCGTACATCCCTAGCATAATTAGAAAAGGGATTGAGAATAAAGCTGCCAATATCATACTGCCCCTATACAAATCTATTGTGTGACCACACTTGGAATACCATGTACAGTTCTGGTCACCACACCTAAAAAAAGATATTGTAGATAGGGATGTCAGAGAATTCCGCGACGGATCTCAGTGAGGCCGAATGCCAGTGCATTCAGCCCCCCAAAATTCATCGCAGAACGAAGCCCCCGCCCCCCACCCCACGAAAGGCACATGGGACGAAGTCCCCGCCGACCCCACCCCACGAAAGGTGCGTGAAACTGAGCACTTACCTGCTCCCGTCTGCGCTGCTTTGCGAATGGCGGCCGTCCTGCGACCGCCATTCGCTTCCTCCTCTTCATAGCCATGATAGGCTATGTAAATACTAACGTAGCCTATCACGGCTAATGCAGGGACGCCATTAGCGTCCCTGCGGAGGCCGTGTTAGGCTACGTAAGTATTTACGTAACCTATCACGGTGGGGGGGGCGAACCCAGTGTACCCAAATGGCGGTGGCTACCGCCATTTGGGTATGCTGGGTTCCCCCCCCCCCGCCGTGATAGGCTACGTATTTTCATAGCCTATCACGGCAGGGGGGGGGGAACCCAGCGTACGCAAATGGCGGTGGCTACTGCCATTTGCGTACGCTGGTTTTTTTCCCCCCTGCCATGATAGGCTACGTAAATATTTACATAGCCTATCACGGCTCAATACAGGGACACAAATGCGTATCAGGGGAGGGGAGGGAGTATGAAGCCAGCAGCCCCCTTCTGTCCCGATTGTTCCGTGCCGCTCGGCCCAGCCATGAAAAGATATAATGCGGAGGGACGCGCAATGAGAGATGCCTGTATACAGGCCCAGTGTAAATCCTGGAAAGGATCTGGAATCAAAAGGACCAGTTTGTAGTGGGATAAAATGCCAGGTGTGAAAAGAGCCAAAGCCTGGCTGTAATAACTCAGATCTTTCTCTTGCTCTGGGCAAAGCACACAGGTTCTTGGGTAGCAGAGAGCAGAAGTGAAGAGAAACATAACTGTCTTTATATTAGCAAAGCCAGAAATTACTTTTAATCTGTTATCTATACTTAGTAAACTGACATCTCCAACACCTACCAGTTACTAAGTAATTCTGTCATCTCCATTTTGAAACTGGGGCTAAACTGCAGACCTCATGGCCACAACATCTGGCCTGCTTTTTTTCCCCCTGTTCTTCCTCCATCCCCTGGTTGATTTAGTTGTTGTTGTTGTTTTTACCACCTAGCCTGATGAAGAGAGTTCTGGAGAACTTGAAAGCTCGCACAATTTTTTGTGGCATTTTGGTTGGTCCTAATAAAGATATTGCCTAGCTGTGGATTTTGGATAAGAACATAAGAAGAGCCCTGCTGGATCAGACCACAGGCCTATCTAGTCCAGCATTCTGTTCACATACCGTGGCCAACCAGAATGCATATGAGAAGTCAACAAGCAACTGCTTATCATGACTAGTAATAAAAAGCCATTGATAGCCTTCTCCTCCATGATTTTTTCTAATCCCCTTTTAAACCCATCCAAGTTGATGGCCCTCACTACATCATGTAGTTGCCAATTCCATAGTTTAACTATGTGCTTCCTTTTAGCTGTCCTGAATCTCCTACCATTCAGTTTCTTTGGATGAACCTGGATTCTAGTATTATGAGAGAGGGAGAAAAACTTCAAACTAATGAACAAGATATTTGGTTACGTTTATAGGATGCATCCACCCCCATCTGCTCTCATGCATGTTCTTCTGTGCACAAGGCTGGCCCAAAACATTTTGCTGCCTGAGGCAAAGGAAAATTTGTCTCCCTTCCCCACACTCCCTTCCATGTACAAAACCCAAACAGACTGGCAGCTGAATCTTACTTCAACACGGGCCACAAGAAGGCATCTTCCAAAGCACATGAAGGCAGCAGCCTCGCAGGCTCGCAAACACAGTTCTGTCGTCCAACACCTTACAGCCACTCCCTGACCCCCATCCCCACCCCAGCACCTACTTCCTGTTCTTCTCCACAATCCTCTTGACAAGATTGTCCCCAGTATAACCTGTGAAAATAGACTGCACTTTCTCTCTTCCCCATCTTAAAATAATTCTAAATGAATGTCATGTTAGTATAGTGAGCTGTACCGACGCGACGTCCTACACGTGAAGAATACTGAAAGCATCAAAACATCTTATCACCAGGAAAAATTGAACAATAAAAGCTGAATACACCAAAATTCGATATTTAATGAGGCAAACAGTTAATGTTACACCAACTCTGGTGGACCAGTTTGCCAATCCACATGATGAGCCAACCATAATAAGCAAAAACTAACCTTATACTGATATGCCAAGGTATACAGCTGAAGCTGTTACAAGGTTTCCATTCAGTGTTTCATATGACTCCACACTGTCCTCTTTGCTCATATATAAATAATCCCCCCCACCCCCAAACACAAGGAACATTACATTCAAGCTATTGAGCTGGTCAGGTACCTTCTTGGCTCTGGGAAGCAACATCTTGTGTTCCATTGACCTGTTAAAACTGTACCAGTGCCATCTGAGGCCTAAGTGTTGTTAATATTTTTTCCCACCCACTTTTAATTAAATGGTAGATCTCCCCTTGAAAGTACGTGAGGAGTGCCACTGTAAAATTCCATATTTACTTACCACTTCTTATTTGCATTTGTTACATTAGTCATAAAACCAAGCTCAAGAAACTGCTGTAACTAAGCTGTATATTAACATAAATGAAGTTTAATTCCCAGAGACTGAAACAGGGCACCTAATGCATTCAAGGATAGGTCTATGGATGAAGATGTGGAAAGACAGGATGTAAATACTGAAATACTTATTAATTACATTTTGCCTACTTTCCTACCCTCCAACTGTCCCCTTTTAGCTGGGATTTCAACTTTTTTCTGAGTCTTGTCCTAAAGAAAACTCTGCTTTTCAGTAGTCTGCAGTCCCTACTCTCTAATAGTCTGTATGTACTTTAAATTACCACTTTCTTCTTGTGAAATATTTAAGTGTGGACTATGTTGACTCATCAGTGTCCACTAGGTCTTACCGTTGGGCTGCCAGGGTCTACCCCTAGCCCCACACACTCATGCACAAGGAAGCTCTTATTGGATATCAGTTAAAAAGGTTGGAGGGCATCATAATTTAATCTCAAAGCCACCTTTTAGGATCTATGGGCTGATCTACATTGCACCCGCCATCACAGCGAAGTCGGGGTCCTGACTGGTTAAACGCTCTTGCATTAAAACGTGATTATCCACACTCATCCATTTTCCCTGTTGCGGTTCTTGATCGAATGCGCGAGCTCGGTTCACACTTGAGAGCTGCGCTGTTTTTCTGCTCTTAAAGACAGCAGCTTTCATGGGAGGAGCAGAAACTCTCCCTGTTTCTGCTGATTCCCCACCAACCGTCCCTGTCTTCCTCTATCCCTGTGTGTGTGTGTGTAGGGATGTATAGGGATGGTGTGAGCATCCTGTTGGGGCTCGAAGCCCGGTGAGAGCTTGTCCCTTGCTGCCGCTGCTGTAGCAGGTGGGGGTGGAGGGTAGAAGGAGGCACCTATCCTCTTTTCCCCATACGCACCGGCTGGAGGCCAGGGTGAGAGGCTGGGGTGTGTCTGCCGATGCTCTTTTCCCCGTGCCAGCCCTTTGCAGCCAGCGCGAGGAAGAGGGGCAACGGCGGTGGCACCCAGTGCTCAGCTTTGGGGGGGGCTGCTAACATCTTCGAAGCTTCAAAGCTGTGCAGCTTCGAAGACCGTGAGATGACATTGCATAGGTTCCTCAGCACTCAGAGCTTTATCACCAGCAAGGAAACTGTGCGAGGTGCACGCTCTTGTCTGATCTTGAAAGCTCGGCAGGGTCGGCCCTGGTCAGAATTTTGGATGGGCGACTGCCTGGAAATCAGGCTTCCTGCACTGAGCAGGGGGTTGTTCTCTCCCTTCAAATGACATTAACTTTTACCCCCCTCTATCCCCTGCTTTGTCTTTAAAAAAAAAAATAAGGATCACAACTGAGTGCCTTTACACACGCTGCCTTCCCCCACCCTTCCCACCCCCCATTCTGCTGGTAGCTTAACTGGTGCTGTAATGTTTTGTCATGGCCCCAATCCAGGGCACATTACAGCATCAGTTAAGCTAGAATAGGTGGGGAAGGGTGGGGAAGGCAGCGTGTGTAAAGGCACTCAGTTCTGATCCTTAATTTAAAAAAAAAAAAAGCCAAAGCAGGGGATAGAGGGAGGTAAAAGTTAGTCTCATTTGAAGGGAGAGAACAACCCCCTGCTCAGTGCAGGAAGCCTGATTCCCAGGTGGTGGCCCATCCAAAATTCTGACCAGGACTGACCCAGCTGAGCTTCCCAGATCAGACTAGGGATGTATGAATCCCTTACCTCATTCTGCATGGGGTTATTCGTGGTGGTGGGGAGGCGCTCCATTCCTCCCCAAAAAATTCTCCCTGGCCAGCTCCACTCCACGGCAACTCTGTGGAGCCGACGGCCAGAGCAGCCGCAGCTGGACATCCGGCCGCTGGGCTGCGCAGGGACGCAAATGGTGGCTGCCATAGCCACTGCCATTTGCGTCCGTGTCTTTAGCTGTGATAGGCTACGTAAATATATACGTCGCCTATCACGGCTAAAGACACGGACGCAAATGGCAGCAGCTACGGCAGCTGCCATTTGCGTTCCTTCCTATTGCCGTGATAGGCGATGTATATATTTACGTAGCCTATCACGGCTAAAGACAGGGGTGCAAATGGCGGCAGCTACGCCATTTGCGTCCCTGCCCTGAGCCGTGATAGGCTATGTAGATACTTACATAGCCTATCACAGCTTGCCAGGGATGCAAATGTTGGCCGCCATAGCGGCTGCCATTTGCGGCCGCAGGCCAGCAGCACCTGGAGCCGCCAGAGCCGCTGCCAGGTAGGCTCCATTTCACGGGGCTTTCGTGAGGTGGTGGGGCAGGTTGCTCCGTTCTGCCACGGATTCCAGGGAGCTGAATTCACTGGAATTCAGCCTCCCTGGGATCCATGGCGGAATTCTCTAACATCCCTAGATCAGATAAGAGCCGGCACCTCTAGCCCTCTGCTGGTGGGTGATAAAACTTCTGGTGCTAACCGTATATGGACAGGCGTGGGAAGGGACTACAACCTTATGCAGTAATGAACACGGAAGAGCAGAGCACATGAATGGGAAATACCGGGATATCAGGGTATTGAAAGCAGGAGCACAGAAGTGGGAAATTCTGGTCCCAATTCGAGGCAGGTCCTGTGTAGTGTGAAAGACGAGCAGTGAAACCTTATTGGAAGCGGAAAAAAACCAAAAGTGTAGATTGGCCCAAAGTCTCACAAAGTGACTTACAAAAAGGAATGATATAAGGTCAGATTGAGCGTACAGTTACTAAGAGGAGAACTGGTGTGAATTAGGGATGTCAGAGAATTCCGCCTGAATTTTAAATGGGAATGAATTCTGACAAATCCAGTCCGCGGAATCCTTCTCGGAATGGGGCGGCCGGGTCGACCCGGACCAGAGCTCACGTGGACCCTTTTTTGTTTTGTCTGCTGAATGGTGGATTTTACGAAAATAATCACGAAAAGAAATCTGTAAATCGGAAATGGAGGAAGAATGTGAATGGCTTTACCCTTTTTACGAGGCATTTTCCCAAGGCTTTCTTTCACTGGGGCTGAGTCGCAAAATCCACGGAAATCCTCCATCTTTTCTGTTTATTGTCTGTGGAGGTCAGGTCAGGTCAGGTCAGGTCTGGTGAGGTCAGGTCAGGTGACTGGAAGTTAAGTGGGGAATCCCCGCGAAGGGCTTTACTCTTACGGAGACCGATGGTGGGCATGCAAAAAGGATTTTTTGGCGGTACTTACAGAATTATTTACTTCAGTTCGAGGAGCCGGAAAAAACCCGGAGGAATCTGGGGCATGCAGACGGTGGAATGGGGCAGCCCTTGGCTCTGTGGAATCCTCGCAGAGCGGAGCCACTCCACGAGGATTCCGGGGGGGAGGAACGGATCACCTCTCCCCCCCACCTGCAGATTCCCCACAGATACAGATGGTGGGGAATCCGTACATCCCTAGTGTGAATCATACAAGCCATTCACAATCTTACGGAAATGCTTCAGTGAAGAGGTATATTTTCAGTGCTTTCTTCAAGGCCTCTACTGAAGGGGTGCATAACTGGGGCCACCATTGAGAAAGCCCTGTCTCTTGTACTCACCAGCCTAACCAATTTTACTAGAGGGTATACTTAAAAACAACCTATGCAGATTTATCTATAACGTACATATAATAGGACCTCAGAGGAAATGGACATAAGTCATAAAGAGACTATTTGAGAAGGGATGGAGATTTAAAAAAATTCTCCATGGAGATTAAAAAAAAAAATCTGCATTTTGAATTAGGACAGCAGAGATTCATTGGGCAGTTGTAAGGGTTCTTCCTCACAGTCTCTGTTCAGTCATGTCTGTGGAGTGAAGCCCCAGACATGATGGCTATATATTACCTCCAGTAGTGGAGGCAGTATGCCTCTCAATACCAGTTGCTGGGGAAAACAAGGGTGCTGTTGCACTCATGTCTTACTTGTGTGTGCAAGCTGGTTGGCCACTGTGCAAACAGGATGCTGGACTAGATGGCTCCTGATCTGATCCATGGTTCTTCTTACGTTCTTCTTTCTTTTAAAGTCCTATTCAAGTGTTACTTTCATGCATGGAGATGGGGGGCTGGGACCATGTCAGGGGCCCCAACCCCAACATTCCATGCCCCATCCCTCAACACCCACACAGTCAGCATGGCTATCTGCCTATGCATAAGGAGCTGGATGTGTTTAGGTGCTCATGCAGGGTTCTCATCATGAGGGAAGTCCACACATATTCATCTACTTATGCATAGGTGCCCCTCTGCAGAGGTCCGTGCTAACTGCATTAACACAGAGGGGGTGGAGTCAGCAAGGCACATGACATTGGGAGTGGTGAGAGCAGCATGTTCCCATTCCCTCTTCTCCACTTGAGAGTCCTACACATAGAAAGCATAGGCATAGGGCTAATGTCATCAGCCATTTTGTGCATTTCTTTCAAAAATTTTCTAAAAGAATTTGAAAAATGTAATTAGACTGAACTCTTTCTGCTGTAGGCCTCGAGTGCAAGAGTGGTCAGGCCTAAAAAAAAAAAAAAAGTGGCAAGTATGAGCAAGGATATTTCCCTACATACACACACATGCACACACAACAATCCCTGCCATTTTGTAGGCATTGTTTTATTTCCATTATTTTGTTTCCTCTTTGTTCTTCATTGTTCAAAGGCCTACTTTTGCCTTCACAGTTACTGGTCTTGGAAAGAACATTGCTCTACAACATGGATGGACAAACTGTGGGAGAGGTGCAACAGGTGGCACAGGAAGTAGGAAGTTATGGCACATAGAACCCATGGGATTGCCTGCAGCATATGGTCACTCCCATGGTGTGCTGCTGACTGGTCTTTAGCTCAGTAACTAGAACCAAGTGGATGTCAGGTGTACTGTGGAGTAGCAGTCTACTTAGGGATGGTACAGGTGTCTGGTTGGGGCTCGTAGCTGTGCTATTTCTCACTGGCTTGGCCCCCTAGGTATCAGTCCACGGATCACTGCGCTTGCCTAACGCAGCATGTGCTGAGTCTGGCAAGCACACGGCCCTCCACTCCCTTGCTGTGCTGCCATTTTGAGTAAAAATGGCAGCTTGGATTTTTCCATAAATAACCATTTACCCAAATGGTGGCCGTAAAGGGGCCATTTATGCAACATTACAGGCATAAATAGACCATTTACACCTGTAATATTGCATAAATGGCCTCTTTACATCTGTAAATGGTTATTTATGAAAAAAGCTGAGCCACCATTTTTACGCAAAATGGCGGCTCAGTGAAGGAGCAGGCAGCTGGGCGCCTGTGGACTGCCCAATGACTTGCCACATGTGGTGAACAGGGGCTGAATCTACACATAGCAGTTTTACCATTATCATACTGCAATGATAACTATTGGTGCACATGACACCAATGGGCACCAATAGTTATCACTGCAGTATGATAATGGTTTAACCACTATGTGTAGATTCAGCTAGGGTCAGGCAGCTGGCAGGGGTCTGGCAAGCAGCGTGCGGTGTGAGATGGGGTGAGTTCACCCATCCCTAAGTATACTGGAGTGGCACAATCTCATAATACATCGGACTTGTATATGTACCCATCAGAGAATGAAATGTAGTCCAGTGTGTGCTTTGCTTGATAGGGAAAAGCCCTTTCTTTTAATTTTGAAAAATGTCCTCTCTCTGGGGTGTTATGTCAGAGAAAAGACATGTTTGCTAATAATTGGTTAAATGCATATTTGAGTTGTAAACTAGGATGTCATTGGTTTAAATCTCAAATCTGCCATAAACTCAGTAGGGTATGGGTGTCCTTAAGGCAAACTTCTATTCACTTAGTTTCTGGACATGGACACCCACACCCCCAATATTTATTATTAAGATTATTTTTATCCCACACTTGACTATAAAGGTTTCCAGAGCAGCTTACAATAACATATTATAAAACACTAAAACAATCAACATAAAACCCAACAACACTCCCATCCACAATAAACAATAAGCTCTCTGGAGCGCCATTTTTTCTTGGTAGAAAGGCAGGGTACAAATCAAATAAACAAACAAACAAGCAGCAAAACCGCAGCAAAAATCAACAAAGAGCAGTGTAGCATCAAACCATATTATAAAACGCACACTCCAATAGGATGGTCTAAACCAGGGGTGGGCAATGGTGGGGGGTCTGGCCACCATCCAGCCTCCCCCCCCATGGGCTGCTCTTGCCGCCATTGGTGGCAGCAAAAAAAAAATGGCAGTTTGCTGCCACTAGCTGTCAGTAATAAATCACTGGCTGATAACAGGGTCGTAAACTTGTCCAAGGCTGCGAGAGGGAAAAGGCAGCTGAAGCAGGGAACTTTTACCAGGGCAGTCGAATCCAAGGCGACGTAGCAAAAAGAACTCCATTTTCCAGTGTGAAGTCCAAAACACACAAGGGAACATAAGCAAGGCAGTGGGTCAGGTCCAGGGTCGAGGCTGAGATGCAGCTTGAGATCCGACGTTGTTCTCCAGCAGCCTTGCTCCAGCCTGCTTCCTGCTTTTAAGGGCCGCATCCTGAAGCAGCTGCATCCAATCAGTCCTCCTGCCTCTGAGACCCTCTCTGTCTTAAATGGACAGAGGCTCACCTGTGTTGTTCCCTTACATGCAGCTAGGGATGTTAGAGAATTCAGCCACAGATCCCAGGGGGGCCAAATTCCAGTGAATTCGGCCCCCCAGAATCCATGGCAGAATGGAGCCCCCCACCCCTCCACCCCGCGAAAGCCCCGTGAAATGGAGCCTACCTGGCTGCGGCTCCGGCTGTGGCCTCGGCGGTGGCAGTGGCAGCTCCAGCTGCTGCCGGGCTGGTGCGGACGCAAATGGCGTCCTGAGTAGGGGACGCCATTTGCGTCCCTATGGTAGCCGATGATAGGCTACGTAAATATTTACGTAGCCTATCATGGCTAAAGCAGGGACGCAAATGGCGTCCCCTATGCCATTTGCATTCCCATTTTATCCATGATAGGCTACGTAAATATTTATGTAGCCTATAACAGCTAAAGTGAGAATGCAAACGGCATAGGGGACACCACTTGTGTCCCTGCTTTAGCCGTGATAGGCTACGTAAATATTTACGTTGCCTATCACGGATAAAACAGGTAGGGATGTACGAAACTCACCTTTTCGCGGATTGATCCGTGGTGGGGGGGGAGGAACTCTGTCCCTCCCCCCAGAATCCTCAACAGGGGGGAGGCGATCCGGTCCTCCCCCCCAGAATCCTGCCCGGCTGGCTCCGCTCCATAGCATCTCTGCGGAGCAGCCGGCCAGGGCCATCCGCAGCCGGATTTCTGGCCGCGGACGGGCTGGTGCGGATGCAAATGGCGGCTGCCGTAGCGGCTGCCATTTGCATCCAGCCAGGCTGCCATGATGGGCTACATAAGTATTTATGTAGCCTATCACGGCAAGCCAAGCAAAACAAAAAAACAGCGTACGCAAATGGCGGCAGCTACAGCGGCCGCCATTTGCGTTCCCTATTTTTTGCCGTTCTAGCCTACGTAAATATTTATGTAGGCTAGAACGGCGAAAAATAGGGAACGCAAATGGCGGCCGCCATAGCCGGGGCCATTTGCATAAGTCTTTTTTTTTTTTTTTGCTTGGCTTGCCGTGATAGGCTACGTAAATACTTAGTGGCCGCAGCACTATGGTGGCCGCAGCAGCCAGTCGAAAGACCAGCCACCGCTGCCGCCACCGCTGCCAGAGCCACCGCCGTCCAGGACATCCGCCCCAGGTAAGCCTCGTCCCAGGGCAAATCGGCGGGGGGGGGGTGGGGGGGGCAGGCCATTCCACCACGGATTTCAGGGGCCGAATGCCAGTGTATTCGGCCTCACTGAAATCCATAGTGGAATTCTCTGCCATCCCTAAAAACGGGAATGCAAATGGTGTAGGGGACACCATTTGCGTCCCTGCTTCAGCTGTGATAGGCTACATAAATATTTACGTAGCCTATCACAGGCCACAATAGGAACGCAAATGGCATCCCCTACTCACGACGCCATTTGCGTCCGCACCAGCCTGGCAATGGCTAGAGGCCCCACTGCAGGTTGGCCCGGCTGGCGGCTCCGCGGCCTGGCCGCAGAGCGGAGCCAGCCGGGCAGTATTCCAGGCGGGAGGAACGGATCTCCTCCCCCCCCATCGTGGATTCCGGGGGGAGGAACGGATCGCCTCCCCCCACCTGCGGAACCTGGCGGAGTCAGGTAAGCAGGGTTTCGTACACTCCTACATGCAGCCGCCTTCGCTCTGCAGGGGTCAGTGGCATTTTCCCCTCTGAACCCTCTGAGGGGGGGCTTCAGCTGGGCATGGAACATCCACAGAAGGTAAGGGGGCTTGGGCTCTTTCTGTGCTGGTCCCTTCCCTCAGTCTGGAGCCTGCCATTCCCCTTCATCCTCAGAGGAGTCCAAGGGAGACATGACACTAGCAAGCTAAATTTGTCGTTTTGAAGCCCCTGTAGCAGTTTGCTGGTGAAATTCTGCAGCAAACTGGTAATTTCCCCACCACCACCCACACTGCACCACCGCATTTCAGTGACCCAGACAGGGATGTCAGAGGATTCCGCGACGGATCTCAGTGAGGCCAAATGCCAGTGCATTCGGCCCCCTGAAATCCATCACAGAACGGCCTGCCACCCCACCCCCGCGGATCTCCCTCAGGACGAGACTTACCTGGGGTGGATGTTCCGGACAGCGGCGGCTCCAGCGGCAGCTGTGGCGGCGGCGGCGGCAGCCGACCGGCTGTCGCCGCCGCCATTTGCAGTCTGTGTTTTTTTGTTTTTTTCCCCCCATAGACGTGATAGGCTACATAAAGACTTACGTAGCCTATCATGTCTGGGTTTTTAAAAAAACCAAAAACCGCGTACGCAAGTGGCGGCGGCTATGGCCACTGCTATTTGCGTTCCTTATTTTTCACCGTCTTAGTCTACATCAATATTTACGTAGACTAAGACGAAAAAAAGAAAGGGGAATGCAAATAGTGCCCACTATACTATTTGCATTCCCCATTTTCTTCATCTTAGTCTACGTAAATATTGACGTAGACTAAGACAAAGAAAAATAAGGAACGCAAATGGTGGCGGCCGTAGCCACTGCCATTTGCGTATGCTTTTTGTTGTTGTTTTACCCAAAACTCTCCGTGGCTGGAAATCCAGATGCGGACGGCCCTGGCTTGGGCCTGGCCGGCTGCTGCGCAGAGCCACCACGGAGCACAGCCGGCCGTCGAGGATTCTGGGGGGGAGGACCGGATCGCCTCCCCCCTGTCGAGGATTCCGGGGGGAGGGATGGAATGCCTCCCCCCCTACCATGAACAGAATCCGCGGAAAGGTAAATGACTTTTGTATATCCCTAGCCCAGATGGGAGACGGCACACCAGAGGAGGGCGGGGTATGCAGCCAGCAGGCCACATGTCTAAGATATAGAGAGTTGTACCCCTGATGGTAAAGAATTCTACTGTCTGGATGCGTCTGCTCAAGAACTTCTTTGTCTCCCTCACTTCACACTGCAAAGAGAAGCACAAGAGGGCTTTTTCTGAAAGATCTCAGTGCTCAGGTAAGTTTGCAAATGTGGAGGAAATCCTTCAGATATTCCAGCCCCATATCATTTAGGGTTGATATGTTAAAACCGGTACCATGAATTGGGTCTAGAAAAAGATGAGGGGGGTGCAGCGCATACAGCACCAGTGGATCAATGTAGGTGGAACTAGGTTGGATCCCTGAACCTGAACTCTTATTTTAGAAGGTAGGTTACACGGCAACAGGTCTAGGGGTGGACGAAAGTCACTTACCTGTCCTCGAAGGACGTTCGCGGTGGGGGGGAGGCGCTTCGCTGGTCCCCCCGCAAAGTTCAGGCTGGGGGGGGAGGCTTCCCGCCTCGGCCCGGCCGAAATTCAGGCCGGGGAGGAGGCTTCCCGCCTTGCCCGGCCGAAATTCAGGCCGGGGAGGAGGCTTCCTGCCTCGCCCGGCCGCGAACGCGAAAGTTTAAAAAAAAAAAAACGCCCCCTGATAGGCTACGTGACGATTCACATAACCTATCACGGCTAGATCTCCAAAGTGAGCCGTGATAGGCTATGTGAATCGTCACGTAGCCTATCACGGGTGACTTTTAAAAAAAAAAAAAAGCGCGTACGCTAATGGCGGCCCCCATAGGGAGCCGCCATTCCTGTTCCTTATTTGGTCGCTGTAGTCTACGTAAACATTTACGTAGACTACAGCGACTAAATAAGGAACGCGAATGGCGGCTCCCTATGGGGGCCGCCATTAGTGTACACACTTTTTTTTTTTTTTTTAAAGTCACCCGTGATAGGCTACGTGACGATTCACGTAGCCTATCACGGCTGACTTTGCAAATCTAGCCGTGATAGGCTACGTGAATCGTCACGTAGCCTATCGGGGGCGTTTTTTTTTTTCTTTCATTGCAATGGCGGCGGCGGCAGCCGGTCGAAAGACCGGCTGCCGCTCCCGCCCCGCTCGAACACCCGCCGAACCGCCGGCCGGACCCGCCGCCGGGAGGGACATTCGGCGAAGGTAAGTCCCGTCCCGGGGGGGGTGCGGGGGCGGGGGGGTGCAGAGGATTTCTCCCCGAAACTTGTTCGGGGGGCCGAACACGTTGGCGCTCGGCCCCCCAAAGTTTCGGGGAGAAATTCTCCGCCATCCCTAAACAGGTCCCATTAATTATTATTAACTATTTATTATTAAGTAATACTTATATACCATGTAATATAATAAAACCTCTAAGCAGTTTACATAAAACGTTAAAAGTCACTATTTAAAATATACGATTAAAAAACAGTTGCAACTGCAATTACAACAAAAACAGCAATGAAAAAGTAAAATGGTGCAGCAGCGTGAGTAATTATGATTAATTAAAAGCCAGAGAAAGCCTGCATCATTAAGCATGTTTTCAGGAGGTGTTTAAAACATACCACATTTTCTGCTTTCCAAATTGCACAGGGGAGGGTGTACGCCACTCTTGAGAAGGCCGGCTTTCACGATCTTATGTAGTGATATTGTGTTGGTCATGGAATTAGTAGCAAGGCCTCTTCTGAAGATCTTAAAGGTCGTCTGGGTATATACAGGGGAAGGCGGTCTGCTAGGTATCGTGGTCCCAATGCAGTCTGTAGAAAGCACCTTTCATGGTTCTAGCAGGAAAGATATTTTTCAATAATGAATGAAATATCCGTTATTGTAAAACAGAATTGCACAGTGAAGCATCAGAGATGTGATGCTTTCACAGAGTATGCTTTCAAAAAAGTGCAAAAAAGGAAAAATATAATAAAATACAATTCAACATAGAATCATAGAATCATAGAATAGTAGGGTTGGAAGGGGCCTATAAGACCATCAAGTCCAACCCCCTCCTCAATGCAGGAATCCAAGTTAAAGCATCTCTGACAGATGGCTGTCCAGCTTGTAATACTTACTGTTCTAGAAAACCACACATTTCTCCCCCACTTTTTTTTAGTAAAGAAAAAAAAAACCTGAGGGATAGTGGAAGGAGAATAGAGTTGAAAGAAGCATGTCAAAGTGGAGGGATTTATTTTGTCAACCGCAAATTTTAGGAACTTTGTATCCAGGCAAACAACAAAATGAAATAAACCCAGTTTTTTCAAATGCAATACTGGCATAAGGAATTGAATCAATAAGGTGCATTCTTGTTAAACAAGGTACATTCTGGAGAGAATGTTCAGAGCTGAAAGAGAGGTGTGTGTGAGGGTGTGGATGTGGGGTCTGCAGTCCTCTGCACACTTACCTGAGAGTAAATGCCTTCAACTCTGTGGCAATCATTTCTGAATAAAATGAAGAGCACTGGGCTTCACAGCTGTTTTAGCACCAGAGATGGCGGAGAATTTCGTCACGGACCCCAATGAGGCCAGATTCCAAAGAATCCGGCCTCCGGAGTCCGTGGCAGAACGGAGCACTTACGTGTGCCTCCCTCCAGAATCCGTCTGAGCTGACTCTGCTCTGCAGCGATCCCACAGAGCTGGCCGCCGGCTCCGCATCGCTGGCAATACAGCCAGCTGCCATTGCCGTGCCATATCGCTGGCTGAGTGAGGGCTAACTCCGGATGCAAATGGTGTAGTGGATGCCATTTGAGGCCATAAAGCTGTTAGATTAACCTAATTGCAGCCATTCAATGCATTTTAAATTTAATGGGACTTTCTCCCAAAAAAAATATGCTGAAGCAGGACTCCCCACGACATTTTACTGCCTGAGACAAAGGACAAGATAGCTGTCCCATTCCAGGTACAGAAGCAGACTGGAGTAGCTGTTGAATCTAGGGATGTACGAAAGTCACTTACCTTCCCACGGATTATGTTCATGGTGGGGGGGAGGCATACCATTCCTCCCCCCGGAATCCTCGACGGCTGGCTGTGCTCCGCGGCGGCTCCGCAGAGCAGCCGGCCAGGCCCAGGCCAGAGCCGTCCGCAGCTGGATTTCTGGCCGCGGAGGGCTCTGGGTAAAAAAACAAAAACAAACCGTGTACGCAAATGGCGGCAGCTACAGCCGCCGCCATTTGCGTTCCTTATTTTTCGCCATCTTAGTCTACATAAATATTTACGTAGGCTAAAATGGCAAATCAAAAAGGGACGCAAATAGCACCCACTACGCTATTTGCATTCCCCTTTATTTTCGCTGTCATAGTCTACGTAAATATTTACGTAGACTAAGATGGCGAAAAATAAGGAAGGCAAATGGCGGCAGCCGTAGCCACTGCTATTTGCATACATGTTTTTTTTTTAACCCAGCCGTGATAGGCTACGTAAGTCTTTATGTAGCTTATCACGTCTCTGTAAAAAAAAAAACCAAAACAAAACCAACAAGACTGCAAATGGTGGCGGCGGCAGCCGGTCAGAAGACCAGTCGCCGCAGCCGCCACCACCGAAGCTGCCGCCACCGCCGCCCAGAACATCCCTCCCAGGTAAGTCTCATCCTGGGGGGGATGGGCAGGGGGGTGGCAGGCCGTTCCACCACAGATTTCGGGGGCCGAATGCCAGTGCATTCGGCCTCACCGAGATCCGTGGTGGAATTCTCTGACATTCCTAGTTGAATCTTACTTCTACACTGGACACAAGAAAGCACCCTCCACTGCACCTGAAGACAGCAGGCTAGCTTAGGGGCTGCAAGGTAGACTGTGTGGGTGGCACACACAGCTCTGTCCTCCAGCACTTCACTGTCATTCTGTGCCGCCGCCATCAGGATCTGCCACCTGAGGCAGCTGCCTAATGGTGGGACCGGCCCTGTACCGAAGAATTAACAAAATGATTTGGAGAAACAACGTTGGAGGAAGGGCTATTTCACAAAATTGGTTCTCCTGAAATTGCTTGCTGAGTTTCATGAATTTTTCGTTGAATCACTCTTCTCTGCAACTATATATATACCAGAGTATAAAGACTGAGAACAGTGGAAACCCAGGGATATGAATCAGTTTTTGTTTTTGTTTGCAGTGGAAAGGAAGCTGAAAATAAAATATGGTTCCTGGATAGTCAGCCTACTGTACATGGAGGATTGGGGAAGCTAAAAGAAATCTATTCACAGTAGGTTAAAGTTGGCCACAGGAGCAGCTGACATTGGAAGCTGACTAGAGGGATGATGTTGTTGGCAATTTGTTGACGGCTTCCCAAACAGCAGGGATAAACAGAGCACTGGGCTTTAATTTTAGGGTATATTTGCGCCCCATTAAACTAGAGACACCAAATGATGTCCATTTAAACTAATTCCTGGCAAGCCTTAAAAAAAAAAACCTTTGTTGATAAAAGATCATTTAGAATGAAGAAGACATACAGTATTATATGCAGTATTATATGCACCTCATGAGACGCCAGCACTAAGCACCAAAAATCAGATGCCACTGATGTTCTATATTCACTTCCCCTACATTAGGGTGGTTTTTAAACAAAGTGGTGTGTGCATCCATGCTCATATACTGTATTAGGAGATGTTGTAGTCCACTAAAGATATGCAAACTACCCCTTGACTGAGTGGAAAATCCCAACAATCCCCCCACCCCCACCATGGATAACAGGAAATCCTAGTCGTAGTTGCGATGGCAGTCATCATAGTTGCATCCTCAAAATGTATCCAGTTTAATAAACCAGCAATATGGTACACAGCTCCACATTTTCCGGTCTCATTTATTTATTTAAAAATAGTTTTTATCCCACCTTTTTATCAAAAGTAACATTTTTAAGTGGATTTGATCAATGTATTCAAACCAACAATACAATTAATGGGAGAAAAGGCAGCAATAAAACACTAAAATTAAGAAATCATGGAAATAAAATTAACATTTCAGCAGACTAAATGCCAGCCAGAAAAGAAAGGCCCAGCAGCAGAAGGCTATTGGAGAAGGGCAAAGATGGGTCAGGAAGTTTCACACTCTAGTGGGGCAACAGAGAAGACCCATTCCTGCATCCCAACCAAATGTAATTCAGATGTTGATGAGATGCAATAGAAAGCATCCATAGAAGATCTCAAGGGGTGAGCAGACTCCTTTGGGGAAGGCATTCTTTAAGGTGTCCTGGTCCAAAACCATTTAGGCCTGTAAACATTATACCCAGTATGTTGAATTGGGAAGTGTATCGGAAGCCAAAGAGGCTGTTGTAACAAAGGAATTACATGCGCCTGATAGCCAATTCCACTTAGCCTTGGCTGCTACATTCTAGATCAGCTGAAGTTTCTGGATAGTTTTCAAAGACAGCACCAGAAAGAGTGCATAGAGGACATCCAAGTGAACCGTCCACAGAGCTTCAGCTATTGGGCAGTATATAAACAAACAAACTAACTAACTAAAGCCAAATCAGCTTTGTCAAGCAGTGAGTGTAGCTGGTTCAGCAACTAAGTTGAGCAAAGGCAATCCATGAGCTGCTTCAAGGCCAGATCATGTCCCAACTTTCTTCTAACCATTGGATAGCACTGGCTCCTGCTAGTCTCACAGCTCCAGAAGCGCTGCCAGACCTTGGTCACAAGATGATGTCATTTGTTAGTTCAACAACAGTCAAGAAAGGAGTAGGTTTGGGTATTTTCCATCTTCATGATAGATACTGCGGCTTTTGTTAGTCTGTGGGTTGTGTTAAAAAATATATATAATGCCCTTCATGCGTTACTCACATGAAGAAGGCATCATCTGAGTAACGGGGAGTGAAGATGTACTCTTGACCCTGCCAGTTGCACCAAAGCCTACACACAAGCAGCTGCTTGCCTAAGGGTTTTGCCATGCAAACAACCATGTCGATGCATGGATGTCTGTAGAATGGGCCAGGCAACATGCCCAATGCAGGGTGGGAACAGGGTGGGAAAACTAGTGAGTGGATCCAGCATTGCATGGGTTGGACTTGGAATAGCCCTCAGTCTGATACAGCGAAGCCTTAAAGCAAACTTACACTGTTGTCAGAATTGGACACAGTGGCCCCATGCCATCTGAGTGAAGCCACACCCACTAACACCCTCGCCATGGTGCACCCCTATAGGCCCCTGTGGGAGAAGTCTTCCCACTCTATTCCCCTGCGGGGGGCTGCCCCACAGCAGTGAGGAAGAGCAGGCATATAACTATGTCTTGCAATATAGAGGAGTTAAGCAATCATTTTACTTCCCAAGAACATAAAGAAAATGCACATGGATAAATTCAAGGCCTACAAATCTATCTTGGCTTCAAACTGTATGGACCACAAAGCCATGTGCTGGTTAGGGAAGTCTGCCCCTAGGGGCTGAAGATGTTATTGCAGGTTTCAACCACTTGGACACATTAACATTAATTTTTAAAAATTGGTGGATTTTAAAAACAAAATAACCCTGAAGTGCACAGCCCTAGGGTCCTCTGAGTATGCATGCCAAGTTCCAGGTGTCTAGAGTTGGTGCTATGGTGCAGACAGATGGATAGACAGACAGACATACTCTTTTATTGTAGATATATAGTAAAGCTGCCTGAATAACTTTATTTACTAGGCTAGGTATAAATATAGAATTTATATTTATAGTTGAAAGTAGGGTAGCTGCTTATGCATTGCCAAAAACCAGGAAATTCATCACCCAAAAAAGGACAAAAACAGGATACAGATAAGAATTACATGTGCTAATTTATATGTATAGATGCAAAGTTAGAATAAGTACAGTAATTAAAATAGAAATACAATACATTTCACCATAGTGAGGGAGAGTGTGACCCATTTGTAGGGATGTACGAAAGTCACTTACCTTTCGCGGATTGTGTTGATGGTGGGGGGGGAGGCGCTCCATTCCTCCCCCCGGAATCCTGAACGGGGGGGGAGGCGCTCCATTCCTTCCCCCCCCGCCAGAATCCTGGCCAGCCGGCTGTGCTCCGCAGGGATTCTGCGGAGCCACCGGCTGGCTAGCAGGGATGCAAATAGTGGCGGCCGTAGCTGCCGCTGTTTGCGTCCCTGCAGTCAGCCGTGATAGGCCACGTAAATGTTTACGTAGCCTATCATGGCTGACTTAAAAAACACACAACAACAACGTGCGTACGCGCATTGTTGTTGTTGTTGTTTTTAAGTCAGCCGTGATAGGCTATGTAAACATTTATGTAGCCTATCACATTTTTTTTAAGCCTAGCCATGATAGGCTACATAAATCTTTACGTAGCCTATCACGTCTTTTTTTTTTTTTTAACTGGAAATGGCAGCGGCGGCAGCCAGTCGGAAGACCGGCCGCTGCCGCCGCCACCACTGGAGCCACCGGAGCCGCCGGAGCCGCCGCCGCCGCCGCCGCCGCCAGGAAGATCCGCCCCAGGTAAGTCTCATCCCGGGGGGGCAGACCGTTCCACCACTGATTTCGGGGGGCCGAATGCGCTGGCATTCAGCCTCCCCGAGATCCGTGGCGGAATTCTCTGATATCCCTACCCATTTGCCTGTTCAGTCTGCTATCAAGTGCTAACAGTTGATGGGGAACTTCAAGCCCCTGCTGTTCTCCCTTCTTATGGCCCTTTATCTTTAGCCCAGTCAGCCCTTCAAACAGACACCTTCACACAGAAGATTGTACTCTGTAAAGTAGAATACACAGCCATCCTTAACTGCACGGGCGATGGAGATCGTTTTATCCCTGCTCAGTGCTGGTTCTACAATGCCAGATGCACCTACAGCATCCCTGACAGATGGCCATCCAGCCTCAGCTTAAATGCGCCAGCAAAGAAGAGTCCATCACCTCCCAAGTGCCAAAGAAAGACATCAGTGACACACACAAACAAACTGCTAAGCATCCTTTCCACCGAGATGAAGCAGGGCTTCAAACTGTCCCTTTTTCTACTGCCCATATATTAGTCACCAGAACAAATAGCACATCAAGAAGACATGTTGAAAGCCACTGTGCAAATAGTCTAGGACAGAAGATTATGATGTGTTCCCAGCTTATCCATTGAGGAGTTTGTGTGTTGTGTAGTGCACTGTCTCAGAAAACTCTTTGACCCTGACCTGCCCCCGACCCCATTTTGTGTGCCTTTCTCTTGTTCCAAAAGAAACCAGTGTTGGATTCGGAAATATGTCTTGCAGTATGGAGCACGGTTATGCAATCACTTTACTTCCCAGTAACATAAAGAAAATGCATATGGATAAATTAAAGGCTACACATTTTTTCAATAAATATAAGTTTCTATATTTATAAA
Organism: Heloderma suspectum; assembly: GCF_057233095.1. NCBI lineage: Eukaryota > Metazoa > Chordata > Lepidosauria > Squamata > Helodermatidae > Heloderma > Heloderma suspectum. The sequence goes on from NC_139461.1 coordinate 55,128,723, forward strand.
ACACACAGCGGTCGCCCTCTTGACAGAAAATTAGATTTCGGCACAAAATTTACTCTCTCGGCATCTGGCTCAAGGTGAATTTTTGGAATGTCAAAGTGAATGAAAAGAAGCTAAAAAGCTTTGTGGCATTATGAAAGCACGGTGGAAAGGTGCTTTTGTGGTGTGCTTTAAACTTTGACTGAGCCATTTAATATCCCATTAAAAAATGCAAGACATATTTTCAGAAAAAAAATCTATGGAAAATCGGTTTTAAAACAAGAATTTATGAAAGACATACTGCTCTAAGCACAATGTAGTTATTTTTAAACGGGAAGTTAAAAGGCAATAATTGCACTAATTTTACTATTTAAATCTAATACATGTCCAGATGTTTTTGACTAGGATTTGCGTAGGTTTTCTTTCCATTCTTTCTTCAAAAAAAAAAATGAACAAAATCCTTGATAACATGTAGGGACTCAGCATTGTCTGTGAAAGCACAGGAGATGGCAGAGGCTAGGAGTGCTTTTTATCAGCTGAGGCTGGTGGACTAGCAGTCCTGAATCTGCCATAGACCCCACCATGAAAAAATAGATGTGCAGAGAATCTTGAAGTCTGTATGTATTTCAGGACCATGTAGGAAGAGATTTAACTAGGGCAGACATGCCCATTCTAGTGCATGAACTCTGTAGCTGCCATTTTCCGAGATGGCTGACACACAAATGGGGATAGGCAATAACTCATGAACAAATGCAAGTAGAAAGCTCATTTGGTGGGGCAAAATGTGTGGGGGGGGTAGTCAAGATGGGTTGAAGAACTATCACTAGTCAATGGTACCACCTCATAGAATGCCAGACTAGGAGCAAACTACTTTCTCTTTCACTTTTCTCTGTCCTTCCCTGTTTTTTTTTTAAATTACTTTCTGTTGTTCTTTTTCCTCTTAGTCTTCCACTCACCCTTCTTGCAGCCTAGTGTTCTCTCCCCACCCACCCCCAACCCCACTGCCCCCTTCCAACCCAATTCTCCCCTGTTGGGCCCAGAAATTATCCCACTCTGACACCATGTAGAACAGCCTTCCCCAGCATGGTGCCCTCCAGATGTTTTGGACTTCAGCAGCCCTAACAAGCTTGCCTAATCTGCAGGAATGCTGGGAATTGTTATCTAAAAATCTGGAGGGCACCAGGTTTGGGAAGGCTAATGTAAAGAGTATGAAAGAAGGACCAGCAGCCATGTTGAAGTAGAAACTGAAGGGCCTTTCCCAGAAGAGACAGCCTCTCCTTCATTGAATGCCACTTCTCCTTCCTATTCTCCCTCTAACCCATGAAGAACCATAACAGTATCATGCCACAGCATACATCCGCCTTATTTCCCTGTATGTCCAAGCCTTTACCTGACATATCTGATCCAGGCAACGTGGAGGTTTCTAGGGTCAATGCACTAGGAGTATGGTTAAAATAAAAGACAGCCTGAGTTCCTTGGTAAAAGGCTTCACAAAAAAGGCTGGTCTTGGATAGGGATTGGAAGGAAGTAAGAAAGCTGACATCACACAGATATCCTGGGAGGCAAGTCCTCTATGGAGCAGCAGTGGAATAATTTCAAGGAACAAAAGAACTTTTGGTGATGGAAGGTGCTGGAGCTAGAAGACTAAAAGTAACAGCCAGGGACTTTTCAGGATGTAAGATCAGAGAGATAAAGGAGGGAAGGCCATAGAAGGCTCTGGAGTTAAATTTGTGTCCCACTTTATTTGTGGAAACTACCATTTCTTTCCCATTTTTGTGATATCTAGACACAGTCCCTTCCAGCATAATTACTCTGCTTTGTGTCTATATTGTGTTTTCTCTTCATCCCATCCTATCCAATGTAACAACCAATTCTTCATACAAACAAATGTCTTTAGATATTCAAAGTTTCTTGACAAGCTTGAAAATTGCTGAGCATTTTGAGATGCTGCAGAGATATATATCAAGTTGCCCCTTATCCAAAGAGTTGTTTTCCTGTCTACAGTATACAAAAATACTGAACCACAGGGCTAGCCCTACCACTTTGCTGAGTGATGTGATCACCCCAACTGGCAGATTCTGGGATGCAGCAGCAATATGTTGGAGGAAAAAGTTGTGTTCCACACAGCCTTCCCTGTGTTCCCACAGCTAGCCTTCTGATTTCAGGTGCGGTGGAGGACACTGCCCTATCATCAGTCTTGAAGAAAGAGTCAACTGCCAGTCCAGGCAGCTTTTGTGGGCATCTCTACACCATCCTAAAATCCTGCATTTAAAATGGGGCTTTCTGCTTCTGTTTTAAATGCAAGATCACAGCAACTCCCTTTTTCACGTGCTTCCTCCCCCACCCTTTCCCCCTCCTTCTCCCCATATCGGAGTCTTCCATTCTCTTCCATTGATCTCGCTATTCTTCTTGCTGCTGTTCCTCTTTTGACGGAGGGAACTCAAGTGGAACACAACAAGGTAATGTGATAGCTCATTATCAGCAGTCTATTTTAAAAAGAAACAAAGGGCATTTAGTGCAGGAGATGCCCTGGAGGGTCACGGCATCATGTAAAGAGCCCGCAAACTTCTGTGAAGGAACACTCTCAATGGCAGGATAAAAGCTCTGTGTGAAGAAAACCTGTATATGGAATGGGCACCAACTCTTTGCCTCAGGCAGCAAAATGTCTTGGGCCAGCCCTGCTAAGCCAGAATTAAACTGTGCCACTGAAATATTTCCCATTGATTTACGAGGGATATTTTCATCCCCTACGAAAGAACTTTGGGGTCAACTTTGACAAAATATTTTAAATATTTCAGTCATTCTCTCTCTTTCTCTCATATCTCATGGAAAGTTTTACACAGATTAAATAGCATACAATGCCATAGTGGCAGTATTATTAAAAGCGTGAAGCCTTACAACTGAATAGCAAGGTCTTAACTAGCCTGACATTTTTATGTGGGTAGAAAATCTTTTACATTCGAAAAACAAATATTGCTTTAATCACACATTACAGATATTTGAACCGCAGCTCTCTGAACAGCACATCTGTTCTATGTGCCACAGTGACGCATGTGGTGACATGTCCCTTCTATTTATGTCAATCAGATAGGTTGCTTTACATTAGTAAGACACAGTATTCATCAAAATAGATTTTTACAGGGTTAGAGATGCTTCTCTGTAGAGGCTCATAAGCACGGCATGGCCCATAGTTCATTGGGAGAACACATGCTTTGCAGGCAAATGATCCTGGGATCAGTCTCTGGTCATTTCCAGGGCTGCAAAAGAGTCAATTCTGAGAACATGGAGAGCCATAGCCTATCAGAATAGATGATACTGAGTTTGGTGGACTCAGTACATGGCAGGTATACATGTGCACTTGTGAAAGATTCTGTTCCAATTAACATTTTTCATTGTGTAGAAAGCTAGATGCTTGCACTAGAGCAACCAAATGTTTCCATCATCCAGAACAAAAATTCATTGCTAGACTGCCACTTTTTCCGTTTCTTGTTGTGCCCTGCTTTTCTAAGGAATATGGAGATATTTTCCAGTGCTCAAAACAAGTAAGAAGCGGGGGAAGGACATTGTATTTCCTAGACAGTAACAGCAGGAATGAGGGAGAATTTTATTCAGTTCACATTTCGATATGAACTTACCAAATTTGCACTTCCCAAATCAATTTGTGAACCGGAACACAGTTGTCCTCCAGTGTTATTCATAGTGCTATAGATTTTGCAGTACAATTCTCTGAACCAGTATATGCATAGAAAAATGCTTATATTCGGGAAAAGGGCATGCAAATTTGAAGAATCAGTCACTTTTGGTTTCTCTCCGTTTCTCATTTTTCCAATCCTAAATTTGGTTCATCACAGGCTTTGAGAATTTTCAGAGTCTTAAGTTTGATTTGTCCTGAACTAGAGATGGCCATTGTGGGGAAATCTGGCCCTTTGAGGGCTTGCTGGATTTGCCCAGAATCCCTGGCTCAGCTTTCATGTGAGCCAAGCAGCGGGCTTTTTCCCGAAATCTGGAAATTTTTGCGGGGTGTGTGTGTATCTTCTTAAAATCAGTATTTATGCAAGTTGCAGCTGTGTTGCATACATTATACGAATTTGGGGCATAATCTGCTCATATTTATGGCCATAATTTGCATGTATTTATGGCTGTAAATATGCACAAATTAGACAAAGTACAGCTGAAATTTGCATACATTATGCAAATTGCAGCTGCAACTTGCATAAATCCTGATTTTGAGGGGAGAACCACCTGAAAACCCACAAGCTGGCCTGACTCAATACAGGTCGAGTTGATCCAGCTTGTGAGTAAGCAAGCTGGAGTCTGGGGGGCGAGCTGCTTAAAGCTTGGAGAACTTGACCTTCCAGATGGATTCCTTCGACATCCCTATCCTGAACGTTGATAAATTTTTATCTTAAGTTTGCATGACAATTCATAAGTGTTTTGTGTTCATTTCTCTTAATACATGCATTTTGTATGCATTTTTGCCTATTGTCCACATTGTTGAAAGCACTTTTCCTAATATAATGCATTTTTAACATTATTTCCTCTAATATATACATCTGTGTACATATTTTTTATTGGAGAACTTCATTGCAAAATTTGGGGCAGTGCAAATATTGAAGGGTAACTGAGTTTCGGTTTGAAAGTGCAAAATTGGGTAAATTTGCATTAAAATGTGAATTGAACAAATTTATCCCCCATTCCTTCTATAAGCCTGGCTCAAGGAAAAGCGGCTTCAGGAGAGAGACATTTGCAGAGAATTAGCAGGTGCAGGAAAAATTAACTTCCTCCCGCTCACCTTCCAGTTCTCAAGTCCATTGACCTGCTGCCTCTTTAACATTGCCTTTGAAAAAATAACACTCATTGGCTGCCATGATGCCCTTACAGTATGGGAGTAGTTTCAACAGTCATTAGAACTAAGATTAACAGTGCAATCCCATATAGATCTACCCTAAAGTAAGTCCCAGTATAAGAACAGAGTGTTAGACTTTGTATATTTTACATAATGTACAAAATACATGTAGTATGTAGATGACTCCAGCAATGCAAAATGGGTACTACCTGTTTAGGTCTCAATTAGGGATGTACAGATGTTGTTAAATCTGTTCTGTCTGTGTTTCACAGATTGTCAGGAATCTTTCGTTCCGTCATCCACTGCTTGATGGAATTGGATTTTTCTCAGTGTCCCAAACTTACGTTCGTATTGGAAAGTGCACACTTGCACAAATGTTCACTTCAAAAAATGTGCATTTGCACAAATGTGTAAATCCCCCCAAATCTGCATTTTCACAATTTTGGTCAGTTTTTTTTTTTTTTTAATTCTGATTGTTCATATTTTGTATGACTAAATTTGCATACAACTCTGGAAAGCAAAAATGGTCCCCAAGTCTGCAGAATCCTGTGACTTGGAAAAATACGGTCTGCTGATGAATCCATGGGTCAGTTTCACAGAAGTCCAAACTCATCTGACTCTGTTGCAGATTTCTCTAGCATCTCTAGTCTCAATAGCACAATATTGCAGTGAATTAAGCACAGATGCAGCATTGCTTACATTTGCCCTTGCTCTGGAACTGCTGGCACTAGGTCCTGGTGGCTTTGATGATATTTCTATATTTTTCCAACTTTGCAAGCCACTTTCCATATAACTATTTATTTTCCAAACTTTAAGTAGAATGTTGGATTTTGAAGTTTGAGAACCCAGTCTAAAAAAAAAGTAGCTTCCTCTCCAGCCATAATTGTATGAATCCACACTATACTACGGAAACTTTAAATCTAAATATTCACTTAATGTTTGTAGGACTTGGCTTTTACTGAACACCTAGGACCCAAATTATTGTTATTTTTCTACCAAATCAGGCTTTGTGTAAATATATTCCTTCATGGGCTTCTTCACTCCACCAGCAAAACCAGATGAATAAGCAACAATGTAAGCGAACATGGAGCCAATGAACTCTGAACCCAATCGGTCTCATATAAAAATATGCCTCACGGCAATAATAAAAGGAAATTCTTAAATAGAAAGAGCTGTAGGGAGCTTGCATCCCATTTCCCTGCTAGGAAGAACACTCAGCCCTAATCCGTGGAGGCTGGCGGCTCCGATTTCAGTGGGGCCATGAATCCATTCTGGGTTTCAGCCATTCAGTCAGAACCAGCCAGAACTCTAAAGGAGCTCTCCAAGGTGATGAACCTGTTTTGTGGATAGGGTTCAGCGCTTTGAATAGCACCTTTAGGGTTTGGGCTGATTCTGACTGAAACCCAGAACACATTCACTGCCCCACCGAAATAGGAGCCACCGGCCTCCAGTGGCCCCAACTGCTAGTTGCATTAGGTGTGCAGCGCAGAAGGGAAGCGACGCGTATGCTGGCCCCATCCATCGGCTAGAGAACTAAGGACTGCTGGATTATGTGTGTAAACCTGTGTGTGTATGCATGTGCATGTGTGTGTTTTATTACTTCTTGTTTGTAAGCTGCCTGGAGAGACATTTGATTGAATGACAGGGTATAAATTTTCTAAATGAATAAATAAATAATCTCTCTCTCTCTTTCTCTCTCTCTCTCTTACACACACACAGCCAGAGACAGAGAATGAGAGAGGGCATCTAATACATGGTCTATACCAGGGGTGGGCAACTTATGGCCTCTGGGTGTTTTGGACTACAACTCCCATCATTTCTCACTATTGGCTGTGTGGGCCCATGAGAGTTTTAGGCCAAAAAATCTGGAGGGCCATAAGTTGCCCAGCCCTGGTTTATAGTATACGTATAAGAACTAAGGAGGGTACCAGATTGAGGGAGGCTGTTGTAATATGTTCTGAACATTTGGCCCCTACGAACATTCTTGCTGCCATATTGTGTACCAACTGAAGTGTGTTATTACTGATTGCGTATCAAAAGTATTTATACATCACTTTCCTGGCTGTACAAGTTAGAACAATAAATACCTCGCTGGCTGTGGATGATGGGAGTTGTAACCCAGCACATCTGGAGGGTACCAGATTGAGGATGGCTGCCTTAAATTATGAGGGAGAAGGCCACAGGTTAAATCAGATTTATTTATTTATTCTATTACATTTCTATAGTGCTCAATAGCGGGAGCTCTCTGGGTGGTAGGGATATGCCCACCCCAGCTCGGGTTCTCTGGGCACCCGCTAAAGCACCACCCCTGCTCATCCCCCCTCCCAGAACCATGCTCGAGCCCCCACAAGTTCAGCTAGTCACTCGCACTCACCCCGGGCCCGTCCAGCAAACGCCCACTATTTTGCCACCATTTTTTACAAGAAAAGGGAGCTTAAAAATGCACATATTTAAATATGCGCAGTTTGGGGCCAGGAAAGCTTAATATGCACAATATTAGAGGTATTATGCATTATGCCTCTAATATTGCACATATGAAGTTTCCTGGCCCCAAACTGTGCATATTTAATATGAACATTCTTGAAGCTCCTTTTTTTCCAAAAAAAAAAAAAAGGAAGCAAAATGGCAGGTGCTCACCAGATGGGTTGGGGTGAGTCTGGGAGGGTGCAAGCAGAAGCGAGCAAGGGCAGGGGCTCAGGGGGCATAGTCCGGGGGTTGCAGGCAGGGGGGCGACAGAATCCCAGACCAAGTTGGGCATCCGCAACATCCCTACTGGGCGGTTCACAACAATTAAAACCACAAAATACAGCCTAAAATGTAATATAAAATTTGAATGTTTAAAACTGCAGTATAAAAGTAAAACCAAAATAAAACCTCGCAAAAGTGCATAGATTTATAATACAATGAGAGATTTAAAACAACAGAATGAAAAGACTAAAATGCCTGGGGAAATAAGGTCTTCACTTGGTTCCAAAAAGAGTACAACGTAGACACAAGATGAGCCTCCTTGGGAAGTTCATTCAGCAACCAGGGTGCCACAGCAGAAAAGGCCTTCTTCTTGGTAGCCACCCACCTCACTTTTTTTGGCAGGGCTCCCAGAGAAGGACCACTGAATATGATCTTAGGGTCTGGGCAGGTACATATGGGAGCAGACGATCCTTCAGGTAAGGAGCTTTGAATGCCATCAGACCTGGACATGGACTGGCAGCCTGTGCAGATGAAAAAGTACTAGCAAAATATGATCACATTGGCCAGTCCCTGTTAACTGTCTTGCTGCCCTATTATGGACCAGCTTAAGCTTCCAGACCGTTTTCAAAGGCAGCCCCACGTATAACACATTGCAGTCATCTAGATGAGAGGTTATCAGAACATGAATAACTGTAGCTAGGCTATCTCTGTCCAGATAAGGACGTAGCTGGAATATCAGCCTGAACTGTTCTCCTTCCTTCCTTTTCTTTTTCCTGAATGAAAGCACTGAATTACACCTATGCTTCCCACTGGCAAGGTCAATGACCAGAATTAATATGAAATAAGCCCTTATTAAAACATACTTAGAGAGAGTTAGTGCTGCCTCAGTTTGGGTCCTTCCATTCTCACTGGAATGTAAACAAATCAGCATGCCTGCACCTTGATCCTATTTCTGTACAGATCAGAGACCAGGCACCGGGTCACTAGCTGGAAAATAAAGCTGGATCATCTCCGAAGTGCATTCATAAATACAGAAAGGCTCAAAATACTAATCCTGCTTAAAGTTATATACTGTAACAGCATGAAAGATTACTTATTGTGACTTCATCTTTGTGAGAATGGGCTGAATGGGGCTTTCCCAAGTTCTAACATTGTTTTATATATTGGCAAGAGAAAGGTTTAACTGCTGTGAAAGACTGATGAAGTTTTAAAGCACCATTCCTATGATGGGACCTGAGCTCGTACGTATCACCTCCTATTGGCCTTTGTGGGTGCTAGATAAATGCCTTAAAAACTTGAGGAAATATCCCATGATGTAGCCCTCCTATTTATTTGGAAAAAATCTAATCCACTTTTCAGTTAAAAGATTCTCAAAGCAGAGAATAATGAAATGGTTCAATAAAATAAGGAAACAACAACATAATCACAATGAAAAAATGAAACGTACTCAAGGTTAAAAGCCTGCACAAAAAGAGAAAATATTAATATCATGCCAAAATGGGTGGAGCTCTTGGATTTGGTGAATTTCAACTGAGACGGAATTCCACTAGTCAGGGCCACCACTGAGAAGGTTCTATTATGTCGGTGATAATCTTGCAGATACCACCTCAATCTCATACTGGATCTCAGTTGGCAGGGAGGTTTGCAAGACACTTTCTCAGATAATCTGGATCTAGGACAAGAATGACCTCCAAAGGTAAGAGCTAACACTTCCAATTTGGCCTAAAACACACCAGGACACCTCTTGTAAAATGGGACTATATGCTCCTGGGATTGGTGATATGCCATTAAAACACATGCACACACACTGACTCCCTGTAGATTTTTTTAAAGGCTAAAAGTGAGAAGAGTAGGCTAGAGCTCTTTCACTAGGCAGTATCTAGTGCTGCCTGTGCACCTCTGCTCCTTCCATTGAACCCATGGAACTGACTGCTGGTGCAACAGGAAGCTAGCGCTTTCTAAAGGAACCATGGAAATGAGCCAAAATGCTCTTTTCTGAAATGTGGCCATTCATTTCATTTCATTTATTACGTTTCTATCCTGCCCAATAGCCAAAGCTCTCTGGGTGGTTTACAAAGATTAAAAACAATTAAAAATACATTATACAAAGTGTAAAATCATTTACAGACAAACATAGAAACAGACCCCACACACACACAGACAACATATAACAAAAAAAAAAAATTCAAATGATCAGCAATAACATAAATCCAGGACCTGATCAAAACCTCATCACATGCTGCCAAATGCCTGAGAGAAGAGAAAGGTCTTAACCTGGTGCTGAAAAGATAACAGTGTTGGCACCAGGCAGGTATCATCGGGAAGATCATTCCATAATTGGGGGGCCACCATCAAGAAGGCTTCTCTGAGAAAGCCCCTCACCACCAAGAAAGCTCTCTCCAGTCAATAGAGCCCCCTTCTCCAAGCTCTGCTGACCTGCCTGGATCTGGAAACAAACGTTTCAGCTAATTTCCAGCTGCTTTAGGAATTGTTAGCTTCCCCTTGCACTAGTAGCTAGTCCTGCTGGCAAACAGGCAGGGTTGGCTATTGCCCCTTGTTAACCTAAGTTTGTACACATCACGGAGGGGTGCTTTCTTTCTTTTTTTACACTCCTCACTAGCATTCAAAGTAGTGAAGTTCCAGGACAGATGTGCCATGTGTAGGTCTAAAATACCTATGTATGTTTAAGGTCCCTGAGCATTGTTCGTGTTACCAATCTCTTATCACAGTAGGTTCATAGAATCATAGAATAGCAGGTTTAAAAGGGGACTATAGGACCATTGAGTCCAACCCCCTGCTCAATGCAGGAATCCAAGTCAGAGCATCCCTGACAGATGGCTGTCCAGCCTTGTCTTGAATTCTTCTAGTGTGGGAGAGCCCACCACCTCCCTGGGTAATTGGTTCCATTGCCGTATTGCTCTAACAGTCAGGAAGTTTTTCCTGATGTTCAGCCAGAATCTGGCTTCCTGTCACTTGGGCCCATTATTCCATGTCCTGCACTCTGGGATGATCGAGAAGAGATCCTGGCCTTCCTCTCTGTGACAACCTTTCAAGTACTTGAAGAGCACTATTCTATCTCCCCTCAGTATTCCCTTTTCAAGGCTAAACATGCCCAGTTCTTTCAGTCTCTCTTCATAGGGCTTTGTTTCCAGTCCCCTGATCATCTTTGGTGCCCTCCTCTGAACCCTCTCCAGTTTGTCTGTGTCCTTCTTAAAGTGTGGTGCCCAGAACTGGACACAGTACTCCAGATGAGGCCTAACCAGTGCTGAGTAGAGGGGAACTAGTACTTCCTGGGATTTGGAAGCTATGCTTCTATTAATGCAGCCCAAAATAGCATTTGCCTTTTTTGCAGCCAGATCACATTGTTGGCTCATATTCAGCTTGTGATCTACTACAACAAGTCCAAGATCCTTCTCGCTTGTAGTGTTGTTGAGCCACGTATCCTCCATCTTGTAACTGTGCATTTTGTTTCTTTTTCCTCCGTGCAGAACTTGGCATTTATCCCTATTAAATTTCATTCAGTTATTTTATTTTCTGCCCAGCGCACCAGTCTATCCAGGTCACTTTGAATTTTGTTTCTGTCTTCCAAAGTAGTAGCTATCCCGCCCAATTTTGTGTCATTTGCAAATATGATCAGCATTCCCTGCACCTCCTCCTCCAAGTCATTAATAAAAATGTTGAAGAGCACTGGGCCCAGGACTGAGCCTTGCGGTACCCCACTCATTACCTCTCCCCAGTTTGAGAAGGTCCCATTGATAAGCACTCTTTGAGTCCGATTCTGTAGCCAACTGTGGCTCCACCGGATCGTTGTTTCGTCTAGTCCACTTTGAGTTAGTTTGTTAATTAGGATATCACGGGGCACTTTGTCAAAAGCTTTTCTGAAGTCGAGGTATATTATGTCCACAGCATTCCCACAGTCCACAAGGGAGGTTACCTAATCAAAAAATGAGATCAGATTCATCTGGCAGGATTTGTTCTTGACAAATCCATGTTGGCTTTGAGTAATCACGGCATTATTTTCAAGGAGATGGATTGCTTTATCAACTGCTCCAGAGTTTTCCCAGGGATTGATGTCAGACTGACTGGTCTGTAGTTCCCAGGTTCCTCCTTTTTGCCCTTTTTGAAGACTGGGACAACATTAGCCCTCCTCCAGTCATCTGGCACTTCACCTGTCCTCCATGATTTCTCAAAGAGAATAGACAGTGGTTCTGAGAGTTCTTCTGCCAGTTCCTTTATTACTCTAGGATGCAGTTCATCTGGCCCTGGAGATTTGAACTCATTCAAAGTAATTAGGTGTTCCTTGACCATATGCCTATCGATCTCAAGCTGCAATCCTTCCCCTTCAGCCTGTACTTTGCCTTTGCCAGGGGGGTCATAGACCCTCTTTTGGGAGAAGACTGAGCCAAAGTAGGAATTGAGCACCTCTGTCTTTTCTTTGTCATCTGTTATCGTTTTGCCATCCTTATTTAATAGCTGAACCACTGTTTCTTTCCTGTCTTTTACTATGCATGTATCTGAAGAAAGCTTTTTTGTTGCTTTTAGCATCCCTCGCTAACCTCAGCTCGTTCTCATCTTTAGCCTTCCTGACGCCATCCCTGCAATTCTGTGCTACCTGCCTGTACTCTTCCTTTGTTGCTTGGCCTTCTTTCCACTTCCTATATGTGTCCTTTTTTGTTTTTAGGTCATCTCTTAGCTTTTTGTGAAGCCACATTGGCTTCTTCTATTGTCTTCCACCTTTTTCTTGTTGGAATTGTTTGTAATTGTGCCTTGAGAATTTCCTTTTTTAAAAGCTCCCACCCATCTTGGACTCCTTTTCTCATTAGAGTCACTTGCCATGGGACTTTACTTATCATCGTTCTGAGTTTAAAATCGGCTTTCCTAAAATCCAGGGTATGCGTTTGGCTACACTCAGCTTTTGCTTCCTTTAGAACCAAGAACTCAAGTATAACATGGTCACTTTCCCCCAGAGTTCCTGTAACTGCTACTTTATCCACTAAGTCATCTCTGTTGGTTAGGATCAAGTCAAGGGTAGCCGATCCTCTAGTGCCTTCCTCCACGTTCTGTACGAGGAAGTTATCCACAACACAAATCAGGAATTTCTTGGAAGGGCCATGTTTTGCAGAATTTGTCTCCCAATGAATATCGGAGAAATTGAAGTCCCCTATTACTACTACATCATGCTTCCTTGAAACCTTGGCTGTTTGCTTTTCAAAAGTTTCATCCTCATCTTCTTCTTGATTGGGTGGCCGGTAGTAGACTCCGACCACCAGGTTCCTTTTATTCTTTGCTCCATTTATTTCAACCCAGATGCTCTCGATGGGGCTACCAAGCTCATCCTCCTGTATTTCTGTGCAGAGATATGTATTTTTAACATATAGTGCAACCCCACCTCCCTTTCTGTTCCTCCTGTTCTTTTTGAACAAGTTATATCCTTCAATTGCTGTATTCCAGTCATGAGTTATATCCTTCAATTGCTGTATTCCAGTCATGAGAGTCATCCCACCAAGTCTCAGTTACACCTATCAAGTCATAATTTCACTCCCATATTGTTCAAGTTTGTTCTGTTTGTTTCCCATACTCTGGACATTAGTACAGACATTGAAGACCATGTGCTTTATAGTCTGGCTTTCTTCCTACATGTTTTTGAAGACTATTATTGAGCGCTATTAGAGCTGTTCTCCCCGTTGCGGTGCATGAGCCTTTGTCCATTGTTACCCCCAACTTTACGTCTCCCTCCCCCGTAGGATTCAGTTTAAAGCCCTCCTGATGAAGTTCTTCATGCTGTGGCCAAACACATTCTTCCCAGCCTTTGTGAGGTGCAACCTGTCCCTTGCCAGCAGTCCATCTTCCAGGAAGTATAGTCCGTGGTCTTAGAATTCAAATCTCTCACGCCGGCACCACCTTCATAGCCAGTCATTCACCTGGAGTATTTTTCTTTCCCTTTCTATCCCTCTTCTAACTACTGGAAGGATGGATGGGAAAACTATCTGGGCCCCAAAGCGCTTGAGTTTCCTTCCCAAAGCTTCAAAAGTAACTGTAAAGGTCTGTTGGAAGACTACATACAATAATTCAGTTTGGTAAGCCAAAATACCATGAATCCTTATATCTTCAGGGGGAAAAATACCTTGGCATTCAGCAGAAAATCCGTAATTTTTAAGCCTTTGTGTTTAACTAGAAAGTATAGCTTTCACATTTGGCAGTGACCAATAATAGGCAGAATGGCCATAATGCCATTAAGGATTTAGTGCTGGATTTTGAATAGGACAAAGACAACTCCAGAAAAAGTACTCTTGGCTCTTTTCCACCACTGCTTTTTCAGACTGGGGGCATTAATGCACCTTGTTGGTGGATTTTTTTTCCATCGAGACATGCCAGTGTGTTTCAATGCACATTTTCCTTTGTTTTTTTTATTTTAAAATCGATTTCATGGAATCATGGGATTGGAAGGGGCCTACAAGTCCATCGAGTCCAACCCCCTTTTCAGTGCAGGAAGCCTGATTCCCAGGCAGTCTCCCATCCAACCACGGCTGACCCTGCTTCCGAGATCAGACAAGATCAGGCACGTCCGTTTTCTTTCATTTTAAAAAATCTGACAGTGCAGTCAAAACATTATTTACAGCTATGAAATGTAACTTACTCAATAAATCATCATCATAAAGGGACTAGGAGGAAATAGCCATGTGATCCGTTCAGGTTCAGTCAGATAGTGATGAGAAAAAGCCAGGGAAAGGGAAGAAAAAAGGCAAAAAAAATGGCACTGTCTGCTACTATGGTAGCACAGATCATGATGAGTGTGTGGCTAATGACCAACACTGGCTACTACAGCTGTGTGAATGACTTCAGGCATGGGCATGGGACAGAAATGGCCTTGGTCGCCTTGGTGAATGATATGAGGCGGGCCTTGGATAGGGGTGAATGCTCCTCCCTTGCTCTCCTCAACCTCTCAGCGGCTTTTGATACTGTTAACCACAGTATCCTCCTGGACCGCCTGGAGAGGTTGGGCATTGGAGACATTGTATTACAGTGGTTCCGGTCCTTCCTTTCCGGCAGGTACCAGAGGGTAGCACCGGGAGAGGAGGTGTAGGACCTATGGCCGCTCACTTGTGGGGTGCCACAGGGTTCTCCCCGATGCTATTTAACATCTCTGTCAAGCCGCTGGGGGCGATCATCAGGAGGTTTGGGGTGTGGTGTTATCAATATGCAGATGACACGCAGCTCTACCTCTTGTTCAAATCTTCACCCGGGTTAGCCATAGAATCTCTGTCCAAATGTCTGGAGAGAGTGATGTGATGTGAACATGGCAGCTTGACTGATTAAAGGAAGCCACTGGCATGATCACATCACTCTCCAGACATTTGGTGAATGGCTGGATGGGAAGGAATAAGCTGAAGCTGAACCCTGACGAGACTGAGATACTTTTGGTGGGAGACAAGAGGAGGTTGGGGGATGTTGACCTGGTGTTGAATGGGGTACGACTACCCTTGAAAGACCAGGTCCGCAGCCTGGGAGTCATTTTGGACTCCTAGCTGTCCATGGAGGCTCAGGTGTCAGCTGTGAGCCGGACAGCGTTGTACCAACTCCATCTGATACGGCGGCTGTGCCCCTACCTTCCCAACCATCTGCTCCCATCAGTAGTACATGCCCTGGTCTCCTCTTATCTAGACTACTGTAATGCGCTCTACATGGGGTTACCCTTGAAGACGGTTCAGAAGCTGCAGCTGGTGCAGAACATGGCGGCTTGACTGATTGAAGGCAGCCGCTGGCATGATCACATCACACCGGTGCTGAAGGAGTTGCACTGGCTACCAGTTCTTTTCCGGGCCATATTCAAGGTGTTGGTTTTGACCTTTAAAACCCTATATGGTTCCGGCCCAGCCTATCTAAAGGAGCACCTCCAGCAATACCAGACAGGCCGCTCAACAAGATCAGCCTCGGATGGCCTTCTCTCTGTCCCATCAGCTAGGACAGCTAGGCTGGTGAGGACGAGGGAGAGGGCCTTCTCTTCGGTGGCCCCCACTCTGTGGAACTCCCTCCCTAGGGAACTCCGACATGCCCCTTCTTTAATGAGCTTCTGCCACGCATTGAAAACTTGGTTGTTCAGGAAGGCAGTGGGGGTGGGTTAGGGTATTTTTAAATGATGTTTTAGTCATTGTTTCAATTGACTAAATTGAGTAAATTGTAATTTTACTGTTTTAAATTGTACTGTTGTATATCGCCCAGAGTGGCCGGGTGACCAGCCAGATGGGCGATTAAGAAATTTAATAAAATAAATAAAAATAAAATGACTTACTGAATCTTAGTGACATCTTCAGAAGTTCTTTCTGGTGACGTAGAACTCTAGGTTTTAAGTAGATGTAAACAAGGAAGGTTTAACTGAGTGCCGTTATATGTTGTCACATATTTGTGACTTTCCTCTCCCAGCCAGGAATTTAATGCAAGTTAAAAGCAGTGGTGGCTTCCTATCATATAGCTCCACTGCGACACCCTAGTTTTGCCATTCCTGTAAGCACTTCAAATTGCTGATTTGATGATGTTCTAGCCAGTGATTGTACTCCATTTCTAAGCACACTAATGGCATTCAAAAGTGTGCTTAGAATTTTTCCCCATGGTTCCAAATAGAAATAGTTGATTTCTCCTCCATTAAACTTGATTTCATGCTAACCATCTTCAGGTTTCTCTAAAATATCTTTCTTAGGCAAGGAATTCTGTAGCCTTTAAATCTTAAAAGATACTATTCCTGACTTTAAAAGAAAACTAACTAGAATTTTCCCAAACTCAATACTGGAATTGTGACTACTTTACATAAGACTTTGTGTAATTGTCAATGTGATTATTGTGCCTCCCATTGACTAAAGAGATTATAAGAGGTCCTGAACAATAGCAAAAAACAAAACAAAACAAAATCATTATATCAACATAATTTATAATGGAAGTTTCCATGTGACTGAAAGATACTGAAGCTTTTCTGTCAAGCTTTGCTAATAATCTGAGGGGGTTTGTTGCTATGCAGCAGACTGTATGGTAGTGGTACTGAACTCCATAAGTTAATTGTGTGCTATGAAGTACTTATTTTGCTTGTCCTCAACCTACTGTAATATAAATCAATTTTACCGGATGACCCCAAGATCTAGGAACAAGACAGGGAAAAAATACTGATCTGTAATGATGCCTGAGACTGGAATGTTCCATTTTCAAAATCTGTATACTTATGAATCCCAGAAGCCAAGGAAGGTTCAGCTAGATCAGGGATAGTCAACTTGGTGCCCCCGCCCTGATGTTTTGAACTACAGCTTGTATCAGGTCTAGCCAGCATGGATAATGGTCAGGGGTTGTGGGAGTCCAAAACATCTGGAGGACACACAGTTGTGCTTCTCTGGGCTAGATGAACTTTTGGTCCAAAGCTTCATGCCAGTTCTTATGTTCTTATCTCCACCTTTTTTTGCTTTCTAGGATCATTAACAGTATCCTTTTGAAACCAATCCCATTTAACACTACTTGTCTCAAATAAACTAAGCAGTTCATTTGTGAAAACACAATGCACTATTTAAAAAAAAAAAATATTTGCCACTAATGTGCTAACAGTTTGCACTCTAATAAGGAGTAAAGTCAGGACACTCTGGGTTCTTTTGCTTGCATAAGGCATTTTAATTCTAACAAACCATACTGTTTTTACTGTAACATCAGACTTATTTTTACATTCTGCAAAAGACTTCAGCCTTTATACAGTTTATTATAAAGGCAAACCTTTTTTTGCCCTCAAGCAACCTTATTAGGGAGTTATCTGGCTTTGCTGGCAAACTGGTTTGCTTATGTTGGAAGATACTTATTTACTTTTAGTATGCACATTAAGAAGGCTATTTTTGCTGTTTACACAGAGTGTGTAGTTAGATATTTTCCCCAAGATTGCCAAAGAACCAGTATCGAAGGTAAATTAGATTGCTTACATGTCTAATTTTTTTAAAAGGAAGCAGTGCCTTTGGGGATAGAAAGAAAAAGGGAGACAATTCCAACTCACCCTTAGACTCAAAGGATTCAGGATGCCAACATTCAAGAGTTATGTAACTGGTTCCAAGAGAATGAAAGCTTTTTTGGTCAAAAGCTTGTAGAGTTGTTTCCATAAAAAAACAATGACCCCTTCTCCAAAAGTGTCTACTCTTTCTTTTCTCAGCAGGGCACTTTTATTTGCTTTTTATAGAAGCAATGTTTTGTTTCTGAATGCTTATGCAAATATTCGCTGTATCCTAAGGGATTTACTTATTTGTACTACTGAGGCCACTGAGGCCTGGTTTGTTTGTTTGTTTGTTTGTTTTGAACTTTGGCAGCAAGCAATGGCAGAGATTAATTATAGAGCACTTCACGAATGAAATAGATAAGAGAATGCATGAGGGGGAATCTCCATTTTAGAGCAATACAGAATTCCTCCACCGTCATCCCAAGAGGTTCCCTTTCTACATAATAGGATGCTACTTTGGGCTCATCTTAAGCCTAATTCAGGATGTCCAATTTTTCTCTTTACTTCCCTTTATGAATGCTCTGGTTTATTGTCACACAGCTCAGTTCCCTACCCTTCCATTCTTTTTTCATCACTCCTTCATTCCACATTTCCATCTCTGAATATCCCAGCTGATCACTAAATGACATGAAAGAGCTAGTTCTACAGAACAATTGCCTTGTGGAAAAAGGGTAGTAATCACAGCAATCTTTGTATAAGAGACCTTCAGGCCGACTTCCCTAAGACTCACTCCCAGATAAAAATGTACTGTTTATGGGATATATAATTCTCTCTCCCTTTCCTGCAATGAATTGACCTCTCTTTAAGAACACTATTTCTATTTCTGTAACTTCCTGCAAAGGAGTGTGCACCCCACTGGAGATGATGCAGCCATTTTGGTCTCATTTGTGGCAGTGATGCCTTTGACACCAATTGGCTGAGCTGGTATGACATCAAATAAACCTTTAAAAAAACGTTTTCAGTTTCTGTTAGAGATTGGAAAGTCATCTGTTTGCCTGGAATTAAAACCTCATACAGGCCATAAGGACAGGACAGGAGTAACTTGGTGGGATGAGGTCCTAGACAGAGACGCTGATACAGGAAACCCCAGAAGGGAGGGAAGGAAAGGTAACATGAGGGAAGGGTAGGAGGAGAAGGAAGAGAAGACTTGAGGAAAAGCATAGAAGAGACAAGGACTGGATCAAGAAGGGGATAATGAAAGAACTCTAAAGAAAACTCATAGCACCTGTCAGCAGGGCTGGTGTCAAGGACAGGCATGGTCACATATGTGCTGAGGCCCATACTGCAGCAGGAGCCCACTGACAAGAGCCCACTAGAGATGTTTCTCCTCTTCACCATCTCAACCTGCTTATTCATCTGTTTCTCACTCTGGCCCAGACAACAGAGGTGGTGAGGAGCAGTAGATGCCACTGCCTACTTACTCACTGGCTGTCTGCCTGTCAAGCAAGTGGTAGCAGTGATGGCAAACAGAAGGAAAAATAGCAGCTGGTAACAATGGCAGTGAGAAGGAAGGGAGGGAGGGAGAGGAGGACCCATTTAGTGTGCCTTGTCCAAGGGCTCTCAAAAACCTGGAGCTGGCATTGCTTGTCTGTATACTACGTTTATTCAACTATCAGTGCAGCACTGTGCCCTGGCAACTCTAAGGAGGCAATGAAGGTCAAGAAGCCATGAGCTGGGGAGGTAGTAAGAATACTGATTTGAACTAGCCAGCCATGTGGCAAAAAAACTTATAGGAAAATATACACACTTCTAATGGCAATAAGTGCAATCTTTTGAGTTATATATAACTCTTTCAGGCAGAGAAACTCATTGGCTAGCAAATTTATTAGTGTACTGCCTTAGTATTCCTCCTTCTCCAGGGAGTTCAGATCAGTGTAGGGTCAGTGTTGTAATAACCATGTGAGTTAAACTGGCCTGAGAGTTAGTGACTTGCCTAAGGATCTGTAGGTGAGTTTGCCTGTTTTATGATT